>NW_025111111.1:0-1339193 GCF_015476425.1 Leptopilina heterotoma
ACGATACTTTTTGAAAAACTTATCGGATCGTTTTTTAAATTCAACACACTTAAACTTGTGTAAAAATGAAGGCTAAGTTCGTTAACCAGACATTTTCGTTAAAATACAAAAAATACGGTAGTTTCAAAATTTTGAAAAATCAATTTTTTCAAATTTCAGAATTTTTAACTTTATTTTATTTTAGATTAGAAAAATACAAACAACTTTCTCTATAACATTTTTTTATAAAAACTCAATTTTCGAAAAAAATTATGTCTCTTAAATGGTCAAAAAACTTAAAAAATCCTAAAATAACACACAAAAATCGGAATTTTTTTAAAGGAATAAAAATCAGTCAATTGATTTTGGACATATCTCCACGCCTATAAATACTTTGAAAAACATACTTGAACACAAAAAAAAGCTCGTAATTTCTAGAAAAATCACTCTCTATATATATTTTTGTGCACTTTTTTGATAAAAATCAATAGTCCGACTTCATTACTCCGACGTCTTGCATATGCGATTTACTACCAAGACTTTTTGTTCTCGGCTTTGCATCAGCTACAACTTGCTGTGGACACAACTTTTGCCCAACGCAAAACTTTTCGAGTTATTTTTTAAAAACTGTCAAAAAACTAAATTTTTTACATTCTCATCACATGAGAAGGGTATTAGTTTGGTCGAATTTTGACTTTTGCTAATTTTATGAAATCTTTACGTTTTGAGGTGCCCTGAGTCCGAAAAACATGGTCCGGCGAGTGCGTCTGTCTGTGTGTCTGTCTGTCTGTCTGTCTGTCCGTCCTGTAGACGGTAATATGTTGTTCCCACGATAACTTTTGAAAAACTTATCGGATCGTTTTTAAATTCAACACACTTAAACTTGGTGTAAAAATGAAGGCTAAGTTCGTTAACCAGACATTTTCGTTAAAAACTACAAAAAATACGGTAGTTTCAAAATTTTGAAAAATCAATTTTTTCAAATTTCAGAATTTTTAACTTTATTTTATTTTAGATTAGAAAAATACAAACAACTTTTCTCTATAACATTTTTTATAAAAACTCAATTTTCGAAGTTATAGTCTCTTAAATGGTCAAAAAAACTTAAAAAATCCTAAAATAACACAAAAAATCGAATTTTTTTAAAGGAATAAAAATCAGTCAATTGATTTTGACATATTCTCACCCTAAAATACTTGAAAAACATACTTGAACACAAAAAACTCGTAATTTCTAGAAAAAATCACTCTCTATATATATTTTTTGTGCACTTTTTTGATAAAAAATCAATATTCCGACTTCATTATCTCCGACGTTCTTGCATATGCGATTTTACTACCAGAGACTTTTTTTCTCGGCTTTGCATCAGCTACAACTTTGCTGTTGACAACTTTTTGCCCAACGCAAAACTTTTCGAGTTATTTTTTAAAAACTGTCAAAAAACTAAATTTTTTACATTCTCATCACATGAGAAGGTATTAGTTTTGGTCGAATTTTGACTTTTGCTAATTTTATGAAATCTTTACGTTTTGAGGTGCCCTGAGTCCGAAAAACATGGTCCGGCGAGTGCGTCTGTCTGTGTGTCTGTCTGTCTGTCTGTCTGTCTGTCCGTCTGTAGACGGTAATATGTTGTTCCCACGATAACTTTTGAAAAACTTATCGGATCGTTTTTAAATTCAACACACTTAAACTTGGTGTAAAAATGAAGGCTAAGTTCGTTAACCAGACATTTTCGTTAAAAACTACAAAAATACGGTAGTTTCAAAATTTTGAAAAATCAATTTTTTCAAATTTCAGAATTTTTAACTTTATTTTATTTTAGATTAGAAAAATACAAACAACTTTTCTCTATAACATTTTTTATAAAAACTCAATTTTCGAAGTTATAGTCTCTTAAATGGTCAAAAAAACTTAAAAAATCCTAAAATAACACAAAAATCGAATTTTTTTAAAGGAATAAAAATCAGTCAATTGATTTTGACATATTCTCACCCTAAAATACTTGAAAAACATACTTGAACACAAAAAACTCGTAATTTCTAGAAAAATCACTCTCTATATATATTTTTTGTGCACTTTTTTGATAAAAAATCAATATTCCGACTTCATTATCTCCGACGTTCTTGCATATGCGATTTTACTACCAGAGACTTTTTTTCTCGGCTTTGCATCAGCTACAACTTTGCTGTTGACAACTTTTTGCCCAACGCAAAACTTTTCGAGTTATTTTTTAAAAACTGTCAAAAAACTAAATTTTTTACATTCTCATCACATGAGAAGGTATTAGTTTTGGTCGAATTTTGACTTTTGCTAATTTTATGAAATCTTTACGTTTTGAGGTGCCCTGAGTCCGAAAAACATGGTCCGGCGAGTGCGTCTGTCTGTGTGTCTGTCTGTCTGTCTGTCTGTCCGTCTGTAGACGGTAATATGTTGTTCCCACGATAACTTTTGAAAAACTTATCGGATCGTTTTTAAATTCAACACACTTAAACTTGGTGTAAAAATGAAGGCTAAGTTCGTTAACCAGACATTTTCGTTAAAAACTACAAAAAATACGGTAGTTTCAAAATTTTGAAAAATCAATTTTTTCAAATTTCAGAATTTTTAACTTTATTTTATTTTAGATTAGAAAAATACAAACAACTTTTCTCTATAACATTTTTTATAAAAACTCAATTTTCGAAGTTATAGTCTCTTAAATGGTCAAAAAAACTTAAAAAATCCTAAAATAACACAAAAAATCGAATTTTTTTAAAGGAATAAAAATCAGTCAATTGATTTTGACATATTCTCACCCTAAAATACTTGAAAAACATACTTGAACACAAAAAACTCGTAATTTCTAGAAAAATCACTCTCTATATATATTTTTTGTGCACTTTTTTGATAAAAAATCAATATTCCGACTTCATTATCTCCGACGTTCTTGCATATGCGATTTTACTACCAGAGACTTTTTTTCTCGGCTTTGCATCAGCTACAACTTTGCTGTTGACAACTTTTTGCCCAACGCAAAACTTTTCGAGTTATTTTTTAAAAACTGTCAAAAAACTAAATTTTTTACATTCTCATCACATGAGAAGGTATTAGTTTTGGTCGAATTTTGACTTTTGCTAATTTTATGAAATCTTTACGTTTTGAGGTGCCCTGAGTCCGAAAAACATGGTCCGGCGAGTGCGTCTGTCTGTGTGTCTGTCTGTCTGTCTGTCTGTCCGTCTGTAGACGGTAATATGTTGTTCCCACGATAACTTTTGAAAAACTTATCGGATCGTTTTTAAATTCAACACACTTAAACTTGGTGTAAAAATGAAGGCTAAGTTCGTTAACCAGACATTTTCGTTAAAAACTACAAAAAATACGGTAGTTTCAAAATTTTGAAAAATCAATTTTTTCAAATTTCAGAATTTTTAACTTTATTTTATTTTAGATTAGAAAAATACAAACAACTTTTCTCTATAACATTTTTTTATAAAAACTCAATTTTCGAAGTTATAGTCTCTTAAATGGTCAAAAAAACTTAAAAAATCCTAAAATAACACAAAAAATCGAATTTTTTTAAAGGAATAAAAATCAGTCAATTGATTTTGACATATTCTCACCCTAAAATACTTGAAAAACATACTTGAACACAAAAAACTCGTAATTTCTAGAAAAATCACTCTCTATATATATTTTTTGTGCACTTTTTTGATAAAAAATCAATATTCCGACTTCATTATCTCCGACGTTCTTGCATATGCGATTTTACTACCAGAGACTTTTTTTCTCGGCTTTGCATCAGCTACAACTTTGCTGTTGACAACTTTTTGCCCAACGCAAAACTTTTCGAGTTATTTTTTAAAAACTGTCAAAAAACTAAATTTTTTACATTCTCATCACATGAGAAGGTATTAGTTTTGGTCGAATTTTGACTTTTGCTAATTTTATGAAATCTTTACGTTTTGAGGTGCCCTGAGTCCGAAAAACATGGTCCGGCGAGTGCGTCTGTCTGTGTGTCTGTCTGTCTGTCTGTCTGTCCGTCTGTAGACGGTAATATGTTGTTCCCACGATAACTTTTGAAAAACTTATCGGATCGTTTTTAAATTCAACACACTTAAACTTGGTGTAAAAATGAAGGCTAAGTTCGTTAACCAGACATTTTCGTTAAAAACTACAAAAAATACGGTAGTTTCAAAATTTTGAAAAATCAATTTTTTCAAATTTCAGAATTTTTAACTTTATTTTATTTTAGATTAGAAAAATACAAACAACTTTTCTCTATAACATTTTTTTATAAAAACTCAATTTTCGAAGTTATAGTCTCTTAAATGGTCAAAAAAACTTAAAAAATCCTAAAATAACACAAAAAATCGAATTTTTTTAAAGGAATAAAAATCAGTCAATTGATTTTGACATATTCTCACCCTAAAATACTTGAAAAACATACTTGAACACAAAAAACTCGTAATTTCTAGAAAAATCACTCTCTATATATATTTTTTGTGCACTTTTTTGATAAAAAATCAATATTCCGACTTCATTATCTCCGACGTTCTTGCATATGCGATTTTACTACCAGAGACTTTTTTTCTCGGCTTTGCATCAGCTACAACTTTGCTGTTGACAACTTTTTGCCCAACGCAAAACTTTTCGAGTTATTTTTTAAAAACTGTCAAAAAACTAAATTTTTTACATTCTCATCACATGAGAAGGTATTAGTTTTGGTCGAATTTTGACTTTTGCTAATTTTATGAAATCTTTACGTTTTGAGGTGCCCTGAGTCCGAAAAACATGGTCCGGCGAGTGCGTCTGTCTGTGTGTCTGTCTGTCTGTCTGTCTGTCTGTCCGTCTGTAGACGGTAATATGTTGTTCCCACGATAACTTTTGAAAAACTTATCGGATCGTTTTTAAATTCAACACACTTAAACTTGGTGTAAAAATGAAGGCTAAGTTCGTTAACCAGACATTTTCGTTAAAAACTACAAAAAATACGGTAGTTTCAAAATTTTGAAAAATCAATTTTTTCAAATTTCAGAATTTTTAACTTTATTTTATTTTAGATTAGAAAAATACAAACAACTTTTCTCTATAACATTTTTTATAAAAACTCAATTTTCGAAGTTATAGTCTCTTAAATGGTCAAAAAAACTTAAAAAATCCTAAAATAACACAAAAAATCGAATTTTTTTAAAGGAATAAAAATCAGTCAATTGATTTTGACATATTCTCACCCTAAAATACTTGAAAAACATACTTGAACACAAAAAACTCGTAATTTCTAGAAAAATCACTCTCTATATATATTTTTTGTGCACTTTTTTGATAAAAAATCAATATTCCGACTTCATTATCTCCGACGTTCTTGCATATGCGATTTTACTACCAGAGACTTTTTTTCTCGGCTTTGCATCAGCTACAACTTTGCTGTTGACAACTTTTTGCCCAACGCAAAACTTTTCGAGTTATTTTTTAAAAACTGTCAAAAAACTAAATTTTTTACATTCTCATCACATGAGAAGGTATTAGTTTTGGTCGAATTTTGACTTTTGCTAATTTTATGAAATCTTTACGTTTTGAGGTGCCCTGAGTCCGAAAAACATGGTCCGGCGAGTGCGTCTGTCTGTGTGTCTGTCTGTCTGTCTGTCTGTCTGTCCGTCTGTAGACGGTAATATGTTGTTCCCACGATAACTTTTGAAAAACTTATCGGATCGTTTTTAAATTCAACACACTTAAACTTGGTGTAAAAATGAAGGCTAAGTTCGTTAACCAGACATTTTCGTTAAAAACTACAAAAAATACGGTAGTTTCAAAATTTTGAAAAATCAATTTTTTCAAATTTCAGAATTTTTAACTTTATTTTATTTTAGATTAGAAAAATACAAACAACTTTTCTCTATAACATTTTTTATAAAAACTCAATTTTCGAAGTTATAGTCTCTTAAATGGTCAAAAAAACTTAAAAAATCCTAAAATAACACAAAAAATCGAATTTTTTTAAAGGAATAAAAATCAGTCAATTGATTTTGACATATTCTCACCCTAAAATACTTGAAAAACATACTTGAACACAAAAAACTCGTAATTTCTAGAAAAATCACTCTCTATATATATTTTTTGTGCACTTTTTTGATAAAAAATCAATATTCCGACTTCATTATCTCCGACGTTCTTGCATATGCGATTTTACTACCAGAGACTTTTTTTCTCGGCTTTGCATCAGCTACAACTTTGCTGTTGACAACTTTTTGCCCAACGCAAAACTTTTCGAGTTATTTTTTAAAAACTGTCAAAAAACTAAATTTTTTACATTCTCATCACATGAGAAGGTATTAGTTTTGGTCGAATTTTGACTTTTGCTAATTTTATGAAATCTTTACGTTTTGAGGTGCCCTGAGTCCGAAAAACATGGTCCGGCGAGTGCGTCTGTCTGTGTGTCTGTCTGTCTGTCTGTCTGTCTGTCCGTCTGTAGACGGTAATATGTTGTTCCCACGATAACTTTTGAAAAACTTATCGGATCGTTTTTAAATTCAACACACTTAAACTTGGTGTAAAAATGAAGGCTAAGTTCGTTAACCAGACATTTTCGTTAAAAACTACAAAAAATACGGTAGTTTCAAAATTTTGAAAAATCAATTTTTTCAAATTTCAGAATTTTTAACTTTATTTTATTTTAGATTAGAAAAATACAAACAACTTTTCTCTATAACATTTTTTTATAAAAACTCAATTTTCGAAGTTATAGTCTCTTAAATGGTCAAAAAAACTTAAAAAATCCTAAAATAACACAAAAAATCGAATTTTTTTAAAGGAATAAAAATCAGTCAATTGATTTTGACATATTCTCACCCTAAAATACTTGAAAAACATACTTGAACACAAAAAACTCGTAATTTCTAGAAAAATCACTCTCTATATATATTTTTTGTGCACTTTTTTGATAAAAAATCAATATTCCGACTTCATTATCTCCGACGTTCTTGCATATGCGATTTTACTACCAGAGACTTTTTTTCTCGGCTTTGCATCAGCTACAACTTTGCTGTTGACAACTTTTTGCCCAACGCAAAACTTTTCGAGTTATTTTTTAAAAACTGTCAAAAAACTAAATTTTTTACATTCTCATCACATGAGAAGGTATTAGTTTTGGTCGAATTTTGACTTTTGCTAATTTTATGAAATCTTTACGTTTTGAGGTGCCCTGAGTCCGAAAAACATGGTCCGGCGAGTGCGTCTGTCTGTGTGTCTGTCTGTCTGTCTGTCTGTCCGTCTGTAGACGGTAATATGTTGTTCCCACGATAACTTTTGAAAAACTTATCGGATCGTTTTTAAATTCAACACACTTAAACTTGGTGTAAAAATGAAGGCTAAGTTCGTTAACCAGACATTTTCGTTAAAAACTACAAAAAATACGGTAGTTTCAAAATTTTGAAAAATCAATTTTTTCAAATTTCAGAATTTTTAACTTTATTTTATTTTAGATTAGAAAAATACAAACAACTTTTCTCTATAACATTTTTTTATAAAAACTCAATTTTCGAAGTTATAGTCTCTTAAATGGTCAAAAAAACTTAAAAAATCCTAAAATAACACAAAAAATCGAATTTTTTTAAAGGAATAAAAATCAGTCAATTGATTTTGACATATTCTCACCCTAAAATACTTGAAAAACATACTTGAACACAAAAAACTCGTAATTTCTAGAAAAATCACTCTCTATATATATTTTTTGTGCACTTTTTTGATAAAAAATCAATATTCCGACTTCATTATCTCCGACGTTCTTGCATATGCGATTTTACTACCAGAGACTTTTTTTCTCGGCTTTGCATCAGCTACAACTTTGCTGTTGACAACTTTTTGCCCAACGCAAAACTTTTCGAGTTATTTTTTAAAAACTGTCAAAAAACTAAATTTTTTACATTCTCATCACATGAGAAGGTATTAGTTTTGGTCGAATTTTGACTTTTGCTAATTTTATGAAATCTTTACGTTTTGAGGTGCCCTGAGTCCGAAAAACATGGTCCGGCGAGTGCGTCTGTCTGTGTGTCTGTCTGTCTGTCTGTCTGTCTGTCTGTCTGTCCGTCTGTAGACGGTAATATGTTGTTCCCACGATAACTTTTGAAAAACTTATCGGATCGTTTTTAAATTCAACACACTTAAACTTGGTGTAAAAATGAAGGCTAAGTTCGTTAACCAGACATTTTCGTTAAAAACTACAAAAAATACGGTAGTTTCAAAATTTTGAAAAATCAATTTTTTCAAATTTCAGAATTTTTAACTTTATTTTATTTTAGATTAGAAAAATACAAACAACTTTTCTCTATAACATTTTTTTATAAAAACTCAATTTTCGAAGTTATAGTCTCTTAAATGGTCAAAAAAACTTAAAAAATCCTAAAATAACACAAAAAATCGAATTTTTTTAAAGGAATAAAAATCAGTCAATTGATTTTGACATATTCTCACCCTAAAATACTTGAAAAACATACTTGAACACAAAAAACTCGTAATTTCTAGAAAAATCACTCTCTATATATATTTTTTGTGCACTTTTTTGATAAAAAATCAATATTCCGACTTCATTATCTCCGACGTTCTTGCATATGCGATTTTACTACCAGAGACTTTTTTTCTCGGCTTTGCATCAGCTACAACTTTGCTGTTGACAACTTTTTGCCCAACGCAAAACTTTTCGAGTTATTTTTTAAAAACTGTCAAAAAACTAAATTTTTTACATTCTCATCACATGAGAAGGTATTAGTTTTGGTCGAATTTTGACTTTTGCTAATTTTATGAAATCTTTACGTTTTGAGGTGCCCTGAGTCCGAAAAACATGGTCCGGCGAGTGCGTCTGTCTGTGTGTCTGTCTGTCTGTCTGTCTGTCCGTCTGTAGACGGTAATATGTTGTTCCCACGATAACTTTTGAAAAACTTATCGGATCGTTTTTAAATTCAACACACTTAAACTTGGTGTAAAAATGAAGGCTAAGTTCGTTAACCAGACATTTTCGTTAAAAACTACAAAAAATACGGTAGTTTCAAAATTTTGAAAAATCAATTTTTTCAAATTTCAGAATTTTTAACTTTATTTTATTTTAGATTAGAAAAATACAAACAACTTTTCTCTATAACATTTTTTTATAAAAACTCAATTTTCGAAGTTATAGTCTCTTAAATGGTCAAAAAAACTTAAAAAATCCTAAAATAACACAAAAAATCGAATTTTTTTAAAGGAATAAAAATCAGTCAATTGATTTTGACATATTCTCACCCTAAAATACTTGAAAAACATACTTGAACACAAAAAACTCGTAATTTCTAGAAAAATCACTCTCTATATATATTTTTTGTGCACTTTTTTGATAAAAAATCAATATTCCGACTTCATTATCTCCGACGTTCTTGCATATGCGATTTTACTACCAGAGACTTTTTTTCTCGGCTTTGCATCAGCTACAACTTTGCTGTTGACAACTTTTTGCCCAACGCAAAACTTTTCGAGTTATTTTTTAAAAACTGTCAAAAAACTAAATTTTTTACATTCTCATCACATGAGAAGGTATTAGTTTTGGTCGAATTTTGACTTTTGCTAATTTTATGAAATCTTTACGTTTTGAGGTGCCCTGAGTCCGAAAAACATGGTCCGGCGAGTGCGTCTGTCTGTGTGTCTGTCTGTCTGTCTGTCTGTCTGTCCGTCTGTAGACGGTAATATGTTGTTCCCACGATAACTTTTGAAAAACTTATCGGATCGTTTTTAAATTCAACACACTTAAACTTGGTGTAAAAATGAAGGCTAAGTTCGTTAACCAGACATTTTCGTTAAAAACTACAAAAAATACGGTAGTTTCAAAATTTTGAAAAATCAATTTTTTCAAATTTCAGAATTTTTAACTTTATTTTATTTTAGATTAGAAAAATACAAACAACTTTTCTCTATAACATTTTTTTATAAAAACTCAATTTTCGAAGTTATAGTCTCTTAAATGGTCAAAAAAACTTAAAAAATCCTAAAATAACACAAAAAATCGAATTTTTTTAAAGGAATAAAAATCAGTCAATTGATTTTGACATATTCTCACCCTAAAATACTTGAAAAACATACTTGAACACAAAAAACTCGTAATTTCTAGAAAAATCACTCTCTATATATATTTTTTGTGCACTTTTTTGATAAAAAATCAATATTCCGACTTCATTATCTCCGACGTTCTTGCATATGCGATTTTACTACCAGAGACTTTTTTTCTCGGCTTTGCATCAGCTACAACTTTGCTGTTGACAACTTTTTGCCCAACGCAAAACTTTTCGAGTTATTTTTTAAAAACTGTCAAAAAACTAAATTTTTTACATTCTCATCACATGAGAAGGTATTAGTTTTGGTCGAATTTTGACTTTTGCTAATTTTATGAAATCTTTACGTTTTGAGGTGCCCTGAGTCCGAAAAACATGGTCCGGCGAGTGCGTCTGTCTGTGTGTCTGTCTGTCTGTCTGTCTGTCCGTCTGTAGACGGTAATATGTTGTTCCCACGATAACTTTTGAAAAACTTATCGGATCGTTTTTAAATTCAACACACTTAAACTTGGTGTAAAAATGAAGGCTAAGTTCGTTAACCAGACATTTTCGTTAAAAACTACAAAAAATACGGTAGTTTCAAAATTTTGAAAAATCAATTTTTTCAAATTTCAGAATTTTTAACTTTATTTTATTTTAGATTAGAAAAATACAAACAACTTTTCTCTATAACATTTTTTTATAAAAACTCAATTTTCGAAGTTATAGTCTCTTAAATGGTCAAAAAAACTTAAAAAATCCTAAAATAACACAAAAAATCGAATTTTTTTAAAGGAATAAAAATCAGTCAATTGATTTTGACATATTCTCACCCTAAAATACTTGAAAAACATACTTGAACACAAAAAACTCGTAATTTCTAGAAAAATCACTCTCTATATATATTTTTTGTGCACTTTTTTGATAAAAAATCAATATTCCGACTTCATTATCTCCGACGTTCTTGCATATGCGATTTTACTACCAGAGACTTTTTTTCTCGGCTTTGCATCAGCTACAACTTTGCTGTTGACAACTTTTTGCCCAACGCAAAACTTTTCGAGTTATTTTTTAAAAACTGTCAAAAAACTAAATTTTTTACATTCTCATCACATGAGAAGGTATTAGTTTTGGTCGAATTTTGACTTTTGCTAATTTTATGAAATCTTTACGTTTTGAGGTGCCCTGAGTCCGAAAAACATGGTCCGGCGAGTGCGTCTGTCTGTGTGTCTGTCTGTCTGTCTGTCTGTCCGTCTGTAGACGGTAATATGTTGTTCCCACGATAACTTTTGAAAAACTTATCGGATCGTTTTTAAATTCAACACACTTAAACTTGGTGTAAAAATGAAGGCTAAGTTCGTTAACCAGACATTTTCGTTAAAAACTACAAAAAATACGGTAGTTTCAAAATTTTGAAAAATCAATTTTTTCAAATTTCAGAATTTTTAACTTTATTTTATTTTAGATTAGAAAAATACAAACAACTTTTCTCTATAACATTTTTTTATAAAAACTCAATTTTCGAAGTTATAGTCTCTTAAATGGTCAAAAAAACTTAAAAAATCCTAAAATAACACAAAAAATCGAATTTTTTTAAAGGAATAAAAATCAGTCAATTGATTTTGACATATTCTCACCCTAAAATACTTGAAAAACATACTTGAACACAAAAAACTCGTAATTTCTAGAAAAATCACTCTCTATATATATTTTTTGTGCACTTTTTTGATAAAAAATCAATATTCCGACTTCATTATCTCCGACGTTCTTGCATATGCGATTTTACTACCAGAGACTTTTTTTCTCGGCTTTGCATCAGCTACAACTTTGCTGTTGACAACTTTTTGCCCAACGCAAAACTTTTCGAGTTATTTTTTAAAAACTGTCAAAAAACTAAATTTTTTACATTCTCATCACATGAGAAGGTATTAGTTTTGGTCGAATTTTGACTTTTGCTAATTTTATGAAATCTTTACGTTTTGAGGTGCCCTGAGTCCGAAAAACATGGTCCGGCGAGTGCGTCTGTCTGTGTGTCTGTCTGTCTGTCTGTCTGTCCGTCTGTAGACGGTAATATGTTGTTCCCACGATAACTTTTGAAAAACTTATCGGATCGTTTTTAAATTCAACACACTTAAACTTGGTGTAAAAATGAAGGCTAAGTTCGTTAACCAGACATTTTCGTTAAAAACTACAAAAAATACGGTAGTTTCAAAATTTTGAAAAATCAATTTTTTCAAATTTCAGAATTTTTAACTTTATTTTATTTTAGATTAGAAAAATACAAACAACTTTTCTCTATAACATTTTTTCATAAAAACTTTTTTTTTTTTTTTTTTTTTTTTTTAAGTTTTTGGGCCCGTCTAGCTTTACTGTGTTAAAAAAATTTCATTGATTTTCTAATTTCTTAAAACTTTTATAAAAATCTGTAGTTTACAATAGAAAAAAAGAACAGTTTTAACTGTTTTTTTTTAAATTGTCCGACATATTGGATCCGCCATTTTGAATTTCGAAAATCTAATATCAAATTCGTAATCAGCTACCCTGAAAACTCCTAAATAACGATTTTGAATCAAATCCACTTGACAAAATACATTTTTGTTTGTCTTTTTTACATAATGCAAATAAGAAAACATTTAAATCATTCGATTGGGTTCTGCTTATCCGTGTATAAAAACATCATTGACGTGCGTGGCGAAGAATAATTATGTATAATTTTGGTTTTACTTCGAATTGTGCAATAAAATTTTAGGAGAGTATATTCTTGACACTATAAGAAATCCGAAAATAAAAAAAATCGATTTTTTTTGACATTTTGAACTGGAATGTCCCCTTAATTAAAATAATTTTTGCAATTTTTTAAACCCCATTATATTTTTTAAAATTTTTAGGCAAAATTTAAAACTTATATAGATGTCATCCCTCAAGTTTCAACTTTAATTTAAGACATCATAAATGTCAGAGCATGGTTTTGGATAAATGCGTTGAAATAGTTAATTTTGTACGGTTTTTGACTGAAAATGATGAGGCTGAAGTCCGCAACGTTTCAAGAAACGAAAAATTAAAAAAATAAAAACTTTTCAACGCAAAAACGTTTTAATTGATAAAAAAATCAGGGTGGCGAGCGACCTGGAAAACCGGGAATAGACAGGGAATTTGAAAAATCTAGAGAAGTTAGGGAAAAGCTGTAGGAAGTGTAAATATTCTTAGTTATACACTTAAAAATGTCAATAAAGTCCAATGCACAATAGGACACAAATATATCTGCTTAAAAAGTGTTAATTTTAAACTTTATTTCATACGAAAATAATAATTGCTTTTATGACTAATGGATATGTATGGGGCATTCTCCGTGAAATTTTCACTCAAAATTTTTTTACATTCTCATCACATTAGAAGGTATTAGTTTTGGTCAAAAATTGACTTTCGCTAATTTCATGAAATCTCGACGTTTTGGGGTCCCCTGAACCCAAAAAACATGGTCCGGCGATGGTGTCTGTCTGTTCGTCTGTCTGTCCGTCTGTAGACGGTAATATGTTGTTCCCACGATAACTCTTGAAAAACTTATCCGATCGTTTTTAAATTTAACACACTTAAAGTTGGTGCAAAAATGAAGGCTAAGTTCGTTAACCAGCTATTTTCGTCAGAAACAATTTTTTTTTTTTAAGTTTTTGGGTCAGTCAGCTTAGGGAGCGTTCACAAATGATGTTACGTTTTTTGGGGCATGGGGGTCTTTACTATATACTCTACTGTATTTTTGCATGTGAAATTGCATGAAATTCGTGACAGGGAAGGAGGGGTCTAAAATCCCGAAAAATTGCGTGACTTCATTTGTGAACGCTCCCTTAACTGTGTTTAAAAATTTGTTATTGATTTTGTGAAATGTTATAACTTTTATAAAAATCCGTTGTTATCAACAACTTGATAATAATAGTTTAAAAATATTTTAGCTGCTTCTGCAAATCATGTTTCTGCTAAGAGAGTTAGTATAATTAAAAATAACTTCACATATTTAATCATCGAGACCAAAAATTAGAGTTGTGCAAAAAGCTTGAAGCTCGAAGCTTGATCGAGAATTTCATTTTTTGAGCCGAGCCGGGCCTAATCAGTTCGAGCTGAGCCGAGCTGTGTAAAAAGCTTGAATAGTTTCGAGTACTTGAATTCACTATAGTGCTCAATTTTAATCAAGTCCTCGAATTTACATGAGTACTCGAATTGTTCGAGTACTTGAAGTCCCTCAAGTACTCGAAAATGTCGAGTACTTGATACATCGAGCCGGCTTGGCTCGGCTCGAGAAAATTTCGGCTTGGCTCGGATCGACATTTCGAGCTTTTTTCACATTTCTACCAAAAATATACATTTTAATCCACTTAATCTCGCAATCATCAGCAAAGAAGAACATGTGATGAGAATGTAATCCTTAAAGTCGTAGTAACTTTAAGAAAAAAATGTTTTATTAAACATATAACAGGAAATAATAACAAGAACACAAATAATGCACAACAGTTGCAGACCATCGCGAGCGAAGCGAGCCATTTGCGCGCGAAGCGCGCAACATCACACGGAGCGCGAAGCGCGACGTTCGAAATAATCGCCGGAGCGCGAAGCGCGACGATCAATATTCGCGCGCCTCGAGGCGCGCTGAAACTTGCGAGCGCAGCGAGCCTCCGCGCGAAGCGCGGATGAGAATGTGTCCGCGCTTGCGCGGACAGATTTTTTTATGATGTGCGACCATACTAAAAATACGATTTTTAGTATTTTTTGGGTCGTTTTTGTCATTTTTGACCCCAAATACCTAATTTTATGTATTTTGAAAATATTTACACTTTAAATAGAATTGTAATTAAGTACTAAAAAGAGCCATGATTATAAAAAATTTTATTATAAAATATGTTTAGATGAAAAGGAAATGAAAAATATTTGTTAGCGATTTCCTTCGTCCTCATCGCTATCTTCATTTACTATGGGGCATACGTTATCAATGTCAAAGAGGTTTGTCAATACTTCGGCAGGTTGGAAAACTTTTGCCATAAATCTTCCATGTGCTAAATGATATATTAGTGCAGCTACGTGAGAACAACACCCAACAGTTCTCAAACCGTTAGCACAGTTGCAGCAATGTCCTTTTATCGCTTGAATTCCAATTTCATTTGAATTGTATTCGATGTAACACTTATAAGTTTTCCTGTTTATGTGTCTCGATTTTACTTGAAACTGGACTATTTTACGTTCGTTTTTTAAAAGACTTAATGTTAGAAAGTTATCTTCATCCATCATTTCATCTAAATACGAGATTGCTTGTGATAGTTGATAAGATCCACCAAAGTAAATCTCTAATTCATCAATTTCTAACTCCGGAAAATCTAATAAGTCTTGTGAAGATAACACTTGAAATGGAACAGTTTTTCGATTTAAATTCTCACTTTCTACTTTTTGCGCTAAATAGTTCGTATTATTTTTCTTTGACTTCATTCTTGCAAATATATCATTCAAATTTTTAGAGTTGCAATTTAGACGTTTCCCAAATAAATTACAAAGAAGATTAGCAACTTTACAATAAGTACCAGCATCGGGTAACATCCGATTACTAAATTGATGATGCAGAAGCTGATACTTTTGTGCAATTATGCCATGTACAACTTCTACCACCCAACGAATTTTTGTCACAAACCGTGAACAATTTGATTTTTCGATCGTCACGTTTATCTTTCAGAGCAGGCATCAATACTTTATAACCTTTTTTTTCTAATTTTGACACCACATCTCTGAATCCTCTATCTAACACAAAAATGTCACCTTTTTCTAAGATCGATGAAATTCCAAATTTCCTTCGAAAGGACCTCCAAGCTCAATTACAAAGCCGTTTGTAGTACAAATAGTAAATGGCTTACAAAGCGGAGTTTTTTTTACCGGAGTATGAGAGCCTTTGATAAGTATTATTTGAGCTTTTTGTGATGCCTTAAATATGTACCATCACAAATAATAACCAATACATTGTCATCCAAATCATGCAGACTTTTTACTATTTCCGTAGTCTGACTCAAATAAAATTGTCTTGTTTTATAATTAATTCCAAAATGTTTTGGCAGAATATGTTCTCGAAAACATTTGAGAACAGAATGTAATGAGTTGCGCACAATTTCTTCCTTCACTTCTAAAATAGCAGCAATTAGAGTGTCAGAATTTCCGGATCTGAGTTTGAACAAAAAAATTACAATCGCCTGTATAATATTTCGATTGTGTGATTCTTTCATATGTTCCTTTAGCATATTTTAAAGAACTATGACGTCATTCCAAGTGTGACCAGTGAGAAGCTTTAAACGCTCTTCTGAAATTGCGTATTCGCCGATTTTATCATGAAAACGGGCATCTGCTTTATTTGAAAGATGATTAATTAAATTTTTGAAGTTATCAATCTCAATATCTGACTCTGCTGAAATGACAATCATATTTACGAATTCATCCTGATAAAACCTTTTCTTTATTATATGCTCTGGGCAGCATCTGTTTTGCTTCGGAATAAATATTTGCAATTTCGAAAAAATTTGCAGACGAGTTTCAAACGGTACATCGACGAGATTTTCTGTTTTTCTACAAATAAAGCAGTATGCTTTCGTTGAACATACTCTGTTGATTGGCATGATAAAAGTATCTTCGATGGTCTTCTGTTCTTGATCAGAAGGAATGTATTCAGAGCATTGGCTATTGTGCGCAACAGTTGACTGGCTACTTGTAGAATTCATTTCGCTGGACTGACTTTCAGGTACTGAAATTAATAATTGTCTTTTTGGCAATGTAGTTTCGCCCACCAAACTTTCAGTTTAGAAAATTCTTGTAAAGCGTCAGTGGAAAAATTACTCGGAGATATTTCTACAGAATTTTAATGATCGCCATGCACAATTATTGGATTATTTTCATCTAAAGTTTCAGTTTTCATCTGTTTTGATTCCGATTTATTTCTTTTGGATTTCTCACGCCTTAAACTTCGATAGCACGATACACAGAGAGCATCATCAATTTGTACATAATATTTAAAATTATTAAAAAAGCTTTCAGCTTCTTCTCTCGATGTTAATTGTATAGCTTTTGATTTCGCTGCTCTGCGGAATAAAAAGCCGCATTTGGAGGAGTTCGAAGAGTCTAATTTATTTTTCTTTGTCGGTGGTTGCCCGACACTTGTAGACATTGTATTAACCTGAAATGATTAAAATTATTTGATTTTTTAATAATGAAAACAAAGAACTAAGTGGTAATCGAAACTTAAACAAATAATAAATTGAAAATTATAATGAAAACAACCTCAAAATGTGAGATTCGTTTAAAGCCGTTGTTAGATTACATTATTGTTGTTCTATAAGATTAAACGTATAAATAGTTGAATGAAAAGAGTATAATTAAAATATACTTACAATTACACAAATAACTTTGAACAACAGAATAAAGAATTAATTTTTAAAAAAGTACAAATTGACGGTACAAGGTTAAGGAATATCAATAGCAGCGAAACAATAAAGTTTTGAATGGACACTCGAATTGAGAGTCATTAAACATACTTAAAAGAAAGGCATGCTTGCAAGAAAAAAGTCACGTTGAAGATGGAGCTGTAGTTGTCCCAATTGCTTGGCGCTAAATTTGAAATTTAAAACAATCACTTTCTTCTTAATGAGTGAAAATTAAAAAAATTTAATAAGTGAAAAGAAAAAATTTTAACTGTTAAATAATCCATCATTCATTAACATATAATTAGATAACTAAATCAGAAAAGAATTAATTAAGAAAATTAAATAAACAAAAAACTTTTGTTATTATTATTAATAAAAATAAAAATGAACATAAATTCTTATACAGCATCGGATGAAAAAACTAGAAAAATGGTATAAATTTATTCATTTATATTTATTAAGAACGTAATTAGAAAAAATAAATAAAAGAAAAACTATGTAATTGAAAATAATAAATAATTATTATATTACATATTACATATTATATAATTTCTTAATTTTTATAATCATAACTTTATTTAATACTTAACTACAATTCTATTTAAAGTGTAAATACTTTCAAAATACATATAAATTAGGTATTTGGGGTCAAAAATGACAAAAACGACCAAAAAATACTAAAATAGTACATTGTACAACTAGTGGCGAAAGTGTGATTTTTCGAGAGTGAAGTTTGCGGCTTGAGCGTAGCGAGAGCAGCAATCACTCGAGAAAAATCATTCTTTCACCACGAGTTGTGCACTACGTTTTCTCCAACGCCTTGCGAGGAAAGGTTTCTTCGTGAGTTTCGTATAATTTTAATTTAACGTGTGCTTATGTTTAATACAATAAAAGACGAATGTTTTGAGTGGGGAAGAAGTTAGATACAAAATAAATCTCGGTCAAAGAACAAGAAAAAAGAATAAATTCATGATTTACTTTCGCCACGCCAAATTTACTTTCGCCACGCTAAAAATTACTTTCGCCACGCTGAATTTACTTTCGCCACGCCAAATTTTACTTTCGCCACGCTCTTCAGAGCAGTTGAGAAAAGTTCTACTTTCGCCACACTTTTCTACCAAGAAAAGTACTCCTTTCAGAGCAAGTGTTGGAGAAATTGTATTTTTAGTATGGTCGCACATCATAAAAGAATCTGAAAAAATTCATGAAAGTAGGTTTAAGTACACTCTAAAAAATGGTAAAAAAGAAAATTTTGACCTCGTTCAAAAAGTTGAAATTTTTTTTTTAATTTTAAATAATTTTTTTTGCTATTAAAAACGGGTTATAGGGGGTAAAAAAAATATACAATGTACACGGTATACATTAGCTATATGAATTTTTCTAGAATTTTTTATTGAATTCGTTCATTAGAAAAAGTTTTTTTTTTGAAAAAACCACTTTTACCCCCATAGGAAAGGGTTAAAAGTGATTTCAGTTATACAGGTGATAGGTACCTTCTTTTTACATCCCAAAGAACCATTTTATAAGGTTAAATAAAAAATTCAGAGACAGAGGCTGTTTATTAATATGATGTCAGTTTACAAAAATTTAAAATGGCGGATCTAATATGGCGGGCGCAAATTTAAAAACTCTTCGAATCTGCTCAAAACTTGTCACTCGGGGGTTTTTGGTGTTCCAATCAACCTAATACTTTTTGCTTGTCGGTTTTTAAGGTCGCTGATTACGAATCTTATGTATGTTTTTTAAACTTTAAGATAGCGGATCAAATATGGCGATTAATTTTAAAAAACTTATCTAATTACCCTGAAACTACTATGAGGGTTTTCGGGGTCGCTTATTATGAAACTTACGTCGTTTAAAAAAAATTCAAAATGGCGGATCCAATATGGCGGACGAAAAATGTTAATGTCGTATATTTCACTTGAAACTCGTCACTCCGGGGTTTTTGGCGTCGCCGATTACGAATATAATGTCAGTTTTTAAATCAGCGACCCCGAAAACCCCCAAGTAAGAAGTTTCAGGGTAATAATATTATTTATACAACTCAGGCGTATTATGGTCACTGTTTGGTTTCTCAAAATTTAAACTAATATTTCTTTATGCCTTTTTGTATGATACATATATATTACAATAGTTACACACTTTCTACAAATTCCAAGAGAAAAAGGAAACATCTGCAAATCATAAAATTGTAATGATCTAAAAATTATATTTCCCATGTACAAAGGTTTTGAAAAACATGTTATCTTAGGATTTTATACCTCCTTTACTTAAGCTGCTAAAACCCATTAAAATCACGTAGACTTAAGATAAAATCAACCCAATAAAAAGATTAACCACTCGAGACCCAGGTAATGACTGCAGGGTTTGCATCCGCAAATAAAACTCGCCATTTTTACCTTTCGTGGGTTTTTCCAAAATTTTCGGGTTGTTTCGGTATACATCGGAACTCTTGCAATTTGGATTTAGGTATATACCTCAACTTGCCTTCAGAAAAATACGAAAGACACTTACTTTTCGACAATTGACTTGTACGGTTCGTGCACAAGTCTTCACAAAATGTATCACATAAACCTTTTAGTTAATTTTTATGTATAAATTACAGTATAAATTTTATTTAATAAATACAGTTGTTTAGTAATTTAAATTACTTTCAAGTCTTTTATTGAATTACAACCTTAATTCAATTTTAAAAACAACTACACACAACAGTCATTCAGACATTCAGAGATGTAGTTAAACATAAATAATAAGTTTATACTTACTAGAATGGTAATAAAAAATGTTAATAAATAGTGAAAATACGACTAAGTGATAGAATCATCTCTACTCTTAAAAAATGTTAATATTGTTATAAACAAATTATTAGTTTGAGAAATGACTGCACTAGATTTCGACGAAACTGACTACTTAAAGGTTTTTGAGGTCGCTGATCACGAATCTGAAGCTTGTTTTAAAAAATTCAAAATGGCGGATCCAATATGAAGGACGACATTTTTAAAAAACGATTGAAATCACATGAAACTTGTTACTCGGTGGGTTTTCGTGGTTGCTGATTACGAATCTGTTATTTGATTTTCAAAATTCAAAATGGCGGATCCAATATGGCGGAAGACATTTTTAAAAAAGGATTGAAATCACATGAAATTTGTTACTCAGGGGGTTTTTGTAGCTGTTGATCACGAATTGGTTATTGGATTTTTAAAAGTTAAAAGCGGGTTTTTAATATATCAGAGGATTTTTTTTTCAAATTTTTTAAATTTGCAAAATAAGGTTTTATGAATTAAATATTTTATAAAACATGTTTTAATTTAAAAAAAATAAATAATCACATGGTATAATTAATTAGTTTTACATAAATTTTTATTTAGTAAATGGTGTATTAATCATTCTAGACATAAATATATTTTTTTGATTTTTTAACAAAAAAATGTAATTGCTTTAATAGAAGTTACTAAAAGAAACTCAAATTAAATGAAACGAATAAGATGTAACTGTCATTATTTATTAAAATTAAAAAAAAACTTTTTTTTAGCAATAACAGTTATTAAATGTATTCTTTCAACATTCTTTTCTGTAGACATACCAGATAATAGTCGCGTGACACAATAGAACTTAGGAATATTTGTTTATTATAAGGTAATTTAATTAAAATTATAAAGTACACAGTATCAGTTTCTTTGAAAGATATGTAATAAGTTTATGTAGACTGTAAACATTAACAATTTTTTAAATTAACATATTTAAAAATATAAGTTAAACAATAGAAATGGTTGAAAAATTACAATATTTGTTTAATACATATAAAACGTTTATAATTCTAGTAAATTTAAAACTGCCTCATCAAGAACTCGACTTTTTTGAGAAGGTTGGATTCGAATGTAAGATATAAAAGGATGTGATGTACACAATAATTTCTTGAAAACATCTTCGTTAGTTGCAGATCTAGAACATTTTCTAGAAGAATGTAATCTATAGTTTTTATATTCTTTATTTCTGGCTTCTTGTGCTTCTTCAGATAATTGTCCAAGAGGCAAAATAGCATTGTATTTTATTATACTTTCGCCATGAATTAGAACTTTGTGAACGGAAGAGGGCATGTAGTACCAATTATAATAACTTACATAAATTTGAGCTGTATCGCGTGTGTATTTACCAAATTTTCTTGCATCAATTCTTCTCCCACAAGACATAGTTTGAAGTATAATATAAAACCGTTTAATTAAGTCTTCATTCACACCAGTTATTTCGGAGGCACATGTAAAGTTAGAGAAGAATCTTCTTGCAGTATTTCCATCATTGCACATCATCTACCTTGACGAGGCTTGTCTATTATTAAACCGAAATCTTTACGGAAACGAGTTTGAATATATTTTTTTTTAACTTCCTTTTCTTTTTTATTTTCTGTGATAGTCGCTGACCATTTTTGGAATGATGAGATATACGATATATGAAGAATCAACTCCATAAATCGGATTCATGCATGTAAAGTAGAGAGTCCAAATCTGAATGTTTCCTCTCTTTCTGGCATATTAATTACACGTTCAAGATTATTCATTTCAGATGGCTTTGCTAAACACACATTACAGGTGGCACAAGAAGGTGTATTTGTTAAAACTTTACTTTCCCATCTATCATTGTAAAGTATAAATTGTGCTTTACTAAAAGAATATTTTCATTTATAATTATCGATGAAGGTGTCAGAGCAGCAATTTGAAATTCAATGTCACTTACAATGCTTTTTGTTTTCTCAGGAGTTTCTTTTGTAAACTCTATCAAAATGGGGCGACAAAAACGTGTTGATGAAGGTGATGGATTTTGCCAAATAATATTGCTATTCTCCTCATTGACCAGTTTAAGAGGCACAAGCGAAGAGATCAATAAATTAGAATCAGATATGAGTTCACTTTCGCCTGATAGTATTTGCTTATATTCGCTTTGTCCAGAAGAACCATCAAAACCCTATTTGCTATACAAAACCAAATTCTGTCCACTCTTAAAATTAATGAAATTAATTTTTAATATCCTACTAACAGTGTGATTTAAAAGAGATTGCAACTGTACCTTTGCACTTATGTCAGTTACTTCTATGTTCTCAGGGTAACATTCGTTTTTAGCTTTTACCATTTGCTTATATGTCGGAAACAGACTTATCCTTTTTTTTATGATATAGTTCCGAAGATACTCATATTTTTGTTTTGATAAATTTATATCAAGCAATATTGCTAAAGCTTTATCGTTGGAATACGGATCCATACGCATATTTTCTTCTTCTAAATGCATATAAACATCATCTAAGGCTTCTGGTAATATGAAGCGTAATTTTTCAATTACAGCAACTTGTTTTATTTCGCCAATAGATCGTAAACCTTGTATGTAAAAGTAATGAATTTGATCCATTCCAGATTCTCTAAATAATTTTATAGCCTTTCTGCGTTTGATTTTATCTGAAGATATTTCATATTCCTTGCATGGTCTTCCCCGTTTTATTTCTAAAGATGTAGAAGGCTCTTCTGCATCTAATTGTATAGAGATATCTCCATTCAGCCACATTTCATTATTACTCAAAAATATATCTTTTCTTCTTCCAGCTTTATTCCATCGTTCCTTAAATTTATGTATAAAATTTTTATTAATCCACATTACAACACAAGTAAAGTTTGCTTCATTAAGTGTCGAAAATTTTTCTTTAACGTACTTTTCTACAGTAGATATATGTTTTCCGTGTTCTATCATTGTGTCACATAATTCACGTTTATTATTATTTACGGAACCCATTTTACGTTTTTTCAAATACCAATTTATAAAAATTCATTAAATTAATCTTTAAGCAATTTTACAACTGAACGTTCCTTAACTATTCAGAAGCTTTGATATTGCATTAATAGATTACA
The DNA here is from genome assembly GCF_015476425.1 of Leptopilina heterotoma. Classification (NCBI taxonomy): domain Eukaryota; kingdom Metazoa; phylum Arthropoda; class Insecta; order Hymenoptera; family Figitidae; genus Leptopilina; species Leptopilina heterotoma. The sequence continues at coordinate 23,341 of NW_025111111.1, forward strand.
TACAGGATACTTGTTGGTTTGTAGTAAATTATTTTTAATATATAAAGTCATTCAAAATAAGTTAATGATTAAATCGTAACAATAAAACAAGTCTTAAAGGAAACGTGTGGTTTGTGGTATACTATTTTTCATTCTTTAAAGACAATAGTTTAATATAATTAATCATTCAAAAAAAAATTTTTAATTTTTGTTTACAATGAAACGGCTTTTTTAATTTTACAAAACCAATATTCGATTAGTATTTAGCAACCATAAAATCCCCCGTTGTAACAAATTTCAAATAAAGTGAATTGTTTATAAAAAATGTCGTTTGCCATATTGGATCTGCCATTATGAATTTTTAAAAACAAATAACAGATTCGTAATCAGCAACCACGAAAACCCCTCGAGTAACAAGTTTCATGTGATTTCAATCGTTTTTTTAAAAATGTCGTTCGCCATATTGGATCCGCCATTTTGAATTTTGAAAAACCAACAACGGATTCGTAATCAGCAACTACGAAAACCCCCTGAGTAGCAGATTTCATTTGATTTCAATTCTTTTTTAAAAATGTCGTCCGCCATATTGGATCCGCCATTTTGAATTTTGAAAATCAAATAACAGATTCGTAATCAGCAACCACGAAAACCTCCTAAGTAACAAGTTTGATATGATTTCAATCGTTTTTTAAAAAAGGCGTCCGCCATATTAGATCCGCCATTTTGAATTTTTAAAAACAAGCTTCAGATTCGTGTTCAGGGACCTCTAAAACCTTTAAGTAGTTAGTTCCGTCCAAATCTAGTGCAGTCATTTCTCAAACTAATAATTTGTTTATAACAATATTAACATTTTTTATTACCATTCTAGTGAGTATAAACTTATTATTTATGTTTAACTACATCTCTGAATGTCAATTTTAAGTGAAATTTAAATTTAGGACACTACGACTCGTTTTTCAGTTTTGTGCTTGGTACATAAACTCGGATGTACCTCCCTTGTTGCATAATGTACTATTATATTATACAAGTCATCCGCGATATTGGATCCGCTATCTTGAATTTTAAAAGACTGACATAAGATTTGTAATCAGTGATATTGAAAACCCAGAAGTAAACAGTTTTAGGTCAATCGGGATAATTTTTAAAAATTTCTGTCATCTTGGAACTGTCATTTTAAATTTTGAAGAAATAACACCGAATTTGTAATCTGTGACCCCAAAAACGTTCAAGTGACGAGTTTAAACACATTCGACTTTCTAACCCTTAAAGCGTACACTTAGGAATCCATCGTTAATCCATTAACGCCCAAATGTACAATTCTTTGTCACAAGGTTTGGCACTATAATTTAACATAAAAATTCTACTGAAAAAATTCCCCAATAGTCATTTCTTATTGGCCAAAAATTGCTCTTTCGACTGGCGTTTCAAAAATTTTTATAAATTTATAAATAAACAAGTTACCTATGTTTTTTTTAAAACATGAAATTTTGAGGTTTTTTTTAATTTTTTAAAAGTCCCAAATATTGCGTCAAAAATATATTCCCTATCATATAGGGATATTCCGAATGAAAAAATTTCAAAATGGCGGACACAAGATGGCGTCTAAAGTGAATTTTTATTTATAATATCGTGGCCATGTGAACAAAATCGCAAAACTTGATAAATTTCTATAAAATTTGACAGCTGGGCAGTTCCATACGAAAAGCAAATGGTGGATCACCAATTTTTTAAAAATTTGTTATTTTGTAGTACTTGGGGTACTAAATAACCGTGCCAAACAGCTTTGCAAGAAAAAATTTTTTTGCAAGATATTTAGATTTGAAAAATCGGAAACTGAAAAAAATGACTTTTTTCGAGAATTTTTATTTCGAAAACTATTGATTCTACGAGAAAAAGTTATTTATTTAAAATTGTAGAAAAAATGTCAATTTTTTATAATATTAAGGTACTACTGGGTTAGATTTTTTCAAGTGGACCTTAAATTTTCAAAAGTTGAAATTTATCAGTGTAAATGTGCAAAAAGATAGTTTTATTAGAGTTACGAATAACCTGTTAATTTTATTAAAAAATATCCAATTGTTTATTTTTTATAAACAATTGAAATCTTATGCATAACATTTTTAAAAAATGCATAACTTTGACAAAAATTGACGACACTTTATGATTCTTTTTACAAATTAACTATGAAATTCCAAACTTTATAAAAATAATTTTTACTTCATCGAAGCTCTTAATTTGTTATAAAAAATAATTATTTATTATAAACAAATTAAAAATAAAACGTGTTCTGGATAACCATATTCAATTTAATAAATAAGAACTTGAAGAGAATTTATTAAGGATTGCATATCAAAAAGAAAAAATGGTTTCAAGCAAATATTTTATAAATTATGAATTTTTTTGTAAGCGCGCGCAAGCTCCGTGATGTGGGCTCCCGCGTCTGACGAATGTCGTGTGCCCCGCTTTGCACGCTTTAACTTGTTTATTTTGGAAGGTTTTCTTTCATAATTTTTTTCAAAGGTTTGTATGTTTTGAACTAAAATTCAATTGGAATACTTGTTTATAATAAAATAAGTAATATATTATTTTATTTATATTTATTTATGTAATCTATTTTAAGTTTATTGTTTAATTGTTTTCAGTTGAATATTTCCTGCTTCCAGAAAAACAAGTTTTAACTAATTTTTAGCTCGGTTCCGTACACCTACGGTGTACTGACGGAACCCTATTGGTGAGACTCTTGTGTCCGTAGCCAAATCGTGTCCCCCCTAGCGGCTAAACTATTTGACCTAAAGAGCTCAAATTTGGTCCAGATATGTATTTTCACTCGTAGATTACAGGAAAAATATAGCGAATGTGATTGGACGTGATGGTCATAGCGTTGTCAAGGAAATAACAAGATTTTTGTCCAAAAATGCATAAAAAGTGACCATCCCCCCCTTAACTTCTAAACTATTCGACATGGAGAGCTGAAATTTTGCATGCTGTTGTATTTTTACTCAAATATTACAGGAAAAATATACAGAACTTGATATGTAATGATGGCCATAGCGTTGTCAAGGAAAAACTAAAAAATTTTTAAAAAAAAATTGTTTTTCCCTAACTTTTACATTATTTGACCTAATGAGCTGAAAATTGGTATCCTGATGTATTATTACAGTCTGACGACAAAAAATTTATATTATTATTATTATTATTATTTTTATTATTATTATTTTATTTTATTTTTATTTATTTTTTTTATAATTTAACTTTTTTTAAAAAAAAATAAAAAAAATTTTTTTTTTAAGTTTTTTGTAGTTAAAACACGTGGCATTAAATATTTTAAGGAAGAGTGAAATTTTAAAAGAATAAATGAGAGATTGTTTTTTCTCTCTTTAATTTCTTAACTAAAAATAAAAAAAAATTGGACAAGTGCGAGTTGTACTCCCACTGCATTGGCGGGTTCCGTACACAAATATTAAAACAATACTTGCAACATTTATCGGTAATTGGTAGAATTAAAATAAACAATTAAAAAAATATATTAAAATCATTTGATAAAAAAAATAACTAAAAAAAATTAAAGTATTGTATATCTAATATGGTTAGCAATAATAAGTAGAGGAACAAAATTTTGAAATTAGTTCCTCTACTTATTATTGTTTACAATATTAGATATACAATAGTTTAATTTTTTTTAGTTATTTTTTTTATCAAATGATTTTAATATATTTTTTTAATTGTTTATTTTTATTCTACCAATTACCGATAAATGTTGCAAGTATTGTTTTAATATTTGTGTACGGAACCCGCCATTACAGTGAGAGTACAACTCGCACTTGTCCAATTTTTTAAAAATGATTGAAAATTAAAATTGCTAATTACTTTCTTTTAGGGTACAATTTGTTACAAACCAGAATTTATTTATTGTTTAAAAATTGAGCTTTTAAGATGGCTCTAAATTCTAATTTAGGGAAGCACCAAGCTGCCAAGGTCTGAAGGACCTTGTTTAATTTGCGGGAACGTTATCTTACTTTTAAAAGAAACCTGCGATGCTTCGTTTGATTTATAAATTTAATTCTTTTGACTTTAATTAGTTCAGGAGTTTTAAAGAAAGTAAATCAGATTTAGTATTTTACATGACAACATTTATTTAAACATTATTTCAGAACAGAATGCAAAGGAGTACACAAAACTTGCTAATGTTTGTGTTGAAGGATATAAAAATTTGTATAGAGATTCGACATTGGAACAATACAGTATTACTTACGTATATTTTCCTTAGTCCTACCGACAGGGCATAATTCCTTTTAGACGGCGCAGGCGCTACGCGCGCGGACTGGCCGGTTGAGGAACAGGGATCCTCCGTCGGGCAAAACACAGTTGAAAAGGTTGAAAATTGAGTCGTCTATGCGACTAATTTTCTTTTTCACGAACTCGCGAATTTTGTAAAGAAGAGAGTCTTCTTTAGTTTTGTGGAACCACTGAATTGAGACGGCGCAGGTACTACACGTACGGACTGGCCGGTTAAAAAGCAAGATTTTCAAATTGTTTAATATTTAATTAACTGAAACCTCACTCAACACAGCTCGCACTGGACTCCGTCGGTTAGAAGATTCTATTTTATTTTTACGTCCGCCTTTCGTATTATACTAGTTTTTTCGCTGAGTTCTATACGGGGGTCCAACGCGCAGACGGGCTTAGTCTCGTCATTTCCTACTTTCTTGCGATCAACAGATGTGACAGGCCGTAGCCGGGACAGGTGTTGATCGCTTGAAGAGAAAAATTGTACAGCGGCGATAGAAATTTTGCGACAAGCCTTTGCTCCTTGTCTTGATATAAGAGTGGGATAATTTTGTCGACTAAGGGTTTTTAGAATTAGAAGTAGGAGAAATCCTTCAGGCCCAATGGACGTTGTATTTTGCTGACAATTTTGATTCTCACGATAGTCTCATGAGAACGGAAATGGTCTGGAATTTGATATTTTACTGAAATAGTTTTATAACTAAAGACATAAATTATAATTATATTGTAAAAGAAAAAATTATTTATTTATAATTATAATTGATTTGTAGTTATAAGAGTCCAATATAAATCGTATAAATAACGACTATATTGGTCCTTCATTAATATGTTACTGGTATATGTATCTTGTATACATAATTAATTTAGAGTTGTGCAAAAAGCTCGATCGAGTATTTCAAGCTTTTCGTTTTTCTAGCAGAGCTGAGCAGAATCAATCCGAACTTGAACCAAATTCCATCCGACACGTGCAGTGTTAAACCTAAAATAATTTTGAGCACTTGAATTTTTCGAGCACTCAAATATTTTTGAGTAACTAAAACTCGAGCCTGGCTCGAGTATCGAGCCCGGCTCGAGCTCGACCATGCTATTCGAGCTTTTTGCACACCTCTAATAATTATACATATACTATACACCTATACATACAATATAATGTCCTTCGGCATTTTGTTGTGAACAAAAGTTACAGCAAAATGTTTAGCTATGATCAAATTCGTTTCTGCAAATTTGGAATAGGGCTTGAAACAAAATAAAAGATCATCATAAAGCGATGAGTCAGCCTCCAAATGCATGTGCATTTGTTATGATATTCTAGTCCCTAAGTTTGTAGGCCCAAAGGGAAAAAAAGGAAGGAGAGGCAAGGAAAGACAATAGGAGAGACAAGGCAATGAGCAGAGGCATGTGTAGCATGCTTGTATGTGTGCCCGTAACGCGAAGAACTCAAGGGTGTGGTCGTGTTAGATCTCGCAGCCAGCGGAGTCAGTGGATGTGCACGTATACACCTTGGTCGTCTCAATGCATATATGTGTGAAATGCATTACCTTTAATTATTTTCAAATAGAGGTTTCTTTTATTATATAAAATTTTAAGTATTAATAATGTTTATAAATTTATGCATATAATTTATAAACAATATTATAAAATATACAAGAATTTATGTTTTATAAATTCTGTCCTATCTTTTGTAGCTTTATTAAAAGGAAAAATAATAATAAAATAGTACCAGTTAAGTACCTTGTACGTAACACAATTTATTAATTTATAATCAATAAAAATTTTTTAAAATTACCAATGTGAAACAATTTTAGAAAATTACTTTTTTTGTATTTTTACATTCTCATAAAAAATGAAAAAGTCTTGGATTTGTGCGATTTTGAGAAATTTATAATTTTTATAAATCTTTATGTTTCATGACCCACTGATTCCAAAAAAAGGGTTTTTAGAGAAGTGTGTCTGTCGATCTGGTCTGTCTGTCTGTAGAAAATTTTGTCTCGACGATAACTCGAGTAAATTTTTATGAATCAACTTGCAATTTGGGGGACTTTTTTAGTCCATAAAAATGAAGCCTGAGTTCGTTGGGCAGCACATTTCGTCAAAAAACAACAAAAATACAAAACTTTTAAATTTTCTATTTTTAACAATTTTTAAAAATAGTAGGGGAGATTGGGGAATTGTGGGCCACACATTTTTCTAGCTCAATATCTTACACACAAATTTTTTTTTTAAATTTTTCGTGTCAGTAGGAGGTATAAACTAACATATATCATAGTCAGTTTCCCAGAATTATCACTTACCTTAAAGAAATTTCAGTTTTACCAAAGAGTGTAATTTTATGATTTTTAAAAATGTTGGGGAATTGTAGACCACTGACTAAATTGAGTTCAAAATGAAAAATAACGATGAAATATATTTATTACATGGTTAGAAATATTAAAAATGTTAAAAATGTTTAATTATTAGTTTAAAATTCGAAAAGAAAAAGTAAGAAAATGAAATTAATCGGAATCACAATTGATTAATTACAAATTTTTAAGTAAACAGCTTTATTGCATGAATCGCAATGAAACGAATTGTTTTTGTTTAATTAGTATAGCTATGAGTGATTTTAATAATATGTACCTGCATTGGGCAATTAAATCGCCAAAAACAAGCAATAAATACTTCCCTAAAAAAAGTGGCCCACAATTCCCCAAATGCTTCATTTTACAAAAAGCTTTGTATTATTTATTCATTTTAATTTGATGCAAAGTTTTTTTTTATTTAAAGTACCAATCCCACACAATAGTTGGAAAAATATTTTCCACAACTAATTCTTGAAAATCCTTGTAAAAACAATATATAATAAAAACATGAAGGCCCAAAATAAATATTTGCATGCAATTTTTAAGCTGATTTTTGTTTACGGTTTATAGGTAATTATAAAGCATTGTAAAGTAATAAAATGCTAATGAAAAATTTACTTTGGATGAACAAAAGAAAATAAAAAAAAATTAGATGATCAAACTTATAAATATTATTAAATAATAATCGTCGTATTCTGTCCATTCTGTCCAGTCTGTCCTGGTCTGTCCAGTCTGTCCACACTTGAAGTTAGACTATTGTGCATGCTTTTGTTTTTTTGATATATTATGATAAATAATATTATACGTCATTATTTTTTCACTAATTTTTTAATTTAATAATATTGTTTTTATTTCTCAAATAATTCAAAAATATTTTTAATAATTTAAAAAAATTATTAATGTTATTATATTATTCATTATTTTCTTTGTTTCTAAAAAATAAATCCTGCAAAATATTTCCTTTTTTTTATATGAAAAACTTAATTACTTGACAAAATTTTGACTTCTTCCCTAACCCTAAACAAATTCTGGTACACTCTCAAAATGATTAGACACTCAAAAAATGTTCTATTACATTTATTTACCAATTTCTGAAATTATTTAAAAACATCAATAACTTCTTCTCTAAATAAATTTTAATCATTATTATTTTCTCACAGGAATAAATTATTTTTAATAATTTTTGAAAAAAGTTCTTTGAGAATTTTAAAATCCATTTGTTTACAAATCAATTTTACGAAATTTAAATTATTCAGAAATCTTCAATTAAATACGAATTAAAAAATAAACACTTTAAATAATTTCAGGATAAAATTCAATTAAATTTTTCTAATATAATTAATTCTACAGATTTGTTAGTTATAAGTATGAACAATACAAATTTTTAAAGAATTTGATTTGAAACCATTTTAAAATTTAATTATTTCTTAAAATTCATGCTATAATGCTTTTAATAATCAATTATTATGTAAAACTTTAACTAAAATTCATTTTGAAATAAATTTTTATTAGATAATTCAATAATTTAAATGCAAAAATAAATAATTTATTCAATATTTAAAATTTCTTAAAATTGAAGTCTCATAAAGAATTTTATCAAACCATTTTTAAATCATTGATTTCTTTTAACGATTTTTCATAAAATTTTTAAGAACAATTACATTTTTCGATGAATCTGATTAAAATTGTATTAAAAATAATTTAAACTCTGCCATGAGTTTTATTTATGAAAATAATTGAATTCCTAAAAGAAATTTTATTATTTATAAAAATAATTAAATTATTGCGAAGAAATTTATAAAAATATTGTAAATAATAGATTTCTTATTAAATTTTTTAAAAATAATTGACATTTTGACGAGAATATTGAAAAATTCTTGAACATAATTGAAGTGTTTTGTGCAGAAACCGCATAAGTCCATTTTTTTCGAAAATCACTTTTTTATTGAAAATTTATCTTTAAATGAAGCTTTTCAATCTGGTTAAAATATTACATAAGTGACTAAACTCTAAACCCTTAAAAAGAATAATTAAAATATCATTTTGTGCAGAAACAGCACAAGTCCATGATAAGTTTTATATTTATTTGTAATATTCTTGACGTATTTTAATAATTTATATTAAACAGTTTATATTATAAATAAAAACACTCATGGGAAGCAAAAAGTGACAGTGGTGACTGAATTATTTTAAAATTAGAAAATATTGAAAATTGGTTAAATTTATATTCTTAAAACAATTTTATTATTTATAAAATGTTACTAAAAATTATCCAAATTTAATATTTTAAATAAATGTTATTAAATATTTCAAAAAACTTTGATATTTCACTGGATTTAATAAATTTTCAAAAATTCAATTTATTATTGAAAGGCTTAAAAAAGAATTTTGTGCAAAGTTAGCAAAGCATTCAAAATTTTTGCTCACAAATTTTTTTAGTTTTTTTGTTATTTGTAACAGGAATTTGTCGTCAATTACTGAAGTAACATTTCAAAAAACTTTAACTAATTCATTTTTTCACCCCGAGTCAACAACCTAACTCGGGGTGATCGATAATTTCAACTCTATTATTTAATTAATTCATTTTTTGAAGGCACAAGTAAGGCACTTATATAATTAATAATTAATTAATTAATAATTTTTTTAAATATTTGAATTCATTTTTGTGATTACACATGTATAATCCCGTTTTTATTTTTTATAGGCATTATTATTAATTATCTATTGACACTAAAAGAAACTACACGCGCGCTTTAGCGCGCGTTTGTTTAGCTGTTACATATACAATAATTTAAAAAGATAACATTTTTGTAATTTTTCATAAATTTTTCGAAGAATTTTTTATTGAAATTTTGTAAAGATAATTTTATTTCTTTTGAGTAATAATAATAATAAATTAAATACTTCATTTGGCGGGCGTGACAGTTGCTACTTATTTATATTACTTAATAACAAAATTTTAAATACAAATTTCATAAAATTCAATTATTTCTTTAATTTTTAAATAAAAAATTATTCCAAAATAATTTTTTCTGGACAGTTTTTCAATAATTAAATTATTTAAAAAAAATTAATTTTAAATCTGTTAAGTCCAATTATTTTTAAAAACAGGAAAAGTTTAAAATAAATAAAATCTTTTCAACGCTGAAGAATAACATATTCAGAATTTTCTTATGAATTCTTGAAATTGAATATTATTCCATCACTTTTGACAAAATTCTCTGCCTTTTTTCTGATTTTCCTGAATAAATTTAGAAAAATAGTGATTTTGTGTAGAATTCTTCTGAATAATTGAATTTTTTAATGTTATTGACATGAAAATAATATTATTTAATTTTGACTAGAAAACTATTAGAAACAAAATAACAAATAAGTAATTAATTGTAATTAAATGTAATTTATTTTTGATAATTAATAAGTCAAAAATACTGTAATAAACATATCTTCCACTATCGTCTCATTGGCAATCACGCTTTTCTATGAACAATAGTCAACCTTAAAATATAACATGCTTAACGGAATTAAAATTTAAGTCTTATTCTCATGTGACATGTAATGTAAAAATTACATTATTGTTATATATGTTAAAAGTGAAATAAGAAACTTCACGCGCGCTTTAGCGCGCGTTATTTGTGCTATAGTTATTAAATAATTAAGGTGGCCCACAATTCCCCAATCTCCCTTACGTTGCACAACACGTGGTGAAAAATTGATTTTTCAAAAGTGATTGCTGCACTCGCTACGCTTGAACCGCAAACTTCACTCTCAAAAAATCATTCTTTCATCACGTGTTGTGCACTACGTTTTCTACAACGCCTTGCGAAGAAAGGTTTCTTCATGAGTTTCGTATAATTTTAATTTAACGTGTGCTTATGTTTAATATAATAAAATACGAATGCTTTGAGTGGGGAAGAAGTTAGACACAAAATATATCTCGGTCAAAGAACAAGAAAAAAATTAGGTCATGATTTACTTTCGTCACGCTGAATTTACTTTCGCCACGCTCTCCAGAGCAGTTGAGAAAAGTTCTACTTTCGCTACACTTTTCTAACAAGAAAATTACTCCTTTTAGAGCAGGCGTTGGAGAAAATATTTTTTTCTAATTTTTTCCTTAAATTTCATTTATTTATTTCATGTATATACGGGGAAAAGTGCCCTTTCGTACAAAAGTACTGGAATAATGTTTAAATTGAAAAAATAAAAAACGAAGCAATGACAATAAAACGTAATTAGCAAAAAATAACAATTTGAGTGATTCATCGTTAAACAGGAGTGTATCCCGGGGGGGTGTTTGGGAGTTCAACCCCCCCAGAAATTTTGGAAAAACATATATGTTAAAGTCTAAATTTCTAATTTTATTCTGAGTACACCTCTTATCAAATTCCATAACCCCCCCCCGAAACTTTTTTTTGGCTACGCCCCTGGCATTAAATCTAGTAAGTTAAATTCTGTAGTAATCAACATTATTATAATACTCATTAGCTACCTATCATCTACACAATCTTATCAAAAGTGAGTATATAAATACCCGTGTGGAAAAAGCCCAAGTTCGCCCGAATAGAAGTCGGTTTCTGGTCAGGGGCTAGATGGACTAATTTTTCACGTAAAAGGAATGTCAGATCTGGTAGGGGACAAGTTGGGCTCAGTTTTTTGAAAGCCTTACTAGGAAATACATGAATTCTGGACAGTTTAGTTTCAACTTAAAATGTTTAAAATCATTATCTTGACATAAAAGTAATTTTTCTGAATTCAAAATTTATTTCTTTATATTAATAAACTATTGCCTGACGCTGAATCTGCATCTTTAGTTAAAATTGGAAATTTTTCATTTCGGATTCAAAATAACAAACAAAAATTTTAAGTAATCGAATTTGACGAAATTACTTACTCACAAATTTTCAAAATTGCTAAAATCAAATTTTTCAACAAAATTTGAAAATTTTGATTTGAAAATAGCTACAAACAATTCATAAATTAAAAAATCTATCTAAAAATACTAACTCGTATATTTCAAAGTCGATGAATCCGAATTTGTGAACAACATTAAAAAATTTTAAAACACTGGCTTCCAATAAATGAAAAAAATTTAAGTTAATAAATTTGGATAAGAAATGACCATTTCAGTTTCTCAGAGCCACTAAAACTAAATTTTCATTAAAGTTTTCATAAATAAAATGTTTTCAGGCAGTCTTATTTTTGATCTCTCATGGTGGTAAAAATATGACAAAGTTTTTTAACCCTCAAAAATGGCAGTTATAAAAAAATTGAAAAAGATGAATAATTTCATGTTATTATCGTAACCTTTTAATTTTCAGTTGCTTTTTTAAGAGCTAGTGCGAGCAGTTATTGTTCCAGAATGTCAATTTGATATTTCAATTTGTTTTTGCATATAAAACACAAGTTTAAGTACGAATTTGTTAAAAAAAATAATTTTCAAAAAACCCTTATAATATTAGTCGGGCCCCAGTAGGGCGCTCTAATATTTCGCTCAAATAGCCACTGAAAAAAATAGCTGGGATCCAGCCAGAAGCCCGATAAGTGCCCAGGTTACGTCTGTGTTCACTTCCCATAACATGACTAGCGCCCAACTTTAACATGGGCTCCCCGGCCATGGCACGGCTAGCGCCCAGATTCAATTTCCACACGTATCCTTATATACTTTTCAAGTTTCATGTTAGTTCCTATTTTTGCACTGATGGATGTGAGGTTAATAATTTTTTGACTCTGAACGAAAGGGTTATTCACATTTCGATGTGATAGAAAATAATAACCATTTCTATAAAATAATTAATTGAAAAAATTAATATTTTTAATAATAAATAAATAATAATAATAAATAAAATAATTATTAAATAAATAAATTTATCATTTAATAAAATTTAATAATTTTTTTTTATTATTATTGGTTTTTTAATGGCAGCCAATAATGATTTTACCATTAGTGGTCCATTATTGGGTGCCAATAATAAACCTAGAGAAAACCAATGGCTCCCAATATTGGGCCATTAATGCACCAATGGTAGACTAATGGCTATTTTCCATTGGGTTACTTCATCATCCCGATTTGTACTCTCTACTGACAGAGATACAAAAGGAGCAAGCCGATACTGAGTGTGCTATTGCGGAGTTAAGTTTAGGCAGATCAGTAAAAGCTGTTCCTAAGAAAAAGTGGTACCTGACTTTTTAATTTTCGAAAAATATGTGAAAAAAATCAAAATCGTTGCCCTCCCCGACCTGGTTCCAAAAGAAAATAATTTCTAATGGCTTTTAACATTAATGTTTATAATATATGTGAAAAAATGGATCTGAGGCGGGGAAATAGAAATTGTAACGTATTATATTTTTTGTCGAACAAACGTTGGTAATTTCAATTTCATTTAAATGCAATATCTTATAATATTGTTCTCTAATTGGTATAATTGTTATATTTATAAATTTTATACATTATGTTACTTGTATGCATTAAATTCTTTATAACTATTAAAAAAAACTTATTTTATTTTCTGGGACATAGCCATTCGGGAAAATGACCGGATATCCTCGAATAACGCATCGACGTGAGTCATTGATTTACAGCTTCTATGTTTCATTTGTACATTAAATTCGGATAATTCGCTCATTTCCATCGTGATTATATTCGTTTTACCAATCTCAAAAATATTTTTCGCGACACAGTCTTTGTAATTATTTAGTAAATCTTTTAATTCGTTTCTCTGCTCAACTGTCAAACTACTGTCCAAAAAGAACTCATCCTCACGGATTTCCTCACATCGAACCGGAATTTCATCTATTTCTTCGATACCTAAAATTGTTAACCCTACTCTATCTCCAACTTCGATTATTTCACGTTTTTCTCCACAATTCACAACTGGCATTACTATTTCATCTTCACTTATTTTTACGTTCTTCTTCTTCTTCTTAAATGACTTGTGGCATTGCCGTTATTTTGACGTTAATAAAGTTATAACTATTCCTGGTTCCAATTCTACTCTTTTTAATGATCGCGGTCTTTGGTCTATAGATGGATCCACGAAGTAGGATAAGGAGACCTCACGCGGTTTAAAAGTCAGCCCACGATTAGGGGGATACAGATCTAATGTATTCTTGGCGAAAGTCTCCTTTCTAACATTTGCGCCTCTTTCGTGAAAATAGAGAACTATTTTCCTACTGTTTTAGTGTTTTAAGGTGTGTCAACCGCTTGACATAACCTCATAACCTAATTTGTACAACTTAATCTTTCAGAATTGTTCTGACAGTTGGCAGTGCCTAAAGTCATTTAAGAAGAATTAATTCTTAAGAAGAATCTTTTAGAATTTGGTGAAATCATTTTAATTATAGCTTCATTTGCTGTTAAAAATTACTTTTTAGTTTGAGGTTATGTCAAGCGGTCGACACTCCTGATTGCATGTTAGTATTTGTGTAAAAAATATTATTTTATAGTTTTGTAGTAAATAAAAATGAATTTCATAAATACATGCATATCAGATTGCGTTAAATAGAAATTAAATAAGATGTTTAATAATAATTGTTGTATTGCAGTCTGATTGCAATTAAACATAAATATTGTTTTATATAGTTTATATTTTCACCACAGAGCGCTGATGTAAGGGAGGAGACTTTTCTTTTAAAGCCATAGGTATCTCTAACCCCCCCTACAAAGGGCATACTTTTAGCGCTACGAACTATGGACGTGAGGTCTCCTTATCCTCCTTCATGGATGGATCATTAATATTTATATCAATTTCTGCACATGTTAAATTTTCCCCAACTCGTGTATAGGTTATGTCCTTTGCTTCTGTAAATGATCTACCCAAAACAATATCAGTGTTAAGCTGTATCCGAAACTACTCTCAAATTTACTTTTCATGGATTTAAATTATCAATTTTAATTATTTCCTCGACTGTTCCCGCTGATTCCACTATTTTATTTCCGAATCCTTCTAATCTCGACACAAGACTATTTATCTTTAATCCTTCTCGAATTACAATTGTTGCTTTAATTGTAGACACTGACGCCACCATATTGATCTGTGCTGTCAAATTACTATTACCTATTTGTACTTTTCGAATGAATTTATTTCCCGTATCTAACTTTTCGTTTGAATTTACAATTTTAATTTCTTCGATATTCACTGTCGAAGATTCTCGTGTATTAACATTTGAATTATACTTACATCGTGACGCTACATGACCTGGTCGTTTACATGAAAAACATACAATCTCATTTTTTCTCTGTTTACAATTTTTGGAAAGATGGCCGCCTTGGCCACAATTGTAACATTTTAGTTTTACCATAACTGCTCCTCGTTGCCGACGAAACGTTGACATTCTCCATATTGACAATAGGGTCCTCCCGTTGAACTGCAGATGTCGCTCCAACATTGTCTTGTCTCCATGAAACCAAAGCTGTATTAGTACTAGGTTGATTTCCTCTGTCCGTCCTCACTGGATTTCGCTGTACTCTCGATTTTAACCATATCTTGCAACATTTCATCCATCGTATTATATGTACGTCTAAGAATGTAATGCGCAAGTTCTTTCAACCAAACACCTGACGCCACTTCATCGCGAATTTCACTCACATTAACCCGTTGACTGTCGCTGACGCATATGTTATGCGAAAAAGTAAGATTGACCAAAAGTGTTCATGACGCATATATGCGCAACTTAAAAAAGGTGATTAAAAACTTCTTAAGTGTTCCTAAAGCCGGTTACTCGGGGGTTTTCGAGGTCGCTGATTGCGAATATGACATTCGTTTTCCAAAATTCAAAATGGCGGATCCAATATGGCGGACAACAAAATGAAAAACCGCTGCCAAGTTATATATTTTTTTTATAATTTTGGTGCTCATTTCATGAACACTTTACTTCCTCATGAAGATAAAATTAATAGAAATATATGAATAACTTTTTATAAATATGGTAAAAGTGATTGAATTTTGAGTCAATCAATGTATTTTTAATGTATTTTTAATTTTAATTTTATTTTTAATTTTATTTTTAATTTTTTTAATTTTTAATGTATTTTTAATGTATTTTTATGTATTTTTTTTAATGTATCTTAGTCTAACTTACGTGGATTCCACGTCAGTTCAACACACTTATTTTCATGACTTGTTGGGGTTTGGCTGTACTTTTGTGAATTCATTACTTTTATAGTGATAAACAACTCCACCAAATATTTTTTCAAAATTTTGAAAATTACCAAAAATATGGCATTTTCAAAATTTTTGTCTTTTTTTTTAAAGTGCTATCACTTTGGTTCTAATTAACCGATTTTTTATTTAAAAAAAAAGATTTCTTTGATTTAAAGTATATTTTAAGTTAAAATTAATATAAAAAAAAATTCAAAAATTTTTTTTTTTGAAATTTTGAAAAATTAAAAATCCGTTTTTGAAAAAACATCATCTTCGATTTTTTCCAAAATTTTACTAAATGTTAGGGCAAATGTGCTTTACATGTCCTGTAAGTTTCATCTTAAGATCTCAAAGGGATTCGGAGTGAAAAAATAAAACGTAACCACATATTACGAACATATGGGGCAAGATTCCTCAACTGCCCAGGTCATAAAATGAATTTTCTCTAAACTTTGCTAAAATGTTACTATTATTAGTAGAAGTGTAAATATTAATTTTTTTTAATTTGATAAAATATTTTTTGAGTTATGGAGTTTCAAAATTTGGATTTTTTTGAAAATATCTTTTGTTGGCATGCAGATTATTTAGAGCAGGATGTAGTCAATAAGAACACACAAATACGGATGAAATCGGTCGTTTATTAAGAGCTCGTTGACGATCGAGACGTTCACGGTCGAAGCGATATCGAGAAGAAGAAGGAGTGCGTGCGCACACGGCAGTGACGTAGAATCAACTACTGTTAGAGTCAAGCGAGATATTAGGCGCGAATATACAATATTCCAACACTCCCTCCCGAGATTGACTCGTTTATAATATAAAATAAAAATTATCAATTTTACAAATTTCAAGCTAAAATAATTTATAAGTTTCTCAATTTATTTTAAATATAGTCGTTTCAAGTCCATCCTTTCTCAAGTTGAATATTGTGGACATTTCAGCACTGTCGAATTTGATATATGTAACTTCTGTAAATCTTTGGACACCTTTCGAACAGCTCATCTACCAATCTACCAATCATTATGTCTGAGTTTCATTCAGTAATTGAAAATTATTCAAAGTAATTAATTTCGTCATTTAAGTATATTTATTACTTTCGTCACATATCGTATACTGTCCGTCGTGTATTTCAGTTGTTCATTTAAATTTTTCTTAGCAGAACTGTCGTTTATTCATTTGTTTATTCAAACTGTCTAGAAGAGAAACTGAATCTGTCGTTATTAGGTATATATATACATATACATATATATACACACACACACACATATATATATATATATATATACATATATATATATATATATACATATATATATATATATATATATATATATATATATATATATATATGTATAATAATATATAATAATAATAATATATAATAATATATAATATATAATATATTACTTTCGTCACATATCGTATACTGTCCGTCGTGTATTTCAGTTGTTCATTTAAATTTTTCTTAGCAGAACTGTCGTTTATTCATTTGTTTATTCAAACTGTCTAGAAGAGAAACTGAATCTGTCGTTATTAGGTATATATATACATATACATATATATACACACACACACACATATATATATATATATATATATATATATATATATATATATATGTATATATATATATATAGTAATATATATATAAGTAATAAATATACTTAAATGACGAAATTAATTACTTTGAATAATTTTCAATATATATAATATATATAATAATAATATAATAATAATATATATAATATATATATATATATATGTGTATATATATATATATATATATATATATATATATATATATATATATATATATCCCTAATAAAAAAATCTAGATGTAATTATCTCCATTATACAAGCTCATAGAATAGATATTTTCATGTTTTTATAAAAAATTGATTTAATTTACAGTTTTCTAACACAAATAGATTAAAAAGTTAAACAGTGTTTTACATCTACTTAACACAATCAAAATTATTTTCTTTTCTATTTGATAATCATAAAAATTAAATCAAGTAAGTTTATTTTTAATCGCATGCATTATTAGGATATAGATCAATAAGTCGAACTAATAACAATTCTAATATATAGTAAAACATTCTTACTGTATATCAAAAATCTTGATTTTTCAACTTGTGTTGTTTCTGCACCAAGTAATGTGCTTAATTTTCTTTTACTAATTACGTTAAATCTTTAACTTTATTTTATAAGCATTTTTTTGGATGAAATAGTATATTATGTGGCAAGCACGTAAAGCAATACTTTTAGGTAAGGATGTCTTTAGTGACGTAGGTGAGACAAAGGCGAAATGGAAGCGAGTCAGAGTCAAGCCGAAGTCGAGCCAAAGTTGCACAGACAGCGTGTATTAAAAGCATCCGAACATAGAAATTGCTACGTGCGAGCTGCATATGCTATTTTTTTGCCATTGATATGAAAAAGTGAACCTCTCAGTCTTAATCTTTCAATTATTCAATCTCTTAATCTTTCAATCATTCAACCGTTTAATCCTTCAATAATTTAATCTTTCAATTATTCAATCTTTTAATCAATTAATCATTTAATCTTTTAATCATTCAATTTTTCATTCTTACAATTATTCAGTCTTTCAATCTCAATCTTTCAATCATTTAATTTTTCAATTATTTAATTTTTAATCTCTCAATCTAAATCCAAATTATTCAGAGGAAGCAAACACTTCCCTTTCTTTTCCGAGAGCAATAAATAAAATAAATGAAGGAAATGTTGAATCATCAACAACACTTAAACAGAGTAAGGCTGAAATTCAAAGAAATTATCGCGAAAGGCAAAAGTTGAAGCGTAAAGTTGATAATCCAAATTATTCAGAGGAAGCAAACACTTCCCTTTCTTTTTCGAGAGCAATAAATAAAATAAATGAAGGAAATGTTGAATCATCAACAACACCTAAACAAAGTAAGGCTGAAATTCAAAGAAATTATCGCGAAAGGCAAAAACTGAAATGTAAAAGTGATAATGTAAATTATTCAGGTGAAGTGCACACTTCAACTAAGAAAAAACTTCAAGTTGAATCTAAAATAGAATATGCTCAAAACCTTAAATTAAAAAATATAAACAGTGATAGAAGTACTTTGTCAAAAACAAAAAATACTCTATGTCCAAGAAATTATTGTGAAAGAGTATTAAATCATCAAATTCAAAATGAGTTGAAACTGGTAAATAATAGTATAAATTCAAATTTGAATATTTCTGTTCCAAAGAAAATATTAAATATAGATTTAGATGATAATGAAACATTTAAGTCAAATAATGTTGAAAATTATCTAGGTCCAATGAATTATTATTGCACACATTGTCAAGCTAAACATTTTAAAGATGAACAAGTTGCTGGTAGAAAAGTTAGTTTTAATGATTGTTGTAGTCATGGAGGTGTTGTTTTAACTTCCATACAATATCCAGATGAATTAAAGCTTTTGCTAAAAGGGCTTCATGAAAAATCTGGTCATTTTAAAAAGAATATAAGGCTGTACAATAATTCTTTTTCTTTTGCATCTTTAAATGCTAATGTAATTAATTTTAATAACAGAAGAAGAGGGCCATTTTGTTATAAAATTCAAGGTCAAATTTACTATCAAATTAATAGTGCTTTATATCCGGATAAAGGTGAGGATCCATGTTTTGGTCAATTATTTATTTATGACCCTGACGAATCAATCAGATACAGATTAAAAAGTAACGAAAATTTGGACAAAGAACTTTTACAAAATATAGAAAATATTATGAGAACTTCAAACGCATACACAAAATCTTACATGATGATGTCAGAAGTAATTAAAATAGAAACTGAATTAGCAAGACAAAATAATGAAGATGTTCCAGAGTTACAACTATTGTTCACGTTGAAAAAAGGTTTTGATAAAAAAAGATATAATTATCAAAGTTACAATGAAGTTGCTGCTATTTTCAATACAAACTCAAAAGGAGAAATACCAGAATCTTATGTAACAGTTTATAATAAGTCTACAAAGGAACTGAAATCAGTTAGTAATTTAGATCCGAATGTTGAACCATGGATCTATCCCATATTTTATCCACTTGGAAATAAAGGTTATAATATTAATATGCTTCGTAGTGATAGTGATTTTAGAAGTAAAAAACATAATATTTCTAGGTCTGCCTATTGTAAATACAAAATTGCTATAAGAGATAAGGAATTTAATCAATTTTTATATGGGGGAAGATTGTTTCAACAATGGGTAGTTGACAATTATGTAAAAATAGAGAAAGATAGATTGCAATTTTGTGCAAACAATCAAGCTCAATTGAGAAGTGAAACATATCAAGGATTAATCGATTATTTACAAAATAATGGGTTAGAAAATGATGTACATGTTGGAAAAATGCTTATATTGCCTTCCACTTTTATAGGATCACCTCGTAATATGATGCAACAATATCAGGATGCCATGGCTATTGTTGGTCGTCATGGTAGACCAGATTTATTTATTACAATGACGTGTAATCCAAATTGGAAAGAGATACAAGAAAATTTATTACCTCATCAAACTGCTTCTGATAGACCTGATATAGTAACTAGAGTTTTTGCATTGAAGGTGAAACAACTTTTAAATGTTATTGTTGACAACAAATTATTTGGAAAGGTTAAGTCTTATGTTTATGTTATTGAATTTCAAAAGCGAGGATTACCACATATTCATTTGTTAGTTATATTAAAAGAAAATTCTAAAATATTAACAGTTGAAAGTGTTGATCGTTATATTTCTGCAGAAATTCCTGATGAAAATATCAATCCTTCCTTGCATAACATAATAATGCAAAATAACATTCACGGACCTTGTGGAGATTGGTGTTTAATTGATGGTAAATGTTCAAAAAATTTTCCAAAAAGTTACCAAGAAGAATCTACAATTGAAGAAAACTGTTATGTTCGTTGTCGTCGAAGAAATAATAATAAAACGTATGAGCGACCAAATGGATTTGTTGTTGACAATTCTAATGTGGTTCCATATTGCCCTACACTTTCGGAAATATTTAATTGCCATATAAATGTGGAAATAGTTTCAAGTATTAAATCTGTTAAATATCTATATAAATATATTTTCAAGGGTCATGATGCTGCATCCATTATTATTACAAATGCGAATGGTGAGGTAACTGTTAATCACAATGAAATTAATCATTATGAAGAAAATAGGTATGTAGGTCCTGTTGAGGCTGTTTGGAGAATTTTAAGTAAACCTTTAGGGAAAAAGAGCCATAGTATAAATCGTTTACCCATACATTTACCAAATGAACAGAATGTTATTATTCGCGAAAGGAAAGATAATAACAATGTTTCTTTTGATTTACAGAAAAATACAAAATTGCTCGATTTTTTTAAACTTAATGAGCGTGATAGTACTGCTCGTCAGTATTATTATACACAAATACCAGAACATTATACGTGGATAAAAAAAACTCTTGAATGGCAAAAAAGGAGTCGTAAAGAAAAAGTATTGGGAAGAATGTATTCAGTTAATCCACGCCAATTGGAATTATTTCACCTTAGATTATTGTTACTTACAGTAAAAGGAGTAACTTCTTTCCAAAGTTTAAGAACAGTTAATGGAGTTATTCATGAATCTTTTACAGCTGCTTGTTTGGCATTAGGACTTATAGAAGATGATAGTGAGTGGATTAGGACAATGGAAGAAGCTACTTTATGGATGATGCCTCATTCATTCCGACAATTATTTGTAAGAATTCTAATTCATTGTCATCCTGTACATCCGGAAAAACTTTGGGAGAAATTTAAAGGTCAAATGTCAGAAGACTATTCAAAAATTGACAATATTGAAGCTGAAAAAATAGCTTAAAGAAATATAAAATCAATGTTATTGAATGAAGGATATTGTTTAACCGATTTTCAGGGTTTATTAGATATAGATGAAAATTTTCCTGCGCAGGTTGATGATATAAATATTTTTGAACATATAAAAATAGGAGAGCAGAATTATACTAAATTAAATGTTAAACAAAAAAATATAGTTGATTATATACTTGAAGTAATAAAAGATTCTTCTTCTAATAGTTCTAAATGCTTATATATTAATGGTTGTGGAGGATCTGGAAAAACTTTTTTATATACTACCTTATGGCATTTATTAAAAAGTAAAGGAATAAATGTTTGCAACATGGCATTTACAGGCATAGCTGCCACACTGCTTCCTAATGGGAAAACTGTACATAAAGTCTTAGGCTTACCTGTTCCATTGTACAATGATTCATCTTCAAATATTAAAGTTCAGTCAAAAGAAGGACAATTTTTAAAAAATATTGATGTTTTTATTTGGGATGAAGCACCAATGGCTCCAAAATATGCCTTAGAAATTATGGATAAGTTATTAAGAGATATAATGAAATCAAATGAAGTTTTTGGTGGAAAAATTGTAATTCTAGGAGGAGATTTTCAACAAATTTTACCGATAAAAGAACGAGGTACTAGATCAGAAATAATAAATTTATCAATAAAAAATAGTCATTTATGGCAACATTTCACAAAATACACATTAACAGAAAATATGAGAGCTTTACCAGAGGAAACAGAATTTGTAGAATTTCTACTTAAAGTTGGTAATGGCGAATTAAATGATATAGATGATAACATCGAATTACCAGAACATATTATTCAACAAGGAAATATAGATATTGCTGAAGAAATGTATAGTCATTTGATACAACAGAAAAAATTTAAAGATTTGTCAATGTGTGCAATTTTAGCACCAAGAAATGTTGACGTTGATGATATTAATAAGAGGGTGGTAAATCTCTTAGACAGTAAAGGTGAAAAAATATATAAAAGTATTGATTCAACTGAAAGTTGTGATAATGGAAAATTTTCTGAAGTTTTATTACCAGAATATTTAAACACTCTCTCTCCACCTTCTTTACCACCACATGAATTACATTTAAGAATTAATTCTGTTGTAATGCTTATTAGAAATCTTAGTATTAATGAAGGATTATGTAACGGAACAAGGTTAATTGTTTTAGATTTATCACATAATGTTATTAAATGTAAAATATTAACCGGAGATAAGAGTGGAAATATTGTTTTTTTACATCGAGTAACTTTATATTGTGAAAACTTATATCCATTTACTTTTAAAAGACGACAGTTTCCTATAAAATTGGCTTCCGCAATGACCATTAATAAATCTCAAGGTCAAACATTTAATAAAATATTCATTGATTTTTTTAATCATGGTCAGATGTATGTTGCATTATCAAGAGTAAAATCATTTGATTCCGTAAAAATATTTTTAGGAGAAAATAGAAGTAATATATATATAAAAAATTATGTTTATAGAGAAATTTTGGACTTTTCTTAATTTAGTTTATTTTGTTATGTTGAATTCCTTTGGGATTTCAAATGTGAAACATTACATTGAAGGGAAAGATCAGTGTAAATTTTAAAAAATACAAATATTTCTCTCTGCTAACAACACCAAAAGATATAACTTGATTATACTGAAAGAGACTAGACTCTTAATAATAATAATTATATAATAAATAATAATAATTTTTTAAGAATAACATTTTTTAAGAATAATTGAATTTCTTTAAAAAATTTTATTACTTTTGAAAAAAAAGAATTCTTGTGACGAATATTGATATTCTTGAAAATAGTTGAATTACTCTGAATGAGTTTATTATATTTTATAAAAATAATCAAATACCTGAAAAAATGTTTAAAATTTAAAATTATGTTGTGGTATTGGTATAAAATTTAATTTGTAGCATAGAAGTTTATAGTTAAAAAAATTTGAATGGGCGCGCGTAGCGCGCAGAGTTTGTTCTAGTACAAGATAGTATTGCCTGTAACTACATGAGTTTATAATTGAAAAACAACAAATAAAGATACTTTTAAACATACTTCAAAATTTGTCCATAAAAAATGCATCATTCCCTCACCGCTTTGAAACAGTGTGATTGCAGCTTAATTTGAAGACCTACCAAGCCCTGGTTTGATTTTTTTTTAAAGTTGTCAACAATTTCATTAACAACATACACTAGATCGAATGGTTGTGGAAAGAATGTTGTGTTAAAACAAATTTGTAAGTAATTTTTTTAAGCATTACATTTCTTACCTTCATTCCCTCATTTGCGTTTTAAAAAGGTAAGCACTTTTTTATTTAATAATCATAGTATATTTTTATGTGGTTCCGGTACCAATATCTTACAGTACATAGTACGTGAAGAAATAAGGTTATGTTTCTGAGATAATGGTCATTTTCTTTTGTTTCGTCATTCCCTCACCGTCATTCCCTCACAGAATTTTGAATGGGGGAACCTTTATATTTGATTCAAACTCAAAAAAGTTGGGGACCATTATAATATTTTAATTAATTAATACATAAACAACTGAATGTTAAAAAAAATTCAATAATATGTCAAAAAAAATTTATTAATTTGGTAAAACCATTTTCGTTTTTTTTAGAATCAGCCACCAATAACCCAGTGTGCACGTTCTGGAACTGTTCTGTAACAGTTAATGGAAATAAAGAACAGTTACAGAACGATTCCGGAATTGTTCCGGAACGTGCACACTGGGAAGTTGTGATTTATTTCATTCTATGCCGTTATATTTATTTACATTAATATTTTCAGTTTTGAACATGGAACCAATTAGAGGCAATCCACCTCCATATATTGATTCGGATGATGAAACAAGTCAAGATTCAGAAGATGAAAACCAAATGAATGATGTTGAAGATTTGCCTGACGATCCTGAGAAAGAAATTATAGGAAAATATCTTTTATATTTAAGGAGCTCTACTCGTGCAACTAATGAGGATGTTATTAATATTTTAATCCAATATATAGTTCAATATAATTATATAGTTTAATATTGATATAGTTTAATGGTATGTTGATCGCAGCCTAAATGAAATTGAAACAAAACTTGAAGATCATAACATTCACTTAAGAGACTATATTAATATTGATGAAATAAGTGGAAGCATTAATTGCAGCCAAGGACTTGACTCTATTTACAAACAAGACAAGTATTTTCAGAAAAAATTCAGTGTTGTACATCCGAAAAGAATTGAATTGGGTGAAAGGGTTGCTTCTTACGGAACAGCTTCAATGGACGGAAATCAACCAGTAAGCATAAAAAGGGATGAATTTATTCATATTCCAATCACTAAAACTCTTCCTAGATGGATACAAAACGATTCTTATGCTAATGTTGTAACGTTAGCATAAGAATCTTCACCGAGAAGACGTGAGAATGGAATACTGGAAACGTACATGGATGAAAAGCATATTCAAGAACATCCTTACAGAAACCAGAGACAAAATTGCAAACTTTTGAAATTATACTACGATGAAGTTGATATGTGTGATGCAGTCGGTAGCAAATCATCATCTATTAATAAGCTGGGAATGTTTTACTGGATAGATGAAGATATAAAATCTAAACATAAATCACAATTGAAATTTATAAATTTGGCTGGTATTGTATCGAATCCTCATCTAAAAACATATGGGATGAATTTAGTTTTGAATCATATTGTGAACGATATTAAGAAATTGGAAGAAGGTATTCAATTACCAAATGGTGACATGGTTTATGGAACTGTTTCAGTAATATTTGGTGACAACCTAGCTGTATATTAATTGTGTGGTTTTACGGAATCATTTATTGCGCGCCACCCTTGCAGAACATGTAAAGCAACATTGATTGAAGTGAGAAATATGTGTAGAGAAAATCAGACACTGCTTCGTACGCAAGAAGAACATGATCGTCAAGTAGACCAAATTGAAAACGCTGTTGGACGGAGAAAAGATGAATTAAGAACGGAGTACGGTATTAATAGAAAAACCACCTTGACTTTAATAGAAGGATTTCATCCTTTACTGTCCACTCCACCAGACTTAGTTCACGATGATTAATTGGGAATTTGTATTCGAACCACCAAACTGTTTCTAAGAGAAAGGGCCTATCGGAGTAAGCATGCAAAATCTGCCCCCGCTCAAAAAAATTTGAAATTCTTGTTACATGTTGGCAACATTAAGATAAAATTTTTCACCAAATATTTTTTCAAAAAATGTATTTTTGTAAGATTTATGGAGGGGGAAAGAAAAATCAAAAATTTGTTTTTTCTCGAAAACCACTAGATCGATTTTAATGAAATTTATATTTATTTTATAAATTCATAAGAGGAATTTAAAAAAAAAATTTCAAAAAATTTTGACCGAAAAAACCCAAAAAAAATTTTTTTTAATTTAAAAAAAAAATTTTTTGGTCTTATTTTAGAGATACTTCTTTGGAATTTTTACAGAAAATTCTCCTAAATGTGTACTTTTAAGAAATATTTTTGTCGATTTTTTTAATTGGGTACCACATAGTTAAAAAAATTAAAATCCTAGGTGGCGCATCATTCCGGATGAAGCACAATGTACCAAGTCATTTTGAATTTTGAAAATTTAATATTACATTCGTACTGAATGACCCCAGAAACGCATAATTACTAAATTTCAAGGAAATTTAAAAATAATCAGTTACTGGATACATTGTGCTTCAGCCGGAATGATGCGCCACCTAGGATTTTAATTTTTTTAACTATGTGGTACCCAATTAAAAAAATCGACAAAAATATTTCTTAAAAGTACACATTTAGGAGAATTTTCTGTAAAAATTCCAAAGAAGTATCTCTAAAATAAGACCAAAAAATTTTTTTTTTAAATTAAAAAAAATTTTTTTTGGGTTTTTTCGGTCAAAATTTTTTGAAATTTTTTTTTTAAATTCCTCTTATGAATTTATAAAATAAATATAAATTTCATTAAAATCGATCTAGTGGTTTTCGAGAAAAAACAAATTTTTCATTTTTCTTTCCCCCTCCATAACTCTTACAAAAATACATTTTTTGAAAAAATATTTAGTGAAAAATTGTATCTTAATGTTGCCAACATGTTGTTACATGTTGGCAACATTAAGATAAAGTTTTTTGAGCGGGGGCAGATTTTGCATGCTTACTTCGCTAGGCCCTTTGTTTTACTTTACAATTAATTTCTCTTGACGATCTAAATAGTAGAATAACAGATTTTGATTACGGATACACAGAAAAATCTGCAAAACCATCACCAATCAGTCAAAAGCATGTAATGGATATGAATAAAGGATTTAAGCAGACAGCGGCACAAGTGGCACAATTAGTTACAATGTTGCCATTAATCATTTCTGATAAAGTTCCTGAAGGATTGCTTGCTTTAGAGAATTATTTGAAAATGATTGAATATATTCTTATTTCACATGCCGATACAATTAATTCCTCGACATTATAGGCTACTTGAGTAGCTGTATTTCAGAATATCTGGAAACATTTAAAGCAGCCTACAATGAACATCTCACTCCCAAACAGCATTTCTTATTACATAGAGTATCTGCAATTTTAAGATATGGGCCTTTACAGAATTATAAAACGATGAGAGCAGAAGCTTTTCATCAAGTTTCTAAACGGATGGCTCAATGTCTACGCACGTATAAAAATCTACCACTGACATTAGCAAAAAAACACCAGTTGCGTCAAGCATTTATATAGCAAGGAGATTGGATTGGGGAATAAGACTAATTGGTTCGAAAATAGTATTGGTTACCAATATTTGTCATGTATCATTTATGTGATAACATTTTGGGGACACTTCAAGCAGTTATCTATAAATAGCGATTTATTAGATTAATTAGAGTTTTCAAACACTCGTAAAAGTATTTAGCGAAGCAGGTTATGTATAATGGATCTTTACAGTTTTTTGGTACTTTTTCGAAGCAAATAAAATACATGCCAGTGAAATACAGAATTTTGTATAAAGCAAAATACATTTTTAACGTAAATTAATATTTTTTAAAAATATTTTCATTGTTTACTTTAACTAAGCTTAAATATTACAGTCACTGTTATATAATTAAGTATACACACTCATTGGCAATCAGCTTGAAAATGTTATTAGAAATGTTTACAATTAATTGTTGCGTGTCTTCAGTGTTACAATAGTCAATAATAATCTGGTTTTTTCCCCAATAGGAGTTTTTTTCCAAACTTGTTGTTTTATTTATAAAATCCTTAATATATATATATATATTTTTTTTAAATAATTTAAAAATTATCTACCATTCATACGTTTTATAAAAATGATAATTTTGTAATCCATTTGTTTTTAATCTTTATAATCAAAATAACTTTCTCTAGTTTTTTTTAAAAACGGTGTTATTTTTAGATTTAATTAATAAAGAATATCAATGAACTTTATTTATAATTTTTTTAAAAATATTTTTAAACTGCTGTAATTTAAACCATTGAATCCAAATACAAAATCTTCGTGTATTCAAACTTTTCACGCCTGTAATTTTTTATTCTCCAAATTTATAGTGACTCTCTTTAATATGCTTTCTTAATTAAAAACTTGTAATGACTTAAAGAAGATACTGGTGCATCATTCGTTATTACGTATTTCACTTCTAAAAAATTAATTATACGAATTTCTTCGAAAATGCACTATCTGTCAATTTCTGTCAAAATTACCTCACATAATATTACCCAATATTACCCTCTATCATTTTAACTCAATAAAAATGGAAGATTTACCCTCTACACAAGTTGTTATTACCCTTTACCCCTAGTAACATTACCACCCCTTTTTTCTGTGGCGCTACAAAATTGATTTTAACTTAAATCAAAATCGCGTACACGGAGAAAATGTAGAAGCACTGAGTACTTTTTCTCACAGCACTGATTACTGTGTGGATTAAAAAATTAACTTTGGAAGTTCTGTTTCTTCTAAAATAATGGTTTTAAAAAACATTACTTATTTTATTAAATAACAGTTACATAAATCTGTCATTTTCTTTAAAAAGCTTATTGTTCTTAACCTTTAATAAAGCGTAATTTTGGTTAAATTATAAAAGTATCGTCAAACAAGAATACATATTAAATTTAAAATTTGTAGTTATTAATCATTTAATTGATTAAATTGGTCCTAAGCATTTGTTTGAAAATATCTATTTTATAATTGAAGGTTAAGCGTTCTTTTGTTTTTTAATATTGAAAAATAATTCTACGGAGCACTGAGAGCTGTAAAAAATCATTCACTACTTCGAGCAAAACATTTACTACTATATTCACATCTTTGAATGCTTTATTGTTTACTAATGTGCGACAAAATTCTGATAACTGTCAAGAAAAGTAGAAATTACTTTCTTCACAGTAGTGACTACTATGCGAATATCATTCAGAACTTCCAAAGTTAATTTTTTAATATACATAGTAATCAGTGCTGTGAGAAAAAGTACTCAGTGCTTCTACATTTTCTCCGTGATATTGGGCCGATTTTTTTTAAACTTCCTTTAAGAGTTATGGAGGGGCACAGTGGTCCAGATCGCCAGAAACCTGGCCAAAAGTCGAAGAAATGAATAAATCTTTCTAAAATTCGTTACTCGGGGGTTTTTGGGGTCTCTGATTTCGAATTTGATATTATTTTTCAAAAAAACAAAATGGCGGATCCAATATGGCGGACATAAAGTACAAGAAATAATTTAATTTTTATAGAAATTTGTGCTAGGGGGTTTTTGAGGTCTCTGACTTTGAATTTGATATTATTTATCAAAAAATCAAAATGGCGGATCCAATATCGCAGACATAACGTACAAGAAATAATTTAATTTTTATAAAAACTAGCGCAGTCGACGGCCGCAAGCGGCCGTCTCCTTCGCTATTATGCTATTTCTCAATTCAGTTCTCTGCCTGATTTTTAGTTAATTACAATTTCTCTTTGTATATTTGATTTACAATAACCATTTCTACATTTACTTCGCTACCTAATTTTTAATTAATTATAATTCTTATTCATTCTTGATTGATTGAAAATTAAATAAGAATAATTTAAATTTTTTTTAGTTTGAATAATAGGCCGTCCATAGATTACGTAACGTTACTTTTGACCCTCCCACCCCTATATAACACACTGTTGCACACATTAGCGCCATTTTTTGCTTATTGTAACAAATAGCTTGACCCCCCTTCCTTCAAAAAGCGTTACGCAATATTAAGAAACTTTTTTTGTTTATTTGATTTTCTTAAAATTAGTTTTTTTAAATTCATTTTTTTCACTTATTATACTTCTAAATTTTTTACTTAAAAAAAAAGAAAGAGACAGTTTAAATTTGTAAGTTAGCGCCAAATAATTGTCCAACTGCAGTGCCATCTACAACATAACTTTTTCCTTGCTAGCATGCCTTTCTCATATTTATGTTCAATGCTTCTCAATTCGAGTGTCATCGATTGTTTCGATATTAGATACTCTCCATGACTTCATACTTTTTTTAGTTGGATTGGTGCTAGTGGGTTTTTGAGGTCTCTGATTTCGAATTTGATATTATTTTTCAAAAAAATGGCGGATCCAATATGACGGAAATTGTTTTTAAAATTTATTCAATTTGTTTGAAATTGGTTACTTGGGGGTTTCTAGGGTGTCTGATTACGAATCTGACATTAGTATGATAATTTTTGGTAAAGTCAAATTTAGTTAAATATCCTGACATTCGCTGGTAAATTTAATTTTTATAGTTTAACAGTCAACGGGTTAATAAAGAAATTGCTTCTGTTGACAAATGTTTGCTCTTCCTTTTCGCGTTGACATATTGCTGACAGCAGAAATGACGGAATCGGACTTTACGAACTTTTCACTTTTAGGAAATTTTCTTCGTTTTTTGTAATTCGTGTTTGTTCACATTCAAGTGTTTGTCTATCTTATCTTGGCAGGTCTTGGTAACTACTATTTACACACATTTTAAATGAGCGTGTAACGAACATTTTTGTATATCAGACTTGGCAATACTCCGCAAAACTTTAAACTTATAAATCTTTATTGGAAAACTTTGCGTATCTCAATTGATTATTTTATGTAATTTTGATGTTTCCAATTGTCCGAAACTTTTTATCATTAATTATAAACAAATACTTCTCTGAAAATACTTACTTTGTTAAGATGAATTCATTTTAGGGTTTTAAAATCAGTCAATCGGCAATTTGAATACTGTGCACTCACAAAGAAAACTGCTTTTTTCGCAAAAAGTGCAATTATCGTGCGCGATCTAAATGAACGAATCAGGAAGGCATTATGACTATAAAAAGGAAACTCTTACCCTTCTAATGACTTTAAACAACTCTAGGGGTACTACTACAACTATTTAAACAATACAAATTATGAAATTAAATTTTGACTTTTGGCCAACTTTTTAGATTTCTGGACCACTGTGAGGGGGGAAGAAAAATAAAAAAATTATTTTCTATCGGAAAGTACTTAACCGATTTGAATGGAATTTAAATATGTTACAAATATAGATAAAACAATTTAAAAAAAAAGTTTTTTACAAAAAAAAATTTAAAGATAATTTTTTCTCTTTTTAATTTTAAAATTTTCAAAAAAAATTTGGATTTTTTTAATGATACACCTTTAATTTAAAAAAAAATATCTTTAAGTTTCCTTCTTAATATATATTTTTTCCAGATTTTTGACAAATATAGTTTTTTCAAAAAAAACGATTTTTTAAAAAAAAACCCAAAAATTCATTTTTTTCGGAAACTATTTAACCGTTTTAAATTAAATTTATATATGTTGTAAAAATAAATTAGACAATAAATTGTGTAATTTAACTATCACTATGAGTGATAGAATCATCTCTAGTCCTATAAATAAGACAATTTTGAAAAAATATTTCCAAATTATAAAAAGAAATTTCAAAAAAATTAATTTGAAAATTTTCAAAATTTTTTTTTACTTTGTATTAAAGTTACACTTCCAATTTCTGTTCTTAAAAATTTTTTAGAGTTTCCTCTTTAATGTACAGGGGAGGATTGGTCAAGGAAAGTAAGGTAAGATATTTTCGGACCTAGCGGCCAAGCTTGAATATGTATACAGCAAACGAAAAGTATTTTTGGAAAGCCTAGTTATATGGCTATAATTTTGCTATACATTATTTTACTGTAGACTCAAATACCTACGAGAGAGAAATAAAAAAGTAAACAAAAATTTTTAACTATCCTTGGCCTAGCATCGAAGCAAGGATTAAAGTAATGTGCAAATAAAAATTTGAAAATTTAAAAAAAATGATTTTTCAAAATTTTGAAAGTACTGTAGTTTTTGTATTTTTTAACGAAAATGGCTGGTTAACGAACTTGGCCTTCATTTTTGCACCAAATTTAAGTGTGTTAAATTTAAAAACGATCGGATAAGTTTTTCAAGAGTTATCGTGGGAACAAAATTTTTGATCTACAGACAGACAGACAGACAGACAGACAGACAGACAGACAGACGAACAGACAGACACCATCGCCGGACCATGTTTTTTGGGTTCATGGGACCCCAAAACGTCGAGATTTCATGAAATTAGCGAAAGTCAATTTTCGACCAAAACTAATAATTTCTCATATGATAAGAATGTAATAAAAATTACTTTCTTTGAAAATAAATCAAAAAGTATAGGGTTTAGCGAAATTGTGTCTACAGCAAAGTTGTAGCAGAGGATGAGACGAGAAAAAAAGTCTCTATTAACAAGATTCCATATCGAATAGATTCGGAGATAATTGAGTCGGAATATCGATTTTTTGCCAAAAAAAAAAAATATATATATATACAGTGGTTTTTCGAGAAATTAAGAGTTCTATGTCTATAAATATGTTTTTTGGGTGTATTTGGGTGAGATTATGTAAAAATAGTTGAAGTTACTTTTAATTCTTTGAAAATATTTTGATTTTTAGAGTTATTTTGGGATTTTTTAGTTTTTTTGACGATTTAAGATCCTATAACTCCGAAATTTGACTTTTTATGAATAAATGTTGTAGAAAAAAGTTGTTTGTATTTTCCTAAGCTATCGTAATGTGCAAATAAAAATTTAAAAATTAAAAAAAATTGATTTTTCAAAATTTTGAAAGTACTGTAGTTTTTGTATTTTTTAACGAAAATGGCTGGTTAACGAACTTGGCCTTCATTTTTGCACCAACTCTAAGTGTGCTAAATTTAAAAACGATCGGATAAGTTTTTCAAGAGTTATCGTGGGAACAAAATTTTTGATCTCCAGACAGACAGACAGACAGACAGACGAACAGACAGACACCATCGCCGGACCATGTTTTTTGGGTTCATGGGACCCCAAAACGTCGAGATTTCATGAAATTAGCGAAAGTCAATTTTCCACCAAAACTAGTACTTTCTCATATGATGAGAATGTAATAAAAATTATTTTTTTGAAAATAAATCGAAAAGTATAGGGTTTGGCAAAATTGTGTCTACAGCAAAGTTGTAGCAGAGGAAGAGACGAGAAAAAAAGTCTCTAGTAGCACGATTCCATATCGAATAGATTCGGAGATAATTGAGTCGGAATATCGATTTTTTGCCAAAAAAAATAATAAAATATATATATGTTACGTACCAAGCCCGAAATTGTACAAAGCCCGATCTGTACAACGATTTTTGTACTGATCGCGGTTGGTACAAGCTGTTTTGTACAGAGCTGTAATTTCCGGGCTCTGTACAGAGATATGTATACTGAGCAAGTTCGGTACAGAGATGTTTGTACAAAGCCTGCTCAGTTCGATTTCTCATGTACAATGTTGTCCATAGCAGTCGATTAAGGATTGTCACGGCGGTGGTGAGGGCCAAGGGGATTGTTCCCATTGCTCCCATGTAAAATCTTGCATGTTTGCAACCTCAAAAAAAATTTCAGTTTCATAATTTTAATCAAAAAACCTATATATTTATTTTATTGAAAAAAAAAAAAACATTAAAAAAAGATGTAAAAATTAATGATAAAATTTTTTCAAGATTTCAATATTATAAAAAGTATTTAATTAATTTTTTTAAGAAAAAACTACGTGGTAAAAAATTCTGAAAAAATTCATATGTTTCTAAAATAATATACAGAACAAACTGTCAAATTTTTATAAGTTTCTCTCATTTCCTTATATTGCCGGTGACAATCCTTAAAGAAATGAATGTTTTAGTATGAGCAGATTTTAGTATATTAATAATTTTATTATTATGAACGAAATATTTCACACTTTCGCTGGCATTATTATGTAAAGGAACTATCAATTTTTTTTCATCTTCAATTATTAATACGTCATATATTCTCAAACGCCGATAATCACTTGAACTTTTTTAATTTCATTTTTTGAATCTATTACTTTTTGTATTATATCATTATACAATTTATTTTAAAAATAATTTTTCATGTCAAAAGTATTCATGATTATATTTACGTGTACCTTCGAATAAATTTGCTATAATACTGAAATCGTTTCCAATTTATAATTGAAATTATTAATCATTAATCTTTTGATTTGATTGTTGGTAAAGTGTCAACAATAAACAAATCAACTGTTATGGACAACATTGTATAGGAGAAATCGTACTGAGCTAGTTTTGTACAAACATCTCTGTACCGAGCTAGCTCAGTACAAATATCTCTGTACAGAGTCCGGAAATAACAGCTTTGTACAAAACAGCTTGTACCAACCGCGCTCAGTACAAAAATCGTTGTACAGATCGGGCTTTGTACAATTTCGGGCTTGGTACGTAACATATATATATATATATACAGTGGTTTTTTTGAGAAATTAAGAGTTCTATGCCTATAAATATGTTTTTTGGGTGTATTTGGGTGAGATTATGTTAAAATAGTTGAAGTTACTTTTAATTCTTTGAAAATATTTTGATTTTTAGAGTTATTTTGGGATTTTTTAGTTTTTTTGACCATTTATGATCCTATAACTCCGAAATTTGACTTTTTATGAAAAAATGTTGTGGAGAAAAGTTGTTTGTATTTTCCTAAGCTATCGTAATATGTAAATAAAAATTTAAAAATTTAAAAAAAATGATTTTTTAAAATTTTGAAATTACTGTAGTTTTTGTATTTTTTAACGAAAATGGCTGGTTAACAAACTTGGCCTTCATTTTTGCACCAACTTTAAGTGTGTTAAATTTAAAAACGATCGGATAAGTTTTTCAAGAGTTATCGTGGGAACAAAATTTTTGATCTACAGACTGACAGACAGACAGACAGACAGACAGACGAACAGACAGACAGACAGACGAACAGACAAACACTATCGCCGGACCATGTTTTTTGGGTTCATTGGACCCCAAAACGCCGAGATTTCATAAAATTAGCGAAAGTCAATTTTCGACCAAAACTAATACTTTCTCATATGATGAGAATGTAATAAAAATTACTTTTTTTGAAAATAAATCGAAAAGTATAGGGTTTGGCGAAATGGTGTCTACAGCAAAGTTGTAGCAGAGGATGAGACGAGAAAAAAAGTCTGCAGTAGCAAGATTCCATATCGAATAGGTTCAGAGATAATTGAGTCGGAATATCGATTTTTTGCCAAAAAAAATTTTAAAATATATATATATATATACAGTGGTTTTTCGAGAAATTAAGAGTTCTATGTCTATAAAAATGTTTTTTGGGTGTATTTGGGTAAGATTATGTAAAAATAGTTGAAGTTACTTTTAATTCATAGAAAATATTTTGATTTTTAGAGTTACTTTGGGACTTTTTAGTTTTTTTGACCATTTAAGATCCTATAACTCTGAAATTTGACTTTTTATGAAAAAATGTTGTAGAGAAAAGTTGTTTGTATTTTCCTATGCTATCGTAATATGTAAATAAAAATTTGAAAATTTAAAAAAAATGATTTTTTAAAATTTTGAAATTACTGTAGTTTTTGTATTTTTTAACGAAAATGGCTGGTTAACGAATTTGGCCTTCATTTTTGCACCAACTTTAAGTGTGTTAAATTTAAAAACGATCGGATAAGTTTTTCAAGAGTTATCGTGGGAACAAAATTTTTGATCTACAGACTGACAGACAGACAGACAGACAGACAGACAGACAGACAGACAGACAGACAGACAGACAGACAGACAGACAGACAGACAGACAGACAGACAGACAGACAGACAGACAGACAGACAGACAGACAGACAGACGAACATACAGACAGACAGACAGACGAACAGACGAACATACAGACAGACAGACAGACGAACAGACAGACAGACAGACAGACGAACAGACAAACACCATCGCCGGACCATGTTTTTTGGGTTCATGGGACCCCAAAACGTCGAGATTTCATAAAATTAGCGAAAGTCAATTTTTGACCAAATCTAATACTTTCTCATATGATGAGAATGTAATAAAAATTACTTTTTTTGAAAATAAATCGAAAAGTATACGGTTTAGCGAAATTGTGTCTACAGCAAAGTTGTAGCAGAGGAAGAGAAGAGAAAAAAAGTCTCTAGTAGCACGATTCCATATCGAATAGATTCGGAGATAATTGAGTCGGAATATCGATTTTTTGCCAAAAAAATAATAAAATATATATATATATATATATACAGTGGTTTTTCGAGAAATTAAGAGTTCTATGTCTATAAATATGTTTTTTGGGTGTATTTGGGTGAGATTATGTTAAAATAGTTGAAGTTACTTTTAATTCTTTGAAAATATTTTGATTTTTAGAGTTATTTTGGGATTTTTTAGTTTTTTTGGCCATTTAAGATCCTATAACTACGAAATTTGACTTTTTATGAAAAGATGTTATAAAAAAAAGTTGTTCGTATTTTCCTAAGCTATCGTAATGTGCAAATAAAAATTTGAAAATATAAAAAAAATGATTGTTCAAAATCTTGAAAGTATTGTAGTTTTTGTATTTTTTAACGAAAATGGCTGGTTAACGAAATTGGCCTTCATTTTTGCACCAAATTTAAGTGTGTTAAATTTAAAAACGATCAGATAAGTTTTTCAAGAGTTATCGTGGGAACAAAATTTTTGATCTACAGACAGGCAGACAGACACCATCGCCGGACCATGTTTTTTGGGTTCATGGGACCCCAAAACGTCGAGATTTAATGAAATTAGCGAAAGTCAATTTTCGACCAAAACTAATACTTTCTCATATGATGAAAATGTAATAAAAATTACTTTTTTTAAAAATAAATCGAAAAGTATAGGGTTTAGCGAAATGGTGTCTACAGCAAAGTTGTAGCAGAGGAAGAGACGAGAAAAAAAGTCTCTTGTAGCACGATTCCATATGGAATAGATTCGGCGATAATTGAGTCGGAATATCGATTTTTTGCCAAAAAGAATAATAACATATATATATATATATATACAGTGGTTTTTCGAGAAATTAAGAGTTCTTTGTCTATAAATGTGACGCTATCTGAAGAAAGGGACCTTAGAAGCAAATCATTTTAAGGTTGGGTTAGAGTTACTTTTTTCTTGTTTGAAAGTTTCTTTTTACTTATTTCGAATTAAAATCAGTTTTTATTAAATATTTTAGTTTTAATGAAGACTTAAACATCAATGATTGATATTGACAGTTGATCCTTTTTTGTATTTTCATTTAAAAAATTGCACACATAACCTATAATTTTTTGCTTCTAAGGTCCCTTTCTTCAGATCGCGTCACAAATATGTTTTTTTCGGGGGAAATTGGGTGAGATTATGTTAAAATAGTTGAAGTTACTTTTAATTCATAGAAAATATTTTGATTTTTAGAGTTACTTTGGGACTTGTTAGTTTTTTTGACCATTTAAGATCCTATAACTCCGAAATTTGACTTTTTATGAAAAAATGTTGTAAAGAAAAGTTGTTTGTATTTTCCTAAGCTATCGTAATATGCAAATAAAAATTTAAAAATTTAAAAAAATTGATTTTTCAAAATTTTGAAAGTACTGTAGTTTTTGTATTTTTTAACGAAAATGGCTGGTTAACGAAATTGGCCTTCATTTTTGCACCAAATTTAAGTGTGTTAAATTTAAAAACGATTGGATAAGTTTTTCAAGAGTTATCGTGGGAACAAAATTTTTGATCTACAGACAGGCAGACAGACACCATCGCCGGACCATGTTTTTTGGGTTCATGGGACCCCAAAACGTCGAGATTTCATGAAATTAGCGAAAGTCAATTTTCGACCAAAACTAATACTTTCTCATATGATGAGAATGTAATAAAAATTACTTTTTTTGAAAATAAATCGAAAAGTATAGGGTTTGGCGAAATGGTGTCTACAGCAAAGTTGTAGCAGAGGATGAGACGAGAAAAAAAGTCTCCAGTAGCAAGATTCCATATCGAATAGATTCGGAGATAATTAAGTCGGAATATCGATTTTTTGCCAAAAAAAATAATAAAATATATATATATACAGTGGTTTTTCGAAAAATTAAGAGTTCTATGTCTATAAATATGTTTTTTGGGTGTATTTGAGTGAGATTATGTAAAAATAGTTGAAGTTACTTTTAATTCTTTGAAAATATTTTGATTTTTAGAATTATTTTGGGATTTTTTAGTTTTTTTGACCATTTATGATCCTATAACTCCGAAATTTGACTTTTTATAAAAAAATGTTGTAGAGAAAAGTTGTTTGTATTTTCCTAAGCTATCGTAATATGCAAATATAAATTTAAAAAATAAAAAAAATTGATTTTTTAAAATTTTGAAAGTACTGTAGTTTTTGTATTTTTTAACGAAAATGGCTGGTTAACGAACTTGGCCTTCATTTTTGCACCAACTTAAAGTGTGTTAAATTTAAAAACGATCGGATAAGTTTTTCAAGAGTTATCGTGGGAACAAAATTTTTGATCTACAGACAGACAGACAGACAGACAGACAGACAGACAGACAGACAGACAGACAGACAGACAGACAGACAGACAGACAGACAGACAGACAGACAGACAGACAGACAGACAGACAGACAGACAGACAGACAGACAGACAGACAGACAGACAGACAGACGGACGGACGGACGGACGGACAGACAGACAGACAGACAGACGGACGGACAGACAGACAGACGAACAGACAGACACCATCGCCGGACCATTTTTTTTGGGTTCATGGGACCCCAAAACTTCGAGATTTCATGAAATTAGCGAAAGTCATTTTTCGACCAAAACTAATACTTTCTCATATGATGAGAATGTAATAAAAATTACTTTTTTTGAAAATAAATCGAAAAGTATAGGGTTTGGCGAAATGGTGTCTACAGCAAAGTTGTAGCAGAGGAAGAGACGAGAAAAAAAGTCTCTAGTAGCACGATTCCATATCGAATAGATTCGGAGATAATTGAGTCGGAATATCGATTTTTTGCCAAAAAAAATAATAAAATATATATATATATACAGTGGTTTTTCGAGAAATTAGGAGTTCTATGTCTATAAATATGTTTTTTGGGTGTATTTGGGTAAGATTATGTTAAAATAGTTGAAGTTACTTTTAATTCTTTAAAAATATTTTGATTTTTAGAGTTATTTTGGGATTTTTTAGTTTTTTTGACCATTTAAGATCCTATAACTCCGAAATTTGACTTTTTATGAAAAAATGTTGTAAAAAAAAGTTGTTTGTATTTTCCTAAGCTATCGTAATGTGCAAATAAAAATTTGAAAATATAAAAAAAATGATTTTATAAATTTTGAAAGCACTGTAGTTTTTGTATTTTTTAAAGAAAATGACTGGTTAACGAACTTGGCCCTCATTTTTGCACCAACTTTAAGTGTTGTAAATTTAAAAACGATCGGATAAGTTTTTCAAGAGTTATCGTGAGAACAAAATTTTTGATCTACAGACAGACAGACAGACACCATCGCCGGACCATGTTTTTTGGGTTCATGGGACCCCAAAACGTCGAGATTTCATGAAATTAGCGAAAGTCAATTTTCGACCAAAACTAATACTTTCTCATATGATGAGAATGTAATAAAAATTACTTTTTTTGAAAATAAATCGAAAAGTATAGGGTTTATCAAAATGGTGTCTACAGCAAAGTTGTAGCAGAGGAAGAGACGAGAAAAAAAGTCTCTAGTAGCACGATTCCATATGGAATAGATTCGGAGATAATTGAGTCGGAATATCGATTTTTTGCCAAAAAGAATAATAAAATATATATATATATATATACAGTGGTTTTTCGAGAAATTAAGAGTTCTTTG
Organism: Leptopilina heterotoma; assembly: GCF_015476425.1. Taxonomy (NCBI): domain Eukaryota; kingdom Metazoa; phylum Arthropoda; class Insecta; order Hymenoptera; family Figitidae; genus Leptopilina; species Leptopilina heterotoma. The sequence continues at coordinate 63,120 of NW_025111111.1, forward strand.
TCTATAAATATGTTTTTTGGGTGTATTTGGGTGAGATTATGTTAAAATAGTTGAAGTTACTTTTAATTCATAGAAAATATTTTGATTTTTAGAGTTACTTTGGGACTTTTTAGTTATCGATTTTTTGCAAAAAAAAAATAATAAAATATATATATATATATACAGTGGTTTTTTGAGAAATTAAGAGTTCTATGTCTATAAATATGTTTTTTAGGTGTATTTGGGTGAGATTATGTAAAAATAGTTAAAATTACTTTTAATTCATAGAAAATATTTTGATTTTTAGAGTTACTTTGGGACTTTTTAGTATTTTTGACCATTTAAGATCCTATAACTCCGAAATTTGACTTTTTATGAAAAAATGTTGTAGAAAAAATTGTTTGTATTTTCCTAAGCTATCGTAATATGTAAATAAAAATTTGAAAATTTAAAAAAAATGATTTTTTAAAATTTTGAAAGTACTGTAGTTTTTGTATTTTTTAACGAAAATGGCTGGTTAACGAACTTGGCCTTCATTTTTGCACCAACTTTAAGTGTGTTAAATTTAAAAACTATCGGATAAGTTTTTTAAGAGTTATCGTAAGAACAAAATTTTTGATCTACAGACAGGCAGACAGACAGACAGACAGACACCGTCGCCGGACCATGTTTTTTGGGTTCATGGGACCCCAAAACGTCAAGATTTCATGAAATTAGCAAAAGTCAATTTTCGACCAAAACTAATACTTTCTCATATGATGAGAATGTAATAAAAATTGCTTTTTTTGAAAATTAATCAAAAAATTATAGGATTTAGCGAAATTGTGTCTACAGCAAAGTTGTAGCAGAGGATGAGACGAGAAAAAAAGTCTTTAGTAGCAAGATTCCATATTGAATAGATTCGGAGATAATTGAGTCGGAATATCGATTTTTTGCCAAAAAAAATAATAAAATATATATATATATATATATACACAGTATTTTTCGAGAAATTAAGAGTTCTATGTCTATAAATATGTTTTTTAGGTGTATTTGGGTGAGATTATGTAAAAATAGTTGAAGTTACTTTTAATTCATAGAAAATATTTTGATTTTTAGAGTTACTTTGGGACTTTTTAGTTTTTTTGACCATTTAAGATCCTATAACTCCGAAATTTGACTTTTTATGAAAAAATGTTGTAGAGAAAAGTTGTTTGTATTTTCCTAAGCTATCGTAATATGTAAATAAAAATTTGAAAATTTAAAAAAAATGATTTTTTAAAATTTTGAAAGTACTGTAGTTTTTGCATTTTTTTACGAAAATGGCTGGTTAACGAACTTGGCCTTCATTTTTGCACCAACTTTAAGTGTGTTAAATTTAAAAACTATCGGATAAGTTTGTTAAGAGTTATCGTGGGAACAAAATTTTTAATCTACAGACAGACAGACAGACAGACAGACAGACAGACAGACAGACAGACAGACAGACAGACAGACAGACAGACAGACGAACAGACAGACACCATCGCCGGACCATGTTTTTTGGGTTCATGGGACCCCAAAACTTCAAGATTTCATGAAATTAGCGAAAGGCATTTTTCGACCAAAACTAATACTTTCTCATATGATGAGAATGTAATAAAAATTACTTTTTTTGAAAATAAATCGAAAAGTATAGGGTTTATCAAAATGGTGTCTACAGCAAACTTGTAGCAGAAGATGAGGCGAGAAAAAAAGTCTCTAGTAGCAAGATTCCATATCGAATAGATTCGGAGATAATTGAGTCAGAATATCGATTTTTTGCAAAAAAAAATAATAAAATATATATATATACAGTGGTTTTTCGAGAAATTAAGAGTTCTATGTCTATAAGTATGTTTTTTGGGTGTATTTGGTGAGATTATGTAAAAATAGTTGAAGTTACTTTTAATTCTTTGAAAATATTTTGATTTTTAGAGTTATTTTGGGATTTTTTAGTTTTTTTGACCATTTAAGATCCTATAACTCCGAAATTTGACTTTTTATGAAAAAATGTTGTAGAGAAAAGTTGTTTGTATTTTCCTAAGCTATCGTAATATGCAAATAAAAATTTGAAAATTTAAAAAATTGATTTTTTAAAATTTTGAAAGTACTGTAGTTTTTGTATTTTTTAACGAAAATGGCTGGTTAACGAACTTGGCCTTCATTTTTGCACCAACTTTAAGTGTGTTAAATTTAAAAACGATCGGATAAGTTTTTCAAGAGTTATCGTGGGAACAAAATTTTTGATCTACAGACAGACAGACAGACAGACAGACAGACGAACAGACAGACACCATCGCCGGACCATGTTTTTTGGGTTCATGGGACCCCAAAACGTCGAGATTTTATGAAATTAGCGAAAGTCAATTTTCGACCAAAACTAATACTTTCTCATATGATGAGAATGTAAAAATAAAAAATTCATTTGAACTAGAATCAGAGGTTTAACCAATTTTCTTCAGACGACCACAAATTTCTTGGTCAATATGCTTCGTTTTCCGTATTCGCACCATTTTGTATATCAACCTAAAAAGAACAATTAAACACTTCTTTAAAATTTTCAATGTTATTAACAGGATTTTACTGTGCCGTATTATCTCTAACTATCCTTGCCCCGTGAGTCCATATTTCAGTTTCTTCTAAATTTTATGGAATAATGTGAATTAATTTGAAAAGAAATACTATATTCGTGTTTAGCAGGAAATTCCACTCCGGAAAACACTTACGTAAATAAATATTCTGAAACTTTTTTTAAAAATAAATTCCTAACTTCGCAAATAATGAGTTTGTCTTCCAATTTTTAATATCATCTTTTGGTGTTAAGACGGGAATATAGTATGAATTACGCGATTTTTGAGCAAGCCGTCTAAGCATAACGGCAACTAACTATCCTTGCCCCATCCTCCCCTACTTTTTGCAGATTTTTGAAAAATGGAGTTTTTCCAAAAAACTCAATCCCGCGGGACTAGAATGCGGGATAACTCTGAATCCTGCGGGATCCCGCAAAATCCCCCATAATATTATGTTATTAGCTATATTCTAATTTTTTAATAATTATTAGATAAAATTTTATTAAAACGTTTTATTTATTCAGTTAAATACATTGTTACAATGACTTAGATCCAATTTGAAATCTAAATTTTTATTTAAAAATTTTTTTAAACTATTAAAATCCTATTTTCGAAGAAATTCTTATATAAGTTTGGCTATGTCTATAAATAATTTTTTTATTATTGCACAACCTCACTTGTTAAACTAAGTTTGAATGTAAATTAAGTATTTTTAAATTAACGTAAATTTTTCCATTAAATGGAAGTTTCTAATTTTCATTTTGAAAATAAGATCTTAAGAAACAAAGAGTATCGATGGTATTATCTGCTAAACTACTTCTAAGTTTATTACAGAGATATTCTGCGGCAGAAAGTGCTCGTTCAGATTCCACACTAGTTGGTGTAATAGTCATTAACCCTTTGAAGCATACATTTTTCTAGTCAAGGAATTTAAAAATCAAGTACACTTTAGGGGGTTTTCAGGTACACAAATTAAAAATCTGAAGTCGGATTTTTCATATTTTCAAAATTCAAAATGGCGAATCCAATATGGCGGACGACTTTTTCGAAAATTGATCAAATTCACTTGATAATTGTTACTCGGGGGTTTTTGGGGTCGCTGATTACCAATATGAAGTCAGATTTTCAAAATTCAAAATGGCGGATCCAGTATGGCGGACTTATTTTTTAAAATTAATCAAATTCACTTGAAAGTTCTTAGTCTCCTGACGCCTGACCCATTTTGGGGTCGCTAATTACAAATCTAAAGTCAGATATTTAAAATTAACAATAGCGGATCCAATATATGGCGTAAATTTGTTTACATTGATCAAATTCACTTAAAACTTTTTACTCGGGAGTTTTTGGGGTCGCTGATTACAAATCTAAAGTCAGATTTTTAAAATTCACAAAGGCGGATCCAACATGGCGTAAATTTTTTGAAATAATGATGGACAAATATGAAGTCAGACTTTCGAAATCCGAAATTTATTAATATATAAATACATATAATATAAAATACATATTGGGAATTTCTCTGTAAAACGGACATTCCCTGACTTTTCCCTGACCGTTAGAAATCCCGCGGGATTCCTCTCCTTTTTTATAAGTATGTTGGATTCAATAAATAGTGTGGGATCACGCGGGATTGCCGGATCCCGCTATTAGGGATTGCGAGCTCTAACTACGGTAACTCGTAGCGCGCTCCGTTCATCACTAGCACAGCGAGGACGTCGAACTTTGCTCTAAAAACTTTTTCAGCTTATTTTTGAATATTTTAACTAACGATTTATGCAGAAAAATAAATTTTTTCAGCCGTCTAATGTGGTGCCCCCTTTAAGTCAGCTTTGATGTTATTATGGCAGATATACCACTTTTTTCTGGTTGTGTAATTAAAGCTATTGAATAATAATCCATAGGAATAAAAAAGGGTTTTCAAAATGCAGTATTATATGATCTCTTTTTAAATTCATTTTAATTCAGATGAAATTTTCAGATTAAAAATTATAAAAGCTTTTTTACTTACGTGAAAAGAATGTGTAAAATATCTCCAATTAATCCATTCTCATGTATTGGCTTTTCCGCAAATTCACAAATTAAACGTAATAGACATGCTTTTCCAGGAAATCCAACACTAAAAAATATATGTATTATTAAAATATATTAATACTAGATATAAAACTTTCTCTATAACAACTATAACAACTTTCTCAGGTATATTATAAAACAACACTCTATAACAACTATAACAACTTTCTCAGGTATATTATAAAACAACACTTTTCAGCTATAATGTAAAAAACATTTCCAATATCTTTTTAATTTTTTATAAATGTAGGAAATATGCTATAAATAATTATATTTTGTGTTTTGGGGTTTAGGCCAGAAAATCCAAATTTTCCATTAAAATATTTTTAAGACAATTTTTAGTTAGTAAACATATTTATTATTAATATAATTGTCTCGACGTTTCGATGGTAGCCACCATCCTTTTCAAGAGAAAACATTCTAAAAAATTACATTTAATTATAAAAATTATAAGTTATTAATTACAAAAATTATAAATTACAATAATTGAAAGAAATTTTCTTTCTATAACAGAAACGTGAGAATTCATACGTGGTAAAGCATGTTTAATTTGTTTTAGGAGTTGAGAACAGTGTTGCCAATGCTCCCGATTTATCGGGAGATTGTCCGATTTTTAGCTCTATCTCCTGATATCCTGATTTAACTACAAAAACTTTCGATTATTCTTAAAAGTACTCCGATTTATCCGATTTTTATAACTTTCTCCATTCCAAGTATATTCAGAAACGTCCATAGTTTTGATTGGTTATGCTCATGGAGAATTTCCAAAAAGCTAATGTTTTGGAAATTCTCCATGAGCATATAGCCAATCAAAACTCAGCATGCACATACGCATGAGTGTGACTAACCTTTACTCTAGCCCCTTTAAATTTTCTTAGAATGAAGTAAAAATATGGCAAATACGCGACATGTCAAAAAAATTCAAAAGAAAAATTATACTATCATGATTGTGAGCAAATTAAATATCATTCTTTGATAACGTTCGGTAAGTACATGACTATTTTTTTGAAGAATATTAATTTCTTATTAGGTTTATTGAATTTCTCTACAAAGTTTAAATTTAGAGGTTAGGTTATGTAGTTTCACAATACAGTATTTATTAATTTATTATAAATTATTAAAAAAATAAACACAAATTTTCTAAAAAAACCTACAAAATAAAAATAGTGTTTCTATAATTTATTTAATATTCTTAAAATTAATAGAATGGAGCCTGTAAATAAAATGGACTGTTGTAAACCAAAAATTTCACTGAAATTAATTAATTTAACTGAAAATTTCACTAAACATAGTGTACTGTGATATTTGTAAATTGTAAGCATCAATATTTTTTTTATAATTTATACACATAACATATGTTTTAAATTTATATTTTCTAATACTAAATTATATTATATATTTTCAGATAGTGACTGTTTAGAAGTTCAGTGTGACTGTTTAGAAAGGATATATATTTAATGTATGTATAATTATGACATCAAAAAAAATTCCATCCAACTTCAAACAATAAATACTGACTTCCAATCTTCATTATAAAGAACCTATTTAAAGTTTCGGCTATTGGCATCAAAATAAAAGCACAAAAATAGTTTGATATAATAAAAAAAATTTCTTCAGGCAACGATCACTCATTACAAAACGTGTAAAATGGGGAGTAAACGACCTCATTCTTCAACTTTTCAAAATATTGAAAAAACAGAAGGTGAATTAGATTCTGATTTAGAAATAGACGACAGTATAATTAATCATAAAGAAAGTAACGGGAAAAACAACGAAGAAAAACCAATCAAGAAAAAGAGAAAATATTCTCAAAAATTAAAGCCAATAATTTTAACTGAATATACGTGGGCAACGGAAAGTAAAAAAGGCGTTTCTTTCGCTTATTGCAAAGCATGTAAAATTGATTTCAGCATACCTAGTGGTAAAGTTGAACTTAATAAGCATTTATCTACTAAAAGACACGTATCTTCTGCTGCTTCTATTTCTCAAAATCAGTCAACATTATTTAATTTTCCTTTATTAAAGAAAGAAACAGCCTTAATGGACTCAGTTGCTTCAGCCGAAATTCGTCAAGCTTTATTTATTGCTGAACACAATATATCAATTAAATTAGCCGATCATTTACCTGAATTTATTTTTCAATGTTTCCCGACTCAGAAATAGCATATAGAAAAGCGTATAGCATGTGCTAGAACAAAGACTACTGCTATAATTCAAGCAGTCACTGGTAGATTTCAAGAAGAAAATATTTCTAAAGTACTGAAGAATCAAAAATTTTCATTAATGGTAGATGAAGTGACAGATGACACCGTGAAGAAACACTTAGCAATGATTATTCGTGTTCGCATTGACAATAAAATTAATGATATATTCTATGATATGATTAAAGTCAAAAAAGGCAATGCTGTGAATCTTCATAAAATTATTATTGAAGCTTTTCAAAAAATAAATGTACCTTATATTCAAAACATGATTGGTTTTGCAGCTGACTCAGCCAGCGTCATGATGGGCCAGCACAACTCAATTGCAGCATTATTCAAAAAAGAAATTGAAAATTTATTTGTCATGAAATGTATTTGTCACTCATTTAATAGTTGCGCCAATTCAGCGTGTAAAAAATTACCTGACACAGTAGAAAATCTTGCCCGAGATGTTTATAATCATTTTAAGATGAGTCCTAATAGAAAAGCAAATTTAAAAGAATTTCAATCGTTCGTTGAAATTGATCATCTTAAAATTTTGGCTTTGTATAGTATAAGTTGATTGTCGCTGGAAAATGTAGTTTCACGTTTAATTGAACAATTACCAGCATTGCAATTATATTTTACAGAAGCAGCATTTGCAGTTAAAAACGTTTCGAGAGAAAAGTGTGCCCGAATTTTAGAAATTATTTGCGACGAGTCTACGTCATTGTATTTATATTTTTTGCAATGGGTTTTACCATATTTTAATACGCTTAATAAACTTATGCAATCAGAAAGGCCACAAATTCACGTAATTAGCGATAAAGTCAAATCTACTTGTTTGTAACGAAAGAGTCTTTAATTTCTATCGCAAAGTAAAATCATTTCGTGTAAGCATGTATTTGGTATATCTATATATGTCGTAGGCAAATAGAAAAATCCGGCATTTAGCTTAATGCCGGCAACTACATTAATGAATCGTGAAAAATAGTTATTTTTCTATTTGCCTGAAATCAATTAGTCATTTAGCTTATTAACTAGGCGTTAAGGAAATTGCCTAAGTAGCACCCGGCAAATAGAAAAATTAGAATATATGTGCATGTGTCACTCAACAGAAATATTTAAAAAAAAATATGTCAAAAGTAATTAACACAAATATTTTATTATCAATAATAATTATATTTTTTATTTATTTATTGCGGCAAACCGCACTTAGAATTTTTTAAAATTGACTTTACATTTTCTAATTAATTTTCACTCCACATATATACTTACTTCGATTACTACAACTTTTAATAACTTCTTTACATTTTTTTTCGAATATAACTCTATCAACACAGGACATTTTGATAAAATACAACTGTTAGTTGACAAAATCGAAGAGAGATTAACTACGATTTCCAATATTATAATATTGAAAATCGTAGTTAGTCTCTCTTCGATTTTGTACAATATAAATACAATATAAATTACAATATAAATTTAATCATCAGTTTTCGAAAGTATATATTTCAAATTTTCAATTAAAAACAATAATACTGATTTTCAAACAAACACTCGAATCTATCCCACAATTAATATTGCATTATATTGGAAATCAAAACGTCTAAGTAATTTTATTTTGTGAATTATATTTTTCATTTCATTTTAATCATTTTACTAAATATTTCATTATTATTATTATTATTATTATTATTATTATTATTGATGATAAAATATTTGTGTTAATTGATTTAGACATATTCTTTTTTTAATATTTCTTTTGAGTGACACATGCACATATTCTCATTTTTCTATTTGCCGGGTGCTACTTAGGCAATTTCCTTAAGGGGTTACATGGGTCAAAACGACCTGAAAACGTGTTTTTTTAATAATTTTTTTTTCATAAAATAAATAAATTTTTTTATTTGAACACTTTGGTATCTGAAAGTACACTATTAAATGAGAAAGATATTAAATTTTTGATAAAAAATATTAAAAATCATGGAAGGGTTCTCAAAGATCCTGTAGGTACGGCCCTGATTTTAAATATTTTTTAACGAAATTTTTACAAGTTACTCTTTTAATAGTGTAGGGGAATGTAGTCAAGGTTGGTCTACTGTCTAGGTAGGCCATCGCGATTTTTTGGACAAGTTCACTAGCGCCACCTTCGCGCAGGCTTGTCGAAGCTTGTTTTAGTGTAACCTAACTTTTTGTTCCATTACATTTTCGGAGAATCGAAAGTAGTGTTTTCTGTGACGTCGGTACAAAAAAAGCTGAAAAAAAGTTTTGTGCATCATGTGAAAAACCATTAATAAAAGATAAAAAACAAATTGAATCGTCAAGGCAAGTATGCAGAAAATTTGTGGGACTCATGGTTGAAAGAAAAACAAAGTAAAAAATCGAATCCCGAAACGTATTTCTTTATGGTTACAACAATTCGGTAATGTTACTTACTGTCAAGGTCGGCCACTATGTGTTTAAAATGCGCAAAGATGAGGACGAGCTACTTCATTTGCAAAAACTGCAATTCTGTATAACTCATAATATAATTGATCATCTTATTAATATTTTTATTTAATTTTATTAATATTTCAGTGCAAAATTTTTTTTTATTTATTTTTATTTTTTTATATTGTTTATTGTTATTATTTTGTTATTTCATTAAGTTACAAGCTGTAAACAATAAAGAATCAATTTTCCGTAACTCTAAACATGTTATTTTATTTTTTAACGATTAATGCCCTTTGAATTTTAAACATGGCCGACCTTGACTGTAATGGCCAACCTGGACTACAAATTTTTTTTTTAAATCTTTATAACTTTTTCATTTTTAAATCTGTCAATTTACTTTGTACAGAAAAAATGTTCCTATTAAACAGGACTTTCCAACCATATACTTCAATTGTCCAAATTCATTTTTTAAAAAAAGTTATAAACAAAAGTCAAAAAGGTGGCCGACCTAGACTATGTTCCCCTACTTTAAGATATAAAAACACTCAAATAAAAAATTTATTTATTTTATGAAAAAAAAATTAAACAATTATACATTGTCTGGACGTTTTGACCCATGTAACCCCTTAACGCCTAGTCAATAAGCCAAATGACTAATTGATTTCAGGCAAATAGAAAAATAACCATTTTTCACGATTCATTTATGTACTTGCCGGCATTTAGCCCAATGCCTAGGTATTAAGCTAAATGTCGGATTTTTCTATTTGCCTACGACATATATGTATACTACAGAGCTCTCAGCCGAACGCGCATACTTTGCCGCGCAAGCACGTGGGTCGCTCTCTCTCCTTACGTAATACCTGTTAAAGCCGGCGATCTATAATACTGGGTTGCAGTGAGAATTTCATCAGTTCGCCGCCGGCTGGGCTCGGGGCTTGCTCCGAGGTAGACCGACGGCAGCTCACTTTTACACTCTCTTTCCTTTAACCCTTTTACCTTTTGCAAAGGGCAGGTGAAATTTGGGGGCTACCGCTACCACTAGCTCTGATTAAGAATCCCAGAAGGAGATGTACACTGGGGCTCGGGGGCAACCGTTGACCAGGGTAACACCTTTCGCCACGCTTCCTTTCTCTCTCACCGTGAGTGCAGTGGTTGCTCTATGGGGGCTACCGTGTGGAACCAATGCACTCACTACATTCTCTACACTACTACACTCTCGACTCACAATACTCTCACTACTCTCTAGTGCAGTGGACCTTCTATGGGGGCAACCGTGTTGGTCCTAGCACTAGAATTCACATACACTAGCACTCATACAATTACACATTTACAACACAAAACTATAGTTGATCCATCCCCGCCGAGTTGAGGGGCTACTCTCTCGACGGAGATGACGCACCAGGAGAATTCTCCACACCAAGGAGCTACTTGGTGGAGATGCATCCTGAGCCATCACATTACTCGCACTAGCTTCGGGCAGAACATGAATATCGAACGCATTTCGATATCTAGTTTCCGGTTACAAGCATTTAACCGTCTAGCGTGCACGACCCTAGTTTTCGTTCCTAACGTTGTCTAGGGGGTTAATTCTAGAAACCACCCCTCGCGAGTATTAAGCGTCTTAAAGCATCCATACTCACTAAATTATGTATTTATTTATTTTGAACACTTACACGTATTATTACAGAGCGAACGGAGATTAAAATCAGCGTTGGCGCAGCCCTGGCGTAGTCACGGCGGACCATTTTACTTTTGTTATTTTGTTCTTAGGCTAGTAATTAAATTTGGCGCAGCCCTGGCGTAGTCACGGCGGACCATTTTACTTTTGTTATTTTGTTCTTAGGCTAGTAATTAATTTTCTTTAGTTTAATTTTTATTCATTCGTTATTAATTTTGTTACGCGGATATCTTTTATTATTTCTTTGCATTGTATTCTTTATTAATTTTTATTATCTTATTTTGTTATTCATTTTATTCATTTTTATTATTTGTAGGTTTTATATTTTATTTGTAATTTTATTACTATTCTTTGTTTAAAATATACTTCCTTTCGAAGGTTTAAATTAATGTTTTATTACTGACTTTACTTAACCTCATTGACGTCACTCAAATTAATACTTGAAAATGGTAAAAATCTAAAGCGATAGCGTAAAGCTAACTAGAATTAAATTGACAGAATTTAATAAAACTAAGTACCCGGACTCCATCCGGCGAGCAAATTCTTTGGCAAAATTCAGATCATTACATGTTTAACAATGATAGAATGCTACATGCAAGATTGTTATATACGATGTGATTTTAGTACTATTGAATTTACAAATCCTCGCAAAATTTAAACCTATTGAGCAAATATATCTTGGTGCTAATGTAGCTGCCACAATTTTATCACATAACATTGACAGTAACATTCTTAAAGAGTTTCGACTACGATGTCTAGATTTTTTAATAGAAGCTATAAAGCAAATTTTACAAAGCATCAATCCTGTAAATCCAGTTTTTGAGAATCTAAAATATCTTAATCCCGAAATTGAAATTGGTCGAAAAAAAGATAGCATCGTTCCTTTAGCTTCATTTTTTCCAAATCTTGTGCCAACAACTGATCTCCAAGCATAAGACAATGAGTGGCGATTTTTACGTAATACTGAAATTACTGTAAGTGAAGAAGAGAAATGTAATGCAGAATTATTCTGGAAAAATGTAGAAAGCTTAAGAAATAGAGATAATACTCCAGCTTTTCCTATTCTTTGTAATTTCATGTTCAACCTATTATCACTGCCCCATTCTAGTGCTTCATGTGAACGAATATTTTCACAATTATCGTTAATTAAAAACGATGTGCGTAATAAATTGGAAAATCCGACAATTTGTGGTCTTTTGCACTCCAAAGGTTTAATTAATGATTTTTACTGTTTTAATTTTTCTATCGAAAACGATTTAATTCAGAAAATGAAAAGTTTAAAAATACACGAAAAAAGATAATTTGTTACTGGTTAACATTACAACTTCAACGTTACATTCGAATGTGATATGTAGTACAAATGTACAATATATAATGTAAAAATTCTTTCTTTTTGAGTTCAATATTCTGTATTATTTTATTACACTCTATTCTATAATTTAACAAAAAATTTTAACTTTATCAAATATCCCAATTTACAATAAATTTTATTAAATAATTAATTAATAATTTATATTTTCAATTTTTACTATTAAGTAGAATAATTTATACAATTTAATTGACATACATATATTAAAATAAAACAAGTTTCATTTCGATATTTCAAAATCCCCGCTATATATAGTGATTTTCTATTGGCGCTCATAATCTCCCGATTTAATAGACAATCTCCTGACTAAATCAACCACACGGAGAAAAAAATCAGGGCTTTTTAGCATGGAGTGGTCTATACCTTTAGCGCATGGGCGCTTCCTTACGGCGAAAGAACGAATTTGTACGATTGCAGCAAGAGCTCGCCCTATTTTAGTAAGGAGCTTTGCTGCAATCGTACGAGTTCGTTCTTTCGCCGCAAGGAAGCGCCCATGCGCTAAAGCTATAGACCACTCCATGCTACAAAGCCTTGATTTTTTCTCCGTGCAGCAACGCTGGTTGAGAAACAACTCCTCAACCAGCACCACTACATACTTAAATAAATAAAATTAAAGTAAAAAGTTATGATTAATCAATTCATAACCGTTTATTTGATAAAGTCTCTCAGAGTGAAGTTAGCAGATAATTACCATAGGTTATGAATTTATGAGAGATTCCCGGTTATCTTATAGTGAACCCCGGTTCATAGATGCTTTGGAGATTAGAATTAAATAAAATTCAAGTTTTGCTGAATTTGAATTTAATTTATAATTAATTAATTATAAGTTAAATTATTAAGAAAACCTTGATAAATTTTACTTATATTTTGAATATCACTTTTAACATTTATTGAATTTTTATTTTTTATGATATAAATTAATTCTATTAAACGTCTTTTGTTTTCATTTTGTTCCGTTTCTAAAATTTTAACTTTGTTAAAATCAAAATTGTGTTTTAAGTCCTTTGCATGTAAAGATAGGGCTGTATTGCCTGTGTCATTTTCTGGTCTGGTTGATCGGGCATGTTCGTACATTCTTCCTTTCAAATATTAACGCGAGATTCTCCAATGTAAATACTATTACAATGTAAACATGGAACCTGATATAAAAGATTATAAAAGATTATAAATTATAATAATTTCCTGATTATAAAAGATGTTTTCTAATTGTTCTATATAATTATGGTAAAGATATTATTGTTTTGTTATTTATTACATTAATTTGTTTATTTGATTTATTTACATTATTTTTTATGATTTTATTATATCTTTTATTAATTTTCTTATCTATTAAGTATTTAAGATATCCATTATTTGTTAATATATTTTTTAGAATGTTTAAATTTTTTAAATGCAATTATGAATTTGATAATTTTATTTCGCGGTCAACAAGAGCGTAAATGACACTGATTTTATATTTTAAACAGTGTTTTGATTGAAAGTTTATATAGCGACCGGACCAAATGGGTTTTCTATACCAATTTGTTACAATTTTGTTTTCTTTAATAGTTAAAGATAAATCTAAAAAATTTATAGAATCATTCTTCCTATTTTCCAAAGTGAAGCTTAAATTCTTTTCCTTTCAGTTAAATCTATCAAAAAAATCCGAAACTTTGTTTTTAGGTATACAGATGAGAGTGTCATCTATATATCTAAAATATAAAAGAACTTTATTTGTTATAATATTTAAAATATCATTCTCCAAATCCTCCATGACCAGATTAGCACATACTGAACTAATGGGCGAACCCATTGGTAAGCCGAAAGTTGGTTTAAAAAATCCATTTTTAAATTGGCAGTATGAGTTTTTGAGGCATAATGTTAGAGCTTAACCAACATATAAGTGAAAATTCAAAAAAAAAAAAATTGAAATGTAACAGTGGTTTAGCTTCAAAATATAGATGACACTCTCCTCTGTATACCTAAAACCAAAGTTTCGGATTTTTTTGATAGATTTAACTCAAAGGAAAAAAATTTAAGCTTCACTTTGGAAAATATGAAGAATGATTCAATTTTTTAGTTTTATCTTTAACTATTGAAGAAAACAAAATTGTAACAAATTGGTATAGAAAACCTATTTGGTCCGGTCGCTATATAAACTTTCAATCAAAACACTGTTTAAAATATAAAATCAGTGTCATTTACGCCCTTGTTGACCGCAAAATAAAATTATCAAATTCAAAATTGAATTTAAAAAATTTAAGCATTGTAAAAAATATATTAACAAATAATGAATATCCTAAGGGGCCGTCCATAAACCACGTGGACAATTTTTCACCAATTTTTGACCCCCCGCCCCCCGTTGTGGACAGTCGTGGACATTTGTCAAACCCCCTTCCCCCCTATACAATTGTCCACGTGGATATTGCAAATTAAAAAAATAAGTTTTTTTTAGGTTACCCGCAGGCATTCGAACAGAGAGGACGTGTTTACTAATCGTCCGTGTTATTATATTGTATTCTCGAATTCACGTATTTGTTTCTCTAGAGTGTGACGTGTAGTCCATAAAATTTTATTGTTCTTTTCAAAAAATCTTCAAAATGACAACCAATGAAGATTTAAAAGAACTTTTATTAACATTAAATAAAAAAATGGATTCTAAAGTGGAGTCGGAAGTTAGTGGTCTTAGAATGGAAAATCTAAAAATCGCAAAATCCGTCGCGGAACAAGAAAAAAAATATTTAAAATTAAAGAAAAAGAATAAACAACTTGTGGAAAAAGTGACAGTGTGTGAAAATAAAATTGACTTTCTCCTTAATAAAGAAAGAGTTAATAATATTGTTTTGTTTAAAGTGAAGGGCTCTGACAGTGAAAATTTGAACTTACTCGATACTGTGAAATCAATTTTCAACAAAGCGGAAGTGAATATTCAAGATAAGGATATTTCTAACGTTCGAAGATTGGGCACAGTGGAAGGAAATAGGCCGATTCTTGTCTCCTTTACAAACCAAAACTGCAAAAATGAGATATATCAGAAGGCAAAAAATTTCGGAAAAATGAACTTGGGTTTTGCAAATGATATGTCAAAGGAATTAAGAGAGAAAAAGAAAGCGCAATATATGAAACTTAAAGAGGCTAAAACTATACTGGAGCAACAAGGGAAAATAGCGACAATTAAGGGATCCAAGATTATGATAAATGATGTTTATTATGATATTGATGAATGAGTTTCTGCCTCTCCCGCAAAATGATGTATGTGATAAAGAGGACAAAAAAGAACGGGGAGAGTGATGATTCAATTGCATCTGTAGCCTCCACAGCTAGTAGAAAGAGAGTTAGATCGGATGGATCTAAATCTAAATCGAGTAAAAAACAAAAATCAATAAATTTGGGGAAAAAGCTTCCTGATTATTTCAAACAAAGTTTATTAATTGCGCAACCTAAAGTTTCTGAATAGAAATCCTCTTATAAAGTGTGTCCGAAAATTATATTTTGGAACGTGAAAGGCCTCGGGAACATAACTGATTTAACGCCCATATTTGACATCAACGATATTATCTGTCTAAGTGAAACTTGGTCAGTGAATGACCCGACTCTCACCTTCACAAGCTGCTTCAACGGTTTTCAGACTGTATACAGCCCAGCTGTAAGATTTGCAACGAGAGGAAGAGCAAAGAGAGGACTTCTCATCGCCTTCAAACAAAACAATTACAAGAGTGAAATAATAAGAATATCTCAGGAATGTATAACAGTTAAATTTGTAAACAGACACTCGAACTTGGATTTTATTGTAAGTAGTGTTTATGCCTCTCCTTCTGAAGATATAAATTCCTTTTTGATTAAACTTGAAGATCATGTTGATAAAGTAATAATAAAGTATCCGAATTTACCTTACTATATTGGGGGAGATTTCAATTCGAGAATAGCCGATTTAAATCAAATGTCGAACTTGATATTTTAAAGTTACCCTACAATGTATAATGTTAGAAATAACCTAGATAAAAAATTAGACACTCGAGGGAAAAAATTAGTAGACTTTATGGAAAGAAACGTGCATGTTGTACTGAATGGAAGTACAATAGGGGATAACCCCTCTCGATTTACTTTTGTGAATGTGTTAGGAAAATCAACAATAGATCTTGCGTGGAGTAATCTTTCAGGGTTAGATAGGGTAAAAGATTTCACAGTAAAATATATCACTTCGAATTCGGATCATTTTCCTGTTTTGTTAAAATTAACTGAAGTTTATGAAAGTGAAAATAATAATAATATGCTTCGTTTAAAGTGGAAGGGAGAATTCATTGAAGAATACAAATCTCAAATGAACAACTCTTTTACAGAAAGGGAAGAAAATGTCGATATTGATGTTATGGCTAATTTTTTGACCGATAATATCTCTGGGAAAGCAATAAGTATGGGTATGGGGGTAAAAACAAACGGGGTAAAATTACAATCAAAACCATGGTTTGATGGAGATTGTTTGGCACTTAAAAATAATGTAAAGGATTTGTTAAAAAAATGTAAGGGAAATAATTTTGTCATGGAAAAAATGATTGTAGAATATAATGATAAGAAAAAATTATATAAGAATACGCAAAAAATTAAAAAAGAGGAATACAAAAATACTATCTTAAATCAGTTATCCTATGTGAGAGACTCCTCCAGATTCTGGAAAATTGTGAATAAATATAGAATTCGTAATTTCTCCCCTGTCGATCATATTAACTTGAATGAATGTCACAGGTATTTTCAAACAATGTTCCCCCCCCGTATTAATAGTTCATTTTCAATATTACCTATGGACAATCCCTATTTAGATCAAAGAATTAATATAAATGAAATAAAAATGAGTTTAAAAAAGTGCAGGGACAGCAAGTCCTCGGGATCAGATGGAATTTCAAACTAATTTTTAAAAAACGTTCCAGATAATTGCATTGATTATTTATCAAGTTGATTTAATAATATTTTAGAAAAGGAAAAAGTACCAAATGCTTGGGCGAATATTTTAACAAAAATGATTTATAAAAAAGAGATAAATCTGACCCGAAGAATTATCGTCCAATTGCACTAGTAAATTCAATTATCAAAATCTTCACGCACATTCTCGCTGCGAGGTTGGGTAAATGGATGGAGGAGAATAACTTTTTGCCGGAATGGCAAGCGCACAATTTCTTGCAGTGCCACGAGTGATCGTGGAAAGGGTAGATCCACAGAACATCGTGGAAAATAAAAAAACGAGGAAAGGAAGCACGTCGAGCCTTCTGAGTGTGTCAAGCTGCAGTAGCGGAAAAACCGTTCATAGCGCTATCCACTCAGAAGTAGACGACGAGGCGATAGAAGAGACTCGCGAGATATGCTTGCGGCTCAAAAAGGAGGAGGCGACTTGTCTCGAAAAAATGGAGTTGAAGGTCGCAAAGATGATAAAATCTTGCGACATTCAGAAGACCGTCAATAGGACGGTAAAGGATGGACTCAAGGTCATCGACGTCCTGCTAAAGGAGGCAAGGGCAAAGCATGCTGCGGCCGATGAGTCGGACGTCGATTTGGCATGCGTTCTGAGCGGTGCGGAATGGAACCGCAAGGACCGTAAGAAAGAGAGAGAGCGTTTCTATAGGCGTAATCTCAAAAGCGTCTTAAGAGATGCTCAGAAACGGAAGAGAGAGGGTGACAGTCCAGAAGAGACTCGAACTAAAACCGATAAGAGGAAGAAGGAGGAAGCTCCTCCAATGGAAACGGAAGTACCAGATCCAAAGATTCCTCAATTGGAAAGAATTGGGTCAAAAAGATCCACAGTTCTAATCCGAGTCGGTGAAGGATTGACGTATGCTGACGTTCTGGGTAAGCTTCGCAAAGAGGTCAACCCAGAGGACAGCCATACGAGAATAGTAGCAGCAAAAGCTACAAACAAGGGGGACCTTCTGATTAAGTTCAGAGAAGACTCCGATAAGGACGCTTTCACCGCTGAGGTCACCAAGGCGGTTGGAAGCATGGGTAAGGTGCAGTCATTGGATCGAAGAGTTACACTCGAGATCATTGATTTGGATTGCCTTACCCAAGAAGCTGAGGTGCAACAAGTGTTGTCTGAAGCAATGGGTAAGCCAGTAAACAGGAGAGTGACGGTCTTAGGACCCAACCGCCGAGGGATGAAGCTCGCGGTTGTAGTCACCAACCTGGAAGAGGCGAACAGGCTGGAGAAATTGGGACACGTAAAAATTGGTTTTATGTGTTGCCCAATCAAAAGAAGAGTAATGGTCGTCCGGTGTCATCGATGCCTGGGATACGGCCATATTGGAGCCAAATGCCAGAAGGAGGACAGATCGGCTGCGTGCTTTAAGTGCAGTGAGGCCGGTCACAGGTTCTCCAACTGTAAAAACAACTCAAGTTGCTTTTTGTGCAAGGAAAAGATTGGCAATAAGGTGTCAACCACCCATATTGCAGGAAGTGGAGGATGCGGAGTCTTCAGGACGGCCCTTGAGGAGGCGAAAAAGACTCTCGCAAGGACTAAAAGTAAATAAGGAATATTAAAAGGAGCGAATAATTTTTAATTATTTATTTTATTTATTTAAATAGTTTTAAATTTTTAACTAAAGACGCAGGATAACCGCAGAGAAAAGCAGAAAGTCGCATTAGCGACAGAGTTGGAGCGCCACCCTCGAAGGCTAAAGTCTTACGACAGTTCCGAGGGAGGGTAAAGGGCTCCAGAAGAAGAATTACGGGTTTTAGTGGGTCGGGCTGGTAGTAGGTCGCCAGTTTATTAAATTTACTATAATATATATTTTTTTTTATATTTCCTTTTGTTTTATCATACCAACCCCACATAACCTTGGAGTGCGGAATCCAAGGTATCTGTAGGCAGATTTCCTAAAAGTCCCTAAGCAAAAAAAAAAAAAAACCATACAACAGAAATATTATTATTTGCTTACGCAGATCATATTGCAATACTCGCAGATACTTATGTAATTATGAAAAAAGTTATAAAAGCTTAAAAAAATATTGTGCACCTCACGCTTCTTGCAGGTCCATAAAAATATTTTCAAAATAAAATTTCGTTAGATATTATTAAACTTATAAGTCAATTACGACTCTTAAATAAAATAGTTGTCAGATTTTCAATTAATAAACATATTTACAAGTTGAGTGTGTCGGGGGACTGTAGTGGATGCGGAACGAATACTACGGAAATGTTTTATTATCTACTAGTTGAATGTCGGATAATGTCATCTTGAGTGAACCGCCTAAGCTTTTTTTCGAAAAAATTCTTTATGAAAGCAAATTAATCGGAGGTTTCTATTCCATGCTTTAGTTTAGATTCCTAGGTAAGTGTTTACACCATAATAGCTTTGTTTTATTTTTATTTGGAAAAAACAATTGACTTTAAAAAAATAGCTAATTTTTAAGGAATGAAAAAAGTGTAACCTTGAGTGGACCACTCCTAAAAAATTGTAAAAGTTATTCTATTTTCTTTAATTTATTTAATATTTCTGATATATTAAAACAAAATTTATGCTTATGCAGCTTTAGACCATGATTGTGTCGCAATGTTTACAAGTGAAACCACTTTTAATAATTTTGGCACATATTACATCAATATCACAAAAAAATTAATAAAGAACATTAAACATAGTTTCAAACCAATTTATTGTTAATTTATTTCCTTAAAAATGGTAAACTGACATTAAAAATATAAAAAACAGGCAGTCCTCTCATGGTTATAAACAGTGGTCCACTCATAGTGAAATACAACTTTTTATGGCAGCCACCACAATTTTTTTTGAGTCAAAATTATCACTTAATTAAACTAAGACAATCAATTTCAATGTCCAAAGTAGTAGGAAAAAAATAAGTTACCTTTTAAAACTTAAATTTTACACTACTTTTACACTTCTGAATCACTTTACTCATTGTAAGAGCGACTTCTTTTTTGGTTTGCATTCTTAAAAATGCGTTACATCAAACAATAACGTACATGTTTATCGCGGAACTTAATTTATTACGGTTTCTAGGTGCAGTGCTGCTATTCGTTTTATTTATTTCATGTTTCCGCTGTCAGATAACTTAAAAGCTCAGGTGGTCTACTCAAAGTGGCGGTCCACTCAATGTGACATTACCCTCCTTTTCTTAGAGAAGAAAGAATGAAATATATTTGTGCGGATGAAAATGAATTAATTGTAAAGTGTAATTTTCTGGATATGCTAGAACGACCTCATAATGATACTATGATGAATTTATATTATTTTATCAAAGAATTATGTCAAAAAATCGATACAAGATAATAACCTTCAGCAACCTTTTTGTATTGACGTCAGTCATATAGCAAATAAACTATATATGTGACGCTCCACGAGAAAAGGGACCTTATTTACTCTTGTCATAAGGTCCCTTTTCTCGTGGAGCGTCACATATATAAAAATAAGTTCTTTTTACTCCTGTATGTTAAAAAATAAAAAAGATTATTTTTGAACATATTTCATAGCAAGAATGTCAGTAAAGTCAGGGAAATGTCAGTAAAAAATTTTTTGTCAGGGAAATTAAGAAAATTGTGACTTTTTTCGACCCTTTGAAAAAAATTGCGACAAAATACCACAATTTTTAGTAAAAAAAAAAGTACAAGTTATTTTGATTTTTATAATGTGAAAAATAACTATAAACAAATCTTTTTGAATAGTTGAAATTTTGTAAAATTTAATTGAAAATAATTAATGTATTTCAAGTCTTTTGTTACAATTTTTGAAGAATAAAAAATCTTTAAAGGTAAATTTAAAAATAAAAATTAATAAAAATTAGCTTCTAATTTTTTAAAATTCAATATTTTCAATTAAATATTTTCAAAAATTCAAATATATACAAAAAAATAACATTTTAAAATTATTTTTAACATATTAGAGGAAACAATGATGTTAAAAATTTTTAATTAAAAATTTATCAATCAAATTCAAAAATAATTTTAAAAGATAACAGAATTTTAGAAGAACTTTCGGAAAATTATTTAAATTAATTGATTCAGAGACGAAGGTTTAGTTGCCCTGTAAAAAAAAAAGTATTGGAAGAGAGCGAATAGTATTGGCGGTGAGTTTCTGCCAATACGTTTTCGCATAAAAACCGTATTGGCAGAAACTCACAGACAATACTATTCGCTCTCTTTCAATACTTTTTTTTACTGGGTGGAAATTGTAGAAAATAATTTAACTCAGGAAGGGTTATAATTGTCATTTTAAAAAATAATTAAAATCATAAATTTTACTCATTTTCCGTAAACATTCACATTTTCCTGTAAAAAGAATTTTGTCAGGGAAATTAATTTTAATGTCAGTAAATTATCAGGGAAATTGATTAACTGAAACTTATGATCATACTGATTAAGCTTAAGATATCTTTTTTGGAAATATCTTTGATTATATGTCCACGTTGACATTTGCTTTAACACCCCCCTCCCCTTCGTGGACAAACGTGGACTTTTGATTCACTCTCCGCCCCCCAAATGTGTCTACGTGGTTTATGGACGGCCCCTAAATACTTAATAGATAAGAAAATTAATAAAAGATATAATAAAATCATTAAAAATTATGTAAATAAATCAAATAAACAAATTAATGTAATAAATAACAAAACAATAATATCTTTACCATAATTATATAGAACAATTAGAAAACATCTTTTATAATATTTTTTAAAAATTTAATATTTCAATTGTCTTTTCCATGGACAATACTTTACAAAAACAATTTTCAATATTGGTTAAAGATAAAACATTAACAGAAAATCAAATAAATACTATCTATCAGGTTCAATGTTTCCATTGTAATAGTATTTACATTGGAAAATCTCGCGTTGATATTTGAAAAGAAGAATGAACGAACTATAACTTCGTTAATTACAACAAAACAAGATATTAATAAACTCTTGTTTTGTTTCTATTTTAACGAGTTATTAGGCGTTGCTGAATTAATTTGAGCGCCTGGCTCTTTAGACTTTCTGTGAAAGAATTGCCATATTTATTTACTTTTCTTATTCTGCCCGGTGGGAATGGATTCTAGGGTTAGATTGTTAAATAATTAATAACACTTAAAAGATTAAAATTTATACACACAAGATTGAGTTTATTCTAAAGAAACGAGTTGAAATTTACAGAGAATTTATTAATTTAAGAAAATGCTCTAGATCCAAGAGAAATTTGAATTTTAGATTTTATTGTAAATTAAATTGGCATTTCAACTCACCGCCATTTTAAACAATATTAAATTCTATTTCGAGTTCTTTTTTCAGTCTTATTTCCTGTTATTTACTTCCTCGATTTATTTTAATTATTATTTCATTTATAATACATGACGTCCGCCAAACTCGGCGACAAGAACGTGAAGGCAGAGAATTCTGTCTTTACCTATCTCGATGCTGCTCATGCGTGTCGGCAACCTCATCGATAAGCGCGAGATCTCTTCATCTCGCGCGAACGTGAATGTTAGGTTGCCGCCTCACAGGCGCAACTTACAACAGAGAGTACGGTTAATCTTGGAATTTAAGTGAGCCTAATTTTGGAGTATTGTGATAATTAAAGAAATAGTAATAAATTATTGATAAATAAATAAGTTGTTGTCCTTTGGCAACTGATGATTCCTCAATTGCAATCTGGCTCATCTTCAAGCCGCAAACCGTCTTCCGACTCTGCTCACTCCAGCTGAGAGCCTTTACAGTTACGCAGTGTGCGCCAATCTGGCGGCATCAGATAGGCTGAGAAGATTTTACCCGGCAGTATCAAATAATATAAAATTGTGAATTGCTCTTGGATCCGTGAGATAAATTCCAAATAATAAATTTTAGTTCAAATTAATTTTGGTTTACAATTTGATTTACCCGCTTAATTTAATTCACAATTAAGAATTTTAAAGGGGGCTTCACGTTCTCCACCACAGTCGAGGACTCATCTATCTTTACATGCAAAGGACTTAAAACACAATTTTGATTTTAACAAAGTTAAAATTTTAGAAACGGAACAAAATAAAAATAAAAGACGTTTAACCCCTTCGCAGTCAAGACCAAAATCTCATAAGTGGGCTCAAAATGTCGACAAATTTTTAGAAAACTAAAATTTGCGCAAACGAGCATACTATTGTATTTGAAGTCGCTGATTACGAATCCGATATCAGATTTTGAAAATTCAAAATGACGAATCCAATATGGCGGACATGAAAATTAAAAATCGACTGAATTCATTTGAAACTTGTTATTCAGGGGTTTTTGGGGTCGCTGATTACGAATTCGATATCAGATTTTGAAAATTCAAAATGGTGGTTCCAATATGGCGGACAACATTTTCTAAAATTCATCGGATTCACTTGAAACTTTTTACTCGGGGGTTTTCAGGGTAACGAGTAACGAGTTTTAAATGAATCGGACGAGTTTTTGAAAATGTCCGCCATATTAGATCCGCCATTTTGAATTTTTCAAATCTGAAAATGGATTCGTAATCAGCGACCCCGAAAACCCCCGAGTATAAATTTGTGGACAAATTTGTGTGTTTTTGTAGCCAAAAATCTGCTTGCGTCTATACACGTCATCGACAGTTTGAGCCCACCTGCATCATGACGTGTATACACGTCATCGACTGCCAAGGGGTTAATAGAATTAATTTATATCATAAAAAATAAAAATTCAATAAATTTTAAAAGTGATATTCAAAATATAAGTAAAATTTATCAAGGTTTTCTTAATAATTTAACTTAAAATTAATTAATTATAAATTAAATTCAAATTCAGCAAAACTTGAATTTTATTTAATTCTAATCTCCAAAGCATCTATGAACCGGGGTTCACTATAAGATAACCGGGAATCTCTCATAAATTCATAATCTATGGTAATTATCTGCTAACTTCACTCTGAGAGACTTTATCAAAAAAACGGTTATGAATTGATTAATCATAACTTTTTACTCTAATTTTATTTATTTAAGTATGTAGTGGTGCTGGTGAGGACCCATTAGACGGGTGGTCCAGGCAAATGCGAGTACTCCTAATTTTTAAGTCGTTCTGTAGACGCAAAATTTAGTATTAAGAAATAATTAAATTATGTAAAAGAAAGTACAGATAAAAACGTGTTTTGTCAAATATCTCGAAGGGGTCGTTCACAAACTACGTCACACTCCTAGGGGTGAGGGGTGTCAAGCTGTGTGTGACGAAGTGTGGAAACATTTTTTTTGTATGTAAAAAATATGACGAAGAGGGGGAGGGGGTCAACATTAGTCCGAAAAAGCGTGACGTAGTTTGTGAATGACCCCAAAACAACGCAAAATTAGATAAGTATTGTGTTTTTAAATCAGGACGGCAGAATAGATTTGTGTTGATTTTTTTAACTAAGATGCCTCACAGAAAAAAGTCTTAAATCTGTGAAGGACTAATTTTAAAATCAGGCTGAATTTTAGTCTGTAACAATATTTGAGCCTTATGATTAACTTAAGAGTACTGTTAACACGCCTTAATCTTAAAGCAATACATATTTATGACTTATTTTTATATGTAAGTCTTAAATGTAGTCTCAGCGAGACTAGTAGAAACTTTAAAAACTCAACAGATAAAATGAAGTCGAAATGTAGACTAGTTTTTAGTCCCCTAGCGCCTATAGTCCTCTGGAAGGGGAGACGCGCTTGGGCGTGATCAGGTGACGTGTCATTAGTTGTCATGTCGTTGCCTTGAGTGTACGTGTTTTCTTCGTCTATAGTTAATCACCTGTAAATTTTGATATTTTTGTGTACCGAATAAATAAATAAGTTTTTATTATATGAAGTGCAAGCATAGTTACACTGAACTGAAATGAATTTGATTCAATTATTAAATAATATTATTATAATTATTAAATAATGATTACTTATAAGGTACATGTTAACAAATGTCATCATGGAAGTATATGAAAAATTGGGCTTCAATAATAAACAATAAATAAATAATTTTATTTTATTATTTTAAATAGTTAATGTAACTTTTTTTGCAGATGCTTCTATTATACAATCTGTTACTGGCATCTCCTAAAACTGCAATAAAAATCGTTAAAAAGCAGTCAAATTAACCAGATTTTCTTTATGTGTAAAACTGACAAGAATTATGATGCATATCTTCTTCTAAACGTTTTTTATTTAGAAAATATAGTAAAGAATTATAATTTTATATGCAATAGAAAAATAAATTTGAACTGTATTATTTACTACTTTTAAATATTTAAGAAAGCTATATTTTAGTCACTATTTTGACTTGCAGAGTAAATTGAAGTTTTAAAGGAAACTACTTTTAAGTCCACTTTTTGGCTATCGGCTATTTTTAAGACTACATAGCGACTTCATTCAAGTCTGAGTACCGACTTTTTTTAAGACTCTTTTTACAAACTAATTTTAAGTCTAGGATGACTACTTTTTGTTACATCTTAAAATTAGCTCGTTTGTAGACTTTATTCAAGACTTTATTTTTCTGTGCTATTATCGACAAAAAGCGATTGTATCTAAATTTGTATCTAAAGAAAAGAATTAACCAATTAAAATCATAATTCATTTTCAACAGGTGAGAAATGACAGGCAATTATAAGAAATTTTCTGTTTTCGATTATTCTTTTACATTGACCATTGACATTTGTTAAAGAGTTTACTAACATTTTTTTCAATAATGGAAATAAAATCAGCAAATAAACGGCATTCCAGTATCAATTACACATGCATACAGAAAAAAGGTCGAAACCCAGAGCTCGGTCGGAAAAATGCCTCGCTCGGCGGACTCTGTAGGACCAAAATGGTACTTGGTTCGCGCCCATTAGCCTGGGATTTTTCCGGCACGTGAGACAATCTGAGCGGGAGGTTTGACGTCGAGATATAATGATGTCCACCGTCGATTATTGTCCAGTACACACCATTAGAACTCGACTGTTGATAAACCGGTTGTACTCGGAGAGGTTTTCTACAGTTTCTCTCTCCACTAGTGAGAAAACCCATTAGACGGGTGGTCCAGGCAAATGCGAGTACTCCTAATTTTTAAGTCGTTCTGTAGACGCAAAATGTAGTATTAAGAAATAATTAAATTGATAAGATATAATATTAATATAATTAAATATAAGAAATAATTGACAGAGAGAAATTTGTAAAGAGACACTTGTATAACCAAGTTATGTAGGCCAGAGACGGGTGTATAAACAAATAAATAAAATAAAATAGCATGTAATTGTTAGGTTCTCAATGGTAGTTTTTTTTATCAAAACTTTTGCACATCACTGCCCTTCTTTATTATATTTTAGACTTTCTTACAAAATTTCAGCTCAATTTATTAAATATTTAAAGAGAAAAGTGGTCGAAAAAATTGCAATTAAATGTCAAACAGTGACATGCTGTTAAAACGATGACTTCAAAACTACTTCTGTTTTATTTGTTTATAAAATATATTATTAATTTATTACTCATTATTATTATTAGTTTATAAAATATATTATTAATTTATTATTAATTATTATTCCCCATCAACAGGTAGTCCTTCCGTCGGGGGATGTTTCACCCGTCGATTGATGTTTTTTCATCCATCTACTGATGATGCATCCGCCGATTGATTTACCTGGCTGTGGTGATTGGCCCTAGAGGTGAAAACGTTGGGACTTTCGCGCTCTCCCTCCTGGGAAGAGGAATCTTCTCGGTTCTCCCCTGGACTTGAGAATGTCGATTATCGGTAAAGATAAGTTGCCCTTCCATGTGACTCGCGATCCCGTTTAGTCGGGCTATCCGGAGCTTGGAGTTTGGGGCGTCAATACGTTGACGTACTCGGAGTCAGTTTTCGTTCTGGATCTTTTCTTTTGGGGGGGTCAGGGCAGGTGTCGTTCGACGGGCGGGGGGGGGCTCGGTTATTCTTTCAGTTTCACCTTGACCAAGAGACTATCTAACACTTACATTTACACGAGACACACTAATACACATATGACCGACTGACTTTAGTAACACATGAGACGCATGTGTTGCATACATGACAGAAATAATGACAGTCACTACACTACGCACCCTGCCACGCGGGGCAGTACATTGCGAGGTTAACACAACACTTACATCCATATACACATAAAAAAATATACGAAAATACTACTATTTACAAAAATTGCAGAAGAAAGTTTAAAGAATAATACAAAGTTAACGTCTCAGGGTTGTGGAAGCCCAGGGCCAGCGCCGGAAGAGAGTAATGTTGTAGGCCCCACCACGTCGTCATCGAGCTACTACAATAAAAGTGATAAAAATAAGAGACCAGAGGGAAAATTAAGCGAGTTAATAAGAAGCATGCAAGGGATCCTGAAGGAATTGATGGCTGCTTTTGTGATACAACCTAATATCAAAAGAGTTATCAAGGATGGTCTGCCAAAATTAGAAGAGAAATTGGAATGCGATTGTGAAAGAGGATGAGTTAAGAAAGAAAAAAGCTACTACCTCAAAAGACAACAACACTCAGAATAGGAACTTAAATAAAAGATCAGCAACGAGCCTTCTGAAGAAGACAGAGGAACGAGCAGAGGAAGTAAGAAAAGAGCAAAAAGAAACCCAATCGGTATGGAATGAGGTCACATACAAACGATTCAAAAAAACTTCTAAAGAAAATGATCAATTAAAAGAAGGTGTTTCTAGAACAACTATACCAAATACAATGGGAGAAGACAAAAATAGAGTGAAGGATGGCAAGCGGAGAAGGATAAAACCACAAGCTATACTTCTAAAACCAACAGAAGGAAAATCTTATCACGACATACTTGCAATGGTAAGAAAGAATGTGAATCCTCAGTCATACGGAGCAGAGTTTCGATCAATAAAGATGACAAGAGCAGGAAACGTTTTCTTTGAGTTGAAAAAATTACCAGAAGAGAAAAGAGTGGAATTAAGTACAGCAATGGAAACAGCATTATGGACTGAAGCCAGTGTTAAAACTCTCATTCCAAAACTAATGATAGAAATCAGAGACATATACAGTCTGACCACAAAGGTAGAGGTTGAAGACGCCTTAAGAAGTAAACTAGATAACTATAAGGAATCAATTACTCAGTTAGAGAATAGAGCAAAGAATGGCTATAGTAAACATGGAAAAGGAAGCAGCAGAGAAATTAATGAAAGAAACTCACATCAAAATAGGTTTGGTAAATTGTCGATTAAGAGAAAAGAAAGGAATAATAAGATGCTTTAAATGTTTATCTTATGGTCATAACAAAATAGTTTGTGAAGGTCAAGGAACACCAGATGAACACATATATATGTATTATCCTACATGCCTTTATGCATGTTGGATACTGCAGGGATGGTGTTAGAAAGAATTCTGAAGCCGCGCATACAAGAAGCTGTAAAAAATGCTGGAGATTTGGCTGAGAGACAACACGGGTTTAGAAAAGGACACTCCACAATTGACGCCGTACAAGAGGTAGTTGTAGCTGATAGAAACGTTGAGAACATAAATCATTATTCTCGACCGATCTGCCTACTTGTTAATCTAGATGTTAAAAACGCATTCAACTTAGTAAAATGGAAAGATGCTCTAGATACCATGGAAAAAGATTTCAAATTGCCAAACTATCTTTTACAAATAATGAGGGACTACCTAAAAGGAAGATTTTTAATGTATGACACAGAGGAAGAAACTCAAAGAAGAGAACTTATAGCTGGAGTAGCTCAGGAGTCAGTAGCTAGGAGCAGAAATCTAGAATATGTCATATGATGGAATTTTGCGTCTTGGAATGCCTGAAGGTTCCTTTTTGGTCGGGTATGCTGATAATATTGCAGCTATAATTGTGGCTCGAAATATAGAATTTGCGCAAGTACGACTCAACCAAGTAATGCGAAGAGTAA
Organism: Leptopilina heterotoma; assembly: GCF_015476425.1. Taxonomy (NCBI): domain Eukaryota; kingdom Metazoa; phylum Arthropoda; class Insecta; order Hymenoptera; family Figitidae; genus Leptopilina; species Leptopilina heterotoma. The sequence continues at coordinate 92,207 of NW_025111111.1, forward strand.
AGTCATGGATGAAAAATCGTGTCTAGAACTGGCGCTCATGAAAACGGAAATAACTATTCTAACAAAGAAAAGACTAACGTATATTCTTTGGAACGTTATAGGTAACGTTCCAAATGGGAGAAAACGAAATTGAAGCAAAAAAAGCTCTGAAATATGTAGGGGTCATAGTAAACTCAAAATTAACATTTTGGGACCATATAAAAGGAGCAGCAGATAAGGTTTCATCAGTTATCTCTTCATTGAGTAGACTTATGAAGAACATTGGTAGTCCTTCACCTAGTAAAAGACGTCTTCTTCTAAATACAGCGCAATCCATCATGCTATATGCAAGCGAAGTATTGGCAGATAATTTAAAATATGAGAAGTATAGAAAATGCATGCCATATGTTCAAAGAAGAGGTGCTTTCGGAGTCACGTGCTCATATAGGACTGTTTCTAAAGCAGCGGTAGAAGCTGACAGGAAACAAAATTTTTAGTCATGGAAATTAAGAAAAATGATATTCCTTTCGAATTACTTTCAAAAACTTAAAAACTTTTCTTTCAAATATTGCAACAAAATACCACATTTTTTAGTATAAAATGGAACTTATTTCGATTTTTATAGTGCGAAAAATAACTGTAAACAAATCTTTCAAAAATTATTTTTTGTCCTACCTGCACGGAAAGTATGTCATTTCAGGCACTTAGAGCGGTCGCAAAGTAACTCATTCCCACCCTGGGGTAGGGGAAAAGTATTTTGCGCCCGCATTTTAATTATTCGATATTCTTCATTAAAATGCGATATTTTCTACTTTCTTTTTATGATAACTATAAAAATGCAAACATTTTTAACTTGTTTTATTTTGTCTATAAAACTGTACAATTTTTTTCGATTTTCTCTAAAAAAATTATGACAAATTTGGTTTTGTTCCCATTTTGGTTGTAAAAATTGTGAATTTTAAATACATTGTTTTCTTATTTCTATATTAAAACTTCTATCATTATAGACGTCAAAGAGTTAACATTTATATAAAGTTTAATTTTTAACTAATATGAGCGTTTAATCGTTCGTGCCCTCAATGACATACTTTCCATGCAGTTAGGACAAAAAATTATGTTAGCATCATGGGCGCAAAATAGGTGATTGCGACGATAGCAAAATGAAGGGACCGAGGGGACACAATTTTGCGCCCGAGGCGAAGCCGAGGGAGCGAAAGTGTCCCCGAGGTCCCGAAATTTCGCCAGAGTCGGAATCACCTATTTTGCGCCCTTGATACGAAAATAACTATTTAAATCATTTTTCTATTTAAATTTTCGAAATATACAATTAAAAAGATTTTGAATAATTGAAATTTTGTAAAATTTAATTGAAATTAACTAATTTTTTTCAAGTATTTTATTACAATTTTCGAAAATCAACTTTTGAAGATTGCAAATTTTGAAAATAATATAATTATCAAAAGAGTTAATAAAAAATCTTTAAATATAAATTTCAAAACAAATTTGGCTTCTAATTAAAATTTTTTTTTTAAATTCAATATTTTTAGTATTTTTAAATACACATTTCCAAAAATTCAAATACATACAAAAATAATAACTTTTTAGAATTACTTTTAACATTTTAGAGAAAAAAATCATGTTCAAAATTTTTAATTAAAATTCATTAAAAAATTAATTAGTTTTCTTTAAAAACAAAAATTCTCTTAAGAAATGAAATTATCTTTAAAAGATTTTACCAAATTTCAATTGTTTGGAAATTTTTCAATTGCATATAATTAAAAAAACTATTTTCTTTCAAAAATTATTTTAAAATATTAAAAAAAAATTAATTGTAAGAATTTCTTTATTAGTTTTTTAAAAATATTATACCTTAATAACTAAAGAAAAAATATGGACAGTTATAAGAAATTGAGTTATGTATTTAAATAATTGAATTATTCTAGAAGAACTATCGGAAAAGTATTTGAAATAATTGATTCTGTTTTATCGTGAGTTGAGAATTAGGCTTTTAAAATAAATAATAGTCAATTGTTTATTGTTTTTGATAACAAAATTCTATAAGTGTAAATTTATTATAAGGTGTACATAAATTTAGTGTTGGAGCCAATAGTTTTTGCTCGGTGTTCTAAGCTAGACTGACTTACGTTTTTAATTTATTCATACAGTTTTTCAAAAATCTTACTATTTGACAACATCGCATTTTTGACCTGAGATACAACATTGTACTCAAAAGTGGGTTCAATAAAAAAAAGGATGTACAAGCAGCATGAGAAGATTTCGTAGGTACCTGGAGAAACATAATTGTAAAAGCAATTAACACTTAATCCTCAAAATTGCTCCACCTATGTCGTAAAAACGCAGATGTTTGGAAACATATTTCGGGCTGTTTTGGATAGTTATAAAACTCTAAATTCTTTACAACAGTTTTGGATAACTCTAAATTATTTGCAACGGCTTCAAAAGATATTTATAACCATACAATTTTCTTTAAACCTACTATAAGCTATTGAAATAACTACGCCTGCTTCTCATTGTAATATTAGTTATTTGTACTAATATTATTATTCAAATATTTATTGTTTATATTAAATAATTATAAAATTTTTAATTTTATTAATAGCGACATAACATACTGGCCCCTTTGAACGAGTTACGTTCGAAATAAAATAGGTTATTAAGTTAAGTGATTGCATAATATTACAAATAAAAATCTATTAATTAGCAAATTTTGTTTAAATCTACAACATAATGTCTATATTATAATAGCGTTGCTATTATTGTCTTTAACGATACACATTTTAATCATTCAATCGGAAGACGATACTAATTTTTTAAGGCACGTTTGTAAATCCCTGTTCCAGTTTTTATTGTCACTGTTCGCACTATTCCGTCGTCACCTGGATGTAGTTCGATAATGCGGGCGATCTTCCACTTCATCGTTGGCAAATCGTCATACTTGACCATTACCATAGTGCCCAGCTTAATATTGCTTTGATCGGTTTGAGACTGCTATTTGCTGCGAGACAATAACTCGTTAATATACTCCTTGTGCCATCTGTTCCAAAAATGCTGCCTCATTTGTTGTGCTAATTCGATTTGCAGGAATGTTACGTAGATCATGTTGAGGTAAGCTTGTCAGAGAGTTTCCAATTAAAAAATGACCAGGAGTCAATGGAAGTAAATCATTAGGATCTGAGGAAAGTGGAGTCAATGGTCTAGAATTAAGGATAGCCTCGATTTCAATCACATATGTATGAAGTTGTTCATAAGTTAACAATGAATTTCCCGCAACGCGTGTAAAATGTGTTTTAAATGATTTTACAGCCGCTTCTCATAATCCACCGAAGTGTGGGGCTCTGGGAGGAATAAAATGCCAGCTAACACCTTTTTCTGTAAGATAGTTTTGTACTTTGTCATCTTTTGTAATCGAATCAATTTCTTTATATAATTATTTTAATGTCGAATTAGCACCGACAAAATTAGTTCAATTATCAGAATGAACTGATTTTGCCAAACCACGACGAGCAAAGAAACGTTTTAGACAAGCGAGGAATGCTTCGGTACTTAAATCATTAGCTAATTCAAGATGAATTATTTTAGTATTGAAACATACAAAAACGCAAACATATGTTTTAATTTTTGTTCGATTTCTAAATCGATGTTCTTTTGTGTAAAATGGACCACAAAAATCAACTCCAACCTGAAAGAAAGGAAGAGAAAATGTAATTCTTTCTTTTGATAAATTTCCCATTAAGTATGTAATTTCACGCGGTTTAACCTAAAAACATGTCACACATTGTCGGATAATATTTCTAACTGTGATACGACCATTTATTAACCAGTAATTTTCACGAAGTCCATACAATGTGTTTGTCACACCTGCATGCATTCGATTTTTGTGCTCATCTCTAATTATTAAATTAGTTACATAATTGTTTTTTGGTAGAATTATAGGAAATTTTTGTGACTCTGGAATATTCGCGTGTACCAGTCTCCCTCCTACCTTAATGATTCCATTTTTTAAAAAAGGGTTTAAGTTGAAAAGGCAACTTGATTTTGATACAAATCTGTTGTTATTTAAATTATTAAATTCTCGCGAAAAAGAAGTAGATTGAATTAACTTTAATACCGTAAGAAAAGCAGAATTTCTTTCTTCTTGAGAAATTGGTCCGGTCAATCTTTCGTTTTTGTTTTTAGACTTTGTATTAAAAAGAAATCTTTGACAATATGCTACTACATTTTTAAGTTTTCTCAAATTGTCATATGTAGTCAAAAATTAAATTTCTATTTGTGTAGTTTTTAAAGAAAAAATAGGTTTTGTCTCGCGATTCTCAATTGTATTTTGTAATTCGAATTCAAAATAAGGCCAATTTTCTTCGTTTTCTGATAACCAAGCAGGACCTTGATACCAAAGAGAATTTTTTATGAATTCAGTAACCTTTTGACCTCGAGAAATAAAGTCTGCTGGATTGTCTTGGCTACGAACATGTCGCCAACTAGAAGCTTGTGTTTTTGATTGAATTTCTGATACTCGATTTGCTACGAAAGTTTTTAAAGTATAAGGTGGAGATTGAATCCAATTTAAAAGAATGGTTGAATCTGACCAAAAGATTATTTTCGAAACTTCGAGTTTTAAAGCGCGAATTGTAGTTTCTGATCATTTTGCTAACAGATTAGCACCACAAAGTTCTAATCGAGGCAGTGTTGTAGTTTTAAGAGGAGCCACGCGAGATTTGGAGCAAATAAGTGAAGAATTGTAGTTATTATCATGATCAGTTACACGCAGGTAAAGACATGAGCCATATGCTTTTTCGGTAGCATCACAGAACCCATGTAACTGTAAATCATTTGTTTTTCAAGTGTAATGCACCTATTAAATTCAATACCTTCAAGTAACGTTAATTGTTGTTTATAATCTAACCATACCTTTTCTGCTTCAATAGGAATTGGATCGTCCCAATTTAATTGATATTTCCAAAGCTGTTGAATTAAGATTTTACCATTGATAATACTTGGGCCTAACAATCCTAAGCGATTAAATAATTTAGAACATTCAGAAAGGATGGATCTTTTTGTTTCAGTCTTGTTAGAGTTGGACCACTTTACGGTATAAAAAATTGAATCTTTTTTAGGATCCCAATAAAGTCCGAGAGCCTTTACTGTATCAGAATTATCAAGTGACATAAATTCATCTTTGGAATCAAGAGAGAAATTCTTACACAAATCTGGACAATTTGAGATCCACTTTCGTAAATTAATTCCCCCTTTAATTAATTAAATCATCTCTTAATTGACGTGTTTTTTGAAAAGTATTATCACCTGTCATTACATCGTCAATATAAAAATCTTTCCTTAATTTTTCAGCCGCGAGCGGAAATGATTTCTCTTCATCATCAGCTAATTGATGTAATGTGCGAATTGCGAGAAATGTCGATGAAGAGAGTCCAAATGTAACGGTATTTAATGTATATACCTTGATAGGTTCGTCTGAATTTTGACGCCATAATATTTTTTTAAACTTCCGGTCAGCCTCCGCGATTTTTACTTGTCGGTACATTTAGGGAAACTCCGGTAGAACTTTTTGCAAAACCATATGAAACAACTTTAGTTTTAGTATTAAGACTTGTTTCCTTTTTTACTGCGTGATGAGAAAGATAGAACCCGGACTTAGGATCGTCTAAACCTTTAATCGGTGACTTATGTCCTTTATCAATGTAATCCTGCATGCAATTACAATATTGTGTTTTAAGATCCGCATCTTCCGAAAATCTCCTTTCTAAAGAATGAAATCGTTGACAAGCGGTATTGTGAGAGTCGTCTAACGAATCTATTTTATCATTAAATTCGAGACGCACAGAATAACTACCTTCATTATCCCGAGAAAAAATTTTAATATAATGACATTCTGCTGCCTTTTCTTCCTTGGACCGAGGTTTGACAGCAGATTCGTCTCCTAATTCCCAAACAATAGGCAATTGTTCGTAATTAATTAAATTACAAGTTAACGATGGTGACCGAGGAGAAGTACAACGACCAGATAATATCCAACCTAATTCGGTTTCTTGAAGCATAGCTGATTGACCAGTAATGCGTATTTGACCGGCACATAACAGATCGTAAAAATATTCTGCACCAATTAAAATGTCGATTTCTGCTGGCTCATAGAATAGAGGGTCAGCTAAGAATACTTCACTAGGTATTTTTATTGAATTTCTATTAATAGCTAATAAAGGCATTTTCTCTGAAATTTCATGAAAAATTAAGAAAGACATATCAATTATGCGATTTTCATATTTTGATTTTATTTTTGTCGACGTCATAAATTTAATTTCCGAATGAAGATTCTCTACACCTTTCAGTATAATATCTGTCCTTTTTTTTTTGATAAACCTAACGAATTAGCTAATCGTTTTGTGATCGAATTACATTGAGAACACGAATCTAATAATGCACGACAGGGATGATATTTTCCCATGATATCCAAAATGTCAACCACTGCAGTACCTAAAACTACTTGTGATTGCAATTTTCCTTGATAGCTGATTAATGACGTGGTAGTTGAAGGAGGAGATTCAGCTTTACTTTCTGATTGATTTAAATTTTCATTTTTGAAATGCAAGAGAATGTTATGACGTTTTTGACAAGTTTCACAAGGATTTCGACGACATTCCTTTGTCTTGTGATTTCCATAAGGAAACAGTTGTGACATATTGATGCGTTTTTTACAACCTTATATCGTTCTTTTTCTGATAATTGTAGAAATTTTTCACATTTTGAAAGCAAATGTGAATTTGAACAGAGCGGACAAGAATTATGTCCATTTGTAGATTTATTTTCAACCGTGTTTGATAAACAGGTTTTGAATTTGCGAATTAAATGAGCGCGAATTAGACCCTTTCTTTGAAGCTTGATTTGATTGCTTATTTTCCGATTTGCGGAATGATTGTGTAGTTTCTATCAAAGTTCTGCGTTCTAAAAATGAAATCATTTCGGCCAAAGTGGGTAATTTGGTACATGTAATTGTCTCTTTCCATTTTTCTCGAATATAGATGAGCATTAAATCCCAATGCTCTACAGGTACTTCAAGTGCTTTAAGAGTTCGAACATGTTTTTGAAAGGTATTCAACAATGTGCGAATGGAATATTCCTTGGAAATATATTTCAATTTAAATAACGCTTCAATGTGACATTCCACGATAAATCTTCGATTATCAAAACGTGTTTTTAATAATTCCCACGCAATTGAATAATTGTCGATAGTGGTTTCTATAGAAGCAATATCGTTGGAATAGAAGGATTATCGTGATAGAAGGATATAAATGTGTCATGAAAGGCTACCCAGGAATCGAATCCACCATGAAAGGTAGGAATTTCAATTTTTGGAAGATGAAGTCCTGACAGAAAAGGAGTCGAGGATGATGCACTTAAATTTGTTACATTTTCCCGTCCCATTGTTTCAGGAAGGGGATTAGTGGATAAACTTTCATTTCTGTGAACAATTGGTTGAGCGTTAGTTGGAACTTGATTTACACCTTTTAAAATATTGACGTATTTTTAAATAACCCTTGAATATTGTAAAATCTTTCTTTAAAATAAGTTCTTTCACATTCTGTATTTTCGAAGTCTTCCTCACTAATTAAAACGCTATCTAACTTTGTTTGGATTAAATCGAACTTGTCCCATAGTTCCAAGTGTTTTTCTAAACGAAAATCTAAATTGAGAACTGAAAGATCAGATTGATCATTGATAGAAGTAAGAAATCTTCGTACTTAATAATTAGTTTTGACGAATTGTTCAGAATAAAATATAGTTTTGATTTCTGAGTCTAGCGCACACTAAGTACACCTTTAGTTATCACTGGTCAGTCTTTTTTCACTTGTATTTACAGTTCTGCACCTTTATATTTTACAATGATCACATCCAAATATCATAATGTATCATGAAGTAAATAAAACACTTAATATAAAGGTAAATAAAAATTAATCTGTTAAATTAACGTTGTTAAATATTACAATTGGCTGTTAGAAGAATAAAACTTCACTGTACAGCTTAACAATTGTTTTCCAACGAATTTTTATTATATTTACAGCAGAGCAGTTTTTTGTAACTCGCGACACTGATGTAATAGTTTTTATTAAACATTCACGTACTGTTCACAAAAGTATAATAATCCCGCGACTTCAATTCTAAGTAAAATAAAGACTCACTGCTTTTATCAAAATTTATAGGATTGATTAAAACAATCCGACTCAAAGGACCATGTTTTATCGTGAGTTGAGAATCAGGCTTTTGAAATAAATAATAGTCAATTGTTTCTTGTTTTTGATAAAAAAAATTCTATAAGTGTAAATTTATTATAAGGTGTACATAAACTTAGTGTTGGAGCCGATAGTTTTTGCTCGGTGTACTAAGCTAGACTGACTTACGTTTTCATTTTATACATACAGCTTTTCAAAAATCTTACTATTTGGAAACATCGCATTTTTGACCTGAGATACAACATTGTACTCAAAAGTGGGTTCAATAAAAAAGGATGTACAGTCATGAGAAGATTTCGTAGGTACCCGGAAAAACATAATTGTAAAAGCAATTAACACTTAATCCTCAAAATTGCTCTACCTTTGTCGTAAAAACGCAGATGTTTGGAAACATATTTTGGGCTGTTTTAGATTATAGTTATAAAATTCCAAATTCTTTGCAACGGTTTTGGATTATGGTTATAAAACTCTAAATTATTTGCAACGGCTTCAAGAGATATATATAACCATACAATTTTCTTTAAACCTACTAGAAGCTATGGAAATAACTACGCCTGCTTCTCATTGTAATATTAGTTATTTTTACTAATATTACTCATTCAAATATTTATTATTTATATTAAATAATTATAAAAATTTTAATTTAATTTATAGCGACATAACAGATTCAGATATGAAGTTTAGTTGAAAATTATAAAAAATAATGGAATTCAGGTAGGGTTATAATTATAGTTTTTAAAATAGAAAATAACTTTAATGTCAGTAAATTACGTATGTCATTTGTAGAATGCGTAAAAAACTATGTTGTCAGTCTACGAGAGCACAACTAATCACGTCACTATTAGCTAACATATTTTTTAATTTTATTTTCTGTATTATTTTTGTTTTTTTCTCTTTAAGCAGCTTAGTTCTGATTGTATTAGCTTTCTAAAAACACACTTTTTTTGTTCAATTCTATTTTTCTTTTGTAACACATTTATGGTTCTTTATAGGACCGTGGGGATGTATTTTGATAAATAAATAAATTGCCAGGGAAATTGATAAACTGAAACTTGTGACCACCCTGGGTATATTAGGTACTAACTAGCTTTTGGTTATATATGACTGGAAATACGTCAAAGGATTGACAGTGGACGAAAACATCAGTTCTAAGACTTATTTTTAATAATTTTTTTTATGACACTCAAAAATATAATTAAGAGAATAAATTAGAATTTTTAAAGATAAAATAAAAATCAGAAGCAAAGCATATTTTCAAAGTTTATAAGATTTTACCCCTGTTTTACAAAAAGGGCATTTTAACCCGTTGCCTGTTTCCGACCCACGGGTGGGTCGTGAAAAAGTATGGCCATAACTGTTTCCGACCCACCCGTGGGTCGTGTTCACTATCACTCAAAATAAATATAATTTGTAGGTATATAAATTGATAGATATTTTTCTTTATATCAATATTATAAGAAATTATAAGGGTCATTAATGATATTTTAGAAAATAATTGAATAATTAGTTATAATTTAAATATATTATACTATTTGAAAAAGTATCAGATTCCGCTGGGCAGTTTGGGACAACCATGTTGTATTTTCATCAAACAGTTAAGGGGTTAAATAAATTCCGCTTTTTCTTAATATTTCTCAGTAAACATTGATTAATATTCTATAATTTTTCTAAATATTATATATAATAATCTTATATTTTCGAACATATTCTCTTCTTTTCAAACATATTAATATATTTCTCGGCATATTCCTTTATATTCAAACATATATTCTTCGATATTCTCCTTGATATTCACGTATATTTAAACATATTCTTACATTTGTCTAACTATTCTAAGTATTCCATATTCTCAAATATTCTCAAGTATTCCCAAATATTCTCAGTATTCTCAAGTATTCCTTGTTGGGTATATATTCTTCGTACGCCCTAAATGAGAGTTGTTCACCTCTCGAGTGTAACTATGCTTGCACTTCATATAATAAAAACTTATTTATTTATTCGGTACACAAAAATATCAAAATCTACAGGTGATTGACTATAGACGATGAAAACACGTACACTCAAGGCAACGACATGACAACTAATGACACGTCACCTGATCACGCCCAAGCGCGTCTCCCCTTCCAGAGGAATTTAGACACTAGGGGACTAAAAACTAGTCTACATTTCGACTTTATTTTATCTGTTGAGTTCTTAAAGTTTCTACTAGTCTCGCTAAGACTACATTTAAGACTTACATATAAAAATAAGTCACAAATATGAATTGCTTTAAGATTAAGGCGTGTTAACAGTACTCTTAAGTTAATCATGAGGCTAAAATATCGTTACAGACTAAAATTAAGCCTGATTTTAAAATTAGTCCTTCACAGATTTAAGGCTTTTTTTTCTGTAAGGAATCTGAGTTAAAAAATCAACACAAATCTATTCTGCCGTCCTAATTTAAAAACACAATACTTATTTAATTTTGCATTGTTTCGGGGTCATTCACAAACTTCGTCACGCTTTTTCGGACTAATGTTATTATTATACTAATGTTATTATTTTCCTCCTCTTCGTCACATTTTTTACATACAAGAAAATTTTTTTTTCCACACTTCGTCACACACAGCTTGACACCCCCCCCCCACCCTAGGAGTGTGACGTAGTTTGTGAACGACCCCTTCGAGATATTTGACAAAACACGTTTTTACCTGTACTTTCTTTTACATAATTGTTTTTTTAAATATAAAACGATGCTTCTTGAGTAATTCGTGTACGCTGAATTTTATTATGCAAAAAAAATTGCAATTTTTTATTGCAAATATGCAAAACTGTAGATGTGCTTATTAATTAAGTGCAAAGTCTCTATAAAGCTCGAGTTCCTGGTCTCAAAAAGCATAACTAAGTAGATAGGCTTTGTCCATCAGAAAATTACTAGCCAGACGACCTGAAATCCTCATAAACCTGTAGGTAGGCAATTAGCATCAGGATTCGTCGAAAATTCTTGTAGATAGTGCTTTTTAGTAAAATTAACACCTAATTAATTCGAAAATCAATTAAGATCAATAATTATAATTAGCATAGAGAAATTCGTCTTTTTTTACGAATCCAACGGTATAAAAAACTCCTTTTTGATAAAAAGTGTAGATGTTGTGTTTTTAACCTTCGCACTACCAACGATTTTTTATAACGCGGGCTCCGATGCGGTAACCCCGTGTCACCAAACGCTTTTTTATTTTTATTTTCCAAAAACGATTTAAATTCATCAAATTTTTTCCATATAATTATGTGTTAATATAAATACTGTATTTCAATAATGTTTTTATAAATATTGCAGATAAAAATTTAATTATTATTTAAACAATTTTTAAACAAATTATTGTTGTTATTTACCAACTTTTTACTACATGCACCTAGAAAGTTGCAGTTTTTTCCTAATTTTGCAATTTACTAAATTCTATATGATTTCAGATAAAGAATAGAAATTGAATTATTATTTAAACAATTTTTAAACAAATTATTGTTGTTATTTACCAACATTTTTACAGAATGCACCTAGAAAGATGCAGTTTTTTCCTAATTGTGCAATTTACTAAATTCTATACGATACGTTTCGAAATTCAAAATGGCAAATTCAAAATGGCGGATGAAATTTTCAAAATTAAAAAACTTCTAATTTATCCAAATTGTGGTATTTTATTGTTTTCGAGGTCGCTGAATCAAAATATTTTTTGGATTCAGCGACCTCGAAAATATTAAAATACCACAATTTGGATAAATTAGAATTTTTTTTACCATCATTTTATGATGGTAAAATTTAAAAAGGTGAACCGAATATGTCGGACAAAATTTTTTTAAAATGCTTCGATTTTAGTGAGACTTTTGGTACTTTTACGTTTTAGAGGTCGCTGAATTCAAATATGATGGTAAAATTTAAAAATTCAAAATGGTGGACCCAATATGCGGACAAATTTTTTTAAATATTTTAATTCGACACATTTTTAAAGTAACAACTTTATTTCCTTACACGTCAAGTGCAGTCACAAAAAATTTAAACTTTGGTACAAATTGAATCTTAAATTGGAAAATTAAAATATTATGTTCTGTATAAAATCATAAAGTACAAAATCGTAATGCATTACGAATATTTAAATAATGTATAAAAATTTCCAGGGAATGAATGGAAGCACCAACTCAAATGAAGAACAAAACCGAGCAGACATGAGCGCAAGAAGAGGACATGAAGAAGTAGAACAGGAAACTGATCATGAGGATGGAGAAGAAATTGAACAACACAATGTTTATGACAATGAGAATAATGATTACAATCATGAAGACAGTGATGATGATGTTGATGAAGACACTGAGGATGATTATGATGATGGAGTCCTTCTAATGGAGGTCGACGATATTAATGACGAAGAGGTTGTTGGTCATAATAAACATGACGATATTGGTCCTGATGTTCTTCGCATCCAGGTGGATGAAATCGATGATGATGAGGGAAATCATCTTGGAGATAATAACGAGCCACTTGAAGAACAGCACTTACAAAATGATGAACCTACCGAAAGCGATTTAAATACGGACGAAGAAGAGGAGCTAGAAGAGGGTCCACCATCTGCACTGTTTCAGGGTATCCAAGCAAATCTTCGAATAAAAGTCCCAGTACGAAACAAACCTGATTTGACTACCATGGACCTCTTTTTAACCGGCTTAGCTGAAGCTATTCGCTTTTACGACTCTTATGAGCAAATATTATTTAAAATGAGAAATATTAAGCAATCTTTTCAACATGTCAATGTACCGACATATAAAAATCCATTATGAATAGTTCTTGGTCGCGACGGATCAAATGTAGTTTCCCGACTATATTGTTCATTGTGTAAGGAAAAGATTGGGAAAGGTTCAAAACCTGTCAGGACTTGCAGTTGTGGAGCATGCGGGCCAGGATTGCAAGAAACAAACGTAGGGACGTTTCTACAAATGCGTTTGGGGCCTCAGTTAAGAGATCTTTTTAAAGTACCTGGAATCTCCGAAGAGTTGAAGTATAGAGACAGGAGAGTTAAGATCAACGGAAAAAATACGGAGGATATATATGACGGGGAAAAATACAAATTGCTGAGAGAAGAAGGAAATTTTCTTTCCAATCCGAACAATTTCTCTTTGACCTTGTGGGTTGATGGCGTTAAATTGTCCAATCCATCATCGACAGTTGCATACCCCATTGTTCTTCAAGTCAACGAACTGACGCCCAATGCTAGAAAAAAGCACATGCTTTTAGCTGATGTTTTTGTTGGAACCGATCATTCATTTCTCACCGAATTGCTGCATCCTGTGATACGTGATCTTCGAAATTTATAATTTCATGGAGTTGTTTTGACACGAGACAATATAGAAGTGACGAGTAGGTTTATCACACCCATTTTAATTGCTGACTCAGTTGCTAAGCCTCAAGCATTACTGATGAAGCAGTACCATTCACCCCATTGGGTGAATGGATGCATTACTTGTTTTTTTCCAGGATTTCAAGAAGACGGTAGGAGAATATATGAATCACAACAGTATGAAATGCGTACGCATGCATCCATTCAAAACGATGGCAGAATTGCAACTATCCAAGGGTATAAAGAAAACGGAGTTAAGGGAATTTCTGCTTTCAACAGGCTTCCGGAATTCGATCTTGTCGATGGTGTTGTTGTGGATGTCTTGCACAATTCTTTTTTGGGTGTAGGCAAACAATTTTTCGAAATCATTAGATTTGATGTGGGTAAGGAATGGTACATCGGTGAACCTAAGAATCTAGCTCAAATAAACTCGCAGATGCTTGCAATAAGACCTCCATCGGAAATTTCAAGATCTCCTCGAGATATTTCGACTTTTAGAAAATGGAAAGCCTCAGAATGGCGCAATTTTGTTTTATACTGTTTCCTTTCATGCTTGGACGGATTATTAAAAACTTGTTATTTGAAACATTGGGCGAAATTCTGCGAAGCGACACACATTTACTGTAACTCTTCAGTATCTGAAGAGGATTTAAATCGAGCAGATACTCTAATAACGAAATTTATTAGAGATTTCGAACAGTATGGAAGGAAACATATGTCGTTTAACGTCCATCTTCTGAGCCACGAAGGCAGATCGGTTCGAAATTGGGGACCGTTGTGGGCATACTCCACATTTCCTTTCGAATCACTTAATCGTCACATTGTTGCTCATGTGACAAGTCCTTATCGCAGAGCCGAACAAATAGTGACTCGTTTCCTGTTGAAGAAATTTTTGTTGAATGCGCTAACCACACCTGGTATATCTCCTTCTACAAGGAATGTTATATCAGAGGTCTTAAATACGTCAAAAGTGCATGTTCCAGAAGGAATGGTAAATGGACACTTCATCGTTGGGCAAGGGCGAAAAATTTCACGTACTGTTAGAAATGAAGAAATTCGTCTTTTGGGAGATGCTCAAATTCCAATTGCAAGAGATTTCGTCATCGATGTGTACCAGAAAGCAGTGATACATGCAGTTGAGTATCAAGTTGCTGATAATGTACAGAGAAAATTTTGTAACTCCTTTGTCTACTCTACGACCGGATTTTGGACTATCTCCAGATTCATAATTTACATTAATGAAGAAGAGCAAGTTATTAGCGGATTCATTGGTCGCAAGATGCGAATAATAGGTACAGCTTATGAAACCCAATATATTAAACAAGTTGAATCCTCAGAACGTTTGTTCTGAGGTTGTTTTGTCTTTCGTACGTTACCAAGACGTTATCGCTCCAGCTATCCTTATTACCTCATTAGGGAGAAAGTACGCTGTTCCGTTACCAAACACCTGGGAAACCGACTAGGGGATTAAGTGTTGAACCATTTTCCATTAATAGTGTGGAATTTATGCAACACATTGATTGTATCGACAAGTTTACTTCAGATGACGATCTTCTTGGTTTGAGAAATCTTTTCCGAAATTTGTAATAATTTGTTTCAAGAAAAAATTCCACCTGCCTGACTGTTTCAATTTTTATATTGCGCAATTTTTCATAAGGCGATGACAAAGATATTTAATGATAAAGACAATGATAAATTAATCAAAAGATTAGGATTTTTTTAGATACTTTATTTATTGATAAGCAATGACGGCATCGATTAGAATTAGATTTATTCAGCTTTAAATGCTCTGAACGTTGGAAATTCGGCTTATCCTTTAGTGTTTCAATGTATCTCTTCCAGGTTCCACTGATTTACGGTGAAATATGTGGCTTATATTTTGCAATGCAACGTGCAAACGAATGCCAGTTATTCAACTTCGCGCTCATTGAGTTATTTTTCCACAAAGAACTTGAAAATATAAAGTGTTTCTGACTAAAGTACAAGTTATATTGTTGGAAATTATATATGTGACAAATTGGATATTGTAGATTATCAATTGTATTCTTACATTGCACTCTCGTAAATATTTATTAGTTCTTTAAAAATAGTTTTAACCGAGAAAATAATAATTGTTTACTAAAACATGTTAGTTAATGTTCAAGTCAGTTTAAATATTTTTCTTTTCTCCATTGATTAAACAAATTTTCTAGCAATCTATAAATATGCAGCATTTTTATTTTAAGAACACAAATCAACTCTTTACTATGCTCCAAAATACAACTTTTAATGTGTTTTCAGGGAGCACAGACTCCATTCGCTTTATTTAATTTTGTCACCTTGAAGAAGGTGAAAATTTAAAAGTCAAAAATTTTCACCTCATTCAACTGTTTCTTTAATTCGTCACCAACTTTATCAGTTTTTATAATTTTTCATATTTTTTAGTGCTTTAATTTATCAAAATTTTAATATTTTTTAATTTCAATAAATCTTTTTTTAAAACAGACAAAACATTCTTTGATTAAAATTTTAGTTGAATGTATATTTTATTGAAAAATTCATATTTAACCCCAAATCGAAAAATTCCATGGAAGTACCCCCTGGATATTCCATGGAACTTCAACATGCAATTTCCCTGTAGATAATAAATAGATAGAAATCCTTCAAATTATTTTATATTTGAATAATATTTTAACATTTCTATTATGATTAGAGTCTAATAATAAGCTGGAAGGCAGGGGTACACAGGACTATTTCAGAAATTATTCTCAATTTATAAAAAATTTGTATTTTGAAAAACGATTCTGGTCTTGACAATTTTTGGAGTCGAATATCAAAATTTTTGTTCATCGAATTTGGGCTTTTTTATTAAAAAAAACCTTTTCCAAAACACGAAAATACTCAGAAGTTTTTTAGAATTTATTTCCGATTCAGAAAAAATTTGTGTCTTGAAAAACGACGCTGGTCTTTACATTTGAGGCATTTTACGTGAAATGTCCTAAGTTGAAATTTCAACTTCTTGAAAAAAATTGAAACTCGAGGAATTTGTTGTTCTATCAAGTAGAAATGTGACCCAATAAATATTTTTGATTTTTTCGAAAAATTGGAGGGGGTAGAGGGGGGTCAATTTGACCAATTTTGCCAACATCGGCTACTTTGTGAATTTTTTCTGAACATGCTTGTAATGAGAAAAATTTTTTAGAATATGTTTCTGAAAGGTTTTTTCGTCCTCTTTCCAATGGTGTATTTTATTTTTTAATATTTTAAAAATTTACCCTAATTTTTGATAATTTATATTTAATTTTCAATTTCCAAAAAATCGGTCCGTTTTTTTTGAAAATAAATTATTGCAAACGAAAGCTGAGGTTTTTTCCTATCGGCATGTAAATTTTCAGAATGCCCTTTTTTTTGTTTTTGAGTTATTAAATTTCAAAGAATAAATCGCGGCGCGCTGCGTCGCGGTTGCACTGAGCCGCGTGGCAACCGGCGTGAGTCGAGGCGCCCGGGACGCAATTTATTCTTTGAAATTTAATAACTCAAAAACAAAAAAAAAGGCATTCTGAAAATTTACATGCCGATAGGAAAAAACCTCAGCTTTCGTTTGCAATAATTTATTTTCAAAAAAAACGGACCGATTTTTGGGAAATTGAAAATTAAATATAAATTATCAAAAATTAGGGTAAATTTTTAAAATATTAAAAAATAAAATACACCATTGGAAAGAGGACGAAAAAACCTTTCAGAAACATATTCTAAAAAATTTTTCCCATTACAAGCATGTTCAGAAAAAATTCACAAAGTAGCCGATGTTGGCAAAATTGGTCAAATTGACCCCCCTCTACCCCCTCCAATTTTTCGAAAAAATCAAAAATATTTATTGGGTCACATTTCTACTTGATAGAACAACTAATTCCTCGAGTTTCAATTTTTTTCAAGAAGTTGAAATTTCAACTTAGGACATTTCACGTAAAATGCCTCATTTTTAAAAATCTTTTTCTTGAGTAAAATATCAAATTTGGAGTTTTCTTCATAAAATTAGTGCTTTCTTTATTAAAGGAAAGCTTTTTCGGAAACATAGAAGTACTCAGAACCTTTCTAGAATTTATTTTCGATTAAAAAAAACTCCCTTTGCTTTAACTCACAAATGGGTGCGATTTTTATAGAATCACCTGAGGAGTTAAGATTTAACTCTCTTTTTCTCCATTTTTATATATTTTTAAATTATTTTATATTAGATGTTCTTAGTTTTAATGATTTTTTCTAACATAATAATAAAATTGGTTTCAAGTTGTATATTTTCCTAAATTTCTTTGTGTTAATTTCACGAACACTTTGCTTCCTCATAGAGATAATAATAATAGAAATATATTAGTTAAATAAGTAAAATATTTTTAGAAAATGATATTTTCGACAATTTTTTATTTTTAAAATACCAATAATTTCGTAAGTTCTGACCGAATTAGGTTCAAAAAAGGTCAATCGAAGTGTCTTTTAATGCTCTAAAAGTTGGTAATGATAATTTTAATGTTACTTCTACATTTTTCAACAAAATTTTCAAAAAAGTCTTATTTTATAAAATTTTAGATTTTTAAAAGTTTAATATTTCCAGCAAATATGGACGAAAGATGTTCAATGAGGGCTCAAAAGATTCGTCTGAAAAACTTTACAAAACTAAGAAAAAGCAAATATACATACATATATGTACAAAGAATGATTTGGGGACGTATGTTTTTTCGCGCATATATCCACTGAAAAAAAGTATTGAACTAAGAAAATTTTTCTTGATTGAGCGGGAGGTTTGACGTCGAGGTATAACACCGTCGATTATTGTCCGGTACACACCATTAGAACTCGACTGTCGATAAACCGGTTGTACTCAGGAGAGGTTTTCTACAGTTTCCCTCTCCACTGGCGAGAAAAACCATTAGACGGGTGGTCCAGGCAAATGCGAGTACTCCTAATTTTCAAGTCGCTCTGTAGGCGCAAAACTTAGTATTAGGAAATGTATTGTATAAGAAATATTTGTAAGAGAAATTGTAAGAGAAACACTTGTATAGCCAAGTATGTAAGGCTGAAGACAGGTGTATAAACAAATAAAAAAAAATGAATAAAATATTTTCTTGTTATAAGAATACATATAGTCAATTGGATTATTTTATTTGATTCATTCAGTTTTTTGTAACGTTCGTTCAAGCAATTCAAGATTTAGATGAAGAAAACATTTATTTTGTGAGAAGAACCGAGGGGCTGATTACTCTCGAATCCAAGATTCGTAAGGGAACGATTATTTACGAATATAAAGAAATCCGTGGAGAATCCGCCCGAATTTTAAGAAATCATAAGGATTCGCCTTTTACGAATCCAAGCGATTTCATGTGAATCCAAGATTTAGAGAATTCGTCACCTATGATTCCAGTCGATTCCATGTGAATCCATGCAAATAATAATAAATTTTCAAATTATTGTTGAATTGGATTCTGAGTGATCAACCCCTCGAGAAGAACAGATATTCTTGATCCAAGAAAATATGGAACTCGACCAAGAAGTTAATCGACTTGTACGAAATATAAAATGTATTAAATGAATAGAATATTTTCTTGTTCTAAGAATATATATAGTCAATTGAATTATTTTATTTTATTCATTCAATTTTTTGTAACGTTCGTTCAAGCAATTCAAGATTAAGTTGAAGAAAACATTTATTTTGTGAGAAGAACAGATATTCTTGATCCAAGAAAATATGGAATTCGATCAAGAAATTAAGTAGCATGTAAGAAATGCAGAATATATTAATTCAAAATCATTTATGTATCAAATCAAGAAAATATGTTCTCTAACCGAGAAAATATTTTCTTGATTTGAGAAAATTTATAGACTTAAATTAAAAAAATATTTTCTCAATACAAGTAAATTATTTACTTTAATTACCCCCCCCTTTCCCCATCCCATCTTTTCTAATACGTAGATCAAACATTTTTATTATTTAATTAACATTTATTTTTTTACATATATTTACATTTAATTAATACTTAACACAAGTACAACAAATATACCTTGAAAGAAAATTTTTTACGGTCGGAGGAGTTGAACCCGGGTTGCACGCACCAGAAGCCGTCACGGTAGCGTGACGTGTTATAGAAAGTGAATTTATCATTCGGCAGTTAAATATTAAGAAGAAAGAAGCTATCAATAATCCGAATCAAATTTTTACTAAATAAATTAAATATCTTAAATAAATCTCTATAAGCTCTTAGATTTCATATGTATCGACAGCACAGCTGCCCGAATACAGAAATACTAACACCGGCATTGTGCTAAGTAAAAAAAAGTTTCAAAGCAAATAAATAAAATGACTCGATTCAAGAAACATTAATTCTCCAGACAATTCTTTATTATTTCGCTTAAGAACATAATATTCTAGATTCAATACTTTTTGGTACTTCGGAAAAGTAAAATATTTGCTTGAAATAATAACATATTTAGTTTCGCCAAATACTGAATTGTTAATTCAAGAATCATGTTCAATGTTAATAATTACTTGACACAAGAAAATGAATTTCTTTCTTTAAATAAATATGGGATTAATTAAATGTAATTTTTAATCAACTTGAAACAAATATTTACTTATGTTAACCTTCGTATTTTCTTGAATCAAGATTATATGAGCGTTGAATTAAGTAAAAACTTTGTTAAAGGAAACAAAAGAATGATTTAATTTAAGGGGACATTCCAGTTCAAAATGTCAAAAAAATCGATTTTTTTTTGCTTTTATTTTCGGATTTCTTATAGTGTCAAGAATACTCTCTTAAAATATTATTGCAAAATTCGAAGTAAAACAAAAGTTATGCATCCTTATTCTTCGCCATGTCAAATATGTTTTTGTATGTAAGCAATCGATAAGCAATCGAATGGATAAGCAATCGAATGATTTAAATGTTTTCTCATTTGCATTTTTTAAAAAAGACAAACAATAGTATATTAATTATAGAAAGTGAATTTATCATTCGGCAGTTAAATATTAAGAAGAAAGAAGCTATCAATAATCCGAATCAAATTTTTACTAAATAAATTAAATATCTTAAATAAATCTCTATAAGCTCTTAGATTTCATATGTATCGACAGCACAGCTGCCCGAATACAGAAACCTGCTTAATCTGAAAAATATTTTCGAAATTAAATAATAATTTCAAAATTATCAAAGAATCCAGAAAAAACGGTAGCATGGTGGGATACGAGTCCACGACCTTTCTATTGCCGGTAGACTGCTCTGACCACTGAGCTACACACGGAGAGAAATTTGAACCGTAAAAGACAGTGTCTAATTCAGAAGGTTAAAAGAAGGGGAAAGTTCACGGTAAATCTGAGTGATTTCACCGAGTTTTTCCATTCACGAATCGCAAGTGGCAGTGACAGTAACCGTCAGAGAGCGCTACATCTTGTAGAAAATTATGATGAGTTTCCATTCATCGCCTAAGACTCTGATCACACCGTGATTTTACGTTCAACCTTCTCTCCGTGCATGCACCCCGAGATTCTCCGAATTCTTTGACATATACTATCCCTTCCTACCTTATTTTAATGATAACATAGGAAGTTTCTTAAAGATGGTAAGCCTAGTATTTCAATTCATAGGCAATTATAATTATAGAAAGTGAATTTATCATTCGGCAGTTAAATATTAAGAAGAAAGAAGCTATCAATAATCCGAATCAAATTTTTCGGATTATTGATTCGGATTATTGATAGCTTCTTTCTTCTTAATAGTATATTACATTATAAGGGCAGAAAGTTCGAAATTCCTGCACTGCGCGAAATGATGCCCGAGGCGAAGCCGAAGGCATCATCGCGTAGTTTAGGGCTTTCGAATTTCTGCCCGTGTAATGTAAACTATTTTTCTTAATATACGGTCGAAAGTACGCTCGCTAATTTATTTTTCAAGAAAATTGCAATCGTGTTTCATTTGACAGCCGGCCATCTTTATTTACTTTTGCTCCTCGCTTCAACGCCTCTAGCGGACACTCGCGAAGCTCTGGTTTTTTCTCTGTCTCTCTTTTGCAAACAATATTCGCCTGCCCCGACATTTAATTCACGAGCGAAGCGAGTGCTTCTGGTCGGGGACAGGCACGAAAAAAAATGTGAAAAAGATAAATTAATATTATATTTTCAAAAGAATTTTTCTGGTGGTACAAAATTAATTTTATGTTTCTAAAATTTTAAACGTTCTAATGAACACAATTTCATTATTTCTTCAAATTATTAAAGTTTTATTATAACATTTTGGCACGTATTAAAAAAGAAATTAAAAATTTTTTAATTATTTTATTTTTGTTTTTAATGTTTATTAAAATAAGTTTTGAAAATTATTATATCAGCAAAAGATTTCGTTCATTTCAATATTCAGAGCTTGTGGATAATAAATTTATAAAGTATTAAAAGTTTTCTTGATAATTTTTTTTCTCATTTTATATTGCGATAACAATTACTCGTTAAATTGTCATTGAACTCGAAATTTTCTTATTTACCGACAGTGGTGTTTTTACCGACAGAGAATTCTTTTACTCCCGCTGTAATAGAGGTTGGGTATGAAAATCAACCAAAGCACAAATGTTTGACTTTCTGCTGCGAATTCGCAGAGGGGAAGAACGTACTTTTGACCGAGGTATAAAAAAATGGATTTGGTGTTGCTGATCACAAATTAGATATCAAATTTTCAAAATTCAAAATGGCGGATCCAATATGGCGAAAAAGAAAATTTTTTTATTTTAATTTTTTTTGTCCACCATATTGCATCCGACATTTTTAATTTTGAAAAAATGATGTCATATTCGTAATCAGCGACTCCAAAAACCCCCTGTAACGATTTTCAAGCATATCCAATGATTTTTAAAAAAAAATGTCCGCCATATTGAATCCGCCATTTTGAATTTTAAAAATCTCATTCCATATTCGTAATTAGTGACCTCAAAAACCTCCCAGTAACAATTTTCAAGCAAATCCGATGATTTTTTAAAAAAAATTTCGATACTTATGAACAATAACTTTAAATGCGTTTTTCTCAAAATGTCTTTTTTTGATCTGGTAAGAGTGATATCTCGAGTTCTTCTGAAGCGATTTTAAAAATCAAACGGCTTTTGATTCAGCGTCATCATGCCTATAAGTGGAACCTCAAAAACTGGAAAATTTCCAACTCCCTTTTTTTATAAGAGAAATTCTGAATAAAAACACCTTTTTTTGCATATTTTGGGGAAAAAGTACTCTAAAAAAGGGGGGGAATAAAATTCCACTTTTTTGAGGTTCCACGCCTAAAGAAACATCTAACGAAGAGAATGTCACTTCGTTTTTGGTTTTATCTGTTTTAGAAAGTTTGGAATCGATCTTACCACCGAAAATGGGCATTTTCGAAAATGGCGTATATCGCCGCCATTTTGAAATAAAAATGAAATATTTTTTTTACAATTTCTTAAATAAATTATTTATTACATGTAAAAGAAATTTTTTAAATAAATGTCATGTAGTTATTCTAATAATATATACTAAAAAAGCCTTCTTTTTGCCTGTTTTGAACTGGAATGTCCCCTTAAAAATTTTATGACTAATTCAAATAAAAAAATAAATTTTTTAATTCAAGAAAAATGTAATATTATTTTAAGGTTCTTGAAACATGGTAATATAGAAGTGCTTCAAGTACAAGAAATGATTAGATTAATTAATATTTCTTTGAAACAAAATAATTTTTAATTGAGTTGAAACCATTATTAACTTGTATTAATCTTCATATTTTCTTAGCTCAAGACTATGCGTGTTAGATTAAGTAAAGAAATGATTTAATTCAAGATCTTACACTTAATTGAATTGAATAAACAAAATATTTCTTTCCAAAAAATATAACATTCTCGCAAGAAATTAATGTTTTTGAAACATGAGAATATAGAAATGCTTTAAGTAAAAGAAATGATTAGATTAATTAATATTTCTTTAAAACAAAATAATTTTTAAATAAGTTAAAACAATTATTAACTTATATTAATCTTCCCATTTTCTTGGCTCAAGACTATGGGTGTTGGATGAAATAAATAGTTGCTTTGAAGGCAATAAAAAAATTATTTGACTTAAGATAGCAAATGATTTAAGGTAAATTACTTGACGTAAGAACATAATATTCTTGATTCAATACTTTTTCGGGACTTGGCGCATGTAAAACAATTCGTTTGAAACAGTAAGATATTTACTTATGTCAAACCCATATTTTCTTATTTCAATAACTTTACTCAATGCTCAAAATTACTTGACACAAGAAAATAAATTTTTTCCAATAAGAAAATATGGGTTTGTTTCAAGTAAATTAGGTCAAGAAAATGCATTTACTTGATTCAATGAACTTTTTTTTCAGTGTAGCTTTCTCATCACCTAAATATTAAGGCTAAAGAGAATAATTGTAATATACTCTAAAATTTCTAAGTTTAAATCGACGATAAAGTAGACAATGCATACTTTATGGACATAAAAATGTGTATATCACAAATGTACTTAAACCATACGTTATACTTGTACGTCTTTCTTATGTACAAAGCATTATATGAGGACTAAGTTATATATAGAACGTATAATTTAAGGACAATTTAATATGTAAAACGCATACTTTGAGTACAATTTTGACAATTAATTTGTCCTCAAAGTATACTTTATACATATAATAAAGGCAAACTAACATGCATGAAACCCCACAATATAGTCCCTAAAGTATGCATTGTATAAATATAGATAATTTAGGCGTTACATAAATGAGCGATTCCAAGTCAGGTGATCAAGAGGTCTTACGGTGCAATGTTTATTTTGATAATTTTTTACTCTTAAACAATTAAACATAAAAAATTGACAAAGTACAGTTTCGAAGGTTTTTTCATGCTCTTTCGATTAAAAATAAGTATTTAAAAAAAAAAATTTTTTGGACAAAAAAAATCTAAATTAAAAATAAATTTTAATTTTTGGGGGGGGAGGATACAATTTTTTTTAAACGAAAGCTGAGGTTTTTTACTAAAAGGACATATATATGCGAAAATGGACCTAGAATGTTTAAACATTGAAAAAAAGAGATTTCTACTGTCCGGAGAGCTCAAAACCCGGTTTTAGCTCCGTTTGGTAGAAATCTCTTTTTTCAGTGTTTAAACATTCTAGGCCCATTTTCGCATATGAGGCATTCCATTTCAAAACGACCCCCTTCGTAAACAATTGCCAATGTAAGACTATTTTTAAATAAATATTTCTTCCATTCTGTAGAACCAAATTACTTTTTATATTAGTGATTTCGAAAGTAAAATTTCTGATCTTTCTGATAATAAAAATATATTTTTTTTTAATAATTTAATTTAAATAGAAAATTGAGTTTAAAAGTTAAACTTTGAAAAATCTCAAAACACGTTACATAACTTTTGAATAATATTTAAATATTTGCAAATACTTTTGAGCTAAATTGCTATCTATAACATTTCTTACTTTATTTATTAGTTAATTTGTGGCAGTGTTTAAATGTTTATCTAAGATATTTATAGCTTGAAAACTCTGATTTGATTCAGGTCCCCAAACTATGTATCTAAATTTTTAATATTATTTAAATATTTGCTATTACTTTTTAGCTAAATTGCAAGCTATAACATTTCTTACTTTATTTATTAGTTAGTTGACAGGAGGGATTAAATGTTTCACAAAAATATTTTTAGCTTAAGAAATCTGATTTGATGCAGGTCTCCAAACTATATATCTAACTTTATTAATACAATTTAAACATTAGCAAATTCTTTTTAGCTGAATTGCAATCTATAACATTTCTTACTTTATTTATTAGTTAGTTGATGGCAGGGTTTAAATGTTTATTTAAGATATTTTTAGCTTAAAAACTTTGATTTGATGCAGGTCCCTAAACTATGTATCTAACTTTATTAATACCATTTAAACATTAGCAAATTCTTTTTAGCTAAATTGCAATCTATAACATTTCTTTCGTTACTTATTAGTTTACTGATAAGAGTGATTTAATGTTTATCTAAGATATTTTCATCTTAAAAACTCTGATTTGATGCAGGTCCCCAAACTATGTATATAAATTTTTAATATTATTTAAATACTTGCAAATACTTTTTAGCTAATTTGCAATCTATAACATTTCTTACTTTATTTATTAGTTAGTTGATGATAGGCTTTAAATGTTTATCTAAAATATTTTAGTTTAAATACTCTGATTTGATGCTGGTCCCCAAACTATGTATCTAAATTTTTTAATATTATTTAAGGGGTTACACCACTTTGACCCGTTCAAAACAGAAGCTTTTTGAACAATTTTTATTGAAGAATAGAAATTTTTTTAGGAAAATTAAATTACAGTAGGGTATTGTACTACTCTTGAACTACAAAAAATATATTAAAATTTTTTTTTAAATTGTCGGTTTAACAGATGATATGTTAAAGTGCTTTAAAAATTTATCGCCATACGATGGACACTATAACTCGTTCCAGAATTAAGCTAGACCAAAAAGTAAAAATGCTTTAGTTTCTGTAGCACAAAATCTAGCGAAATACGTATCCGTTTTAAAAAAAATTTATTTTTCGCAAAATGGCATCGATTTGAAGGAAAAAGTTCATATTTTTGCCTAAATTTCATTATTGGGTCATTTCGCAGAAGAGTTAAGGTTCATGTCTCAGATTTTTTTTATATTTTGCTTATTAATAGTATTTTGGGTCCTAAACAACTATACCAAATTTTAATTAAATATTTTTATTATTTTTCAAGATATTTGCATTGCAAATTTCTTGACATGTTTTTTTTATTTTATTATAACTCACTTATTTTTAAAAATTTATTAAATTTGTTAACAACCTTTTTTACGTAAAAACCATTGAAGTTTAGTAAAAAAAATTGAAAATTAAAAAATATCAATTTTTTTAATTATTTATTTATAAAATTATATTTATTTTCAATGTTTAAGCATGAGCCCTATCAGATTTTGTTTAAAAAAATCTTATTTCAAAGTTTAAGATCTCATTAAAAAACCGTGAAATTTTTAGAATGGCATCTGTCTTTGTTTTTTAGTAATAAATTGTCATTTTTAATTGCACTATCGCGCGCCGGCTCACAGTTGGATTCTTTTACAATTTACTGTTCAAAAATGATTACAGCCTACAATTTTTAACCGATTTGAGTGTTTTTTGTTTTAAATTAAAGGGGACATCCTGGGAGGACGATTTTTTAAATATTAATTGTTTATAATTTATTTTTAAAAAATTAATACAATTTTTTTAAAAAGGACATTTATTTTCTTATTCCGTTACTGCACATGATCTAAATAAGTTCAAAATAATCCAATATATCCACCAGACAATTAATAAAACAAAATAATTTATTTAAATTGTTATGAACAATATTAATTAACAAAAAGTTAACTTTGATTCCTGTTCACTAAAAAATGTTTTTTTTAACATTTACTTTTATATTTAGGATCATTTAATGAATATATGTCCTCCTCGTTCAAAACATAACTTATTTAAATTGTTATAAACAATATAATTAAACAAATAGATAACTTTGATTCCACTTCACTAAAAAAGGTTTTTTTCCACATTTTCTTTTCGATTTAATTTTATTTCAAGAATACATGTCCTACTTGTTTAAAAAATAACTTATTTAAACAAGGAGAGGACATATATTCTTTAAATGAACCTAAATATAAAAGTAAATGTGAAAAAAAACATTTTTTATTGAAGAGGAATCAAAGTTAACTATTTGTTAATTAATATTGTTCATAACAATTTAAATAAATTATTTTGTTTTATTAATTGTCTGGAGGATATATTGGATTATTTTGAACTTATTTAGATCATGTGCAGTAACGGAATAAGAAAATAAACGTTCTTTTTTAAAAAATTGTATTAATTTTTTTAAAATAAAAATTATAAACAATTAATATTTAAACAATCGGCCTCCCAGGATGTCCCCTTTAATTTAAAACAAAAAACACTCCAACCGGTTAAAAATTGTAAGCTGTAGTCATTTTTGAACAGTAAATTGTAAAAAAATCCAACTATGAGCCGGCGCGCGATAGTGCAATTAAAACTTCGACAATTTATTACTAAAAAACAAAGACAGATGCCATTCTATAAATTTTACGGTTTTTTAATGAGATCTTAAACTTTGAAATAAGATTTTTTTCAAACAAAATCTGATAGGGCTCATGCTTAAACATTAAAAATAAATATAATTTTATAAATAAATAATTAAAAAAATTGATATTTTTTAATTTTCAATTTTTTTTATCAAACTTTAATGGTTTTTACGTAAAAAAGGTTCTTAACAAATTTAATAAATTTTTAAAAATAAGTGAGTTATAATAAAATGAAAAAAACATGTCAAGAAATTTGCAATGCAAATATCTTGAAAAATAATAAAAATATTTAATTAAAATTTGGTATAGTTGTTTAGGACCCAAAATACTATTAATAAGCAAAATAAAAAAAAATCTGAGACATGAACCTTAACTCTCCTGCGAAATGACCCTATTTAAAGTTGTCTAGAAAATTTAAATATTAATATTTCGAAAAATCCGTATGTATTTCGCTAGATAATTATATCACAAACAAAATAAAAAAAGAACTAAGAGGATCGATTGAAATTTGTGGCATCCAGAGTGTCCACCGATTTTTAAAATACAGTTTTGAAAAAAACGCGTTTAAAGTTTTCATTACAATGTAAACGTTGGCGCGCGACCCTGCTTGAACAGTTCGAAAATTGTCTTTTTACTTGAGATATCGATATATAACTAATGACATATCATTTTTGTGACCATAAGGAGTATTTTAAGCAAAAAAAATTTGTTTTTATTTTTTGAAAATTTCAATGTGGTGTAACCCCTTAAATATTTGCAAATACTTTTGAGCTGAATTGCAATCTATAAGATTTCTCACTTTATTTATTAGTTAATTTGTGGCAGTATTTAAATGTTTATCTAAGATATTTTTAGCTTAAAAACTCTTATTTCACGCTATTTCTTACTTTATTTATTAGTTAGTTGATAGGAGAGATTAAATGTTTTAGAAAGATATTTTTATTTTAAAAACTCTGATTTGATGCAGGTCCCCAAATTATGCATCTAACTTTTTTAATACAATTTAAACATTAGCAAATACTTTTAACTAAATTGCAATCTATAACATTTCTTACGATACTTATATTAGTTAATTAATAAGAGTGATTAAATATTTTAGAAAGATATTTTTAGCTTGAAAACTCTAATTTGATGCAGGTCAATCTTTTTTTGAGGAGTGTCTAAAAATGCCTTACGCATGCCCTTGGCGGTGATGTTGTTTGGGGTATGTGGGACTCCCTTCTTGGTTTACCACTACAAACCTAATCTTTTCTTTAAACAGCTCACTGCACATACCGGTAACCGCGCTAGCATTACTTGGGTATGAGTGTTGTCTAATTACTTCTGACTATTTGTCTTTTTCCATTCGGTAAGTTCCTGTTTCTTTTTTCGTAACGTTGTCGTAATAATTATGTCTTGAATTAAATTCCAGTCTTCTTGTTATTTTAAAAGATATTTGATCATATTCTTGGGTGTAAAATCTTCTGTGGTTTCCCTTTTGAATTTATATGTTACGTTTATCCATCGGGGGCATTCGAACAACGTGTGATTTGCGTCGTCGGTTTGGTTGCAATATAAACATTTATCCGTGATGCATCTTTTTCTAAGGAATAAAAACTTACAAAAGCAGCCTTGCCCAGAAAGGGTTTGGGCCAAAAGGTAATTTACTTTTCCATGATTTCGTTTCACCCATCTCTCGACGTTTGGAATTAATTTGTGTGTCCATCGGTCTTGTTTTCCTTGATCTCATCTTCTCCGACATTTGTCCATTAAATTTTTCCGGGCTACATCGTTTTTTACACCCTCGTATTTTTGTAGACGTTCATAGGCAAGCAAATCTACTGGTGGCAGCCCTGATATAACTCCTACTACTTTCCATGATATCGTGCGGTAACCGCTGCATACTCTTATCCCCAATACTCTCTCAACGCTTTTTAAGGTTTGACAGTATTTTGGACTTTTAGCGCCTGGAACCAGGCAGGAGCTGCGTAGAGCACCACTGACTGTATTGATCCTGCCAGTAGTTTTCTTTTTGACGACTTGGGCTCCTTCGTGTTCGGCATTAAGCCAGCTAACATCGCCATCTTTTTTTCTGCTTTCGCTGCAACTTGTCTTACATGTTCCTTAAAAATTAATTTTGTGTCCAGTAGAACACCTAACTGCTTCAAGGTAGCTGCTGGGGCTATTTTCTCCCCTTGAACTTTGTACTTTATATTGTCTATTTTCCTTTTTTTGTTAAAAGAATGACCTCGGTCTTCTTAGGGGCTATTTCCAATTTTCTCTCTTTCATACATTTGATTATTAATTTGCTTAATGGCTCGATTTCCTCACTTTATTAGTCTTCTCTTTACGGGCTACTGCTACTATGGCAATGTCGTCTGCAAAACCTACAATTTTCACCCTCTCTGGGAGCTTTAATTTAAATAAAAAAAAAAATAAACATTATCATATAATAAATCATTATCGCATTGAACATTCCATAAAGTTGGACCCAGAATTGAGCCATGATGCACTATTAAAAGCATTTTCCACATCCAGAGTGATCACTGCGCAGAAACGTCTATGGTTGGAGGTATATGCTGCCGCTTTCTCTGCTTCCTTGATGATTTCAAGCACAGCATTCACAGTTGGACGTCCTTCTCTAAAACCGTATTGGTTCTTAGACAGACCTCCTGTCCGCGCGATTTCTGATTTAAGCCTTCCTAATACAAGATGTTCATATAGCTTTCCTTCGGCATCTAGGAGACAAAGAGGCCTATATGAACTTGGTTCATCCAAAGACTTGTCCTGTTATCTCAGAAGAATAAGCTTTGCTCTTTTCCAAGGTTCCTGAAATTCGCCGTTCAAAGCTAACCTGTTGTACATCTTTAAAACTGAATCGGGTTTAGCTTTTACTACCCATCTTAATATATCTGTTGGAATTTTCTCAGGGCCTGGAGCCTTACCAGGTTTAAGTTTAGCTGCTGCTATCTGTAGTTCTGCCTCTGTGAATTCTCTAAAGGTTCTTTTTTCTTGGAAATTTACCTCTTCATGATGGGGAAACAATTTCTCTGTAACTTTTCTGGCGAATTCAGCAGTCATAGGTGAAGTAGGTGGATTTCCCGTAATTCTCTTCGTAACTATTTTATAGCCTTTGTCCAAGATGTCGTTGTCCAGCTCTACACATACTTTTAACCAGCAGTCTCTTCTTGACTTTTTTATGGCTCTCGACAGCGTCTTTTTGTTTTTTTTGAAAAGGCTAACCAAAGATGCTACCTATCACTTTCGCTTGTAATTCGTGCTTTTCTGGTGTAAGCTCTCCTACTTTTTATACATATTTTACGAAGGTCGGAGATCTCTTTAGTCCACCAATATGCTGGCGGTCCCCATTTTACCGGTCTCCTCTTAGACATACAGTTATTACATACATCAGTCAAAATTTCTAAAAAGGACGATGGTGTTAAATCACTCCAATCGTACGAATTATTTTTCAGCGCTTCTTGTAATTTAAGCTTGTCAATTTTTTTAATATTTCAGTCATTCAAGCTTATTCTATGTACTTTTTTTGTTATGACAGTATCTACAGTAAAGAATATATATTTATGGTCACTGAGTGACTCTTCGTCATTGACTACCCATTTTTTTAATGACCTGTTGAGAGCCTCTGCGTTAATGGTTATGTCTAGGATAGATCCATAGTCTTTGCGTGTAAAAGTAGGTTTATTACCTTTATTAATTAAAACCAGGTCGTGTTCTGCCATCCACTCTGATACAAGTTCCCCCTGTGATCTGAGAAGTGCATGCTCCAAGAAAAAGATTTAGCGTTAAAGTCACCTGTAATTACCGCATTCTCCTTTCTCGTTTTAATATTATTCCCAATTTCTTGTAGCATGTCGTCCATTTCTGCTATGCGTATATTTGGTGATATGTACACACTATATATAGTGATGTCTTTTGTCTTGATATAAGTAAATCCTTTTCCAGCTTTTGCCTTAATCACGATGATTGAAGGGCTTATTATTTCTATGGCTGAATCCAATAAGTCATCATATATCCAGTCCTTTCTACCTTGTATGGCTTTATTATTTGGCTCGCTTAATAATAATATGTCTGCCTTTATTTTACGGGCTGTAGCAACAGCAAGATTATCTTCTCTTTATCTTCTCGTGGTCTCCAGACCAACATCTGTGACAATATTTTGTCTTCACTATTTCCATTATTTTGCAGTTTGACAACCCAATTTTAATAGATCCTTTATCTATTAATTTATTCGCTTCTTTTTGCCGCATGAGTAATGTAACATTTTGTCTACCGCCAAAAGCTGGTCTTAGAGCACTTACTTCAAAATCTTCTATTTTAACCTCAAATTGCTGTAGCACGGCTTCTTTCACATCTTCTACTGTTGTTGTTTGATCAAGATATCTAATATGCAAAACTTTTTTCTTCACTAGGAGTGACGTGGGAGCTTTTAGTATATTTCTGCGTATCTCACTTTCAAGAATTTTTGCTTTATCGGTTCCATATACGATAGTCAAAAGAAGTGTGTCATCTCTGCCTTGACGGATACCACAGACTTCAACACCATCTTTAGTTAAATCAACTGCTTTCTGTACCGATTTTAGTGTATCTGCATAATTTGTCTCATTTATTTGGAGAGCCAGTATGTCTTGATACCGTGTGGATTTCTCTTGGTTTTTGATTTTGATTCTGGACTTATCGTCGGATAATTCTTCCTGATGTTTACTCGTTCCTCCCCTAGAAGTTGTCGTCGTATTTCTATACGCTATTAAATGTACGCCGGTATTTGCAAATAAAAACTTCAACATTCTACAGATCATTACACCTACTACATCATCTGTTTCTGGAAAAGCTATTTTCTTCACATTGCTGTTTAAGATGCATTTTTTTAAATTTACTAAAGATTCAAAAAGGGCTTCATCATCGCCATCATTTTAAAATGTACTATCCCCTAGAGTGGGATAATATATTCTTCTCGTTATGTGTTTTAGATCTCCTTGACTACCTGGAAAGCCAAGTGAATGAATCATTTAACCTTTTTTCTTTTTTTGGTCTATCAGTCCTTCTTTTCCACCATATTTGTGGATCACTTTTCCAATATCTCTATCTATCGACGTAAACTTCTCGTTGCAAGGGAGAATAAGGCCACATTCCTCTGTCATTTTTTAAATAGGTCCAGATTCGATTTCTGCAAAAGTAAAAATATCAGAGTTCCATTGATCTTCCTTTATGTCTTGAAAGTTTTTGAATGTTCCATTCTTCCTTAATTGATTTCGAGAGAGTTCCAAACGTCGAGTTTTTTGACATTTTTTACATTTCACGGGAAAAAAATTGATCCTACATAACTACTATTTACTAAAATACTACTAGCATCAATTGTTTACAGTTAAATTCTGTGTCTACAAAGCTTTGCACTATCATAGCGATTACAAACATTTAACCTTAGAAAATTAAGGTCAAAAGATGTTTTAAATTGGAAATTAAATGACAAATTAATGTTGGTAGAATTATTTTGCTAAATAAATATAGTAAATTAAATAACTTTTTATATTTAAACGATTTACATGTTCTCAGTACCTTTCACAGCACTCTTCTTCTTTATATATTAAAACAATTTTTGTGTTTTTTTGTATTTTAATTTTTTTGTTAATGAACTTGAAAGCAGCAAATCTCAGGAATTTTTTACGCAAAGTAAGGACGGACCACAAATATATTTCTTTCATGATTCACTAGTAAGTATCGAGTAAAGATAGAGATTTTACTTTCAAACATGTTTTTAGAATGTATTAATTAATTATTTAATACTAGCGACATATACCTCACTCGCTAACGCTCGTTCGGTTGTATTTAAACTTATTTGTTTTTACTTATTTATTTTTATTTATTTGAACTAAGTAAATATTTACTGGACATAAATATTTTAATTTATGGTATCAAATAAACAGTTATTTGAACCAAATACAAATTACTTAAGTCAATTAAATATAATAATTTAATCTAATAAATATTGCTTTAAATCAATTATGAAAATTACTTGATTCAATAATGCATAGTTTTTAATTAAAATAAATATTTATTTGCATTAATAAAATAATTTTTTTGAAATAACTAAACTTAGAAGGTTAGGCTTTGAATGTTAGCCTGATTCTCTGGATAATTAGTAAGAAAAAACAAACAAACAATTTCAAAAAAAAAACAAAAAACAAACAAACAAACAAACAAACAATTTCAAACAATTTCTCTTATCGCATTGAAAATCTTTAAACACAAATTGTTAAAGGGGAGCGTGGGGGAATTGGAGCCCCTTAAGGAAAATTATTAAAAAAACCAACTTATCTTTATAATAATACATTGTTTTCGTCATTTTCTACTCATTTCGTTATTTATCTTTAATTATGTTTAATTAGAAACTTAAAAAGAGAAAGTAAATTGAAAAAAAAAATTTTCAAAAAAATACATTTTTTGCCATCGCCCAATTTGTGGGGTATTGGGAGCTTTCACTTGAAATTTAAAAAATTTCTATTTTTAGGAATATTTTTTGTTTTATAATAGAAAAAGTGTTAATACTTACAATGAAGCCAAAACTTTAGACTTAGAATAAACTTTTTCCTGAATTTTAATTGAATAAAAAATTTTTGAAAAAAATTTAATTTTTTATTTTTTCCACGAAAAATTATTTTTTAATTAAAAGTTTTTTCATAAGGTGATATCTTTTACAATTTTGAAAGAAATAACGAAAGCCGTAACATAGTAACGAAGATTCTTTGGGCTGACACTAATTCTCCCATTACCCCACAGAATTCTTACAGGCCAAAATTTGAATAAAAAAAAATATAAACAAATTTTATTATTATCTCGATTTTTATACAAGTATACATATCTACACATATTCACCTATATAATATAATGAAAAAGCATAACAAAGTAATGCGATTTTAACTACTTATGGTGATGTTTAGAAATATTTTGCATTTTACAACGAAAACTCAAAAAATACATTTTCCCTTGTCTTTACTACAAATTTGTCAAGAATGTAATCGTTTGTTTTGGAATGATATAAACAAAGGTTGTAGAAGATTGGCAACTGCTAGCACTAGTTACGAACGATATTTTTCATAACAAGGTGCAAAAAAGTGCCCTTTTTTGCACCGCGTTATGAAAAAGATATTTCAAAAATAATATTTGCCCATCTTTTAGTACTTTTGACCCATTTCCCCCTAAATTTTTTATTAAAACCAGCCAATATCGTAGGTTTTAACTTGTCCAAAATGTGAATCATCTTAAAATGCTATATGGGGCGTTCCATGGCTCTATGAACCGACGAAATTTTGGTTTTGCTTATACCCAAGCAGCACGGAATATAACCTTAAAATGAAGGGAATATTACATTTCATATTCGGAATATTCTAGGGATCTTAAAGTAATATTAAAATGTCCGCCCCACAGAAATATTCCAAAAATAACATTGAGGGAATGTTCCATGGTAATTTCGAAGTAATATTCCAGGATGATGTTGAGGCAATGTTCCACCGTAATATTAATGGAATATTCCAAGGTAATGTTGAATGAATATTAAGGGAATATTCTCAGAATATTCCCTAGAAATATTCCAAAATTTCATACTTTGAAAAAATTTGACTTTTTTTCTCTTTATCTTCTTTCTTTAGTAAAAACGATTTTCAATGGTATTTTCAACATATTTAATATTATCTGGGAACATTCCCTCAACATCACCGTGGAATATTCCATTAATATTACGGTGGAACATTCCTTCAACATCATCCTGGAATATTACTTCAATATAACCGTGGAACATTCCCTAAATGTTATCTTGGAATATTCCTGTGCAGCGGACATTTTAATATTACTTTAAGATCTCTGGAACATTCCACTGGAATATTCCGAATATGAAATGCAATATTCCTTTCAATTTAAGGTTATATTCCGTAATACTTGGGTACTTTGTAATTTGATAGTGTTTAGGGTCCTAAATAAGTGTGTCAAAAAGTTTTACAAAATTTTTAATATTTTGCAAGATATTTGCAAGGGAGCGTTCATAAATAATGTCACTTTTTTTGGGGGAGGGTGGAGGGTCTCTACTAAACGTGACACAATGTATTTTTACATGTGAAATTGCATGAAATTTGTTTGACAGGGGGAGGGGGGAGTATAAAATCCCGAAAAATTGCGTGACATCATTTGTGAACGCTCTTCAATCAAATAATTTCAACACTTTTTTTCAGGAATTTTTATCTCGTAAACTATATAAAAATGCTGTTTTATTAATTTTTTTTAGAAATGTTTTTTTGAAATTTTTACTGCACTATTCTTACGCACGTCACCGTCACCAATATTGTTACAATATATATTGTAACAATATTGTTACGACAAATTTGTCTAGACTTTGGGTTTTTGCAAGTCTAGACAATATAGTTGTATAATAATATAAAGTTTTCTTTCTAAACCAGAGTTTGAAAATTTACAAAATTAAAACCTTATAGTGGTTAGAAAATGTAAAAAATTATTAATATTTATAAAAATATAAATTATTTTATTTAAAATCATTGTGTAATAAGATAAAAATTATGAAGTGACATTTTAAAAAATTGTCATTGTACATTATACGAAATGTTATTTTTACGTATTCTCTTACTAAATCTTTCATTTTCGTCCGCAATCCTAGATTCGCCGTTTTGTATTTTTAAAAAGTGACTTTGGATTCATAATCAGTGGAATTTTACTGAAAATCAGTTGAATAGTACTAAAATATCAGTCATTCTTCACTGATTGTTATTTTATTGTGATTTATTTATTATCGTAAATTTCTGTCAAACAAATAATTTTACTAAAAGTCAGTTGAAAATTACACTTACAGATATATATGTAAGTCATTTTTCACTGATTATCCATCTAAAACATTATTGTTGATTTCTGTCAAACAAATTTAATAAATAAGTAAATACACAAGTAAATAAATAAGTTCCCTTACAACACAGACAGCGCAGTATTAGCGAGTGAGGTATTTACGTATATTTAAAAAAATTTCAACAGACACTAAGTGCATCAACGAACCTTCAAAAATTCAACAATTTATATTATCAATTGTTTATTAAATCTATATATGTGATTTGTGTATATGTAGGAGTTTATATCTGCATATGAGTCAGTATACATGTGTATATAATTTATGTACATGTGTGAGTATACATGTACATGTGATTAGTGTATATGTGTGAGTATACATGTGTGGGTGTTTTGCGCGCATGTTAGATATTCATAGAACACTACTGCGCATGCGTGACATTGATAGAGAACTACTGTGCATGCGTAACATTGATAAAACACTACTGCGCATGTCTGACATTAATAGAACACTACTGCGCATGCGTGACATTGATAACACGATAAGAAAATGGTGAAAAAACACGGAAAAAACGACTAATTTATCATTGCTGACTTTGAGCCCGTACAATTTAAAGAAAAATGGTTAGAAACTGAAACAAAAAATCAGGTGTACTCATTAATTCTTCCTAAATGATATTATTAAAACGAAAGTTTAAAATGTTAATTAGTTTAATGCATAAAGTGAAAAAATTAAAAAAAAAAGGCTACCTCAACTTCCAACAGTCGCATAAATTCGAATTTTAGCTTAAAGTGCGTAAAAAAATTCACACATATTATATTTAAATTTTCAAAGTTTTAAACAAATTACGAAAAAAGTTTAATGTAAAAATTTTTTTAACCATTTTTTTCCGAACCAGAAGGCCTCGAGTGAAAATGAGTCTCCCATTGTTGACGGTCCAACAATGCTAAGTTTACTGCCCAATGCAGCAAGTGGCAGAAAATGCCAAAGGCGCAGAATAAAGGATTTCAAAAGGAATAAAATTTTAGACGAGTTGTGTACAAAGATATTCTTATTCGTTTGTAAAATCCCTTATTCTGCGCCTTTGGAATTTTCTGCCACTTGCTGAATTGGGCAGTAAACTTAGCATTGTTAAACCGTCAACAATGGGAGACTCATTTTCACTCGAGGCCTTCTGGTTCGGAAAAAAATGGTTAAAAAATTTTTTTCATTAAACTTTTTTCGTAATTTGTTTAAAACTTTAAAATTTTAAATATAATATCTGTCAATTTTTTTACGCACTTTAAGCTAAAATTCGAATTTATGCGACTGTTGAAAGTTGAGATAGCATTTTTTTAATTTTTTCACTTTATGCATTAATCTAATTAACATTTTAAACTTTCGGTTTAATAATATCATTTAGGAAGAATTAATGAGTACACCTGATTTTTTGTTTCAGTTTCTAACCATTTTTCTTTAAATTGTACGGGCTCAAAGTCAGCAATGATAAATTGGTCGTTTTTTCCGTGTTTTTTCACCATTTTCTTATCGTGTTATCAACACTATTTGACTTGCAATAATGAATTTTATATCAACTTGTTCGGAATAAAATTGTCTTTCTTATGCTTTTTTTCGTTTTTATTAGCGATTTTTTTTCGCGAAGTTATTCACCGACAACTAGAGGGGCCAGGATTTAATGAACGGATAGTATGTATATAAATTTTTGACATTATTTAAATATTTGCAAATATTTTTTAGCTAAATTGCAATCTATATCATTTCTTCCTTTATTTATTAGTTAGTTGAAAAAAGGAAATAACTGTTTTAAAAAGATATTTTTAGCTTTAAAACTCTGATTTGATGCAAAGGCCCAAACTATGCATCTAACTTTTTTACTACAGTTTAAACATAAGCAAATACTTTTTAGCTAAATAAAAATCTACAACATTTCTTACTTTATTTATTTGTTAGTTAATGACAGGGTTTAAATGTTTTATAAAGATACTTTTGGCTTAAAAACTGTGATTTAATGCAGATCCTAAACTATGCATCTAACTTTGTTAATACTATTTAAACATTAGCAAAGACTTTTTAGTTAAATTGCAAACTCTAACATTTCTTACTTTATT
Organism: Leptopilina heterotoma; assembly: GCF_015476425.1. NCBI lineage: Eukaryota > Metazoa > Arthropoda > Insecta > Hymenoptera > Figitidae > Leptopilina > Leptopilina heterotoma. The sequence goes on from NW_025111111.1 coordinate 130,890, forward strand.
TAATAGATAGTTAATAAGAAAGTTTAAATGTTTTACAAAGATATTTTAATCTTAAAAACTCTGATTTGATGCAGGTCCCCAAACTATATATAAATTTTTAAAATTATTTAAATTTTTTCAAATACTTTTTAGCTGAATTGCAATCTACAACATTTCTTACATTATTAATTAGTTAGTTGATAAACGGGTTTAAATGTTTTACAAAGATATTTTTAGCGTAAAAAATCTAATTTGATTCAGATCCTCAAACTATGAATTTAGACTTTTAATATGATTTAAACATTAGCAAATACTTTTTAGCTGAATTGTAATCTATAACATTTTTTACTTTATTTATTAGTTAGATGTAAAGAGGGATTAACTGTTTTAAAAAGATATTTTTAGCTTGAAAACTCTGATTTGATGTAGGTTCCCAAACTATGCATCTAACTTTTTAATAAAATTTAAACATTAGCAAATACTTTTTAGCTAAATTGCAATCTATAACATTTCTTACTTAATTTATTAGTTAGTTGAAAAGAGGGATTAACTGTTTTAAAAATATATTTTTAGCTTAAAAACTCTAATTTAATGGAGGTCCCCAAACTATGTATATAAATTTTGGACAATATTTAAATATTTTCAAATACTTTTTAGCTAAATTGCAATCTATTACATTTTTTACATTATTTATTAATTAGTTAATAAACGGGTTTAAATGTTTTACAAAGATATTTTTAGCGTAAAAAATCTGATTTGATGCAGGTTCCCAAACTATGCATCTAACTTTTTAACCTTCGCGCTACCAAAGATTTTTGTATACACGGACTACCGGCTGGCCACACGGTGTGGCCAAATGCTATTTTACTTTTATTTTCCTAAAACGATTAAAATTCATCAAGGCTTTTTTATATAGTTATGTGTTAATACAAATTAACTGAAAAATTTTGTCCAGTGAGTTAAAATGGCGAATCGATTGATTACAAAAGTCGAGCAGATATACAACATTATGTATACTTGGCCACACCGTGTGACCAGCCGGTATGCGCGAAGGTTAATACAATCTAAACATCAGCAAATAGTTTTTAGTTAAATTGTAATCTATAACATTTCTAACTTTATATATAAGTTAGTTGAAAAGAGGGATTAATTGTTTAAGAAAACAAATTTTAGCATTAGAACTCTAATTTGATGCAGTTTCCAAACTATGCATCTATCTTTTTAATAAAATTTAAACATTAGCAAATACTTTTCAGCTAAATTGCAATCTATAACATTTCTTACTTTATTTATTAGTTAGTTAAAAAGAGGGATTAACTGTTTTAGAAATATAATTTTCGCTTAAAAACTCTGATTTGATGCAGGTTTCTAAACTATGCATCAAACTTTTTAATACAATTTAAATATCAGCAAATACTTTTTAGTTAAATTGCAATCTATAATATTTCCTACTTTATTTATTAGTTAGTTGAAAAGAAGGATTAACTGTTTAGAAAATATATTTTTAGCTTAAAAACTAGAATTTAATGGAGGTCCCTAAACTATGTATTCAAATTTTAGACAATATTTAAATATTTGGAAATACTTTTTAGAGCTAAATTGCAATCTAAAATATTTCCTACTTTATTTATTAGTTAGTTGAGAAAAAGGATTAAAAGTTTTAGTAAAATATTTTTAGCTTAAAATCTCTGATATGATGCAGGTCCCTAAATTATGCATCTAATACAAATCTAATACAATTTAAACATTAGCAAACACTTTTGAGCTATATTGCAATCTATAACAATTCTTACTTCATTTATTACTTAGTTGAAAAGAGGGATTAAAAGTTTTAGAAAGATATTTTTAGCTTAAAAACTCTGATCTGATACAGGTTCCCAAACTATGCATCTAACTTTTTAATACAATTTAAACATTAGCAAATACTTTTTAGCTAAATTGCAATCTATAACATTTTTTACTTTATTTTTAAGTTAGTTGAGAAGAGGGATTACCTGTTTTAGAAAAATATTTTTTGCTTAAAAACTCTGATTTGATGCAGGTTCCCAAACTATGCATCTAACTTTTTAATACTATTTAAACATTAGCAAATACTTTTTAGAGCTAAATTGCAATCTAAAATATTTCCTAGTTTATTTATTAGTTAGTTAAGAAGAATTAAAAGTTTTAGAAAGATATTTGTACCTTAAAAATTCTGATCTGATGCAGGTCCCCAAACTATGCATCTAACTTTTTAATACAATTTAAACATTAACAAATACTTTTTAGCAAAATTGCAATCTATAACATTTTTTACATTATTTATTAGTTAGTTTAAAAGAGGGATTCATTGTTTTAGAAAAAAATTATTAGCTTTAAAGCTCTGATTTGATGCAGTTCCCTAAATTATGCATCTAATACAAATCTAATAAAATTTAAACATTAGCAAATACTTTTGAGCTATATTGCAATCTATAACAATTCTTACTTTATTTATTAGCTAGTTGAAAAGAGGGATAAACTGTTTTAGAAAGATATTTTTAACTTAAAAACTCTGATCTGATGCAGGTCCCCAAATTATGCATCTGAATTTTTTAATACAATTTAAACATTAGCAAATACTTTTTAGCTAAATTGTAATCTATAACATTTCTTACTTTATTTATTAGTTAGTTAAAAAAAAGGATTAACTGTTTTAAAAAGATATTTTTAGCTTAAAAACCTTGATTTGATGCAGGTTCCCAAACTATGCATCTAACTTTTAATACAATTTAAACATTAGCAAATACTTTTTAGCTAAATTGCAATCTATAACATTTCTTACTTTATTTATTAGTTAGTTGAAAAGAGGGATTAACTGTTTTAGAAAGATATTTTTAGCTTAAAAACTCTGATTTGATGCAGGTTTCCAAACTATGCATCTAACTTTGTAATACAATTTAAACATCAGCAAATACTCTTTAGTTAAATTGCAATCTATTATATTTCTTACTTTATTTATTAGTTAGTTAAAAAGAGGGATTAATTGTTTTAGAAAAAAATTTTTAGCTTTAAAACTCTGATTTGATGGAGTTCCCTAAATTATGCATCTAATACAAATCTAATACAATTTAAACATTAGCAAATACTTTTTAGCTAAATTGTAAGCTATAACATTTCTTACTTTATTTATTAGTTAGTTGAAAAGAGGGATTAACTGTTTTAGAAAGATATTTATAGCTTAAAAACTAGAATTTAATGGAGGTCCCTAAACTATGTATTCAAATTTTAGACAATATTTAAATATTTGGAAATACTTTTTAGGAGCTAAATTGCAATCTAAAATATTTCCTACTTTATTTATTAGTTAGTTGAGAAAAAGGATTAAAAGTTTTAGGAAAATATTTTTAGCTTAAAATCTCTGATATGATGCAGGTCCCCAAATTATGCAGCTGAATTTTTTAATACAATTTAAACATTAGCAAATACTTTTTAGCTAAATTGGAATCTATAACATTTCTTACTTTATTTATTAGTTAGTTAAAAAGAGGGATTACCTATTTTAAAAAGATATTTTTAGCTTAAAAACATTGATTTGATGCAGGTTCCCAAACTATGCATCTAACTTTTTAATACAATTTAAACATTAGCAAATACTTTTTAGCTAAATTGCAATTTATAACATTTCTTACTTTATTCATTAGTTAGTTGAAAAGAGGGATTAACTGTTTTAGAAAGATATTTTTAGCTTAAAAACTCTGATTTGATGCAGGTCCCCAAACTATGCATCTAACTTTTTAATACAATTTAAACATTAACAAATACTTTTTAGCAAAATTGCAATCTATAACATTTTTTACTTTATTTATTAGTTAGTTTAAAAGAGGGATTCATTGTTTTAGAAAAAAATTATTAGCTTTAAAGCTCTGATTTGATGCAGTTCCCTAAATTATGCATCTAATACAAATGTAATAAAATTTAAACATTAGCAAATACTTTTGAGCTATATTGCAATCTATAACAATTCTTACTTTATTTATTAGCTAGTTGAAAAGAGGGATAAACTGTTTTAGAAAGATATTTTTAACTTAAAAACTCTGATCTGATGCAGGTCCCCAAACTATGCATCTAACTTTTTAATACAATTTAAACATTAGCAAATACTTTTTAGCTTAATTGCAATCTTTAACATTTCTTACTTTATTTATTAGTTAGTTGAAAAGAGGGATTAACTATTTTAGAAAGATATTTTTAGCTTAAAAACTCTGATTTGATGCAGGTTCCCAAACTATGCATCTAACTTTTTAATACTATTTAAACATTAGCAAATACTTTTTAGAGCTAAATTGCAATCTAAAATATTTCCTACTTTATTTATTAGTTAGTTGAGAAGAAGGATTAAAAGTTTTAGAAAGATATTTGTACCTTAAAAACTCTGATCTGATGCAGGTCCCCAAACTATGCATATAACTTTTTAATACAATTTAAACATTAACAAATACTTTTTAGCAAAATTGCAATCTATAACATTTTTTACTTTATTTTTTAGTTAGTTTAAAAGAGGGATTCATTGTTTTAGAAAAAAATTATTAGCTTTAAAGCTCTGATTTGATGCAGTTCCCTAAATTATGCATCTAATACAAATCTAATAAAATTTAAACATTAGCAAATACTTTTGAGCTATATTGCAATCTATAACAATTCTTACCTTATTTATTAGCTAGTTGAAAAGAGGGATAAACTGTTTTAGAAAGATATTTTTAACTTAAAAACTCTGATCTGATGCAGGTCCCCAAATTATGCATCTGAATTTTTTAATACAATTTAAACATTAGCAAATACTTTTTAGCTAAAATGTAATCTATAACATTTCTTACTTTATTTATTAGTTAGTTAAAAAGAGGGATTAACTGTTTTAAAAAGATATTATTAGCTTAAAAACCTTGATTTGATGCAGGTTCCCAAACTATGCATCTAACTTTTAATACAATTTAAACATTAGCAAATACTTTTTAGCCAAATTGCAATCTATAACATTTCTTACTTTATTTATTAGTTAGTTGAAAAGAGGGATTAACTGTTTTAGAAAGATATTTTTAGCTTAAAAACTAGAATTTAATGGAGGTCCCTAAACTATGTATTTAAATTTTAGACAATATTTAAATATTTGGAAATACTTTTTAGAGCTAAATTGCAATCTAAAATATTTCCTACTTTATTTATTAGTTAGTTGAGAAAAAGGATTAAAAGTTTTAGTAAAATATTTTTAGCTTAAAATCTCTGATATGATGCAGGTCCCTAAATTATGCATCTAATACAAATCTAATACAATTTAAACATTAGCAAACACTTTTGAACTATATTGCAATCTATAACAATTCTTACTTCATTTATTACTTAGTTGAAAAAAGGGATTAAAAGTTTTAGAAAGATATTTTTAGCTTAAAAACTTTGATCTGATGCAGGTTCCCAAACTATGCATCTAACTTTTTAATACAATTTAAACATTAGCAAATACTTTTTAGCTAAATTGCAATCTTTAACATTTCTTACTTTATTTATTAGTTAGTTGAAAAGAGGGATTAACTATTTTAGAAAGATATTTTTAGCCTAAAAACTCTGATTTGATGCAGGTTCCCAAACTATGCATCTAACTTTTTAATACTATTTAAACATTAGCAAATACTTTTTAGAGCTAAATTGCAATCTAAAATATTTCCTACTTTATTTATTAGTTAGTTGAGAAGAAGGATTAAAAGTTTTAGAAAGATATTTGTACCTTAAAAACTCTGATCTGATGCAGGTCCCCAAACTATGCATCTAACTTTTTAATACAATTTAAACATTAACAAATACTTTTTAGCAAAATTGCAATCTATAACATTTTTTACTTTATTTATTAGTTAGTTTAAAAGAGGGATTCATTGTTTTAGAAAAAAATTATTAGCTTTAAAGCTCTGATTTGATGCAGTTCCCTAAATTATGCATCTAATACAAATCTAATAAAATTTAAACATTAGCAAATACTTTTGAGCTATATTGCAATCTATAACAATTCTTACTTTATTTATTAGCTAGTTGAAAAGAGGGATAAACTGTTTTAGAAAGATATTTTTAACTTAAAAACTCTGATCTGATGCAGGTCCCCAAATTATGCATCTGAATTTTTTAATACAATTTAAACATTAGCAAATACTTTTTAGCTAAATTGTAATCTATAACATTTCTTACTTTATTTATTAGTTAGTTAAAAAGAGGGATTAACTGTTTTAAAAAGATATTTTTAGCTTAAAAACCTTGATTTGATGCAGGTTCCCAAACTATGCATCTAACTTTTAATACAATTTAAACATTAGCAAATACTTTTTAGCTTAATTGCAATCTATAACATTTCTTACTTTATTTATTAGTTAGTTGAAAAGAGGGATTAACTGTTTTAGAAAGATATTTTTAGCTTAAAAACTAGAATTTAATGGAGGTCCCTAAACTATGTATTTAAATTTTAGACAATATTTAAATATTTGGAAATACTTTTTAGAAGCTAAATTGCAATCTAAAATATTTCCTACTTTATTTATTAGTTAGTTGAGAAAAAGGATTAAAAGTTTTAGGAAAATATTTTTAGCTTAAAATCTCTGATATGATGCAGGTCCCTAAATTATGCATCTAATACAAATCTAATACAATTATAACATTTGCAAACACTTTTGAGCTATATTGCAATCTATAACAATTCTTAGTTTATTTATTAGCTAGTTGAAAAGAGGGATAAACTGTTTTAGAAAGATATTTTTAACTTAAAAACTCTGATCTGATGCAGGTCCCCAAATTATGCATCTGAATTTTTTAATACAATTTAAACATTAGCAAATACTTTTTAGCTAAATTGGAATCTATAACATTTCTTACTTTATTTATTAGTTAGTTAAAAAGAGGGATTACCTATTTTAAAAAGATATTTTTAGCTTAAAAACATTGATTTGATGCAGGTTCCCAAACTATGCATCTAACTTTTTAATACAATTTAAACATTAGCAAATACTTTTTAGCTAAATTGCAATCTATAACATTTTTTACTTTATTCATTAGTTAGTTGAAAAGAGGGATTAACTGTTTTAGAAAGATATTTTTAGCTTAAAAACTCTGATTTGATGCAGGTTTCCAAACTATGCATCTAACTTTGTTATACAATTTAAACATCAGCAAATACTTTTTAGTTAAATTGCAATCTATTATATTTCTTACTTTATTTATTAGTTAGTTAAAAAGAGGGATTAATTGTTTTAGAAAAAAATTTTTAGCTTTAAAACTCTGATTTGATGGAGTTCCCTAAATTATGCATCTTATACAAATCTAATACAATTTAAACATTAGCAAATACTTTTTAGCTAAATTGTAAGCTATAACATTTTTTACTTTATTTATTAGTTAGTTGAAAAGAGGGATTAACTGTTTTAAAAGATATTTTTAGCTTAAAAACCTTGATTTGATGCAGGTTCCCAAACTATGCATCTAACTTTTAATACAATTTAAACATTAGCAAATACTTTTTAGCTTAATTGCAATCTATAACATTTCTTACTTTATTTATTAGTTAGTTGAAAAGAGGGATTAACTGTTTTAGAAAGATATTTTTAGCTTAAAAACTAGAATTTAATGGAGGTCCCTAAACTATGTATTTAAATTTTAGACAATATTTAAATATTTGGAAATACTTTTTAGAAGCTAAATTGCAATCTAAAATATTTCCTACTTTATTTATTAGTTAGTTGAGAAAAAGGATTAAAAGTTTTAGTAAAATATTTTTAGCTTAAAATCTCTAATATGATGCAGGTCCCTAAATTATGCATCTAATACAAATCTAATACAATTTAAACATTAGCAAACACTTTTGAGCTATATTGCAATCTATAACAATTCTTACTTCATTTATTACTTAGTTGAAAAGAGGGATTAAAAGTTTTAGAAAGATATTTTTAGCTTAAAAACTCTGATCTGATGCAGGTTCCCAAACTATGCATCTAACTTTTTAATACAATTTAAACATTAGCAAATACTTTTTAGCTTAATTGCAATCTATTATATTTCTTACTTTATTTATTAGTTAGTTAAAAAGAGGGATTAATTGTTTTAGAAAAAAATTTTTAGCTTTAAAACTCTGATTTGATGGAGTTCCCTAAATTATGCATCTAATACAAATCTAATACAATTTTAACATTAGCAAATACTTTTTAGCTAAATTGTAAGCTATAACATTTCTTACTTTATTTATTTGTTAGTTAAAAAGAGGGATTACCTATTTTAAAAAGATATTTTTAGCTTAAAAACATTGATTTGATGCAGGTTCCCAAACTATGCATCTAACTTTTTAATACAATTTAAACATTAGCAAATACTTTTTAGCTAAATTGCAATCTATAACATTTCTTACTTTATTCATTAGTTAGTTGAAAAGAGGGATTAACTGTTTTAGAAAGATATTTTTAGCTTAAAAACTCTGATTTGATGCAGGTTTCTAAACTATGCATCTAACTTTTTAATACAATTTAAATATCAGCAAATACTTTTCAGCTAAATTGCAATCTATAACATTTCTTACTTTATTTAATAGTTATTTGAAAAGAGGGATTAACTGTTTTAAAAAGATATTTTTAGCTTTAGAACTCTAATTTGATGCAGTTTCCAAACTATTCATCTATCTTTTTAATAAAATTTAAACATTAGCAAATACTTTTCAGCTAAATTGCAATCTATAACATTTCTTACTTTATTTAATAGTTATTTGAAAAGAGGGATTAACTGTTTTAGAAATATAATTTTCGCTTAAAAACTCTGATTTGATGCAGGTTTCTAAACTATGCATCTAACTTTTTAATACAATTTAAATATCAGCAAATACTTTTTAGTTAAATTGCAATCTATAACATTTCTTACTTTATTTTTAAGTTAGTTGAGAAGAGGGATTACCTGTTTTAGAAAAATATTTTTAGCTTAAAAACTCTGATTTGATGCAGGTTCCCAAACTATGCATCTAACTGTTTAATACAATTTGAACATTAGCAAATACTTTTTAGCTAAATTGTAATCTATAACATTTCTTACTTCATTTATTAGTTAGTTTAAAAGAGGGACTAACTGTTTTAAGAAGATATTTTTAGCTTAAAAACTCTGATTTGATGCAGGTTCCCGAACTATAGATAAAACTTTTGAGAAATATTTAAATATTTACAAATACTTTTTAGCTAAATTGTAATCTATAATATTTCCTACTTTATTTATTACTTAGTTAAAAAGAGGGATTAATTGTTTTAGAATAATATTTTTAGCTTTAAAACTCTGATTTGATGCAGGTCCCCAAACTATAGATAAAACTTTTGAGAAATATTTAAATATTTACAAATACTTTTTAGCTACATTGCAATCTATAATATTTCCTACTTTATTTATTAGTTACTTAAAAAGAGGGATTAATTGTTTTAGAAAAAAATTTTTAGCTTTAAATTTCTGATTTGATGCAATTCCCTAAATTATGCATCTAATACAAATCTATTACAATTTAAACATTAGCAAATACTTTTGACCTAAATTGCAATCTATAACATTTCTTACTTTATTTTTTAGTTAGTTGCAAAGATGGACTAACTGTTTTAAAAAGATATTTTTGCTTAAAAACTCTGATTTGATGCAGGTTCCCAAACTATGCATCTAACTTTTTAATACAATTTAAACATTAGCAAATACTTTTTAGCTAAACTGCAGTCTGTAACATTTCTTACTTTATTTATTAGTTAGTTGAAAAGAGGAATTAACTGTTTTAGAAAGATATTTTTAGCTTAAAAACTCTGATTTGATGCAGGTTCCCAAACTATGCATCTAACTTTTTAATACAATTTAAACATTAGAAAATACTTTTTAGCTCAATTGCAATCTATAACATTTCTTACTTTATTTTTAAGTTAGTTGAGAAAAAGGATTACCTGTTTTAGAAAAATATTTTTAGCTGAAAATCTCTGATATGATGCAGGTCCCTAAATTATGCATCTAATACAAATCTAATTACAATCTAATTACAATTAAACATTAGCAAATACTTTTAAGCTATATTGTAATCTATAACAATTCTTACTTCATTTATTACTTAGTTAAAAAGAGGGATTAAAAGTTTTAGAAAGATATTTTTAGCTTAAAAACTCTGATCTGATGCAGGTCCCCAAACTATGCATCTAACTTTCTAATACAATTTAAACATTAACAAATACTTTTTAGCAAAATTGCAATCTATAACTTTTTTTACTTTATTTATTAGTTAGTTTAAAAGAGGGATTCATTGTTTTAGAAAAAAATTATTAGCTTTAAAGCTCTGATTTGATGCAGTTCCCTAAATAATGCATCTAATACAAATCTAATAAAATTTAAACATTAGCAAATACTTCTGAGCTATATTGCAATCTATAACAATTCTTACTTTATTTATTAGCTAGTTGAAAAGAGGGATAAACTGTTTTAGAAAGATATTTTTAACTTTAAAACTCTGATCTGATGCAGGTCCCTAAATTATGCATCTGAATTTTTTAATACAATTTAAACATTAGCAAATACTTTTTAGCTAAATTGTAATCTATAACATTTCTTACTTTATTTATTAGTTAGTTAAAAAGAGGGATAAACTGTTTTAAAAAGATATTTTTAGCTTAAAAACTAGAATTTAATTGAGGTCCCTAAACTATGTATTCAAATTTTAGACAATATTTAAATATTTGGAAATACTTTTTAGGAGCTAAATTGCAATCTAAAATATTTCCTACTTTATTTATTAGTTAGTTGAGAAAAAGGATTAAAAGTTTTAGGAAAATATTTTTAGCTTAAAATCTCTGATATGATGCAGGTCCCTAAATTATGCATCTAATACAAATCTAATACAATTTAAACATTAGCAAACACTTTTGAGCTATATTGCAATCTCTAACAATTCTTACTTTATTTATTAGCTAGTTGAAAAGAGGGATAAACTGTTTTAGAAAGATATTTTTAACTTAAAAACTCTGATCTGATGCAGGTCCCCAAATTATGCATCTGAATTTTTTAATACAATTTAAACATTAGCAAATACTTTTTAGCTAAATTGTAATCTATAACATTTCTTACTTTATTTATTAGTTAGTTAAAAAGAGGGATTAACTGTTTTAAAAAGATATTTTTAGCTTAAAAACATTGATTTGATGCAGGTTCCCAAACTATGCATCTAACTTTTAATACAATTTAAACATTAGCAAATACTTTTTAGCTAAATTGCTATCTATAACATTTCTTACTTTATTTATTAGTTAGTTGAAAAGAGGGATTAACTGTTTTAGAAAAATATTTTAAGCTTAAAATCTCTGATATGATGCAGGTCCCTAAATTATGCATTTAATACAAATCTAATACAATTTAAACATTAGCAAACACTTTTTAGCTAAATTGCAATCTATAACATTTCTTACTTTATTTATTAGTTAGTTGAAAAGAGGGATTAACTGTTTTAGAAAGATATTTTTAGCTTAAAAACTCTGATTTGATGCAGGTTCCCAAACTATGCATCTAACTTTTTAATACAATTTAAATATCAGCAAATACTTTTTAGTTAAATTGCAATCTATAACATTTCTTACTTTATTTTTAAGTTAGTTGAGAAGAGGGATTACCTGTTTTAGAAAAATATTTTTAGCTTAAAAACTCTGATTTGATGCAGGTTCCCAAACTATGCATCTAACTGTTTAATACAATTTGAACATTAGCAAATACTTTTTAGCTAAATTGTAATCTATAACATTTCTTACTTCATTTATTAGTTAGTTTAAAAGAGGGACTAACTGTTTTAAGAAGATATTTTTAGCTTAAAAACTCTGATTTGATGCAGGTTCCCGAACTATAGATAAAACTTTTGAGAAATATTTAAATATTTACAAATACTTTTTAGCTAAATTGTAATCTATAATATTTCCTACTTTATTTATTACTTAGTTAAAAAGAGGGATTAATTGTTTTAGAATAATATTTTTAGCTTTAAAACTCTGATTTGATGCAGGTCCCCAAACTATAGATAAAACTTTTGAGAAATATTTAAATATTTACAAATACTTTTTAGCTACATTGCAATCTATAATATTTCCTACTTTATTTATTAGTTACTTAAAAAGAGGGATTAATTGTTTTAGAAAAAAATTTTTAGCTTTAAATTTCTGATTTGATGCAATTCCCTAAATTATGCATCTAATACAAATCTATTACAATTTAAACATTAGCAAATACTTTTGACCTAAATTGCAATCTATAACATTTCTTACTTTATTTTTTAGTTAGTTGCAAAGATGGACTAACTGTTTTAAAAAGATATTTTTGCTTAAAAACTCTGATTTGATGCAGGTTCCCAAACTATGCATCTAACTTTTTAATACAATTTAAACATTAGCAAATACTTTTTAGCTAAACTGCAGTCTGTAACATTTCTTACTTTATTTATTAGTTAGTTGAAAAGAGGAATTAACTGTTTTAGAAAGATATTTTTAGCTTAAAAACTCTGATTTGATGCAGGTTCCCAAACTATGCATCTAACTTTTTAATACAATTTAAACATTAGAAAATACTTTTTAGCTCAATTGCAATCTATAACATTTCTTACTTTATTTTTAAGTTAGTTGAGAAAAAGGATTACCTGTTTTAGAAAAATATTTTTAGCTGAAAATCTCTGATATGATGCAGGTCCCTAAATTATGCATCTAATACAAATCTAATTACAATCTAATTACAATTAAACATTAGCAAATACTTTTAAGCTATATTGCAATCTATAACAATTCTTACTTCATTTATTACTTAGTTAAAAAGAGGGATTAAAAGTTTTAGAAAGATATTTTTAGCTTAAAAACTCTGATCTGATGCAGGTCCCCAAACTATGCATCTAACTTTCTAATACAATTTAAACATTAACAAATACTTTTTAGCAAAATTGCAATCTATAACTTTTTTTACTTTATTTATTAGTTAGTTTAAAAGAGGGATTCATTGTTTTAGAAAAAAATTATTAGCTTTAAAGCTCTGATTTGATGCAGTTCCCTAAATAATGCATCTAATACAAATCTAATAAAATTTAAACATTAGCAAATACTTCTGAGCTATATTGCAATCTATAACAATTCTTACTTTATTTATTAGCTAGTTGAAAAGAGGGATAAACTGTTTTAGAAAGATATTTTTAACTTTAAAACTCTGATCTGATGCAGGTCCCTAAATTATGCATCTGAATTTTTTAATACAATTTAAACATTAGCAAATACTTTTTAGCTAAATTGTAATCTATAACATTTCTTACTTTATTTATTAGTTAGTTAAAAAGAGGGATAAACTGTTTTAAAAAGATATTTTTAGCTTAAAAACTAGAATTTAATTGAGGTCCCTAAACTATGTATTCAAATTTTAGACAATATTTAAATATTTGGAAATACTTTTTAGGAGCTAAATTGCAATCTAAAATATTTCCTACTTTATTTATTAGTTAGTTGAGAAAAAGGATTAAAAGTTTTAGGAAAATATTTTTAGCTTAAAATCTCTGATATGATGCAGGTCCCTAAATTATGCATCTAATACAAATCTAATACAATTTAAACATTAGCAAACACTTTTGAGCTATATTGCAATCTCTAACAATTCTTACTTTATTTATTAGCTAGTTGAAAAGAGGGATAAACTGTTTTAGAAAGATATTTTTAACTTAAAAACTCTGATCTGATGCAGGTCCCCAAATTATGCATCTGAATTTTTTAATACAATTTAAACATTAGCAAATACTTTTTAGCTAAATTGTAATCTATAACATTTCTTACTTTATTTATTAGTTAGTTAAAAAGAGGGATTAACTGTTTTAAAAAGATATTTTTAGCTTAAAAACATTGATTTGATGCAGGTTCCCAAACTATGCATCTAACTTTTAATACAATTTAAACATTAGCAAATACTTTTTAGCTAAATTGCTATCTATAACATTTCTTACTTTATTTATTAGTTAGTTGAAAAGAGGGATTAACTGTTTTAGAAAAATATTTTAAGCTTAAAATCTCTGATATGATGCAGGTCCCTAAATTATGCATTTAATACAAATCTAATACAATTTAAACATTAGCAAACACTTTTTAGCTAAATTGCAATCTATAACATTTCTTACTTTATTTATTAGTTAGTTGAAAAGAGGGATTAACTGTTTTAGAAAGATATTTTTAGCTTAAAAACTCTGATTTGATGCAGGTTCCCAAACTATGCATCTAACTTTTTAATACAATTTAAACATTAGCAAATACTTTTTAGCTAAATTGCAATCTATAACATTTTTTACTTTATTTCTTAGTTAGTTAAAAAGAGGGATTAACTGTTTTAGAAAGATATTTTAAACTTAAAAACTCTGATCTGATGCAGGTCCCCAAATTATGCATCTGAATTTTTTAATACAATTTAAACATTAGCAAATACTTTTTAGCTAAATTGGAATCTATAACATTTCTTACTTTATTTATTAGTTAGTTAAAAAGAGGGATTAACTGTTTTAAAAAGATATTTTTAGCTTAAAAACTCTGATTTGATGCAGGTTCCCAAACTATGCATCTAACATTTTAATACAATTAAAACATCAGCAAATACTTTTTAGTTAAATTGCAATCTATTATATTTCTTACTTTATTTATTAGTCAGTTGAAAAGAGGGATTAATTGTTTTAGAAAAAAATTGTTAGCTTTAAAACTCTGATTTGATGCAGGTTCCCAAACTATGCATCTAACTTTTTAATACAATTTAAACATTAGCAAACACCTTTGAGCTATATTGCAATCTATAACAATTCTTACTTTATTTATTAGTTAGTTGAAAAGAGTGATTAACTGTTTTAGAAAGATATTTTTATCTTAAAAATTCTGATTTGATGCAGGTTCCCAAACTATGCATCTAACTTTTTAACTTTCGCGCTACCAAAGATTTTTGTATACGTGGACTACCGGCTAGCCACACGGTGTGGCCAAACGCTATTTTACTTTTATTTTCCCAAAACGATTAAAATTCATCAAGGCTTTTGTATATAGATATGTGTTAATACAAATTAACTGAAAAATTTTGTGCAGTGGCGATTTGTCAAATGGCGATTCGATTAATTACAAAAGTCGAGCAGATATACAACATTATGTATACTTGGCCACACCGTGTGGCCAGCCGGTAGCGCGAAGGTTAATACAATTTAAACATCAGCAAATACTTTTTAGTTAAATTGTAATCTATAACATTTCTTACTTTATGTATTAGTTAGTTGAAAACAGGGATGAATTGTTTAAGAAAAAAAATTTTAGCTTTAGAACTCTAATTTGATGCAGTTCCCAAACTATGCATCTATATTTTTAATAAAATTTAAACATTAGCAAAGACTTTTTGCTAAATTGCAATCTATAACATTTCTTACTTCATTTATTAGTTAGTTGAAAAGAGGGATTAACTGTTTTAGAAAGATATTTTTAGCTTAAAAACTCTGATTTGATGCAGGTTCCCAAACTATGCATCTAACTTTTTAATACAATTTAAACATTAGCAAATACTTTTTAGCTAAATTGCAATCTGTAACATTTCTTACTTTATTTATTAGTTAGTTGAAAAGAGGGATTAACTGTTTTAGAAAGATATTTTTAGCTTAAAAACTCTGATTTGATGCAGGTTCCTAAACTATGCATCTATCTTTTTAGTAAAATTTAAACATTAGCAAATACTTTTTAGCTAAATTGCAATCTATAACATTTCTTACTTTATTTTTAAGTTAGTTAAGAAGAGGGATTACCTGTTTTAGAAAAATATTTTTAGCTTAAAAACTCTGATTTGATGCAGGTTCCCAAACTATGCATCTAACTTTTTAATACAATTTAAACAGCAGCAAATACTTTTTAGTTAAATTGCAACCTATTATATTTCTTACTTTATTTATTAGCTAGTTGAAATGAGGGATTTATTGTTTTAGAAAGATATTTTTAGCTCAAAAACTCTGATTTAATGCAAGTCCCTAAACTATGTTTACAAATTTTGGTCAATATTTAAATATTAGGAAATACTTTTTAGCTAAATTGCAATCTAAAATATTTCCTACTTTATTTATTAGTTAGTTGAGAAGAGGGATTAAAAGTTTTAGAAAAATATTTTTAGCTTAAAATCTCTAATATGCTGCAGGTCCCTAAATTATGCATCTAATACAAATCTAATACAATTAAACATTAGTAAATCCTTTTTAGATAAATTGCAATCTAAAATATATTCTACTTTATTTATTAGTTAGTTAAAAAGATGAATTAAAAGTTTTAGAATGATATTTTTAGCTTAAAAACTCTGATTTGATGCAGGTTCCCAAACTATGCATCTAACTTTTTAATACAATTTAAACATTAGCAAATACTTTTTAGCTAAATTGTAATGTATAACATTTCTAACTTTATTTATTAGTTAGTTGAAAAGAGGGTCTAACGGTTTCAGAAAAATATTATTAGCTTAAAAACGCTGATTTGATACAGGTTCCCTAAATTATGCATCTAATACAAATCTAATACAATTTAAACATTAGCAAATAATTTTTAGCTATATTGCAATCTATAACAATTCTTACTCCATTTATTAGCTAGTTGATAAGAGGGATAAACTGTTTTAGAAAGATATTTTTAGCTTAAAAACTCTGATCTGATGCAGGTCCCCAAATAATGCATCTGAATTTTTTAATACAATTTAAACATTAGCAAATACTTTTTAGCTATATTGCAATCTATAACAATTCTTACTCCATTTATTAGCTAGTTGATAGGAGGGATAAACTGTTTTAGAAATATAATTTTTGCTTAAAAACTCTGATTTGATGCAGGTTCCCAAACTATGCATCTAACTTTTTAATACAATTTAAACAGCAGCAAATACTTTTTAGTTAAATTGCAATCTATTATATTTCTTACTTTATTTATTAGTCAGTTGAAAAAAGGGATTAATTGTTTTAGAAAAAAATTATTAGCTTTAAATTTCTGATTTGATGCAGTTCCCTAAATTATGCATCTAATACAAATCTTATACAATTTAAACATTAGCAAATACTTTTTAGCTAAATTGTAAGCTATAACATTTCTTACTTTATTTATTAGTTAGTTGAAAAGAGGGAATAACTGTTTTAAAAAGATATTTTCAGCTTAAAAACTCTGATTTGATGCAGTTCCCCAAACTATGGATAAAACTTTTGAGAAATATTTAAATATTTACAAATACTTTTTAGCTACATTGCAATCTATAATATTTCCTACTTTATTTATTAGTTAGTTAAAAAGAGGGATTAATTGTTTTAGAAAAAAATTTTTATCTTTAAAACTCTGATTTTATGGAGTTTCCTAAATTATGCATCTTATACAAATCTAATTCAATTTAAACATTAGCAAATACTTTTTAGCTAAATTGTAAGCTATAACATTTCTTACTTTATTTATTAGTTAGTTGCAAAGAGGGATTATTTGTTTTAAAAAGATATTTTCAGCTTAAAAACTCTGATTTGATGCAGGTTCCCAAACTATGCATCTAACTTTTTAATACAATTCAAACATCAGCAAATACTTTTTAGTTAAAATGTAATCTATAAAATTTCTTACTTTATATATAAGTTAGTTAAAAAGAGGGATTAATTGTTTAAGAAAACAAATTTTAGCTTTAGAACTCTGATTTGATAGAGTTCCCTAAATTATGCATCTAATACAAATCTAATACAATTTAAACATTAGCAAATACTTTTTAGCTAAATTGTAATCTATAACATTTCTTACTTTATTTATTAGTTAGTTGAAAAAAGGGATTAACTGTTTTAGAAAGATATTTTTAGCTTAAAAACTCTGATTTGATGCAGGTTCCCAAACTATGCATCTAACTTTTTAATACAATTTAAACATCAGCAAATACTTTTTAGATAAATTGTAATCTATAACATTTCTTACTTTATATATTAGTTAGTTGAAAAGAGGGATTAATTGTTTTAGAAAAAAAAATTTTAGCTTTAAAACTCTAATTTGATGCAGTTTCCAAACTATGCATCTATCTTTTTAATAAAATTTAAACATTAGCAAATACTTTATAGCTAAATTGCAATCTATAACATTTCTTACTTTATTTATTAGTTAGTTGAAAAGAGGGATTAACTATTTTAGAAATATAATTTTCGCTTAAAAACTCTGATTTGATGCAGGTTCTTAAACTATGCATCTAATACAAATCTAATACAATTAAACATTAGCAAATCCTTTTTAGATAAATTGCAATCTAAAATATTTTCTACTTTATTTATTAGTTAGTTAAAAAGATGAATTAAAAGTTTTAGAAAAATATTTTTGGCTTAAAAACTCTGATTTGATGCAGGTTTCCAAACTATGCATCTAATTTTTTAATACAATTTAAACATTAGCAAATACCTTTTAGCTAAATTGTAATCTCTAACATTTCTAACTTTATTTATTAGTTAGTTGAAAAGAGGGACTAACTGTTTTAGAAAAATATTTTTAGCTTAAAAACTCTGATTTGATACAGGTTCCCTAAATTATGCATCTAATACAAATCTAATACAATGAAAACATTAGCAAATACTTTTTAGCTATATTGCAATCTATAACATTTCTTACTTTATTTTTTAGTTCGTTGAAAAGAGGTATTAACTGTTTTACAAAGATATTTTTAGCTTAAAAACTCTGATCTGATGCAGGTCCCCAAATAATGCATCTGAATTTTTTAATACAATTTAAACATTAGCAAATACTTTTTAGCTAAATTGTAATCTATAATATTTCCTACTTTATTTATTACTTAGTTGAAAAGAGGGATTAATTGTTTTAGAATTATATTTTTAGCTTTAAAACTCTGATTTGATGCAGTTCCCCAAACTATGGTTAAAACTTTTGAGAAATATATAAATATTTACAAATCCTTTTTAGCTACATTGCAATCTATAATATTTTCTACTTTATTTATTAGTTAGTTAAAAAGAGGGATTATTTGTTTTAGAAAAAAAATTTTAGCTTAAAAACTCTGATTTGATGCAGGTTCCCAAACTATTCATCTAATACAAATCTAATACAATTAAACATTAGCAAATCCTTTTTAGATAAATTGCAATCTAAAATATTTTCTACTTTATTTATTAGTTAGTTAAAAAGATGAATTAAAAGTTTTAGAAAAATATTTTTGGCTTAAAAACTCTGATTTGATGCAGGTTTCCAAACTATGCATCTAATTTTTTAATACAATTTAAACATTAGCAAATACCTTTTAGCTAAATTGTAATCTCTAACATTTCTAACTTTATTTATTAGTTAGTTGAAAAGAGGGACTATCTGTTTTAAAAAGATATTTTTAGCTTAAAAACTCTGATTTGATGCAGGTTCCCAAACTATGCATCTAAGTTTTTAATACAATTTAAACATTAGCAAATACTTTTTAGCTAAATTGTAATCTATAACATTTCTAACTTTATTTATTAGTTAGTTGAAAAGAGGGACTAACTGTTTTAGAAAAATATTTTTAGCTTAAAAACTCTGATTTGATACAGGTTCCCTAAATTATGCATCTAATACAAATCTAATACAATTGAAACATTAGCAAATACTTTTTAGCTATATTGCAATCTATAACATTTCTTACTTTATTTTTTAGTTCGTTGAAAAGAGGTATTAACTGTTTTACAAAGATATTTTTAGCTTAAAAACTCTGATCTGATGCAGGTCCCCAAATAATGCATCTGAATTTTTTAATACAATTTAAACATTAGCAAATACTTTTTAGCTAAATTGTAATCTATAATATTTCCTACTTTATTTATTACTTAGTTGAAAAGAGGGATTAATTGTTTTAGAATGATATTTTTAGCTTTAAAACTCTGATTTGATGCAGTTCCCCAAACTATGGTTAAAACTTTTGAGAAATATATAAATATTTACAAATCCTTTTTAGCTACATTGCAATCTATAATATTTCCTACTTTATTTATTAGTTAGTTAAAAAGAGGGATTAATTGTTTTAGAAAAAAAATTTTAGCTTTAAAACTCTGATTTCATGGAGTTTCCTAAATTATGCATCTAATACAAATCTAATACAATTTAAACATTAGCAAATACTTTTTAGCTAAATTGTAAGCTATAACATTTCTTACTTTATTTATTAGTTAGTTGAAAAGAGGGATTAACTGTTTTAAAAAGATATTTTCAGCTTAAAAACTCTGATTTGATGCAGGTTCCCAAACTATGCATCTAACTTTTTAACCTTCGCGCTACCAACGAGTTTTGTATACGCGGACTACCGGCTGGCCACACGGTGTGGCCAAACGCTATTTTACTTTTATTTTCCCAAAACGATTAAAATTCATCAAGGCTTTTGTATATAGTTATGTGTTAATACAAATTATCTGAAAAATTTTGTCCAGTGAGTTAAAATGGCGATTCGATTGATTACAAAAGTCGAGCAGATATACAACATTATGTATACTTGGCCATACCGTGTGGCCAGCCGGTATGCGCGAAGGTTAATACAATTTAAACATCAGCAAATAGTTTTTAGTTAAATTGTAATTTATAGCATTTCTTACTTTATATATAAGTTAGTTGAAAAGAGGGATTAATTGTTTAAGAAAACAAATTTTAGCTTTGGAACTCTAATTTGATGCAGTTCCCAAACTATGCATCTATATTTTTAATAAAATTTAAACATTAGCAAATACTTTTTGCTAAATTGCAATCTATAACATTTCTTACTTTATTTATTAGTTATTTGAAAAGAGGGACTAACTGTTTTAAAAAGATATTTTTAGCTTGAAAACTCTGATTTGATGCAGGTTTCCAAACTATGCATCTAACTTTTTAATACAATTTAAACATCAGCAAATACTTTTTAGTTAAATTGCAATCTATTATATTTCTTACTTTATTTATTAGTTAGTTAAAAAGAGGGATTAATTGTTTTAAAAAAAAATTTTTAGCTTTAAAACTCTGATTTAATGCAGGTCCCTAAACTATGTATACAAATTTTGGACAATATTTAAATATTAGGAAATACTTTTTAGCTAAATTGCAATCTGAAATATTTCCTTCTTTATTTATAAGTTAGTTGAGAAGAGGGATTAAAAGTTTTAGAAAAATATTTTTAGCTTAAAATCTCTTATATGATGCAGTTCCCTACATTATGCATCTAATACAAATCTAATACAATTAAACATTAGCAAATACTTTTGAGCTATATTGCAATTTATAACAATTCTTACTTCATTTTTACTTAGTTGAAAAGAGGTATTAAAAGTTTTAGAAAAATATTTTTAGCTTAAAATCTCTGATATGATGCAGTTCCCTAAATTAGGCATCTAATACAAATCTAATACAATTTAAACATTAGCAAATACTGAGAAGAAAGAAGCTATCAATTATCCGAATCAAATTTTTACTAAATAAATTAAATATCTTAAATAAATCTCTATAAGCTCTTAGATTTCATATGTATCGACAGCACAGCTGCCCGAATACAGAAACCTGCTTAATCTGAAAATAATTTTCGAAATTAATTAATAATTTCAAAATTATCAAAGAATCCAGAAAAAAACGGTAACATGGTGGGATACGAGCCCACGACCTTTCTATTGCCGGTAGACTGCTCTGACAATAGAAAGGTCGTGGGTTCGTATCCCACCATGCTACCGTTTTTTTCTGGATTCTTTGATAATTTTGAAATTATTAATTAATTTCGAAAATATTTTTCAGATTAAGCAGGTTTCTGTATTCGGGCTGCTGTGCTGTCGATACATATGAAATCTAAGAGCTTATAGAGATTTATTTAAGATATTTAATTTATTTAGTAAAAATTTGATTTGGATAATTGATAGCTTCTTTCTTCTTAATATTTAACTGCCGAATGATAAATTCACTTTCTATAATTATAATTGCCTATGAATTGAAATACTAGGCTTACCATCTTTAAGAAACTTCCTACGTTATCATTAAAATAACGTAGGAAGGGATAGTATATGTCAAAGAATTCGGAGAATCTCGGGGTGCATGTAGCTCAGTGGTCAGAGCTATTCTTTTTAGCTACATTGCAATATATAAAACATTTCTTACTTTATTTATTAGTTAGTTTATTAGAGGGTTTAAATGTTTCACAAAAATATTTTTAGCTTAAAAAATCAGATATGATACAGGTCCCCAAACTATGGATATAACTTGAATAATATTTAAATATTTGCAAATACTTTTTAGCTAAATCGCAATCTATAACATTTCTTACTTTATTTATTAGCTAATTTTTAGATTTACGGGATTTTCAAAATTTTGAAAAAAAAATTGAAAACAACAAGTGAATGGATTTTAATGATTTTTACTTACATTACTTATTATATGAGCGGATGGGAAGAAGAACTCGATGTGACGCTCCGCTGCACGCTGTATTGTCAGTCAAGAGTTCCAAATGCCGATAAAATTAAAGTTTGAAATTTAAAATTTTAAAAAGTGCTACATTATAGAAAATAAAGAGGCGCATCTTTTTTTCCTTTGAATTTTTTTTATAGGACAATTAGTTTAAATAGTAAGTGCAAAAAACTAAAAAAATTTTATTTTTATTTTTCATTCAATTTTAAAACATAAATCATCGTAGTTAAGACAAATATTGATAAAATTAATCGGTATTTGATATACAAACTCGTTAGGGTCTATAGAAGACGATAACATATCAAAAAACTTAAAAATTATTAATTGTTTAATAATATTTAATTATTATTAATGATCTACCAGCAATCACATTTTCTTACCTTTGCCGACAAAAAGTCAGTGGGGAAGTTTCGAATTAAAAGAACTTCCAGTGAGACATTTGTTCTTCAATGTATAAAGATGTTTTCTGAAAAATTTCAAATTGATTTATTAAAAAGTTTAGAAAATATCGAAGTTTAAACAAATTGCGCGTGGCGCGCTAGCGAGTCGCCGTGTATAGAGAATAATATTCTGTGTATAAATGATCTGCTTCTCATAACTTTTACATATATACATTTATTTACTATCGCAAATAAATTGTTTTCAATTATATTGAACTTTTATAATAATAAATAATAAAATTATTTAAACATTTTTTAAATGTAATATATAATATTGAAACCTTATATTAAATTATTATAATTAAACACATTTTAATATGTGAAAATAAAAATAAATAAAATATTTTTTAAATACTACACGGAAAAAAATACTAGGCTAAAAACACATGAGCGTCTGTTGTGTATATTGCACGCACACTACCATGCGTGATTAACTTGGAATCCATCCTATTTTCGCATGGTGCTGTGGCAAAAGTCACAAAAGCCATGCATTTTTAGTAAACTCCTGTGTGATATTTGCAAAATGGGCTCATGTAAAAATCGAACCAATAGACTCCATGCATTATTAGGCTGATTTTTTTTCCGTGTAATAAATGTTAATAAATAACTCAAACTAATGTTAAGGCATTTTAATAACATATTTAATGAAATACTAGATATACATTAATTAAATTTTTCCACTTTTCTTTTGACGCATCATAAATATTTCCTTTTTCGTTCTAATGACATATTTTAACAATAACGTTAAAGGTAATATTTCACATTTTTAAAGCGTAAAAATTTTTAACAATAATTTGTAACGTAAATAACGAAATAATTACGAACTATCAATAATAATTTGTAAATAAGAAATTTAAATATTGAAAATGGAAAGTTTGAAAATATTTTCTTGTCCACATTATTATTATAGATATTTGAAAATTTTATACATAAAAATATTTTTAAATAACAAATTAATAAGAAAAATATTTATTCATATAGGTAATATAAATAATATTTTATTCTATTCATTTAGTAAAAATTTATTAATTTAAACATTAAATTAATTTTAATTTATCAATATAAATAAATTGAAAACAATTTATTTGCGATAGTAAATAAATGTATATGTAAAAGTTATGAGAAGCAGATCATTTATACACAGAATATAATTCTCTATACACGGCGACTCGCTAGCGCGCCACGCGCAATTTGTTTAAACTTCGATATTTTCTAAACTTTTCAATAAATCAATTTGAAATTTTTCAGAAAACATCTTTATACATTGAAGAACAAATGTCTCACTGGAAGTTCTTTTAATTCGAAACTTCCCCACTGACTTTTTGTCGGCGAAGGTAAGAAAATGTGATTGCTGGTAGATCATTAATAATAATTAAATATTATTAAACAATTAATAATTTTTAAGTTTTTTGATATGTTATCGTCTTCTATAGACCCTAACGAGTTTGTATATTAAATACCGATTAATTTTATCAATATTTGTCTTAACTACGATGATTTATGTTTTAAAATTGAATGAAAAATAAAAATAATATTTTTTTAGTTTTTTGCACTTACTATTTAAACTAATTGTCCTATAAAAAAAATTCAAAGGAAAAATAGATGCGCCTCTTTATTTTCTATAGTGTAGCACTTTTTAAAATTCAAAATTTCAAACTTTAATTTTATTGGCATTTGGAACTCTTGACTGACAATACAGCGTGCAGCGGAGCGTCACATCGAGTTCTTCTTCCCATCCGCTCATATGGAGACATAAAAAATTATATAACCAAGATATTCATTTTTTACTTAAAGAGGTGTTTAAAACTTCATTTCTATTAGAAAGAGAGATACATTTTTTTTGATAATCTTTTTACATTTTTTCAATTTTGGATTTCGTTCATAAGAAATAAATTATTCTAAAGATATATGAAAATGCATAATATGGGATTTTATTTTAATTTTATGGTTCCTTTCCTCATTCCCAAGTGTCAGTCTATCATTTGAAGGTCATTTTTAATCATTTACCTAAATATTTTATTGATTTTCTGCAGTGTTTAAGGGGATGTCAAAGTCGATTTGATTTTACCATTAAAGCTCAATGCAAAAATCCAATCGACTTTGACATCCCCTTAAGTAATAAATATAGGTATTTTGTTGTTGTACAGTTTTACTAAACGTAATGATTTTTAAGTACTGTTGCAATCCTCTGGAAAAGAAGAATCATTCTTCAAAGAGGATTGATGAGGGAAATCTTTGACTTGTTAATTTTTCTTTGCAAACAAAATTTAAGCTTGCAAAAGGGAGTTATATATATATATATATATATATGTACCAGTTGCAGGGTACAGCTCGATGCACAAGCTGAACTTATTCAAGTTAATGATTTTCCTATAACTTCAAATGCACAGCCTATTGTCGTTTAGAATGATGCAGAAGTTATGTTTCAGGAAAATGAAATTGCCGACATAGATTTCTATGTCAGTAAAAATGTTGAAGAGGACAATAATATTGAAAATATGAATCAAATTCTATTCCTCTTAGAGGTTTCTCCTATTTAAAAAAAAGTGATTTTCTTTCCAATTTATCGCGTAATAGGTAAGAGATAATTTTGGTGCTCATTTCACGAACACTTTGCTTCCTCATATAGATAAAAATAATATAAACATATGAATAACTTCTTATAAATATGGTAAAAGTGATTGAATTTTGGGTCAATCAATGTATTTTTAAATACTCTACAAGATAGTTATAATAATTTAATAGTTATACAAAAAATTTCAAACAAAAAAGTTGAGAAAATGTCATTTTCCACAATTTTTGGTTTTTTAAATACCAATAATTTCGAAATTTATTATCCAATTAGGTTCAAAATTAGGTCAATTGAAGCGTTTTTTAATGCTCTACAAGTTGGTAACGATAATTTTAAAGTTACTGCAACATTTTTCAACGAAATTTTCAAAAAAGTCTTATTTTACATAATTTTTGATTTTTAAAAGTTTTATATCTCCGGTTAATATGGACAAAAAATGTTTAATTAGGGCTCAAAAGATGCGTCTAAAAAAACTCTACAAAATTATGGAAAAACATTTATAGGTGTTCTAACATTTTTTTAAAGATATGGGCAAAAAACGTTTTTTTGCTTTATGTCCGCAGGTGAGATCTACAATTTAAAAAAAAATCCTCCCAAAAGCTCTTCATGATTTCGAGATATTTATGAAAATGTGATGTTTACACACACATACACACACACATACGGAAAGACATTTTTTAAAAATGTCATTTTTGAACTCCTCAGGTCAAGTAACTTAAAGTTATATATAAAAAATGGAACTCTAAAAATTTTGGTATTACAATACTTCCTCTATTAGGAAGTAATATTTGAATTGAAAGAAGAATCAAGTAAAGTTGAAATTAATGAAATAGTTTCTGAAATTCAAGAAATGTTAAAGAAAGCTCAAAATAAAACTGAAATTGAGGCTCCCAATTCAAGAACCGGTCGGACGCTCAGACGACACGCGCAACTGACAGTCAGTGAGCAGTGAGCGCCTCAGGGCCACTCACTGCTACCCGACTGGTACTAGCGCGTTTCGTAAAAAAGATTTTATTTCCTACACTGAAAGAATTTTAGGCAGGCTGCTGGCTTTTCATGTCCGAAATTAGTGCCCCTTGCGCAGGGCTCGCAGATCACCTCAAAAAAGCGAGCATCTACTCCCGAAAGGTGAGCAGCTGCTCCTGAGGAGTTGCTGCTTACCTTTCGGGAGTAGATTCTCGCCTTTTTGAGCTTAACTGCGAGCTTAAGGCAGCGAGCTCTAGCGGCACTAATGTAAAGCCTGCAGCCTGCCCAAAATTCTTTCAGTGTACGTGAAGGATAGAAATCGTATTCATGTACAAAAACGTTTATTGCTAGGAAATATAAAAGAATTATATGCTCTTTTTCAGAAGGATTATCCAGATTGTCAAATAAGTTTATTAAAATTTACTGAACTTCGACCTAAAGAATGTGTGTTAGCTGGCAGCAACGGAACACACTCCGTTTGCGTTTGCAAGATTCACCAAAATGTTAAGCTCATGATAGAGGATTCAACTTTGGGTGAATTAACTATAAATGACACTGAAACATCTTTTCTAAGTTCTTATAAAACTATTTTTAAAAAAATGATTTGCGATTCACCTTCATTTTCATGTTTTCTACTTCAATGTGAAGATTGTAATGGAATACAAAATTTAATTGATATTTTGATAAATGTATTTGATAATCATTACATAGATACAGTGACATATAGAAGCTGGGTTTCAACTGACAGAACTGCTTTAGGGTCAAATTTTCTCAAAAAAATCAAAGTTGGTCATTGGTCTTTCAATTTTTGTGAAACTTAGTATGAAGGTAGTGTTTTATGACAGAAGATTTTAGGAAAAAAAGATTTTTCAAAATTGTGGACTTTACCGGGCATTAAACATTAAAGCACATTTTTTTTAAAAAACGAATAACTTTTATCCATTTAGTTAGATTTTGTTTATATTTTAGGTAATAATAGTTGATTATCCAACAATTTAAAGTGCAATATTAAAGAAAAAAATACCCAAAATTTGCCTGAAAAAAAAGTCAAAAAAAATTTTGATTTCATTTTTTTGGGCATAAGCACCCCTTCGATTTTTTTGAATCTGAAAATGTGTATGTAATATATAAGGGTCAAATTTTCTCAAGTGTACCAATGTCAAAATTGCAAGTTGTTAGATCGGGCTAATATTTTCACAGTATTTAGAACTATGAATAAGTACTTAAAACCACCAAGTAATTATGAAATTTTATAAAAAATTGTAGGGGAGATGGGGTTAAAGATTTTGGATAAGTATAAACAGTGAGTTTTAAAAAAAACCGTAGCTTTTATATAATAAAAAAAAATTGTGACCTATATGTTTTTGGTAGGTTTTTTTTCTGCTCTTTCAAATGGTAAGAATTTTTTTTTTAAATTCAAAATTTAACCCTTTTTTAAAATTAAAAATTTTTTTTTAAATAAACTTCCCGGCTTAATATTTTTTAACATTTTCTAAAGTACATTTTTTTAATTTTTACATTTTTGATGTAAGAAGAGATGATTTTTTTATCTAAATAATTTTTTATTATTTTAATATCAATATCAAGAGTGATACACGCATAAGGAGTTGAATATTTTATTTAAACAATCGTTGCAAATAACTGGAATATATTTTTTTAAAGTAGAATTATATAAACATTTGTTTAAAAAAAACTAACACTTTGTCTTTATTTTTATAAATATTTATTTGTAAAACATCAATTTAATCAAAATACTTCATATTGTGAAATATTTCAATTTTAATTAATTAATTAATTAATTAATAAGTAATCCAAAAACAAAAAAAAACTCACTTTTTTCGTTTCACATATTGAAAGTACACATCATAAGCTTTCTTTAGGTACAAGAAAAAAAAGGGGCTTTTTTGAAAAAAAATCTAAAAAAATTTTAATTTAAAAAAAAGGGTTAAATTTAAAAATAAAAAAAAATTCCCTCTATTTGAAAGAGCAGAAAAAACCTACCAAAAGCATATAGGTCACAATTTTTTTTCTTTATTATATAAAAGCTACGATTTTTTATAAAACTCATTGTTTATACTTATCCCAAATCTTCAACCCCCTCCCCCTACAATTTTCTATAAAATTTCATAATTACTTAGTGGTTTTAAGTACTCATTCATAGTTCTAAATACTTTGAAAATAATAGCCCGATCTAACAACTTGCAATTTTGACATTGGTACACTTGAGAAAATTTGCCCCTTATATATTACATACACATTTTCAGATTCAAAATTGTTTAAAAACAAATTTATAATTGCAAAACTTGATTTTTACTAAAAGTTAACAAAAAAATATTAGAATGCGAAAATCAACGCTGAAGAACGTTTGGTGCACATCTCAGGCGTGTTTACGCGAGATCGATATCTGTGCACCTCGAGGCAAAAAATTCGATATTTCGGTTAGTTTTAAAGTCTCCAGGGATTTTTTTGCAAAAAATTCTGGAGAAGATAACGAATCTAAATATTATAGTTACAAAAAAATCGAAGGGGTGCTTTGCCCGAAAAAATGAAATCAAAATTTTTTTTGACTTTTTTCCGTCAATTTTTGGATTTTTTTTCTTTAATACACTCGATTCTCGTTATAACGACGATCTCGGGACTTCAAAATCTCGATATAACGATAGAAGGAGAAGATCCTACTTCACGTTCTATTCAAACGTCAAATACGTGCAAAATTTTTCGTAATGTATGTTTATTTATATTAAAAGTTTTTAAATTATAGAATCAGTTTAAAGATAAAGTAAGTATTTTTAATAATAATCGGATCACTAGATTCTTTAGGTTAAATAAAGTTAAGAGTCGATTAAATTTGTCGTTTTTTTTTAGTTAACCAAAATTTTGGTTAAATTGAATTCTTAAATTCGTTCGTGTTTTTTTTTGTCGTTGTATCGAGAGTTTTAATGTTCGTTATAACGAGAGAACGTTGTAACGAGATTCGTTATAACAAGAATCGAGTGTATTGCACTTTAAATTGTTAGATAATCAATTATTATTACCTAAAATATAAACAAAATCTAACTAAATGGATAAAAATTATTTGTTTTTTTAAAAAAATGTGCTTTAATGTTTAATGCCCGGTAAAATCCACAATTTTGAAAATTTTTAAAAATCTTTTTTTCCTAAAATCTTCTGTCAAAAAACACTACCTTTATACTAAGTTTCACAAAAATTGAAAAACCCATGACCAAGTTTGATTTTTTTCAGCAAATTTGACCCTTTATTAACTTGTGCTGATGCTGTTGACGATTTTATTGAAAAGTTCTTGACAAATTTACAATAATTATTAAAACATGATTTTATTGCTGCGGAGCAAAGAAAATTTATTTCTGATTTGGAAAAATCTATGAAACCTGGGGAATTTCTCGTTAAAGGAGATTTTTCTGAAAATTATTCCGTTATCATTCAAGACGCGATACAAAGTCAATATTTGTCCAAAGAACAAATCACATTGCATCCTTTCGTTGTGTATTATGTAGATGGAGATAAACTTAAACATGAATGTTTCATCGTGATTTCGGATGATCTTAATTACAATTCAAATGCAGTAAATTTATTTATTAAGAAGCTCTGCGCCACTCACTGACACCCGACTGGTATTAGAGAGTGCGTCCGAGCGCTCGGCGAGTTGTTGCATGCAGATACTCAATTTTATCAATCTTTCATATCATTATTCTGATTATAAAATATTTGCGGAATGGCATTTTTACGCAACTTCACATGGCAAAGGACCATGCGATGGTATTGGAGGAATGATAAAACGATTAGCTGCTAGAGCAAGTCTTCAAAATACCAAAGAGTCTATAATGACAGCTCGACAATTATACGATTGGGCTTTTACATCTTTTGAAAATATAAAGGCCTTATTTTGCACAAGAGTTGAGCACGTCGAAAATAACAAAAGACTAGAATCTCGATTTTCAAAAGCAAAACAAATTGCTGGAACAAGAAATTTTCATTCCTTTATTTCTATAAGAGAAAACAATATAGAATGTAAAATATATCCTAATACAACAGAATGCAAAATATTTTCGATCCAATAAAAAAATATTACAAATAATTTATTTGTAATTGAAATTACACAGATGCCAGTTTGCGAATTATTGTCAACGTAAATTTAATCTTAATTATAATTAAAATTAGTAGTTCCCAAAAATTAATAATTTGCAGAATTATTAATTATTGTAACTTTGAAACATCATATGTCATTGCAGAAATTCGAATTTTGTTCCTGCACGCAATGACAAAAAATTCGATATTTCCAAAACTTATAGACATACCATAGATTTTGAGGTCTTGAAAGAATCGTGGAATCATGAGGAATCGAAATATCAACATTAGAAAAAATTTAAAAATACGCTTTTAAACAAAAGATTTGTTTAAACAATTAAAAATAAATTTTTTTTGTTTAAACAATTTTTTTTCTTGGATATATAATTTTTTATATGTCTCTATATAATAAGTTATGTGTGTAAAATTCATTAAAATCCATTCACTTGTTTGCGCGATATAACGTTTTCAAAATTTTGAAAATCCCGTTAATCCAAAATTGTTGATATTTTCACAAATTACTTCCAGGCACTTCATTTACATATATTCCTTTATCATTTTATCAAGTTTCATTAAAATCGAAGAACTAGGGGACAACATTGATATTTTAGGCATGGTTTCACCATTTAATTTTTTTTTCGTCTACCATATTGCATCCGCCATTTTTAATTTAAAAAAATGATGCCATATTCGTAATCAGCGACCCCAAACCCCCCCCCGTAACGATTTTGAAGCAAATTCAATGATTTTGAAAAAAAAATGTCCGCCATATTGGATCCGCCATTTTGAATTTCAAAAATCTGATTCCATATTCGTAATTAGCGACCTCAAAAACCCCCGACCCAAGTAGCACGTAATATTGGGAACATTCCAGCAATATGCCACAACATTGAGGCAATATTGGTAATGTTAAGGCAATGTTCCCAATATCGCTGTATTATTACGTGCTACTGGGGGAGTAACGATTTTCAAGCAAATCCGATGATTTTTTAAAAATAATTTCGAAACTTATGAACAAAAACTTTAAATGCGTTTTTCTGAAAACGTCTTTTTTTGATCTGGTAAGAGTGATATCTCGAGTTCTTCTGAAGCGATTTTAAAAATCAAATGGCTTTTGATTCAGCTTCATCATGCCTATAAGTGGAAGCTCAAAAACTGGAAAATTTCCAACTCCTTTTTTTATAAGAGAAATTCTGAATAAAAACACCTTTTTGTTGCATATTTTGGGTGAAACTTGTATTTTTATAGTCCATGCGCAAGCAACTGTCATATTAAAAAATGTCATCATTGGTCATCAGTAAAACGTAAACAAATAAAAAGAAATAATTTAAACTGTAAAATAAATTAAAAATTTTGATAATAAATAAAGTGTTAGGAGTGCGTCGAGTAAAACTAATTTATTATTGATGGTAAGTAGAAAATTTTTAATAATAAATAGAGAAAAATTATTTATAAAAATGTGTAGGTTATCTTATGTTATTAAATTATAAACATTTTGTTCAATATTTATTTTATAAAATATAATTCGATTAAAGTTATGAATTTAATGAAAGTTAAAAAATAATATTTTAATAACAATAAATTAATAATTTTTAATTGCTTTAATTTAATTTTACTTGTATAGGTTAATTTAAAGAGTCCTTTCGATTCTTACAATTTTCAATTAATTACGTTGGTAAAGTTCGCAACATTTATAATCAACGATTTAGCAGAAAAAAAATTTCTCTATTAAAATTTTTGTACATTTTTACACAAAAAATATTTTGCTTAATTTTGACATTTTTCGTGACACTAAAGAATATTCTGATTCACTCTAAAAATTATTGGACACTGAAAAAAATGTTCTATTACATTTATTCTATTTACATTTATTAATTTCTCTAATTGTAAAATTATTCGAAAACATCAATAGTTTTATTTAGAAGAAATATTTAATAATAAAAATTTCACAGGAATTCAATAATTTACAAATTTTTTCGCAATAATTCAATTATTTTCATAAATAATAAAACTCGTTGCAGAATTTCAATTATTTTTAATAAAATTTTAATCGAATTCTTCGAAAAACGTAATTATTATTAAAATTTTTATTAAAATTTGTCAGAAGAATAAATTCAATTATTTAAAATTATTAATGAGCATTCAATCTTAAGAAACATTAAAATATTCAATAAGTTATTTTTTTGTATGTAAATGATTGAATTCTAGTAGAATTTTGTAATAAAAATTGATTTAAAAATGAATTTCATAATTTATTGAATAAATAAATATTTCTCCAAATTGAATTCTCACAAAGAATTTTATCAATAAATTGTTAAATAATTGAATTTTTTGGGACGAATTTTAATAAAATTTTCAAGAATAATTACATTTTTCGAGAAATTCGGTTACATGGTATTAAAAATAATTTAAATTCTATAATGAGTTTTATTAATTTATAAAAATAATTGAATCTCTAAAAAATTTAATTATTTATAAAAATAATTTAATGTTTGCTTAGAATTTTATAAAAAATTTTAAAGAAAAATTTTATTATTTTTAAAGATAATTGAAATAGGATTAAGTAATAAAGTGTATAAAGTGTATAAAGTAGAGAAATGCTATACATTAAATCCGGATACACCAAAACCGCCAATGAAAATTGAACCGGCAGTGTAATCGGTTTTGCCGATTCCAAAAGAACATCCGGACGTTCTGCTTCATTCTACCGATTTTGTGCCAAAAGTTGGATTTTTAAGGAATATCGGTCTCGACATAATAGGCCAGTCGGTGAGTGTAAAAAGTGCACATAAGTGCAACCTGAAAAGTCAAAGCAGTTTCTTGTAGTTTGAGGGCCCCAAATAAGAGCCCCATAGTTTGCACCACATTTCCGGTTGCGAAAAATGGTGTAAACAATCGCCAAAGTTCGAAAAACATGGTTTTTCGATGACTGTTGCTTCCGGTTAAATTTTAGGGGAAAAAGTTGTGATTGAAAGTTATAGAGCTTGGAAATAGCTTTCAAATGATTGGTCGCAAGTTAAAAAAGCTTAATTAGTTTAGTTGCAAATGAATTTAAACCATTAAAAATAGCACTTTTTTAATTGTTTAATAACTTTGTTAATAATTATCGAATTTGTTTCTAACTTCCCAGAAATATTCCCCTTGCGAGGCTGAATAAATCCCAAAAAAAATCAACTTGATCGGGTAAATAGTTTATGCATAATTCCATTTGTTAACTAAAAACATATAATTTTTCAACGAAATTTACCCACTTTTGGACCTGCGAATTTCGTTTTTTTTCTTGGAGAGTACAGTTAAGGAGTCTAACTTTAATTCCATTTAAATGGGAAATTGATTTTTTTTATTTAAGTGCATAATAATAGACGTTAAAAAAGGGTATGTTTTTTTGACATAAACAAATGGAATAACTCGGCCAATTTTCACTTTATCGATTTCGTGTAAAGGGTATTTGATTTCATTTGTTTTCACAAAACTTTTCCAAAAAAAAAATCCAATCTAACTTCAAGAGGTGGAGAGTTAACTCTTTTTTTAAAAAAAATTCCTGACAAGTTAATTATTAATGTTTTTTATTGAAATTCGCACCACTTACAGTTTGATACATGTATTTTATGTAAAAAAATTAAACATAAGGTTTTGTGCATTTATTTTTAATTTATAACAAGTAAAAGTAAATGTATCCATTTTTCAACCTCTGAACGGCGGAGTGGGGGTACTCGGAGGAGCGTGATTCTTGCCTCCACAACTGAATTCAGCCGTTCAAATTTGCAAAAATGGTCATAACTTTGTTAATTATTTACCGATTTTTATCTTTCTTTTTTTAATTTGATGTATTTTTTTACGCCGAATCCAAAAATGATTTTATATGTTTTCAAATTACAATATTTTTAATAATAAAAAAGAAAATTTATTTTAACAACAAATTTTTAATTATTATTTATCATATTTGACAAAAAATTCTTTTCGTACATATAATTCCATTGAATTTAAAATAATATTATGACATAAAAAAATTAAAATTAATTATATATAAGCTTGTAGCATCAGGTTCACATATGCACGCCTGTTCAACTATCAATACAACAATGCTACACACTTATAAGTAAATAATTTTATTTTTTTTATGTCATAATATTATTTTAAATTCAATGGAATTATATGTACGAAAAGAATTTTTTGTCAAATATGATAAATAATAATTAAAAATTTGTTGTTAAAATAAATTTTCTTTTTTATTATTAAAAATATTGTATTTTGAAAACATATAAAATTATTTTTGGATTCAGCGTAAAAAAATACATCAAATTAAAAAAAGAAAGATAAAAATCGGTAAATAATTAACGAAGTTATGACCATTTTTGCAAATTTGAACGGCTGAATTCAGTTGTGGCGGCAAGAATCACGCTCCTCCGAGTACCCCCACTCCGCCGTTCAGAGGTTGAAAAATGGATACATTTACTTTTACTTGTTATAAATTAAAAATAAATGCACAAAACCTTATGTTTAATTTTTTTACATAAAATACATGTATCAAACTGTAAGTGGTGCGAATTTCAATAAAAAACATTAATAATTAACTTGTCAGGAATTTTTTTTAAAAAAAGAGTTAACTCTCCACCTCTTGAAGTTAGATTGGATTTTTTTTTTGGAAAAGTTTTGTGAAAACAAATGAAATCAAATGCCCTTTACACGAAATCGATAAAGTTAAAATTGGCCGAGTTATTCCATTTGTTTATGTCAAAAAAACATACCCTTTTTTAACGTCTATTATTATGCACTTAAATAAAAAAAATCAATTTCCCATTTAAATGGAATTAAAGTTAGACTCCTTAACTGTACTCTCCAAGAAAAAAAACGAAATTCGCAGGTCCAAAAGTGGGGAAATTCCGTTGAAAAATTATATGTTTTTAGTTAACAAATGGAATTATGCATAAACTATTTACCCGATCAAGTTGATTTTTTTTGGGATTTATTCAGCCTCGCAAGGGGAATATTTCTGGGAAGTTAGAAACAAATTCGATAATTATTAACAAAGTTATTAAACAATTAAAAAAGTGCTATTTTTAATGGTTTAAATTCATTTGCAACTAAACTAATTAAGCTTTTTTAACTTGCGACCAATCATTTGAAAGCTATTTCCAAGCTCTATAACTTTCAATCACAACTTTTTCCCCTAAAATTTAACCGGAAGCAACAGTCATCGAAAAACCATGTTTTTCGAACTTTGGCGATTGTTTACACCATTTTTCGCAACCGGAAATGTGGTGCAAACTATGGGGCTCTTATTTGGGGCCCTCAAACTACAAGAAACTGCTTTGACTTTTCAGGTTGCACTTATGTGCACTTTTTGCACTCACCGACTGGCCTATAATGCCACCAAGCAAAAGAGATGGTAATTTGAAAAATTTTTAATTCTAACTTTAAAGGATAAAATTATCATAATTATTTCATTACAATTTAATCTTATTTTTCTTCTATTAATAAATTTTTGTATTCTAGAAGTTTGTTCGCAATTTGAATTTAATCATTTTATAATTTTTCTTGATAATTTATTCTTTCAATATATTAAATTTGTAATGTTTTTAATTTTAATAAAATTTTTTAAAGATTAAATAATAACAAAACCTAATTAATTGTTTTGAATAAAAAGTAAAATTCTTCTCTAAGTTAATTATAAAATAATTGTAAATAATTTTAGAGAAAGTTCTTGAAAAACTCAAATAATCAAAAAAAAAAAATTCTCCTAAAATAAAGATGTTCCTGGCGCAATAAGATGTTTAGTCATAATATAAACTTGTAAATTATAAGATGCGTTACAAATGTTAGTTGTACTAAAGCCTATAAGATACAGAAAGTGTTTTACATATGAGCCCATAGTTAACTTCAACATTTTTTCCCCAAAAAACATGCTGAAAATGTGCGAACAAAGTTCTTTTTAAGAATAATTCAATCTGAGTAGAAAAATGTAAAAACGGAAAATTATTTCAATAATTTTATTTAATATTAATGAATTGCTGTTAATTTTAATTTTTTTTAGTTTTTGGGCAAAGGCAGCTTGAACACTCGTAAAATAAAATAATTTCTGTTCAGCCTTGTCCATTCCTAATCAGAATAATTCAAACTAAGTAGAAAAATGTAGAAACGGAAAATTATTTCAATAATTTTATTTAATATAAATTACTTGCTGTTAATTTTAATTTTACTAGCTCCTCCGACGGCCGCAAGCGGCCGTCTACGGTGCTACTTTTTTATATTTCCATTGTCCAAGTCCATTATTTCATTAATAATAATATTCAAATTTTTTCAGTTAATAATTTGCTTATTTATATTTGAAATGTTGACGTTTTTTTTGACAATGCAAAATAAGATTTGTTATGTGTACTTTCTCTTAACAAAATAAAATTTATATATTCGCGCTCTTTTTAAATAACATACGACTGCAGCGCCACCTTCACATGTACAAACAATTTTAAAAACAACCTTCTATTAAGATTTTACATTCTCATTGCCCATTCTTTACTTCGATACTTTTCGATACATTCGACCTTTCCACTCCATGTCTTTTTTAAGAAAGGATTTAAGTTTTTGGGAAAAGGAAGCTTGAACACTTGAAAAGTAAAGTAATTTTTGTTCAGCCTAGTCCATTCCTGATCAGAATAATCTAATCTAAGTAGAAAAATGTAAAAAAGGAAAATTATTTCAATTATTTATTCATTTTAAATTAATTGCAGTTAATTTAAATTTTTTTCGAGTTTTTGGGAAAAGACAGCTTGAACACTCGTAAAATAAAATAATTTCTGTTCAGCCTAGTCCATTCTTGTTAAGAATAATTCAATCTATGTAGAAAAATGTAGAAACGGAAAATTACTCAATCATTTATTCATTTTAAATTAATTGCAGTTAATTTTAATTTTTTTCGAGTTTTTGGGAAAAGGCAGCTTGAACAATCGTTAAATAAAATAATTTCTGTTCAGCCTAGTCCATTCTTGAACAGAATAATTCAATCTATGTAGAAAAATGTAGAAACGAAAAATTACTCAATAATTTATTCATTTTAAATTAATTGCAGTTAATTTTAATTTTTTTCGAGTTTTTGGGAAAAGACAGCTTGAACACTCGTAAAATAAAATAATTTCTGTTCAGCCTAGTCCATTCTTGTTAAGAATAATTCAATCTAAGTACAAAAATGTAGAAACGGAAAATTACTCAATAATTTATTCATTTTAAATTAATTGCAGTTAATTTTAATTTTTTTCGAGTTTTTGGGAAAAGGCAGCTTGAACAATCGTTATATAAAATAATTTCTGTTCAGCCTAGTCCATTCTTGAACAGAATAATTCAGTCTAAGTACAAAAATGTAGAAACGGAAAATTACTCAATAATTTATTCATTTTAAATTAATTGCAGTTAATTTAAATTTTTTTCGAGTTTTTGGGAAAAGGCAGCTTGAACAATCGTTAAATAAAATAATTTCTGTTCAGCCTAGTCCATTCTTGAACAGAATAATTCAATCTATGTAGAAAAAAGTAGAAACGAAAAATTACTCAATAATTTATTCATTTTAAATTAATTGCAGTTAATTTTAATTTTTTTCGAGTTTTTGGGAAAAGACAGCTTGAACACTCGTAAAATAAAATAATTTCTGTTCAGCCTAGTCCATTTTTGTTAAGAATAATTCAATCTAAGTACAAAAATGTAGAAACGGAAAATTACTCAATAATTTATTCATTTTAAATTAATTGCAGTTAATTTTAATTTTTTTCGAGTTTTTGGGAAAAGGCAGCTTGAACAATCGTTAAATAAAATAATTTCTGTTCAGCCTAGTCCATTCTTGAACAGAATAATTCAATCTATGTAGAAAAATGTAGAAACGGAAAATTACTCAATCATTTATTCATTTTAAATTAATTGTAGTTAATTTTAATTTTTTTTGAGTTTTTGGGAAAAGGCAGCTTAAACAATCGTAAAATAAAATAATTTCTGTTCAGCCTAGTCCATTCTTGTTAAGAATAATTCAGTCTAAGTAGAAAAATGTATAAACGGAAAATTACTTAATTATTTATTCATTTTAAATTAATTGCAGTTAATTTTAATTTTTTTCGAGTTTTTGGGAAAAGACAGCTTGAACACTCGTAAAATAAAATAATTTCTGTTCAGCCTAGTCCATTCTTGTTAAGAATGATTCAGTCTAAGTAGAAATATGTAGAAACGAAAAA
The DNA here is from genome assembly GCF_015476425.1 of Leptopilina heterotoma. Lineage (NCBI taxonomy): Eukaryota > Metazoa > Arthropoda > Insecta > Hymenoptera > Figitidae > Leptopilina > Leptopilina heterotoma. The sequence continues at coordinate 169,573 of NW_025111111.1, forward strand.
TTACTCAATAATTTATTCATTTTAAATTAATTGCAGTTAATTTTAATTTTTTTCGAGTTTTTGGGAAAAGGCAGCTTGAACACTCGTAAAATAAAATAATTTCTGTTCAGCCTAGTCCATTGTTGTTCAGAATAATTAAATCTAAGTAGAAAACTTTAGAAACGGAATATTATTTTAATAATTTTATTTAATATAATGTCACGTCATCGCGACGTATTTGATATTTATAAAATCATATTTTGTAAAGTTAGAATCTGAATCCTCCCTTTTTCTTGTACCCCAGACACATCAATTTAAATGTGTGTCATCTTGGACAGACTTTTCTATATATGTTCATCCACGATTGTCACCCTTCTATAAGGTTACTGAACTGTCTGAAACAGTGACCAATCTACGCATGTACTAATCCGAAGGAGTCTTTCTCTGATTACCGAATGCCAAATATGGTCATGTCTATCTTGTCATTTTTCCGATTGGTTTTCCATTTACACGTGATACAATTTTTATCACTTTAACCCAGAGGTAATAAAAATGGGTGGTAAAACATAAAATTCCCCTTGTGAAAGAAAACCATATAAGGGGCCACCTTCGCCGAATTCATCAGTCCAGGAACAGTCTCAGTCAAGCTCATTCAAGAAGAATGCAATCAAGGAGATAATTTCTAATACGACGCACATCTCTATTTTTCCGAGGACTGCATTATTTCGACTTCAACGTCAAATTAATAATTTGACACCTGGACTCCGGAGCTTTCACTTTGACTGGCCCGAAAACATTTCAAGGAAAATCTATTGCCTTCTCTGTCTACGCTAGACGACGTCACTTCTTCGACCACACACTGTACGAAATATCGGCTGTTGGGTCTACGTCTCTAATAATAATTCTTATAGGTAAGTAACTAATACTTTTACATTTTCGTCGATATCTTAATTCTCGATTGATTTTACAAAGTCCGTATTTGTTTCAGTATCCCTGAAGAAATGACATTTGGATCTACTCTTTCTCTCTCACTCTAATTGTAAAGGATTTAAATAAAAACTTTAATAATATAACTTCAATTAAACAGTTACTCTTTCTTAAAACCTGTCCCTTGAAATCAAAGTGTTTCGACTCTGTGAATAAATCAGGTATGAATCACCGATGCCGGAAAAAATTAAATATATAAATTAATATTATGTTTAGTTTCATTCCTGAGACATAACATAAACATTAATTTTTGGTGCATCGACCGGTTTGAACAACAAGGTTGAGTAACTGTAATATTAATTTTTGGTCCATTGTCCGTTGTGAACAATGAGATTGAGTAACTGTAATATTAATTTTTGGTGCATCTTCAGGTGTGAACAATAAGATAAAGTAACTGTAGTATTATTTTTTAATGCATCGTTTGTTGTGAATAAAAAAAAATTTTTGAATAATTCTTGATGCATTTAAAAAAAGAGAGAGACAGATATATCCAGAGGTTTAATTAATGTTTTTCATATTAAATATTTATGTCTAAAAAAAGATACAAATCACAAAATACACTTTTTACATCAACTATAAATAAATAAAAATTAACATCTTTTCCAAATTTTCAAAAATCAAACATGTCTTTACCAAATAATCAGCAAGTATCCCTTCGCGATGCACTCGAATTAGTGCCAATTTTTGATGGATCAAATATTCAATTATCGATTTTTATTGACGGTTGTAGTGAAGCGAGACAAATGTTACCCTCATTACCTCAAGTAGAGGGAAATTTAGTGAAATTAATTCGGTCAAAATTAATAGGCGAAGTGAGAAAAGCAATTGCAGGTTATAGTTATATTACATTTTTAGAACTCGTGAATCACTTAAAGAAAATCTATTTACCAAACAAAAGTATTTATCAATTACAAGGTGAATTAGGAAATATATTTTTGTTGGAAAGTGAATCAGTTTTATCTTATGCTAATAGAATAAGAGATTTAGCAGATCAAATTTATGATGCGCATGAATTAAAAAATAACGGTACATTAGACGAAGCATTGTCAAAAAGTTTAGAACAAGATGCAGTTTCATGTTTTCGTTGTGGTTTACGTCCAGAATTAGAGATTCGCGTTGGAGATTGTTTAATTTAAAAAGAAGCAACAAATAAAGCACTTGAAGCTAAAAGAAAATTAAATGCGGTAGCAGATCTTAGAAGAACAAATTCTTGTAGACAAAAACAAAGTGAATTCACTTTTGCTAAAGAAGAAGTTATAATATGTGAAAATTGTAGAATTAGAGGACATACTAAACACACTTGTCGTAGGTCAAAACAAAATCAATACCAAATGCAGTATAAAATTCTACTCTCCGTATCTCCTCAAGGTTGGAGAAAACCAATCGATATTACAAGAAGAGAGAACTCCCTTTCGCATAGGCGACCAAGGGAACCTACACAACACATGCATTTTTCTAGATCACCCCAAAAGACTTTAAAAATCAACAATTTCAAAATCGAAACAATTTTCAAAATCAAAATAATTTTTAAAATCGAAACAATTTTCAAAATCAAAATAATTTTTAAAATCAAAACAATTATCAACAATTTCTAAATCAAAACTTTTGTAATTATTGTAAAAGAACAGGACACACTATTAATGAATGTAGACAAAGAGAATATAATAATCAGTATAAACAGAATCAGGGAAACGAATAAAGCCTTCTCAAAACAGGTGCTTTGGGACAGGCAACAATGGAATAAATATTCCTTATAAAAAAGCATCTAATGATTTAGAAGTAATTCAAATCAACTGTACTAAAGGAAGTGTTATACCATCTATTTTTATTCAAAATTGTTCAAAACCACTTCATTTAATGATTAATACTGGTGCAGGATTAAATCTTTTAAAAGAAAAAATGCTTGATTCTTCAATGTCTTTTAATACACGTAAAAAATTGCAACTTACGGGAATTAATAAACATCCAGTTTATACAATTGGACAAATAAAATTAAAAATTTTCGATTACCCAACTATTTTCAATATTATACCTAACGAAGTCCCTATAGAAGAAGATGGAGTTTTAGGCTCAGAATTTTTCACTGACAACAATGTTAAAATTAATTATGCAGAAAAATGTTTGGAAGTCAAAAACAGAATGTACCCTTTTGCATCAAAAGATTTTATAATTTTACCACCTCGATCAATATCAGACATATTTTTATTTGTTGAGAATACTAATTTAAAAGAAGGCTACATCCCTCTTTTAGACACCGAACAAGGGATTTACATAGGAAACGCTTTAGTCACAAATAATAATGGTAAAGCATATGTCAAAGCAGCTAACACATTATCTTATTCTGTAAAGTTACAAATCCCAAAAGTAATTTTAGAAGAATTTCCAAATATCAAAAAATCTTGAAGAATCAAATAAAATTGAGCAAAATAAATTAAACATTGAAAATTGTACAGCAAAAAAGTTATTAGATAATTTCGTGTACCCACAACAATCAGAAATCGGATTTTATACATTAACGGGTAAAGAAAGAATTGAACAAATATTAGATTCACTTCGATTAGATCATTTAAAACCAGAAGAATTAAAACACGTAGAAACACTAATAACAGAATACGCGGAAATTTTTCATTTGCCTGGTGAATATCTTACATCTACTAACGTTCTCTAACATAACATCCCTACTAAAGACGAAGAACCAGTATTTACACGTCAATATCGATTTCCACCTGTGCATAAAGAAGAACTTTTAAAACAAACAGGTGAACTCTTAAAAAATAAAGTTATTAAACCTTCTCAATCTCCTTATAATACTCCAGTTTGGATTGTACCAAAGAAAGCTGATTCCTTAGGAAATAAAAAATGGCGAATGGTACTCGATTTTCGCAAATTAAATGAAAAAACAATTACTGACTTTTTTCCATTGCCTAATATTAATGAGGTACTTGAAACCCTTGGAAATGCCCAATATTTTTCTGTCTTTGACTTAGCTTCGGGTTTTCATCAAATAAAAATGAATCCAAAAGATTCACACAAAACTGCTTTTTCAACACCTAATGGTCATTATGAATTTGACCGTATGCCATTTGGATTGAAAAATGCCCCGAGATGTTTTCAAAGATTAATGAATTCTTGTTTATCTGGTCTTATTGGTACTGAATTATTTGTCTATTTAGATGATGTAGTTATTTTTGCAAATTCTTTAGAAGAACATCAAGAAAAATTTAAGAACTTTATGAATCGACTAAAAGTAGCTAATTTAAAATTGCAACCAGATAAATGCGAGTTTCTAAGACCTGAAGTAGTTTATTTAGGACACATTATTGATAATGATGGAGTTAGGCCAGATCCAAAGAAAATTAGTGCGGTTAAAAATTTCCCAACTCCTAAAAACGTTAAAAACATAAAACAATTTTTAGGCTTAGCAGGATATTACAGACGTTTTATTGAAAATTTTTCTAAAAAATCGGGACCCTTAAACCAATTGCTAAAAAAGAATGTAATTTTTAAATGGAGCGAAAAACAACAAGAAGCTTTCGAAAAATTAAAAGAAGAACTTTGTGAAGAACCTTTATTGCAAAGACCAGATTTTGATCAACCCTTTATTCTAACTACCGACGCATCAGGTTTTGCGATTGGCGGAATTTTATCTCAAGGCGAAATTGGAAAAGATAAACCTATTGCTTACGCATCAAGATCTCTAACGAACATGAAGTCAATCTCGCAACCCAGTAAAAATTGTGAAATGTCTCCAAAATGAAATTCAAATAAACGAAGAAAAAGAAGATTATTATGATAATGAAGAAGATGACTACGATGATGATGAAGATAAAAATGATGAAAGTGATTATTATAGTGAAAATCATGTTAATAATTTATTTAGTGACGAAGAAATTGACTATGAAATTAAAGAAAAATCAAATGATATAATAAATGTGAACACAGTGTCCGCGATTAAAGAATTGAATCTTATTAAAAGAATAATTAATGTGATTTCTGAAACTACGAAAAACGAAAAAGTTAAAAACCTTTGTCAAAATTTTATCGCGGTGAAATTACCAGTGAAAAGTGAAAAATTCAATGCTATTACTACTAGAAGTAAATCAAAGAAAAGGAGTCAAGAAATTATAAATTCTAATTCGAAAAACATAAAAGAAAAAGTGAAAAATACTAAATCGAAAGAAAAATTAAAAACATTTAATCAATTTGGTGAAAATACGCGAAATTTACGAAGTCGAAAAAATCTACTAAATGAATTTAAAGAAAGTGCGAAAAAATTACGAAATCCAGTTCAAGATAAAGTTCGAAATTTAGTGTCGAAAAGCGTCGAAAATTTACGAAGTGATAAGCGAAATCTACAAAATCAAAAATTAATTCGAAATCAAGAAAGTGTACAAAATCAAGTTCAAAAAAAGTGCAAATCGAAGAAAAACTAAGAAATCAAATCCAAGGAGAAATAAAGAATTCTAAAAATAAAAAATCTAGTTTAGTTCAAGAAAATGTTCGAAATCTGCGAAATTGTGAAAAATTACAAAAAATAAAGTATAATGAAGATATTAATGAAGATTTAACTAAAAGAAAAAGAGGCAGACCGCGTAAAAATGATATTGAAAATAATCAAAAGAAAAGAATTAACTCAAGTGATAATTCGCAAAGTGAAAAATTTTATAAGAAAACGAAGAAAAACTTTCAAGATAATGACAGTGAATCAAGTGAAAGTGATTTAGAATTTGTAAATTATGATAACATTAATCAATCAAAAAATGATTTTCGTGAAAATAATTCTAGTTCTAGTGAAGAATTCAGTGATGATAGTTTCGAAGATTACGATGAAGTTGAAAATAAAGCTGAAAATGTTAGATTAGGGGAAATAGTAGATACAGAGAATATTGATTTTTATACGAAAACACAGTTGTCGGATGAAGAGGAACGTCCCCCGCCCGAACCCCCTCCTGACTCTCCGGGTGGTTCCCTTCTAAACGCACATGATACAGATGACTTAGAAAAATCAACAAGTCGACCCTAGCAATGTAGTTGAATGTAAAGATCAATTAAGAATGCGGAAAGATAATTATGCATACTTTTTATCGACAACAGGTATCCCTTTGGATAATGGATCTTCAAGTCTATTTAAACAAAATGAACTCCCACAATTTAAAAATCTTTTACTAAATGAAGCTAAAGAAATTAAAAAGGGGAATAACTTTTTACACATTGCATTACCAATTACCACTAATTCAAGCGAAAGTATTACGCAAACAACAAATAACATTAAATTAACAATTCAATCATTTAAAAATTTAACTGAAAAACTTAAAATACGATCGGTTAGCATTGCAAAAACAGCTGTAATAAATCATGTTAATTGGCGAGAAATTGAATTAATTTTAAAGGAAACCTTTCAGAATTCTAGTACTACAATCATAATTTGTAAAGGTTATGTGCAATATGCAACAAAAGAACAGAGACAAATTTTGATAGAAGAGGCGCATTCTTCTGCCTTAGGTGGTCACCAAGGAGTAACAAAAACGTAGGGGAGACTGGGGTAAACCCGCGCACAGGGTAAACCCGCTCACCAGCGATTTAACGCGATGAACTCAACTTAAGATGGAGATATTGATACTGTGAATAGTACTTACCATTCAACTTATATTAACGAACTTTCGTTTAGTTTCATGAATTCAACATAGAATCAGAGGCAATCAAATGTTTTTAGAGGTATCAGAAAAAAAACGTTTTTTGGATTTTTAAGTTTTTCGATCATTATTTTTGAGTCTTAATTTATTTGACAAATTTTTTTTTTTGCTATTGGATGTCCTTTTTCGAAGTACATGTATAGTTTTATCTTATTTCAAAAAGATTTAATTAAATTTATTCTGAAATGTGAGGAATACACTCGGGGTAAAGTCGCTCACGTGAAGTCGGGGTAAACCCGCTCACTTAGTTTTTAATTTAAAATTTAGAATAAAATAATTTCACTTATTATATTTCAACAATAACACAATTTATGACTTATTAAAACCAAAATTGTAACTACATTTCACTTTCTCTTAATAAAATATAACACTATTTAAATCCATAGTTGTAATTCATGAAATCTATGTTCATTATTTATTAAACCAATTTGTTGTTTATAGAAATGTTTATATAACTCATAAATTATCAATAATAAATCATACTTAAGACGGGAATAAGACGAATTTTAATATTTAAAAAATAAAACTGTTCCGTCTTGAAAAGATAAAGTGAGCGGGTTTACCCTGGAAAATTGTGATTTCGAAATTTGGTATATGTGTATTAAAAAGTTTCTCTAAGTAAAACTAAAAAAGATAAATCAAAAACTCTTTTTTATTTTTTTAGTAGAAATCATAAGCTTTCAAATGATATAAATTAACTTGGATTTAGAGAATAATTTCCTAGATTTTTACCGATCTGAAAAAAAGTGAGCGGGTTTACCCCAGTCTCCCCTATAACAGAATTAGGCAAAAATATTTTTGGGAAAATATGAAACTCGATATTCAGAAGTATATTCAAATCTGTTTGCAATGTCAATTAAAGAAATTAGTTCGAGTAAAAACTAAAAATCCAATGATTATTACCGAAACCCCAGGAAGTGCAATTGAGAAAATTTCAATGGATATTGTAGGACCGCTACCAGCAACTGAAAGTGGTAACGAATGTATTTTAACTATACAAGATTGTTTAACGAAATACTCAATCGCAGTACCTTTGCCAAATCAACAAGCTAGTACAATTGCAGATGCATTTGTTAAAAAATTTATTTGCATTTTCGGATCTCCTAAAGGTGTTTTAACAGATCAGGGAACAAATTTTTTAAGTAACTTAATGAAACGACTCGCAAAACGTTTTCGTATTCGACAATTTAAGACCACTTCTTTTCATCCACAGTCAAACGGTTCATTAGAAAGATCTCATCATGTGTTAGCAGAATACCTTAAACAATTCATTAATAAAAATACTCAATGGGATGATTTACTTGAATTAGCTATGTTCTCTTATAACACGAGTGTTCATGAAGGAACTAAATGTACTCCATATGAGTTAGTTTTTGCAAGATTACCTCGATTACCGTCAAGTTTACCTTTGCTACAAGAAGAAAAACTAGAAACATATGACAATTATCTTACAAATTTAGTAACAAAGTTGCATGATATTCAGGCTCTCGCACGAAAAAACTTAATTCAATCTAAAGAAAAATCAAAAACTTATTATGATCGAAAAACTAACCCTCAAAATTTTAAAGTCGGAGATAGCGTATTTTTACTTCAAGGTCCTAAACCTAAGAAACTAGGAAATCAATACACAGGCCCACATGAGGTTCTAGAAATTTTATCTAAAGGAAATATTAAAATAAAAATAAATAAAACACCTAAAATCGTACACATTAACAGACTTCGTTTGTCTCACATTAAACATAACAACCCATTGTAAAAAAAATATATTCTTTCTGCCACAACAAAAACACACAAACTTCTATTTAATTAAAATTGCATTAATCATTGTTAAATCATTGAATAAAATCTAATATAGTATTGCTGTGTTTCAGGAACATCGTAGAAGCGATATATAATCTTCATTGTTTTTACTAATATCTTATTATCTTTTCAAAAAATCCTATATAAAAAACAAATAATATTCTAACCTTTTTTTACCCATATCCCTTCTTTTTTTACTTAAAAAATAAAATAAATTTTTCTAAAAAATTGTTAACAAACTAAAATTGTAATCTCAGGAGAGGTTTTCTACAGTTTCCCTCTTCTCTGGCGAGAAAACCCATTGACGGGTGGTCCAGGCAAATGCGAGTACTCCTAACCTCAAAAAGTCGTTCTGTAGAAACGCAAAAAGTAGTTGGTATATAAGAGTGTGTGTTCTGACAGTTGGCCTAGCTTCAAGTCATTTAAGAAAAAAAAAAAAAAAGAAAAAAGAAAACATACGAATTTTTTTTTCTTAACATAGAAAGAATACTTAAAATTCTTTTGCGTATTCTTTCTTTGAGGGAAGGGAAGGGTAACTACAAATGTTTAAAAAAAAATTCTGAAAGAAATAAATTCTTCAAATAATAAATTAACGAAAATTCTTTCCCAATGTATAATTTATGATTATTATAATTATCATAAATCGTTCTTCAAACCAAAGCAATTTATAAAATTTCCATTGGACATTTCTAAAAACTAACATAACAAATAAATATTATTCGAAAATGAAAAATTCAAAAAAATGTCATTAATGTTGTTATCTTTGAATCTTTATGCTAATTGACATGTGAATCATCAAATCATAAAATTTTAAACTATAAATGTAAATGTAATTTAAAATTTTATATTAAAACTTCTAACCTCGAAATGTTATGTGAATTAACACTTTTAACCTAAACATGTATATTGTCAAATCGTACTGCAATGTATGCGTGAGATTTTAAACTAACATTGCCAAACATTAACTGTTCACTTTAAATATTCAAAAATACTGAAAATGTATGTACGACGTTTAATCTAAATCAACATCACTTGCCTTGAAATGTAAGCAATTCTTAAAATATTCATCAATGTATGTATAATTCAAAATTTATATTAACATACCTCACAAAAAAATATTTATAGAAATTTCAACAATGAATGTATGAGTGATTCTAACTTTTGAAACCTATTTGAAATTTTAACAATTTGTAACAAAAAATTCTCTTTTAATGTCTAACGTCTCATATATTAATAAGATATATTCATCAATTCTCATATGTGCACGTGTGTATTTATTAATCAGAACTACTCTAAAACCATTGTATTTAATAAACAATGTACTAATTAATCTTGCTAAATCTTGTATGTGTGCATTTACTAATTAAAACTCTTTTCAAATCATTTAACAAAAATTCTTGCACTAACCAGATTTATTAAACAAACGTACTAGTTAATTGTGTATGTGTATGTGTGCCTTTACTCATCAAAATTCTCTTAAAACATTAAACAAAACAAACAAAACACAAAAACACTTGTATTAATTGGATTTATTAAATGTATGTATTTACTAATCAAAAGTCTCTTAAAACACAAAACAAAACACAAAACAAAAATATTTGTATTCTATATGTGTACGCATGTTTTTAATAACTTACATTTTTAATCCGATATTTGTATTAATCAGATTTCTTAAAGGAATGTTCTATTTAACCTCTTACTAAATCTTGTATGTGTTTGTGTACGTTATAACTAAAGAATTAGTCCAGATTATGTCTCAAACATACCTATCAAAATCTTGTTCTACGCCAAAATCAATTGTAAATCTAAATATGACACTTCCCTTTCAGTAATAAGTTTTGATTGTAGTACGAATTCGAATTCAGAAATTGTTCAATTTCATTTTCCAATTCCGAATTTTAAAGGGGGGGAGGTGTCACGTCATCGCGACCTATTTAATATTTATAAAATCATATTTTGTAAAGTTAGAATCTGAATCCTCCCTTTTTCTTGTATCCAAGACACATCAATTCAAATGTGTGTCATCTTGGACAGACTTTTCTATATATGTTCATCCACGATTGTCACCCTTCTATAAGGTTACTGAACTGTCTGAAACAGTGACCAATCTACGCATGTACTAATCTGAAGGAGTTTTTCTCTGATAACCGAATGCCAAATATGGTCATGTCTATCTTGTCATTTTTCCGATTAGTTCTCCATTTACACGTGATACAATTTTTATCACTTTAACCCAGAGGTAATAAAAATGGATGGTAAAACATAAAATTCCCCTTGTGAAAGAAAACTATATAAGGGGCCACCTTCGCCGAATTCATCAGTCCAGGAACAGCCTCCAACTTAAGAAGTCGTGTATCACCCCCAAGTATATTCGTCCAGGAACAGCCTTCAACTTAACTAGACACAAGTCACCACTTCGCGTCTTCTTCGTATCAGTCGAGAAACCGCGACCAAATTAATAAGTCGTGTACTACCCCTAAGCGTATTCTTCGTGTTAGTCCAAAATCTCTTTAAGTACCAAGTGCATTCTTCAAGTCTCAGTCAAGCTCGTTCAAGAAGAATTTAATCAAGGAGATAATTTCTAATACGACGCACATCTCTATTTTTCCGAGGACTGCATTATTTCGACTTCAACGTCAAATTAATAATTTGACACCTGGACTCCGGACCTTTCACTTTGACTGGCCCAAAACATTTCAAGGAAAATCTATTGCCTTCTCCGTCTATGCTAGACGAGGTCACTTTTTCGACCACACACTGTACGAAATATCGCCTGTTGGGTCTACGTCTCTAATAATAATTCTTATAGGTAAGTAACTAATACTTTTACATTTTCGTCCCCATCTAAATTCTTGATTGATTCTACAAAGTCCGTATTTCTTTCAGTATCCCTGAAGACATGACATTTGGATCTACTCTTTCTCTCTCATTCTAATTGTAAAGGATTCAAATAAAAACTTTAATAATATAACTTCAATTAAACAGTTACTCTTTCTTAAAACCTGTCACTTAAAATCAGAGTGTTTCGACTCTGTGAATAAATCAGGTATGAATCACCCATGCCAGACAAATTAAATATATAAATTAATATTATGTTTAGTTTCATTCCTGAGACATAACAATAAATTAATTGCTGTTAATTTAAATTTTTTGAGTTTTTGGGAAAAGGAAAATTAAAAACTCGTAAAATAAAATAATTTCTGATCAGCATAGTCCATTCTTGTTCAGAATAATTCAATCTAAGTAAAAAACTGTAGAAACAAAAAATTACTCAATAATTTATTCATTTTAAATTAATTGCAGTTAATTTTTATTTTTTTCGAGTTTTTAGAAAAAGGCAGCTTGAACACTCGTAAAATAAAATAATTTCTGTTCAGCCTAGTCCATTCTTGTTAAGAATAATTCAATCTAAGTAGAAAAATGTAGAAACGGAAAATTACTCAATCATTTATTGATTTTAAATTAATTGCAGTCAATTTTAATTTTTTTTGAGTTTTTGGGAAAAGGCAGCTTAAACACTCGTAAAATAAAATAATTTCTTTTTAGCCTAGTCCATTCTTGTTAAGAATAAATCAGTCTAAGTAGAAAAATGTAGAAACGGAAAATTACTTAATAATTTATTCATTTTAAATTAATTGCAGTTAATTTTAATTTTTTTCGAGTTTTTGAGAAAAGGCAGCTTGAACACTCGTAAAATAAAATAATTTCTGTTCAGCCTAGTCCATTCTTGTTAAGAATAATTCAATCTAAGTAGAAAAATGTAGAAACGGAAAATTATTGAATAATTTATTCATTTTAAATTAATTGCAGTTAATTTTAATTTTATTTGAGTTTTTGGAAAAAGGCAGCTTCAACACTCGTAAAATAAAATAATTTCTGTTCAGCCTAGTCCATTCTTGTAAAGAATAATTCAATCTAAGTAGAAAACTGTAGAAACGCAATATTATTTTAATAATTTTATTTAATATAAATTAATTACTGTTAATTTTTATTTTTTTTAGTTTTTGGGAAAAGGCAGCTTGAACACTCGTAAAGTAAAATAATTTCTGTTCAGCCTAGTCCATTCTTGTTAAGAATAATTCAATCTAACAGAAAAATGTAAAAACGGAACGAGTGCCTTTTCCCAAAAACTCGAAAACACCCAGAGAAATGGTATATTTGTCTCAGAACCAACTAGACTTTTTATTTGTTTGAAATAAATTTTATTTGGTTTAAATAAAATTTTATTTATCTCAAATATATGTTTTATTTGTGTCGAATAAAATTTTTATTTAAAAGAAATAAAAAGTCTAGTTGGTTCTGAGACAAATATACGTTTATTTAACTTAAATAAAATATATTTGATTTAAATAGGGTAATGTCACATTAAGTGGACCACCTGAGTTTTTAAGTTATCTGACAGCGGAAACGTGAAATAAATAAAACGAATAGCAGCACCGCACCTAGAATCCGGAAGAATTTATGTTCCGCGATAATCATATACGTTATCGTTTGATGAAACGCATTTTTAAGAACAGTTTTCTACTTAGATTGAATTATTCTGAACAAGAATGGACTAGGCTAAACAGAAATTATTTTATTTTACGAGTGTTCAAGCTGCCTTTTCCCAAAAACTCAAATAAAATTAAAATTAACTGCAATTAATTTAAAATGAATAAATTATTGAGTAATTATCCGTTTCTACATTTTTCTACTTTGATTGAATTATTCTAAACAAGAATGGACTAGGCTAAACAGAAATTATTTTATTTTACGAGTGTTCAAGCTGCCTTTTTCCAAAAACTCAAAAAATTTAAATTAACAGCAATTAATTTATATTAAATAATATTATTAAAATAATATACCGTTTCAACAATTTTCTACTTAGATTAAATTATTCTGAACAAGAATGGACTAGGCTGAACAGAAATTATTTTATTTGACGAGTGTTCAAGCTGCCTGTTCCTAAAAACCAAAAAAAATTAAAATTAACAGCAATTAATTTATATTAAATAAAATTATTAAAATAATATTCCGTTTCTACAATTTTCTACTTAAATTAAATTATTCTGAACAAGAATGGACTAGGCTGAACAGAAATTATTTTATTTTACGAGTGTTCAAGCTGCCTTTTCCCAAAAACTCAAATAAAATTAAAATTAACTGCAATTAATTTAACAAGGTGTTCATTTCATGATCATTAAGCTTCCTCAATATAATATATACCAATTGTTTAATTTTTTATTTTAGAATAATTATTTTAAATTGTTAAGATAAAATGTCAAAAAATACAAAATTTCAATTTTTTGTGAAAATTTAAAATATTTATTAATTCCATAAATTTTGATAAAATATATACTTTATATACATGAATCGATTCGCTTTTATGTCAGGAATGCAATTTTGACAAGAATTAATAAAAATTTTAATATAGAAAAAAGTTACTTCAAAAAATCCAAAAATTATTTTTTCAGAAATTAAAAAATTGTTGAAAAAAATTTTTTTTTTTAGATATTTTTGAAAATCCTTTTGTCTGATTTTTGGTATTCGTGACCGTAATACACCTACAAAATTTTATCAAAATCCGTCAAGACGTGTAAGAAAAAATTTGTCCACAAGAATCGGTGACATACACACACACACATGCATACACACATACATCCGGACATTTGTTCCTCTCGACGAATTATATATACGACACTTTAAAATTTGTAAAAATAATTGGTTTTAAAAAATTCGGAAATCGACATCACAATAAGGCTTCCTTTACGAGGAAGCAAAAAGAATAAATTATTGAGTAATTTTCCGTTTTTACATTTTTCTACTTTGATTGAATTATTCTTAACAAGAATGGACTATGCTAAACAAAAAATATTTTATTTTACGAGTGTTTAAGCTGCCTTTTACCAAAAACTCAAATAAAATTAAAATTAACTGCAATTAATTTGAAAATTAATTTTTTCAAAAATTAAAAAATTGTTGAAAAAATTTTTTTTTTAGATATTTTTGAAAATCCTTTTGTCTGATTTTTGGTATTCGTGACCGTAATACACCTACAAAATTTTATCAAAATCCGTCAAGACGTGTAAGAGAAAATTTGTCCACAAGAATCGGTGACATACACACACACACACATACACACACATACATACATCCGGACATTTGTTCCTCTCGACAAATTATGTATACTACACTTGAAAATTTGTAAAAATAATTGGTTCTAAAAAATTCGGAAATCGACATCACTATAAGGCTTCCTTTATGAGGAAGCAAAATGAATAAATTATTAAGTAATTTTCCGTTTCTACAGTTTTCTACTTAGATTAAATTATTCTGAACAAGAATGGACTATGCTGAACAGAAATTATTTTATTTTACGAGTTTTCAAATTAAATTTTCCCAAAAACTTAAAAAATTTAAATTAACAGCAATTAATTTATATTAAATAATATTATTAAAATAATATTCCGTTTCAACAGTTTTGTTGCGACCATTACAACTTTTTTAACTTAACTTGATTTTTCGTTATCAAGAGTTGTAATCCGTAACAAAACTCAATAATTTTACACGTTAAATTGAAGAGTTTAAATTTTAAATAAAACAAGGTTATACATAATAAACAAATTTATTTAGTCTTAAAAAGGGATCCTTAGGCTAGGACCTTAGGTAAAGTTCTGGTGAAAAAAGAATTATACAGTAAAATCAAAGACGAAATTATCAAAGTGGGGATATACAAAAGTAGTGGGGATGTTAAAAAAATAGTGGGAGTATGCTAAAACCGATGTACAATTTTGAGGCATTTTTGAAGCGAATTGCATATACCTCCGCAGTATAGTGACCCTATCATAAACATAATCCCTTGACAATAAAGGTGCAGGCAATTCAGCCTTCATCGTTAAAATTCACAATTACTAGATTTTTAACGACTACACATAATGATTTTGAAGTGGTAAAACTTAAAGTGTAAGAAAGATTTTACGAACAATTGAATGTTTTTACAAAGTAACAAACTTAATCTTTAGATATTTTCAGTAACCACGTTTGGGGAAAAACTACAATTTATATAAGAAATAAGAATCATAAAAAATAAGATAAAATCTCCAAATCTGTTGAGGTCTCAACATGCCGGCCCCTTTGAACGGCTATGTTCAAAATTATTATAAATTACGGTATTAAGAGGAGAAGATTTAATAGATAATATTCTTTTATCGAAATTACACTAACATTTCTATTTGTATAATTTTATATTAATATTCTTAAGTCAACTATAATTGCTATCAAGATAATTATTTACAAGAGAAAAATAAATAGATAACAATTAGTTTTATTATCAAGAGTGTCTTAATTCATTTTATTATTCTGTCTCAATTGGTAGAGGGGATAAATACTTAACGCTACGTTTATATTCTCCATTAGCTGTTTTGACAGTCACTACGCGAATGATGCCATCATTACCTGGTTGAACAGAAATAATGCGACCAAGAACCCATCTTAAAGGAGGCAAGTTATTGTCCCGTATTGTTACTAATGTGCCGATTTTTATTTCTGTAATAGAATTTTTATGCCAACCTCTACGAATTGTTAATTCATTCAGATACTCTTTGTTCCAACGTGTCCAGAAGTGTTGTTTAATTTGTTGGACTTGTTCCCAAGATGATAATCTGTTTGATTGAATGTCCATCAAATTTCGTTCTTTTTTTGTTATTGAATCACCAATAAGGAAATGTCCAGGAGTTAAAGCACTAAGGTCATTGGGATCGGAAGAAATAGGTGTTAAAGGACGTGAGTTTAAAATACCTTCTACCTCAGTTGCAAATGTCGTGAATTCTTCATAGGTTAGAATTCTTTCCCCGATAACGCGTACGAAGTGATTTTTAAATGATTTGACCGCTGCTTCCCAGAGTCCACCAAAGTGTGGAGCCCGAGGCGGTATAAAATGCAAATTTACTTTTCCGTGATTTGCTAAACTGCTTGAAATCTCTTGCACATTTTTTGCATTGTTAAGAAATTCGTAGATTTCAAAAATTTCGCGTTTCGCACCTTGAAAATTCGTAGCATTATCTGAATATAGATCAGAACTCAAACCACGTCTCGAGAAAAATCTCTTTAAACACGCTAAGAAGGCTGCAGTGGTTAAATCGCTATCGATTTCTAAATGCACAGCTTTTGTGCTGAAACATACAAATACGGCTACATAAATTTTGACCTTGATTCGATTTCTATACTTCTTCTCTTTAATATAAAATAGACCGAAATAATCGATGCCAGTATGCTTAAAGGCGTGTTCGAAGACAGTTCGATTTTTAGGTAATTCGCCCATTGTATAAGTGGGGAGAATTGGTTTAACGCGACGACATATCACACACTTGTGAATAACTTTTTTTACGGCATTTTTTCCATCAACAATCCAATAATTATTGCGAATGGCGTTGAGAGTAGCTAGCGTGCCAGCATGAAATGATTTTTGGTGTTGGTCACGAATTATGAGTTCAGATAAAACATGATTTTTATTTAGAAGAATTGGATGTTTGCGATTAAGACTCAAGTCGGATTGTTTTAATCTACCCCCTACTCTAAGTATACCTTCGGAATCTAGAAAAGGATTCAACGGTGACAATTTTCCATTAATTAAACCTTTGGTTTTTAATCCCTTTATTTCGTCCGGAAATGTAGATCGTTGAGAAAGTCTAACAAGGCAAATTGTGCTTTTTCTTAGTTCGTCTGGGTAAAGAGCGCCAACAATTTTTTGTTTGTGAATTTTAATGTCAATAAATCGCTGACAATAAGCTAGTATGCGAGTAAGTTTCGAAAAAGAGCTTGATCGATCAAAAAACTCGTTTACGTATTTGTTTTCACGATCCTTTCTTTCAACTTCATTTTTGCTATTGCATGTCATTTGCCAAGGATTCAGAACTCATAATTGTGATTGGCCAATTGTCTTCATGGTCATTTATCCATAAAGGACCATTGAACCAAAGGAAATTTTCCACAATTTCTTGAGGGGCAAGGCCTCGCGAAACTAGATCAGCGGGATTATGCTCAGTACGAATATGGAGCTATTCATATTCGCTATAAATTTCTTGAATTTTGGCAACTCGATTGGATTCAAAAGTTTTTAGTGTGTGAGGAGGGCAGTTAATCCAATGCAAAGCAATTGTTGAATCAGACCAAAGAATGACCCTTTGAATTTCTAATCTACGTAAGGCATGAATTGTAGCTTTTAACAAATTGCATAGAAGCAAAGCACCGCAAAGTTCAAGACGGGGTAATGATATTTTTTTAAGTGGAGCGACTCGCGATTTGGAACAAATTAATTTTGTAACGATTTTCCCGTGATTATTAGTAGATCGAAGATAAATACAAGCGCCGTAAGCCTTCTCGCTTGCATCACAAAACCCGTGTATTTCTAAATGCGAATAATCATCACTTACTATTTTGCGATCAACGTTTAATTTTTGTAAAGCTGGGAGTTGATTTTTAAATTCCGACCAAGCTGTAAAAACATGCTGGGGAACCGACTCGTCCCAATCTAATTCTAGTAGCCATAAAGACTGCATCATAATTTTGGCCTGCAAAATTACGGGACCCAATAGACCAAGAGGATCAAATAATTGCGCTATTTGTGATAACATTGTTCTTTTTGTGGTAGATTTGTCAAGGGTTGATGGTGTTACTAAATATTTTAGAGTATCTGATTTGGGTTCCCAATAAATACCTAATGTTTTGTTAATTTCATCGAAATTTAAACAAATATGAGAATCATTTGATCCTTGTGACAAAGAAGAGATAAGATCTGGATCATTTGAAGCCCATTTCCTAAGAGGCATACCACCCTTTTCAGTGACACTGACTAATTCGTTTACTAAATTTTTAGCTTCGTCGAATGTGCGTTTACCGGTGATTAAATCATCTACATAAAAATCTTCTTTTAATGCAACGGATGCATTAGGGTATGAATCGGACTCATCGTCGGCTAATTGAACTAACGTACGAGTCGCTAAAAAAGATGCAGAGGCAGTTCCGTATGTAACTGTATTTAAAGTGAAGATTTTTAAAGGTTCGTTAGAGTTTTCTCGCCAAATAATTTTTTGAAATTCGCGATCATCGGGATGAAGTTCGACTTGACGATACATTTTCGTAATATCAGCAGTTATTACATACACGTGAGATCGAAATCTTATAAGTAGAGGAAAAAGGTCCTCTTGAAGTTTGGGTCCTACCATTAGTGCGTCATTCAATGATAATCCTGTTGATGTTTTGAATGAGCCATTATAAACAGCACGAAGTCTTGTAGTCAGACTTGATTTTTTAATCACGGCATGGTGAGGCATAAAATAACCACCCGCAATTGCTTGTGGTGAGATTTCGGTCATGTGACCTAAATCTTGATATTCTTTCATAAATTCGTCGTATTGCGTTTTGAGTTCCGGTTGTTTACTTAATGATCGTTCTAAAGAATAGAATCTTTTAAGGGCGTGACTAGAAGATTCGCCTAATTCTGTTATGTTTTCCTTGGTTGGAAGTCTGACTATATATTTTCCGGTTTCTTGGTTACGAATTGTATTTTTGACGTAATGATTTTCACAATTGATCTCTTCGTTAGATAAGATTTTCTCACTAGGAATATTTTCGAGTTCCCAGAATTTTGATATTTTATTGTGTAGCAAATTCAAAGAGAGATTGCAATTGACTGATTTAGGAATATCTAAGCCGGAAAATTTTCCGCCTATTATCCACGCAAAGTGAGTTTTCTGTAATGTTACGCTGTTATTAATTAAGGATATCTGTCCTACACAAAGTAATTTTAAAAATATTTCTGCCCCAAGAAGAATATCTATAGAACCGGGAACATGAAATTCTGGATCAGCTAAGCGAATGCTAGATGGAATTTTTAAAGCAGTTTTATTTATCGGTGCACTTGGAGTATGCTCGTTAATTTCCGGAGTTACCAGAAATGTTAACTTTGCGGTATATTTATTTAATCGTGACTCAATGGTAGCATTCGTTATTTTGCTTACACAAGAACTCATTTGATTGACACCGCCTAAAGGAATTTCACTTTCGAATTGGGTTAATTTTAATTTCGAAGCCATTTGATCGGTAATAAAATGTACCTGCGAACCATTGTCGAGGAGAGCCCTACACAGATGAGGATTTCCCTTGCGGTCTAAAATGTGAATCATTGCTGTTGACAATAAAATCTGAGAAGATGCTACATTGTGCAAACTGGCAAAATTACATTTAACAGATTTTTTCTCATCTTCGTGTAATAGTGTGTGGTGCTTTTTATTGCAAGTTTTACAAAGAGCAGCTTTGCAATTTTCTACTGAGTGATTAGCTCTTAAACAATTTGTACATAAGTTTAGATTTTTTATGATTTCTTATCTCTCAGAGAGTTTTGCCTTTAATAATTTTTCACAATTTTGTGTAAAGTGTGCTTCCTTGCAAACATGACAAAAAGGTTTGTGTGTAGTGTAAGAGGATGCAGGACGATTTGAATTAGATGGTTGTTGTGGACGATTACCGCCACGATGCGGGTTATTATCATTACGCGACGCAATTTTTTCTTGTTTATCATTTTTATTTCCTGATTTATTTATTTCTAAGACCTTTTCGCGAAAATGTAAGAACTCAAGCAGTTCTTCCATTGTGGGATCATTATTAGATTGCGTATGTTCCTTCCATTTTAATCGAGTTTGGGGATCTAATTTCGAAATTACCGCATAAATTGGAAAAGCTTGAAGAAAAGGCCTATTTAAAGCCTCTAAAGCGCGATAATGTTTAGTTGCATTATTCAAAAGATCTCCGATAGAAGACACTGATGCATTTTAACAAGTTGGTTAATCAAAAAGCGCCTTGATATGATTGTTAATAACTAGTGAAGGATCGTCAAAATATTTCTCTAATATTCTTCACGCGACTTGATAATTTGCATCGGTAGTCTCTAAAGATTCTATTTTATCGGCAGCTTTGCCTGATAAACACGATCGTAAATAAACAAGTTTTTGAGAATCTGTATATCGTTTATCATTATGAACTGAAGATTTGAAAACATCGCTAAAACCGGGCCATTTTTCATAAGCACCGCTAAAATTAGGTAGATTTAAAGCTGGTAACTTTACGTTAATTGTGTTTCCGTTAGAAGGGTGCATTGAATCAGAGTTAGAATTTACAAGTTGAGTAGTAATACTATCATTTGTATTTTGTGTGTTTGATTGTAAGTGTAAATGATTTAAATCTGGCGGATCTTTTTCATTGATTATTCCTTGAGCTTTAGCATGCAACGCGGAAAGTTTGTCTTCGAAATCGCCTCTAATTTCATACTCGCTGTCAATTTCTTCATCCGATACTAATGATTCCATTTCGGTTTGTTTTTCTTCGAAATTTAATTTTAATGAATTTAAATCTTCTAATTTAGTTTTTAATTCGATAAGATCTATAGAATCCATAGGTTTTTCAAGAAATTTTTCAGATCGCGTTAGTTCTGATTTTAAGGCACCAATGAGCCTTCTTAACGTTTTAATTCGCTCTTCGGTAGACATTTTAAACAACTGAGGCAAGTACTAAAGGTAGTAAAAGGAATTTTTTAGTATTAGTGACAGTGATTCAAAAACAAAAATGCAAGACTCACCCTTCTGGATCGTTGTAATCAATTTTGGAAATAATAGTGACGATATTAATTGGAATTGAAACTACACATTTATCACATTAATGACCATAACACTCAAAATGATAAATAATCTTAAAAGTTCACTAATAATGTCAAAAAGTTTGTTCACTTCACAGGTTTCACACTTGTTGTTGATTCTCGGCTGCCACGTTCTCAGGAATATTCCGTTTTAATTCAATATATGTTTTTTTTGAATTAATATTTGTTGAAACTGCACTTACTCGTTCCGTTTTATAATAGGATGTACAATATACTTTATTGTACAGATTGTTGTTGAATGACACTGGATTTCATTCAAGCTTAATGATTGATTGTTCTCGTTTATGATTGATGATTCAATTATTGATGGTTGAATCGGTCGTTATAATTTGTATTTTAAGATGAGATTTAGTGATTAACTATCACTTTGTTTAATGTAGGAATTAGAAGCTGGATCTTCACTTTTTGACAATATAATGGGTTGATGAACATTGTTTCGTTAATAATTGTAAAGACTTCTATTATTCCTTAATAACCTTGTTGATTGTGATGTTGCTGCAGATCCAAATATGCTGAATCCGGCTCGAAGGACCATATTTTATGTTGCGACCATTACAACTTTTTTAACTTAACTTGATTTTTCGTTATCAAGAGTTGTAATCCGTAACAAAACTCAATAATTTTACGCGTTAAATTGAAGAGTTTAAATTTTAAATAAAACAAGGTTATACATAATAAACAAATTTATTTAGTCTTAAAAAGGGATCCTTAGGCTAGGACCTTAGGTAAAGTTCTGGTGAAAAAAGAATTATACAGTAAAATCAAAGACGAAATTATCAAAGTGGGGATATACAAAAGTAGTGGGGATGTTCAAAAAATAGTGGGAGTATGCTAAAACCGATGTACAATTTTGAGGCATTTTTGAAGCGAATTGCATATACCTCCGCAGTATAGTGACCCCATCATAAACATAATCCCTTGGCAATAAAGGGGGCGTCCATAAATCACGTGACTCGAAATGGGGGGTGGGGGGTTAGAAAAATTATCACGGTTGATCACCTGGGGGGGTAGGGGGCTTCGCACATGATCACGTGATATGAATTAACTCTAAATTTTCAATGAAAGCTTAATTTGAAATTTGGACGATTTTTTATATTCAGCATCTCAATGGGTAATATAATTAATGTTACCGACGTTCGGCATTGCAGACGACGATTTATCCTTGTGAGTCGTAAACGTGTACACGCTTAGTTTCGAATTGAAATGTAAACAAACAAATGCCGGTGCATGCACGTTCATAACAAGCTTTTCTATCTAGAAGTGAAATAAAAATTGTTTTATTTAATTTTCGTTTAACGAAAGTGAATCTAAGTATCGAGCAAAAATGAGTTCCAATATAGGAACTTTGTATGAAGATCTTTTCAAGGAATATAAAATTCTAAATTGCTTTAAAACAGCACAAAAAACTCAACAAGAATTTGTAAATCTTTGGACAGAAGCTAAAAAGAAATATAAAACAAAACCGGAATTATGCGAATATGAAGAAAATCTTTTAAAAGAATTAAGACAAAAGAACAAGATTAAGCAAGCGAAAAATATTACGCATTTTTTTGCGAGTGCTTCGAAATCACAGGTGTGTTTTATTTTTATACATTATAATTTTTACGTGAAATTTGTTTAAGATTTGGTTAGTATTTTAATTATAGTAATAAAGTAAGTAATTAATAATAATTGAGTATTTTTAATAATATTATTTATCATTCATTTATTATCAATTTCAATAAAATATTTTAAAAAATAATTAAATTTTTTTTAAGAGTAAAGATACTTCATCAACGACTATTGATCTTACTAAAGCTTCAGGAGATGACTTAATAGAACCTAAATCCGCAGAATCAGATGTCGTTGCTGGAACAGTAAATTTAGAATCACCAGAAAAATCCAAATGCATTATTTCAAAAATACTGTTTTGATTTAGAGATCATTATAATTATAAAAAATTCAGAACATTAGTTTTGTTCTATTATTATTCTATCATTTTTGAGAACGTTAATTAACAGTTAATATATTAGTTTTAAATTAAGTGTTTTACTTTGTTTTAATGTGTTTCTAAAATAGATATTTTTCGATGTATTTAATACAGTTAATTTTGTTAAATAATTGAAATAGTAATTAACTAATCTAATCTTGCCAATAAATTAATATTTTTAACTAGAATTAATAAATTAAATTAAAAATTAAATTAAATTAATTAAATTAATTTAATTTAATTAATTGAATTAAATTAATTAAAAATTAAAATTAATTAATAAAAATAAGTTATTACATAAAAAACCTGAAAGATAAATATTTTTCAATTATTTTTATAACACTACAAAAATTATTCAAGTTTATTAGATCGATTTTCAAAAATTTTATTAATAATCTAATTTCAGATTTAAAACGAAAGTATACCACTCCAGCTCAAGATGAAATCAAAAATCGAATTCATAATTTAGAGAAAGAAGTCAATATTCTTTATCTTCAGAAGGATTCTATGAATGCCGATGGAAGCGAAAAACACAAAATTAATGAGCTAAAAAAAGATATTGAGTCTTCTAAAAAGAATTTAATTAAACTGCAGTCACATGCCAAGCAAGTTAAAAAGTATAGAGGAAATATAAAGGAAATTATAAAAGAAATCAAAAACAATAAGTCTTCTGAAAATGCAGAAATTAACACGACATCTGGCCGTCCACGACTAGAGCTGACTCAGCCGGATCTGCTGAAAACAATTAGCGACTTAGCAATGTTTGGAGCTTCTGCAGAAGAACGTCGTCGCTGTGAAATCGTTCGTACCTGTAAAACACTTGATGATCTTCATGACCGATTACAAGATCTTGGTTTCAAAATCTCGAGAAGCGCACTTTACATTCGTTTACTGCCTAAAAGATACAATACACTAGAGGGAAAACGACATGTAGTCACAGTGCCAGTAAAATTAAGTCGTCCAGAAGCTGATCATCACAAGGCACATCCAGACCAGTATTTTTGCATTTCCACTATTAGGAATCTGGAAACAATAGCTTCAATTTTAGGACCTAATGAAGTCTTCTTTATTTCACAAGATGACAAGGCTCGAGTGCCTATTGGTATCACCGCAGCTACTAAACAGGCACCACTCTTAATGCATGTCGATTATAAAGTGTCCTTGCCGGACCATGATTGGGGCGTGGCTAATCGACATAAATTAATTCCCAGTGTATACGCTGGATGTTTGATAAACAGTAATGCAATGGGAAAACCTGAAGCAGTCACTTATTCTGGTCCTACCTATATATCAATTAGAAGCGGAAAACATTCTGCATCAACTGCATCTTCACATGCAGAAGATTTTAAAAAACTCGTTCACCTAGAATCTTTTAAAAAAATAATTCGTAACGAGTCAGGTGATGTTAAACCCATTATTATGATTTCATCAGATGGAGGGCCTGATGAAAATCCTCGCTTTCCAAAAGTAATCTCAAATGGGATAAAGCACTTCCATGATTATGACCTTGATGTTTTAATTATTTTTACAAATGCACCAGGCAGAAGTGCATATAATAGAGTGGAAAGAAGGATGGCACCTCTCAGCAGAGAATTAGCGGGACTCATTTTGCCGCACGATTCATGTGGAAGTCACCTGGATAATAGTGGTCGTACTATTAATAAAGATCTTGAAAATCAGAATTTTCGTAAAGCTGGAGAGATTTTAGCTGAAATATGGAGCAACATGGTTATTGACAATCATGATGTTGTGGCAGAATATGTTGATCCAAATCCAGAAGCTGAACAGTTTGTACCACCAGCTGCTTCACAAAAGTGGTATTCAAAACATGTTCGTGAAAGTCAGTACATGGTTCAGGTATGCATTGTTTATAAATAATACTTTGTTTCATTTCATCATAAAATTTTATTTAGAATTATAAGTAGAATATAATATCGAAAGACATTAAAATAACCTTATTTCACTCTAAATAATTCATTTTATAGTAAATTTGAAATTCAGTTATATTACATAAATAATTCTTCTTACAAATAGATTGTAAAATGTACTGACAATTCCTGCTGCAAAAAAATGCGAAGCTCCTGGATGACTCTTCTTCCAACACGCTTCTTAAGTGCACCAGTTCCAATCTTGTAAACATCGAAAGGTCTACATATACCAAGCCCACAAGAGCATGACGGAAAGACTTTTGCAGAATTTAGCTTAATAAAAATGCTACACATCAAACCTGACGTTGATAAACTGCCGTATGATTCTTATTGCCCAAGTGTGCAGTCGGAAATATCTAGTAGAACATGCAAAATATGTGAAATATATTTTTCTTCAAAAAAGGCCGTGGCGAATCATAAACGTTTTCTTCATAGTAAGAAATATGTAAATGATGAGGACAATAATTGTGATGAAGTCGAAGATCGATTTCAAGAACTTGAATCAAAAGATTCCGAAGAAACTGCTCCAATCATCAGTGTAGAAGAAAGTCTTCAGAATTACTGGATTGAAGTTTAAAATTCGTTTTTCAAATAATGTTTTAAATTATTTTATTTTGTGTTCATACAATTTTATTTCTTGTTAAAAGTAATAAAAATATTTATGAGATGGTTATTAAATTTTATATGAAATATATATGTAGTATATATAATATAAATATAAATAAATATATTTAGAATTTGCAATTATCAGTCTCTCAAACTTTGTTAAAAAATTTTCCTTCGTTTTTTAACAATTTTCATAAAAATTAGAAGTCACGTGACAATGGGAGGGGGGTGGGGGGTCATAGAATGTATCACGGTTGATCACTTGGGAAGTGGGGGTCAGAAATTGCCCGAAAACCGGTCACGTGATTTATGGACGTCCCCAAAGGTGCAGGCAATTCAGCCTTCATCGTTAAAATTCACAGTTACTAGATTTTTAACGACTACACATAATGATTTTGAAGTGGTAAAACTTAAAGTGTAAGAAAGATTTTACGAACAATTGAATGTTTTTACAAAGTAACAAACTTAATCTTTAGATATTTTCAGTAACCACGTTTGGGGAAAAACTACAATTTATTTAAGAAATAAGAATCATAAAAAATAAGATAAAATCTCCAAATCTGTTGAGGTCTCAACAAGTTTTCTACTTAGATTGAATTATTCTGAACAAGAATAGACTAGGCTGAACAGAAATTATTTTATTTGACGAGTGTTCAAGCTGCCTCTTCCTAAAAATTAAAAAAAATTAAAAATAAATGCAATTAATTAAACAAGTTGTTCATTTCATGACCATTAAGCTTCCTCAATATATATTATTATATATAATTTTAAAAGTTAAATAATTATAATAGTTTATTAAATATAATTAATAAATCTTTTTTTTAATAAATCAAAAAAAAATTAATGTTTTAAAGTATTAAGATAAAATTTCAAAAAATACAAAATTTCAATTTTTTTATGAAAATCTAAAATATTTATTAATTCTATATATATTGATAAAATATATACTTTATATACATGAATCGATTCGTTTTTATGTCAGGAATGCAATTTTGACAAGAATTAATGAAAATTTTAATATAGAAAAAAGTTATTTTAAAAAATCCAAAAATTAATTTTTTCAAAAATTAAAAAATTGTTGAAAAAAAATTTTTTTTAGATATTTTTGAAAATCCTTCTGTCTGATTTTTAGTATTCATGACCGTAATACACCTACAAAATTTTATCAAAATCCGTCAAGACGTGTAAGAGAAAATTTGTCCACAAGAATCGGTGACATACACACACATACATACATACATACATACATCCGGACATTTGTTCCTCTCGACGAATTATATATACTACACTTGAAAATTTGTAAAAATAATTGATTCTAAAAAATTCGGAAATCGACATCACTATAAGGCTTCCTTTATGAGGAAGCAAAATGAATAAATTATTAAGTAATTTTCCGTTTCTAAATTTTTCTACTTAAATTGAAATATTCTGAACAAGAATGGACTAGGCTAAACAGAAATTATTTTATTTTACGAGTGTTCAAGCTGCCTTTTCCCAAAAACTCAAATAAAATAAAAATTAACTGCAATTAATTTATATTAAATAAAATTATTAAAATAATATTCCGTTTCTACAGTTTTCTACTTAGATTAAAATATTCTGAACAAGAATGGACTAGGATGAACAGAAATTATTTTATTTTACGAGTGTTCAAGCTGCCTTTTCCCAAAAACTCTAATAAAATTAGATAATTAATTAATTTATTAATAATATTATAAATAAAAATATTGAAATAATTTTCCGTTTTTACATTTTTCTACTCAGATTGAATTATTCTTAAAAAGAACTTTGTTCGCACATTTTCAGCATGTTTTTTGGGAAAAAAATGTTGAGGTTAACTATGGGCTCATATGTAAATCACTTTCTGTATCTTATAGGCTTTAGTACAACTAACATTTTTGACGCATCTTATAATTTACAAGTATATCTTATGACTAAACATCTTATTGCGCCAGAAACATCTTTATTTAATAAACTTTAAAAAACTTTATTCATGTTTAATATTTGAATTCTTTTGAAGAATTGTTTATTCATAAAGAATTGAATTCTTTAGAAAAATTTTATTCATATGAAAACGAGTAATTTAATTATTCCATAAAAATGTTATTGAAATTGTGTTTAAAATAAGTGATTTGTTTTTATTAAAATATTTAAAAATAATGGGATTCTAAAAATAATTAAATTTTGTCGAAAAATTTTGCATTTATAAAGATAATTGAAATTTTTACAATTGTTTTTAGATTTTTTGAAAATAATTGAATTTTTTATAAGAATTTTATAAACATTGTTTTAAATAATTAATTTTTCCGAAATATAATAAATATTATGAGAATTTTATTTTAAATAATTGATTTTTTCGAAATTTTTTTGAAAATACTATTTTAAATTAATTAAATCCTTGTGAAATTTTTATTATTTATAAAAATAATTCAATTTTATCAATTTTTTATTAAATATAATTTAATTTTGAAGGCGAAATTTGATGAAAAAAATTGAATATTAACTATTTTTTGAAAATAATTGAATCGTTTTAAAGAATTTGATTATAATTTGTTGTTTTCTAGTATTAGCGAATTTTAAGTAGTAAAAAAACTGAAGTAGTAGCATTTAGTGTCTGAAATCTAAAGATAGTATCTAAGTATTAGCGTAACTTAAAAAAGTAGTAAATACTAGGTTTTAGTAGATAAGTGCGAAGCCTAAAAATTACTATTTTTTTATTAAAATTTGTTAACAAAATTCTGTTCTTTTTAAAAAAATATTTTGCATCATTTTTACACTAAAATTTTCAATCTTCTGTTCAGTCTTTCTGGTATGTGCTTGACTTTTATTTTATCCAAAAGCCTCATTCTTTGCGGTGGTTTTGGCGCTGATGGTGGATTATTTGAATAAACTTTGGCGATTTGATCACAATATGCAGTAACGCTATTCATACTTTTTCTCTTTTTTCGATCTTGCAATATGTACTGCTAACTTATTTTCGCTTCTGTGTAAGAAAAATTCAAAATATAGATTAATAATTGTTATAATTACTTTTCAATGATTTAGAAAGAGGTGTTTAATTTTTACCCAGCTTTAAAAATTTGCATAAAATTTATCAAAAGTATTTAATTATTTTCAAATTCAATTTTACTGAAATTTTTCCTAAAAATTTAATTATTTAAACAAAATTTTAATAAAGTTCTTTGAAAGTATTAAATTATCTTTAGTACAATTTTAATTAAATTTCTCGAAAAACTTAAAAATTCCCAAAATAATTTAATTGTAATAGATTTTCTATTTACAATTTTTATAATTAATTGAATTTCAAAAGATTTTAAATTAAATTTTTAGAAAATTTGAATTAGAATTTAATAATTTTACTTAAAAATTTCCAAAAATAATTGAATTTCAAAAAGTTTCAAATTAAAGTTTTAGAAAATTTGAAATTTAATAATTTTAATAATTTGACTCAATTATTTAATAATTTTTCTTAAAAATTCCAAAAAATAATTAAATTTCCCTAAAGTTGCATTTACGATTTTTATAAATAATTGAATTTCAAATAATTTCAAATTAAAGTTTTAGAAAATTTTCATTTAGAAAACTAATTAAAAAATTCGGAAAACTTAGTTTTTTGGTAAATTTTTATTAAAAGTATTTTTTAAATTACTTGAACATTTGAATAACTCAAATTTCATAAAATTGAATTGTAAACAAGTGAATTTTGAGAAATATTTTAGGAGAGTTTTTTTTTTGATTATTTGAGTTTTTCAAGAACTTTCTCTAAAATTATTTAAAATTATTTTATAATTAACTTAGAGAAGAATTTTACTTTTTATTCAAAACAATTAATTAGGTAGGTTTTGTTATTATTTAATCTTTAAAAAATTTTATTAAAATTTTATTTAAAATTAAAATCATTACAAATTTAAAATATTGAAAAAATAAATTAATAAGAAAAATTAGAAAACAATTAAATTCAAATTGCGAACAAACTTATAGAATACAAAAATTTATTAATACAAGAAAAATAAGATTAAATTGTAATTAAATAATTATGATAATTATCATATCATATTATATATATATATATATAATATATATAATAAATATATATATATATATATATATATATATATATATATAATATAAATATATATATAATATATATATATATATTATATATATATATATATATATATATTATATTATATTATATAAATTATAATTTATCCTCTTTTCTCAATTTTATCCTTAAAAGTTAGAATTAAAAATTTTTCAAATTACCATCTCTTTTACTTGGTGGCATTATATCGAGACCGATATTCTTTAAAAAACTAACTTTTGGCACAAAATCGGTAGAATGAAGCAGAACGTCCGGATGATCTTTTGGAATCGGCAAAACCGATTCCACTGCTGGTTCAATTTCCATTGGCGGTTCTGGTGGATCCGGATTTAATCTATAGCGTTTCTCCACTTTATAGAATTCCATTTCTGAAAAATTCATAATTCGCTCTTTCAATTATTTTCCTTTTTACTATTAAAATATTAATTACTTAATCTTATTTCAATTATCTTTAATAATAATAAAAAATTTTCTCCAAAATTTTTATAAAATTCTATGTAAACATTAAATTATTTTCATAAATAATAAAATTTTTTAGAGATTCAATTATTTTTATAAATTAATAAAACTCATTATAGAATTTAAATTATTTTTAATACCATGTAACCGAATTTCTCGAAAAATTTAATTATTCTTGAAAATTTTATTAAAATTCGTCACAAAAAATTCAATTATTTAACAATTTATTGATAAAATTCTTTATGATAATTCAATTTGGAGAAATATTTATTTATTCAATAAATTATGAAATTCATTTTTAAATCAATTTTTATTAGAAAATTCTACTAGAATTCAATCATTTACATACAAAAAAATAATTTATTGAATATTTTAATGTTTCTTAACATTGAATTCTCATAAAGAATTTTAAAAAATTGAATTTATTCTTTTGACAAATTTTATTAAAAATTTTAATAATAATTACGTTTGTCGAAGAATTCAATTAAAATTTTATTAAAAATAATTGAAATACTGCAACGAGTTTTATTATTTATGAAAATAATTAAATTATTGCGAAAAAATTTGTAAATTATTGAATTCCTGTGAAGTTTTTATTATTAAATATTTATTCTAAATAAAAATATTGATGTTTTCGAATAATCTTACAATTAGAGAAATTAATAAATGTAAATAGAATAAATGAAATAGAACATTTTTTGAGTGTCTAATAATTTTTAGAGTGAATCAGAATATTCTTTAGTGTCACGGAAAATGTCAAAATTGAGCAAAATATTTTTTGTGTAAAAATGTACAAAAATTTTAATAGAGAAATATTTTCTTTTCTGCTAAATCGTTGATTATAAATGTTGCGAACTTTACCAACGTAATTAATTGAAAATTGTAAGAATCGAAAGGATTCTTTAAATTAACCTATACAAGTAAAATTACATTAAAGCAATTAAAAATTATTAATTTATTGTTATTAAAATATTATTTTTTAACTTTCATTAAATTCATAACTTTAATCAAATTATATTTTATAAAATAAATATTGAACGAAATGTTTATAATATAATAACATAAGATAACTAAATAATTTTTCTCTATTTATTATTAAAAATTTTCTACTTACCATCAATAATAAATTAGTTTTACTCGACGCACTCCTAACACTTTATTTATTATCAAAATTTTTAATTTATTTTACAATTTAAATTATTTCTTTTTATTTGTTTACGTTTTATTGATGACCAATGATGACATTTTTTAATATGACAGTTGCTTGCGCATGGACTATAAAAATACAAGTTGCACCACAGATATTTAATTTCTAGCAGCAACTTCAGGGGAAAGGCATTCACACGTTCGTTTTTGGTTTTATCTGTTTTAGAAAGTTTGGAATCGATCTTACCACCGAAAATGGGCATTTTCGAAAATGGCGTATGTCGCCGCCATTTTGAAATAAAAATTAAAAATTTTTTTTTTGCAAATTCTTAAATAAATTATTTATTACATGTAAAAGAAATTTTTTAAATAAATGTCATAGTTATTTTAATAATATATACTTAAAGCCTTCTTTTTGCCTGTTTTGAACTCGAATGTCCCCTTAAATGCTCTGATTTGATGCTGGTCCCCAAACTATGCCTCTAACTTTTTTACTACAATTTAAACATTAGCAAATACTTTTTAGTTAAATTACAATCTATAACATTTCCAACTATATTTATTTGTTAGTTGATGACAGGGTTTAAATGTTTTACGTAAGATATTTTTAGCTTAAGAACTCTGATTTGATGCAGGTCCCCACACTACGGATATAACTTTTGAATAATATTTAAATATTTACAAATACTTTTTAGCTAAATTACAATCTATTACATTTCTTATTTTATTTATTAGTTAGTTGAAAAAAGGAATTAAACGTTTTACAAAGATATTTTTAGCTTAAAAAATCTGATTTGATGCAGGTCCCCAAACTATGTATCCAAACTTGTAATATAATTTAAACATTAGCAAATACTTTTTAGCTAAATTGCAATCTATAACATTTCTTACTTTATTTATAAGCTAGTTGATAAAAGGGTTCAAATGTTTTACAAACATATTTTTAGCTTAAAAATTTTGATTTGATGCAGGTCCCCAAACTATGGATATAACTTTTGAATAATATTTAAATATTTACAAATACTTTTTAGCTAAATTGAAATCTATAACATTTCTTACTTTATTTATTAGCTAGTTGATAAGAGGGTTTAAATGTTTATCTAAGATATTTTTAGCTTAAAAACTCCAATTTGATGCAAGTCTCCAATTATATCTAAACTTTTAATATGATTTAAACATTAGCAAATACTTTTTAGCTAAATTGCAATCTATAACATTTCTTAGTATATTTATTAGTTAGTTAATGACAGGGTTTAAATGTTTTACAAAGATATTTTTAACTTAAGAACTCTGATTTGATGCAGGTTTCCAAACTATGGATATAAATTTTGGATAATATTTAAATATTTGCAAATACTTTTTAGCTCAATTTTAATCTATAACATTTTTTACTTTATTTATCAGTTAGTTGAAAAGAGCGATTAACTGTTTACGTAAGATATTTTTAGCTTAAAATCTCTGATTTGATGCAGGTCCTCAAACTATGGATATAACTTTTGAATAATATTTAAATATTTGCAATTACTTTTAAGCTAAATTACTACTTTTTAGTTAATTTCTCATGTTTTTTATATATTAAAATAAAATGTTTTTTGTAAACAAAAAGTATAAGTCTAATGGGGTTACCAAGAGAGAAAAAAATTGTAAAAAATGTTTTGTGAGAAATGTATTTACAAGGTTTTATAAATTGTACTATATGCCATGCTTTTTATCTTTTTCATTTTTTTATGGTTTGTTAGAATTTTTTTCTAAATTTTTTAATTATTTTATTCAATTTTTATTAAATGTTTTAACTTATTCTTATAAAATTATATTTTTAAAAATGCAGAAATTCCTGAAATATTTTAAAATACTCTTTATATTAAATTTTTTTTAAATGTTATTGAAATGAAAAAAAGTCGTATAGCACTAAATTTTTCTGTATTACAACTAGGTATAACGAGCCTGTAAACAAAAATGCTCTTACCTGATTTGAATGTTGACATTTGTCCCTAAAAGACAATATTACAAATCGATATTTGTTAATTTATCTTGTCTTTTAAAAGTGAGAAACGCCATCATCAAAATCAGGTGAAAGCATCTTTGTTTTTACATTTTAATATTTCTAACTTAATTTTACAATAATTTTTTCTTTCAGGAATTTTTACTTATTTATATTCAGGAGAATTTTCCAAATCCACTTGTGGTGAAAGACAATTATAACATTAAAACCCACATTCGCCGGGTCTTTAATATTAAACCTAATAGATCTAAACCGTAAGTAGATAACATTAAGATCAGACTTTGACAAGCGGATAGGCTAAAATTATTTAAATTATACTTTCTATGAAACATTATTTTTTATGCTTATATGGCTTTTGAAATTATTAGAATAAAACAAATTTTTTTAAAGTCATTAACAATTCAAATTTTACAGTGTTTTGATAAACATTTTCTTCTTTTTTCAGAAAGGGTGGAAACAAAAACAGTAGCGCAAGAAAAAAAAGGAAAAGAAAAAGCACGACAAAAGGAAGTGGAGAAAAAGGTGAAAGTGATGAAGAAATGGAAGATGAAAGAGAAGAGGAAGATAATGGCGAAAAAGAAAATGATGAAGAAATGGAAGATAAAAGATAAGAGGAAGATAATGGCGAAGAAGAAAATGATGAAGAAAATGAAGAATAATATGTAACCAGAACTTCCAAATGTGCAATTCATTTACCAAAAACGCTTTTTTATTTAATACTTTCGTTTCATTTTTAAATATTTAAGTTACACTCTTTTAGTATAAAAAAGGTTAATTTTAAATGTACTAGATTGTTTAAAATATTATTAAAATATTAATTTTAGTATTTAAAATAAATTATATAAATTAAAAAATTAGAAAACTGTCACAATAACTTATTTGCAAATTTTTTGTCTATATATTTTTACATGTCCCTAATATAATTTATGAAATCTTTAATTAAAAAATTTGTATATTTTATTGTAAAGGGTAAGTGCATCAATTGCTGCATGTTCGTGAAATGTGTTATTATTTATCACATAAGAAAATATTAATGTTTAGAAAACGTTGAAAAAATTATTTGAACAATACTTGATACAATTACAGTAGGATCTTCCAATAGTGCAGTCGTCGGGAATATTGTGCACTATTCGAAGAGTGCATAAACGTAATAATTTAGGAGCGTGTCAAGAAAATAAAGGGTCCCCCACTCCCAAATACTTGGCACCACTAAATGACACTAAACAATTAAATGACCGACGGCACTGTATTTGACGTCACAGATTCCCTTTCCCTTTGCCTCCCGGAACCCCTCGTCTACTTAACTCACTAATGACTGCACTGTTCAGAACTGCACTATTGAAAGATCCTACTGTAGTTTAATAGATTTAAAATTTAATTCTTTTGCTTGTAAATATTTTTTATCTGTGCAAAGATATCTTGGCTGGAATGCCGCAAGAACTAGTGCACTTACCGTATATTTATTGTATATTCTACAATTTTTAGAATGAAAAACCAATTTATTCTGTAAATAAAAATTTTAAAGTCTGTAATGTATTCTTTCTAAACTATTAATGACAATTTTTAAACTCTGTAAAACAATTTCGGCATTCTTATCATTTTCTTGTATATTGATAGTGCTGACGGGTTAAAATATTGATTTACGATATTTACAATTTTCAATTATATGTACTCTATTATTTCTATTGTTTATTTTTCCTTTGAATTGATTGATCTTTTATAGTTAAATGAAATTTTTACATTTCCAACTTCTAAAGAGGCCCTTCGCTGAAGGAAAAACTTCTGAGCACTTCTGAGTGCTATTTTTATGTATTATTTATCACATGACTTTAGTCGGTAAGGTAGTAACCTCGGTAGTAACCAATTTAATTTTCAAACTTGGCGCGCAAAAATACACTTCGCGACAGTGAATGCACCTTAAGGTACTATGTAATTTCGCATTTCAAGTTTTCAACTTAATAATTGTAATTATAATAATAAGTTTATTATTTTCTAGAGCAAATTTGATAAGTAGTTCAAATTCAGTCATTGCAAATTGGAAAAATTCATTATTTCCATCATTTTATATAAAATACCAAAGTGTAAACAAAGTGTGTTCAAAGTGTGATCGAATTCGTTCACACTCTATAACATCTTTTCCGACAGGGTTTTGTGACCGTAAAGAAATGTCTGCCTTTATCCTCTTGTTGCTTAATATATTATTTTTTCAATTACTGAACCTTACGCTACACTTCTGATTAGTTATACATTTTAGAAACCATTTTGCATTTTTTAAGTCTAACATCAAATTTTAATTAATTTTTAACATTTTTGTCGTCATATTGACGACATAAATTTTTAATTTTGACATCAAATTTGGATTTAGTGAACCCAAAAGCGTACGAGAGTAAACATTTTAGACAAATCCGGCAATATTAAAAAAAATTTGGTTGACATATTGGATACGCCATTTTGAATTTTAAAAAACGGACATCAAATTCGAATTCAGTGACTTCAAAAACCCCCGAGAAATAAATTTTGATCTAATGGTATCAATCTTGAAATTATCCGCCATTTTGAAATTTTTAATTTGACATTCCATAATACAGATAAACTGAAAGAGTGAATTTAAGTACTTAACAATAAAAAAAAATTTTTGATTTCATTGAAATAAACATTTTACATTAGAAAAAGTGCTTTTTTCATTTGTTTATAACAATATACACGGTAAGTTTAAACAAATTTTAATTTTTTTTCATACCACCCGCAATTTTTTTACACATTCTGTTTCTGGAGGGTTCTACGAGTAAGACGAGATAAGAATTAAAATCTGGTGACCAGCCGTTTTGTAAAAAATTGATTTTTAAGTTTTTAATATAGTTCCGCAAGTGCGCTATGAGTGATATTAGCCATATAATAAATAAAACTTCTTACTAAATAACAAAAAGTTTATAGAATCGTTATATCTATTCATCAAACTATAGATAAAATATTAGGAATAAAGAAATATACATTAAAATTTTATTTTTATTAAAATAAAGATAAATTTTGTACACGAAATTTTTTGCGCGCAAATTTTTTAAACATTTTACTGAAAACAATAACTTTTTTTAAATATTATGTAACATATAATATTAGTATAAATATCCCGAAATAATTGATAAATCTGCATAAAAACAGTTAAATATGGCGGCTGTTGTATTCCGTAATAGCTTTGAGTAATCGTCCAGCATAGTCTGGATGAGTCTGATCAACCTTATATTTCGTCCAAATTTTTTTAAAATCAGCATGTACAGTCTCCATCGCTTGTTCAGAGTAAAAACCAAGTTCTCAGTTATACTTTCTACAAAAGTATGGCACGTGCTCAAATACTGCATGTACTTTAGGAGTAATATTAATTTTTAAAGATATGTAACTTTTTTTGGAATTTCTTTTATGCGTTTCTTTAAAAGCAAGAAATATACTTCTTGCTTTTCAGATAAATTGGACGAAAACTTTGAATCGCATATAAGAAACTTCAAGAAAAGTTACATATCTTTAAAAATTAATATTACTCCTAAAGTACATGCAGTATTTGAGCACGTGCCATACTTTTGTAAAAGTATAACAGAGGACTTGGTTTTTATTCTGAACAAGCGATGGAGTCTGTACATGCTGATTTTAAAAAAATTTGGACGAAATATAAGATTGATCAGACTCATCCAGACTATGCTGGCCGATTACTCAAAGCTATTACGGAATACAACAGCCGCCATATTTAACTGTTTTTATGCAGATTTGTCAATTATTTCGGGATATTTATACTAATATTATATGTTACATAATATTTAAAAAAAAGTTATTGTTTTCAGTAAAATGTTTAAAAATTTGCGCGCAAAAAATTTCGTCTACAAAATTTATCTTTATTTTAATAAAAATAAAATTTTAATGTATATTTCTTTATTCCTAATATTTTATCTATAGTTTTATGAATAGATATAACGATTCTATAAACTTTTTGTTATTTAGTAAGAAGTTTTATTTATTATATGGCTAATATCACTCATAGCGCACTTGCGGAACTATATTAAAAACTTAAAAATCAATTTTTTACAAAACGGCTGGTTACCAGATTTTAATTCTTATCTCGTCTTACTCGTAGAACCCTCCAGAAACAGAATGTGTAAAAAAATTGCGGGTGGTATGAAAAAAAATTAAAATTTGTTTAAACTTTTACCGTGAATATAAATATTTATGCAAAGTAAAAATTAAATATTAGACTTCACCAATCTTTTACAAATTTAATGAGGATTATTACAAAAAATTGTTTTGCAACGATTGAAAATTGTTGGCTCTACGCTATTTTGATCATAAGAACATGTGTATTCTGTCAGAAAGTACCAGAAAACTGAGAATTAGGTCATTTTTCGTCTAAAAAATTGAATAACAATGCTTAAGGAGGTTCTCCGGCTGCTACTCTTGAAAAAATCGATTTTCTTCCAATTTTATTTAAATTTTGAGGAAATGTTTCTTCGAGTGGGCTCTAAATGTGGTAGAAATTTTAGAACCCTTTGCCATGCTAAATTTTGAAATATTCAAGTTCAAACTTCAGCTTCTACATGCGATTACTTTGAAAATGAAAAATGCCAACTACGATATTTCGTTTTTTGACATGGCAAAGGGATCTGAAATTTCTACCACATTTAGAGCGCACTCGAAGAAACATTTCCTCAAAATTTAAATAAAATTGTAAGAAAATCGATTTTTTCAAGAGTAGCAGCCGGAGAACCTCCTTAATAACAAAATTCAGCATACTGATCAACAGGGAATAAGGTTCTTTGACACCTAGAGCAACAAAAGTATAAAAACGTAAAATACTTTTGTTAAAAATTCGTGCCAGGAAACTGGGAATTTGTCTGACCAAATGGCCATTTCGATCACAAAGTACACAATTTTAGTTAATTGAACTGCAAGTTAAGTAAAATGCAAGTGATATCATATTTAGTTAACCTTAACTAAGCACTGTGAAAAATGGTGAAATTAACGGAATTAAAATTCTTCATAATTTTAACGTTTTTTATGATGCCAGGAAACTAAGAATGAATTTGAGGGACAAAATTCAAGATAATATTTTTTAAATAAAACATAATGTAATATGTAACAATTGTTTAAATCTTTGTAAAATACAACTATTTGAAATTATTATCCAAGTAAAAATTTGTATTTAATAGCTTAAAAATAATATTTATACACGGAAAAAAAAAGTTCGAGGATTATTCGGGAACTTCGTTCTTAACTCTTGGATACGGCGGGTAGTACACAGATAACTAAAGGTTGCCTCGTTTAAATATGTAATTTACTATTTCTCTACAAATTATAACTATTTCATCACTTCTCGGCAAACTGTTCTTGAAAAAGTCGGGAACTGTTCAAGAAAATCGAAAAGTTAGGCGAATGCAAGAAAAAATGGATTCTGCTTCCCCCCTCCCACTTCCCCTCCTTGACACGTGCGCACACACACACATTTATCCTTGAAGGTCACATACAATTTTTATTTTTTATTAAGTTTCTGAAATAGAAAAAACCATATTAGAGAAAAATCGACGGCGGCTGGAACAGAACTCGCGTACCCGAGAATAGAAGTCCGGCGTCTTATCCAGCTGAGCTAAACAGGCGAGTTAAATACCTCAGCATAAAATAAATATATAAGGCACGCAAGTCTTACTGACTGTGAGACTTGTTGAGACTGGTGCGCACAGTTTCTGCGCACCAAGATTCCTTGACGAGTTCCCGAAAATTTCAGAAACAGTTGCGGCCAGCGCCATGAACTTTACATGAGAAAGTAATGAAAAAGAGACTAATGGACTATTTATAGCTTTTTCTAATACAGTTCCCGAATTTCTTTCAAACATTCATTGATTACCATTGAATGTTCGTCGCTAGTTCAGAGCTGTTACCACGTATCCAAGAGTTAGGATATAATTCCTGAAATATCTGGGAACTTTTTTTTTCCGTGTATGTGACACGGAAAGTTAAAAGGGACCTACGATCCGAAAAAAAGATTTCGAGAAAAACGACTTTGAAGTTTAGCAAGTTGATTTTGATACTTGTGAACGTTTTAATGAATTTAAACTCGTTACTCGGGGGTTATTGGGGTCGCTGATTACGAATCCGATGTTAGTTTAAAAAAATTCAAAATGGCGGATCCAATATGTCGGATGACTTTTTTAAAAATTGATCGGATTTGCTTGAAAATCGTTACTTGGAGGTTATTGGGGTCGCTGATTACGAATCCGATGTTAGTTTTCAAAAATTCAAAATGGTGGATCCAATATGGCGGATGACTTTTTTAAAAATTGATCAGATTTGCTTGAAAATCGTTACTCGGGGGTTTTTGGGGTCGCTGATTATAAATCCGATGTTAGTTTTTAAAATTTCAAAATGGCGGATCCATTATGGTGGATGACTTTTGTAAAAATTGATCGGATTCGCTTGAAAATCGTTACTCGGGGGTTTTTGGGGTCGCTGATTATAAATCCGATGTTCGTTATTCAAAATGTCGGTTCCAATATAGTGGACGTAGTTTAAAAAAATGTTTGGATTCTCATATTAATTTATACTTTAGGGGTACTTTAGGGTCGATGATTGGGAAACAGATGGGTTTCTGGATCTCTATGTAAATTAGTATTTATTTGTATTAATGATGTGTTTAATTGTTCTTACCAATGTCATAGTTATTTTGTTCTTGTAGTTATTTTATTCCAAGCATTTTTCTTAATGCAGTAGCTTCAAAGGATGCATTTATTAATTTATTATGTAACAAACACCATCGGTGGTGGGACAAAGTTAACATTTTGTCATTAGTGTCAGAACTGAAGTATTAGCTTATGTTTACTGCGCGTAAATAAAAGAAAAGAGTTTGGTTATCGTGGCAAAGCAAAGAAATACTGATATATCAGATACAAAAATTAAATCCACGAAAAAAATATTAAAGAAGCAGAATTAATTTTAAAGAACAAAGTTTTTAAACATTCTAAATTTGTGAATTTTTTAAGTTTATAATCTTTTAAATGCTTAATCTTAAGTTCTTTATCGTGTTTTTCTTTGTATCACGTCTTTTTATTTATTGTGTTCTTCATTAAAGTAAATTTGTAAAATAAATAAAGTTATGAATATTCTGTTTGCTCATTTAAAAGACCATATACGTATTTGTATTAAAACCATACATTTAAAAATTCTGAAAAGCAAATCCCTATAATTTGTAAATAACTCGTCCGCCATATTGGATCCGCCATTTTGAATTTTTAAAAACTAACATCGGATTCGTAATCAGCAACTCCAAAAACCCCCGAGTAAGGAATTTCAAATGAATCCGATCAATTTTTAAAAAAGTCATTCGTCATATTGGATCCGCCGTTTTGAATTTTTAAAAACTATCATCATATTCGTAATCATCGACGCTAAAAACCTCCGAGTAACGATTTTCAAGCGAATCCAATCAATTTTTAAAAAAGTCATCCGCCATTTTGAATTTTCAAAAACTAACAACGGATTCGTAATCAACGACCCCGAAAACCCCCGAGTAACGAGTTTCAAGTGAATTTGATTAATTGCAGAAAAGTTTGTCAAATTTGATTTTGCTGTATTTTTTTTGGTCAAAGTACCTAACTTTGAAGTGAAGTTGTGAAAAAACTAATGCAGCTAGAAAGCTGAGGTTTAATGCGTTAGAATGAGCGGCCTATTTACTATAAGCATCAATAAAAAAATGAAAATCGATTTTTTCGGACCGTAGGTCCCTTCTAACTGTCCGTGTCACATATATAGTTTATTAACTTTCATTTTCAAATTGGGACATGCCAGGAAACTGAGAATTTAGTATTTGAATGCTTATTTTTTCCAAAAAATATTTTTTGAAACCGGGTAACGTTTTGTGGCATAATAGAAGTCATTAAGCACTACACTTCCCATTGAAAATAATTTTATTTTTTTCAAAATTAATGTAAAATACAACCTTGGACATCATATGAGCGGATGGGAAGAAGAACTTGCCGAGCGCTCGACCGAAAGGGATAGTTCCTGTCAGGTAGCAGTGTATGGCCTAGAGGCTCTCACTGCTACCTGACTGATATTATCCCTTACGTCCTCGCGCTTGCGCTTGGCAAGTTCTTCTTCATATTAGCTCATATGTTCCCTCGTTTGCAGAACTACCCATTTGTTAACGATGTAATCATTTTTATTCGCGATTTCCTACGTAATATTTTTTATCTTCGCTCAAAAAAGATATTTTATTAATTCTCGAAAAGGAAAATTTGACCGCTTTTACATTAAATGAAATCGATCGCTGTTTTGTGGAGTATGGCAATATTTTCGAACATGTTGAAATGGAATCAAAAAGATTTAACATCTTAAGAAAGAGGGGTCTTATTGATAGCGAAGACTTTAAAATCGGAATAAGGGGCCGTCCATATATTACGTAACGCTAATTTTTGAAAATTTTGACCCCCCCCCCTACCCCCATGTAACACACTGTTACATAAATTAGCGCTATTTTGTTGGCTTATCGTAACAAATAGCTTGACCCCCATCTCCCAAAAAAAGTTACGTAATATATGGACGATCCCTAACGTTCTCGGAAAAAATTGTCGATAATGATATTGGTTTAGTCTAAGAAAAAGTAAACGGCGTGTGCATTCCATTAAGGAAAAGTTTAAATATGTTTCTTTAAATACCAGGTTTGTTTGAATAAATGTTGCAGGTACCTACATGAAAACACTTTATCAAGAATCACACATTTTGTCGAATATTATCCAAGCAGATGTATGGAAAAATATTTATGCGGATGAAATATACAGTGATATCGTTTTTCTTTTGTATATGTCCTGGCCACTTAGACGAATCCGACATTAAGCTAAGTGTCCAGACAGTTAGCTAACTGCTGACAGTTAGACCAATACACGTCGATATCGTCTATTTGTCTAAGCATTAAGCTAAATGTCCGACACTTAGCTTACTGTCCACCGCCATTTCGTCATCTACAGTAAAATATTTCTCAATGAAAAAAAAAATTATTTATTGTGATAACAAAAAAAATTAACAAATTATTTATTTTTGCACGGATTAGTATGGTGGCATCGAGAACCACATATAATATTTTCTTTAAAGCAAGAACAGCGTTTAGTACAGCACTGCTCTTTTGTCGCTTTGCAGTTACATTTTTTGTAACCCTGTCCACCTGTACTCGATTGAGCTGCTATTACAAATTAATTTACATTAAATATAATAATTATAAAATAATTATTTCGATGCCACCATGCCAATCCGTGCAAAAATAAAAAATTTGTTAATTTTTTTTGTTATCACAATAAATAATTTTTTTTTCATTAAGAAATATTTGACTTTAAATGACGAAATGGCGGTGGATATTAAGCTGACTAATAATAAATGTAAAATTTGTTTTTTTATTGGCCGCATTAAATAAATTATTTTGGTATAGATGAAATGAATTTATTCATTTAGCTATTTTACTCTAAATGTCCAAATGGCGGTGGACAGTAAGCTAAGTGTCGGACATTTAGCTTAATGCTTAGACAAATAGACGATATCGACGTGTATTCGTCTAACTGTCAGCAGTTAGCTAACTGTCTGGACACTTAGCTTAATGTCGGATTCGTCTAAGTGGCCACGACATATATATTTTTTTTACGACGATTTAGAAGTTGTGAAACCGCTTAATGTACATGCTGGTATTAATAAGTTTGCATCTATTTATGCCTCAATAGCTTATATACCACTGAATATTGCATCGCACTTAAATACCATTCTTTTCTCTACGCTCCTATAATCATCCTAAGAAGGCTTGAAACAGGAGGTAAAACTTCGGTAGCGGGGTTATGGCAATGCTGAGTCGCTCAGCTGGTTTATGGTCAGGCGTTTTCTTTCAAAAAAGTCTCCGCCGCAATAGACCACATGGACTTCTGCGCATCTAACACACGTAAACACGGGAAAATATATTCTATACAAATACAATATGAAATATAAGTGTTTATATTTTCAAACACCTTTTAGTTATTAAAAAAACGTTTTAAAAACAAAAAATGTGTAAACTGTAGCATGAAGTGTTTTAAAAGTTAACAAAAAGTAATAGTCATAGTGTTATGTTTATCTTTCTTTTTATTACAACTTTTCACACAGAACGTTTTTGGCATTTTTTAACTATTTAAATAACACTTAATTTAATAATCACTTACATTATTTCTATTGTATCCGTTATGGCACACATTGTGTCTCGATTGCACTTTAAAGTTAACCTCAAATTAAAATCATATCATACACATATGAAACACACTGTATACAAGAATTTGAATGTGTGAGTGATGTGCAGAAGCTCCACGCCGACGACTTTTCGAAACGAAACGCCTGGTTAAAGACAGGCTCGTGACTTATCCCCACTACCGAAGTTTCACCTCCTGTCTCTACCCAATGGGAAAAAAACCATTGGCGCATTAATGGCCCAATAATGGGAGCCAGGCATGCCAATATTGGCACCCATTAATGGACCAATAGTAGTATACCAACTGTATAGAGTTTTTTATTCACGATTTGTAACAAAATTCTATTATTTTCAATAAATAAAAAAATGGGCACAATTCCCATTAATAATTAATTACTTATTAATACATTTTTAATTAATATTTATATATTAATTTAGGGTCATTTGGGGTAGATCTAAACGGAATAACTATTTTTCACCAAAAACATTAGTTTTTTTTGTTAAAAGGTAAAACGGACGAATTTCTTTTGCATGAACTTATTACTTTACTTCCCTAGAAAAATTTTATGAGGTATAAAAAATATTGATGCACCTGAATCGCCTAAAACTGACTGTTTACATTTACCCCGAGATTTTCAAATTTTCCTAAAAATCGGGTTAAATGTAAACACCACTGTAGTTAAGCAAGGTTTAAGAAATAAGTTATTTCAAGTATACTACTGTTTTAAGGGATGGAAAAACTGAAAAAAATTCTTTGTAGATGTATAGTAAATCAACCAGTTGATTGATAATGTATCATATAAAATAAACAATCAACCATTACAAAATTAGTAATGTAAAAACTTGAATAACTTGAACAAATTTTAATAGATTTTCATTCAACTTAGTAAAAAGAAGTTTTTAAGGTTGCTGAATAAGAATCTAAAATCGAATTTTTAAATTTTAAAATGGTGGATCTAATATAGCGGTCAAACATAAACTATGCAATACAAAACTGACTAACACGAAGGAGGTATGAAAGAGGACCTAATTTCTTTTTCTATGTAATTTTACATTGCCAAAGTAATAAAATTGTGAAATAGAAGCAAATTTATTCAATTATTTTCTTTT
Source organism: Leptopilina heterotoma (assembly GCF_015476425.1). Lineage (NCBI taxonomy): Eukaryota > Metazoa > Arthropoda > Insecta > Hymenoptera > Figitidae > Leptopilina > Leptopilina heterotoma. Next base: position 214,273 of record NW_025111111.1, read on the forward strand.
AAAATGTAGTTCAAGTTCTGTTTACATTTACCCCTAGTTTTCGAATTCTCGGGCATTGCCAATTGTCAAAATAAAATATTGGCAATACTCAGAACATCTTGTAGGTGAGCTGAGGTAAAAATATTGACGTCGTACTTATTTTTCAATTTGTAAATTTAGCTAAAACATCTACTGTTTACATTTACCCCTTGTTTACATTTACCCCAAATAGCCCTATTAGTATATTAATAATAAATTATTTAATTATTAATAAATTTCTAATTTAAATTAATATATTAGTATATTATTACACAGGCACACAAAAAAATAAAAAAATAAAAACCCAGAGGTCACACCCCCCTATCCCCATGTTTTTGGGGTCGCTGAAACCGAATATGACCATGAAAATTTTTTTTCATCGGCCATTTTCCCGCTACCACCCCCTTACACCTGCTCCTGGGGGTTGGAATTTCAGTTTTAAAAAATGTGGAGTAGGGTGTCTATTCCTATGTTTTCTGGGTCGCTAAATCCAAAAAAGACTACCAAAAACAAATTCTTCCCTCCCTTAACCCCCTACAACCCCCTTAACACCCGCAGGGTGGGGGATCGAAATTCGATATTTCACGAAAAGTCGATTACGGTGTCTAAACCTACGTTTTTTGGGTCGCTGAAACCAAAAAAGACTACCAAAATCAAATCCTCTCCACCCTCGACCCCCTACAACCCCTGCAATAATTTTTTTCAAATAAAACGAACCGATTTTTGGCCGATTTTTGTTTTACGGGGTTGAGGGTGGAAAGGATTTGATTTTGGTAGTCTTTTTTGGTTTCAGCGACCCAAAAAACGTAGGTTTAGACACCGTAATCGACTTTTCGTGAAAAGTCGAATTTCGACTCCTCACTCTGGGGTTATTAAGGGGGTTGTAGGGGGTTAAGGAAGGGAAGAATTTGTTTTTGGCAGTCTTTTTTGGTTTTAGCGACCTAAAAAACATAAGAATAGACACCCTACTCCACTTTTTTTTAAAATGAAATTCCAACCCCCGGGAGCAGGTGTAAGAGGGTGGGAGCGGGAAAATGGCCGATGAAAAAAAATTTTCAATGTCATATTCGGTTTCAGCAACCCTAAAAACATGGGGATAGGGGGGTGTGCCCTCTGGGTTTTGACTTTTTTATTTTTTTGTGTGCCTGTGTTATTAATTCCCATAATAATAATTTATTAATCATAATTTTTTAAAATATAAGTTAGAATTTTTTTTAAGAAGATTGAGCATTTTTCTTTATTTTTTTATTTGTGTTAAAGAAATACTTGAAAAGACATTTAATTTTCTTTATTTTATAAAACATTAAGAATGTTAATACTTAATTATATTATTGTTAAATATCTTTGCCGTAGAAAAGAAAAACTACACGCGCGTTTTTTTCTAGTTATCTTCATAATTTTAAGTAATTCTTATAATTATTTTGAATTAATTGTAAAATAATTTCAAATTATTCAAATGTTCCCGCGTTGCATAGGGCGAACAAACATCAGTTCTACTCGTATCTCAGTTACTCTAGCCCGTACATATAAAGGCTGAACTCATCAGGTCCATTCGTAGAATATAATTCTGCCTCCTGCCTCTCCTATTTTTGCACAGGATGTGAGGCAATTTTTTAATAGAGAGAGATCTCACTAATTACTGTAATGACTTTTTTCTTTTACAAATATAATAATTAAAAAAAATTAATAAACAATTTTTAAGTTTTATAATTAAATAATTTCAATTAATAATTTTTGTTAATTTAAAAAATTTTTATTATTAGCGTTTTATTGGCAGCCATTAATGTGCCAATGATGGCTGCCAATTATTGGCAACGACGTAGTCAGCCCATGACTTTACCACTATTGGTCCATTAATGGGTGCCAATAATATACCAATAGAAAATCAATGGCTCCCAATATTGGGCTATTAATGCGCCAATGGTGACTCTTGGCAGTATCCCATTGGGTAGCCTTCTCGAATTATCCGATAAAATTCTATGTGTCAATAAAAAAGTGTTTGAAAAGTTAATTCAAGAATTAAATTATTTAAGAACAGAAGATATTGTAATAAATATTAAAAATGTCTGTAAACGAGTAATGTTTCAATTAGTTTTAGTCTTAGGAGAAAATTTAGGCTTCAATCAAATACTAGGATTTGTTGAATCACTTAGAACCAATTTTTTTGTAGAATGTGCAATGCAACTTTAAAAGAATCTGAGGAAATATGTGTAGAAGATAAAAAAAATTAAGAACTAAACAGGACTATGAAAATGGTATGTATGATGGTATTAAGGGCATGTCCAAGTTGTGAAATGTAAAAAAACCAAGCACTAAAATTGCAATTTTGCGCCAGCCGATTCTCCCATAAAAATTAACATTTTTACACTTTCTTTACAAAAATGGAAAATTAGAGTGTAAAAGTTTCCAATCAAATAATTTTCAACTATGATCAATAAAAAGCAATTAGTAAAATAACTAATTAAAATGACCTGTAAAACAGCATTTTTGACGCGTCGCGCGAAAAATAAACTGTTTGAGTATATCAACCGTACGGATGATGAAGAAGTCCTATGTCAGCGATTGGACCTTCAACATGTGGAAAGGGAAATTTTTCCTTTTCGCCTTGAAATTACAAGGGAAAGGGTACAAACTTCTTCATCGTTGTTTTAGTTCAAAACTTAGTTATTTATCATGCTTTTAGCAATGCAAGGTATAGTTACTAAATTCAACACGTCAGTTCATTATTTCCATAAAGAAGATGTGAATTTACATTTATTTATAAAAATGAGAAGCTCGAAAAAAATGTGCATTTTCGCATGGTGATATCATTGCGACCTTGGTACGGTCTGCGCACATGCAGAGAGCAACAAAGTTTATGTCGCGAAAAATTAAAGTGTTTGACTATATCAACCGCACGGACGATGAAAAAGTTTGTACCCTTTCCCTTGAAATTTCAAGGAGGAAAGGAAAAAATTTCCCTTTCCACATGTTGAAGGTCCAATCGCTGACATGGGACTTCTTCATCATCCGTTTATTTTTCGCGACGCGTCAAAAATGCTGTTTTTCAGGTCATTTTAATTAGTTATTTTACTAATTGCTTTTTATTGATCATAGTAAAATATATAAAGGGCGAAACAAAGCGGATAGTTTTATATTTTGTCAGGGAATAAAATAAAACACTAAAAACCAGCAGTTTAAAACGAACGAACAATATATTTAATTAATTTAGGTTTTAATAAGAAGAAATACAAAAAATTTGTTGACGATTATACGACCGGCAGCGCACTGTCGGTTTTCTCTCATTTCTTATCACTAGTCATATTTTCGGGGAATCTCGGTTCCCCATCGTTTACAAGTTACACTACATATAAATCGACATCACACACACAATACTATTCCAGTTCGGCCTTTTCTGATATATCTCCGACCTCAAGGATGTCAAAAAAAATAATTTTATAATACAAATTTTCCTTCCCTTTGACGTCAATAAGAAAAGTACTTCACCGACAATAGCAACTTATATTTTTTTTTCTTTACGTTATTGGTGACCACATACGCATGTTCCGAGGTTCCCATACACCCTCATATTTTCTCTGTGCTAACTGAAAACTTTCGATATCGGCCACTATGTACCTCTGATTTCATAAAACCTTAGTGACGACATACGGACCTTTAAAACGCGGTACAAGTTTCAGAGATACCCCCTTCGTCGAGTTAAAGTTCCGCACCATAATATAATCACCCACCTTGTATTCAGTAGCAGCTTTACGCTTTTTATTTGCATTATTTACATAATTTTCTTGCGCTTTCTGCAAGCACTCGTCAGCTTTATTCCTAATCACGGTAAGTTTAAACAAATTTTAATTTTTTTTCATACCACCCGCAATTTTTTTACACATTCTGTTTCTGTAGGGTTCTACGAGTAAGACGAGATAAGAATTAAAATCTGGTGACCAGCCGTTTTGTAAAAAATTGATTTTTAAGTTTTTAATATAGTTCCGCAAGTGCGCTATGAGTGATATTAGCCATATAATAAATAAAACTTCTTACTAAATAACAAAAAGTTTATAGAATCGTTATATCTATTCATAAAACTATAGATAAAATATTAGGAATAAAGAAATATACATTAAAATTTTATTTTTATTAAAATAAAGATAAATTTTGTAGACGAAATTTTTTGCGCGCAAATTTTTTAAACATTTTACTGAAAACAATAACTTTTTTTTAAATATTATGTAATATATAATATTAGTATAAATATCCTGAAATAATTGACAAATCTGCATAAAAACAGTTAAATATGGCGGCTGTTGTATTCCGTAATAGCTTTAAGTAATCGTCCAGCATAGTCTGGATGAGTCTGATCAATCTTATATTTCGTCCAAATTTTTTTAAAATCAGCATTAGTGATGCCGCGATACGAGACGAGGCGATAATTTCAACTGTCTCGTCTTGTCTCGTTATTATAGGGCAATTTATCGTCTCGTCTCGTGTTTCGAAAATATTACATATTATCGTCTCGTCTCGTCTCGAGTGTCGAGAATGCTACACATTATCGTCTCGTCTCGTCTCGAGTGTCGAGAATGCTACACATTCTAGTTTTCTCTCGTCTTTTTCAGCTTTTTTATAGAAGTATTGTAAAAAATTTGACGTGTTAATTTTTTTTAATGTTAATATTTATCTTAGATATACATATGTATATCTAAGATATGTAAGTATATATACATATGTGACTGTCCACGAGAAAACACGGCTTAGCTCCCAAACGTGAATTTCACAGGGCGAGCGATTGAAGTACTACGATTGAAGTTAACTACGCTTGACATACACATCTTTAAAACGATATATTGTCGAAAGTAATTGATATTTTTAACTTTTGACTTTTGCATTTGAAAAAGCAACATAAAATCTGTCGATTACCATATAAAACTTAAAATTGATTTTTTGGACCTAAGCCGTGTTTTCTCGTGGACAGTCACATATGTATATCTATATCCCAGATAGCACAACAATTTGCCACAAGTTTGCAGCAAGTTTGCATTGCAAACTTCGAAAATTTGCATGGCAAGTTTGCAGCAAACTTGCAGCAAACTTGCAGCAAGTTGTGAAATGTCCGCCTTGTGGCAAGTTTGCATGCAAACTTGCAGAAAACTTGCGTGGCAAGGTAAATTAAAATGTCTGCGCAGTAGTTTTATATGACATATAGAGCTGCGCACTACATTTTGTCACCTTCCCCAAGAGGGAAGGCAACATGTAACAAAATATGTACATTTTGAATACAAAAAAATTTTTTTGAAAACTTTTTAGAAAGTTTTTAAAGTTTTCAGCAAGTTTGTTACAACTTTTCTGCAAGTTTTCTGTGAAAACTTGTAGCAAGTTTGCATGCAAACTTGCCACAAGGCGGACATTTCACAACTTGCCGCAAGTTTACTGCAAACTTGCCATGCAAATTTTCGAAGTTTGCAATGCAAACTTGCTGCAAACTTGTGGCAAATTGTTGTGCTATCTGGGATGTATATCTACATATGTATGTCTGTAAAATTTTGTTCGCACATTACGAAAAAATGACCTGACGATTAAGGTGAGACTTGGTAGTCTCTCAGGTATTAGTCTGGTTTAAAATTTTAGCTATATTGGAATAAAAAATGTTAAGGAGGTTCTATCGCTTGAAGCAGCTAGTCAAAACAGTGACAAATATTTAATCATTTGACTCACTTGATAACGTAAAACGTTTGGCAACGCCGAATTATTTCTAACCTGTGATGAAAATTATCATTTAAATTTCGCGCTCAAATTTAATGTGTATAGTGCATGCAACGTTGCCAAACGTTACAAGTGTTGTTTATATTATCAGATGAAACGTAAATTTTGTTTACAAATTGATTTATTGTAAATCTCACAGGTACCTATTGACAATTGTTTTTACAGATATATAATTATTGCATATCGGTTTAGTATTTAAAAAATTTAGAACAATATCTGTTCATTTAATACTTTGCAGTATGTAAATATATATGACAAATTACTCAATTTCCATTAGACTCAATGTTAAATGTTGAAAACCAAAAATGTTTATAACTTTTTTCATAGGTACCTAGAGGTCACAAAAATTTAACTACGCCTTTATATTAACTTTATCTAGCTGCTCATCAAGTTTTATCAAAATCTGTTCATTAAATCAACTATCGATAGAACCTCCTTAAGCTGAATAATAGTTACAATTTATTTTCAAATAATCAAAAATGCAAATTTTTTTATTTTTTGCATTAAAAAAATGTTTTTGTCTCCAATAACTGATTACTTGTTTTGTTTATTATCAAATAAATTTTATTTGCTTCAAATTCTGAATTCATTGGTTCAAAAATAATTTATTTCAGTAAAATAAAAATTATTTCATTCAAGTTCAAGTGAATATTTTCTTATTTGATTCAAATCAAATAATTTTTAAAAAGATAAATATAAAAGTTGCTAAATTTTTTAGCTAAATATAGAACCCATTTTCACAATAATATTTAAAAATAAGCAAAGAAACTGAATTTATGATCCAAACCCAAATTTTTTTTTTCACAATTTTTTAAAATTTATTTTTCCGTTAAATATTGCTCATTAAAAAAAACACTGAAAAATGAATTAAATTTCAACTTTTAGTTAAAAAAGAATTTATTTACTAAATATTATGTATAAAAAAATATAATTTATATAAAATATTTATAATTTCTTATATTTTGTTTAAAAAGACTATTAAATGCAACGTAAACAATAAAAGATTTTAGTATACATATATTATCTATCATATTTTATATGTTAACCGTAACTATATATTTTCAGAATAAAACTTTGCAATTTAAAAAAAATTCTCGTCGAGAATTCTCGTCTCTCGTGACACCTCTCTCGTCTTGTATCGTTTTAGCGATAATTAAAAAAATACTGTCTCGTCTCGTCTCGAGTCAAAGTTCTCTCGTTTCGTCTCGCCTCTCGCCATTATCGCGGCAACACTAATCAGCATGTACAGACTCCATCGCTTGTTCAGAATAAAAACCAAGTCCTCTGTTATACTTTTACAAAAGTATGGCACGTGCTCAAATACTGCATGTACTTTAGGAGTAATATTAATTTTTAAAGATATGTAACTTTTCTTGAAGTTTCTTATATGCGATTCAAAGTTTTCGTCCAATTTATCTGAAAAGCAAGAAGTATACTTCTTGCTTTAAAAGAAACGCATAAAAGAAATTCCAAAAAAAGTTACATATCTTTAAAAATTAATATTACTCCTAAAGTACATGCAGTATTTGAGCACGTGCCATACTTTTGTAGAAAGTATAACTGAGAACTTGGTTTTTACTCTGAACAAGCGATGGAGTCTGTACATGCTGATTTTAAAAAAATTTGGACGAAATATAAGGTTGATCAGACTCATCCAGACTATGCTGGACGATTACTCAAAGCTATTACGGAATACAACAGCCGCCATATTTAACTGTTTTTATGCAGATTTATCAATTATTTCGGGATATTTATACTAATATTATATGTTACATAATATTTAAAAAAGTTATTGTTTTCAGTAAAATGTTTCAAAAATTTGCGCGCAAAAAATTTCGTGTACAAAATTTATCTTTATTTTAATAAAAATAAAATTTTAATGTATATTTCTTTATTCCTAATATTTTATCTATAGTTTTATGAATAGATATAACGATTCTATAAACTTTTTGTTATTTAGTAAGAAGTTTTATTTATTATATGGCTAATATCACTCATAGCGCACTTGCGGAACTATATTAAAAACTTAAAAATCAATTTTTTACAAAACGGCTGGTCACCAGATTTTAATTCTTATCTCGTCTTACTCGTAGAACCCTCCAGAAACAGAATGTGTAAAAAAATTGCGGGTGGTATGAAAAAAAATTAAAATTTGTTTAAACTTACCGTGTAATCCCAATAAAATTTCTTTCTCTCTCATTTACAACAGAGTCGACAAATTCCTTTACGTAATCCAGTGATTGATAAGATCCACTGATCCACAGTAAGATCCACTGATCTTACCTCTTTGAGCTGCACCAAATAACAATATGCTTGGTAACTCATTCGTCGAGCTATGAACAGTATTATTAAGTGCGTATTCTACCTCTGTAATTAATTTTGGCCATTGTAACCCTGCCTTAAAATCAGACAATTTACTAAGCATTGGAGCAAGAGATTTAATTTCAATTTCGACTTGTCCGTTTGCTTGCGGAGACGCGCTGGCTACTCTTTTAAATACAATATCATTCTCTTTCAAAAAATCCTGAAATTCTTGAGAGGTGAACGCCGTACTTCGATCTGACACTAAAACTTTAGGTTTACTAAAATTATCAAAATATTTATTTAAACAATTGATCGCTTCCGACGTCGTCGTGGACTTTGTAGGATATAATTTCACAAATTTCGTAAATGCATCTATAACGACCAATATGTGCTTCTTCGATTTCACTCATGCTATACATTTATAACAATTATGTACATGTTCTGCGATTTTCTTTTGCATTTTCGAAAATCAATAACTTGTATGCAATATTCCATACATCTTACTTATTCCTTGGTGACCAAAGTCGTCATGGTACTTAAACAACACATTTTTTTCCATAGAGGATAGAACATAAAATAAAAGTGTGTCACCTTTGTCAATTTTTCGATAAAAAACGCCATTTCTCATTTCAAATATTTTATTTTCCTGCTTCGAAATTTTATTCTTTAAGTCAACAATTTTTTCATCTTTATTTTGAGCTAACATTAAATTTGTTTCAAATGAATTATCTTCGATAACACAAATTTCATTACAACGACTCAGACCGTCGACATGAGACATTCTAATTCCAGGGCGATGCTCGGTGGTATATTCATAGTTTTGTAATTCTAAGACCCATCGAGAATTCTCGGATTGATATCCTTCTTCTTCAACGCCAATGCAAGTGAGTTGCAATCGGTAATGGTTTTAAAAGAAATTCCCTCCAGATAAATCCGAAATCGTCTTAAAGAATAAATAATTGCCAGCATTTCAAGTTCAAAACTATGATAACGACTTTCAACTTCTGTCGTACGTTTTGAAAAATAAAATACCGGGTGAAACTTTCTTTTTCTGCATCAATACCCCACCGAAACCATGCGCACTTGCATCACAATGCAATTCAGTCTCATGTCGATGATCATAAAAAGCGAAAACTAGAGATTCGGTTAGCTTCCTCTTTAATAATTCAAATGACAACATTTCCCTCTCCCCAAACTCAAATTTAACCCCCTTTCGTAAAAGATCGCTCAGTAGTTTTGCTATTATTGAAAACCTCTCGATATATTTACGAAAGTATTGCGCAATGTCCAGAAAACTTCGGACATCTTTCACGTCTTTGGGTATTGGAAAGTCAGAAACTGCTGCGATTCCACTTTTTGTGGGTTTTATCCTCTCTTCACAGATAACGTACCCCAAAAATTCAACTTCTTTTATAAGAAACTCGCATTTATCAAACCGTATCTCCATTTTATTTACAACAAACAATTTAAACAACTTTTTCAATACTGAAAAATGGTTTTCAATATCTACTGTCGCGATCAAAATGTCATCTATATACACTACAATGTCGCCAGCCACAATAAGATCTTTCAAAACTGTATTGACAATTGTTTTGAATCGAGATGGTGCTGTTTTCAGATTAAAAGGCATACATAAATATTCAAATTGTCCAAATGGAGTGACAAACGATGTGTACTTTCGAGATTATTCCGCTATCGATATATGATAAAACGCGTCTTTCAAATCTATTCGACTAAATATTATTTTACCACTAAGCACATCGAGCAAATCTTCCATTAGAGACAATGGATAGTTGTATTTAATAATATTTTTATTTAACGCGCGATAATCTGTACACATCCTTATCTCTCCATTTTTCTTTTTAACTAGCACGATTCTAGACGCAAATTCAGCATCACTCGGACGAATTCATTTTTGAGCTAACAATGTATCTAAAATTTTTCTCTATTTAATTTTCTCTTCATATGACAAACGAATTGGACGACATTGAAATGGTTTTTCGTCTCTAAGAATAATTTTAAGTTCCGCGTCGACATTTGGCTTTTCCGGCCTTTTGGGTTTTTCATAACATTCTAAGAAAATAGATTTTACACGCTCGCGATCTTCTTCTGAGATATCTTTGCCAATAATAAGACGATCAACACTTGAAGTATCTTGAGTATCAATTTCAATGTTTAAAATTTCCCTAGTTACAGTCTCAATACAATTATCACTATCTGTTAATTTTAAACGGAATTTTCTCAATGCATTTCGGCCCACTAGCACTGATGCCCTCATAGTGCTATCATCTACTATATACAATTTTAAATCTCTAACTTTCCCACTAAGATTCGCTCTAGCATTCAAAATCCCCATTATTTTTAATTTAGAATCATTTATCCCGGCGAAACTAAAATTTTCTATATCTTTATTTAACTTTACAAAATAATTTACAAATTTTCCCTTTATAAAGCTTATTTGGCTTCCACTATCAAGCCTCGTAACAAGATCCATGCAAAATACCTCATCGTTGATGTCAAATAGTACAGTCAATCTAGCTTGAAAAAGCCGTTTTTTTGGAAAAAAATACCTTAATCGAGATTATTTCATAAATCGTTAGTGGTATATGTGACTAGCTTAAAACCAAAAAGTTGGGACACCCCCCCTTGGGGAAGGGGGGGAAACTCAAAATTTCTTTGGATTCGATTTTGTGCAAAAACCGTAAGTCTTACTAAAAAATTTCTCAAACAAAAGTTGTAGAAAACATATTTTTCTACATTTTATCTCATTGGGCCACTACTGTACAACTTAATGTGCGAAAGCTAGAGGGCGCCAAAATTGCTAAGAATCAGTTTTTCCCTTTTTTCGTACCAAAAAAATCATTTTTGCGTTTTGCTGTAAATAGAAAAGTTGTAGAGCTCAAAAAAACCTACAAAATTCATATACATAATTTTTTTCCACGTTGCACTCTTTCAGAGTTACAGGCTGTTTATTAATTGTTACGTATAGGTAATACATATAATTGGCGGGAATGGAATGACCGAAGTTCTATTTATTGTTCTCGAGGTTTGTGATTACAGCAAAATGTTAAATTTGGTTTACTATTTTAGCGGAAAAAGTGTTTTTAATAAAAAATGACAGTTATTTACAGTACCGTCCGCAATTGTCAGTCCACCCATTTTTAAAGGAATGACAAAAATTTTTTATCATAAAATTCATGAAAACTAAAATTTTTTTTGGTTTATATTTTAAAAGACGATAAAATTTTGAAAAGAATAAGACCTTACAGAAGTCATTTGGCCAAAATTTGTAGAAGATATTCCTAAAAATCGTCATTTTCCATGTTTTACAAAAATTTAAATAACTTCTAAAATAATGAACGCTTTTTAATAATCTTAGGCTTATTTTAAAGGTCTTTTTCTACGGAATAAGAATTACTTATAGGCATTAACCTGTCATTTTTAACTTGGAATAACCATGACGTCAAAATTAGACAAAAAAGTTGGAAAAATTTGAAATCAATTTTTTGTACTAAAAACTATTCTAGAACATATATAAAACATGATATGGTGTAGATTTTTCAAGAAAATTTAATAAAAATATATGTTTGAGTTTCAAAAATTATTTTTCTTTTAATAATATTATTTCAAATTTTTTGAATTTTTTTGTCCAACTTTGACGTCATGCTTATTCCAAGTTAAAAATTACAGGTTAATGCCTATAAGTAATTCTTATTCTGTAGAAAATGGTCTTTAAAATAAGCCTAAGATTATTAAAAAGCGTCCATTATTTTAGAAGTTATTCAAATTTTTGTAAAACATTGAAAATGACGATTTTTAAGAATATCTTCTACAAATTTTGGCCAAATGACTTCTGTAAGGTCTTATTCTTTTCAAAATTTTATTGTCTTTTAAAATATAAACCAAAAAAAATTTTACTTTTTATGAATTTTATGTTAAAAAATTTTTGTCATTCCTTTGAAAATGGGTGGACTGACAATTTCGGACGGTACTGTAAAAATCATCCTTATATTATAAATATAAATATAACGCTGACATAATAGTGTATTATGCACCAAGGGTGTAAAGCGCAGTTTATAGTAACGTTCGCGTTGAAACCGGGCGAGTGTATTAAAGACGAGTTCGTAGAACATTGTTCAAATTCAAAATCGTAAAGTCATCCTAACCTAAAAATTTCGATTACACTGTAAAAAAAGGGAGTTAAATTTTAACTCCCACGGGGGGACTATAAAAGTCGCACCCATTGGGGAGTTAATGCCAGGGGACTTAAATAAAGAGAGTTAAAATTTCACACCCAAATGCTAACTCCCCAAGAAAAAAATAACTCGCGCGGGTGTTGAATGAAGGGAGTTAGAAATTAACTCTCTTTTGGAGTTGATTTTTAACTTGAAAAATTTCACTTCCAACTCCCGAGTCCGTTAACTCCCTAATTTTTTTACAGTGTAGATTATTAATTGTGCATTCTTTTCGAAAATTTACGATTCAGTCGAAATTTTTAGGTTAGGATGTCTTTACGATTTTGAGCATATATGACAAAGTATTGTATAATCAAGGGTGGACCTCGTTTTTTCCTTTGAAAAATGATCTACGAACTCGTCTTTACACTCGCCCGCGGTTTCAACGCGAACGTTACTACTAAACTACTATTTATAATATATTTAATATATAATTTATATTTATATATCCATATATTTATGGATGATTTTCAAATAACTGTCATTTTTTCAATAAAACACTTTTTTCCGCTAAAATAGTAAACCAAATTTAACATTTGGCTGTAATCACAAACCTCGAGAACAATAAATAGAACTTCGGTCATTCCATTCCCGCCAATTATATGTATTACCTATACGTAACAATTAATAAACAGCCTGTAACTCTGAAAGAGTGCAACGTGGAAAAAAATTATGTATATGAATTTTGTAGGTTTTTTTGAGCTCTACAACTTATCTATTTACACCAAAACGCAAAAATGATTTTTTTGGTACGAAAAAGGGGAAGAACTGATTCTTAGCAATTTTGGCGCCCTCTAGCTTTCGCACATTAAGTTGTACAGTAGTGGCCCAATGAGATAAAATGTAGAGAAATATGTTCTCTACAACTTTTGTTTGAGAAATTTTTTAGTAAGACTTACGGTTTTTGCACAAAATCGAATCCAAAGAAATTTTCCCCAAGGAGGGGTGTCCCAACTTTTTGGTTTTAAGCTAGTCACATATACCACTAACGATTTATGAAATAATCTCGAGTAAGGTATTTTTTTCCATCAAAAATGCCAGATTGACTGTACTAAAACTCGTAGCTCGCTGTCATCATGAAGTCGTCTTCTTCATCTCCATCGTCGATACATGCTATTTCCTTGCTGCTTCCTTGAATCTTATTGCACCGCTTAGGACAATCTTTAATAATGTGTTCACTTGATCCGCACGAAAAACATGACCTGTTCTTCCTGAGCTCTTGCGTACAGTCTAATGCCATGTGACCCCACTTACTACAATTATAGCAACGCCCATGAACCTCCTTCCCACCAGTCTTCGTCTCCTCTTTACTAGTTCTAAGAGGTTTGTCGCCTTCACTGCTTTGCTTCGAGTTTATAGTGACTTTTTCAAATGCTCCGAGCACATTTTCAAGATTCTGGAATCTCTGTATGCGTGCTTGATTACGCAAATTCATATCAGGAATCCCTTGCACGTATTATTCGATTCTCTCGTCGTCTGGAACCGACACCCTGTTGGCTATAATCGTCTTCTCGTGGATATACTCGCTAAAAGTCTCCCCCTTTTTCCATATTTGCTCTTCGAACTGTTTTTTAATAGGATTCTGTTGGGCTGTTGGTGAAACATTTTCCTAATTTCGCTCAAAAGTTGATCTGTAGACATTTCAATGTGTTCAGGTCTTGAATGGAACCATGATAATGCTTTAGATTTCAGCCTTGAACAAATTAGGACTCTAGTCGCATCGTCTTCCAAGTAGTACGTCGACTTCAGCATTTTCACCTGTCTCTCCCAACTGTCGAATGTGCCGCTGTTTCCTTCGAAGGTACTCAGAAGCTCGCTAATATCTGCTATCCCCACTTTTGGTATCACAGCTGAGTTTTCCACCAGTGCTGGTGATCCCCTCTGGCTGCCTAGAATCGTCTCAATTCGGGAACGAATTTCCCCCAACTCGTTGGCTTCTGCGTCACGTTCTCGTCTTTCAACATTCAATATGTCCGCAACTGAATTTTCTTTACTTCCAGAAATATTGGTCAACTCCATTTTGGCTGATTCCAACTGCCGAGCCAACTCCAATCTCTCATTCCTTATCAATCTGAGCTGCTCTTCTTGTTCCAGTTGTTTTTGCCTTTGATTAATATTTCTCAATTCTTCAATTTGTTCCCGCGCTGCTTCCAATTCTGCCATAAGAGCTTCATTATCAATTATTTCTGTTTGAGGGTCGGCTTTGCTCCTAGTACCAGTTTTCTGAGTATTTTACTCATTCGTCAATTGGAGCAAAGACCAGTCAGGATCTACTTCCATAATACGTGCAATCAATTCTGCCTTGTTGCCCGTAATCGTCAGTCCCAACTTCCTTAAAATCTCTTTTAGTTCACTTACAAGCAATTTGTACAAATTTGGCGCCATCTTGATCGTAAACCACGTTTTCACACTTAAGCGTTACTTTACGTTCCACCAAAATTTTCACTAAACAATAATGTACGAAATAAAACAATGAGTGCGCGAACAATCGCTATGCCTGGTCGATATCGTCGTTAAATATTTTAAAGGAAAAGTCACTTATCACTTGAAACAAATTCACCACGCGGTGTCGAAAATTTTAAAAATGTCGACCACTTAAACCGACGCGGCTTGTTCATTATCTCACTTCTGATAAAAACTGTAATATATAAAGGGCGAAACAAAGCGGATAGTTTTATATTTTGTCAGGGAATAAAATAAAACACTAAAACCATCAGTTTAAAACGAACGAACAAAATATTTAATTAATTCAGGTTTTAATAAGAAGAAATACAAAACGGTTGTTGACGATTATACGACCGGCAGCGCACTGTCGGATTTCCCTCATTTTTTATCACTCGTCATATTTTCGGGGAATCTCGGTTCCCCATCGTTTACAAGTTACACTACATATAAATCGACATCACACACACAATACTATTCCAATAGTCAAAAATGATTTCATTGGAAACTTTGACACTATAATTTTCTATTTTTGTAAAAAAAGTGTAAAAATATTCATTTTTGTGGGAGAAATGGATGTTACAAAAGTTCGATTTTTGTGCTTGGTTTGTTTACCTTTTGGTTTGTTTACATTTCACACCTTGGACATGCCTAAATGTGTTGTAAGGGAACGACCCCTAGAAGAGGGTCGCTTTTTTCACGTATAGATTAAAAAATAGGACAGATTTGACGTAAAGGTTGACCAAGGGTAAGGACCCTTTACAAAGGATTTTTTCTTTGACCTGTAGGATAAAACCGGATAAGTGAGAGTTAAACTCGTACTAAAAACGAGGGTTTCGTACCCGTACTGAATTTTTCTTGAATTCTAAGTATAAAAATATATACGAATTTAAATCTGCGGTCCATTAGGTCAAGAATTGTAACAGCCAGGGATAAGTACACGCTTTTTTGACTAAATTTTCAAAAATATCAATTTTTTCGTTGAGAACCACATAAAGATCAACTCCAAATATTTTTGCTATATTATTCTTAAAATCTACACATGAAAAAACATAAATAATGCAAAACTGCAGTCCACTAATCCAAGAATTATGAACGCCAGGGGGGTAAAAAATTGTTTTTACTATATCGTAAAAAATTTCTAGTTTTTCGCTAAAAAAAATTGAAGATCAACTCCAATCCGTTTCTCCATATTTTTTCTGTAATCTACACGTGAAAATAAATAAAAATGCCTAACACCAGTCCACTAGACTAAGAATTGTGAGAACTAGCATAGGTATAATTGAGGGGCTGGATGCTGTAATGTGTTACGCGTGAGTTTAGGCGGATAAGTTTTGCCCAAGAGATCAATTTTTAAAGTTGTTCAAATTGCAAATTTAACAATTTTTTCTTATAGAGAGTGAAATTCTGCATCTTTTTTTCCTTAAAATTTTTTTTCTAATTGTTTTCCTTTTCGAAATAAATTGAAAAAACCTCATTTTCCAGAGAAAAATAATTTCAATGTTTTACCACTTTAACTCGTGATAATTTAGTTAATTTTTAATATTTTTTTATGAAGCAAAAAGGAAATTAAAGCTTGGAATATGCTAAAAACAAATTGATCATTGAAAAGAAAATATTTTAAAAATTAAAAAAAAAATACGAATTTTTTTGTAATGCAATGCAGAAAATGTGTTTTCAAATCTTTAACCGCTTCGTTTATCTGGAAAATTTTAAGCCTTGACAAACTTCCAGTGAGAAAGTTGTTTATTAATATATAAAGAAGTTTTCTGTGAAGTTGCAGTAACATTAGATACATAAAAGGCAGGGCTTCAATACCACCTTTTCCAATTAAACAAAGACTGACTGTACATTTCTTATTCTACAAAGTAAAATTCGCTAATAATAATTATTACCTATAGACCGATTATACAAAAAGTAACTGATTACAAGTTATTCAACTCTAAAGAAATTAAATATTTAACTGACCGGCACTTCATGAACCGACTTTACAAAGACCGACTCTACAATAATATAATTTTTCAAAAAATTAAATCTTCATGGACCGACTCTACAAAGACCGAATATACAACAATATAATTTTTTAATATTTTGAATCTTAATAGACCGACTGTTCAAAGACCGACTATACAACAATATAATTTTTTTAAATTTTGAATTTTCATGTACCGACTCTACACCAATATAATTTATCAAAATATTAAATCTTCATGGACCGACTCTACAAAGTCCGACTCTACACAAATATAATTTTTCAAAATATTGAATCTTCATAAACCGACACTACAAAGACCGACTCTACACCAATATAATTTTTTATATTTTGAATCTTCATGGACCGACTGTTCAAAGACCGACTATACAACAATAAAATTATTCAAAATTTTGAATCTTCATGGACCGACTCTACACCAAGATAATTATTCAAAATATTAAACCTTCATGGACCGACTCTACACCAATATAATTTTATAATATTTCGAATCTTCATGGTCCGACTCTACAATCCGACTCCACAACAATATAATTTTTTAATATTTCGAATCTTCATGGACCGATTGTACAAAAACCGACTCTACACTAATATAATTATTCAAGATTTTTAATCTTCATGGAACGACTCTACAAAGACTGACTCTACAACAGTATAATTTTTAAAAATTTTAAATCTTCTTGGACAGACTTTACAAAGACCGACTTACATTGTGTTATTTTTGCATTTTCGCTTTTAAAACCTAATTTCTCTTGAAGAAATTGACCAAAATGAATGAACCTTATACCAAAATAAAGCTAAATAATTGTAGAATAGTGGAAAATGATAGAGAATCCTTGATCTAATTTTTTGAGCTCCTGGGAGTTGAGTGAAAATAGCATTTTTTATAAAAAAATGACAAATTAGAGTATAAAAACCTGTAAATCATGATAAAACTTAAAAAAAATTTGTTATCATTTAGGATCACTGAATACAAAAATAAAGTGGCTGTTTTAAAATTGAAAATGGCGAACTAAAAATGGCGGATGAAATTTTCAAAATTAAAAAAAACTTATAATTTATCCAAATTGTGGTATTTTAATGTTTTCAAGGTCTCAGAATCCAAACATGATGGTAAAATTTAAAAATTTAAAATGGCTCACCCAATATGGCGGACAAAATTTTTTAAAAATGCTTTGATTTCAATAAGACTTGGTACTTTTACGTTTTTGAGGTCGCTGAATCCAAATATGATGGTAAAATATAAATATTTAAAATACCGGACCCAATATGTCGGACAAAATTTTTTTTATCTTTAAATCGACACATTTTAAAAGTAGCATCTATATTTTCTTACTTGTCAAGCGAAGTCAAATTCTAAGGTTAACTTTTGAAAAAAAATAGCGGAAAAATTGCAAACAACTGTAATTCAATTTACAAATAAGCACATACTTTCAAGGAATTAAAATATATTAAAACAAGCGGTGTAAAGTATTGATTTAAATAAAAAAACACCAATTGCACTATTTCCAATAGCCACAAAAAATTTAAACTTTGGTATAATTCGAATCTCAAATAGTACAAAATCATGTTAAAATCTAAACATTTTTAAACACTTTTTGTTCGTTATTTTGAATTTTAAAATTTTACAATCATATTTGAATTCAGCGACCTCGAAAACATTATAGTACCAACTATTATTGAAATCAAAGCATTTTTAAAAAATTTTGTCTGCCATATTGGATCCGCCATTTTGAATTTTTAAATTTTACCATCATGTTTGGATTCAGCGACCTCGAAAACATTAAAATACCACAATTTGGATAAATTAGAAGTTTTTTTAAATTTTGAAAATTTCATCCGCCATTTTGAATTTGCAATTTTGAATTTCGAAACACCAACTTTATTTTTTAATTCAGTGATCCTAAATGATTACAAAAAATACGTTTTATTAAGTTTTGTCATGATTTACAGGTTTTTATACTCTAATTTGTCATTTTTTCATAAAAAATGATAACTTTACTCAACTCCCAGGAGTTCCAAAAATAAGATCAAGGATTATCTATAATTTTCATCTATTCTACATTTATTTAGCTTTATTTTAGTCAATTCCTTCAAGAGAAATTAGGTTTTGAACGCGAAAATGCAAAAATTAACACACTGTGAGTCGGTCTCTGAACAGTCGATCCATGAAGATTCAAAATATTAAAAAATTTCATTGGTGTAGAGTCGGTCTTTGTAGAGTAGGTCCATGAAGATTCAATATTAGGAAAAATTATATTGGTGTAGAGTCGGTCCATGAAGATTCAAAAAATTAAAAAATTGTATTGTTCTATAGTCGGTCTGTGTAAATTCGGTTTATAAAGATGCAAAAGTTTGAAAAATTATATTGTTGAGAGTCGGTCTTTGAACAGTCGGTCCATAAAGATTCAATATTTTGAAAAATTATATTTGTGTAGAGTCGGTTCATGAAGATTTAATATTTTGATAAATTATATGGGTGTAGAGTCGGTCCCTGAAGATTCAAAATTTTGAAAAATTAAACTGTTGTATAGTCGGTCTTTGAACAGTCGGTCCATGAAGATTCGAAATATTTAAAAGTATATTGGTGTAGAGTCGGTCCATGAAGATTTAATATTTTGAATAATTATATTGGTGTAGAGTAGGTCCATTAAGATTCAAAATATTAAAAAATTATATTGTTGTATAGTCGGTCTTTGTAGAGTCGGTCCATGAAGATTAAATTTATGAAAAATTATATTTGTGTAGAGTCGGTCTTTGTAGTTTCGGTCTATGAAGATTCAATATTTTGAAAAATTATATTTGTGTAGAGTCAGTCTTTGTAGTGTCAGTCAATGAAGATTTAATATTTTGATAAATTATATTAGTGTAGAGTCGGTCCATGAAGATTGAAAATATTAAAAAAGTATATTGTTGTATAGTCGGTCCATGAAGATTAAATTTATGAAAAATTATATTTGTGTAGAGTCGGTATTTGTAGTGTCGGTCCATGAAGATTCATTATTTTGAAAAATTATATTTGTGTAGATTCGGTCTTTTTAGTGTCAGTCAATGAAGATTAAATATTTTGATAAATTATATTGGTGTAGAGTCGGTCCATGAAGATTCAAAATATTAAGAAATTATATTGTTGTAGAGTCGGTCATTGTAGAGTCGGTCCATGAAGTGCCGGTCAGTTGAATATTTAATTTCTTTAGAGTTGAATAACTTGTAATCAGTTACTTTTTGTATAATCGGTCTATAGGTAATAATTATTATTGGCGAATTTTACTTTGTAGAATAGGAAATGTACAGTCAGTCTTTGTTTAGTTGGAAAAGGTGGAATTGAAGCCCTGCAACTTTAAAAGTTATTAATGTTTAACTTTGTAACGCATCCTGGCGTAGTGCGTGCGTTTCGCGCTTAAGTTGAGTTACATGCTTTTCACTCTCACCTTATACAAATAAATATTTTTTCTTTACCTTAAAAATGAAAAATAACAAATAAGTGTTTTCCTGATGTTTCCTTGTTTTTATACTCAGATAAATAGGTCATTGAAATATTTTTAGACAATTTATTTTCTAAGGTAAATCTTGTCGTCTGAAAACAAGTTCGACTTTGAGAAACTAAAAAAGCCCAACTATAAAAAGGTTTTCTTGTGTTATTCAAAGCATACTAAAAATTAGATAAAAATAATTATTTTAAATTCGAATAATGTTTTAAATGTAAATTGTACATTGGATGGAAGTGATTAGTGATTATTTTATTTTATTATTATTATAATAATTAATATAATAAACCGACAGATTAGCTCAGTCGGATAGATGCCTCGCTTGGCGGTCGTTTAAGAACCAAGGGTATAAGTACCCTTGGTTCGCGCCTATTTGGCTTGGTATTTTTCCGGCACGTGAAATAATCTGAGCGGGAGGTTTGACGTCGAGGTATAATGATGTGCACAGTCGATTATGGTCCGGAACACACCATTAGAACTCGACTGTCGATAAACCGGTTGTACTCAGGAGAGGTTTTCTACAGTTTCCCTCTTCTCTGGCGAGAAAACTCATTGACGGATGGTCCAGGCGAATGCGAGTACTCCTAATAAAAGTCGGCTGTAGACAAAAAATTAGGTTAATATATAGAATTTTCATATGGAGAATGGTTATGCTTAATCCAAAAAAGTATTTCTCGGGGACTCTTGTCGAAGTGCGTAAGGCCAATAGGGCAGGAGTATAAACAATAAAAAAAAAATTAATATAATATAACACAGGTTTACAAATTAAAAACTTTTTTTTGTCAATCAAACAAAATTTTTTTTTCGAATAGTAGGTGGTTTTTGAGTAAGAAAATCATTGTTTTAATTTTTTTCCCTCGTGCAGTTTTTCTGTGGCTTCAAATTTTGCATTTTCGAGGTGCGACGCCACTTAAACTTACCTGTAGGAAAATTAGCTTGTCAAAATATAATAAATGATGTATAATTAGAAAGGTTATTAAATTATCTTTCGATCCGTAGGTCACAGAATAAAATTCAACAAAAATTGAGAGAGTTACAGTCGATTAAAGATGAAATTTCATGACAATTTTAATGATTTTTAGACATTTGAGTAACTTCTACTATTTTTTTCTACATCAAACAGGAAAAAATGTTTAGGTTTTAATTTTTTTTATTGATAGACTATATCGTTACACAAATTTTGAGCCCTTGTGGACCTCGATTGGATTAAAAATAACAATTCTACACTAAATTTAGTGAACGAAACTACTTTCTTTATTTTTAGTATCCCTTAAACATTTGCAGCAAAAATTCAAGTAATGAAATTTAGTTAAGCGCTAAAGTTACTAAAATCATTAATCAAGGGTTTCTGAAGTCGTAGATTTCGAATGCAATGTTAGTTTTGCATATTTCAAAATGGCGGTTCCAATATGGCGGACAAGTTTTTAAAAACCGCTGAAAAATAAAATAATAATAATAATAATAATAATAATAATAATAATAATAATAATAATAATAATAATTGAAATATAAGAATTACTTTTTATAAAAGGGTTAAAAATCATTAATTCTTGGTCCAAAAAATGTGTTTTTATATATTCAAAAGATGGTAATAATAGTTTAATAATTACACATAAGTTAATAAACAAGAATGTTGAAAAAATGATATTTTCCACAATTCTTGATTTTTCAAATACCAATAATTTCAAAATTTCTGCCCGAATCAGGTTAAAAAATAGGTCAATCGAAGCGTTTTTTAATGCTCTTCAAGTTGGTAATAATTTTTTGAAGTTACTTTTACATAATTTAAAAAATTTTTTATAAAAGTCTTATTTTTCAAAATTTTAGATTTTTAAAAGTTTAATATCTCCGGTTAATATAGACGAAAAATGTTCAATTAGGGCTCAAAAGATGCGTCTGAAAAAACTCTACAAAACTAAATACAAAACAAAACTAAACTTCTACATTTTTCAACAAAATTTTCAAAAAAGTTTTATTTTCTAAAATTTTTGATTTTTTAAAGTTTAATATTTCCGGTTAATATGAACGAAAAATATTCAATTAGGGCTCAAAAGATGCGTGTGAAAAAACTCTACAAAACTAAAGAAAAACATTTATAAGTGTCCTAACATTTTTTTAAGTTATGTTCAAGAAACGTTTTTTACAAAATTAAAAATGCAAAAAAAAATAGTTAAACTTCATGAATCGGGCTGAAAATACTCTCATTTTATGTCCCCCGTGGAGACCTACAATTATTTAAAAAAAAATTGAGGCCTTTAGCTCTTTCTTGTTCTGAGATATTGAGGCAAATGTAATGTTAGTACACACACACACATCGGGACAAATTTTTAAAATCCGTTTTTTGGACTTCGGAGTTAAAAAAAACGTCGAAATTTTTTTTTATTTATTTAGAACATTTATACAGGGAGTTCCTGTGCATATATAACACGGTGCGCCTTAACTAAAATTAAATAAAAAGGTCTTACACCTAGAAAATTAGTAGATATTCTGAATTTACAATGTTCATAGATAAGAAAAATCAAAAAACTAAAATAATCTGTGGAGAGATTTTGAAATAAATCCACTTTGAACATTTTTGCTCACGAAGTACGATATTTTGGAAAATATGGCATTGTTTATTTATATGAATAGGAAGGAAAAAATGATATAATAATCATTTTTAAGTGGTAATTCTATTAAACTTTAATTATTTTAACATTTTAGTACTAATAAAATATAAAAATGTAACATAATTTAATTATAATTACATCAATTTAAACATGTGAAGCATTTTATCTACAAACAGCGCTGAAAAGGTGTTTAGGATAATCTGGGTGATTCGCAGCAACCTTATTCATTTCCCAGGAAGACTTTAGGAAATCAAAATGTACGGACTCCATATGAAGATTTTTTATATGGGAGAAAAATAACTATATTTTCTATTTTTTAAATAATGTTTATTTTTTATGGCAAAATTAAACATTTTCAAATAATTAATTTCTATAAACCCTAGTTCGGTTGTAATTCAACTTACTTGTTTTTATTTATTTATATCAAATATGCAATTATTTTTCATAATTAATTATTTTAATTTACTCTCTAAATCTGAATTAGTAGTTTTCTACTAGTGAAATAGTGCGAATTCATTTACCAATTGAATTAGTAGTTTCTAATTCAATTGGTAAATTTACTATTTTTATTTTATTTATTTTTTTTATTTTATTTTTATTTTTTACTATTTTTATTTTTATTTTAGTTTTTTTTTAGTTTTTACTATTTTTTAGTAGTTTTTAGGGTTCCGTACACCTACGGTGTATCGGCGGAACCCTATTGGTGAGACTCTTGTGTCCGTAGCCAAATCGTGTCCCCCCTAGCGGCTAAACTATTTGACCTAAAGAGCTCAAATTTGGTCCAGATATGTATTTTCACTCGTAGATTACAGGAAAAATATAGCGAATGTGATTGGACGTGATGGGCATAGCGTTGTCAAGGAAATAACAAGATTTTTGGCCAAAAATGCATAAAAAGTGACCATTCCCCCCCCCCCTTAACTTCTAAACTATTCGACATGGAGAGCTGAAATTTTGCATGCTGGTGTATTTTTACTCGAATATTACAGGAAAAATATAGAGAACTTGATATGTAATAATGGCCATAGCGTTGTCAAGGAAAACCTAAAAAATTTTTAAAAAAATTTGTTTTCCCTAACTTTTACATTATTTGACCTAATGAGCTGGAAATTGGTATCCTGGTGTATTATTACAGTCTGACGACAAAAAATTTATTTAAGAAACTTTTTAAAAAAAAAATTTTTTTTTAATTTTTTTTTTCAAAAAAAAATTTTTTTTAAATCTTTTTTAGTTTAAACACGTGGCATTAAATATTTTAAGGAAAAGTGAAATTTTAAGAGAATAAATGAGAGATTGTTTTCTGACTTTAATTTCTTAACTAAAAATAAAAAAAAATTGGACAAGTGCGAGTTATACTCGCACTGCAATGGCGGGTTCCGTACACAAATATTAAAACAATACTTGCAACATTTATCGGTAATTAGTAGAATTAAAATAAACAATTAAAAAAATATATTAAAATCATTTGATAAGAAGAAATAACTAAAAAAAATTAAAGTATTGTATATCTAATATTGTAAACAATAATTAAGCAGAGGGACAAAATTTTCAAAATTATAGTTCCTCTGCTTATTATTGTTTACAATATTAGATATATACAATACTTTAATTTTTTTAGTTATTCTTTTTTATCAAATGATTTTAATATATTTTTTTAATTGTTTATTTTAATTCTACCAATTACCGATAAATGTTGCAAGTATTGTTTTAATATTTTTGTGTACGGAACCAGCCATTGCAGTGCGAGTACAACTCGCACTTGTCCAATTTTTTATTAATTATTAGTAGAAAATTTACTAATTTTAAATAGTAAAAAATACGTTCTACTAATTAAATTAGTAATTTTCCACTAGAAATTAGTAAAAAAATTACTAAAAATTAGTAAAAAGAGTTACTAATTCAGTTGGTAAACGAATTCGCACTATTTCATTAGTAGTAAACTATTAATTCAGATTTAGGAAGTAAATTAAAATAATTGCATATTTGATATAAATAAATATTTAAATAAATAAATATATTATAAGTTGAAGTATATTATAAGTATAAGTTGAAATACAACCGAACGAGGGTTTATAGAAATTAATTATTTGAAAATGATTAATTTTGCGATAAAAAATAAACATTATTTAAAAAATAGAAAATTTAGTTATTCTTCCCATAGATAAAAAAATCACCCGGATTATCCTAAACACCTTTTGAGCGCTGTTTGTAGATAAAATGCTTCACATATTTAAATTGATGTAATTATAATTAAATTATGTTACATTTTTATATTTTATTAGTACTAAAATGTTAAAATAATAAAAGTTTAATAGAATTACCACTTAAAAATGATTATTATATCATTTTTTCCTTCCTACTCATATAAATAAACAATGCCATATTTTCCAAAATATCGTACTTCGTGCGCAAAAATGTTCAAAGTGGATTTATTTCAAAATCTCTCCACACATTATTTTAGTTTTTTGATTTTTCTTATCTATGAACATTGTAAATTCAGAATATCTACTAATTTTCTAGGTGTAAGACCTTTTTATTAAATTTTAGTTAAGGCGCACCGTGATAAAGTACTAAAGTATTAGGCATAATAAAAACAAATTTTTAAATATGTCAAAAAATAACAATCCAAAATTTTGCTAATACAAAACTTCCTTTATGAGGAAGCAAAATTGATGAAATTCGTCTCAAATTCGTTACTCGGGGGTTTTCAGGGTCACTGATTACGAATCCGATGTCAGATTTCAAAAATTAAAAATGGCGGCTCCAGTAGGTGCGAATCCAATGGATTTTAAAAAACTCGTTCACCATTATGCATCCATCATTTTCAATTTTCGAAATCCGACATCGGATTCGTAATCAGCGACCCCGAAAACCCCCGAGTAACGAATTTAAGACGAATTTAATCGATTTTTAAAAATTTGTCCGCCATTTTGGATCCGCCATTTTGAAATTTAAAAAACTAACATTGGATACGAAATCTTCGATTTCAGAAATCCGTGATTAGTGATTTTAGTTTAGCAAATGTTTAAGGGATACTAAAAATGAAGAATGTAGTTTCGTTCACTAAATTTAGTGTAGAATTGTCATTTTCAATCCAATCGAGGTCCACAAAGGCTCAAAATTTGTGTAATGATATAGTCTATCAATAAAAAAATTAAAATCTAAACATTTTTTTCTGTTTGATGTAGATAAGAATAGTAGAAGTTACTCAAATGTCTAAAAATCATCAAAGTTGTCATGAAATTTCATCTTTAATCGACTGTAACTCTCTCAATTTTTGTTGAATTTTATTCTGTGACCTATGGATCGAAAGGTAATTTAATAACCTTTCTAATGATATATCACTTATTATATTTTGATAAGCTAATTTTCCTACAGGTAAGTTTAAGTTGCGTCGCACCTCGAAAATGCAAAATTTGAAGCTACAGAAAAACTGCAAGAGGGAAAAAAAATTAAAACTATGATTTTCTTAGTCAAAAAACACCTACTATTCGAAAAAAAATGTTTTGTTCGATTGACAATTTTTCTGTAAACCAGTGTAATTAATATAATTATAAATAAATAATAAAAAACCGCTACCAAGTTGTATATTTTTTTTATAATTTTGGTGCTCATTTCATGAACACTTTACTTCCTCATAGAGATAAAAATAATAGAAATATATGAATAACTTTTTATAAATATGGTAAAAGTGATTGAATTTTGGGTCAATAAATGTATTTTTATATACCCTACAAGATAGTTACAATAATTTAATAGTTAAACAAAAATTTTCAAACAAAAAAGTTGAGAAAATGTTATTTTTCACAATTTTTGGTTTTTAAAACACCAATAATTTCGAAATTTATTATCGAAGTAGGTTTAAAAATAGGTCAATCGAAGCATTTTTTAATGCTCTACAAGTTGATAACAATAATTTTAAAGTTACTTTTACGTTTTTCAACAAAATTTTCAAAAAAGTCTTATTTTCTAAAATTTTTGATTTTTAAAAGTTTAATAACTCCGGTTAATATGGACGAAAAATGTTCAATTAGGGCTCAAAAGATGCGTCTAAAAAAACTCTACAAAATTATGGAAAACATTTTTAGGTGTCCTAACATTTTTTTAAAGTTATGGACAAAAAACGTTTTTTTGCAAAATTAAAAATTAAAAAAAAATTTTTTGTAAATAATTTTCTCCATTTTTGCCTGATGAGGTCTTTTTAAGCCGAAACATACGTAGCAAACAATTATAATATTTATGACAAATAAACATCTTTAACCGTACAAGGCCTCTTAAATAATGAAACAAAAAAAATTTAGTTAAACTTTATTAATTTATCAGAAAGTACTCTCAGGTGAGATCTACAATTTAAAAAAAATTCAACCCAAAATCTCTTCATTATTTCGAGATATTTATGAAAATGTGATGTTTACACACATACACACACATACGGAATGAAATTTTTTAAAAATGTCATTTTTGAACTCCTGAGGTCAAATAACATAAAGATATGTCAAAAAATCGAACTCGAAAAATGTTGGTATTACAATACTTCCTCTATGAGGAAGTAATAATAATAATTAATATAAAATTTGAGTATAAAAACGAGGAAACACTAGGAAAACACTTATTTGTTATTTTTAATTTTCAAGGTAAAGAAAAAAATTGTTAAATTTGCAATTTGAACAACTTTAAAAATTGATCTCTAGGACAAAACTTAGCCGCCTAAACTCACGCGTGCTTAGTTTCATTATGACTAATGAAACAGATATCAATTTAACAGCTTCTCGAAAGGAGCTAACATCTGAAATAGCAAAACTTTCTGCATCCCATGCAGAACTGCGGCAAGAGGTTTCGGAGTTTCATTCTGATGCAAAGAAAGAACTTAAGAACTGTGAGAGTATTGAAATAAATGTGAAATTGTTGGAATCGGATATTTCTCTTATTTAAAAAAAATTGCGAGAAGATAATATTATTTTGTATAATATTCCTGAAGATGTGTTGCATGATTTGCAGCTGATCAAAATCATTTTTTCTATTTTTGAGAAACTCGAGTTAGATATTCCGGATTATGCGGTTAGAGATTTCTATCGTCTTGGTAAAAAATCTGAGGGTGTTATACGTCCTATTTTCATTAAGCTCGCTGGTTCAAGATGGTCCAGGCTGATGTTTTCAAAGACGAAGGAGTTTAAAGATTGTGGAGTTTATATTTCGAGAAATCGTTCCAAAGAGGAGAGAGCTGCTTGAAAGGAGTTACGTGAAAAGGTGCAGAATCCGAAAATAACACATAATTAAATCTTAATTGACGGAAAAATTATGGAGCTATCTGCAATCGAGAAAATATTAAAAGACGGAAAGAAAGTCCAGTCATTTTCGAACATTCGTCAGGAAGAAGACTTCAAAACACCGTACCAGATACACTATCAACTAAACCAGGCAATGGTCATCCGAGGGTCTATCAAAATAACAAGTCTACAGTTAGTAAACAGCTGTCAAACTTCTTCAAGACACCATCAAGGAAGCAAACAATTGATGAGAACGCTCAAAAGCAGCTTCAAATCGCTAGTGAAATTAACAACTCGGTAAAGTCAACTTTATTTTTTAATTTGAAATCCGATGTGGTGGGGAAGTGTCTCTTCTGGAATTGCCATGGCCTTAAGAACCTTAAGGATATTTATTGTGTGAGTAGTGACAGAGATATTATTTGTTTATATACGAGACTTGGATATTGGATTCAACGTTCCCGAGTATTCCTCCACATTATCGATATGTAAATGCTCCTGCAAGAAAAGTGATGTTATATGGAAGAGCAAGCGGAGGAATTTTAATTTTATATAATGATAAATATTATACAATTAATGTAATTTTAAAATCCGATGTTTGTATTTTTTTAAACGTTCGTACGATTAATAACAATTTTATTTTGGGGGTCGTTTACCGTCCGCAATCAGTAAAAATACAAAAATTTTTGGATGATTTATCTCTGTCATTAGAAAAATTATTTTATTCATTTCCGAGCTTGGATATTATACTAGGTGGGGACTTTAATTGTCGCGTTGCGCAACTGAATCAAATAAATGATAATGTTATTGGAAATAATTTTAATTTTGCGACATCTAGATTTTCTTGTGATATAGTTTATAAACTATAATGGTAATGAATTAACAAAAGTATTGTAATCGTACTGTTTTTTGTTACTTAACGGAAGAACTAAGAATGATTCTCAGGGAAATTTCACTTATGTGAGTTCTATCGGTTGTAGTGCAATCGACTTGCTATGGGTATCGTTGAGTATTGTGCAATTGATCGATGATTTAAAAGTATCTCCAATACTAACAAACTCTGATCATTTTCCTGTAATAATTTCATTTAATTTTTATTTATTAAACTGTAGAAATAAGAATAAAAATATTAAAGATTATAAATTAATATTTGATAATAGTTAGGAAAATAATTATTATTTCATGTTAGAAAATTTTATTTGTGATGAGAGTTTACCGAATGACATTGATCGAATGGGAGATTATTTGTTGTCAGCAATAAATTTCGTAGCCTCTTTCTTAAATATGAAGAGAGAGAGAAAAACTTATAATTATTGTCATGAAAATAAACCATGGTTTGACAAAGAGTGTGTCACTCAAAAGAAATTTATTAAAATTCTTTTATATAAATGTAAAAAACAATTCTTTATTGGGGACTGTAAACTAAAGTATTTGGCATAAAAAAATTATAAAAAACTTTTAGAGAGGAAAAAATTGAGTTATGAATCCGAAAGGATTGAACAATTATCAAAGGCAAATAATCCGGTTGATTTTTGGAAAATAATAAATCAAGCAAGAGCAAAAAATGTTGTTTCTAATGATTTGAATTTGGATATCTGGGATCAATATTTGTGGGATTTCTTCCCCTTCCCGGGACTTGTATGAATTTAATTTAACTTATCAATCTGATCCTTATTTGACGGGTTCCACGTCAAGTGACCCAGGTCAAAAATTTACATGGAATATTTGAAAAATTTGTAGTTTCTTTAAAACAAAACGAAAATACGTTTTCTATTATGGGTTTTGCTGCTGTTTTTCAACACTTTCTAATAGTGTGAACAAATGTAGAGAAAAAAAATTGTTTAAGCTTGAAAAATTAAATTAAAAAATAAAATTTCATTTTTTTATCAAATGGGCAGTTTTTATTTTTTTAAAAAAAATTTTATCATAAAGGTAAGGTATTTTCCTAAAAAAAATGTATAGGTCAAAACGTGAGACAAGAACTTTTAACTGGTCAAATTAAGCATTTACATCTGCACTGCACCGGCCCACAGTGGAATTTTTTTTACAATTTCCTATTAAAAAATGTCTATAGCTTACAATTTTTAACCGATTTGAGTGTTCTTTGTCTTAAATTAAAGGGGAATAAATTCTTAAGACATCCTTCGAGACCGATTTTGGGGATTTTAATTATTTATAATTTTTTTTAAATCAAAGTTAACAAATTAATACACTTTTTTAAAAAAGGACGTTTATTTTCTTATTCCGTTAATGCACATGATCTAAATCAATTTAAATTCATCCAATATGACCACCAGATAATTAATAAAGCATAAAATAATTTATTTTAATTGTTATAAACAATATACAGCCCAAGAACGCGCAGGGGCGTTGGATTGCAGAAGTAAATGTTTATTTTGACCAGTTAAAAGTTCTTGTCCCACGTTTTGATCTATACATTCTTTTTAGGAAAAAACCTCACCTTTATGATAAAATTTTTTTTAAAAAAATAAAAACTGTCCATTTGATGAAAAAATGAAATTTTATTTTTTAATTTAATTTTTCAAGGTCAAAATTTTTTTTTCTCTACATTTGTTTACACCATTAGAAAGTGTTGAAAAACAGCAGAAAACCCCAAAATAGAAAATGTATTTTCGTTTTGTTTTAAAGAAACTACAAATTTTTCAAATATTCCATGTTAGACCAAAAATTTAAACTTTGACCCCCTCCAGTTTTTATATTTGTTTAAATAAATTAATAATATTTGGTATTTTTAATTGTATCGAATAGGACTACTGTTTGTGCAAACTTTTAACCCGATCCCAAACATTTAAAATTTGGACCTGGGTCACTTGACGTGGAACGCGTCATTTAGATGCTCAAAAACAATTAGTGAAATAATTCAAAGTTTGTTGAAGTGTAAAAGTAATAAGGCACCTGGCATGGATAAGGTGAAAGGAATTTTTCATAAGAATATAAAATTTATAAACCATCCTGGATTGCCTTTTTATGTAAATATTTTAATGAAATCTTCGAGGGGGAGAGGGTTCCGCGGAAGTGGGGTCAGCTTCAAATGATTATGCTTTATAAAAAAGGAGATTTATCAGATCCATTAAACTATAGGCCTATAACTTTAGTAAATGTGATTACAAAAATTTTTACTCAAGTCCTAGCGGATAGAATAACTCAATGAATTTCGAACTGGGGTTTGTTTGCAGAATTTCAATCGTGTTTCAGAAGAGGAAGAGGCTGCATCGACAATCTATTTATCTTTATATCTTTGGTTCAAATTCATGAATATAATGGAAACAAAGCACTCTTCGCAATATTTGTAGATTTTAAAAATACGTTTCCGTCAGTTCCCCATATTACATTATGGAAGAAATTGCATGCTTTAGGTATAAGCTCAAAAGTTATTAATATATTGATAGACTTTTATAAAAAAGCGAATATATGTATAATAACTAAAAATGGAAATTCTGAATCAGTGAATGTCTCAAAAGGTGTACTTCAAGGCGAAAAGCTAAGTCCTTTGTTATTTACATTTTTCGTGAATGACTTGGAAGAATTTTTGATAAAAGAGGGTTGTAGGAAAATTTTAATTAAGAAAATTAAAGAAATTTTTTTTATTGGCGTATGCGGACGATTTGGTTTTGATTTCTGATACTCCCTAAGAATGTGCTCGCAAGCTAAAAGCATTATCGAAATATTGTAAAGAGTTTGAAGTAGTAAGTGAGTTTACATATCTTGGTCTCACTATTTCCAATTCTCTTGACTTCGGGATTATGACAAAAAAAGTAATTACTTCTACTAATTTAGCAATTGATTCTTGATTGAAAATTATAAATAATCTAAAAGTGGATAACTGGGATGCTTGTGATAAACTATTTCATAATTGTCTAGAGCCTTTATTTTTTAACCGATTTTACTAAACTTTGTTTTAAGTAAAAGATGATTAAATTTGGAAGAGATTTGTCGAGGCTGAATTTTAAATTTCAATTTATTTATATCTATTTTTTTATTGCAAAGTTTAACAAAAGCATCTATTTTTAAGAAAAAGTTATCTCCAGCTTCTATAATCGAATGGCACGTGCTAAAAACTTTTTAGAAACACACCTAGAGTACTCTGTAAATTGTAAAAAATTTGTGCAGGTAAATATTCGAATGCTATAAACAATTTATATTGACAAATAATTAAGTTTCCAACAAATTGTTAATGTGGACAAAAGCTTTGATAGATTTTGATGAAATTGTATTCTTAAGGGTTTTTAGGGTCTCTGATTACGAATCCAATGTTGGTTTTTTAAAATTCAAAATGGCGGATCCAATATGTCGGATGCTTTTTTTAAAAATCGATTCAATTTGGCTAAAAACGTTACTCGGGGGTTTTGGAGGTCGCTGATTACGAATCCGATGTTGGTTTTTCAATGTTCAAAATGGCGGATCCAATATGGCGGATGCTTTTTTAAAAATCGATTCAATTTGGCTAAAAACGTTACTCGGGGGTTTTTGAGGTCGCTGATTACGAATCCGATGTTGGTTTTTTAATATTCAAAATGGCGGATCCAATATGGCGGATGCTTTTTTTTAAATCGATAAAGGTTATAAAATTTATTAAATACTTTTATAGTCTTGTTTTAACAATTTTATTTATTTATACTTATTTTGATACTGAATAATTAAAAAAAGTAATAATTTTTTACAAATTGTGAGTAATTTGTACACATTAAAGTATGTTCAAATCCATCAATATATAATAAATTTTTTAGCAAATTAAAAAAATATTATTGCTTTTAACAATTTTTTAACATCATCGTATAATTTAAATTTTTTTTAAATAATTCTGCATAGTGTAAGGATTTTTAGCACAGATTGTTTGTCTTATAGTGATTACAATTTTGCGGTAAAAGTATGAGCTTTTTATCTTTGCCGCGAGATGGCTTTAAGCTTTTTCACCTATAAGTGAGAACGATTCGTTTTTCATTATAAGAGCTTATTACATTTGTGAATTAATAATGTAAAAGATTTTGAGATACTAAAAATATTAATTATACTTAAAAAACCCAAAAAAACCTCTCCGAGTAACAAGTTTCAAGTACATCTAATCAATTTTTTAGAAAAACTCCTTACACATTAAGGGGCCGTACACATAATACGTCACGCGATTTTTGACCCTTTTTAACCCCTCCCCCCCCTATGTCACACTTCGTCACAAATCTTGAACCCCCCTCCCCCCCTACGTCACGTCACACACGTAAATTTCACTGTAAATTTTATACATTGGACAATATATATTATATCTTACACTCTAAATTATTGAATCGCAGTTAAAAATACCTGATTTAGAAGCAAAAAGTCAGTCACTAATTCAAATAGTAATATTTTTTTTCTGACAATTAGTTTAAAATAACTGATGTTTCAATACAATTGTTTTTGATTGATTCAATTAGTCATGTTCAACTACCTACATAGCACCGAAACTTTCCTAAAAATTTACTAAAGATTTACTCGCAAGCTTTGAAATATCTAAATGCAAAGTTTAGTGAAAATTGTGTAAAGATTTAAATATCCCACTTCAATAAATGTTTAGCGCGAAACTTTCCTGAAAACATAAGTTAAATTTTCAGGAAAATTTTCACGAAAGTATAGTCGAAAATGCAATTCAAATGTTCAGGAAAGTTTCAAGCTATATTATTAAGAAAATTTGACGATAGACATTTATTGGAGTGAGAAATTTAAATCTTTACACAATTTTAAAATAAACTTTGCAAGTAAATTTTTCGAATTATGCAAGCAAATCATTAATATACAATATTTAGAAAAATTTCGGTGTTTTGTGGATAATTTTTCAGTTATTTTTAACTGATTCAGAAGCAAAAAGTCAGTCACTACTGATTGTCAGCTAAAACCATGATTTTTAACTGATTCAAATTAAGAGAATATATTATTTATCATCATATTATAAATATTATGCCAATAGATGTTAAACAGGTACATAACAGATATTAAATAGTTTAAAGCATTTTTAACTTGTTTTATTTAGAAAAAGTGACATTGTCACATATAATTTCTTATAAATCTTTGAATTTAAAAGATTGTGACGTAACACATGAGTTCACCCCCCCTCCCCCATGTCACACTTAGTCACAATTCTCAAACCCCCTCTCTCCCCCTAGACGCGTGACGTATTATGTGTACGGCCCCTTATATCGTTCATTAAAAATGTTGAAAAACTAATTACAGATTCGTAATCAGTGACCCCAAAAACCCCCGAGTAACGATTTTTAGCCAAATTGAATCGATTTAAAAAAAGCATCCGCCATATTGGAACCGCCATTTTGAATATTGAAAAACCAACATTGGATTTGTAATCAGCGACCCCAAAGACCCCCTGAGTAACGATTTATAGCCAAATTGAATCGATTTAAAAAAAAGCATCCGCCATATTGGATCTGCCATTTTGAATTTTGAAAAACCAACATTGGATTCGTAATCAGCAACCCCAAAAACCCTTAAGAATACAATTTCATCAAAATCTATCAAAACGTTTGTCCACATTAACAATTTGTTGTAAACTTAATTATTTGGTAATATAAATTGTTTATAACATTCGAATATTTACCTGCACAAATTTTTTACAATTTACAGAGTATAGTACAGTCAATCTGGCATTTTTGATGGAGAAAAATACCTTACTCGAAATTATTTCATAAATCGTTAGTGGTATATGTGACTAGCTTAAAACCAAAAAGTTGGGACACCCCCCCTTGGGGAAGGGGGGGAAACTCAAAATTTCTTTGGATTCGATTTTGTGCAAAAACCGTAAGTCTTACTAAAAAATTTCTCAAACAAAAGTTGTAGAGAACATATTTCTCTACATTTTATCTCATTGGGCCACTACTGTACAACTTAATGTGCGAAAGCTAGAGGGCGCCAAAATTGCTAAGAATCAGTTTTTCCCCTTTTTCGTACCAAAAAAATTATTTTTGCTTTTTGGTGTTAATAGAAAAGTTGTAGAGCTCAAAAAAACCTACAAAATTCATATACATAATTTTTTTCCACGTTGCACTCTTTCGGAGTTACAGGCTGTTTATTAATTGTTACGTATAGGTAATACATATAATTGGTGGGAATGGAATGACCGAAGTACCATTTATTGTTCTCGAGGTTTGTGATTATAGCAAAATGTTAAATTTGGTTTACTATTTCAGCGGAAAAAAGTGTTTTATTGAAAAAATGACAGTTATTTGAAAATCATCCTTATATTATAAATAGTAGTTTAGTAGTAACGTTCGCGTTGAAACCGCGGGCGAGTGTAAAGACGAGTTCGTAGATCATTTTTCAAAGGAAAAAACGAGGTCCACCCTTGATTATACAATACTTTGTCATATATGCTCAAAATCGTAAAGACATCCTAACCTAAAAATTTCGACTGAATCGTAAATTTTCGAAAAGAATGCACAATTAATAATCTACACTGTAAAAAATTTAGGGAGTTAACGGACTCGGGAGTTGGGAGTGAAATTTTTCGAGTTAAAAATCAACTCCAAAAGAGAGTTAATTTCTAACTCCCTTCATTCAACACCCGCGCGAGTTATTTTTTCCTTGGGGAGTTAGCATTTGGGTGTGAAATTTTAACTCCCCGGGGGAGTTAAAATTTAACTCCCTTTTTTTACAGTGTAATCGAAATTTTTAGGTTAGGATGACTTCACGATTTTGAATTTGAACAATGTTCTACGAACTCGTCTTTAATACACTCGACCGGTTTCAACGCGAACGTTACTATAAACTGCGCTTTACACCCTTGGTGCATAATACACTATTATGTCAGCGTTATATTTATATTTATAATATAAGGATGATTTTCAAATAACTGTCATTTTTTCAATAAAACACTTTTTCCGCTAAAATAGTAAACCAAATTTAACATTTTGCTATAATCACAAACCTCGAGAACAATAAATAGTACTTCGGTCATTCCATTCCCGCCAATTATATGTATTACCTATACGTAACAATTAATAAACAGCCTGTAACTCCGAAAGAGTGCAACGTGGAAAAAATTATGTATATGAATTTTATAGGTTTTTTTGAGCTCTACAACTTTTCTATGTACACCAAAACGCAAAAATGATTTTTTTGGTACGAAAAAGGGGAAAAACTGATTCTTAGAAATTTTAGCGCCCTCTAGCTTTCGCACATTAAGTTGTACAGTAGTGGCCCAATGAGATAAAATGTAGAGAAATATGTTCTCTACAACTTTTGTTTGAGAAATTTTTTAGTAAGACTTACGGTTTTTGCACAAAATCGAATCCAAAGAAATTTTGAGTTTCCCCCCCTTCCCCAAGGGGGGGGGGGGGTGTCCCAACTTTTGGGTTTTAAGCTAGTCACATATACTACTAACGATTTATGAAATAATCTCGAGTAAGGTATTTTTTTCCAAAAAAACGGCTTTTTCAAGCTAGATTGACTGTACTAGTACTCTAGGTGTGTTTCTAAAAAGTTTTTAGCACGTGGCATTCGATTATAGAGGCTGGAGATAACTATTTCTTAAAAATAGATGCTTTTGTTAAACTTTGCAATAAGAAAAGAAATATAAACAAATTGAAATTTAAAATTCGGCCTCGACAAATCTCTTTTAAATTTTATTAAATTTGAAAGAGATTTGTCGAGGCCGAATTTTAACAAAGTTCAGTAAAATCGGTTAAATAATGAAGGCTCTAGACTATTATGAACAGTAAATTGCAATTTGGTCCCACTGTGAGACGGTTCTTGAAGAGATTGTTGGGTCTTCCTAGAAATACTCCTTCGAGAGCTTTAAGATGCGAAACGAATATTCTCCCGTTATCCTACACAATATTAAAGCTCACCCTTTCTTGGCTTTTTTCACGAAATTTTTTAAAACTGAGTTTTTCGCTGAAAAAAGTATGAAGATCAAATCCAATCATGTTCTCTATATTTTTCTTGAAATCTACACATGAAAATACATAAAATCAGCCAAACTGCAGTCTAATAGGCAATTTTTCAATTTTTTTTTCTAAACCAAAAAAAATTTCTAGTTTTTCGCAAAAAAAATATGAAGATGAATTCCAATAATTTTTTTTGTATGTTGGTTGAAATCTGCATTTGAATATAAATAAAAATCTATAATGCCAGTCAACTAGATTAAGAATTGAGGCTTTGGATCTTAAAAGGGCACTTTTACCATTTGAAATCAATGCTGAAAGTGCCCTTTTAAGATCCGGAGCCTCAATTGTGAGAACCATCAAGGGTTAAAGTACATGGTCATTTTCCGTAACTGTTTTAATAGGGTTCCTACCGCGTACGGAACCCTAAAAAACCGGGTAAGTGCGAGTTTCACTAACACTGAAGCAGGTTGGCAGGTTCCGTACACTAATATTCAGATCATTTGGTACCAAAAAAAGTTATTTCTAAAAAAAAAATTAAATAAATTAAAAAAAAATTTTTTTTTAAAATGTTTTGAAATTAATTTTTTGTGATTAGATTGTAAAAATACACTAGTAGGGTAAAGTTCGGATAGATGCCCCCTTTCTCATATCTCCAATACGAAAGAAAGTATATTTATAGATTATTAGTTTTTTTATAACTATTGGCCATGACAATTTTACTATAAAGTTCCAGCTCGCTTGCACCCCGGAGATATTAGTTATAATAATGTAAAAATTTCAGCAGGGCCGGATTTAGGGTGTCAGAGGCCCTAGGGCACTAGGGCCCTGGGGCCCTCTTACCCGGGAGCAAAATCAATCAAATTTAACACAATATATATTTGAAAACGTAAAAACAAAAATAGATATATTTATTTTGAGACTATTACAAATTATTCAATTAAATAATTTGTTATGGTTATCAACAATGTTGTGCAAACATTTTTCACATATTAACGACACTTTCTTGATTTTTTAGAAAGAAACTCTTCAATTATTTTGTTGGTATCCACTGTTTTTAATAATTCGCTTTCAATTGATAAAATAGCCAACGATAGCTGCGCAAACCGTCATTATTCGCATGCAGCTTGAATTGTAATTGTTTGAAATCGGACAATTTTCAAAAATTGTCGAACTGCAAATCAATTACAATTTATATTACATATAGAAACTGATTTACTATTATAGACAGGGTGTCTAACAAGGATTGAGAAAAAAATTCCCTGACTTTTCCCTGACTTTTTCCCTGACCTTTTACTAATTTTATTTTTGCTTTCTTGAGAAAAAATATAGTAACTGACATATTTAACAATAAATTAATATCTAATGATAGAAAAAAACGGTGATAAAAATCTTCTAAGTTTTGTTAGGTTAAAAAAATTTTTTATTCACAAAAATTTTTTAGAAATTTCCCTGACTTTCAATGAAATTCTCTGACATTCCCTGACTTTTCCATGACTTTTCCCTGACCGTTAGACACCCTGATAGAGCATTTACACATATACACTTCTTGTGACAAGAAGACCTCTTAAAAATTGGGGGCCCCTGACGACCGGGGGCCCCAGGGCACTTGCCCTTTTTGCCCTACAGCAAATCCGGCCCTGAATTTCAGATTGCTGAAAATGTCAAAAAAATTTCAAACCTCTGTACAAAATTTTCCTCATTACAAGAATCAAGGATATTTAACACGTAAGAAAATATTTGCATTAATTTTCTTGTTTCAAATTAATCAGAGAAACTTATTAGATCGTCGTTTTCCATTTTTTATAATAATTATTGTAATAAATAATAATAACTTACCGCGGGGGGCGTCTTACCCACACAGGTGGGATATATGGCCAAATGCAGACCTTTTGTATTTTCGTTCTGATTAATTTTATTATTTATTGTAGGTATTTGGTCCTTACATATGTTAATGAAATAGTGTGTAAAAATCGAATAGTCAATTAATAATATTAATATTTCTTCAACTTAGATGTAATTTTCGAATTGGGGGCATCTATCCGCACTTTACCCTATTCCAATTTTTAGCTTATTAAGTGAAATAATGTAGAAGTTAATAATCGATAAATTAACAAAAGTTAATTTTCCAATTATTCGCGAAAATAGTTCGTATTTTTCTGTCACCGAGTATAAGCGAAGATTCCGAATTGCTGGAATGCGGCATCAGCCGGTAGCACTAGGCCGCGTCAGCCAATCAGAGAATCGCTCGCTCCCACCGCGCGCGCTTCCCCTCTCAACGGCGCTACAGAGCTCGGAGACAGAGCTCTCATCGTCACTCAGGGTTGCCACTTTTAGTACAATTGTACTAAACTAGTACAATTTCCACAAGAGCAGTACTCTAAGTACCTCTTTGATATATTTAGTACAATGTTTGATAGTGTTTGTAATATATGTATACTTTTATGCGATTTTACGGTGATTAGTGGAAAAAAGGCGTTTACACACTGTTCGGAGGCAGCAAACATTTCTAACGCAAATATGATTGTCTGTACAACAGAAACTTCCCATATTTTGGACATTTGCTATCAGAAAAGCCAATCAAATTTAAGACCATGTAATTACATAAATCTGTCCCTGCCCTGCCTATCACTAGCTTGAAATGTTTTACTATAGGTTAAATAGGACACTGAAAAGGTAAACAATTGTTCAACGGTATAATTTTATTTTTAAAATTGTGTTTAAAAAATTTTTTTACACGAATATTCTACTCTATAATTATTAATATTAAAAATAAACAAAGGCTTTGCTAAAAAAATACCGTGTAAATCATGTATTTCGTCGATTAATTTTATGCTATATTTTTTAGTATATAAAATACAGTATTAATTTTCTGTTTCAGATGACTGTTAAGTTTTAATGAGTTTATTTAAATTTGTCTCAAGGTAGATTTTGAAATGAACAAGTAAGTAAAAAATACAAATTTTTTACACTTTCACATTTATTAAAAAAATATACTTCTATGAATATTTTTTTCAATTTCAAGGTTCGTAATTAGGAAGGAAAAAAGGTCAAATCGGCAAGGTTCTGACGATTCTGACACTGAAAATGTCGATGTTAACAGAAATGTTATAGGAAGAGATCCAATCTTAAACTCTGATAACGAATGTAGTACTGTCGAAGAAATACGAGAATCTAATTGCAAAACAAAGAAAAAATATAAACAAAAATTTAGTGTGAATTGGCTAAATGAATTTAAGTGGGCTGTAGAACGTGGTGGATCAGCAGTGTGTACAATGTGTAATACTAAAATTGCAGGTAGTGCTTTTCATCTTCGAAGACACTCTAACAGTTCAAATCATATTTCAAATATGAAGGAAATTTCAAATTGTTCAAATGCACTGAGAAAAAAATGACGCCGTTTTAGCGGTAAAGTGATGTTATTATAGCAGGAATTGTGTTGCCATTAGAAAACCGCTATTTCATCATGAGTACACTGCAGTTTTAGGATTGTAAAACTGTAGTTGTAGCTGGAAAGTCTTGATAAAACTGCAGTGTTCCACACAATCGTTTTAGCATGCCATGACGTTTCTCACTGCAAATAACACTGCCAAATTTGCATGAGTAAACGGCGTCACTTTGGCAGTTTTTTTCTCTCAGTGTGTAACAGAGTCAATGAAAAAATCCACATTGAAAGATAGAACAGCCGATGCTGAAATTAAAATTCTATGTTTTATATGTAAAAATAATCTTTCCTTTCGGGTCGCTGATAGTATGCTGCCCGCATGCAGGCACATTTTTCCGGATTCGCAACTGGCTCAGGGCATTAAAATGGGCATAACGAAATGTTCAAATTTAGCCATAAATAAAATTTCTTCTTATATAAAAAAACTTTGGCGACAGAATTAAAAAACAACAAATTTAGCATTATTATAGATGAAACGACAAACGTCTCGACCACAAAAAGTTTGGTTGTAATTGCAAGAATGTGGTCAAATTCAACTGTCAAAGACAGATTTTTGGATTTGATAGAACTGGTTGACGGAACTGCCGAAAAAATTTTTATTGCTGTAAAAGGATTACTGTATACTTATGAAATTCCCTACGAAAACGTCGAAGGTTTTGGAGCCAATAACGCTAGTGTAATGCAGGGTCATTTGTCTGGAGTGCAAGCAAGATTAAAGCAAATTAGTCCGCATTTAGTAGTTTTCGGTTGCGGATGTCATTCGGCACACTTATGTGCTTCAGTGGTGGCGTGCTTAAAATTGCCAAAGACTGAGGAACAATTTGCCAGAGATGTTTACAATTATTTTGTAAACAGTACTAAACGACAACAAGAGTTGCAAGATTTTCAAATTTTTGCTGAAGAATTAGTTCATAAAATTCTGAAACTCAGCTAAACCAGATGGCTTTCTTTCATCGTAAGTATATTTTACATATATAAAAGTAATTTTTTGCACATCTATTTAAAAAATTGTTAACATTTTAATTTAGAAACAAATTATAAACTTTTGTACAATTT
This sequence comes from Leptopilina heterotoma, assembly GCF_015476425.1. Taxonomy (NCBI): domain Eukaryota; kingdom Metazoa; phylum Arthropoda; class Insecta; order Hymenoptera; family Figitidae; genus Leptopilina; species Leptopilina heterotoma. Next base: position 255,760 of record NW_025111111.1, read on the forward strand.
ATGTAGTAATTTAAAAATTTTAGTTTTAATGATATTTAATTAAAAATTTTAATTATTTAATTTTTCTTTAATTTTAAACTTTCAATAAAGAAAAGAAATAATAAATAATTAAAAACATTTACAGAAAAATTCATGCCAATAATTTTAATTTTATTTTCAGAACGTTGTAAATAGATTATTGGAACAGTGGTCCCCTCTGACATTATACTTTTAAAGCGCTGTTTTGGAAGATGATTTACCTTCTGCGAAGCCAATTTTAGAAGCTTTACGAAACCCTGTTTACAAGTTGTATTTCAACTTTCTGTCACATGCTTTGACGTGGATTGTCAAATTGAATCTTCAACTACAACGAGAAAGACCTTAAATCGCGACATTGCTCAGAAGTGTTACGGAGATGTATAGATCGATTCTAAAATGTTTCATCAAGTCAGAAACTCTTAACTCAACTGACCTGTCAAGAATTCAGGTAGATTATCCTCGTAATTTAAAGCCACTTGAAGAGATGTACTTTGGTGCGAAAGTCGATGCTTTTATTAAAAGTAACATAGCGATTGATTCCAGAGATCTGCATAATTTTGAATTACGTGCACTTGATTTTTACATTGAACTGGCGAAGCAAATAAAAATGAGATATGATTTTAAAAATCCTGACCTGCTATATGCATAGAATTTTTCTGTAGAAAATGCTTTCAGTGGTAACGTGATGTCTATTTCGGAGTACGTAAATTTATATCCATCGATTGACAGCAACCCGGAATCTGTGAATTTGGAATGGCAAATGTTTCCAGAAGTTTTTAATCTTCAAGAGTGTTCAAATTTAGATGATATCGACTTTTGGTCTATGGTTGAAAAAAAGAAGAATGGAGCTGGCGAATTAGTTTTCGTAAATTTAATGAAAGTTGTTAAATAAATAAACGCTTTTTTCCGCTACATTTTTGGAAACTCGCGCAGGGTCCAAAAATTATAAATTATTTTCCCAGTTAATTTAAATTGTTAATTAATTTTTTTATCATTACTTTAATTTTTATTGCGCGTCAAATTATTTCCCCAATTAAAGAAAACTTCGGAAACTCACGGAGGGTCCGAGATTTCTTCCTGTTTAAATTTGCTTCCTAAATTCCTTATTTTACCGTGTTTTCGGAAACTTGTTTATCAAGGGTCCAAAACTCTATGGTATTGTCAAAGCGCAAAATTGACGGTATCAAAGTTAGAAAAAAAAATTTTCTTTCAAAAAGTTCTTAGTTTTTACTTGACAACTTTTTCGGTCAAATAGTTTAGCCGCTGTGGGGGGGACACGATATGGAAAAATTAATTAATCTAAATCAAAAAGATCTATAAGACATAACCTATTATAAGTTTTCTTTAAACACCGCAAACCTATTCTTTTAAAAATTTACCAAAAGCTATGAATGTTGAAAAACTCTAAATTAAAAATATAAATAAAATAATTAATTTTTAAGAAATCAATTTGGCCGGACGTAAAATAAAATTTTAAAATACCTCGTAATCCGCGGGGTCGTCTTAAAAATTAAAATAGTGGAGAAATAAAATTTTATTAAATCTTTCTTGTCGAAAAGACCAGCCGGTTTCGTGTTGTTGTCGCGTCCGCCCTGTTTTAATGGTTTAAGAAATTAATAATTAAGGACAATAAAATTCATAATTGTCGTTGTACGTGTGACCGCATTTCGAAAAATTGTGAAATCTTGTCCCGCAGAAAGAAGAATCTTCTGACGGTAGTTTTAAGGATCCCGGAGCGGTAAGTACTCTGTGTCGTTCTGGGGTAACAAATACCATTTTCCTTTCTCATTTAATTGTGCAAGAGATGGAAAATAACAATATTAAATTTTAAACAAATAAATTCACTTCTTTAACTCTAACTTTTAATCTTCATTCTATTTTGTTCTCTCCCCTCCTCTTTTTATTTCTGATTTAAGCAACAAGGAAACACGAATCCTATAAGATTAAACAGAGCTCACGCTCTGGCAGTTTGAAAATTCCTCCAACGAGCGGAAAATAGGGCCATCTCGAAAGCCCACAGTAATTAAATAAATTAATTTTAATATATTTAATTATAAAATATTTTCGGTTCGTAACAAAAAGTACCGTCATAAAATTGGCGCCCAACGTGGGACACATTTGTTGGGAAATTTTTGAGACACGACTAAAATCATTATTATTGTGATTTGACTTGTTGAGGAAGTTTTTACTTGAAATTATTTTTGTGACATGTATTTTTTTGATTTAACTTAGGAGAGGAGGAGAATTTATATGTATTTCTGTATTTGACTTGGGAGAGGAGGAGATTTACATGTAAATTATAATTTTTTTGTATTTGACTTTGGAGAGGAGGAGATAATTGTGTAAAATAAAACATTTTACACTTGAAAATGTTTGTTGACGGCATGGAGAGAGACGCCATAACCATGTGTTAGAAATTTTTCTTGTAAGTTGAATAGTTCGTATAATTCCTGGACGATTTCAATAATTTAAATTTTATTAATATTAACAGGACCGTGTATAGTGTGTGTTGGGCCATAAAAATTAATTTTAATTTTTAATGATTAAAAATTTTTATAAATTTTTCAAATTAAATTGAAACTAATTTAATCTGACTTTTTATAAAGCGTGGAAATTTAAAATTACCCTAAGTTAATATTGAATAGTGTAATAATTTTTTTTTTGACATTTAAGATTGTTTAAAACTATTTTTTTTGACTCGTTTAAAATTTGTCTAATAAAATAGCTTTTGCAATTGAGATAATGACCGACTGCAAGGAAAGAATGGCAAGACTGATAGATAGTCTCGATATTAGAGATATTTGGAATTCTATTGCCAAAATGTCTGTAGGACAAATAGTAACATTGTTACTTTCCCAACAATTATCAATTTCAGGGACTTTATAAGTTCTTCGAGAAAGATTATTTCGTATCGAATTAAGGAAAATTTTTACAGACGAGATAGATATTACATTTAGTGAATTGTATGACTTAGGAAAAACAGATAAAATTTTTCTTCTTGAAGCCTTCATTGCGCCAAGAGAGAAGGAAATTCCCAATGTTTATCAGACAAGGGGTGGAGGAGAGACAAGTGAGAGTGGTGAGGAAATTATCAATCCCAGGTTAAGAGACATGGGTATTTTGGGAGAAATTGATCAAAATCAAGAATTAATAGCAGGGAGGGGGGAGAGGAACTTTTCGTATAATAGACAAAGTCCGACAAGCGAGTCTTTACCGAGCCCTCCAATGGTGATTCATACACCAGTTATGACGACAGCTAGTATCCCTACTACTTCTATTTTGACTACTACTTCCCATACACAGTCATTGCCTGTAACTACTACAGTTATGACTGCACCTCAGCCTATTGTTTCGGCTACAATTGCCCCAAATGGCATTAGTTTACGACAGCCAGTTTCTAGACTCAGTATCAGTCCCGAAATCAGACATTTAATCAAATTAAACAAACAAATGACTAAAACTGTTTTCCCTATTGACGAGCATCACTACCCTAATAGACAGGAAAGTAATTTTGAGTGTCCTTTAAATGACGTGGGTCCTTATTTAAAAAGAGAACAACTTCTGTCTCATTATCAAAATAAAAATTTTGAACAAATTGAGGAAGTACATTTTTCCCAGAACACTAATAATAAGAGTAAATTAGTTAGGAAGAGAAGTGACCAAAATATCCACCGATTAGTACAGGCTAATCAAAAGATTCTGTCCTAAAGGGGGATGTCTAAAGACGAGAGAGTTAGTGTTAGTTTAGATAACTCAGACGAACCCGAGAATATTTCTACTAGGGAGAAAAAAGTTTGTCGTAGTAAGGACCAACGCAAACGACGAATCAATAAAATATACAAAGAAAAGGGCATAAAACGAACATTATTCACTGATTCATCTAGTAAATCTGTCTTAAACATTAAATGAAGATAATGCTGATCCTGAAGATTTTCTTAACAGACTGGAAGATTGTAGAAATTGTATGGTGATAGATGACGATGTTCTAATAAACTCAATTCCAAGTGTATTAAAAGGTAATGCAAGTCGATGGTACAGGACCATAAGACGAGAAATTAACGGTTGACACGATATCTCTGCTTCAAAATTTTCGAACAAAAAAGGTGAGAAAATGTCATTTTCCACAATTTTTGGTTTTTAAAATACCAATAATTTCGAAACTTATTATCGAATTAGGTTCAAAAAGAAGTCAATCGAAGCGTTTTTTAATGATCTACAAGTTGATAACGATAATTTTAAAGTTACTTCTACGTTTTTCAACAAAATTTCCCAAAAATTCTTATTTTCCAAAATGTTTGTTTTTTAAAAGTTTAATAACTCTGGTTAATATGGACGAAAAGTGTTCAATTAGGGCTCAAAAGATGCGTCTAAACAAACTCTACAAAATCATGGAAAAACATTTATAGGTGTCCTAACATTTTTTTAAAGTTATGGTCAAAAAACGTGTTTTTGCAAAATTAAAAATAAAAAAAAAATTAGTTAAACTTTATTAATATATCAGAAAGTACTCTCACTTTATGTCCGCAGGTGAGATCTACAATTTAAAAAAAATTCAACCCAGAAGCTCTTCATGATTTCGAGATATTTATGAAAATGTGATGTTTACACACACATACGAAATGACATTTTTTAAAAATGTCATTTTTGAACTCCTGAGGTCAAATAACATAAAGATATGTCAAAAAATCGAACTTGAAAAATTTTGGTATTACAATACTTCCTCTATGAGGAAGTAAAATAAATCTAACATAAGCAAATTTGAAATCTTTGCTTTAGACGAAATTTTACCAGCTTCAATACAATTCCATAACAAAAATTTAAATTTAAATTTTTACTTTTAACAAAAACATTTTTTATTTACTTACAAATTTAGTCGAAAATTAAAACAAAAATACTAGTTAAACAACAACAATGTTAAATTTATTTAATTGAAAATAAATTACATTTCTTAAAAATACCTAAATAAAAAAATTATTTTTACATATTATTGTCACTAGTATAAACAATAATGTGGTAAAATAATTCTACTAATAATCTTAAATTTTAGATACTTATTCTGTATTTCAGTTTTTAAGAATACTCGGTGTTCGTGGTGAGTGTGCAATGAACTTATGGAGCTCCACGTCAAACCGCGACGCACGAAACATCGCGACCGCGCTCAAAAAAAAAATTCACAGTTAATAAACTATTTCGATCAACCAACTTTTTCTTTCAGTTATTTAATCCTTGATTTATTTAGTTTAAGGTTCTGCAAAAAAATTTTACGAAAAAGGTCCAGAACACAATTAATTATTCAATTATTTATTATTAACAATTATTTTTTACGAGAAATTATTTTTTTCAACATTGAAATAATTTTTCTTAAAAAGCTCAAATCTTCATTAATTGTGTCCAAAAATTTTCATTAAAATCCGATAATCCAGTTCTGAGATATAAATGTTAAAAAAAAATCTTACATTAAAATTAAATTGTTTATAAAAAATAAACAAATGAATATTTTCAAATAAAACTTGGTGACTGTTTGTCCCTCTATTATATGTAGTACTTTATTTTTATAAAGTTTATTATAGAAATTGCAAACCTTGGAAAATCCGTTGCTCACTTCAGGAATTGTTACCCATTTAGCCCCACATGGGGCTAAATATAAAAAAACAAAATTTTTAAAATAGGTCAAAACATGTATTTAACGCGAAAATATCAGAAACTTTTTAATTTAAAGTTTTTGAGAACATGTTGCATCTAAGCGTATTTATAGTCTTAAAAAATCGTTTAAGGGGTTAAACCACTCTAGAGCGTCAAAAAGAGGTTCTAATTTCAACATTTTTTAAAAGAAAAGTTTAAAAGTAATAAAAAATATGTTTACATATCTCTATTAGGTACACTTTAAAGAGAACATAATATACTTTATAAATTTTTTTTTGTTTAAAAACTGCAGATGTACATGTACGTGATGGAAACCCTTTGTAAAAAGAAATCCTTCGCGGCCGGAAAGGTTTTTGGTACAATTTTCAACCTAGAACAGAAAACAAATTTTTTTCTATTTTTACATCTCAAAAGCTAGAGAAAGACGTAGGGGATTTTTTTTAAATCGATTTTTGCAAAAATGGTGAACATTTTATAGAAAAACTGAATTTTTGACTGAAAAAAATAGGCACTAAATTGTTTATAACTAAAGAAATATGCAACATAAAAAAAATCCCCTACGTCTTTCTCTAGCTATTGAGATGTAAAAATAGAAAAAAATTTGTTTTCTGTTCTAGGTTGAAAATTGTACCAAAAACCTTTCCGGCCGCGAAGGATTTCTTTTTACAAAGGGTTTCCATCACGTACATGTACATCTGCAGTTTTTAAACAAAAAAAAATTTATAAAGTATATTATGTTCTCTTTAAAGTGTACCTGATAGAGATATGTAAACATATTTCTCATTACTTTTAAACTTTTCTTTTAAAAAAATGTTGAAATTAGAACCTCTTTTTGACGCTCTAGAGTGGTTTAACCCCTTAAGCAAAATTTAACATTTAGCCCCAGTTTCCCCTATATATAATTTTGATATTTAATTAAATATACCTCTCGAATTTCCTTTTTAGAATGTTATAAGCCAAACCTCTATCGATTCTTCTTTTTTTATTATAATATTCTTCTAAGTTACTGGCATTTTTGTCAGATGGAAGTTCGTAGTTTGCTTCAAAGTAAAATGAAACTGAAACTGATTTATCAGGTATATCTATTGGTATTGCAACAGCAAAAAAAATCTGAAATTAGAAAAAATCATCAAACAGAATTATGAATATTAATTGATTGCATGCAAAATATAATACTTAAGGGGGGGAGTCTGGTCAAATCGAGGGTTTTTTCCAAAGTGTTTTTTCTTAAAATATAATGTATTTTTATTTTCTAAAAATTTTTTACATGTAAGGGAACATATTCAGAAGAAAATTTAAACAAAAAAATTAATTTAAATTAAAATATATATATTAATAGATATAGTAGTAACAAGTCAAAGGGGTCGTAGTAATCAGCGGGCGCTCTGAAGTCCACAAAAATGGTGTAAAACAGAAAATCAAAGAAGTTTTGGTTAATACATAATAGTAAAATGAGAATGAACCTTGTCTTGTCACTACTATATCTATATGTTGTGGTCAAAGTCCGCAGTGCGGGCAATCCGTAGAGTGTCCGGGCACTTCGCAGTGTGTCCAAGCTGTTTTGGCCAAAGTCCGAAATACTGATTTATTTCGGGCTTTGCCCTAAGTTGTGGCGGGCAATGTCCAAATTTAATTAATAAACGTAATACTTGAAAAAAAAAATTAATGCTTAAATTAAATTAAAATATCATAAAATTTCTGCAACGAAGATATTTTATTACATTCACAATGTACAAAATTGTTTAAAAATTACTACAAACTTATGTTCTGCGTTTAAAATTTAAAAATTATAAAGGCATTCTTTGTCAACGGGACCTACCTTCTCTCCAAAAATGGTTTGCGTTTAAATTACCAGCTATAAGCGTAAAAGTTAGATAAAAAGGAATACTTTTAAATACCGAGTGGCAGTTTTTTAAAATTCAAAATAGCAAATCCAATATGGCGGACATATATTTAAAAATGTAATGAATTCGCATGAAACTTGTTACTCGGGGGTTTTCGGGGTCGCTGATTACGAATCTGAAGTTAGATTTCCAAAATTCAATATGGCGGAAACTTGTTACTCGTGGGTTTTTGGGGTCGCTGATTATGAATCTGCGACTAGATTTTCAAAATGAAAAATGGCGGATTCAATATGGCAGAAATATTTATAAAAATGTAATGGATTCGCTTAAAAGTTATTACTTAAGGGGTTTTTGGGGTCGCCGATTACGAATCTAAAGTTAGATTTCCTAAATTCAATATGGCAGATCCAGTATGGCTGACAAATTTTCTTAAATTTGATCAATTTGCATGAAAATTGTCACTCTGGGTTTTTTGGATTCGCTGATCACGAATCTGACGTCTGTTTTCAAAATTGAAAAATAAAATTTAGAATTTTCGTCAAATTTCCAAAAGTTTGTGAGAAAGTTTCTGTGCTTCACAGTGCTGACAAGGCCAACATATGTACAATTAGTCATATTTTAATATGTGCACGTTTAATATTGTGCACGTAATTAGTTTACTTTTTTGAATAAAAATTTTTTTATAAGAAATTTTAGTTCCCTGGGAATATTCTCTTATGGAATTGTTTGTTTGTCTCAAATATTTTATTTGTAGCCCTATAACAATAACACTGAGTTAGCTGCTTTATAATAGACGAATACGACTTTATTTTTGTGAACTTGTGATATAATTTTTTAACAAAGTCTAACTTAATCCTGCTATTAATGTGTGTTTTATAAAATTCGGTAATTTTCCATTAGTTGTTTTTGGTATTTTCGTGACAATGTAGGTTATTGTTTTCATTAAAGCAATCAAGACTTTAAAAATCTGAAAGAGTAGTTAAATGTTTTTATTTTCAATTTGAATTGGATTGATAATCTCTCTGAATTATGTAAACTTAAATTTAAAAAATTATTCTTCAATTAATCGAGAAATTCTTTATAATTAATTTCTCGTTTGGATCTTAAAATTAATAAATTTTATGTATTTAAACACGAGTAAGTTCCTAGCAACAAGAAAAACTATTATTACTGAATTTTAGAAAAATTAAATTTCAAATTATTAGATATATCACGTAATACTTATCTTTTGTTGTCATCTCCAACATAAGAATTGCAATAATGCGAAATGATAAAAAAGTATACAAAGCAGATGAATGTTCAGTTGCTAAGTTACGTGTTATTTATTTGAATTGACACTAAACATTCGTCTTCTTTCTTTAATCAAATTAGACGTAAACGAATTTTGATTAAAACGTTATATAAAACCAATTTCTTACAGCAAAATTTATTATTTTGTGTTAATTGTATTATTAGTGTTTATTTGTTCTGAATAAACGAGATTTCATCAATTATCACTTTGAGATAATTGTCTTGTATTTAAAATGCCGAAAATTTGTCCTAATACACATTTTGATAGATGTTGCAATCCTTATGCCCGAGATCAGCTCAAAGGCAAGGGACTACGTGTTTTATCGAAGAATTTGAAACTTAAATTTCCTAATGTTCCGGATGGTTCAAAAATTTGTTACGATTGCAGAAGCTTAAAGATCCCGTTTAGAAATGAAAATGAAGTTTTAGAAGAGAATGAAAATGAGTCTATAAATTCTATGGAAACTTCTTCAACACAGAGTTGTAATTCACTTGATGAAAGAGAGAGTAGATTAAAACGAGAAATTGAACTTGAAGAAATGCTCGATGGAAAAATTCGTTAGAAAAAGATGTCAAATCAGTCAAGGTTAATGGTAAGCGGGAATTAAAACAGAAAAGATTAATGTATTTATATTTAAAAGGATTGCACACAATGTTCATGAAAGAATATCCAGATTTACCCGTAAGTTTTAGTAAGTTTGCAGAACTGCGTCCTAAACACTGTATACTTATGGGAAGTCCTGGAACACATGCAGTTTGTCTTTGCACCCACCACCATAATTTCGATTTGATGTTAGATGCCATTAATATTGAAAGTCTGACAAATGAGACAGAAAAACCAATGAAAAAGTCCACTGACTGTATCTCACAAATTGTGTGTAAAAATGCAACTGATGCATGTCATCTAGATGAGTGCAAAAATTGTCCAGGCACTGAAGAGCTGTCCGAATATTTGGTAAAGCGTTTACAAGACAATAATATCCATCAAGTGCAATTTAGTCAATGGACAGGAACTGACAGATGTATTTTGAACACTCATCTGCTTTCTTCTGAAGACTTTGTTGAAGAATTATGTCAAAAACTTGCAAATTTAAAGTCACATTCATTTATTGCAAAACAACAAGCACAGTACTTTGAAGATTTAAAGACTAATATTTCTGAAAGTGAAGTATTCACTAATACTTCACTTTCAGAAATATTTGACGTTAGATTTTGCAGAAAATTACAAGTTTGTGATTCAAGATGCGGTTCAGGCTTTACATTTCAATAATGATCAATCCAGTCTTCACTGTGGTTTGCTATTTTAAAAAGAATTCGAAATTGGAACACAAGAGTTTTATTTATTTATCGGATAGTACTGAACATGACACAGCTGCTGTCTGCACCATTCAACGCCTTTTAATTCCAGAATTGAAGAAAATCTTGGATATTGAGAAAATATATTGTTTCAGTGATGGTGCTAAGCAGCATTTTAAAAACAAATATTAAATTAGCAACTTAGTTCATCATGAAATCGACTTCGGTATTAAAGCTGAATGGCACTATCACGCAACCGCCCACGGTAAAAATGCTTGTGATGGCATTGGTGCTGTTTTTAAAAGAGAAGCTGCGAGAGCTAGCCTGTTAGCTAAACCGACAGAAGCAATAACAACTGCGTTCAAACTTTATGATTGGGCTAAGGATAAGTTTGAGAAGATTAATGTTTTCTTTCATCGCAAAGTAGAACACAAAAAAGTCAAGAGATCGTTGAATGCAAGGTTTAATTCTGCTCCTGCTGTTCCTCAGATTCAAAAATGTCATTTCTTCACGGTAACAGGCAATAAATGTCTACTAATTAAAAGGTATTCAAATTCTTGCAATGGCAATACGATTTCGTATTAGACGATTAAAAATAATAATTAAAAATAAAAAAAATTGAATATTTGAAAAAAATAAAAAAAAGTAATGTGGGCATCTTTTTGAATATGATGACAGTGTCAACCCTGTAAAACACAGAGACCTTTTTAAATTTTTTCAAATTGGATGGAAATTTTAATTTTACGTAATCGGCCATATTGAATTTTGGAAATCTAACTTCAGATTCGTAATCGGCGACCCCAAAAACCCCTTAAGTAATAACTTTTAAAGGGTTATATACAGTCACGATTTTCAAAAAATCGATTTGTTTTTTTTTGCATTTTCTTAAAGTATATATATTTGCCTGTTGTGAAAAAAATTTTTATCAAGATTCGAGAAATATTTTCGAAGTCGCAGACAAAATTAGAAAAGCGCGCCGTGGGGTGTAGAGCAGGGCAGGGTCTTTAAACTCGCTTTTCTCAAAACTATGTTTTTCAAGTCGGTGAACACGATTTCTCAAAAACCGCAAACCGATTTAGCTCTAATTTTCACACAAGCTTAACAACTACTTTTTGCTGTCCTAGATCGTCATTTTTATAAATAAAATTAAAATTTTAATCAACATTTGAAGACGATTTTTTGTTTCATAAAAATGAACTTTTTTTTGGCTGCCATTTTGTCAAAAAGTGATATTTTTTTAATTCCAACGATCAAAGACTACATTTTTTCATACACTAACAGAATCTATTTATCTTTTTGATCTCAGATGATTCTATCAATTTTTATCTTGTTTACCGCGGGACTCTTTTTTTTCAAGAATCTTTGGGAGATAAGCTACAGAGGAAAAAAAAAATTTTTACAAATGAAATTTTTTTTAAACTTTAAAAGATGTAAAACATTATAGGAAAACTTTCGCTTTAATAAATAAATATTCCTTTAAAAAAATCCCAAAAAACTGCATTTTTCCGACCGCCTGACTGTATATAACCCAATTGTATATTCAATTGGAGCGAATCCATTACATTTTTATAAACATGACTGCCATATTGGATCCGCCATTTTGAATTTTGAAAATTTAATCGCAGATTCATAATCAGCGACCCCAAAAACCCACGAGTAACAAGTTTCAATCGATTTCAAGTAAATTTTAAAAATACGACCGCCATATTGGATTTTGGAAATCTAACTTCAGTTTCGTAAACAGCGACCTCGAAAACCTCCGAGTAACAAGTTTCAAGCGAATTCATTACATTTTTAAATATATGTCCGCCATATTGGATCCGCCATTTTAAATTTTCAAAAACTGCCACTCGGCATTTAAAAGTATTCCTTTCTATCTAACTTTTACGCTTCTAGCTGGTAATTCAAACGCAAACCATTTTTGGAGAGAAGGTGGGTCTCGTTGACAAAGAATGCCTCTATAATATAATTGAAATAAAAATATTATTTATTTATTTAAACAAGGATTTGCATTATGGCATTTGAAATTGCACATAACATTATTTTTTACACTTACAAGCCTTACTTATACATTTTTTTGAGCAATTGCATTTGACAAATCCTTGTAGTCCTTACCATTAATATGCCGAACTGAAACCATTTTTTGTGGGATTTATGTCAATTTTAAAAATCAAATCAGTTTTATTTATAAATGGAATAGACAAAGAGATGAAGTTATCCTTTATACTTCAAAAGCAATACACAGTAATTAAATATATTCTAAATACAAAGGAAGAAATACAAACAAGCTTATAATGTCATGATTTCGTATTTTATATGAAAAAGATAATTAATAAAGTTTAAATTAAATTTAGTGGAAGCTTAAAGAATTACATTATTCAACATTTTAGACAATTAAAAGCTGCATTTTAATAAAAATTACAATTTTCTATTAATAAAAACCGATTTAAGTAACATTGCCTGCAGCCACTTAGGCACTCCGCAGATTGCCCGCCACAACTTAGAGCAAAGCCCGAAATAAATCAGTATTTCGGACTTTGACACTTCTGTGGATAGTATGCAAATATAATGGGATGAAAGTTAATCGTCGCCACCTAGAGAAATAGTGGCGCTGGCTGTACTTTCAGGCCGTCTTTTCTCAAAATGCATGGGAAAGTACGAAAATATTTAATTTTCATGTATTAGATTGAATTTAATCATATTTTTTTGTATATTATATTGATCCAGTAACTTTTAGACATATTTTGTAATATAATTAACTTCAGAAAAGAAAGAAGTATTTTATTTATGATGAAAATTGTCTTCTAACTCATAGCGGGAAATTTAAATAAAATAATAATAATATTATTATTTATTAATTTTTATTAATTGTTTAATAAAATTAATTATCAATACTATTAAATATTACTTAATTAATAAGCAACAATTAATATATAATAATATTATTATTACTCTATTTGAATTTCCCGCGACATTTTGAAAAAAGTCGGCCTGAGAGTACAGCCAGCGCCACGGTGGTCGCCGTTCAACATTTGACCCATTTCTAACTTGAAGTGTCATGGGGCTGGGTATCGTCAAAATCGTTTCTTTTTGACCTAAAAACAATTCTAGAAACTAGAAAAAAAATTTTACGATGCTGTTTAACCCTGCCTAAATAACAATACTTTTCCCATTTAATTAACATGGGATTTTTGCACTTTTTGAAAAATAATTTTTATTTCGTTTATAATAGGGGAGTATAGTCGAGGTTAGACCACTGTCTAGGTAGGCCATTCGCATTTTTTTTGTCAACTTCACTAGTGCCACCTACGCGCATGTTTGTCGAAGCTTGTCTTAGTGAAACCTAACTTTTTGTTCAATTACATTTTCGGAGAATCGAAAATTGTGTTTTCTGTGACGTCGGTACAAAAAAAGCTCAAAAAAGTTTTGTGCATCATGTGAAAAATTATTAATAAAAGATAAAAAAAAATTGAATCGTCAAGGCAAGCATGCAGAAATTTTGTGGGACTCAATGTTGAAAGAAAATCAAAGTGAAAAATCGAATTTCGAAACGTATTTCTTTTTGGTTACAACAATTCGGTAATGTTACTTTCTGTCAAGGTCGGCCACTTTGTGTTTAAAATGCGCAAAGATGAGGACGAGCTACTTTATTTGCAGAAACTGCAATTCTGTATAACTCATAATATAATTGATCATCTTATTAATATTTTCATTTAATTTCATTAATATTTCAGTGCAAATTTTTTTTTTTTATTTATATTTATTTTTTTATATTGTTTATTTTTATTATTTTGTTATTTCATTAAGTTACAAGCTGTAAACAATAAAGAATCAATTTTCCGTAACTCCAAACATGTTATTTTATTTCTTAACGATTAATGCCTTTTGAATTTTAAACATGGCCGACCTAGACTGGATCTAAGGACCAACCTGGACTACAAATTTTTTTTTTTAATCTTTGTAACTTTTTCATTTTAAAACTAATCAATTTACTTTGTACAGAAAAGTTTTTCCTATTAAACAGGACTTTTAACCATATACTTTAATTGTCCAAATTCATTTTTAAAAAAAAGTTATAAACAAAAGTCAAAAAGTGGGCCGACCTCGACTATGTTCCCCTACTCTTTGACTAACCAACAATGTTTGATTTTGCTTCTATTATGATTCCTTTAGATAGAGAAATTTTCATATTATCGCGAAAAATTTATTACACAAGTTTTAAAAAGGTCAATTTCATTTTTATTGAATTTTCTGATTATTTTGCTAAATCTACTTAATAATTAATTTTTATTCGGTATTTCATTGACAGTTTCTTGTTTTATGCATCCAATTGGACCATAACAATAATTTCAATTCATAAACTATCCAAGAATCACACAGTAGACTAAATCCATTTCAACTCAGGCATGTCGACTAACTTCATGTTATAGAAAAAAAATTGTTTTGCTTGTAATTTTTTTTCTTTTGAGTATAATTCAATTTTCTTTCTTGGGTCTTGTAGATGGTCTTGTCCTCTTCACAATCCAGTTTGAAATTTGAGAAATATTTGAAATGATAAAAATAGGGGATGATTTTCTGAAAATAAATAAGATCAATTTTCTCAAAAAGACCACCTTTTTGTGATCTAATTTTTACTACAAATTCTTAAAATAATTATGAACATTTCCTATGAATTTCAAGCGGGCTAAACCATTCTGGCAATCAGGAGAATTTTTTTTTGAAAAGTTTATTTTTACAATTTTCAAATTATTAACGTTCACGTCAACAATATTATAACGATTCATTTGTTTTTAAAAATTCAAGTTAACAATTTGAAAATTTGCAAAAATAAATATTTAAAAAAAATTCTCTTGATTGACAGAATGGTTTAGCCCGCTTGAAATTCATAGGAAATGTTCATAATTATTTTAAGAATTTGTAGTAAAAATTTGATAACAAAAAAAGGTGGTGTTTTTGAGAAAATTGATCTTATTTATTTTCAGAAAATCATCCCCTATTTTATCATTTTAAATATTTTTTCAAATTTCAAACTGGATTGTTAAGAGGACAAGACCATCTACAAGACCCAAAAACCCAATGGGAAATTGCCAATGCTCATCATTGGCTAAATAATGGACCAATATTGGCTGCCAACAGTTTTTTCTTGGTCAAACATTGGCAACCAATATTGGGCCACTATTGCCAGAGTCTTGGGATGATCACGACTTTGCCAAGACAAATGCCGGACTTTCCAAGCGTTGGATATTCATTGGCAACAAATATTGGACCAATATTAGTGACCAATTAATTACCAATGCTTTAAATTAAATTAATGCTTGGTTATTTATTGGTTACCAATACTGAACCAACGTCTGAAATCAATATTCTACAAATACCAACATATAGCAAAAATTTTTCAAAAGAAAAAAAAATAAATTACTAATCTAAAGAAAAAAAAATTAATTTTATTGGAACACTCTGTTAAAAACAGAATGTGATAAAAATCAGACAAAGATAATATTTGTCTAAGTTCGAGAATGCAAGCGTCTCTCCTTATATAGAACTGGTAACACAACTTGCTGGTGAGTGAAAGAAGCTCTGGCGCACCCTGGTGTTCGATTTTGAAATGTCCCGCGCTGCTTCAAAGTATATGCTCGAAATTACTTTGGATAAGTGCCACCAGGGTGCGCCACAGTTTCTTCCTCTCACCAGCAAGTTGTGTTACCAGTTCTATATAAGAAGAGACGCTTGCATTCTCAAACGTAGACAAATATTATCTTTGTCTGATTTTTATCACATTCTGTTTTTAACAGAGTGTTCCAATAAAATTAATTTTTTTTTCTTTAGATTAGTAATTTATTTTTTTTTTTTTTTGAAAAATTTTTGCTATATGTTGGTATTTGTAAAATATTGATTTCAAACGTTGGTTCAGTATTGGTAACCAATAAATAACCAAGCATTAATTTAATTGAAAGCATTGGTAATTAATTTGTCACTAATATTGGTCCAATATTTTTTGCCAATGAATATCCAACGCTTGGAAAGTCCGGCATTTGTCTTGGCAAAGTCGTGATCATCCCAAGACTCTGGCAATAGTGGCCCAATATTGGTTGCCATTATTGCACCATTATTGGTACTGCTGGCTCCCAATATAGGACCATTATTGCGCCAATGGTTAATTTCCCATTGGGAAAGAAAATTAAATTATACTTAAAAGAAAAAAAATGACAACCAAAACAATTTTTTTTCTATAACATGTAGTTAGTCGACATGCCTGATTTGAAATTATATATATATATATATTGAATATATATATATATATATATATATATATACAGTAAGAAAAGCTATCCGTCAGTCATAGGAAAGTATGGGAATCGCATAAGTCTGTCTCACTCCCACTCATGGGATATGACTGACGTGGTAGGTTTTCGTACTGTATATATATATATATACAGGGTGTCCCAGTCGAGGGTGTACATATTAAAGGGGCACATTCTACTGAAAAAATTAAGACGAAAAGTCCTTTGCACTTTTTAAAAATGTTCAGTAGTTTTTTCGTAAATCGCAATTGAAAATTTAAAAACTACGCATTGCTATTGGCCGCGTAAGCTCAGTCAGCCGGTAGGCGGGGATACTTTTCCACCGTTTGCAGGCCTGGGCGTGTACCAGCAGCGCGCGTAGAATAAATTTTTGACAGTAATTATTTTTATTTCTAGTTTACATGGTTTAAATAACACCACACTTTTGTTAAAATAACACAATGTAAACTAGAAACAAAAAATTACTGTCAAAAATTTATTCTACGCGCGCTGCTGGTACACGCCCAGGCCTGCAGACGGTGGAAAAGTATCCCCGCCTACCGGCTGACTGAGCTTACGCGGCCAATAGCAATGCGTAGTTTTTAAATTTTCAATTGCGATTTACGAAAAAAGTACTGAACATTTTTTAAAAGTGCATAGGACTTTTCGTCTTAATTTTTTCAGTAGAATATGGCCCTTTAATATGTACACCTTCGACTGGGACACCCTATATATATACTACCTATAGAAATTGAGGAGTTCAGTCAAATAACTCGATCTTCGCTCGACAGAAAGCTGATAAGGCAGTCAATGGTATCAAATATAGGAAAAAATAAAAACGCGAAATTTCGAAATTCTAAAAACGCTATCTTGGAGAAAATCAAAAGGCACAACTTCTTTTTATTGTCTTTTTTTATAAAACGAATATTTTTCACAATAAAAATTAAAAACTGAAAAATTTTTATTCTGAAATTTAATAAAATTTTAAAACATAAATTGCATTATTTAGTTCCAATATAAATAAATTTGATTGAAATTTAGTATGTATAGAGGAGAACGGGGTGAGGCAGCCAATTGCTTCTTATCTCCGCATAATTTTTTCAAATCGTGCGCTATTGATAATGTAGACTGCTTATGGTAGTTTACTTTAGTTGCTAATAGATGGGCATTATTGCTGCAGCAGTTTAGCAATGACAGTATCATTTATGAAAACAGACTTTTTGGATGTAACTTTTCTAAGAGTTATTTTGGTGATTTTAGTTAATAGAGTTACACGAATAAAATTCTTGTATAGTGATTTCAATGCAGAATTTAGTGCCGAAGACGATGGTGTTAATGAAATTGCGATATTTTTAATATTACGGGTTTTGTGAATGTTTTCTTAAAAAAGTACTCGTGGGGTTAGGCAGCCAACGATAAATTTTTCGACTTTTTGTGTTGATTTTATTGGTTCTTCTAAATGTTTTCTCTTTTTTTCCTACTCCAATACATTTTAAACTTAACATTGAATTTTATAAACCATTTTTTAAGAATAACAAATTTATATTTCCTTAAAATGTTAAATTGAATTTAATTAATGTTATTATTATAGGGGAAGTGCGCCGGTTGTGGGCACGCTCCGGTTGTGGGCACCCCTACGTAAACTTCGACGGCAAGCAGACTTTACTGATCTAAGTATTGCAAGTCTTGTTCGTTGACAATACGGACTTTTCATTTTGATAACAAAACAAATATATGCATTTGTGTAATAACTGTGAGCATAATAAAGAAAATTTGCATTAAATAAATAAAAAAGTAATTTTGTATTGTTTTCAAAGAAGAATATGGGTGTAGATTCGTTCAAAAAAAAGGGTTTAATTTTTTTTGTGTAGTGTTGTCATTATATTTTGTGATTTACCTTCGTGTTTAACCAAAATCCTGCATCACAAAATGTGTTGGTCTTTTTAAAAAATGACTGTCATTCCCGGTTGTGGGCACCTTTATGTTAAGGAGGCTCTACCATCTGACAATGATGTGGACTACTGTCTCATCTATCTAAACTTTCTGCCAAGGAAAGTGACAGCCACAAACTCCATTAAATGCGATGAATATAGTCGTTCAGTGCATTAGAAGTGCGTTATGGTTTACGTACTAGCTACTTCACATGCAAGCATTATGCTTTTGTTAGCGATGAGCATAGTGTAAAAACGTGTCATCATTTTTGTTCTTTATCCCGGCAAAGTCTCTTAAAATAAAGAAACTTTCATTTCTTCTTTATTTGTGTTAATTTTTTTAAATATTTTTCCATTTTTAGCGGATTTTTCAAGAGTGCCCACAACCGGGTACAAAAATTTTTTTGTCAAAAAATTTCCATTTCACTAAATTTCTAATAAAACTTCTTTATTTAAAGGAATAAATTTAATTCCTTTACTGACAGTCATCTTAGACCTCTAGCTTTAAATTCGTACACATATATTTGTATAATTTGCACATGGACAAATGTTATAAGGCAAAAACAAAAAGGTGCCCACAACCGGAACACCTCCCTTAATATTATTCAAATGTAAATTTTTGAAGTTTACTAACAAAATAAAAGTAAGTTAAGTACAAATACCTTGTTATGTTTAATTAATTTTAACTTTAAGTTATGTTTTTTTAACTATTAAAATAGTTGGCCGCCTCACCCCACGTTTTTGCAAATATGCCAAAATGTGGTCCTTTGGGAAAAGGGTTGTAGAAATTTTTAAGTGCAACCTACGTCAAAATGTTCTATGGCGATTTTTTAGCCAAAAAGACAAGCTTTCTAACGCGATATTAAAATTGAAAAAACCTATTTAAATAACTTCCTCGCAAACCAAAATGTGCCGTCTTGGCTGCCTCGACCCGTTCTCCTTTACTCATTTGGGTCTCCTGAAGTTGAGAAAGTCTTTAAAATTTTGAAAATCATTCACTGTTTATAATTTTTTTTATAAATGCTGACGTGTCATCGATGAAGTTATTCCTCACTATTTAAAGAAGTTTTTTGGAAATTTTCAAATAAATTCGTAAAAAAAAATGTTATATAATTTTTAACGAAACGCGCGCTCCGCGTAGACTTCATCATAACCTCTAGAGACGTAAAATATGTCTATTTTCAGACTCCTATCTCTCAAATATTATGCAGTTAATTTATTTATTCGCTTTTTAAATTAAATAATAATTTTGTTTGTCTACAAACATTAAAAAATTTGATAACTTTATAGTTTGTTTAAATATGGGGCATTCCAGGACGAATCGGAAATTATTTTGCTTTTGCATCTCAAATTTTTTTTAAACATTTTTTTCTTTTAGTACTCTTTGAAATGAGCTACCTTGATTTTTTTCAAATTTTTTCATAAAGCGGTTCAAGAGATACAGATTTTTGAAAAATGACGTTTTTTACGTAAATTTTTTATTTAAATGCTTATAACTCGGTCAAAAATTGATCAAATCAGACGTTATTATAATGAAAAATTTTGTTTTCACGCGTAGTTTTTAATAAATATATTTTTAAAATAATTTACGATAAAATTTTAAAATTTTTTAAATAAAATTTTATTTTTAACAATCTATGTATCGATAAATTTTTTTTAATTTTTTGTGAGAAACTGGCACTAAATTAACAATTTTGAAGCCTTGCGCGATCGTGGGCAAACGATGGGATCTATCCTTATATGAAATCAGTAGATATGCAAATTAGGTAAAGAGAGACATTCTGATGTTATTTTCCTTCAAAAGAGGAAGAAAGCAATACCGTTACCTGAAGAGAGATAGTTTTATAATGTTTTCATTAAATGAAAGAGAGATAAGTATGCGTTAACTTTTCTGCGTTATAAACAGAGAGCGATTTATGTTTAGTTACTAGAAAGAGGGAGACAGAAAAAAATTTTCACTAAATGATATATTGAATATTATATATATATATATATATATATATGTATATATAGAAAGAGAAACGAGAGGCCTGCTCGAGTACCTGGCCTATTGTTCAAAGGGTTTCTTTCAACCAGTGGGCAGTCTATTGAGTGACCAATGAGCAGAGAGAGAGAGAGAGAGTATGAATTAGTGGTAACTCAAGAGCGAAATGCCAAGACTGCAAAAAGGGCCCATCATTGGCCCAGTAATGTCTGCCGAGAATTGGCAGTAATTACTGGGCCATTACTGGTGTTCAAAACGTTCCATTGCTGGGCCAATGATGGTGTCGATGGTCAGATTTTCAAATTTTCTAAAACTGGGCCGGCTCTCAGCCCAATAATGGTACATTCACGGCAAAGTTGATCAATCTTTAATAACAAAAGACAATTGCCAGTGATGTGACGTAGATCGGCCCATTAATGGAACATGAGTGGCACTTTAATGGCAAAAATTTTGTATCTTTGATGGCAAATTACAATTGCCAGTATTGAGGCGGCGCTTGGCCCAATACTGGCAATTGTAATTTCCCATCAAAGATACAAAATTGTTGCCATTAAAGTGCCACTCATGTTTCATTAATGGGCCGATCTACGTCACATCACTGGCAATTGTAAAACCTTATTCTTCAATGTTTAAAGAATATTAAACAATTTTTTTTATGTAAAATGAATGATAAGTTTATAAAGAGTACAGTTTTGAAAAGTAACATTCTTTCAATTTCAGTAGTGGATGCAGAAAAGAAATTTTCCATTCATTTTCTATTTTTCGTCGTTTAAAGATAAGTTAATGAATATTGAGTTTTTTTATCAAACAATCAGTGAACTGTAAGTTATTTCCACATAATAAATTAATATATTTTTTACAATTTATATAGATAGAGCAAACAAATATTTTTAGTACAAAAGACATTGAAATTAGTTATTTAAACAATATAAAATTTTCTTTTTGTACAGTTCTTATATATTTTTTCTATGATACAAAATTGTCTACAGATATTTATAATGAAAATTCATTAACATTCTGTAATTTAAAATTGTAATAATTAGAATTAGATGTTAAATAACACTAAAATAAAAATTGGAAATAGATATTGAATACAAATAAATTAAAAATAAAGAAAAATGAAAAAATTGTAAATAAACAAATAAGAGAAAACTGGAAATGGATATTTTTAATCAAATTGTATTAAGAAAAACTTCATCTTTCTTTCTTTCTTTTGAATAAAAAGAAAGTTAATTGAATATATAATGTTTTGGTTCTTTGGATTTAGACAATTTAGTTTAAATGTAAGATGTCAGCGAGAGAAAGCTTATAAATAAATTATATTTAGATTTCTTTCCCAATGTAAATCTTGGAAGTTTAAGTGAAGAACAAGGGGAAAGGTTCCATGAGGATATAAAAGAAATGAAAAAATGGTATCAGGGAAGATGGAATACGAATATGCTAGCTGATTATTGTTGGTCCTTAAAACGCGACTTTCAGTCACAAGCTTAAAAAACGAAAATCTAAAAAACCAAGCTTCTTTGAAACTCAATGATTTCTGCATTAGCTCACTTTCGTTTCGTTGTTTTTTCAAATTTTCTGAAGACATAATTTTTTTTAATAAAACAAAAAAGTACTTTTAGAAATACAAAAAAATATAAAAGAACAAAAATACATAAAAAATCACAACAAATGGAGTGTAATTTAGATCGCCTCCCCGTAGTGTACTCTGGCAAGCAGAGTATTATAAATCCTGTAGCTAAATGATCTTAACAAATACACAGTTTTAGTATTCTTTATAACATTTACTTCGAACGTCATTTCTTTACTCCATATAAAGCTTCTCCGATTTTTCTCGAACAACAAAATTCATAATTTTTTTAAAATTTTTATTGACTTTCGTATTGAATTAAACCTATACACTTGAATTTTTTAAATCTAACTTTTTATTCGTACTCAGCAACTCCAACAACCCCGCTTAAACGTTTCATTGAAATAGACGGAGTTTTAAATATTTTTGTTCTATTAACATTTTCTTCTTGCACCCCTAGATATAAACACACCCCCTGCTTCAAGGGTGCATGCGATCAAATCGTCATAGGGCTCATGTGAAAGGGCATGGTTTAATTTTTAATTTCTGATATTAGCGAAGTTTGTAGCACGTAAGGATTTAGCTGTATAATTTTTTTAAAAATGGCCAAAAACGCAGTTTTTAGGGGTTTCAATCACAATTTTCTCTAAAACCTGACGCGATGGGAAGTTTTCAAGCCCTGCACTGTAAATAAAAGCTTCTAAATTAGAGCTGATTTTCGGTATTAAAATAGAACCAAATCTTGATTTAGTACCAAAAGTTGGTACTGAATTAGTACCTTTCTTTTTACAGTGTGATTCGTGTTCAGCACAAAAAGTCAGTTCGGGAACACTATACCACATTCTATTCGCAGAACCCTTGCAGGGCAGCGATATTTAAATTTATTTATTTTAAAAACAGATTACTTTAATTACATTTAATACTTTATTTTAATTATTTGAGTTCAATAGAATATTTTCAGAAATTAAATATTACAAACTAAAAAATAAAATAGGTTTGATTTATAAAATTTTTAAAACCCTTTTTTAAATTATTTCGAAAATATATGTAATTTAATCAATTTTTTGTTATTATAAAGTTTCTTATATCTAATTAATTGTTACATTATTCAATATGAGTATTTATAATTAATAATAAGTAATACATTTGTTAATTTTTATTGTAGTAAATTATAAAGGGATTCTTTATTTGAAGTAATATTATCTTCGATTCATTTAATAATAATTATAAAAAATTAATTAAAAAATGGATTAATTAATACCTAATAAAATTTTTATTTTAATTAATACATTAATAAACTAAAATGTACTACTGAATTAAAATGTAGTTTATAATTATAAATTATAGAAGAATTTAATAATGTTTATTCAAATTACGACATCAAAAACATTTTTGGATCTGAGTGTTTCTGACATAGAAGTTCGTTTTGTCAAACAATTCAAAATGACAGTTTAGTTGTCAAGTCAAGTGCAAAACAAAAATTTCGTTCGTCTAACGGTTCGTTTCGTCCGAATGAATCACTTGTGATTTATCTAACTTTTTTATATGTCCCAAAAAAGTAACATTTGTTTCATAGGCTTATTTGTATCGAATTTTTTATAGAATTGATATTTTGACGAGACTTTATCTACATACGTTTCTTTAGAAAATGCAAGTAAAATGTATAAAAAATTTTAAGTTACTTTTACAATAGAAAAATAATTCTTATATATAAAATATATACTAGATATTATTACAGTAGTGTTACAGTAATGTCACCGTAATAATACGAAAAAAGATCACCGTTCATATAAGAAGAATTGTTTTTATCTTTCTTTGCGATAATACTTTCACATTACTGCAATATTACAGTAATATTACCATGTAATGTAACTACAATAACTTAAAATATCATATTGGGGTGGACATGTTAATGTTGTTGAAATTTCATTTTTGTATTACATTGGTATATTAATAACATTACATGGAACATTACGGTCACATTACTGTAATGTCATGTGTTACTTAGGTGATATTTAAGAATACCCTGAATGTTTCCTATTTCTATACAATTAGGGTTTCCCTAAGATATTTGTACTCTCTAAATTTGAATCAGTGATAAGTCGCTGATTGGGTAGCTACACGGAAAAAAATACTAGGCTAAAAACACATGAGCGTCTGTTGTGTATATTGCACGCACACTACCATGCGTGATTAGCTTGGAATCCATCCTATTTTCGCATGGTGCTGTGGCAAAAGTCACAAAAGCCATGCATTTTTAGTAAACTCCTGTGTGATATTTGCAAAATGGGCTCATGTAAAAATCGAACCAATAGACTCCATGCATTATTAGGCTGATTTTTTTTTCCGTGTATAAGTATGCAGCTGATTCAATCAGCGTATATACACTAATGAATCAGCGAATAGTCACTTATTTTTTAGCTTAGATTCTCCGATATCTGTAGGATATTAAAATTCTTCGCTCTACTGGATATTCGAAATATTTTATGTGAACATTTTTAAGATATTAAAGCATATGAAAATTACTTAAATGTATTGTGGAATTTGTGGGATTCATTTCTAAATGATTGACATATTAAAAAAAATTGAAGTGCTCATTTAAAGCGTTTTTGTTTAAAAGAAGCATAATCTTTTATAGTTAAAAAACAATTAATGGGCGCGCGTAGCGCGCAGAAGTTGTACTAGTTTATTTAAATTTTTTTAATTTTTATATACGCAGTGGTGGACAATGACTAACTTGCCATTTGACAAAATCACACAAATTTTTCACAGAAAATGTGTTTTCAGATTGAGTCTCTCTAAACTTAACCTTCTTTCTGTGTAAAATTGTGATTTGGTCAAATGACAAGTTAGGCCTACCGTTGTCACTGTGTATATAAAAATTTAAAAATTTTGAATAAATAGATCCCATCGTTTGCCTACGATCAGACAAGGCTTAAAAATTGTTAATTTAGTGCTAGTTTCTCACAAAAAATTTTGAAAAAAATTGATCGATACATAGATTGTTAAAAATGAAATTTTATTTAAGAATTTTAAAATCTTATAAATTATTTAAAATTTTTTTAAAAATATTTTAATTGAAAACTACGCGTGAAAACAAAACTTTTCATTATAATAACGTCTAATTTGATCAATTTTTGACCGAGTTATAAGCATTTAAATAAAAAATTTACGTAAAAAACGTAATTTCTCAAAAATCTGTATCTCCTTAACCGCTTTATGAAAAAATTTGAAAAAAATCGAGGTAGCTCATTTTAAGAGTACTAAAAGAAAAAAAATGTTTTCGATTTGGCCTGGAATGCCCCATATATATTTCTATTTTTCAGTAGTTTCTAGTTTTACAATTCTTTCATTTAATCAGACAATAAAT
Organism: Leptopilina heterotoma; assembly: GCF_015476425.1. Taxonomy (NCBI): domain Eukaryota; kingdom Metazoa; phylum Arthropoda; class Insecta; order Hymenoptera; family Figitidae; genus Leptopilina; species Leptopilina heterotoma. Next base: position 280,987 of record NW_025111111.1, read on the forward strand.
ACTGTTAAAATTTGTACTCATTAACAACATACATTATTTATGTACATCATATTTATTACTAGGCATTAAGTAGATTAGATGATTAAAATAATTTAAATAAAGTATAGAAAAAGATAAAACATTCATGTAACAACTTGTTAGTCTGTTTTACACATTTTTGAATTTTTTAAAAATATATATTGTTTACACGCTAAAAAAAGTTCTACTAAAGTAGAGATAACATTCACTATAATAGCTATAAGTTTCACTGATTTGGCTCCATCAATAATCGATTTTCGCTGATCCAGCGAAAATGATATTTCTTGCGTTACCTTTTGAAAACAACACAACCTCAAAATAACACTTGAATGAAAACATTTTTAAATTAATGTTCAAAGCGTATATTCAAATTCTATTAATTATATTTTTTATGTTATAACTAATAAAATGTAAAATTAGTAAATTAATACGTATTTAGAGGTAAGAAATGTAAATTTGACATTTGTGGTTTTAGAGAAATTTCTATGGGAATGGTAAACTGTCAAATATTTCCAATATGGCTGACCAGTTATATTCATTTTCTCTATATCAGAGAAACAGTTTGACTACTGCATTGGAAATCATTCACTGAATTAGTTGCATAGATTCTTTATATTATTTATTTTCGAAATTAGCTGTATCCCACAGTAAAAATTTTTTTCCGTGTATTATATTCTTATTCAGACTGTTATTTACAGTTGTAAATAACATTATGAATTCATTTTTCTCTTTTTATATTAATTTTATAAAATCAAAAAATTTATATTTTCTACATTTCTCTCAAATATGTTTCATATTCATGTTTTTCTTTATAGTTAATAAATTTACATGAAAACATGGTACGTAGAAAAAAAACTTTTTTAAAAATACTTATTTATTACTTTTTTTTCTGATTTAAAATAAAAAATTTTAAGGTTAACAAAAGTATATTATTATTAAAATAAAAAAGCGATTAAATAAATTAAGTGCATAATATTTGAGAGATAGGAGTCTGAAAATAGACATCTTTTACGTCTCTAGAGGTTATGTTGAAGTCTACGCAGAGCGCGCGCTTCGTTAAAAATTATATAACATTTTTGTTTTTTAACGAATTTATTTGAAATTTTCCAAACAACTTCCTTAAATAGTGAGGAATAACTTTCTCACTGAAACTTTGCTGAACCCAAAACTTCCCTGCATACTTTTTCTCGTTGAAGGTAAGAAAGCTTCATCGATGACACGTCAGAATTTATAAAAAAAAATTATAGTCAATGGCCGGTGGCCCGTGGATGCAGGAGGGCAACGCCGCACTGAAGATTCCACAGATTATCGTGGAGAGGTTGAATCCACAAAACATCGTGGACAGAACAAGAAGAGAAAGTGGAAATAGTCTAGAGAGTGTGTTGAGTGGCAGCAGCGGGAGGTTTGCATTCAACCTCGTACACTCGGAAAGTGGATGACGAGTCGATTAGAGAGAATCGCGTGGATAACCTTTGATTGGGAAAGGAAGAAGCATTGTGTCTTAAAAAGATACAACTGGAAGTCGCAAGGATGAGTAACTCTTGTGACATCAAGAAGAATGTAAATAGGACCTTTAAGGACGGACTTAAAGTCCTTCAAGTCCTGCTGGAAGAAGCAAAGGCGAAGCATGCGGAAGCTGACGAAGCGGATATGTACGTAGGATGTACTATCGGCATGGCAAAAGGTAACCGTGAGGACAGAAAGGAGAGGCGAGAGCGCCACTACAAACGTCAGTTAAGGCGTAAAGTCAGTCATAGACGCGCCGAAGAGAAGGCGTAGTTTTGGCAGTCCAGAGGGGACTCAAGCCACAATTATGAAAAAGAAAAAGGAGAAAGCACCTCCAAAGAAGGTGGACAAAAGTGCGGAGGATAAACTGAAGCCAGAATGTCAAAAACTGGAGCAAAAGGCAGCGAGGGGATCAACTATGGTCATCCGAGTTGCTCAAGGTCGGACGTTTGCCGACATTTTGGGTAAGCTTCGTAAGGAGGATGATCCAGACGTTAGCCACGCAAAGGTCGTAGTTGCAAAGGCTACAAAAAGGGGAGACCTCCTTATTAAAATCAGAGGCGACTTTTATAAAGAGGCCTTCACCGCGGAGGTTTCCATAGCGGTGGAAGGCATGGGTAAGGTATAGTCTGTGGATCGAAGGGTAACGCTGCAGATTCGCGACTTTGATTGCCTTATCCAAGTAGAAGAGGTCCAACAAGTGTTGGGAAATGTCCTGAAGAAGCCAGGAAGCAGGAAGGTGACGATCCTTGGACCAAACCGACGAGAGATGAAGCTCGCGGTTATAGTCACCGACCCAGAGGAAGCGAAAAGGCTGCAAGAAGTGGGACGCATAAAGATTGGCTTTATGTCGTGCCCAATTAGGAAAAAAGTAATGGAGACTAGGTGTCATAGATGCCTAGATTATGGCCACGTAGGGAAAGAATGTAAGGCGGCGGAGAGATCGACTGTGTGCTTCAATTTTGACTTTTTACACTTCTTTAACATTTGTTTCTTCATTGTTGTGCTGTAAATTTCGCTTTGACATTGAAATAGTTTTAAATTTAAACTATTGACGGAAAAGAACCACAGAAAAAGAACAAAGTCGCAATAGCGACAGAGTTGGAGCGCCGCTCTCGAAGGCTAAAGTCTTACGACAGTTCCGAGGATGGGTAAAGGGCTTCAAAAGAAGGGTTACGGGTTTTAGTGGATCGGGGCTGGCAGTAGGTCGCCAGCTTATTAAACAATTTTCATTTTATTTATTTTTTATACCAACCCCACATAAACTTGGAGTGCGGAATCCAAGGTATCTGTAAGCAGATTTCCCAAAATTCCCTAAGCAAAAAAATAAAGAATTAAGCTAAATTTTGGCAAAAATAAGAATGGACACGTGGAAGATGTGTATTCTTCTATTTGCCTAGAGTCAATCAGTAATTTAGCTCATTTCCTCGTTATTAAGCAACTTGCCTAAGCGACCTCCGGCAAATAGAAAATTTGACATGTATTCTATAGCAGAGCATAAGCATCGATTTATAAACAAATTTTGTAAACATAATTAATTTAGTGTTTAGTGTCAACGTTAATTTTGATTTTGTATCATTTGTTGCAACAAGATGTAGATTGGTGACATCGAGAATTGCATTTTAATTTTAATTTAAAACTAGAACACCGATTATTTTAGAAACTGCTAATATTTATGTTACATTTTCCACGATTACTCGTTTTTTAAACATTCTTCCAATTTACTTTCAAATTCAGTTTTATTTACAATATTATTTTTCATATTGAATAGAACTTATTAAATCAACTGTTACTCCAAGCCAGCCTTGTCAACCTAGTGAAAATGTGCAAATCGATGCAAGGCGGGTTCCATCACTTTTTTCCCCCGTAACAAGTATGCACCACAAATCGCAGACTTTACTTTTCCTCTTTCTTCATTTTAATAAAAATTGAGGCCTCGGATCGAGGAACTCGACCGCCGCAGTTGCAAGGGATAATATCAGTCAGGTAGCAGTTTGTGTCACAGAGGCGCTCACTGCTACTTGACTGGTATTATCCTTATCGACCACGCAGCGGTCGAGTTCCTCGATCCGAGGCCTCAATTATCCCAGTATGCAATGTGTGAGAAGTGCTAGAATTAAAGAAGGGTCTGAACAAGGAGAGCGGGAAAATAGGTTGGACATGCCTGCTCCAAGCAGATAGCAAGAAACTAATTTTCATTTTCAATATTATACTATTAAAATTAACGTTGGCACTGAATTAATTATGTTTGAAAAATTTGTTTATAGATCGATGCTTATATACTGCTATAGAATGCGCGTCAAATTTTCTATTTGCCGGAGGCCGTTTAGACAAGTAGCTTAATAACAAGGAAATAAGCTAAATTACTGATTGACTCTAGGCAAATAGAAGACTACACATCTTCCACATGTCCATTCTATTTGGCCAAATGTAGCTTAATTCCTAGGAATTAAGCTATATTTGCCTAATTTCTCTACTTGCCTACAATATATATAATATATATATATATATATTTTCAAGTTATCTGATTTTTTGTAGGTATATGAGTACACTTTTTCTCCCTACAATATTTAAAAAAAATTTATTTATATATATATATTTAATAATATTAATATTTTTTCTTATAATATATACACTACCGTCTGTGAGTATCAGGACGCCCCTTTTTTCATGAGTGGAAAAATGTTTAAAACGTAGAAAATAAGAATGACAAAAATTTTTCGTATTTTTTTCCTGAAAGCTAATGAAATTATAAAAAGACTGACACCTGATCGAAGAATTTTCGTTGACTATTCTGTCAGATACAGAAAAAATACTGGATTTTGCATGCTTTCCGTAATTTTTTAATTTCTCGAAAACTAATTAACTTTTTTTAGCGTTCTTGGTTTTGTTTTAATTTCTATTCAATGTAGAATCTTTTTCTGTATCTGACAGAATAGTCAACGAAAATTCTTCGACCAGGTGTCAGTCTTTTCATAACTTAAATGTTTTTCAATATCTACATACTATTTTAATAAATTTACAAACGAATTCAATTTTTTGCTTCCTTTCAAAGGAAGCCTTATAGTGATGTGTATTATGGTCATCAATACCTAAAATCATACAAAAAGATTTTAAAAATCTCTAATAGGGGCATTCTCCGTCAGATTTTCACTCAAAATTTTTTTTGGATTAAAACAATTTTTTTCGAATTCTATATGAAAAATAAGTAAATACGTGTTTTTTTATTTTTTTATTTGATCAAAATTATAAAAGTTATGATTTTTTTAAATTTAACATCTTCAGAAGCAAAAGATTTTTCTAACACTTTTAACTCCGTTATACCAAAAGATAAAAAATAATGTAATATATGAAAATGACTTGTTTTTTCTTGAATATTTCAAATATGTAATAAAAAATAACTTTAATAAAGCGAAAACATTAAATAAATTGAAATTTCTTCAAAAATGTGACTTTTCTCAAAAGCGAAGTAATTGATTTTCGATTTTTTTCTTCCATTACAACCACTGATAAATGTAGAAATTTTTCCCACTTATGCCAAAGTGGTGTTCTTTAGGGTTCAAATTATATTTAAAATTATGTCAGTAGTTGCACAGAGTTTTATTCGAATTTTACACTTTTTCAAAATTTAACCTTCAAAAACAAAAGAAAACGAATGTTTAGTGGTTAATTTCTTAATTTCCTTCTGTAAAATCTGTGCAACGACTGATATAATTTTAAATATAATTTGATCCCTAAAGAACACCACTTTGGCATAAGTGGGAAAAATTTCTTTATTTATCAGTGGTTCTAATGAAAGAAAAAAATTGAAAATCGATTACTTCGCTTTTGAGAAAAGTCACATGTTAGACGAAATTTCAATTTATTTAATGTTTTCGCTTTATTAAAGTTATTTTTTATTACATATTTGAAATATTCAAGAAAAAACAAGTTATTTTCATATATTACATTATTTTTTATCTTTTGGTATAACGGAGTTAAAAGTGTTTCAAAAATCCTTTGCTTCCGAAGATGTTAAATTTAAAAAAATCATAACTTTTATAATTTTGATCAAATAAAAAAATAAAAAAACACGTAATTACTTATTTTTCATATAGAATTCGAAAAAAATTATTTTAATACAAAAAAAATTTTGAGTGAAAATCTGACGGAGAATGCCCCAATAATAAATTTTTCTAGCAATTTTTTAATTTTTGATTCTTGTCAAAATTATATTCCTGTCATGAAAACAAATTGATTCATGTATGTAAAGTATATATTTGATCAATATTTATAAAACAATCGATATTTTTATTTTTAACAAAAAATTCAAATTTTGTATTTTTTGAAATTTTATTTTAATACCGTAAACTGGGGCTATTAGGAACAGATTTCTACTTTAAAGATTTGTAACTTTTTTTGTATTGAAATATTGCCATAATTTTTTATCTTTTTTTGATCTTGGCGAGCACATTAAAGGATTAAAGAATTGCTTTGATCAAAGCTGGAATTTTAAGCAAAAAAGACGAAAAGACGCATTATTTCAAAATTACAAAATGGGGCTTTTAGGAACAAGGGCGGTAAAAACCATTGGAAAACGTATTTAAAGTTAAAGAAGTTACTGTTTATTGCTCGAAAGTACAAACACAATTTAAAACAAATGTAAAAACGAAACTAAAAGAGCGAATGTGTGTTTTAAACGTTGCTGACATCATCAGTGGCGGTCGACGATGGAGTCACTGGTCGTTTTTTGCGACTTATCGGTCCCAACACTTTATTACAATTTCGAACCATCTATGAACACTAATAATCAATTTAGGTGATACAAAACAAAAGAAATTACGAAAAACTTACGTTTTGCCAACACATTTTAACAATTCCACTGTTCACAACATAATTAATAGTCACAATTATTGCATTGATAATAGTATTGCCAGTTACCGCACCAACAATTTTTCAGAAGCAAGTAACACAATTTATCGATACACGGCGCCGATAGCATAAACTCCACCCGAAAACAGAGTTTTGTTCCTAATAGCTCCAGTGTTCCTACTAGACACAGTTTACGGTACTATAAATTAAAACATTTATGTCCAGGAAATATTTACTTAGCTCAAATAAATAAAAACAAATAAATTTAAATAGAACCAAACGAGCGTTAGCGAGTGAGGATATGTCGCTAGTTATGATAAGATTGAGTATTTTTTTAGAAGAATCGTTTACTGTATAAACGAAAAAATGAACAAATAAGCTGGTTTATGAATTATGAAATTAATTTATAGTATGGTGTGCATTCGAGATCTATTAAGCGAATGTGAATGATTGATTTAGTACCCCCATTCCGCTACCCTCGGGAAATCCAATGGATCGAATTTGCCTTGATACAGCAGAAGAGATGTTCTTTACTCTCACTTGGAAGGATAAGCATAAAATGCTCCAAAAAATGAACAAACGTAATTGAAATCGAGCTCTGAAATTCCAAACGTAATTACATAAAAACTTTATATTTTGCGAAACTTTAATTATACAGAACCACAAAAAAATCTAACTTTTTCCAAGCCAAACCGGAATGTTTTTCTTACGTATTTTGATGCGCTGGACACGAATCTGAAGTCCGATCTACTCCTTCAAGTCAGGATTTTTTCTAACTTAAAAAACGTATCTAATCAATCAAGTAACTCAAAATTTTTGTGGGCTTGTGTTTTTGGCGTTTTTCGGATCACTGATTACAAATCCGATGTCAGATTTTGAAAATTCAAAATGACGGATGCAATATGGCGGACTAATTTTTCTAAAAATTATTAGATTTTCATGCAAATCAGTATCCAGGTGTCTTTAGTGTTGCTGATTACAAATTTATTCTCGGATTTTGAAAATTCAAAATGGTTTAGTAAAATATACAACTTTTATACCCAGTGTGCACGTATTATAACTGTTCTAGACCAAAAAAAGAACAGTGTTCTAAAACAAGTGTTACAATTTTATTATAGAACAGTTCTAAAACTTTGTTCTAGATTTGTTCTGTAACAGTTGTTCTGTATCTGTTCTATAACAAACATGTAACATTTGTTCTAAATTAGTTATAAAATTTTGAAGTAACATTGTTCCTACGGTGTTCTAGAACACTGTTACAAAAATTTATATAACTGTTTTATATAACTGTTCAATTACTATTTTTTTTAATAAATTTGTTACAGTCAATTATTATTTTAGCACTGTATATATAACGGTCCCACAATTTATTTGTACTGTGCAAGTATTAGATTTCTACTTGGGTATTATTTTTGACAAATCGCTTTTGTTATAGAATTGTTATACATTTGTTCTAAAACAATGTTCTAGTTTTGTTCTAGAATTGTTACAGACTTTTGTTACTATTTTGTGCCCCCAGGGGAACGACATTTTGACCTACCTGTTCTAACCCCTAGATACTGATATGCATAAAAATATAATAATTTTTAAAATAATTAGTTTGATTTTTTTGTGTTTCTGTGTTATATATGTTACGGTTAATGTGCGAAGTTGGTGAATGTGCACATTGACCGGTAAATGTGCACATTACCCGAATTGGGCGTTAGTTGGATGGTGAATGTGAGAATAGCATACGAATTTTGTGTTTCTACGCACTTTAACCGGTGAATGTACACATTCACCAAATCGTTTTGTCCAAAGTGAAAAATTAGTATACCCGGAACAAATGGCAGGGTAGTGCAGGTATAGTCGGACAGTTCCGGTGGTCGGACACTTTCATGTTTTTTGTCAAATAAATAATAATGCATTGCAATAATTACTTTAAAGTAATATACTAGACGAATATATGAAGTATGTATTTTATGAAAATAGTGTTATTTTACAAAATAATTAAACAAGAAATATTTTATTCATTATTTTAAAAATAATGAATACTTTATTTCTTTTTTAAAATTTATATTATTTAATTACTTATATTAAGAATTAATTTATTTATAATAATTCCTTACATTATCATATTTTATAATAATAATTATAATTACTGAACAAATTACTTGCTTTCAATTTCTACATTTACCAACTAACGTTGGTCAATGTGTACAATCACCAATTTACTTGGGAAATGTACATAATTTCTTCTGAGAATGATAGATTATTCACATTTACCAAAAAGCCCGGTAAATGTGCACATTCGCTGGTAAATGTGCACATTAACCGGACTTTGCACTTTAACCGTAACATATATATACTAATATGTACATCTTTTTTACTCAATAAATACATCCTCGTATTCTACATTACACATAATTTTTTCTTTACATCTTCTACTAAATTAATTTTGCAATATTTTACATCTCATATTCAATCATTATTTTTGTTTTTTTTGTTTTGAGGTTTAGGCCAAAGAATACAAATTTTCCATTACAAAATTTTAAAGACAATTTTAAATTTGTCAACATATTTATTATTAATATAATTGTCTCGACGTTTCGATGGTAGCCACCATCCTTTTCAAGAGAAAACATTTTAAAAAATTACATTTAATTATAAAAATTATAAGTTATTAATTACAAAAATTATAAATTACAATAATTGAAATTTTTTTTCTTTCTATAACAGAAACGTGAGAATTCATACGTGGTAAAGCATGTTTAATTTGTTTTAGGAGTTGAGAAACAACTCCTCACCACCACCACTACATATTTAAATAAATAAAATCAGAATTATAAAAAGTTATGAATTTATAATCGTTTTTTTTATAAAGTCTCTCAGTGTGAAGTTAGCAGATAATTACCATAGATTATGAAATTATGAGAGATTTCTGGTTATGTTATAGTGAAGCCTAGTTCATAGATATTTCGGAGGTTATATTTAAACAAATTAAAGTTTTGCTGAATTTGAATTTAATTTATAATTAATTAATTTTAAGTTAAATTATTAAGAAAACCTTGATAAATTTTACTTATATTTTGAATATCGCTTTTAAAATTTATTGAATTTTTATTTTATATGATATAAATTAATTCTATTAAACGTATTTTATTTTCATTTTGTTCCGTTTCTAAAATTTTAACTTTATTAAAATCAAAATTGTGTTTTAAGTCCTTTGCATGTAAAGATAGGGCTGTATTGCCTGTGTCATTTTCTGCTCTCGTTGATCGGGCATGTTCGTACATTCTTCTTTTCAAATATCTACGAGTTTCTCCAATGTAAACACTATTACAATGGAAACATGAAACTTGATAGATAGTATTTATTTGATTTTCTTTTAATGTTTTATCTTTAACTGATATTAAAAATTGTTTTTGTAAAGTATTGTCCATGGAAAAGACAATTGAAATATTAAATTTTTTGAAAATATTATAAAAGATGTTTTCTAATTGTTCTATATATATATATATATATATATCCTTATTAATAAAATCAGACTTTTGTCTGTACATTGCATAGAATTCAAAATTTCTATTATATTCCTTATTTTTACACTCTAAGGAATGCGAAAATACTATTAAGAGAATTATGTGTGTATGTGTATATGTGTGTATGTGTGTATGTGTGTATGTGTGTATGTGTGTATGTGTGTATGTGTGTCCGCAAATTTTCGACCGCGTATCACGGAAAAACGGTTCGATCGTTTGAAGTGAAACTTGGCAGTCTTTTAGGCATTAGCCTAACTTAAAATCCTAGCGATAGTAGATTAAAAAATATTAATATGGACGAAAGTTATGCCATTTTTTCAAAAATTCGAAAATTCGAAATTTTTAGTTTTTTCATATACTTTAGTGAATTGTACTTAAACTTGGTACAGGGTTAATTTTAGTGTTTCTTATTAAGATTTAATCGTCAGAATAATAAAATTTTGAATAACAAATAAAAAGTGTTAGATTTAAATATTGAAAAATTAAAAAATTAAAAGTTTAAAAATTGAAATTTTTTTGTAATTAATTTTTATATGGTTGTATTTCTTAGGTCAACAATAAAAATTTGTTGTTGAAATCATAAGTTTACTTTTTAAAAAAAATTCTATTAGGTCAGAATATTAACAATATCCATATAATTAATATGAGACTTTTGTCAGTATATTGCACAGAATTCAAAATTGCTATTATATTATATTAATTAATGATCAAAAAATGAAAAACTCAAATTTCATTCTGATGACTAAATTGTAATAAAAAATACTAAAATTAACCCTGTATCAAATTTAAGTAAAATTGATGACAATAATTATTTCAAAAGATTAATTTTGAATTTTAAAAATTTTGATAATATATAGCACTAGCTGTCGTACCCGTCTTCGACGGGTTTTAGTTTCTACCAATACATTTAACAATGTTTCTACCAATCTGGAAAATCAAAAATACCCGGGAATTTAATTTCACCGGAAAATTAATAATTAGTAACCATTAGCTATTTCGGTAGTATAATTATACTATTTGAATAGTCTCCACCCTTTAGCAAAAAATCAAAAATTATCAAAAATTCGAGAAACCGAATTTCTTAAAATTTAACATTTTTTTCTTCTCTTTTATATCATTAAGCTTCATTATTTTTGTACTCTTCAAAAATACTTTACTTATATTTAATAGTCTCCACCCTTTGGTAAAAAATCTAAAATTATGGAAAATTAGCAAAAATTCAAAAAACGGAATTTCTTAAAATTCAACATTTTTTCTTCTCTTTTATGGCTTTTGGCTTCATTATTTTTGGGCTTTTCAAAAATACTTAACCTAATTTGTTATCTCCACCCTTTGGTAAAAAATCTAAAATTATGGAAAAATAGCAAAAATGCAAAAAAATGAATTTCTTAAAATTCAACATTTTTCCTTCTTTTTATGGCATTTAGCTTTATTATTTTTGTGCTCTTAAAAAATACTTTACTTATTCAATAGTCTCCACCCTTCGGTAAAAAATCTAAAATTATGGAAAATTAGCAAAAATTCAAAAAACCGAATTTCTTAAAATTTAACATTTTTTCTTCTTTTTTATGGCATTTAGCTTAATTATTTTGGTTTAATGTAGCAAATTTCTTACTTTACATACTGATCTTTAAATAAAAAACTTTAATAACTTTTCCTGAAAAGCTTGCTTAAAGATTAAAAATCACTATTTTCTTAGAAAAAAGTTGATCTAAAAAAACGAAAAAAAATTTCAAAATACGTCTTTTTTAAAAATTTTATTGTAGAAATGGGTTTTATTTATCTGAAAAAGTTAGCTAATGATAGTTTTGCATGTATTTTACAAAAGATAAAAAAATTTGCATTCTTTTGATTTTTCGAATTTTTTGGAAAAATGTTATGACATTTTACCTAATAGTAATATAATATCTTATTTAAAAGTTTTTATTTCGATCTAATAAAAATTTATTTCGTTTAAATAATTTTATTTAGTTAAATCAAATAAATCTTAATTGGATTAATTAAATAAATACTTGACTCTAATAAATGAATTTATTTAACACAAATAATTTCTAAATTTTATATTTTTTTATGGATTGCTTCTAAACTTTCTATAGTTGAGTATTACATGTTATTTATTAACATTTTAGCATAATTTTGCAAAAAATAATACTTTGTAACTAAAATGGAAATATAAAAATATTTTTAAAAAATCGAAAATTTCTAAATTTTACATTTTTCAATGGATAGCTTTTAAACTTTATATAATTGAATATTACAAATTATTTAGTCACATTTTAGCATAATTTTTCAAAAATACTTTCTTATAACGAAAATGTAAGTATAAAAATGTTTTGAATATCAAAAAATTGAAAAAATTATCTTGATACCAATTGCTATGAAGCTTAATTCAATAGTATTTGTGGGCTCTCTGATTTAACTTTTAGAGATATCTTGATCAATGTAAAGACAAAAGTTAAACACGGTGTTTATTTTGGTTTAAAACATTTTCCGGCTTTGTCCAAATTTTTCCTGGTTTATTCGACGGGTGTTTTTTAATAATACATTTAACAGGGTGTCTACCAACCAGAAAAGACGTAAAATATCAGGGAATTTAATGTAACCGAGAAAAACTGGATCTACTTGCTATACAATTAGTTCGAATTAGACTGTACTATAACTCAAAAAACTGGAGGAAATTTTAGATTGATTTTAATACATTATATTGATTGAAGTACTACAAATTGAGAAATATTGTTTTCTGCATTTGAATTAGTTAAAAATAACTAATTTGATAATAAAAAGTCGGTCACTGTTTCAAATGGTATTATTTTCCTAATGAAATAGACAATAGTAACTAATTATTATTTTTTCCCTGTCAAATCAAATTCCCGGCTATTTTCCGGTTTTCTAGGTTGGTAGATACACTGTTAAGTGCATTATCAGAAACTACAACCCGTCGAAGACGAGTACGACAGCTAGTATATATATATATATATATATATATATATATATATATATATATATATATATATATATATATATATATTATTGTTTTGTTATTTATTTCATTAATTTGTTTATTTGATTTATTTACATTATTGTTTATGATGGCGAATATAGTGAACCTTTTTGAGCGACCTCTGGGGTATCTCAGGGATCGCGTCTTGGTCCTTTAATGTTCATTTTATATATGAATGATGTAAAACCTATTTTTAGGCATTCCTACTTTTTGCTCTATGCAGATGGCCTTAAATGTTACAAAATAATTAATTCACTTTCAGCAGAAAAAGACACTTTAGATCTGCAAAAGGATCTGAAGAGGTTACAAAAATGGTGGTAAAAATCATTTAAGTATTAATATTAAAAAAAATTATGTTGTTTTATTTTCTAAAGGCAAAGTTAGCTTATATAACTATACTATTGATGGTTAGAACTTGGAGAGAGTAACTAGGATGCGAGATTTAGGTTGGACCTCAAAATCCTTAGGGATTATAATGAGATGTGCTTCGGTATTTCGTGGTCTTGCAACAATTAGAATATTATACTTGACGCTTGTCAGATCAATAATTGAATACGCATGTATAATCTGGTCTCCTTTTTATGTCTTCCACATAATCAGAATTGAACGTGTTCAAAATAAATTCCTTAGATTTGCTGCGAGAATACTTAATATTCCATTTGATTATCGTACGCATGAATATGAAAATTTAAGAACTTTAATGAATATTCCTCTTTTGACATCTAGATTTCATTTCTCTGATATGTCTTTTTTGTACAGACTGATGAAGGGAGCTATCTATTGTCCCTCACTCCACCATGGATAACCATGGTGAATTTATCCGTTCCTAGAATGTTTACTAGACGTTATACGTTATTCTCAGTGGCATTTCATAGAACGAACTATGGTAATAATTCATTAATTGATCGAATCACTAGAGAAGCTAATTTAATTTCTAATGAAATAAACTTCTTTGCTAATAATGTTACAAGGTTCATAACGGCATTACGTAACATAATGTTTAATAGAAACTGAGATTATTTAATGTACACATAATAAAGTTTCAACCTAGATTTAACCCTTTCACGCCCATGGGACATTAGGGTTTTCGTTATTTCCCAAGTTAGCTATTTTCATTTGGGTATCGTCAAAATCGTTTCTTTTTGACCTAAAAACAATTCTACAAACTAGAAAAAATTTATACGATGCCGTTTAACCCTCTCTAAATAACAATACTTTTCCCATTTAATTAACATGGGATTTTCGCACTTTTTAGAAAATAATTTTTATTTCCTTTATAATACTCTTTGACTAACCAACAATGCTTGATTTTGCTTCTATTATGATTCCTTTAGATAGAGAAATTTTCATTTTATCGCGAAAAATTTATTACACAAGTTTTAAAAAGGTTTTCACAATCCAGTTTGAAATTTGAAAAAATATTTTAAATTATAAAAATAGGGGATGATTTTCTGAAAATAAATAAGATCAATTTTCTCAAAAACACCACTTTTTGTTATCAAATTTTTACTACAAATTCATAAAATAATTATGAACATTTCCTATGAATTTCAAGCGGACTAAACCATTCTGGCAATCAGAAGAGTTTTTTTTTGAAAAATTTATTTTAACAAATTTTCAAATTGTTAACGTTCACGTCAACAATGTTATAACGATTCATTTGTTTTTAAAAATGCCAGTTGAAAATTTGCAAAAATAAATAGTTAAAAAAAATTCTCTTGATTGACAGAATGGTTTAGCCCGCTTGAAATTCATGAGAAATGTTCATAATTATTTTAAGAATTTGTAGTAAAAATTTGATAACAAAAAAATGTGGTGTTTTTGAGAAAATTGATCTTATTTATTTTCAGAAAATCATCCTTTATTTTTATCATTTTAAATATTTTTTCAAATTTTAAACTGGATTGTGAAGAGGAGAAGACCATCTACAAGATCCAATAAAGGAAATTAAAATATACTTAAAAGAAAAAAAATGACAAGCAAAACAATTTTTTTTCTATTACATGAAGTTAGTCGGGATTGTGACAAGTCACACCCAGAAAGTCTCCCCCGGACAAGTCCTCCCAGGACAAGTCTCCACAGAGACATAACTCCTCATGGGACAAGTCTTCCCAGGGACATCTCTCCCCAAATGTAAATATTAAAAGTAAATAAGGCCATGGGTGGACAATTCTCCCCGGGACATCTCTCCCCAGTGAAAAATTGTTTATTAAAACAGTGACAAATTAAGGACAAGTCTCTCCGAGACATCACTCCCCAGTAAAAATTATTTATTAAAACAATGGCAAATTCAGGACAAGTCTCCCGGGACATCACTCCCCAGTTAAAAAATGTTTATTAAAACAGTGACAAATTCAGGACATCTCTCCCTAGTAAAAATTATTTATTTAAACGGTGGAACATTCAGGACAAGTCTCCCCAGGACAAATCTCCCCAGTGAAAAATTTTTTATTGAAACAGTGACAAATTCAGGACAAGTCTCCCCAGTAAAAATTATTTATTTAAACGGTGGCACATTCAGGACAAGTCTTCCCAGGACAAATCTCCCCGGGACATCTCTCCCCAGTGAAAAATTGTTTATTAAGACAGTGACAAATTCAGGACAAGTCTCCCCAAGACAAGTCTCCCCGGGACATCTCTCCCCAGTAAAAATAATTTCTTAAAACGGTGGCACACTCAGGACAAGTCTCCCCGGGACATCTTTCCCCAGTAAAAATTATTTATTAAAACGGTGGCACACTCAAGACAACTCTCCCCAGGACAAGTCTCCCGGGACATCTCTCCCCAATAAAAATAATTTATTAAAACGGTGGCAAATTCAGGACAAGTCTCCCCGGGACATCTCTCCGCAGTAAAACTTTTTTGTTAAGGGGGAAGTCTACTGTGACAAAGGAAAAAATAGGACGATTTTTGCGGATTTTTTTCTAACAAAATACGACTTCGACACTAGATTAAATTAAACCGCCCTATATTATATATTCAAGTATTTTTAAAAAAATTTTTAGTCGAAATATTCAAAATTGCTGTCGTGGCACTCCTATAAGCGCAAAAAAACAAAATATGGTTGTTATCTATATAGTATTGACTCTCGTCTGACGAAGGATTTTGATAATAAAAAATTTTGACGCCGAAAAAAAGAATTCTTGAAATTTTTTTAATTTTTGTTTTACATTTGATTTTATTATTGTTTATATCAATTAACCTATTAACGCCTGAAACCTTAGAAATGTTGTGTTTAATTAAAGATTTAATTTCATATACAAAAAATGCTTTATGCAAGTAACTGAAGTGTTTCTTTATGTTTTCGGGGTCACTCTACAAGATTTCGGGCTCAGATTTTAAATTTATCGCAGATAAAATTAAATATGGCAAATTTAGTGCATCAAATTGCAAAAAAATAAAAAAAAAATTTTAAATAATTATTTCTTACTGAAAACATTTTTTTACACGAATACAAGTGTCAGAAAATAGATGAAATTATCATACCAGATAATTTTACTATAATTTCATTGGACGTCGTATCAATGTACATACTAATATACCTTGGACTCTCATTCTTGACTGTGTTAAAAAACGATGGAATGAGATACAACCTTTCACCACTCTAAATTTAGAAGAATTCTTAAAAGCTCTAACATTATGCCTCGAAAACTCATACTGCTAAATTAAAAATAAATTTTTTAAACAAACTTTCGGCTTACCAATGGACAGTGGTTCAGAATTACAATTTAGTGTTCATAATCACCTACAGCCTACAATTTTCGATGAAATTTGACTTTCTTTTTTTCTAAATCTTCAGCGATAAATTCCCCAGATCGTACTGTGTGTGCGTAGGCGCCCCGAGACCTCCACTCGTGTCACAAAAATCATCGTAAAGAAATTGGTTGCCTTTATTCTGGTGTTACTTACGATATTTTTCATTCTTAATGCACAAAAGTGGCTTAAGATGTGTATGGAATACTTTATTTTATTAAATTAATAATTCTAATTATTAATAGAAACGTAGTAAAAATTAATATTAAAATTTAAAAAGAGTGTTTAAATCTATAACAAAAATGAGACTTATTGTAATGCAAAAAGTATATTCTGAAAATAAATACCTCTTCATTGTTTTGCACTTGAATTTACAGTGTTAAGAGATACTAAAGATTATTAAAAAAATACTTGAACTCTTAGACTATTTAACACTCTAACGAAAGAAAAAATTATTTTTTATATTAGCAAATATTAGAAAAACCTCAGGTGAGATGAAAACTAATAATTATTATGATAAAATGAAAGTTAGGAAATTGTAATTTTTACCAAAAAATCAGTTCTATAATTTTATTCAATGATTTTATATTTATTTAATTTTCGTCGAGATTTTCGTAAGGTAATCTATTGTGATTCTACATTTTTAATTTTTTAGATTGTTATCTACTGCGTATACATTTCCACCAACAATCTTCATCAACAGTGCTATCAACTTAATGTTTCCTTTAGTCACTAGCAAAGTTCTTGAAGCAAACCAGATAGCACGATATGTTGCAGGAATATTGCTGCAATATTGTCAGTCCATAATAAAAATATTGCAGCAATATTTCTGAGATATTTAAATATTACTTTGTGGCAATGTTTTTTTGAAATATTGTTGAGTAATATTACTGCAATATTAGTAGGGGAGGGTGGTCCCATACCGACCCCCTTATGTTTCTTAAAGATGGTACCACTAAAAAATTCATCAGTACCATCAGTCGAACACTTTCACAACACCAACAACTGGGCCACAGGTTTTATCAATGCGTTTGATTTCATTTTAGAGATTCAAGCAATATTAGATTTTAGCATTATTTAAATTAATTTTTGACCTATACGGAATTCGAGCTAACAGTGTTTTTTGAATACAAGAAAATTTATACGAAATTAATTTTGATTGTGTATGACCTTAACTTCAACGCACAATATTCAAATTGAATTGATTCCATTGATATAAGTGATTGGCAAAACATTTTGTAAAAATAGTGGGGGTGGTCCGAAACCGACCCCCATATTTTTACATTGTAATTGTTTATTCTCTTCTTCCTTATTGTTCACATAAAATGAGGATAGGTTTTGCATATTTACTTTTATTTTTTAGGAATTTATAAAATATTTTACTAGCAATCACAGCACTTATTACTTAACTTTAATTCTCTTTTGGTTAAATATTTTATTCATTGTCAGTTGTAAAATGTTCTTGACAAGGCGATATGAATTAAGAAAAGTTGTACTTTTCGACGTCTTTGGCAGCAGTTAAGTACGAAAACGAAAAAAAAATTAATAACAAAATTCGTATATATTTTACTAGAAATAGGTCGAAAATTAAAACAGGCAAAACCATTGCTGCTATTATATTGGAAATTTAGACACTGTTTAACAATTTATATTTAATATTATTTCAAAAAAGGTTTTAACCACTTGAGCGGCAGTGCGTCAGAATTGGCGTCAGCGTGCAAGTGACAGAAGCGGCAAAAATGCGTAAAAGGCGTCAAAATTTGACTACTATTTTCTCATTCTGTAAGGAGATTTATAATATCACAACAAAGTATTTTTCTTTTTTAAAGTAAATGAGCAGATCTTTAAACAAAAAAATGCTTTTTTAAATATTTCGATTTCGTGAAGAAAAATTGGACTTTTTGTGGTAGAAATTGAAACGCCACTAATATCAAACTATTAAATATTGTTAGCTTTGATCCTTGAAAACTTATTTAAATATTTTAAAAAACATTTTTTTTGCTTACAGGTCTGTTCTTTCACTTTAAGAAAGAAAAATACTTTGTTGTGATATTATAAATCTCCTTACAGAATGAGAAAATAGTAGTCAAATTTTGACGCCTTTTTCGCATTTTTGCCGCTTCTGTCACTTGCACGCTGACGCCAATTCTGACGCCCTGCCGCTCAAGTGGTTAAGGGGACATTCCAGTTCAAAACAGGCAAAAAGAAGGCTTTTTTAGTATATACACTGAAAAAAAAAAGTATTGAACCAAGAAAATTTTTCTTGGTTGAAGCAAATCGTGGGATTGAATACGGCCAAGACTATTAAAGTATTGATTCAAGAAAACGATTTTCTTGACATAGGATATTTGGGAGAAGAACATATATTCTTGATAAAAGAAAATATGGAATTCGACCAAGAAGTTAGTCTTCTTATACGAAATATGAAATGTATTAAATGAATAAAATATTTTCTTGTTCTAAGAATATATATATATATAGTTAATTGAATTATTTTATTTGATTCATTCAATTTTTTGTAACGTTCGTTCAAGTAATTCAAGATTTAAATGAAGAAAACATTTATTTTGTGAGAAGAACAGATATTCTTGATCCAAGAAAATATGGAATTCGACCAAGAAGTTAAGTAGCATGTAAGAAATGCAGAATATATTAATTCAAAATCATTTATGTATCAAATCAAGAAAGTATGTTCTCTGTCCAAGAAAATATTTTCTTGATTTGAGAAAATTTATAGATTTTAATCAAAAAAATACTTTCTCAATACAAGTAAATTATTTACTTAAATTACCCCCCCCCCTTACCCCCATCCCATCTTTTCTAATACTTAGGTCAAACATTTTTATTATTTAATTAATTAACATTTATATTTTTTATTTAAATAATTAAATAATTGTTATTTTACATATATATTTACATTTAATTATTACTTAACACAAATACAACAAATATACCTTGAAAGAAAATTTTCCACGGTCGGAGGAATTGAACTCGGGTTGCACGCACCAGAAGCCGTCACGCTACCACTATGCCATCCTAGCCTCAATGGACAGTTTTCAAAAACTGATATTTAAGTTGCATATACATTTGAAGAAAAATATTTTCTTGGATCAAGAACACCGGCATTGTGTTAAATAAAAAAAAGTTTCAAAGCAAATAAATAAAATGATTCGATTCAAGAAACATGAATTCTCCACACAATACTTTATTATTTCGCTTAAGAACATGATATTCTAGATTCAATACTTTTTGGTACTTCGGAAAAGTAAAATATTTGGTTAAAATAATTACATATTGAGTTCTGACAAATACTAAATTGTTAATTCAAGAATTCTGTTCAATGCTAATAATTACTTGACACAAGAAAATGAATTTCTTTCTTCAAATAAATATGGGATTAATTGAATGTAATTTTTAATCAACTTGAAACAAATATTTACTTATATTAACCTTCGTATTTTCTTGAATCAGGATTATATGAGCGTTGAATTAAGTAAAATCTTTTTTAAAGGAAACAAAAGAATGATTTAATTCAAGATCTTACACTTAATTGAATTGAATAAATAAAATATTTCATTCCAGAAAATATAATATTCTCGCAAGAAATTAATGATTTTGAAACATGAGAATATAGAAATGCTTCAAGTAAAAGAAATGCTTAGATTAATTAATATTTCTTTGAAACAAAATAATTTTTAATTGAGTTGAAACAATTATTAACTTGTATTAATCTTCCCATTTTCTTGGCTCAAGACTATGGGTGTTGGATGAAATAAATAGTTGCTTTAAAGGAAATAAAAAAATTATTTGACTCAAGATACCAAATGACTCAAGGTAAATTACTTGACGTGAGAACATGATATTCTTGATTCAATACTTTTTCGAGACTTGGCGCATGTAAAACAGTTCGTTTGAAACAGTAAGATATTTACTTATGTCAAACCCATATTTTCTTATTTCAATAACTTTGATCAATGCTAAAAATTACTTGACACAAGAAAATAAATTTCTTCCAATAAGAAAATATGGGTTTGTTTCAAATAAATCAGGTCAAGAAAATGCATTTACTTGATTCAATGAACTTTTTTTTCAGTGTACTAGCTCGACGACTATGGCAATTGCTTATGCATTGCAATATACCTTCGTTATTATAAAAGGTGTTATTATAAACACCTATAAACTTTTATTCGTTATTATAAACTGCTTATTATAAAAAATGTCATTTAAAAATTTTTTTCATTGTAAAATAAGATAACATATGCGGTACATGGCGCTAAGCTAAATGATTATTAATAATTTTTAAATAAAATTCATATTGTCCTAATTTAATATTTTGTTTTATCGATCAATTGTGATAAATATATATAAATCCTTAATATTTTTTTGTGAAAGTCTGCAAATTAAAATTAATCAAAATTTCTACACGTGAAATATGATTTTGATTATTTCTGATTCTAAAAAAATGTTGAAAATGGCTTTTCCAAGTTGATCAATTTTTTTTAACTCTTTATTGAATTTTTTTCACAAACCGTATAGTTTATGCCTTATTTGACTTAAATATTATCATGGTCCCTAACTTTTTTTAGTTTAAATTGAATATAAAGATAAAAAAATTTTTCTGAAAATGAAGGTATAACAGAGTCGTGAGGGAATGATTTTTAATATGATTCCACAATAATTAAAAACTCTGTGAAGCGCCAATTATTCTTTTATTGCAAAACAATAATAATTTAATAATTTTATTGCAAAATTATAATAATTAAATCTATAATGTAACAATTTAATTGTTACGAACAAAACACAGTGATTTATAAAAGTAATATTAAACAATTTAAATGAAAAACTTTGATTTCTATAATCAGTTTAAAATTTTACTTATGTTTTTAAGATTGTTAAGATAAGGATATATTTTCATATTAAAAATCTACGTCGTAGAATGATAATGAAAGAGAATCTAATTAGTGTTGCCGCGATAATGGCGAGAGGCGAGACGAAACGAGAGAACTTTGACTCGAGACGAGACGAGACAGTATTTTTTTAATTATCGCTAAAACGATACAAGACGAGAGAGGTGTCACGAGAGACGAGAATTCTCGACGAGAATTTTTTTTAAATTGCAAAGTTTTATTCTGAAAATATATAGTTACGGTTAACATATAAAATATGATAGATATATGTATACTAAAATCTTTTATTGTTTACGTTGCATTTGTAATGAATGTAAGGAAATTTAAGTGCTGATTTGCTCGCCGGATCAGGGTTCGTGGTAAATAAGAAAAAGTTTTACAAACACTACAAATTTACGATAACAAAACAACGGTTTATTAATATCAAAAACGAATTAATTAAATAACATAAGTGAAATATGAACTATATAAATTAAGTAAAATACGAGCGAAAAATAATAAATGCGACGACGTTATACGATACACGAAAAAATACTAAAATAAAACTATTAAAACGGCGAAATAATACGAAAACGCGACGGATTACGAAATACGGATATTTACGGAAAATGGCGGAGAAATACGTTTACTAACACGGAGGCGACTACTAAAATGGTTCTGTTCGGTATTGAGAGAAGAATCATTTCTCTCTTCTTCTCTTGCCGTGGACGTCTTCTTCGTCTTGCCGCTTCCTCGTTGTTGAATGCGTCGAATAAAGAGTCAAACTCTAAACGAGGGTCAAACCTCTCTTCGACCGGTGACCTGACGAACAAGAGTCATACTCTTGCGAGGGTCAAACCACTCTTCTTTAGCGACGTCTCGATGGGCTATTTCGCCTTCCGGAGTCAAACTCCTTAGCTGGGTAAAACCCTGCGGCGAAATGCGAATGCTCGCTCCGCGAGCGCTTCTTTTATACTCTCGTCCGAGAGCCAGTATCGCGTGATTGGTCGGTCGCGAGGCGGTGGGGCGCTCGGTGGCTCGACGCGGTGGGAGCGAAGTTGAGTGTTGCGCGGCGCCTATACTAAACTCGTTCTTCTTCGCGCACGATCGAATTCAGTATTTCTCGTGTAAATTTACATTGTACATTTTTCGTCGCGAATATTCTTTCGATAATTTACAGATAATCGTTACACATTTAATAGTCTTTTTAAACAAAATATAAGAAATTATAAATATTTTATATAAATTATATTTTTTTATACATAATATTTAGTAAATAAATTCTTTTTTAACTAAAAGTTGAAATTTAATTCATTTTTCAGTGTTTTTTTAATGAGCAATATTTAACGGAAAAATAAATTTTAAAAAATTGTGAAAAAAAAAATTTGGGTTTGGATCATAAATTCAGTTTCTTTGCTTATTTTTAAATATTATTGTGAAAATGGGTTCTATATTTAGCTAAAAAAGTTAGCAACTTTTATATTTATCTTTTTAAAAATTATTTGATTTGAATCAAATAAGAAAATATTCACTTGAACTTGAATGAAATAATTTTTATTTTACTAAAATAAATTATTTTTGAACCAATGAATTCAGAATTTGAAGCAAATAAAATTTATTTAATAATAAACAAAACAAGTAATCAGTTATTGGAGACAAAAACATTTTTTTAATGCAAAAAATAAAAAAATTTGCATTTTTGATTATTTGAAAATAAATTGTAACTATTATTCAGCTTAAGGAGGTTCTATCGATAGTTGATTTAATGAACAGATTTTGATAAAACTTGATGAGCAGCTAGATAAAGTTAATATAAAGGCGTAGTTAAATTTTTGTGACCTCTAGGTACCTATGAAAAAAGTTATAAACATTTTTGGTTTTCAACATTTAACATTGAGTCTTATGGAAATTGAGTAATTTGTCATATATATTTACATACTGCAAAGTATTAAATGAACAGATATTGTTCTAAATTTTTTAAATACTAAACCGATATGCAATAATTATATATCTGTAAAAACAATTGTCAATAGGTACCTGTGAGATTTACAATAAATCAATTTGTAAACAAAATTTACGTTTCATCTGATAATATAAACAACACTTATAACGTTTGGCAACGTTGCATGCACTATACACATTAAATTTGAGCGCGAAATTTAAATGATAATTTTCATCACAGGTTAGAAATAATTCGGCGTTGCCAAACGTTTTACGTTATCAAGTGAGTCAAATGATTAAATATTTGTCACTGTTTTGACTAGCTGCGTCAAGCGATAGAACCTCCTTAACATTTTTTATTCCAATATAGCTAAAATTTTAAACCAGACTAATACCTGAGAGACTACCAAGTCTCACCTTAATCGTCAGGTCATTTTTTCGTAATGTGCGAACAAAATTTTACAGACATACATATGTAGATATACATATAGATATACATATGTGACTGTCCACGAGAAAACACGGCTTAGGTCCAAAAAATCAATTTTAAGTTTTATATGGTAATCGACAGATTTTATGTTGCTTTTTCAAATGCAAAAGTCAAAAGTTAAAAATATCAATTACTTTCGACAATATATCGTTTTAAAGATGTGTATGTCAAGCGTAGTTAACTTCAACCGTTGACTGTCCACGACAAAACACGGCTTAGGTCCAAAAAATCAATTTGAGTTTTTTAAGGTAATCGACAGATTTTATGTTGCTTTTTCAAATGCAAAAGTCAAAAGTTAAAAATATCAATTACTTTCGACAATATATCGTTTTAAAGATGGGTATGTCAAGCGTAGTTAACTTCAATCGTAGTACTTCAATCGCTCGCCCTGTGAAATTCACGTTTGGGAGCTAAGCCGTGTTTTCTCGTGGACAGTCACATATGTATATATACTTACATATCTTAGATATACATATGTATATCTAAGATAAATATTAACATTAAAAAAAATTAACACGTCAAATTTTTTACAATACTTCTATAAAAAAGCTGAAAAAGACGAGAGAAAACTAGAATGTGTAGCATTCTCGACACTCGAGACGAGACGAGACGATAATGTGTAGCATTCTCGACACTCGAGACGAGACGAGACGATAATATGTAATATTTTCGAAACACGAGACGAGACGATAATATGTAATATTTTCGAAACACGAGACGAGACGATAAATTGCCCTATAATAACGAGACAAGACGAGACAGTTGAAATTATCGCCTCGTCTCGTATCGCGGCAACACTAAATCTAATGTACTTTTCAAGTTGTTTTAAGAGAAACGAGAGAAAAAGTATTAAAACTAATTTGAAACACTTATAAATATTAATTAAAGTTCATTTATTGTAATTACGTTGCGCACCGGTTGAGGTTTTAATGATTTTAATTAACGAATTTATAATTTTTTAACAGAAAAGTAAGACAAAAATGTATAAAAATGATATACAGAATCTTCATTACTTACTAAACAACAAATTTCTGAAAAATATTTGATTTTTTAAGTGCACAAAATAGCCCCATAGAATCCTGGTTTTTCAGTTTTTTCCACTTTTCTCTTAAAATAGTCAATAAAACGTTAGCGCATTGCGTATGTATCATCACAACACAATTGACAACAAATATCCAGCTCAGTTTAAGAGACACATTAAAAGTCTAGAAGATCTGGTATAATTTTTCCAAACTTTCAAAATTTTTGACACAATTTTTCCGTTTTTAGAAATTTTTTTGCCAACTGACAAAAAATTAAATAATAACATTTATTGCTCTCTATTGTCATGTAATCAAACTTTAAATTAACAAAATAATTCATTTTAATAATTATATTCATTAAAAACCTCGCGTTCACCAAATAGCCCCAGTTGACGGTACTGAAATAAATAAAGCAAATATAAATATTTTACACCCTGAAAAAATGATATTGTCAATTCCGACATACGAGTATGGTTAAAACGTATAGCTGAAACAGCAATACTGTATTTCTGTTCTTAAAATACGCAGTATTGGTGTTCTTCACATACATATGGCTGTTCTATACTGCGTATAACTGAAACAGCAATACTGTATGGCAGTCCTATATCCACCAATATAATATGCGAGAATTGGCTATATTTATGGCAGTACCATAAATATATTTTTTTCAGTGCACTTAACTACTTTACTTAACTTTACTTTTTTTTTACAAAAATTTTTAAACTTTATACTTCAAAAATTTTTTCACATTAAAGAAAATAGAAAAACCGTTGTAAAGTTAAAGCTCCATTCTATGTGTTCAAAATATGAACACTTAGTTTCTACATAAAAATTATTATTTAAAGAATTTTATAAATTGCACTTTTATTAGATGTACCAAAAAACACAGAAAGTTTATTATTTTTTTAATTCCTAATTTTTTAAATAGAAATAATTTTGGCTAAAATGTACGAAATATGTTCAACAAGAGGCCAAAAAATGCGTTTCCAAAAGCACTATAAATTAAAAGAAAAAGAATAGAAATTAAATATTAATTTATAACTACGAAAACAAAATTTTGACTTTGAAAAGCAAAATTTTGATTTTTAAATTGTTAAAAATTTTAACGAATATTACCGAATATTTTACTATACTTCTAGAAAAAATTTTTAAAAAATATTTGCAAAAACGTTTTTTGTAAACTTTTAAAACATAAAAAAATGTTAAACTTCATGAAGAAGGTAATTAATAATTATGTGCCCGATAATGAGATTTATAATTTAAAAAAAAAAATTTATCCCTTTTTAGCTCATTTAGAACTTAAGATAAGTATTTACACTGAGAGAAAAGAAGGTGCACTGCTGTTCATTTGGAGGTTGTGTATCGCAATTAAAATTTGGATCAACTGCGCACTCTAAAGGGGCGTGTAACGCGCCCCTTTAGAGCGCGCTGCTCTAAAGCTTCTTTTCTCTTAGTGTAGGAGAAAGTAATTTTTACATATACCACACAAGAAATTACTTTTTTTAAAATTTTATTTTTGAGTTCTTTAGGTCAGAAAATAAAGAAAATTGAGTTTAAAAATTTTTAGTAAAATACTTCCATGAGGTAACAAAATGTGTACGTGTTTTTATTGAAAATATATATCAAACAAGAAACAAATTTTTTTTTAATTTATAAAATAACATAAAAATAAATAACATAAGTAAAGACAAATAGTCATTACGAATAGCTATATTGTACTATTTATAACATTGTATTTTGAAAAGTGACAAATTTAAAGAAATTATTTTAAAAAATCATTTTCTCAAATATCTAATTAAAAGCGGATTCAATTTGTTTATAAAATGTTTATGACAATATTAATTGTTAATTTCATTTTTTATTTTGTTCACAATTATACAAACAACTTAATAATCAAAATAATAGGAAGGATTAACTAAACAGAAGTAAAACAAGATCGTGCAATACACAGACTTCAGATGCGACGTATAAACTTATGACCGAAAAAGTAAAATCAAAAATTTCTTTTACTTTTTTCGGGGTAAATTTTGGATTCTTTTTCTTTTAATATGGAACTTTAAATTTGTTAAGAAATCAATTATTATTACCAAAAATATAAACAAAATCTAACTAAATGGACAAAAGTTATTCGTTTTTTAAAAATAAATGTACCTTAATGTTTGATGCCCGGTAAAATCCCTAATTTTGAAAATTTTTAAAAATCTTTTTTTCTTAAAATCTTTTATCATAAAAATACATTTATACCAAGTTTCACAAAAAACAGAAGACCCATGACCAACTTTGATTTTTTTTAGAAAATTTGACCCATAAGCAATACAATCTTTTTTTCATTTATGTGTTTGAATTATTTTATTTAAGGACTAATTTTAGCTTATTATTAAGGGCGATGCTTCAAAAATTCCACTACCTGAAAAAGACAATAAAGAAGGAAACCATCATGACAAAGTCGACAAAATTACCATACCTGCAGGTGTAAGTATAATAAGTCTATACAATCTTTGAATCAATTTCAATCTGATTAATTAAAATTTTATACTTTTCTTCTTAAGAAAAAATACTTTCAAGTTACCAATTATTCAAATAATTAAATATATTTTCAAATTACCCTACTATTCATGAATTAAACTCCAGATCAAAGAAAAGCACATAAAGCATAACAATATATATTGGTTATATGCCCTTCTTTGATTTAGAAGCTGCTCAATTAATAAAAAATTTATGTAATGTCCTATTACATTTTTATTAGATAAGTAAATATTCCAAAAACTTAAAAATCAAATTTTTGCTTTTACTCTTCCTAGGATCCAATGTCTACTGATGGAGTAATCAACAAGCGAAATGCGACTCCTGGTGTAAGTATTTTTTTTAATTTATAGTAAAGTCCATGATATTGAACATTATAAACTTTAAAAATGTTTGCATTCTTCTGCTTTTATATTTGTATTTTCCCAGAATTTTTCTTTTTCAAATTTGTCGTATCAGCCCAGTAAGAAGTGAGGAAATTATATGAATTCGAAATTTTTAATTCTTTGGAATTTCTAACGACTTGTCCGCTCAGCTGTTTAAACTGTTCTATAACTACTAAATTTTAGAAGTATTTATCTCAAAATGTTGCAAACTTCAAAGAAATTTAAAAATTACGAAACATGAAAACGGAATAGACAGGAATTGAACTTAGCGAGTACCACACAGTATTTCAGAATTCACAAAAATTTAAAAAATATTAAAACGAAATTGCTTGGAAATCACTTTCAAGAAATCTTTGTCTCTAAAAGGAATACATACGAATTGAACAGGAACGGAATTAAAAAAGATTGATATAATTTAACTTTTTCTGTAAAAAGTTAAAAAATTTATTTTTTTCAATTCCTTACTTCTTACGGGTAGTAAAAGGTATAAACTAACATATATCATAGTTAGTTTCCCAAAATTATCACTTATCTAATAAAAGAAATTGTAGTGTTAGCAAAGAGTGCACTTTTGTAATTCTTAAAAATTTAAGGTAATTGTGAGCCACCGTTAAATTAAATTAAAAATCTTTTTATTATTATTATTGTTATTATTATTATTATTATTATTATTATTATTATTATTATTATTATTATTATTATTATTATTTTTTTGCTTAGGGACTTTTGGGAAATCTGCCTACAGATACCTTGGATTCCGCACTCCAAGGTTATGTGGGGTTGGTATGATAAAACAAAAGGAAATATAAAAAAAGAAAAAAAAATATATATATTATAGTAAATTTAATAAACTGGCGACCTACTACCAGCCCGACCCACTAAAACCCGTAACCCTTCTTTTGGAGCCCTTTACCCTCCCTCGGAACTGTCGTAAGACTTTAGCCTTCGAGGGTGGCGCTCCGACTCTGTCGCTAATGCGACTTTCTGCTTTTCTCTGCGGTTATCCTGCGTTAATAGTTAAAAATTTAAAACTATTTCAATATAAAAGCGGAATTAACAGCACAACAATAATAAAAAAAAATGTTTAATCAAGTGTAAACAGTCAAAAGATAAAATTGCAAACAGATATAAAAAAAAAAAAAAAAAAAAAAAAAAAATAAACGCGTATATAATATTAAAAACATAAAACGGAATAAATTAAAATTGTATAAGGACAAATAAATCACAAAATAAATTAATAAAAAACAAACGAATAAATTAAAAGCTGTTTAAATTACGCTTTTTGGCGGCCGTCGAGATCCTTCCTCGACATAACCGAGATTATGAAGTTCTCGACTTGCCGCCAATTCTCCTCTGACTGGGTCATCAGCGATACCATGTTCTCCGGTGTAACTTGACTGTTTACACCTTCGAACATGGCCCGCCTCTCCAAGTCCCATTTCTTGCATGAGAAGAGGGTGTGCTCCGCGTTGTCCTCAGGGAACTGGCAATATGCACACACCTCGTTCTCGCGTAATTTAAAGCGACACAGGTACGAGTTAAAACACCCGTGACCTGTGAACGCCTGAGTCAAGTAATAGGAAACCTGACCGTGTTTCCTATTTATCCAGGTGGCGAGTGCCGGGATAAGGCGATAAGTCCATCGACCTTTTTCCTCACCATCCCATCTTTCTTGCCATCTTTCTATGAGCCTGTGCCTCGCTTCTTTGCGGATCAGGCCCTTGCTTGGTCTTAATTCCTCATTCAAGGAACTGCTTTCTTTAGAAAAGAGAAACATTTCTTCCCTTTCCCTCGCCAAAAGATCTGCTGGCGGGACACTTGCAAGGACCTGCACAGCACTCGTAGATACCGTCTTATATGCAGAGATGATACGCGTTGTTATCAATCTCTGCGCAGACAGTATCTTTTCACAGATGGTCACACATCTTTTACTCCTCAGGGATGGGGCCCACGCTGGTGCTGCATAGAGCATTTTAGCGTGGGCGACACTCGCCACCAGTCTTCTTTTTTGTTCACGGGGTCCGCCAACATTTGGCATTAGCCGTGAAAGATTAGCCGCACACTCGATCGCCTTATTTGACGCCGTAGCCATGTGGTGGTGGAAGTTTAACCTTCCATCTAACTCCACACCAAGATATTTAATTTGCTTACTCCACTTGACCTCGAATCCGTCTATTACGATTCGTGGGAGCTCATAACCACGTCTGTCTGTGACCAGCAGTGCCTCGGTCTTTTCCAGGGCCATTTCAAGACCTCTGGTATCCAGCCAGCTTTTTGCTAGTCGCAGACATTCTTTCACCAATGTCCCAAGAGCCTCCTCACTCTCGGCAGTGCACACGAACAACGCGTCGTCCGCAAAGCCGATGATCACCGCACCTTCGGGCAGATCCATTCGCAGAAAATCATCGTAAGATACATTCCATACAAATGGACCCACCCTCGAGCCTTGAGGAGCCCCACGCTGCATCTCTTCCTTGAGAGTGCAGGTGTCTCCCTCATATATAACCCACCTGTCGCTAAGATAATTATCCATTATCCGCAACAAGTAGGGCGGCATGTTTTTCTTTTCCATCGACTCGATGATATCTTTCCATCTTGCGGAATTAAACGCGTTGCGTATGTCAATTGCTACCAACGCGCAGAAGCTCTTCTTTTTCCCAGGTCCCAATTTGTTTTTTCCTGCTTTGGCTATGTCCACAACTGCCTGGATGGTATCAACCGTGGACTTGCCTTTACGGAAACCAAATTGGTGATCGGATAGACGATTCTCTTCGGTCAAGTGGCTTTGCATTCTCTGCAGAACCATATCCTCTAGAAGTTTACCCATCGTATCTAGCAGGCATATAGGCCTGTACGATGAAACCTTATCTAGAGGTTTTTCACCTTTCCTTAGGAGGACTAACCTCTGTCGCTTCCAGTCGCGGAAGAACTCTCCTCTCTCAAGGCAAAGATTGAAGCATCGAAGCAGAATCTGGGGTGAAGTGTCGATTACCAACTTTAGGATCTCGTTACTTATCCCATCGATTCCAGGCGCCTTGCCTGTTTTCAATCTTTTGCCTGCTTTTTGCAGTTCACTAAGTGTGAAGAGTTCTTCCTCTTCGACTTTGCAAAAACTTCAGTCCCTTCTAAGGTATGGCTCCGCAGGAGGAAACAAAGAACTTATTATCTTTCTGACCCAATCGGGATTGTCCAGGCCGGGGGTCTTTTGCCTCGTCACTAATTTCTTAGTTACGATTTTAAAAGCCAGACCCCATGGGTCCTTATCGACTTCCTCGATTAGGTCCTTCCAGCTATGGCGTCGCGACTTCCGGATCTCTTTCTTGAGGTTCTTTTTCGCCTCCTTGAAAGCCTCTTTCAGCAAGGGATCTCCCTTAGATCGGGTATATGTCCTTCTTGCTTTGAGGCATTCCTTTCTCAAGGAGGCTAGCTCCTCTGACCACCAGTGCAAGGATTTTCTTACGGGAGTGGCGCCTTTGCGTGGCATTGACGCATTGCAAGCGGTGACTATCATGTTCCTCACCGCTCGCACCTCCCCATCCAGACTGCTCGGCCTCTTCACCCAGCCCAAGTCCTCAATTAAAAGGGCTTCTCTTAGGGACCGGCCGAACTTTTCCTTGTCGAGTCTCTTCATATTCCACGAGGAGGTTTTGCGACTAGGAACATCCTGTCTTTTTCCTCCTCGTGTGTCTCCCATCGAGACTGAGAACTCAATGTACTGGTGGTCACTTGCGGTATATTCCTCAGAGACCCGCCAGTCGGTTATGCGGCTAAATAGTTTAGACGATGCGATCGTTAGATCTATAATTGATCCGATCGCACCTCTTCTAAAAGTCCATGTATTGCCTCGGTTTACAGCCAATAAGTCGTTTCTGGAGATCATTTCTCCAATACGAATTCCTCTCTTGTCGAGTCTCGTCTCACCCCACTCTGGCGACTTTGCGTTAAAATCGCCAGTGATGATGACATCCAGCCTGGATTCTGTGAGGCTCGCTTCTAGGTCTTCGATATTGGCTTCGAAGTTTGTCAGTGGGTCGTTGGGTGAGAAGTAGCAGCTATACATACGTATATTAGCTACCTCTATCCACACGAACCCACTGCTCGTCTCCAGAAACTTGTCAACCCGCAATTCTGGGTTGCACAGCTTTATGGCGGCTCTCTTCGCCTTATCCTGATACCAAGGGGCGAGGTCGCTTCCTTGATACTGCTCACTGCAGAACAGGATATCGACCTCATTTTCCCTTGCTGTTTGCATTAGGAGCAACTGTGCATCCTTACTTGTATGCAGGTTGACCTGCAAAAATTTTAAGGATTTGCCCTTTTAATCTTTTGCAGTTCTTCTCTGTAAACCGGGCAGGCTCTCTTTCCGGAATCGTGATCCGTCTCTGGCTTCCCCAGGTCCAAGCACGTAAGGCACTTCGGCTTAACTTTACAGCTCTTCGCGAGGTGTCCCTCTCCGCCGCATCTCCGACAGTTTTTACTTCTGTCGGGGCCTTTGCAGGTTCGGGTTGAGTGTCCGTATGCTAGGCACTTTTGGCACCTAGCTACTTCAACATGCTCGCGAATTGGAGCATTTATCCATCCGATTTTTATTTTACCAAGCTTTAGCAGAGTATTACTTTCTGCCTCTGACAGACGTACTAGAGCAACCTTAGTTCCTCTGTAGCGCGGCAAAAGTCGACACTCCATCTTCAGGTCAGGTTTACCCAGCTTTTCTCTTAGTGCTGCATTTACCTCATCCTCTGAGGTGGCTTCGTCCAAATACTTAATCTCTAGAGACCTTTTATTCACTAGAGGTGTGACCTCAGCTTTACCATGCAGGGCCGAAGACAGTGCATCTGCAAATTTTAAGGTCTCTCCGCCCTTTTTCACTATCACGAGAACCTCCTGTTTAAAAGTTCTCCTGATTTTCCGGATCACGGTACCCGTATCTTCTGGGTTTACCTTTGCTTTTATTAGCGGCAAGATACCCTCATAAAACTTTGGGTCGCTTGCCGTAATTTTAACAGCTTCCGTGCTCCTTAGCTTCAAAGGGGGCTTCGGAAGCTCCTTTTTCTCACCTGAGGGTTTCTCTTTTGGAATCCGTTTCTCCTTGTTTTTAACAACCTTGAAACCGTCTCCATTGTCCGCTCCGTCCCTCAAGACGGTCTCAGCATACGACTTGCCAGGACTGTTTGAGGGCGCCTCTCTTGCTCCAACCAGCGACTCAGAACCAAGCTGTGGAGCCTCCTTTCGCTTAATTCTCTTCCCGCCTTGAGTCGCCCGTCGCGGACTTGCATCTGGGCTTGTACCTTCCCTGGGGCGTTTATTAACGCCTTTTGCCTTATTAGGACATGTCTTTGCGCCGTTCAGAGGTGCAGTAGTGCTCTCCGTCTGCTGTGGAGCTACCACAGTTGGGTGTTGCGGCTCCTGGTCTATGAAAGGCTTGGGGATAAAACGTAAATTCCTACAGATTATCTCAAACGCACCTTCCAAAACCGTCACGCTATCCTGGATTTCCCGACTGACGTTCTTTTGGCGCTTGAATCCCTGGCGCAAGCTTTTGAAGATTTCCGGAATAGCCACGAACTGGTCTGAGACATTTGTCTCGTATATTACCGGCTGATTATTGTTTTGGCCCCCCCCAAAATCCGTGGGGCCTGCGGCGGTATTCGAAGAGACACCGTCGGGAGTATTGTCCCCTTTCGGGGTTCCTCCTTGGGGTAATTCATTTATATTATGATTCATAATCATTTTTTTTTTTTTTTTGGTTTTAGAATCAGGGTACCACCCTGTTGGTTGTCCTTTAGTGAAAAGCCCCGCCACCACGGCAAGGTCTACCGAACATATCCAAGATGCCAGTCGTGTCTGGCAGCGAACCCACTTCTCCCAACTCATCAAAGAAATCAATCATGTCTGGCAGCGGACCCACTTCTCCCAGCCCATCAAAGAAATCAATGATGTTTGGCAGTGGGTCCACTTCTCCCAGTACATCAAAGAAATCAATGACATTTGGCAGTGGATCCGCTTCTTCCAGCACGTCAAAGACATCTATGATGTTCGGTAGTGGACAACCCGGCGGGGATTATTATTATTATTATTATTATTATTATTATTATTATTATTATTATTATTATTATTATTATTATTATTATTATTATTACTAGCTGTCGTACCCGTCTTCGACGGGTTGTAGTTTCTGATAATGCACTTAACAGTGTATCTACCAACCTAGAAAACCGGAAAATAGCCGGGAATTTGATTTGACAGGGAAAAAATAATAATTAGTTACTATTGTCTATTTCATTAGGAAAATAATACCATTTGAAACAGTGACCGACTTTTTATTATCAAATTAGTTATTTTTAACTAATTCAAATGCAGAAAACAATATTTCTCAATTTGTAGTACTTTAATCAATATAATGTATTAAAATCAATCTAAAATTTCCTCCAGTTTTTTGAGTTATAGTACAGTCTAATTCGAACTAATTGTATAGCAAGTAGATCCAGTTTTTCTCGGTTACATTAAATTCCCTGATATTTTACGTCTTTTCTGGTTGGTAGACACCCTGTTAAATGTATTATTAAAAAACACCCGTCGAATAAACCAGGAAAAATTTGGACAAAGCCGGAAAATGTTTTAAACCAAAATAAACACCGTGTTTAACTTTTGTCTTTACATTGATCAAGATATCTCTAAAAGTTAAATCAGAGAGCCCACAAATACTATTGAATTAAGCTTCATAGCAATTGGTATCAAGATAATTTTTTCAATTTTTTGATATTCAAAACATTTTTATACTTACATCTTCGTTATAAGAAAGTATTTTTGAAAAATTATGCTAAAATGTGACTAAATAATATGTAATATTCAATTATATAAAGTTTAAAAGCTATCCATATTTTTATATTTCCATTTTAGTTATAAAGTATTATTTTTTGCAAAATTATGCTAAAATGTTAATAAATAACATGTAATACTCAACTATAGAAAGTTTAGAAGCAATCCAGAAAAAAATATAAAATTTAGAAATTATTTGTGTTAAATAAATTCATTTATTAGAGTCAAGTATTTTTTTTTTTTTTTTTTTTTTTTTTTATTAAAGCATTTAACGAAACCTACATAAAAGGTTTATGAGCTTACAAATATTCAAATACTCAATTTACATTCTTTAAAAAACTGTACAATATGACTACACGCAGCAATATTAGGCTTGACCAGAAACATTTCCACACACAATGGTAAATACATTTTTATTTTAAATAAGTTTTTAAGTAATTTAGATCTTTGGGGTACATAAAGAGGACATTGCCATAATACATGATTCAAGTCTTCACAAACATAACCACACCTACACATCGGACTATTTACAATTCCAATACGCGCCAGTGAGGCCGCCAAACTATAATGATCTGCTCTACAACGATTTATCGTGACAATAAATTTTCTAGGCAAGGATCTACAATGAAACCAATTTTTTCTAGTGTTAGAATAATATTTTTGAAAGTAATTTTTCCCCTTATTTAAACCCAGTTCCCGTAAGTAATCCCCGGTCTGTGTATAACACTTTTTCTTAAAAGATTCATATAGATCAGTAAATGGGATCTTCCTATTGTCGATGCATTCCTCAACAGTCGCAGACTTGGCTTGCAAGTCAGCCTCCTCATTTCAGAGTCAAGTATTTATTTAATTAATTTCATTAAGATTTATTTGATTTAACTAAATAAAATTATTTAAACGAAATAAATTTTTATTACATCGAAATAAAAACTTTTAAATAAGATATTATATTACTATTAGGTATTAACGTAACTTACAATCATAGCCTTATCCGATTAAAACATATTAACTTGAACGAAAGTTATGACATTTCTCCAAAAAATTCGAAAAATCAAAAAAATGCAAATTTTTTATCTTTTGTAAAATAAATGCAAAATTATCATTAGCTAACTTTTTCAGATAAATAAAACCCATTTCTACAATAAAATTTTTAAAAAAGACGTATTTTGAATTTTTTTTTCGTTTTTTTAGATCAACTTTTTTCTAAGAAAATAGTGATTTTTAATCTTTAAGCAAGCTTTTCAGGAAAAGTTATTAAAGTTTTTTATTTAAAGATCAGTATGTAAAATAAGAAATTTGCTACATTAAACAAAAATAATTAAGCTAAATGCCATAAAAAAGAAGAAAAAATGTTAAATTTTAAGAAATTCGGTTTTTTGAATTTTTGCTAATTTTCCATAATTTTAGATTTTTTACCGAAGGGTGGAGACTATTGAATAAGTAAAGTATTTTTTAAGAGCACAAAAATAATAAAGCTAAATGCCATAAAAAGAAGGAAAAATGTTGAATTTTAAGAAATTCATTTTTTGCATTTTTGCTATTTTTCCATAATTTTAGATTTTTTACCAAAGGGTGGAGATAACAAATTAGGTTAAGTATTTTTGAAGAGCCCAAAAATAACGAAGCCAAAAGCCATAAAAGAGAAGAAAAAATGTTGAATTTTAAGAAATTCCGTTTTTTGAATTTTTGCTAATTTTCCATAATTTTAGATTTTTTACCAAAGGGTGGAGACTATTAAATATAAGTAAAGTATTTTTGAAGAGTACAAAAATAATGAAGCTTAATGATATAAAAGAGAAGAAAAAAATGTTAAATTTTAAGAAATTCGGTTTCTCGAATTTTTGATAATTTTTGATTTTTTGCTAAAGGGTGGAGACTATTCAAATAGTATAATTATACTACCGAAATAGCTAATGGTTACTAATTATTAATTTTCCGGTGAAATTAAATTCCCGGGTATTTTTGATTTTCCAGATTGGTAGAAACATTGTTAAATGTATTGGTAGAAACTAAAACCCGTCGAAGACGGGTACGACAGCTAGTGCTATATATTATCAAAATTTTTAAAATTCAAAATTAATCTTTTGAAATAATTATTGTCATCAATTTTACTTAAATTTGATACAGGGTTAATTTTAGTATTTTTTATTACAATTTAGTCATCAGAATGAAATTTGAGTTTTTCATTTTTTGATCATTAATTAATATAATACACGGAAAAAAAACTCAGCCTAATAATGCATGGAGTCTATTGGTTCGATTTTTACATGAGCCCATTTTGCAAATATCACACAGGAGTTTACTAAAAATGCATGGCTTTTGTGACTTTTGCCACAGCACCATGCGAAAATAGGATGGATTCCAAGCTAATCACGCATGGTAGTGTGCGTGCAATATACACAACCAGGGCCGGATTTGCTGTAGGGCAAAAAGGGCAAGTGCCCTGGGGCCCCCGGTCGTCAGGGGCCCCCAATTTTTAAGAGGTCTTCTTGTCACAAGAAGTGTATATGTGTAAATGCTCTATCAGGGTGTCTAACGGTCAGGGAAAAGTCATGGAAAAGTCAGGGAATGTCAGAGAATTTCATTGAAAGTCAGGGAAATTTCTAAAAAATTTTTGTGAATAAAAAATTTTTTTAACCTAACAAAACTTAGAAGATTTTTATCACCGTTTTTTTCTATCATTAGATATTAATTTATTGTTAAATATGTCAGTTACTATATTTTTTCTCAAGAAAGCAAAAATAAAATTAGTAAAAGGTCAGGGAAAAAGTCAGGGAAAAGTCAGGGAATTTTTTTCTCAATCCT
Organism: Leptopilina heterotoma; assembly: GCF_015476425.1. Taxonomy (NCBI): domain Eukaryota; kingdom Metazoa; phylum Arthropoda; class Insecta; order Hymenoptera; family Figitidae; genus Leptopilina; species Leptopilina heterotoma. The sequence goes on from NW_025111111.1 coordinate 318,506, forward strand.
TGTTAGACACCCTGTCTATAATAGTAAATCAGTTTCTATATGTAATATAAATTGTAATTGATTTGCAGTTCGACAATTTTTGAAAATTGTCCGATTTCAAACAATTACAATTCAAGCTGCATGCGAATAATGACGGTTTGCGCAGCTATGGTTGGCTATTTTATCAATTGAAAGCGAATTATTAAAAACAGTGGATACCAACAAAATAATTGAAGAGTTTCTTTCTAAAAAATCAAGAAAGTGTCGTTAATATGTGAAAAATGTTTGCACAACATTGTTGATAACCATAACAAATTATTTAATTGAATAATTTGTAATAGTCTCAAAATAAATATATCTATTTTTGTTTTTACGTTTTCAAATATATATTGTGTTAAATTTGATTGATTTTGCTCCCGGGTAAGAGGGCCCCAGGGCCCTAGTGCCCTAGGGCCTCTGACACCCTAAATCCGGCCCTGTACACAACAGACGCTCATGTGTTTTTAGCCTAGTATTTTTTTCCGTGTATAATAGCAATTTTGAATTCTGTGCAATATACTGACAAAAGTCTCATATTAATTATATGGATATTGTTAATATTCTGACCTAATAGAATTTTTTTAAGAAAGTAAACTTATGATTTCAACAACAAATTTTTATTGTTGACCTAAGAAATACAACCGTATAAAAATTAATTACAAAAAAATTTCAATTTTTAAACTTTTAATTTTTTAATTTTTCAATATTTAAATCTAACACTTTTTATTTGTTATTCAAAATTTTATTATTCTGACGATTAAATCTTAATAAGAAACACTAAAATTAACCCTGTACCAAGTTTAAGTACAATTCACTAAAGTATATGAAAAAACTAAAAATTTCGAATTTTCGAATTTTTGAAAAAATGGCATAACTTTCGTCCATATTAATATTTTTTAATCTACTATCGCTAGGATTTTAAGTTAGGCTAATGCCTAAAAGACTGCCAAGTTTCACTTCAAACGATCGAACCGTTTTTCCGTGATACGCGGTCGAAAATTTGCGGACATACATACACACATACACACATACACACATATACACATACACACATAATTTTCTTAATAGTATTTTCGCATTCCTTAGAGTGTAAAAATAAGGAATATAATAGAAATTTTGAATTCTATGCAATGTACAGACAAAAGTCTGATTTTATTAATAAGGATTATTATTATTATTATTATTATTATTATTATTATTATTATTATTATTATTATTATTATTATTATTATTATTATTATTATTATTATTATTATTATTATTATTATTATTATTATTATTATTATCTTTTGATAACGATGAAATATATTTATTAAATGGTTAGTAATATAACAAATGTTATAAATGTTAAATTATTAGATTAAATTTAAAACAAAAAAAGTGAGAAAATAAAATTAATCGAAATCACAATTTGTACAAATAAAATAGGCTCCATTAATTTCACATTTCTGTCGCATGAATAGCAAGGAATAGAATTTTTTTGTTGAATTACTGAGTGATTTTAATAATATGTACCTGTATTGTGCAATTAAATCGCCAAAAACAAACAACAAATACTTCCCCAAATGCTTGATTTTACAAAAAGCTTTGTATTATTTATTCATTTAAATTTAATGCAACATGTTTTTAGGAGTCAAAATACCACTGTCACACAATAATTAAAAAAATATTTTCTCACCTGCGGACATAAAATGAGAGTACTTTCTGATATATTAATAAAGTTTAACTAAATTTTTTTTTCATTTTTAATTTTGAAAAAAACGTTTTTTGCCCATAACTTTAAAAAGCAATTTTTTAAAAAAATGTTTGGACACCTATAAATGTTTTTTTATAATTTTGTAGAGTTTTTTTAGACGCATCTTTTGAGTCCTAATTGAACTTTTTTCGTCCATATTAACCGGAGTTACTAAACTTTTAAAAATCAAAAATTTTGAAAAATAAGAGTTTTTTGAAAATTTTGTTGAAAAACGTAGAAGTAAGATTTAAATTATCGTTATCAATTTGTAGAGCATTAAAAAACGCTTCGATTGACCTATTTTTGAACCTAATTCGATAATAAATTTCGAAATTATTGGTATTTTAAAAACAAAAAATTGTGAAAAATGACATTTTCTCAACTTTTTTGTTTGAAAATTTTTGTTTAACTATTAAATTATCGTAACTATCTTGTAGGGTATTTAAAAATACATTGATTGACTCAAAATTCAATCACTTTTACCATATTTATAAAAAGTTATTCATATATTTATATTATTTTTATCTCTATGAGCAAGTAAAGTGTTCATGAAATGAGCACCAAAATTATAGAAAAAAAAATATACAACTTGGCAGCGCTTTTTTAATATTGGATTATCAAACTTATAAATATTATTAAAATGGCCCACAATTCCCCAATCTCCCTGAATCAAATATTTATTACAAATTTAACATATTAATTTATTTTTTATTCTCTTTGCAGCCTTCAATCGAAGGTGGTGAAAATCTAAATCAAATGCAGCACATTAATAGTAAATATTATTTTTAATATCAGACTTCAATATTTAGGAAAAAGACCTCCAAAACTAATAATGAAATATTTTAAAAATTAATATAAATAACATAACAATGTAAGAATATAAACTTAAATTAGTAATAACGGACCAATCTACTCTTATCAAGAAAAAGCTTTATTATTTTATTATTTTATTATTAATAAAGCTTTATTAAACTTACAATTTCTAAGTAATCACTTGAAAAAGAGGTGTCTTATTTTGCAGTTTGCTTTTTTATATACTTCATTCAACCATTTTTGAGATCTATTACCACTAATATATGTACGAGAAAACTTAACGTAATTTTTTTGTTTTTTAACTTGACCTTATTTTTTTCGCAATTTTATGAATTTTTAAAAAGAAAATAGACAAAATAGGGTAAGTGCGTCAATTGCTGCGGATACTTTAAATGCTGCGCGTTCGTTAAAGCAAAATTATATCTAAATGCATGTTATTAAACGCTATAACTTTATAGGCTATCAATTATTGTAAAAATTTCTTAAGAATACAAAAAATTAATTTAATACATTTTTAATTTAATTCCTTTGCTATAAATATTTTTTTTCTATAAAAAAGATATCTTAGCTGGAATGCCGCAGGAACTAGTGCACTTACCATATTTATTCTTTTCCATTTGTACACTTAACGCATTTTACACTAAAATGAAAAAAAGAGATATCTACTCAATTGTAGACGACAGTGTACAAACAAATATTTAAATTGCTTTCTATTATTTACTATTTACAATTTTCAGAAAGGAATAACAGACCTAGAGCCGGACGCTGGGTTCAGTCTAGACAAAATCGAGGCATAAAAAGAAGACAACGAAACACAGCTAACAATGTTGCTAATTTATTCATTCAGATGGCTAACACAATTTTTGCGCCCAATCAAAGAGGTCGCTCTAGAGGCTACAATAATAGAAGATATAACAATAGAGGCCGCAATAATCGAAATTACTTTAGAGAACATCAAGGAGGGCATAACAACAGAGGAAATAACACTAGAGGACGTTCATTTCAAAATCAGGAAAACAATAATAATTAAAAAACCATAAAAGGCCTCTGAATAGTATTAACAATAATAATTAAAATAACAAAAAATTGTTAATGTACAAATTTTAATATCTTTTATAAAAACTAATAACTGCAAATTCAGTTAATGTAATTTCAATTATAATTTTATCAATAAATACACTTTCAATTCATGTAATAAAAAAGCAGTGCGTCTGACTGCGCATCTGTCTATTTTTAGACGAAATATGTACTCATATTGATAGTTTACTCTTACTATACATGGTCGAATTCTCACTTTGGCTAATTTTATGAAATCTTTACGGTTTGAGGAGCCCTGAGTCCGAAAAACATGGTCCGGCGAGTGCGTCTGTCTGTCTGTAGATGGAAATATGTTGTTCCCACGATAACTCTTGAAAAACTTATCAGATGGTTTTTAAATCTAACACACATAAAGTTGGTGTAAAAATGAAGAATAAGTTCGTTAACCAGCCATTTTCGTTGAAAACTACAAAAACTATGGTAGTTTCAAAATTTTGAAAACTCAATTTTTTCAAATTTCAGAATTTTCAACTTTATATTATTTTAGATTAGGAAAATACAAACAACTTTTATCTGTAAAATTTTTTCAGCAATGTCTAATTTTGGTAAATCTTAACGTTTCATGACCCCCTGATTCCAAAAAAATCGTTTTTAGAGAAGTGTCTGTCTGTCTTTGAAAATTTTGTCGTCACGATAACTCTTGAAAAACTTATCTGATCGTTTTTAAATTTAACACACTTAAAGTTGGTGTAAAAATGAAGCTTAAGTTCGTTAACCAGCCATTTTCGTTAAAAACTACAAAAACTACAGTAGTTTCAAAATTTTGAAAACTCAATTTTTTCAAATTTCAGAATTTTCAACTTTATATTATTTTAGATTAGGAAAATACAAACAACTTTTATCTGTAAAATTTTTTCAGCAATGTCTAATTTTGGTAAATCTTAACGTTTCATGACCCCCTGATTCCAAAAAAATCGTTTTTAGAGAAGTGTCTGTCTGTCTTTGAAAATTTTGTCGTCACGATAACTCTTGAAAAACTTATCTGATCGTTTTTAAATTTAACACACTTAAAGTTGGTGTAAAAATGAAGCTTAAGTTCGTTAACCAGCCATTTTCGTTAAAAACTACAAAAACTACGGTAGTTTCAAAATTTTGAAAACTCAATTTTTTCAAATTTCAGAATTTTTAACTTTATATTATTTTAGATTAGGAAAATACAAAAAAATTTTCTCTACGACATTTGTTCATAAAAACTCAATTTTCGAAGTTATAGTCTCTTAAATGGTCAAAAAAACTAAAAAAATCTTAAAATAACACTGAAAATCGAATTTTTTGAAAGGAATAAAAGTCAGTTAATTAATTTTGACATATTCTCACTCTAAAATACTCGAAAAACATAATTGTACACAAAAAAGTCGTAATTTTCGGAAAAACCACTTTCTTTTTATATTTTTTGTGCGCTTTTTTGAAAAAAATTCAATATTCTGACTCCATTATCTCCGAAATTCTTGCATATGCGATTTTGCTACCAGAGACTTTTTTTCTCGGTTTTGCATCATCTACAAGTTTGCTGTTGACAACTTTTTGCCAAACCCTAAACTTTTCGAGTTATTTCCAAAAAACTAATTTTTATTACATTCTCATCACATGAGAAAGTATTAGTTTTGTTCGAAAATTGACTTTTGATAATTTTATGAAATCTTTACGTTTTGAGGTCCCCTGAACCCGAAAAACATGGTCCGGCGAGTCCGTCTGTCTGTATGTATGTATGTATGTATGTATGTATGGATGTATGTATGTATGTATGTATGTATGTATGTATGTATGTATGTATGTATGTATGTATGTATGTATGTATGTATGTATGTATGTATGTATGTATGTATGTATGTATGTCCGTCTGTAGACCACAATGTTGTTGACACAATAACTTTTAAAAATCTTATGTGATTGTTTTTAAATTTAACACACTTAAAGTTGTTGTAAAAATGAAGGCTAAGTTCGTTAACCAGCCATTTTCGTTGAAAAATACAAAAACTACAGTACTTTTAATATTTGAAAGATTCAATTTTATCAAATTTCAATATTTTTAACTTTATGTTACTTTAGATTCGAAAAATACAATTAACTTTTTTCTTTAACATTTTTTCATAGAAAATTAATTTTTTTTAAGTTTTTGGGTCAGGCCATTCATTTGTCCACTTGAATGAAAATAGCGACCTTTTTTTCCCCTGGGCAAAAAAAACCGCTAGTCCCATGCGTTATTTTTGCTCATGGAAAAAAAGGCTGCCATTGTCGTACATTTCGAACAAGTGACTTCACTTGTGTCACAAAAATCACCGTAAATAAATGACTGCCTTTACGTACCTTGTTGCTTAATATACTATTTGCTAATTTTATGAAATCTTTGCGTTTTGAGGTGCCCTGAATCCAAAAAACATGGTCCGGCGATTACGTCTGTCTGTCCGACGTTAACTTCTGAAAAACTTAATTTATTTATAAAGTTTTTTCGAATTTTTGTCCCATTTCAGTAGAGGTGATTTATTTTTGCTTGTTAAAACGACGAGAAAATTTTGAAGGATTGTTTTTATTTTCTTAGTTCGAAATTCTGTTTGAAATGCTGTGCTATTTTTTATTATTTTGTTCTAATTTGGGTATCCTACCTTTGCTTTGCTTTCTAGTTACCAGAGTAACTTTTCTAGGAGATAAATACGTAATTAAAACAAAAATGTCCGAGTAAATCAACAAAGAGTGAAAAGTTAGCCATTACACTCCGATCTACACTATACAAAAAACTTGATACTAATACTTTAAAAATATTTTATTTGCTTCTGCAAATCATGTTTCTGTTAAGAGAGTTATTATAATTATAGATAACTCCACAATTTTATTCATCAAGACTAAAAATATACATTTAAATCCACCTAATCTCGCAATCATCAGCAAAGAAAAACATGTGATGAGAATGTTATCCTTAAAGTCGTAGTAACTTTAAGAAAAAAAATGTTTTATGAAACATATAATAGGAAACAAGAACAAGAAAACAAATAATGCACAACAATTGCAGACTACCGCGAGCAAAAAAAGTCTCTGGTAGCAAAATCGCATATGCAATAATGACGGAGATAATGGAGTCGGAATATTGAATTTTTTTCAAAAAAGCGCACAAAAAATATAAATAGAGAGTGGTTTTTCAGAAAATTACGACTTTTTTGTGTACAATTATGTTTCTCGAGTATTTTAGGGTGAGAATATGTCAAAATCAGTTAACTGACTTTTCTTCCTTTCAAAAAATTCGATTCTCAGTGTTATTTTAAGATTTTTTTATTTTTTTTTGATTATTTAAGAGACTATAACTTCGAAAATTGAGTTTTCATGAAAAAATATTGTAGAGAAAAGTTGTTTGTATTTTCCTAATCTAAAATAATATAAAGTTAAAAATTCTGAAATTTGAAAAAATTGAGTTTTCAAAATTTTGAAACTACCGTAGTTTTCGTAGTTTTCAACGAAAATGGCTGGTTAACGAACTTATTCTTCATTTTTACACCAACTTTAAGTGTGTTAAATTTAAAAACGATCAGATAAGATTTTTAAAAGTTATTGTGTCAACAACATTTTGGTCTACAGACGGACATACATACATACATACATACATACATACATACATACATACAGACAGACAGACGGACTTGCCGGACTATGTTTTTCGGGTTCAGGGGACCTCTAAACGTAAAGATTTCATAAAATTATCAAAAGTCAATTTTCGACCAAAACTAATACTTTCTCATGTGATGAGAATGTAATAAAAATTAGTTTTTTGGAAATAACTCGAAAAGGTTAGAGTTTAGCAAAAAGTTGTTAACAGCAAAGTTTTAGATGATGCAAAGCCGAGAAAAAAAGTCTCTGGTAGCAAAATCGCATATGCAATAATGTCGGAGATAATGGAGTCGGAATATTGAATTTTTTTCAAAAAAGCACACAAAAAATATAAATAGAGAGTGGTTTTTCCGAAAATTACGACTTTTTTGTGTACAATTATGTTTTTCGAGTATTTTAGGGTGAGAATATGTCAAAATCAGTTAACTGACTTTTATTCCTTTCAAAAAATTCGATTTTCAGTGTTATTTTAAGATTTTTTTATTTTTTTTTGATTATTTAAGAGACTATAACTTCGAAAATTGAGTTTTCATGAAAAAATATTGTAGAGAAAAGTTGTTTGTATTTTCCTAATCTAAAATAATATAAAGTTAAAAATTCTGAAATTTGAAAAAATTGAGTTTTCAAAATTTTGAAACTACCGTAGTTTTCGTAGTTTTCAACGAAAATGGCTGGTTAACGAACTTATTCTTCATTTTTACACCAACTTTAAGTGTGTTAAATTTAAAAACGATCAGATAAGATTTTTAAAAGTTATTGTGTCAACAACATTTTGGTCTACAGACGGACATACATACATACATACATACATACATACATACATACAGACAGACAGACGGACTTGCCGGACTATGTTTTTCGGGTTCAGGGGACCTCTAAACGTAAAGATTTCATAAAATTATCAAAAGTCAATTTTCGACCAAAACTAATACTTTCTCATGTGATGAGAATGTAATAAAAATTAGTTTTTTGGAAATAACTCGAAAAGGTTAGAGTTTAGCAAAAAGTTGTTAACAGCAAAGTTTTAGATGATGCAAAGCCGAGAAAAAAAGTCTCTGGTAGCAAAATCGCATATGCAATAATGTCGGAGATAATGGAGTCGGAATATTGAATTTTTTTCAAAAAAGCACACAAAAAATATAAATAGAGAGTGGTTTTTCCGAAAATTACGACTTTTTTGTGTACAATTATGTTTTTCGAGTATTTTAGGGTGAGAATATGTCAAAATCAGTTAACTGACTTTTATTCCTTTCAAAAAATTCGATTTTCAGTGTTATTTTAAGATTTTTTTAGTTTTTTTGACCATTTAAGAGACTATAACTTCGAAAATTGAGTTTTCATGAAAAAATATTGTTAAGAAAAGTTGTTTGTATTTTCCTAATCTAAAATAATATAAAGTTAAAAATTCTGAAATTTGAAAAAATTGTGTTTTTAAAATTTTGAAACTACCGTAGTTTTTGTACTTTTCATAGAAAATGGCTGGTTAACGAACTTAACCTTCATTTTTACACCAACTTTAAGTGTGTTAAATTTAAAAACGATCAGATAAGATTTTTAAAAGTTATTGTGTCAACAACATTTTGGTCTACAGACGGACATACATACATACATACATACAGACACACAGACAGACGGACTCGCCGGACCATGTTTTTCGGGTTCAGGGGACCTCAAAACGTAAAGATTTCATAAAATTATCAAAAGTCAATTTTCGACCAAAACTAATACTTTCTCATGTGATGAGAATGTAATAAAAATTAGTTTTTTGGAAATAACTCGAAAAGTTTAGGGTTTAGCAAAAAGTTGGCAAAAGCAAAGTTGTAGATGATGCAAAACCGAGAAAAAAGTCTCTGGTAGCAAAATCGCATATGCAATAATGTCGGAGATAATGGAGTCGGAAATTGAATTTTTTTCAAAAAAGCGCACAAAAAATATAAATAGAGAGTGGTTTTTCCGAAAATTGCGACTTTTTTGTGTACAATTATGTTTTTCGAGTATTTTAGGGTGAGAATATGTTAAAATCAGTTAACTGACTTTTTTTCCTTTCAAAAAATTCGATTTTCAGTGTTATTTTAAGATTTTTTTAGTTTTTTTGACCATTTAAAAGACTATAACTTCAAAAATTGAGTTTTCATGAAAAAATATTGTAAAGAAAAGTTGTTTGTATTTTCCTAATCTAAAATAATATAAAGTTAAAAATTCTGAAAATTGAAATAATTGAGTTTTCAAAATTTTGAATCTACCGTAGTTTTTGTAGTTTTCAACGAAAATGGCTGGTTAACGAACTTAACCTTCATTTTTACACCAACTTTAAGTGTGTTAAATTTAAAAACGATCAGATAAGATTTTTAAAAGTTATTGTGTCAACAACATTTTGGTCTACAGACGGACATACATACATACATACATACATACATACATACATACATACATACATACATACATACAGACAGACACACAGACAGACGGACTCGCCGGACCATGTTTTTTGCCTTCAGGGGACCTCAAAACGTAAAGATTTCATAAAATTTTTAAAAGTCAATTTTCGACCAAAACTAATACTTTCTCATGTGATGAGAATGTAATAAAAATTAGTTTTTTGGAAATAACTCGAAGAGTTTAGGGTTTAGCAAAAAGTTGTCAAAAGCAAAGTTGTAGATGATGCAAAACCGAGAAAAAAGTCTCTGGTAGCAAAATCGCATATGCAATAATGTCGGAGATAATGGAGTCGGAAATTGAATTTTTTTCAAAAAAGCGCACAAAAAATATAAATAGAGAGTGGTTTTTCCGAAAATTACGACTTTTTTGTGTACAATTATGTTTTTCGAGTATTTTAGGGTGAGAATATGTTAAAATCAGTTAACTGACATTTATTCCTTTCAAAAAATACGATTTTCAGTGTTATTTTAAGATTTTTTTAGTTTTTTTGACCATTTAAGAGACTATAACTTCGAAAATTGAGTTTTCATGAAAAAATATTGTAAAGAAAAGTTGTTTGTATATTCCTAATCTAAAATAATATAAAGTTAAAAATTCTGAAAATTGAAATAATTGAGTTTTCAAAATTTTGAATCTACCGTAGTTTTTGTAGTTTTCAACGAAAATGGCTGGAACGAACTTAACCTTCATTTTTACACCAACTTTAAGTGTGTTAAATTTAAAAACGATCAGATAAGATTTTTAAAAGTTATTGTGTCAACAACATTTTGGTCTACAGACGGACATACATACATACATACATACATACAGACAGACACACAGACAGACGGACTCGCCGGACCATGTTTTTCGGGTTCAGGGGACCTCAAAACGTAAAGATTTCATAAAATTATCAAAAGTCAATTTTCGACCAAAACTAATAGTTTCTCATGTGATGAGAATGCATTAAAAATTAGTTTTTTGGAAATAACTCGAAAAGGTTAGGGTTTAGCAAAAAGTTGTCAACAGCAAAGTTGTAGATGATGCAAAACCGAGAAAAAAGTCTCTGGTAGCAAAATCGCATATGCAATAATGTCGGAGATAATGGAGTCGGAAATTGAATTTTTTTCAAAAAAGCGCACAAAAAATATAAATAGAGAGTGGTTTTTCCGAAAATTACGACTTTTTTGTGTACAATTATGTTTTTCGAGTATTTTAGGGTGAGAATATGTTAACATCAGTTAACTGACTTTTATTCCTTTCAAAAAATTCGATTTTCAGTGTTATTTTAAGATTTTTTTAGTTTTTTTGACCATTTAAGAGACTATAACTTCGAAAATTGAGTTTTCATGAAAAAATATTGTAGAGAAAAGTTGTTTGTATTTTCCTAATCTAAAATAATATAAAGTTAAAAATTCTGAAATTTGAAAAAATTGAGTTTTCAAAATTTTGAAACTACCGTAGTTTTTGTACTTTTCAACGAAAATGGCTGGTTAACAAACTTAACCTTCATTTTTACACCAACTTTAAGTGTGTTAAATTTAAAAACGATCAGATAAGATTTTTAAAAGTTATTGTGTCAACAACATTTTGGTCTACAGACGGACATACATACATACATACATACATACATACATACATACATACATACATACAGACAGACACACAGACAGACGGACTCGCCGGACCATGTTTTTCGCGTTCAGGGGACCTCAAAACGTAAAGATTTCATAAAATTATCAAAAGTCAATTTTCGACCAAAACTAATACTTTCTCATGTGATGAGAATGTAATAAAAATTAGTTTTTTGGAAATAACTCGAAAAGTTTAGGGTTTAGCAAAAAGTTGTCAAAAGCAAAGTTGTAGATGATGCAAAACCGAGAAAAAAGTCTCTGGTAGCAAAATCGCATATGCAATAATGTCGGAGATAATGGAGTCGGAATATTGAATTTTTTTCAAAAAAGCGCACAAAAAATATAAATAGAGAGTGGTTTTTCCGAAAATTACGACTTTTTTGTGTACAATTATGTTTTTCGAGTATTTTAGGGTGAGAATATGTTAAAATCAGTTAACTGACTTTTATTCCTTTCAAAAAATTCGACTTTCAGTGTTATTTTAAGATTTTTTTAGTTTTTTTGACCATTTAAGAGACTATAACTTCGAAAATTGAGTTTTCATGAAAAAATATTGTAAAGAAAAGTTGTTTGTATTTTCCTAATCTAAAATAATATAAAGTTAAAAATTCTGAAATTTGAAAAAATTGAGTTTTCAAAATTTTGAAACTACCGTAGTTTTTGTAGTTTTCAACGAAAATGGCTGGTTAACAAACTTAACCTTCATTTTTACACAAACTTTAAGTGTGTTTAATTTAAAAACGATCAGATAAGATTTTTAAAAGTTATTGTGTCAACAACATTTTGGTCTACAGACGGACATACATACATACATACATACAGACACACAGACAGACGGACTCGCCGGACCATGTTTTTCGCGTTCAGGGGACCTCAAAACGTAAAGATTTCATAAAATTATCAAAAGTCAATTTTCGACCAAAACTAATACTTTCTCATGTGATGAGAATGTAATAAAAATTAGTTTTTTGGAAATAACTCGAAAAGTTTAGGGTTTAGCAAAAAGTTGTCAAAAGCAAAGTTGTAGATGATGCAAAACCGAGAAAAAAGTCTCTGGTAGCAAAATCGCATATGCAATAATGTCGGAGATAATGGAGTCGGAAATTGAATTTTTTTCAAAAAAGCGCACAAAAAATATAAATAGAGAGTGGTTTTTCCGAAAATTACGACTTTTTTGTGTACAATTATGTTTTTCGAGTATTTTAGGGTGAGAATATGTCAAAATCAATTGACTGATTTTTATTTCTTTAAAAAAATTCGATTTTTAGTGTTATTTTAAGATTTTTTTAGTTTTTTTGACCATTTAAGAGACTATAACTTCGAAAATTGAGTTTTCATAAAAAAATATTGTAAAGAAAAGTTGTTTGTATTTTCCTAATCTAAAATAATATAAAGTTAAAAATTCTGAAAATTAAAATAATTGAGTTTTCAAAATTTTGAATCTACCGTAGTTTTTGTAGTTTTCAACGAAAATGGCTAATTAACGAACTTAACCTTCATTTTTACACCAACTTTAAGTGTGTTAAATTTAAAAACGATCAGATAAAATTTTTAAAAGTTATTGTGTCAACAACATTTTGGTCTACAGACGGACATACATACATACATACATACATACATACATACATACATACAGACACACAGACAGACGGACTCGCCGGACCATGTTTTTCGGGTTCAGGGGACCTCAAAACGTAAAGATTTCATAAAATTATCAAAATTCAATTTTCGACCAAAACTAATACTTTCTCATGTGATGAGAATGTAATAAAAATTAGTTTTTTGGAAATATCTCGAAAAGGTTAGGGTTTAGCAAAAAGTTGTCAACAGCAAAGTTGTAGATGATGCAGAACCGAGAAAAAAAGTCTCTGGTAGCAAAATCGCATATGCAATAATGTCGGAGATAATGTCGGAATATTGAATTTTTTTCAAAAAAGCGCACAAAAAATATAAATAGAGAGTGGTTTTTCCGAAAATTACGACTTTTTTGTGTACAATTATGTTTTTCGAGTATTTTAGGGTGAGAATATGTCAAAATCAGTTAACTGACTTTTATTCCTTTCAAAAAATTCGATTTTCAATGTTATTTTAAGATTTTTTTAGTTTTTTTGACCATTTAAGAGACTATAACTTCGAAAATTGAGTTTTTATAAAAAAATATTGTAGAGAAAAGTTGTTTGTATTTTCCTAATCTAAAATAATATAAAGTTAAAAATTCTGAAATTTGAAAAAATTGAGTTTTCAAAATTTTGAAACTACCGTAGTTTTTGTAGTTTTCAACGAAAATGGCTGGTTAACGAACTTAACCTTCATTTTTACACAAACTTTAAGTGTGTTTAATTTAAAAACGATCAGATAAGATTTTTAAAAGTTATTGTGTCAACAACATTTTGGTCTACAGACGGACATACATACATACATACATACATACAGACAGACACACAGACAGACGGACTCGCCGGACCATGTTTTTCGCGTTCAGGGGACCTCAAAACGTAAAGATTTCATAAAATTATCAAAAGTCAATTTTCGACCAAAACTAATACTTTCTCATGTGATGAGAATGTAATAAAAATTAGTTTTTTGGAAATAACTCGAAAAGTTTAGGGTTTAGCTTTTTGTCAAAAGCAAAGTTGTAGATGATGCAAAACCGAGAAAAAAGTCTCTGGTAGCAAAATCGCATATGCAATAATGTCGGAGATAATGGAGTCGGAAATTGAATTTTTTTCAAAAAAGCGCACAAAAAATATAAATAGAGAGTGGTTTTTCCGAAAATTACGACTTTTTTGTGTACAATTATGTTTTTCGAGTATTTTAGGGTGAGAATATGTCAAAATCAGTTAACTGAATTTTATTCCTTTCAAAAAATTCGATTTTCAGTGTTATTTTAAGATTTTTTTAGTTTTTTTGACCATTTAAGAGACTATAACTTCGAAAATTGAGTTTTCATGAAAAAATATTGTAGAGAAAAGTTGTTTGTATTTTCCTAATCTAAAATAATATAAAGTTAAAAATTCTGAAATTTGAAAAAATTAAGTTTTTAAAATTTTAAAACTACCGTAGTTTTTGTAGTTTTCAACGAAAATGGCTGGTTAATGAACTTAACCTTCATTTTTACACCAACTTTAAGTGTGTTAAATTTAAAAACGATCAGATAAGATTTTTAAAAGTTATTGTGTCAACAACATTTTGGTCTACAGACGGACATACATACATACATACATACAGACACACAGACAGACGGACTCGCCGGACCATGTTTTTCGGGTTCAGGGGACCTCAAAACGTAAAGATTTCATAAAATTATCAAAAGTCATATTTCGACCAAAACTAATAGTTTCTCATGTGATGAGAATGCATTAAAAATTAGTTTTTTGGAAATAACTCGAAAAGGTTAGGGTTTAGCAAAAAGTTGTCAACAGCAAAGTTGTAGATGATGCAAACCCGAGAAAAAAGTCTCTGGTAGCAAAATCGCATATGCAATAATGTCGGAGATAATGGAGTCGGAAATTGAATTTTTTTCAAAAAAGCGCACAAAAAATATAAATAGAGAGTGGTTTTTCCGAAAATTACGACTTTTTTGTGTACAATTATGTTTTTCGAGTATTTTAGGGTGAGAATATGTTAAAATCAGTTAACTGACTTTTATTCCTTTCAAAAAATTCGATTTTCAGTGTTATTTTAAGATTTTTTTAGTTTTTTTTGACCATTTAAGAGACTATAACTTCGAAAATTGAGTTTTCATTAAAAAATATTGTAAAGAAAAGTTGTTTGTATTTTCCTAATCTAAAATGTTACATCCCGAGATATAACTTTATTATTATTTAATCAAATAAGTTATAATTATGATAACATAAAATATAAATTAAATTATGAGTTAATTATTTATATTTATAATTATATTCATAATAAAACTAAATTATGAAAATAAGTAAACATGTGTATGTGTAATTTCAATGCATGTATATCTATATATAGATATATATAAATATATATATATATATGTGTATATATATGTATATTCTATGAGTATGGAAGTCCTGCAAGATAAATTAGTAAGTTGCGAAAACGAGTTACCATCTAAGACAATTGATATAATGATCGACCGTGATCTAGAGATGTGTGTTGTGTGGGCGGCGGTCGATTCATTATCTACACCCATGGTAATTAATCGACTGTCGCTTGCTTATCATAAGCAAGACAAATAATGTATGCACAAGAAGTTTCTTAAATTGGACACTAGAGTCTTAGATTTAAAATTATGAGCGCATGTAAAGATGACTAAGTATATAGATGTTTAAACAAATTATTATAAAAGCGAGTGTCATATTACTTGTCTATGATCGAATAATTGATGATCCAACTCGTACGTGTTTTCTACATTTTAGCGTGGGTACGTGACTTCTACATTTTAGCACAGGAACGTGCTTTTTGACCGTCTCATCCCCAATCAAGTAGTCTATTAGCTACTATATAAACCCCTGTTTTCTACAGTCAAGATGTCAAATACTCCGGTGTGTTTCTGCCCGAACGGTATCGTTGAGTCGGCCCTTCGATCGTGAAATTGAGTAGTAAATTCAGTGTTAAAGAAGACTTGTTCTTTTAGTAAGGGAATAAATCGCACTAATTGAAATACCAATAACACTTTCGTCGTATAACAATTCAATTTAATATTCTCTTTCTAATTTTATAAAACTAGTGCAAGTTCTTTCCAAAACACTAAGAAAACAAGTTTTCTTTTGTATTAAGGTACAGTGTGTGAGAGAACACTTAGAGTTGTTAAATAATTGTTCAAATAGTTGTTCTTTTGTGCTTAAAAGTGTCAAAAGAAACGAACTGAAAAGCTCATAAAATCCTGTAACCTGTAACGCAACAACGCATAACTGGTTGCCGCTCATTCTGTAATTTCATTATCGCCAAACTTCAAAATCGTAAGTAAGATTAATTCTGTTAACCTTCAAATTGTTTAATGAATAAACGTTATAAAAAGGGAATATGCATATGTTTATTTAACGAGAACCCGTAGTTCTTTCAAAGTCAAAACGAATTCACACTAAAAATAAATGTCAGGTCTTACCAACTTGACTAATCAGCAACTTGTCTCCATTTTACTAATTAATTAGTAATTGAACTAACCCTTAGCTCGGGTCGTAACAGCTGATTTGGTGGCAGCGGTGGGATTTGCTACTTTTGTTAATAAATATTAAATATTCCAAAAATATACAAATTTCATTAAACTCACTCTTTAAAATTTCATTTTTGCATTGTTCAACTAATAAATTATTCCTTTCTTTAATCGGCAATTGCGGATAGAATTGTACTCGGTTATTGTGCAAGTAATTAATATTAACACTTAGAATTGTTGTTTCTGCTCGCGGTTAGGAGTTATACGAAGCCTTTTCTTTCCATTCACGTGGTGCAAGTTAAAATTTAATTACACTTAGGATAAAATATTAGCTTGACAAAAACTTATACAATTACACAATTACATTACTTTACTACACACTAATCGTTTTAAAAGGTTGATTTTACGCCTTTTTGGCGAATTTTGACCTTGCAGTTTTGCTTTAGTAAAATTGTTAATAAAACGATTTCATTACACATTAACAGTCAATCTTTGAAAGTAACATTTTACGCCTTTTCGGCGAATTTGTTAATTTAAAGATAACAATTGAAAATTAGTTAAGTTGAAGCTTAATTGAGGTTATTTTACGCCTTTTCGGCGAATTTCGACCTTAATACGCTGAAATTCTACGCCGATTTGGCGGGAATCTCTTTGCTTCACTTTAATAATTGATTTTCTTTTTTTTAATTCACCATAATAGTAACTAGTTAAACTAGATTGAAGACAAAATGTCTTTTCTTTCAGTTTAATTTATCATGCAAAACGAGGACCAAGTCTTCAAAAAGCCTAGAAACAGAGGAGGGAGAAAAGTTCAAAAGAGATATCAGGAAAAATCATTGGAAACAGTAGAAAAATTATTGGAAGTGAAAAATTTAAATTCGCAACAGGAGTTTTCAGAATTTTTTGAAAATCTTTTAAATAATACAGAAACTTTAATAAACAATAAAAATCGAATTAATAACAACAGTTGAATTGTAAAGATAATAAAAATAAAATAACTATTTAATAATTTCTTGTTAAAAAAAAAATTTTATTATTCATGTTATCCTTATAAATAGAGCCGAAAATTATAAAATAAGAGTTATTCAGCCATGTGTTTTGTTTATTTAAGTGTTTTTATTACAACATTGATAATTTTAATCGTTTTCTTGTGGTTTTCATAAGACAGTGTTTAAATTATACAGTTCAAATATAGCGCGAGTCCCTTCTGGACAAGAAATTGCATTTACTTAAACTACTGTATCTCGCCTTTAGGCAGCGATCTCACAGTAGTATAAACTAGCTGAAGTCGGACTGGCGGCCCACAGCTAACGTATATATATAGATATAGAAACACATTAAAAATCTAATTCAAGAAAAATAATAACTAAAGAGGTTAAATAATTATAATAATCAGGATAAATTCATGAATAATTATATTAATTCTTCTTTTAATTATCCTAGTGGACATTTTATTTCTTATCACTGTAATTCTCAAAATAAAAGATTTCTCATTGATCCTACTATATCTATAAACTTAATAAAACATTCTGAATTAAAATCCTTTGTTAATATAAATAAAAATAAAACTCACTCACTTTTTAAAGGAGAAATTAGAACTATTGGCCAAGTAATTTTACCAGTTCACATAACAAACGAATATTACACAAAAGGCGAATCAAGCGAAAAGGTATCGTTAAAATTTGGCGTAGTTAATTATCAAACTAATTCTAACATAATTGCAATTTTAGGAGCTAGTTCTCTTGATCAATTTTGTCAATTTAATTATTTTGTCAACGAAACAGTTGTTCAAAACGGAAATTGGGATAAAGATATAATAATAAATAGATTTAAAAGTGGTCTCGAAGCAATAGCCAAAAATCCAACAGCATTAAGTATATTTAATAAAATAGTTTAATACATCAAATAATAAAATTATTGTAAAAATAATTTTAGGCAAATAGTAATCAGAATAACTAAGATAAAACTCATGCATAAATATACCGAAGTGCCTTATAATTATCCAATCGCTAGATTCTCATCTCATCACATTATATCTCAAAATAAACAAATTATAATTGATCCTACTGTTTCAATTAATTTAATAAAAAAATCCGAATTGCAGCCTTTCGTTCATATTAACAAAAACATTACACATACAGTTTTTAACGGAGAAATTCAAACTCTCGGTATAGTAAACATCCCATTTAACATAAGTTTAAATTCAAGTGTAAGCAGTGAAGATAACGATCCTCAATTTTATGAATTCGGAGTAATAGATAGTCAAAGCAATTCGGAAGTTATAGCAGTATTAGGAGCAAAATTTCTTGATCAAATTCTGCAAATTGATCACTTCGCCAGACAAACTATTAATCAGGACGGAAATTGGAATAATAGAGTAGTAATAGATAGACTTCTTAACGGTTTTGAAGTATTTGTACAAAGTCCAGTTGTACAAAATTTGATTAACAAACATAATTAAACTGACAATTAATATTCAGATTCAAATATAGCGCGAAAACGCATATCATTGACTCTAACCACTTATTGACTTCACGCGCGGTATACTCGCAGTAGTTCGAGCCGCGTCAAGTCAGACGCCCATACCGCGGAAACAACTACACTTATTAGGCTTAATCCTTTAAGCGTCATCCACATCTAACCCCTCATGAGTTCATATTTCTATTTCATAGAAAGATACAATAATCTATACCCACTCATTCTATTAAAATCAAGATTCTTTAAAAAATTCGAAGCGAAATTCATTATTGACCCATCATTACCAATAAATTTGATTAAAGACAAGGAATTAAGTTCTTACTTTGGTATTGATTATACTAAAACTCTTTCATTAAGAGAAGGTACAATAAAAACCTTGGGAAAAACTAAAATTTGCGTTAATCATACAGTTCTCGAATTTCACTCTATTAATTATACAGGGTTCACAGATATAACCGGTATTTTGGGAATACCTTTTAATTTCGACATTATTAACGAATTTTATTAAAGTAAATTCATTAAACGTTTATGAAAATTGGTAATCAAATAAGCAAAATGCCTGACGATAACGAATCTGATACTAATGACCTCATGGTCACCACCATGGCGGAATGATTTGCACTACAACAAGGGACTATGCATATTCCTCTTTATGATGGTAAAAACATGCCTTTAAGAGATTTTCTCGAAGATGTAAAAAATGGAGAATCTTCTATTCCCATTAATTGTGATAAACAATATGTTAACTTGGTATTATCTAAATTAAGAGGTGCTGCACGCGATAGCACTTATGGTAAAACTTTTGAAACCCTTGACGACCTAGTTAAACATTTAAAACAAAGATATGCCCCTAAAAAATCTTATGTATGGTATCTTCATGAGATATCCACGATTCGTATGACCCGAGGTGAAAGTATAAGCGAATTTTACGATAGATTAACACTTTTAGTAGCCGGAGCAAAAGCTGCATTACTTAGTTCATACGGAGAAGAGAAAATGAAAAATATGCTAGAACCTTTAAACGATTGTGCCTTAGAAGCCTTCATTAACGGTGTTCCTGATGCAATTTCTAGCTTAATAGAAGCCCGTAAAAGCGACAAATTAAGTGATGCGGTAGACATCGCATTACAATACGAAATTAGACACCAACATCAAACAGATAACTACAATCATGCTTATCACGTCTCAAGATATCAGCAGCCGAGCGAAAATAAGAATTATAACACTAATTTTGAGGTAAGAAATAGGAGTCCCAGCCCTAGAGTACGTTTCAACCCTGAAGAGGAACCTATGAAACCACGTTCTCATTCTCCTACTCCTATAGGTATTTTAAAACAACCTGTTTTGCCTCAACCTCAACAACCAATTGCTGGATATTATCCACCTTATCCTTACTATCCTACTCAAATTAATCAACCACCTTTTATGCCTTATAATCCTTATCATTTTTATCAACAACCACAAAGATCGGATGGACATAGCAATAACTCATATGGAGGCTCTAAAACGCCCCCACGCGCTCAATCACCAGCCCCATCTAATGAGAAACATTTAAACTTTTATCCAGCTCGACGGACAGACGCGACGACGAGTCAGGAAAAACAAGAGCGTCAAGCAACTGTGAGGATACTACAAAAACAAGAACAATCCTGCAAACACAATGCAGCAAAGAATCCCCAGTAATAATCTTAAAATCCCCGGATTTCTTAAATTCAAAGGCATCATTATTAGTAGACACCGGTGCCGACGTAAATTTAATAAAGTTGGACATTTTACAACCGGAATTGAACGTAACAATAAACGAAGCCATTCAACTTAAAGGAATAGCCCCTGTAAAAATACCCACACTTGGAACAGTTCAAGTTAATGTAAATAAAAACCCTATTACCTTTCAAGTAGTGTCTTCCGATTTTCCTTTACATTCTGATGGTATATTAGGACGAGAATATCTTCGACAAGAAAAGGCCGAAATTTCCTTTTGGCATAATTCTATCGTTACTCACACAAATCCAGTAAACCCCATATTTTTTCAAGACGTTGAATCAATCATGTGTAGAGAAAATCTAGTAGAAAACAAAGAAAACAAAAGAAGAGGATTAACCATTAAAGCCAGAGGCCGACAAGTAATACCAATAGAAGTATCAAATAAAGAAGTAAAAGAAGGTTATTTACCATTAATAAAAACAGAAGAAGGTCTAATAATAGGAGAAGGCATAGTAAGCAACAATAATGGATTGTGCCACATTTTTGCAATAAATACCACAGTAGAGGACGTGGAAATAGATGTTCCACCCCAAGAACTCATACCTTTCGAATATTATCCATTGCCAGGCGAAGAAATAGATGAAGACTCATCAGATGAAGAATATGAAGAACCAATAGATCGAATTTCATCAATTATCGATAAATTAAGACTAGATCATTTAAACGAGGAAGAACAAGAACATGTTAAAGATATAGTACGAGAATTTCCTGAAAGTTTTCACTTAACAGGAGAACCTTTAAGACCAACCAATAAAGTACAACACAAAATTATAACTGTAGACGAAATTCCAATTCATACCAGACCTTATAGATTCTCTCCTGCACAAAAAGAAGAAATAGACAAGGTCATCGATCGAATGAATTCAGAAGGAGCAATAAAACCTTCTGCTTCACCTTACAATTCACCATTACTCATCATACCCAAGAAAATCGATGCTACGGGAAAGAAAAAATGGAGAATAGTCATAGATTTCAGAGCCCTTAATGATAAGACAGTAGGAGACTTTTACCCCTTGCCTCATATTACAAGTGTAATCGATTCCTTGGGCCAAGCTCAGTATTTCTCAGTCTTTGATTTAGCAAGTGGATTTCATCAAATAGAACTAGATCCTGAAGATAGACAAAAAACAGCATTTTCAACAGTACATGGACATTACGAATACGTACGAATGCCGATGGGATTAAAAAATTCCCCAGCAACATTTCAAAGATTAATGGACCAAGTATTACTAGGTTTACAGGGTGTAGAATTATTTGTTTACCTAGACGATATAGTAATTTATGCTGAAAATTTAAAAGAACATGGTACAAAAGTAAAACGATTATTAGAAAGGCTAAAAGGCGCAAATTTAACATTGCAACCTGAGAAATGCGAATTCCTATGTAGAGAAGTAGCATATTTAGGACACATAATTAGTAGCGATGGTGTAAAACCCAATCCTAAAAAGATAGAAGCAGTAGAGCAATTTCCAACACCAAAGACACCCAGAAATGTAAAACAATTTCTAGGTCTTGCAGGTTATTATCGAAGATTCATAAAAGACTTCTCTGCAAAGGCAAAACCACTTTCAAATCTATTGAAAAAGAACGTAAAATTCGAATGGGGACCAGAAGAAGATAAAAGTTTTAAAGAACTTAGATTAATGTTATGTAAGAGCCCTATACTTCAGTATCCTGATTACAATAAAATGTTCACAATAACAACAGACGCATCAGATTTCGCAATAGGCGCTGTTTTAAGCCAAGACAAGGATGGCATCGATCTACCAATAGCATACCTTTCAAGAGTTTTAAATGCTCCCGAACAAAATTATTCCACTACTGAAAAAGAATGTTTAGCCGTTCTTTACGCGGTTAACCATTTTAGACCATATATTTACGGTAAAAAGTTTACACTAGTTAGCGACCACGAACCCCTAAAATGGATTGACTCAATTAAAGACCCCGGACAAAGACTAGTTCGTTGGAGATTAAAACTAAGAGATTACGAATACGAATTTAAATATAAACCAGGAAAATTAAATCATAATGCAGATGCCCTATCAAGAAATCCCATTGAAACTACAGTGGAAGAATCAAATACAATAAAACAAGCACGAATCCTTGTAAACACAAGACAATCTACAAATTCTAAACCTGCAGCCCCATCCACAAGTTCCGGAGTTGCTAGTACTTCAACACAAAAAGAAAGAACTCTCAAACAACCAACTAAAATTAAAAGCATTATGAAACCTACAAAGAAAATAGCCACAAATACAAAATTATTAGAAAAAAGTACTATTGCACAACGCGTCGCTCAACGAAATAAACTACAACCCCGACCTTTAAAAACACAACTCACGAAAGATGAGTCCTCAAGCTCTGATTCCGATGAGAGAGAACAACCACCTATACGTAAAAAGAGCACAAGTGTTCTACCTACTTTGGTCATACCTACACCGCTTTATGACCCATATGCACCAAAAAGCGCACCCCCGACTGCACCTTTCGAACAATATGAATTTATTACAGAACCAACAACGAGTAAAGAAATAGTGAAAATAGTTAGCCCACCTTTAAGTGGAAGCGAAGATAGTTCAGAAGAAGAAGAAGAACAACAAATTCCAAAAACAAGGAAAGAAATAGCAAAAGAATTAGAAAAATCAATAGCCCAATTTGATGAATCAATGGCTCAACATGAAGATTGGTTAACGGAAAAAGAAGTAGCACCTAGAGATTGGCTTAATGTCTCTGTTGGAAATGATGACCCTGAAATTCATGAAGCAGCAAACGAATATATACCTGGAAGTCATTCAGATTTTGCAGAAAAGTTAAACGAAATTCTAAAAGGTGCTCATAAAGACATACAGGAATTAACCGACATGATTCAAAATATTGAAAATGACAATATAAGTAAAAAGAAACAAATCATGGAGGATGTTAATAAAGGAAAAAATGTAACTTTCGCAGATCAAACTAGAAGATCCATAACACCCTTAAGCTTTAATCAACCTCTTGCAATATCAACACCCTTCAAACATCCCACAATACAAGAAGAAACATCTGAATCTGAAGAAGCAGATGAAGAAAACCAATCATCAGATAACGAACCACTAAAAAACCAAACAACAATTAGATCAAAATTAGAAACTTCCATTGATAGCATTCCACCAGAAATTCAAAAAATAAAATACAAAATAAAAGAATCCTTAACATCGAACGTAAACAGTTGTAGAGAAAATCTAACCTACTATCGAAATAATTACGCTCATTTCCTGTCTGCCGATTGCGAATTTATAACTCCTGTAGGAAGATTACTCATTGACATCGGAGCAATTGATCCTCAAGAAATAAAATTAAAAAACCCACAAAAAGGACAAATATTAATTACTCCTCGAGGACAGTATAATATTTACACTTTAATAGTGAAACACAACCATTTTGATCCATTAATAAAGAAGGATGTCCTTGATGTATTACAAAAACTAAAAACCATTCTTCAAAACGAAAATTTAAAGGAGATTAGAATTTCCAGAAGAAATGACCTGACTGACGAATTAATAAAAGGAGAATTTTTACAAATATTAGATACAATTTTCCAAAATAGCGCCATAAAAGTCACTATATGTTATGGTCAAGCTACAATTCCAAAAGAAGAAATTCGAGAGGAAATAATTAAAGAATACCATAACAGCAAAATAGGAGGACATAAAGGAGTGACAAAAACCTATCGAAGAATACGTGAAAAGTTCTTCTGGACTGGACTCAAGAACCAAGTAACTGAATTCATAAGAAAATGTCCAACTTGTCAAGAACAAAAACTTGTTCGAGTAAAAACAAGAGAGCCAATGCTAATTACGGACACTCCACTGGACGCCTTTGACAAAGTATCCTTGGATACAGTAGGAAAACTTCCTACAACTCCTGATGGTAATTGCCATATACTTACCATGCAAGACCATTTATCGAAATATTGCATTGCAGTAGCAATCCCTGATGTTTCAACTACAACAATAGCACATGCTGTAGCTGCAGAATTATACTCCAAATATGGAGCCCCTAAGACGATTTTAACTGATAAAGGAGGAGGATTTATAAGTAAACTCATGAGAAAACTATCTAAAATCTTTGGAGTTCAACAAGTTACAACTTCAGGATACAGACCTCAAACAAACGGCAGCTTAGAAAGAAGCCATATAGTCCTTGTAGATTTTCTAAAACAATATTCTGAAAACTACGACGATTGGGACAAATTATTACCCTTTTGTATGTTTGCTTATAACACATCTGTTCATGAAGCAACGAATTTCACTCCTTTCGAATTAATTTTCGGAAAAACAGCGCGAACCCCTAGTTCATTTCCTTCAGAAGAAAAACTCGAAACTTACGGTTCCTACTTAGTAGAATTAATATCGAGACTAACAGAAATAAAAACATTGGCCGCGAAAAACCTCATACAATCTAAGCATAAATCTAAACAAAATTACGACAAAAAGGTAAAGCCCTTTTTAGGAAGAGTAGGAGATAAAGCTTATGTCCTTAGAGAAGTTAAGAAAAACAAATTTGAACCTTATTATCACGGGCCATACGAAATCGTCGATATTTTAGACAAACATACCGCAATTTTAATTACAAATGAAGGTCAAAGGTTTCAAAAACATATAGACAAACTAAAACTTGCTTACGAATAAGTATAATAACACAACTTTATGTTTTTAGATGGCTGAAATGGTCCTCAAAACACCTCCATTAAATGGAGAACTCATCCATGAAAACATATTTCCAAAAGGAAACATCGACTCGATTGAATTTCCAAAAGGAATTTTAGAAGAGTTTACAGCAGAATACGATTTAACAAAACCGATTTATACAGTAGAATCCGTATCTGGACCCCCAAACAATAGGCGATATAATATTAAATGCACTGTGAAAGACACAAATCATGATAATGTTTTTGTTGCTAGGTCTAGAAACGAAAGAAAGATAAAAGATGGAGAACACACTACTGCTAGACAAATTTTAAAGTTATTAGACGACACTTATTACTTTTCTGAACAAGAAAAAGAACCGTATCACCAAAGACCGACATACGTTATGACACCAGAAGACCCTACTAAGTTAAAACTTAAACTTCATAAATGGACTAACTGCTGCGAGTTTTGCTTTCTAAGGGGGCACACAAAAATTCGATGCACGGGACCAATAAGAAATAAAAAATTGTTGCCTACAGACAATAAAAACACCCCTAACATCGACGAATTCTGGGAAATCCCAGGAACACCTATAGATAATCCAAACAACACCCAAATTATTACTGAAAACTGGGATTCCCCAGAAGCCTTTTTTTAACATAAAAATCACGACACGGAATGGCAATTTAACTCTAATATAATATTACCAATAATCCATAAATGTGTATATATATATATATATCTAAATAAATAATAATATGAAAAATAATTAAAAATTAAGCTAACATATAAATTAAATAATAATAAGGTATTCATATTATTATAAACAAATAAGAAACAAAACTATAATAGCCAATAAAATATATTACTCACATTATATATATATATATATATATATATTAAACTAGTAATCACATAACAAATATACTGTATTGATTAAATTATTATAAATAAAAAGGAAACAAAAAGAAAGACGAGAGAAAAAGAAGGAAGGGGATTTGGAGGTCGCCTTCTTCTTTCCTCTTTATTTTTAAAGTTTTCAATAAATATCATTAAAATGAGGTAAATAATAATAAAATAAATTAATAATCGATAGTCAATACAGTCTATTGATAAAAACATTAATTTTATTATGAAACTCGAAAAATAATATCGATCGATATATCGTTGTTCGAGATCTTAATCGATAATACCCACTAATGATAAATATACCACAAATTACATCACAATAACAATAATTAACAGTAAAATCCAAAATAAATAACAAATAAATACTTTAAATCAATATATAACTATAAACATTAAAAATCCCTAGAAAATTTAAAATCAAAATTCCCTATATAATATCACTTAAAAATACAAAATATTAATTGCAAAATTCACTTCACAGATGAATATTCCCATCCTTGGATCCATCTCAGAAGCAATGGACTACATTTCCGTCGCATTTAAATTATTACTATTGTTACTAGCAATAATAGTTATTAAAAATCTATATATTTGCTATAAAGTAATATCTATGCGACGACGTCGATCAAACAACCAATCCCATGTTTAGTCAACCATTGAGGACAACGGTCATTTTAAGGAAGGAGGATTGCCCACAAAAATTTCAAAAAATATATAAATAATTGCAACCATGCACAGAGCTTAATGTTACACACCGCCCTGACGTCACCCGTGCATCGACCACAGTATCGACCGTGTAGCGCGAGACACGAGGCGACGTGCATACTCTGTCTCTCTCTCCGACTATTCAACAACGAGACGTTCTACTGTGTACGCGCCGTCTGTTGTGACGTCACCCGTACATCGATCGCAGCATCGACTCTGTAGCGCGAGATCATACGACATGTACTCTCTGTCTCTCCTTATGTCCGCGTCGTTACGGCGCACCCTGTACGCGCACCGACCTTGCACGCCATTCGAATGTCTCCTTACTTGTGTATCAATAATAATCTTAACTCTCAAAACATCCGCAGCGCTACGTTTCAAAATCAATGAAGCGAACTAAAAGCTGACTCAACTATTGTCACGATATATGAAACTTATACAAGAGACTATATATCCAACTTAAATTAAGCGATAAAATTCAAATTTGTTTTTTATGTTATCAAGATCTACAAATTACGTTAATTTATAACAAAAAAAAAAAACAAAAAAAAAAAAATCAATAAATAAATAATAATAATAATTTTTATATAATAGTAACAATTGAAAGAAACAACGGGTAATGATAAATTGTTTATTAAATAATTGTTTACAATTACATTCATTATAAATTTTACAATAATTAAATTTTGTTATTGTCTCAATAATTATTATTATATCAAAAAAAAAAAAAAAAAAGGAGAAACCCCAAAACAAAAGTAAATTCAAACAAATCATTGAGAATTAGCACCCTCTTCAAAATGATAGGCATCCAGAATCGTTAAACAACAAATGCAGTGTTGCCTCGCAAGCTCACAAGAACATCCAGTGCGGCGTTCATTCTCTACACTAAAAATAGAATTTGATTAAGAAAAATTAATGGGAACAAAAACAAAAACTATAATTTGATAATACAAACAACAAAAGTAAAATTACCTTTCATTATCCTGAGGAACATTTGGAGTTTCCGCAAAAATTGCAATTGATCTATATAGTTCATGAGATTCTCGAATCGAATTAGCTCTGAGACGTAATAGTTGATCCTTTCGTATCTCTTTCAACTCAGGAGCAGCAATATGATTCGATCCCTTAGGAGGACGACCCCTCTTTGGCTTCTCTTCCATTCTTCTGTAAACACTCTCACTCAACTGTAGATCATGAATTATCGACACAGTTAAGTTCATGATCTTATTCAAAAATTCCTGTAACTGCGGATTTTTATCCAAAACACCATCCTTATTTTCATCTGAAATATAACGAAAAAGAAATTATAACACAATTACTAATTAGCAAATGTTATGTCATCATCGTAAAGTGTAATATTCACAATTAATCAACGGCAACACGAAAACCTTCTCGTAAGAATTCATGTTCTTTTGACAAAATTGTATCTCTTAAAACTGAAGACGATAATTTCAATAAAACACCACCACGTCGAGGCTCTAAGGACTGAATCACTTCAAAATCAGTTTCTTTGACACTTAAATTTAAACGTTCGCGACAAATAGTAAATATTGTTTTTACTGCATCAACAGATTTTACTTTCCAAAAAGCTAAATGAAAAATCCCTAGAAATTCTTCTACACGACGTAATCTACGAGAAAGATTAACTAATTTTGAAACAGAAGAAGTATCACAAACTACGTTATTTACAGAAACTGATGATTCAGTCGAAGGATTTTTAAAAACTGATAAATCAAATTCTAAAATGGATTCATCAAATTGTGCACCACTTGCAGAATTATCATTTATTAAATCAATAATGTCTACAGAGTTATCACTTGTCATCTTATCAAACTGTCACTACACCTATCAAATAATGATTACTCACCTTGAACAAAAGAAGTAGAAGGCATGCTGCTTGACACTGCCCTTTCCTTATGATCTTCATAAATAATTGTCGAAGCTGATGAAGAGCAACGGTCACTCATGATGAAGATGCAAGTACAAACTAATGGACACACAAAGTCAAACCACTTCTCGAGGTCCGACATGATGACTACGTGATCAAAAATGATGACAACAACAAAAATTCCACACATGAAGGAAGATTTCAAAGTTCAAAAGGATCAAAAATTACTTACCTCAGAAGAACAGATAAGTTACATAGCGCGTCTCTAGACAAAACATTACACAAGCTCTTTTACACTCCTTCATAGACACAAAAATATCACACTAATTTGATTAAGACTCATATTTCATGCTCCTGTTAAAAACAAAATTTATTGGGACAATAAATAATCTAAGGAGGGAGGACTGTTACATCCCGAGATATAACTTTATTATTATTTAATCAAATAAGTTATAATTATGATAACATAAAATATAAATTAAATTATGAGTTAATTATTTATATTTATAATTATATTCATAATAAAACTAAATTATGAATATAAGTAAACATGTGTATGTGTAATTTCAATGCATGTATATCTATATATAGATATATATAAATATATATATATATATGTGTATATATATGTATATTCTATGAGTATGGAAGTCCCGCAAGATAAATTAGTAAGTTGCGAAAACGAGTTACCATCTAAGACAATTGATGTAATGATCGACCGTGATCTAGAGATGTGTGTTGTGTGGGCGGCGGTCGATTCATTATCTACACCCATGGTAATTAATCGACTGTCGCTTGCTTATCATAAGCAAGACAAATAATGTATGCACAAGAAGTTTCTTAAATTGGACACTAGAGTCTTAGATTTAAAATTATGAGCGCATGTAAAGATGACTAAGTATATAGATGTTTAAACAAATTATTATAAAAGCGAGTGTCATATTACTTGTCTATGATCGAATAATTGATGATCCAACTCGTACGTGTTTTCTACATTTTAGCGTGGGTACGTGACTTCTACATTTTAGCACAGGAACGTGCTTTTTGACCGTCTCATCCCCAATCAAGTAGTCTATTAGCTACTATATAAACCCCTGTTTTCTACAGTCAAGATGTCAAATATTCCGGTGTGTTTCTGCCCGAACGGTATCGTTGAGTCGGCCCTTCGATCGTGAAATTGAGTAGTAAATTCAGTGTTAAAGAAGACTTGTTCTTTTAGTAAGGGAATAAATCGCACTAATTGAAATACCAATAACACTTTCGTCGTATAACAATTCAATTTAATATTCTCTTTCTAATTTTATAAAACTAGTGCAAGTTCTTTCCAAAACACTAAGAAAACAAGTTTTCTTTTGTATTAAGGTACAGTGTGTGAGAGAACACTTAGAGTTGTTAAATAATTGTTCAAATAGTTGTTCTTTTGTGCTTAAAAGTGTCAAAAGAAACGAACTGAAAAGCTCATAAAATCCTGTAACCTGTAACGCAACAACGCATAACTGGTTGCCGCTCATTCTGTAATTTCATTATCGCCAAACTTCAAAATCGTAAGTAAGATTAATTCTGTTAACCTTCAAATTGTTTAATGAATAAACGTTATAAAAAGGGAATATGCATATGTTTATTTAACGAGAACCCGTAGTTCTTTCAAAGTCAAACGAATTCACACTAAAAATAAATGTCAGGTCTTACCAACTTGACTAATCAGCAACTTGTCTCCATTTTACTAATTAATTAGTAATTGAACTAACCCTTAGCTCGGGTCGTAACAGTTAAAAATTCTGAAATTTGAAAAAATTGATTTTTCAAAATTTTGAAACTACCGTAGTTTTTGTAGTTTTTAACGAAAATGGCTGGTTAACGAACTTAGCCTTAATTTTTACACCAAGTTTAAGTGTGTTGAATTTAAAAACGATCCGATAAGTTTTTCAAGAGTTATCGTGGGAACAACATATTACCGTCTACAGACGGACAGACAGACAGACAAACGCACTCGCCGGACTATGTTTTTCGGACTCAGGGCACCTCAAAACGTAAAGATTTCATAAAATTAGCAAAAGTCAAAATTCGACCAAAACTAATACCTTCTCATGTGATGAGAATGTAAAAAATTTAGTTTTTTGACAGTTTTTAAAAAATAACTCGAAAAGTTTTGCGTTGGGCAAAAAGTTGTCAACAGCAAAGTTGTAGCTGATGCAAAGCCGAGAAAAAAGTCTCTGGTAGCAAAATCGCATATGCAAGAACGTCGGAGATAATGAAGTCGGAATATTGATTTTTTATCAAAAAAGTGCACAAAAAATATATATAGAGAGTGATTTTTCTGGAAATTACGAGTTTTTTGTGTTCAAGTATGTTTTTCAAGTATTTTAGGGTGAGAATATGTCAAAATCAATTGACTGATTTTTATTCCTTTAAAAAAATTCGATTTTTAGTGTTATTTTAGGATTTTTTAAGTTTTTTTGACCATTTAAGAGACTATAACTTCGAAAATTGAGTTTTTATGAAAAAATGTTATAGAGAAAAGTTGTTTGTATTTTTCTAATCTAAAATAAAATAAAGTTAAAAATTCTGAAATTTGAAAAAATTGATTTTTCAAAATTTTGAAACTACCGTAGTTTTTGTAGTTTTTAACGAAAATGGCTAGTTAACGAACTTAGCCTTAATTTTTACACCAAGTTTAAGTGTGTTGAATTTAAAAACGATACGATAAGTTTTTCAAGAGTTATCGTGGGAACAACATATTACCGTCTACAGACGGACAGACAGACAGACAGACACACAGACAGACGCACTCTCCGGACTATGTTTTTCGGACTCAGGGTACCTCAAAACGTAAAGATTTCATAAAATTAGCAAAAGTCAAAATTCGACTAAAACTAATACCTTCTCATGTGATGAGAATGTAAAAAATTTAGTTTTTTGACAGTTTTTAAAAAAAAACTGGAAAAGTTTTGCGTTGGGCAAAAAGTTGTCAACAGCAAAGTTGTAGCTGATGCAAAGCCGAGAAAAAAGTTTCTGGTAGCAAAATCGCATATGCAAGAACGTCGGAGATAATGAAGTCGGAATATTGATTTTTTATCAAAAAAGTGCACAAAAAATATATATAGAGAGTGATTTTTCTGGAAATTACGAGTTTTTTGTGTTCAAGTATGTTTTTCAAGTATTTTAGGGTGAGAATATGTCAAAATCAATTGACTGATTTTTATTCCTTTAAAAAAATTCGATTTTTAGTGTAATTTTAGGATTTTTAAGTTTTTTTGACCATTTAAGAGACTATAACTTCGAAAATTTAGTTTTTATGAAAAAATGTTATAGAGAAAAGTTGTTTGTATTTTTCTAATCTAAAATAAAATAAAGTTAAAAATTCTGAAATTTGAAAAAATTGATTTTTCAAAATTTTGAAACTACCGTAGTTTTTGTAGTTTTTAACGAAAATGGCTGGTTAACGAACTTAGCCTTCATTTTTACACCAAGTTTAAGTGTGTTGAATTTAAAAACGATCCGATAAGTTTTTCAAGAGTTATCGTGGGAAAAACATATTACCGTCTACAGACGGACAGACAGACAGACAGACAGACAGACAGACAGACAGACACACAGACAGACGCACTCGCCGGACTATGTTTTTCGGACTCAGGGCACCTCAAAACGTAAAGATTTCATAAAATTAGCAAAAGTCAAAATTCGACCAAAACTAATACCTTCTCATGTGATGAGAATGTAAAAAATTTAGTTTTTTGACAGTTTTTAAAAAATAACTCGAAAAGTTTTGCGTTGGGCAAAAAGTTGTCAACAGCAAAGTTGTAGCTGATGCAAAGCTGAGAAAAAAAGTCTCTGGTAGCAAAATCGCATATGCAAGAACGTCGGAGATAATGAAGTCGGAATATTGATTTTTTATCAATAAAGTGCACAAAAAATATATATAGAGAGTGATTTTTCTGGAAATTACGAGTTTTTTGTGTTCAAGTATGTTTTTCAAGTATTTTAGGGTGAGAATATGTCAAAATCAATTGACTGATTTTTATTCCTTTAAAAAAATTCGATTTTTAGTGTTATTTTAGGATTTTTTAAGTTTTTTTGACCATTTAAGAGACTATAACTTCGAAAATTGAGTTTTTATGAAAAAATGTTATAGAGAAAAGTTGTTTGTATTTTTCTAATCTAAAATAAAATAAAGTTAAAAATTCTGAAATTTGAAAAAATTGATTTTTCAAAATTTTGAAACTACCGTAGTTTTTGTAGTTTTTAACGAAAATGGCTGGTTAACGAACTTAGCCTTCATTTTTACACCAAGTTTAAGTGTGTTGAATTTAAAAACGATCCGATAAGTTTTTCAAAAGTTATCGTGGGAACAACATATTACCGTCTACAGACGGACAGACAGACAGACAGACAGACACACAGACAGACGCACTCGCCGGACCATGTTTTTCGGACTCAGGGCACCTCAAAACGTAAAGATTTCATAAAATTAGCAAAAGTCAAAATTCGACCAAAACTAATACCTTCTCATGTGATGAGAATGTAAAAAATTTAGTTTTTTGACAGTTTTTAAAAAATAACTCGAAAAGTTTTGCGTTGGGCAAAAAGTTGTCAACAGCAAAGTTGTAGCTGATGCAAAGCCGAGAAAAAAAGTCTCTGGTAGTAAAATCGCATATGCAAGAACGTCGGAGATAATGAAGTCGGAATATTGATTTTTTATCAAAAAAGTGCACAAAAAATATATATAGAGAGTGATTTTTCTAGGAAATTACGAGTTTTTTGTGTTCAAGTATGTTTTTCAAGTATTTTAGGGTGAGAATATGTCAAAATCAATTGACTGATTTTTATTCCTTTAAAAAAATTCGATTTTTAGTGTTATTTTAGGATTTTTTAAGTTTTTTTGACCATTTAAGAGACTATAACTTCGAAAATTGAGTTTTTATGAAAAAATGTTATAGAGAAAAGTTGTTTGTATTTTTCTAATCTAAAATAAAATAAAGTTAAAAATTCTGAAATTTGAAAAAATTGATTTTTCAAAATTTTGAAACTACCGTAGTTTTTGTAGTTTTTAACGAAAATGTCTGGTTAACGAACTTAGCCTTCATTTTTACACCAAGTTTAAGTGTGTTGAATTTAAAAACGATCCGATAAGTTTTTCAAAAGTTATCGTGGGAACAACATATTACCGTCTACAGACGGACAGACAGACAGACAGACAGACAGACAGACAGACACACAGACAGACGCACTCGCCGGACCATGTTTTTCGGACTCAGGGCACCTCAAAACGTAAAGATTTCATAAAATTAGCAAAAGTCAAAATTCGACCAAAACTAATACCTTCTCATGTGATGAGAATGTAAAAAATTTAGTTTTTTGACAGTTTTTAAAAAATAACTCGAAAAGTTTTGCGTTGGGCAAAAAGTTGTCAACAGCAAAGTTGTAGCTGATGCAAAGCCGAGAAAAAAAGTCTCTGGTAGCAAAATCGCATATGCAAGAACGTCGGAGATAATGAAGTCGGAATATTGATTTTTTATCAAAAAAGTGCACAAAAAATATATATAGAGAGTGATTTTTCTGGAAATTACGAGTTTTTTGTGTTCAAGTATGTTTTTCAAGTATTTTAGGGTGAGAATATGTCAAAATCAATTGACTGATTTTTATTCCTTTAAAAAAATTCGATTTTTAGTGTTATTTTAGGATTTTTTAAGTTTTTTTGACCATTTAAGAGACTATAACTTCGAAAATTGAGTTTTTATGAAAAAATGTTATAGAGAAAAGTTGTTTGTATTTTTCTAATCTAAAATAAAATAAAGTTAAAAATTCTGAAATTTGAAAAAATTGATTTTT
The DNA here is from genome assembly GCF_015476425.1 of Leptopilina heterotoma. Taxonomy (NCBI): domain Eukaryota; kingdom Metazoa; phylum Arthropoda; class Insecta; order Hymenoptera; family Figitidae; genus Leptopilina; species Leptopilina heterotoma. The sequence continues at coordinate 353,187 of NW_025111111.1, forward strand.
CAAAATTTTGAAACTACCGTAGTTTTTGTAGTTTTTAACGAAAATGGCTGGTTAACGAACTTAGCCTTCATTTTTACACCAAGTTTAAGTGTGTTGAATTTAAAAACGATCCGATAAGTTTTTCAAGAGTTATCGTGGGAACAACATATTACCGTCTACAGACGGACAGACAGACAGACAGACAGACACACAGACAGACGCACTCGCCGGACTATGTTTTTCGGACTCAGGGCACCTCAAAACGTAAAGATTTCATAAAATTAGCAAAAGTCAAAATTCGACCAAAACTAATACCTTCTCATGTGATGAGAATGTAAAAAATTTAGTTTTTTGACAGTTTTTAAAAAATAACTCGAAAAGTTTTGCGTTGGGCAAAAAGTTGTCAACAGCAAAGTTGTAGCTGATGCAAAGCCGAGAAAAAAAGTCTCTGGTAGCAAAATCGCATATGCAAGAACGTCGGAGATAATGAAGTCGGAATATTGATTTTTTATCAAAAAGTGCACAAAAAATATATATAGAGAGTGATTTTTCTAGGAAATTACGAGTTTTTTGTGTTCAAGTATGTTTTTCAAGTATTTTAGGGTGAGAATATGTCAAAATCAATTGACTGATTTTTATTCCTTTAAAAAAATTCGATTTTTAGTGTTATTTTAGGATTTTTTAAGTTTTTTTGACCATTTAAGAGACTATAACTTCGAAAATTGAGTTTTTATGAAAAAATGTTATAGAGAAAAGTTGTTTGTATTTTTCTAATCTAAAATAAAATAAAGTTAAAAATTCTGAAATTTGAAAAAATTGATTTTTCAAAATTTTGAAACTACCGTAGTTTTTGTAGTTTTTAACGAAAATGTCTGGTTAACGAACTTAGCCTTCATTTTTACACCAAGTTTAAGTGTGTTGAATTTAAAAACGATCCGATAAGTTTTTCAAAGTTATCGTGGGAACAACATATTACCGTCTACAGACGGACAGACAGACAGACAGACAGACACACAGACAGACGCACTCGCCGGACCATGTTTTTCGGACTCAGGGCACCTCAAAACGTAAAGATTTCATAAAATTAGCAAAAGTCAAAATTCGACCAAAACTAATACCTTCTCATGTGATGAGAATGTAAAAAATTTAGTTTTTTGACAGTTTTTAAAAAATAACTCGAAAAGTTTTGCGTTGGGCAAAAAGTTGTCAACAGCAAAGTTGTAGCTGATGCAAAGCCGAGAAAAAAAGTCTCTGGTAGCTAAAATCGCATATGCAAGAACGTCGGAGATAATGAAGTCGGAATATTGATTTTTTATCAAAAAAGTGCACAAAAAATATATATAGAGAGTGATTTTTCTAGGAAATTACGAGTTTTTTGTGTTCAAGTATGTTTTTCAAGTATTTTAGGGTGAGAATATGTCAAAATCAATTGACTGATTTTTATTCCTTTAAAAAAATTCGATTTTTAGTGTTATTTTAGGATTTTTTAAGTTTTTTTGACCATTTAAGAGACTATAACTTCGAAAATTGAGTTTTTATGAAAAAATGTTATAGAGAAAAGTTGTTTGTATTTTTCTAATCTAAAATAAAATAAAGTTAAAAATTCTGAAATTTGAAAAAATTGATTTTTCAAAATTTTGAAACTACCGTAGTTTTTGTAGTTTTTAACGAAAATGTCTGGTTAACGAACTTAGCCTTCATTTTTACACCAAGTTTAAGTGTGTTGAATTTAAAAACGATCCGATAAGTTTTTCAAAAGTTATCGTGGGAACAACATATTACCGTCTACAGACGGACAGACAGACAGACAGACAGACACACAGACAGACGCACTCGCCGGACCTATGTTTTTCGGACTCAGGGCACCTCAAAACGTAAAGATTTCATAAAATTAGCAAAAGTCAAAATTCGACCAAAACTAATACCTTCTCATGTGATGAGAATGTAAAAAATTTAGTTTTTTGACAGTTTTTAAAAAATAACTCGAAAAGTTTTGCGTTGGGCAAAAAGTTGTCAACAGCAAAGTTGTAGCTGATGCAAAGCCGAGAAAAAAAGTCTCTGGTAGCAAAATCGCATATGCAAGAACGTCGGAGATAATGAAGTCGGAATATTGATTTTTTATCAAAAAAGTGCACAAAAAATATATATAGAGAGTGATTTTTCTAGGAAATTACGAGTTTTTTGTGTTCAAGTATGTTTTTCAAGTATTTTAGGGTGAGAATATGTCAAAATCAATTGACTGATTTTTATTCCTTTAAAAAAATTCGATTTTTAGTGTTATTTTAGGATTTTTTAAGTTTTTTTGACCATTTAAGAGACTATAACTTCGAAAATTGAGTTTTTATGAAAAAATGTTATAGAGAAAAGTTGTTTGTATTTTTCTAATCTAAAATAAAATAAAGTTAAAAATTCTGAAATTTGAAAAAATTGATTTTTCAAAATTTTGAAACTACCGTAGTTTTTGTAGTTTTTAACGAAAATGTCTGGTTAACGAACTTAGCCTTCATTTTTACACCAAGTTTAAGTGTGTTGAATTTAAAAACGATCCGATAAGTTTTTCAAAAGTTATCGTGGGAACAACATATTACCGTCTACAGACGGACAGACAGACAGACAGACAGACACACAGACAGACGCACTCGCCGGACCATGTTTTTCGGACTCAGGGCACCTCAAAACGTAAAGATTTCATAAAATTAGCAAAAGTCAAAATTCGACCAAAACTAATACCTTCTCATGTGATGAGAATGTAAAAAATTTAGTTTTTTGACAGTTTTTAAAAAATAACTCGAAAAGTTTTGCGTTGGGCAAAAAGTTGTCAACAGCAAAGTTGTAGCTGATGCAAAGCCGAGAAAAAAAGTCTCTGGTAGCTAAAATCGCATATGCAAGAACGTCGGAGATAATGAAGTCGGAATATTGATTTTTTATCAAAAAAGTGCACAAAAAATATATATAGAGAGTGATTTTTCTAGGAAATTACGAGTTTTTTGTGTTCAAGTATGTTTTTCAAGTATTTTAGGGTGAGAATATGTCAAAATCAATTGACTGATTTTTATTCCTTTAAAAAAATTCGATTTTTAGTGTTATTTTAGGATTTTTTAAGTTTTTTTGACCATTTAAGAGACTATAACTTCGAAAATTGAGTTTTTATGAAAAAATGTTATAGAGAAAAGTTGTTTGTATTTTTCTAATCTAAAATAAAATAAAGTTAAAAATTCTGAAATTTGAAAAAATTGATTTTTCAAAATTTTGAAACTACCGTAGTTTTTGTAGTTTTTAACGAAAATGGCTGGTTAACGAACTTAGCCTTCATTTTTACACCAAGTTTAAGTGTGTTGAATTTAAAAACGATCCGATAAGTTTTTCAAAAGTTATCGTGGGAACAACATATTACCGTCTACAGACGGACAGACAGACAGACAGACAGACACACAGACAGACGCACTCGCCGGACCATGTTTTTCGGACTCAGGGCACCTCAAAACGTAAAGATTTCATAAAATTAGCAAAAGTCAAAATTCGACCAAAACTAATACCTTCTCATGTGATGAGAATGTAAAAAATTTAGTTTTTTGACAGTTTTTAAAAAATAACTCGAAAAGTTTTGCGTTGGGCAAAAAGTTGTCAACAGCAAAGTTGTAGCTGATGCAAAGCCGAGAAAAAAAGTCTCTGGTAGTAAAATCGCATATGCAAGAACGTCGGAGATAATGAAGTCGGAATATTGATTTTTTATCAAAAAAGTGCACAAAAAATATATATAGAGAGTGATTTTTCTAGGAAATTACGAGTTTTTTGTGTTCAAGTATGTTTTTCAAGTATTTTAGGGTGAGAATATGTCAAAATCAATTGACTGATTTTTATTCCTTTAAAAAAATTCGATTTTTAGTGTTATTTTAGGATTTTTTAAGTTTTTTTGACCATTTAAGAGACTATAACTTCGAAAATTGAGTTTTTATGAAAAAATGTTATAGAGAAAAGTTGTTTGTATTTTTCTAATCTAAAATAAAATAAAGTTAAAAATTCTGAAATTTGAAAAAATTGATTTTTCAAAATTTTGAAACTACCGTATTTTTTGTAGTTTTTAACGAAAATGTCTGGTTAACGAACTTAGCCTTCATTTTTACACCAAGTTTAAGTGTGTTGAATTTAAAAACGATCCGATAAGTTTTTCAAAGTTATCGTGGGAACAACATATTACCGTCTACAGACGGACAGACAGACAGACAGACAGACACACAGACAGACGCACTCGCCGGACCATGTTTTTCGGACTCAGGGCACCTCAAAACGTAAAGATTTCATAAAATTAGCAAAAGTCAAAATTCGACCAAAACTAATACCTTCTCATGTGATGAGAATGTAAAAAATTTAGTTTTTTGACAGTTTTTAAAAAATAACTCGAAAAGTTTTGCGTTGGGCAAAAAGTTGTCAACAGCAAAGTTGTAGCTGATGCAAAGCCGAGAAAAAAAGTCTCTGGTAGTAAAATCGCATATGCAAGAACGTCGGAGATAATGAAGTCGGAATATTGATTTTTTATCAAAAAAGTGCACAAAAAATATATATAGAGAGTGATTTTTCTAGAAATTACGAGTTTTTTGTGTTCAAGTATGTTTTTCAAGTATTTTAGGGTGAGAATATGTCAAAATCAATTGACTGATTTTTATTCCTTTAAAAAAATTCGATTTTTAGTGTTATTTTAGGATTTTTTAAGTTTTTTTGACCATTTAAGAGACTATAACTTCGAAAATTGAGTTTTTATGAAAAAATGTTATAGAGAAAAGTTGTTTGTATTTTTCTAATCTAAAATAAAATAAAGTTAAAAATTCTGAAATTTGAAAAAATTGATTTTTCAAAATTTTGAAACTACCGTATTTTTTGTAGTTTTTAACGAAAATGTCTGGTTAACGAACTTAGCCTTCATTTTTACACCAAGTTTAAGTGTGTTGAATTTAAAAACGATCCGATAAGTTTTTCAAAAGTTATCGTGGGAACAACATATTACCGTCTACAGACGGACAGACAGACAGACAGACAGACAGACACACAGACAGACGCACTCGCCGGACCATGTTTTTCGGACTCAGGGCACCTCAAAACGTAAAGATTTCATAAAATTAGCAAAAGTCAAAATTCGACCAAAACTAATACCTTCTCATGTGATGAGAATGTAAAAAATTTAGTTTTTTGACAGTTTTTAAAAAATAACTCGAAAAGTTTTGCGTTGGGCAAAAAGTTGTCAACAGCAAAGTTGTAGCTGATGCAAAGCCGAGAAAAAAAGTCTCTGGTAGTAAAATCGCATATGCAAGAACGTCGGAGATAATGAAGTCGGAATATTGATTTTTTATCAAAAAAGTGCACAAAAAATATATATAGAGAGTGATTTTTCTAGGAAATTACGAGTTTTTTGTGTTCAAGTATGTTTTTCAAGTATTTTAGGGTGAGAATATGTCAAAATCAATTGACTGATTTTTATTCCTTTAAAAAAATTCGATTTTTAGTGTTATTTTAGGATTTTTTAAGTTTTTTTGACCATTTAAGAGACTATAACTTCGAAAATTGAGTTTTTATGAAAAAATGTTATAGAGAAAAGTTGTTTGTATTTTTCTAATCTAAAATAAAATAAAGTTAAAAATTCTGAAATTTGAAAAAATTGATTTTTCAAAATTTTGAAACTACCGTAGTTTTTGTAGTTTTTAACGAAAATGTCTGGTTAACGAACTTAGCCTTCATTTTTACACCAAGTTTAAGTGTGTTGAATTTAAAAACGATCCGATAAGTTTTTCAAAAGTTATCGTGGGAACAACATATTACCGTCTACAGACGGACAGACAGACAGACAGACAGACACACAGACAGACGCACTCGCCGGACCATGTTTTTCGGACTCAGGGCACCTCAAAACGTAAAGATTTCATAAAATTAGCAAAAGTCAAAATTCGACCAAAACTAATACCTTCTCATGTGATGAGAATGTAAAAAATTTAGTTTTTTGACAGTTTTTAAAAAATAACTCGAAAAGTTTTGCGTTGGGCAAAAAGTTGTCAACAGCAAAGTTGTAGCTGATGCAAAGCCGAGAAAAAAAGTCTCTGGTAGTAAAATCGCATATGCAAGAACGTCGGAGATAATGAAGTCGGAATATTGATTTTTTATCAAAAAAGTGCACAAAAAATATATATAGAGAGTGATTTTTCTAGAAATTACGAGTTTTTTGTGTTCAAGTATGTTTTTCAAGTATTTTAGGGTGAGAATATGTCAAAATCAATTGACTGATTTTTATTCCTTTAAAAAAATTCGATTTTTAGTGTTATTTTAGGATTTTTTAAGTTTTTTTGACCATTTAAGAGACTATAACTTCGAAAATTGAGTTTTTATGAAAAAATGTTATAGAGAAAAGTTGTTTGTATTTTTCTAATCTAAAATAAAATAAAGTTAAAAATTCTGAAATTTGAAAAAATTGATTTTTCAAAATTTTGAAACTACCGTATTTTTTGTAGTTTTTAACGAAAATGTCTGGTTAACGAACTTAGCCTTCATTTTTACACCAAGTTTAAGTGTGTTGAATTTAAAAACGATCCGATAAGTTTTTCAAAAGTTATCGTGGGAACAACATATTACCGTCTACAGACGGACAGACAGACAGACAGACAGACACACAGACAGACGCACTCGCCGGACCATGTTTTTCGGACTCAGGGCACCTCAAAACGTAAAGATTTCATAAAATTAGCAAAAGTCAAAATTCGACCAAAACTAATACCTTCTCATGTGATGAGAATGTAAAAAATTTAGTTTTTTGACAGTTTTTAAAAAATAACTCGAAAAGTTTTGCGTTGGGCAAAAAGTTGTCAACAGCAAAGTTGTAGCTGATGCAAAGCCGAGAAAAAAAGTCTCTGGTAGTAAAATCGCATATGCAAGAACGTCGGAGATAATGAAGTCGGAATATTGATTTTTTATCAAAAAAGTGCACAAAAAATATATATAGAGAGTGATTTTTCTAGAAATTACGAGTTTTTTGTGTTCAAGTATGTTTTTCAAGTATTTTAGGGTGAGAATATGTCAAAATCAATTGACTGATTTTTATTCCTTTAAAAAAATTCGATTTTTTAGTGTTATTTTAGGATTTTTTAAGTTTTTTTGACCATTTAAGAGACTATAACTTCGAAAATTGAGTTTTTATGAAAAAATGTTATAGAGAAAAGTTGTTTGTATTTTTCTAATCTAAAATAAAATAAAGTTAAAAATTCTGAAATTTGAAAAAATTGATTTTTCAAAATTTTGAAACTACCGTATTTTTTGTAGTTTTTAACGAAAATGTCTGGTTAACGAACTTAGCCTTCATTTTTACACCAAGTTTAAGTGTGTTGAATTTAAAAACGATCCGATAAGTTTTTCAAAAGTTATCGTGGGAACAACATATTACCGTCTACAGACGGACAGACAGACAGACAGACAGACAGACACACAGACAGACGCACTCGCCGGACCATGTTTTTCGGACTCAGGGCACCTCAAAACGTAAAGATTTCATAAAATTAGCAAAAGTCAAAATTCGACCAAAACTAATACCTTCTCATGTGATGAGAATGTAAAAAATTTAGTTTTTTGACAGTTTTTAAAAAATAACTCGAAAAGTTTTGCGTTGGGCAAAAAGTTGTCAACAGCAAAGTTGTAGCTGATGCAAAGCCGAGAAAAAAAGTCTCTGGTAGTAAAATCGCATATGCAAGAACGTCGGAGATAATGAAGTCGGAATATTGATTTTTTATCAAAAAAGTGCACAAAAAATATATATAGAGAGTGATTTTTCTAGAAATTACGAGTTTTTTGTGTTCAAGTATGTTTTTCAAGTATTTTAGGGTGAGAATATGTCAAAATCAATTGACTGATTTTTATTCCTTTAAAAAAATTCGATTTTTTAGTGTTATTTTAGGATTTTTTAAGTTTTTTTGACCATTTAAGAGACTATAACTTCGAAAATTGAGTTTTTATGAAAAAATGTTATAGAGAAAAGTTGTTTGTATTTTTCTAATCTAAAATAAAATAAAGTTAAAAATTCTGAAATTTGAAAAAATTGATTTTTCAAAATTTTGAAACTACCGTATTTTTTGTAGTTTTTAACGAAAATGTCTGGTTAACGAACTTAGCCTTCATTTTTACACCAAGTTTAAGTGTGTTGAATTTAAAAACGATCCGATAAGTTTTTCAAAAGTTATCGTGGGAACAACATATTACCGTCTACAGACGGACAGACAGACAGACAGACAGACACACAGACAGACGCACTCGCCGGACCATGTTTTTCGGACTCAGGGCACCTCAAAACGTAAAGATTTCATAAAATTAGCAAAAGTCAAAATTCGACCAAAACTAATACCTTCTCATGTGATGAGAATGTAAAAAATTTAGTTTTTTGACAGTTTTTAAAAAATAACTCGAAAAGTTTTGCGTTGGGCAAAAAGTTGTCAACAGCAAAGTTGTAGCTGATGCAAAGCCGAGAAAAAAAGTCTCTGGTAGTAAAATCGCATATGCAAGAACGTCGGAGATAATGAAGTCGGAATATTGATTTTTTATCAAAAAAGTGCACAAAAAATATATATAGAGAGTGATTTTTCTAGAAATTACGAGTTTTTTGTGTTCAAGTATGTTTTTCAAGTATTTTAGGGTGAGAATATGTCAAAATCAATTGACTGATTTTTATTCCTTTAAAAAAATTCGATTTTTAGTGTTATTTTAGGATTTTTTAAGTTTTTTTGACCATTTAAGAGACTATAACTTCGAAAATTGAGTTTTTATGAAAAAATGTTATAGAGAAAAGTTGTTTGTATTTTTCTAATCTAAAATAAAATAAAGTTAAAAATTCTGAAATTTGAAAAAATTGATTTTTCAAAATTTTGAAACTACCGTATTTTTTGTAGTTTTTAACGAAAATGTCTGGTTAACGAACTTAGCCTTCATTTTTACACCAAGTTTAAGTGTGTTGAATTTAAAAACGATCCGATAAGTTTTTCAAAAGTTATCGTGGGAACAACATATTACCGTCTACAGACGGACAGACAGACAGACAGACAGACACACAGACAGACGCACTCGCCGGACCATGTTTTTCGGACTCAGGGCACCTCAAAACGTAAAGATTTCATAAAATTAGCAAAAGTCAAAATTCGACCAAAACTAATACCTTCTCATGTGATGAGAATGTAAAAAATTTAGTTTTTTGACAGTTTTTAAAAAATAACTCGAAAAGTTTTGCGTTGGGCAAAAAGTTGTCAACAGCAAAGTTGTAGCTGATGCAAAGCCGAGAAAAAAAGTCTCTGGTAGTAAAATCGCATATGCAAGAACGTCGGAGATAATGAAGTCGGAATATTGATTTTTTATCAAAAAAGTGCACAAAAAATATATATAGAGAGTGATTTTTCTAGAAATTACGAGTTTTTTGTGTTCAAGTATGTTTTTCAAGTATTTTAGGGTGAGAATATGTCAAAATCAATTGACTGATTTTTATTCCTTTAAAAAAATTCGATTTTTTAGTGTTATTTTAGGATTTTTTAAGTTTTTTTGACCATTTAAGAGACTATAACTTCGAAAATTGAGTTTTTATGAAAAAATGTTATAGAGAAAAGTTGTTTGTATTTTTCTAATCTAAAATAAAATAAAGTTAAAAATTCTGAAATTTGAAAAAATTGATTTTTCAAAATTTTGAAACTACCGTATTTTTTGTAGTTTTTAACGAAAATGTCTGGTTAACGAACTTAGCCTTCATTTTTACACCAAGTTTAAGTGTGTTGAATTTAAAAACGATCCGATAAGTTTTTCAAAAGTTATCGTGGGAACAACATATTACCGTCTACAGACGGACAGACAGACAGACAGACAGACACACAGACAGACGCACTCGCCGGACCATGTTTTTCGGACTCAGGGCACCTCAAAACGTAAAGATTTCATAAAATTAGCAAAAGTCAAAATTCGACCAAAACTAATACCTTCTCATGTGATGAGAATGTAAAAAATTTAGTTTTTTGACAGTTTTTAAAAAATAACTCGAAAAGTTTTGCGTTGGGCAAAAAGTTGTCAACAGCAAAGTTGTAGCTGATGCAAAGCCGAGAAAAAAAGTCTCTGGTAGTAAAATCGCATATGCAAGAACGTCGGAGATAATGAAGTCGGAATATTGATTTTTTATCAAAAAAGTGCACAAAAAATATATATAGAGAGTGATTTTTCTAGAAATTACGAGTTTTTTGTGTTCAAGTATGTTTTTCAAGTATTTTAGGGTGAGAATATGTCAAAATCAATTGACTGATTTTTATTCCTTTAAAAAAATTCGATTTTTAGTGTTATTTTAGGATTTTTTAAGTTTTTTTGACCATTTAAGAGACTATAACTTCGAAAATTGAGTTTTTATGAAAAAATGTTATAGAGAAAAGTTGTTTGTATTTTTCTAATCTAAAATAAAATAAAGTTAAAAATTCTGAAATTTGAAAAAATTGATTTTTCAAAATTTTGAAACTACCGTATTTTTTGTAGTTTTTAACGAAAATGTCTGGTTAACGAACTTAGCCTTCATTTTTACACCAAGTTTAAGTGTGTTGAATTTAAAAACGATCCGATAAGTTTTTCAAAAGTTATCGTGGGAACAACATATTACCGTCTACAGACGGACAGACAGACAGACAGACAGACAGACACACAGACAGACGCACTCGCCGGACCATGTTTTTCGGACTCAGGGCACCTCAAAACGTAAAGATTTCATAAAATTAGCAAAAGTCAAAATTCGACCAAAACTAATACCTTCTCATGTGATGAGAATGTAAAAAATTTAGTTTTTTGACAGTTTTTAAAAAATAACTCGAAAAGTTTTGCGTTGGGCAAAAAGTTGTCAACAGCAAAGTTGTAGCTGATGCAAAGCCGAGAAAAAAAGTCTCTGGTAGTAAAATCGCATATGCAAGAACGTCGGAGATAATGAAGTCGGAATATTGATTTTTTATCAAAAAAGTGCACAAAAAATATATATAGAGAGTGATTTTTCTAGAAATTACGAGTTTTTTGTGTTCAAGTATGTTTTTCAAGTATTTTAGGGTGAGAATATGTCAAAATCAATTGACTGATTTTTATTCCTTTAAAAAAATTCGATTTTTAGTGTTATTTTAGGATTTTTTAAGTTTTTTTGACCATTTAAGAGACTATAACTTCGAAAATTGAGTTTTTATGAAAAAATGTTATAGAGAAAAGTTGTTTGTATTTTTCTAATCTAAAATAAAATAAAGTTAAAAATTCTGAAATTTGAAAAAATTGATTTTTCAAAATTTTGAAACTACCGTATTTTTTGTAGTTTTTAACGAAAATGTCTGGTTAACGAACTTAGCCTTCATTTTTACACCAAGTTTAAGTGTGTTGAATTTAAAAACGATCCGATAAGTTTTTCAAAAGTTATCGTGGGAACAACATATTACCGTCTACAGACGGACAGACAGACAGACAGACAGACAGACACACAGACAGACGCACTCGCCGGACCATGTTTTTCGGACTCAGGGCACCTCAAAACGTAAAGATTTCATAAAATTAGCAAAAGTCAAAATTCGACCAAAACTAATACCTTCTCATGTGATGAGAATGTAAAAAATTTAGTTTTTTGACAGTTTTTAAAAAATAACTCGAAAAGTTTTGCGTTGGGCAAAAAGTTGTCAACAGCAAAGTTGTAGCTGATGCAAAGCCGAGAAAAAAAGTCTCTGGTAGTAAAATCGCATATGCAAGAACGTCGGAGATAATGAAGTCGGAATATTGATTTTTTATCAAAAAAGTGCACAAAAAATATATATAGAGAGTGATTTTTCTAGAAATTACGAGTTTTTTGTGTTCAAGTATGTTTTTCAAGTATTTTAGGGTGAGAATATGTCAAAATCAATTGACTGATTTTTATTCCTTTAAAAAAATTCGATTTTTTAGTGTTATTTTAGGATTTTTTAAGTTTTTTTGACCATTTAAGAGACTATAACTTCGAAAATTGAGTTTTTATGAAAAAATGTTATAGAGAAAAGTTGTTTGTATTTTTCTAATCTAAAATAAAATAAAGTTAAAAATTCTGAAATTTGAAAAAATTGATTTTTCAAAATTTTGAAACTACCGTATTTTTTGTAGTTTTTAACGAAAATGTCTGGTTAACGAACTTAGCCTTCATTTTTACACCAAGTTTAAGTGTGTTGAATTTAAAAACGATCCGATAAGTTTTTCAAAAGTTATCGTGGGAACAACATATTACCGTCTACAGACGGACAGACAGACAGACAGACAGACAGACACACAGACAGACGCACTCGCCGGACCATGTTTTTCGGACTCAGGGCACCTCAAAACGTAAAGATTTCATAAAATTAGCAAAAGTCAAAATTCGACCAAAACTAATACCTTCTCATGTGATGAGAATGTAAAAAATTTAGTTTTTTGACAGTTTTTAAAAAATAACTCGAAAAGTTTTGCGTTGGGCAAAAAGTTGTCAACAGCAAAGTTGTAGCTGATGCAAAGCCGAGAAAAAAAGTCTCTGGTAGTAAAATCGCATATGCAAGAACGTCGGAGATAATGAAGTCGGAATATTGATTTTTTATCAAAAAAGTGCACAAAAAATATATATAGAGAGTGATTTTTCTAGAAATTACGAGTTTTTTGTGTTCAAGTATGTTTTTCAAGTATTTTAGGGTGAGAATATGTCAAAATCAATTGACTGATTTTTATTCCTTTAAAAAAATTCGATTTTTAGTGTTATTTTAGGATTTTTTAAGTTTTTTTGACCATTTAAGAGACTATAACTTCGAAAATTGAGTTTTTATGAAAAAATGTTATAGAGAAAAGTTGTTTGTATTTTTCTAATCTAAAATAAAATAAAGTTAAAAATTCTGAAATTTGAAAAAATTGATTTTTCAAAATTTTGAAACTACCGTATTTTTTGTAGTTTTTAACGAAAATGTCTGGTTAACGAACTTAGCCTTCATTTTTACACCAAGTTTAAGTGTGTTGAATTTAAAAACGATCCGATAAGTTTTTCAAAAGTTATCGTGGGAACAACATATTACCGTCTACAGACGGACAGACAGACAGACAGACAGACAGACAGACAGACACACAGACAGACGCACTCGCCGGACCATGTTTTTCGGACTCAGGGCACCTCAAAACGTAAAGATTTCATAAAATTAGCAAAAGTCAAAATTCGACCAAAACTAATACCTTCTCATGTGATGAGAATGTAAAAAATTTAGTTTTTTGACAGTTTTTAAAAAATAACTCGAAAAGTTTTGCGTTGGGCAAAAAGTTGTCAACAGCAAAGTTGTAGCTGATGCAAAGCCGAGAAAAAAAGTCTCTGGTAGTAAAATCGCATATGCAAGAACGTCGGAGATAATGAAGTCGGAATATTGATTTTTTATCAAAAAAGTGCACAAAAAATATATATAGAGAGTGATTTTTCTAGAAATTACGAGTTTTTTGTGTTCAAGTATGTTTTTCAAGTATTTTAGGGTGAGAATATGTCAAAATCAATTGACTGATTTTTATTCCTTTAAAAAAATTCGATTTTTAGTGTTATTTTAGGATTTTTTAAGTTTTTTTGACCATTTAAGAGACTATAACTTCGAAAATTGAGTTTTTATGAAAAAATGTTATAGAGAAAAGTTGTTTGTATTTTTCTAATCTAAAATAAAATAAAGTTAAAAATTCTGAAATTTGAAAAAATTGATTTTTCAAAATTTTGAAACTACCGTATTTTTTGTAGTTTTTAACGAAAATGTCTGGTTAACGAACTTAGCCTTCATTTTTACACCAAGTTTAAGTGTGTTGAATTTAAAAACGATCCGATAAGTTTTTCAAAAGTTATCGTGGGAACAACATATTACCGTCTACAGACGGACAGACAGACAGACAGACAGACAGACACACAGACAGACGCACTCGCCGGACCATGTTTTTCGGACTCAGGGCACCTCAAAACGTAAAGATTTCATAAAATTAGCAAAAGTCAAAATTCGACCAAAACTAATACCTTCTCATGTGATGAGAATGTAAAAAATTTAGTTTTTTGACAGTTTTTAAAAAATAACTCGAAAAGTTTTGCGTTGGGCAAAAAGTTGTCAACAGCAAAGTTGTAGCTGATGCAAAGCCGAGAAAAAAAGTCTCTGGTAGTAAAATCGCATATGCAAGAACGTCGGAGATAATGAAGTCGGAATATTGATTTTTTATCAAAAAAGTGCACAAAAAATATATATAGAGAGTGATTTTTCTAGAAATTACGAGTTTTTTGTGTTCAAGTATGTTTTTCAAGTATTTTAGGGTGAGAATATGTCAAAATCAATTGACTGATTTTTATTCCTTTAAAAAAATTCGATTTTTTAGTGTTATTTTAGGATTTTTTAAGTTTTTTTGACCATTTAAGAGACTATAACTTCGAAAATTGAGTTTTTATGAAAAAATGTTATAGAGAAAAGTTGTTTGTATTTTTCTAATCTAAAATAAAATAAAGTTAAAAATTCTGAAATTTGAAAAAATTGATTTTTCAAAATTTTGAAACTACCGTATTTTTTGTAGTTTTTAACGAAAATGTCTGGTTAACGAACTTAGCCTTCATTTTTACACCAAGTTTAAGTGTGTTGAATTTAAAAACGATCCGATAAGTTTTTCAAAAGTTATCGTGGGAACAACATATTACCGTCTACAGACGGACAGACAGACAGACAGACAGACAGACACACAGACAGACGCACTCGCCGGACCATGTTTTTCGGACTCAGGGCACCTCAAAACGTAAAGATTTCATAAAATTAGCAAAAGTCAAAATTCGACCAAAACTAATACCTTCTCATGTGATGAGAATGTAAAAAATTTAGTTTTTTGACAGTTTTTAAAAAATAACTCGAAAAGTTTTGCGTTGGGCAAAAAGTTGTCAACAGCAAAGTTGTAGCTGATGCAAAGCCGAGAAAAAAAGTCTCTGGTAGTAAAATCGCATATGCAAGAACGTCGGAGATAATGAAGTCGGAATATTGATTTTTTATCAAAAAAGTGCACAAAAAATATATATAGAGAGTGATTTTTCTAGAAATTACGAGTTTTTTGTGTTCAAGTATGTTTTTCAAGTATTTTAGGGTGAGAATATGTCAAAATCAATTGACTGATTTTTATTCCTTTAAAAAAATTCGATTTTTTAGTGTTATTTTAGGATTTTTTAAGTTTTTTTGACCATTTAAGAGACTATAACTTCGAAAATTGAGTTTTTATGAAAAAATGTTATAGAGAAAAGTTGTTTGTATTTTTCTAATCTAAAATAAAATAAAGTTAAAAATTCTGAAATTTGAAAAAATTGATTTTTCAAAATTTTGAAACTACCGTATTTTTTGTAGTTTTTAACGAAAATGTCTGGTTAACGAACTTAGCCTTCATTTTTACACCAAGTTTAAGTGTGTTGAATTTAAAAACGATCCGATAAGTTTTTCAAAAGTTATCGTGGGAACAACATATTACCGTCTACAGACGGACAGACAGACAGACAGACAGACAGACAGACAGACAGACAGACACACAGACAGACGCACTCGCCGGACCATGTTTTTCGGACTCAGGGCACCTCAAAACGTAAAGATTTCATAAAATTAGCAAAAGTCAAAATTCGACCAAAACTAATACCTTCTCATGTGATGAGAATGTAAAAACTACGGGATGAACTGTACACTGATTATTGTTATAATGAAATCCTTGTGCAGCATCCTGAACAACATAAGCATAGTTCTCGGAAAAATCGCACTGCACAATTACCTCATCATCTTTCAAAGTATCTTTTCTGAATTTAAAATAGTTTGACTGATTTTTCGAAATGAAATGGTGCTGGGAAAACTTTTTGAAATCATTTGATAGAGTTTGGACATAATCTTCCACAGAAAAGCACAATTTTTTCAAATTGCATCTGTCGGTTGATTGACAAGAACTACAAATGATTTCAGAAATATCATTTTCTTCTAAAATAGATGTAACTTTTGAAGTGAAATTTGCAACCCCGGGACATGAATTACATTCCAGAAAAAAACAAGATGGTTGAGGATTTTTACACAAATTTAATTTAAAGCAATCTTTGTAGCTTTCGATTATGATGTCTGAGTCACTTGTCAATTTTTTAAAATTTACAGCGTCAATCATCATTTTGAAATTTTTATGAATGACGCAAACGCAAACACTGTGTGTGCCTGATGGACCAGCACAAACACAATTCTTTGGACGAACTTCTGCAAATTTTGTCAGTCCTATAGGAAATTCAGGATATTCTTCTTTGAATTGTGTGTGCAAGACTTTAATATCCGAAAGTAAAAGTCGTTTTTGTACTTTTTCAGTCTCTCCATTTCTTTTAATAGTAGCTGTGTCCTTTTTATTTGGCATTATTCGACTATTTTGGTCACACTCGTAGAAATCTTGCACCTTCTTAACTGTAAGATCAGATAATACTTTACCTTTTTTTGAATTAGGTATGGCCAAAACTCCCTCAGCATTTCTCAAAAGCTTTGCTTTTTTTGCCTGTCTTTCAGAACAACCAAATTCGGAAGCAATCTGACGAATACTCCAACATGCAGGAGCTATTGTAAGTATTGATAATCGTGAAGGATCGTTTTCAGGAAGAGAAGCAAATTTCTCTTTAAGGCCACATAATAATTCTTCTAATTCATCTTCTCTTGAGAGACATTTTTTTAAGTGGTGGTTCATCAGATTTACTTGAATTCTTGACTGAATTACCTTGGTTACATCTTGTTCTACATTCGTAACATATCCTAGCGTTCTGAGAAATTTGAGGAAATTCCTTCAATAACGCCTTCGATATTTTTCTCAAACCTGATCCCTTATGCTTTTCTCGATTAAGGGGATTGATGCATCTATCTCCGTGGCCTGAACCACCAAACTGTTCTTTACTCTCCGCCATGATACAGAATAAAATTAGGTACTAAATCTGTGGATAAAACGGTTTACCTTGGTAAAAAACAAAAGCGAAATAAATAATGAAAAAATTTAACGACAGAAAAATAATCCAAACTTGTGAAATATAATTCACCTTAACAGGAAACGAATTATATAATAATTTGAAAAATATCAGTACAAAACGAAGAAGAAAACGAAAAAAACAAAACATCAATTAATGTCAATAAAAATCAATACAATACTATAATAGAAATAATTCTTCTTGTCAGGAAGCGATGAAAACAAAGAAAAGAAATTAATAATCTTTAATTTTTAAGTGATTAATCTTATCAACATAAGAGTACTAGAAATTTTCTCAAATAAATTTCATCTATAACTATTCACATCCATTTAACACACAGAGGGATCAATAAAAACATTTGAACAACGTGAAAAAAGAGACTTTCTCTTAAACGAGCGAATGTCTTTTGTTTTAGCGAAAGTCTTTTTTTTCACGTTGTTCAAATGTTTTTATTGATCCCTTAGTGTGTTAAATGAATGTGAATAGTTTTAGATGAAATTCATTTGAGAAAATTTCTAGTACTCTTATGTTGATAAGATTAATCACTTAAAAATTAAAGATTATTAATTTCTTTTCTTTGTTTTCATCGCTTCCTGACAAGAAGAATTATTTCTATTATAGTATTGTATTGAGTTTCATTGACATTAATTGATGTTTTGTTTTTTTCGTTTTCTTCTTCTTTGTTTTGTACTGATATTTTTCAAATTATTATATAATTCGTTTCCTGTTAAGGTGAATTATATTGCACAAGTTTGGATTATTTTTCTGCCGTTAAATTTTTTCATTATTTATTTCGCTTTTGTTTTTCACCAAGGTAAACCGTTTTATCCACAGATTTAGTACCTAATTTTATTCTGTATCATGGCGGAGAGTAAAGAACAGTTTGGTGGTTCAGGCCACGGAGATAGATGCATCAATCCCCTTAATCGAGAAAAGCATAAGGGATCAGGTTTGAGAAAAATATCGAAGGCGTTATTGAAGGAATTTCCTCAAATTTCTCAGAACGCTAGGATATGTTACGAATGTAGAACAAGATGTAACCAAGGTAATTCAGTCGAGAATTCAATTAAATTGGATGAACCACCACTTAAAAAAATGTTTCTCGAGAGAAGATGAATTAGAAGAATTATTATGTGGCCTTAAAGAGAAATTTGCTTCTCTTCCTGAAAACGATCCTTCACGATTATCAATACTTGCAATAGCTCCTGCATGTTGGAGCATGTTGGAGGCAAAAAAAGCAAAGCTTTTGAGAAATGCTGAGGGAGTTTTGACAATACCTAATTCAAAAAAAGGTTAAGTATTATCCGATCTTACAGTTAAGAAGGTGCAAGATTTCTACGAGTGTGACTAAAATAGTCGAATAATGCCAAATAAAAAGGACACAGTTACTATTAAAAGAAATGGAGAGACTAAAAAAGTACAAAAACGACTTTTACTTTTGGATATTAAAGTCTTGCACACACAATTCAAAGAAGAATATCCTGAATTTCCTATAGGACTGACAAAATTTGCAGAAATTCGTCCAAAGAATTGTGTTTGTGCTGGTCCATCAGGCACACACAGTGTTTGCGTTTGCGTCATTCATAAAAATTTTAAAATGATGATTGACGCTGTAAATTTTAAAAAATTGACAAGTGACTCAGACATCATAATCGAAAGCTACAAAGATTGCTTTAAATTAAATTTGTGTAAAAATCCTCAACAATCTTGTTCTTTTCTGGAATGTAATTCATGTCCCGGGGTTGCAAATTCCACTTCAAAATTTACGTCTATTTTGGAAATTGAAAATATTTAAATATTCAAATGCACCTCGTCCTATTGCAGTTATGCAATATTAAAATAAAATTACATTGATTAGTATGTATTTTGAAAAAACTATTTCAAACGGCCTTTTTTAAGGCCACCAAATTATTACAGTTTAATAATTAAAACAATCGGCCTTTTTCAAGGCCACAAAAAAATTATATTGGATTTGCCGTTCTAAATTTTAAAAAACTGACTTCCGATTCGTAATCAGTGACCTCGAAAACCGCCGAGCAACAAGTTTCAAGCAAATTTGATTAATTTTTCAAAAATTTGTCCGACATTTTAAAATTTGAAAAACTGACTTCAGATTCGTAATTAGCGACCTCGAAAACTCCAGAGCAACAAGTTTCAAGCAAATTTAATGAATTTTGAAAAAAAAATTCGGCCATTTTGAATTTTGAAGAACTGACTTCAGATTCGTAATCAGTGACCTCGAAAACCCCCGAGTGAAAAGTTTCAAGCGAATTCAAGAAATTTTTTTAAATTTGTCCGCCATATTGGATCCGCCATTTTAAATTTTGAAAAACTGACTTCAGATTCGTAATCAGCGACCCCAAAAACATTAAAATATTATTTGACCTAATATTTATGCATCGTTTTTTAAAAGTAATTAATAAATATATTTACTTATTTTCGAGTTTAGCCTCTTCTAATTGACATATTAAGGAAGCCATTTTGAATTTTCAATTCTGCCACTTTGCAATTGAAAGGGGATGTCATGACGAGTATTTTCATGTGCATAACTTGTATTTTGATTGCATACAATTTTGGAGACAGCTTTGGGCCGCTTGAAGAAAATATTATTACCTGGGTATTGTTTGTGGTAGTCCTTCGTAGGGTCTAATACAGGTCTAACATATATATTTATATATATAATATATATATATAATATATATATATCTAATATATATATCTACTCGTTTCATATTAAGGATTATTTTTCTTGGGACACGTTCTACGTGTCTTCAACGTAAATTAAATTAAAAAATCTTTATAATTCACTAGTGAATTCACTCACTATATGTTAGTGAATATAAAGTACGTACAATTGATAACGTAAATTATTAAGTGAAAAACACACTTTAACTAAAAAAAAACTTCAAGTCAAATCCAAAATAGAATATGCTGAGAACCTTAAATTAAAAAATAAAAATAGTGATACAAGTTCCTTGTCAAAAACAAAGAATACTCGATGTCAAAGACATTATTGTGAAGGAGTATTAAAGCATCAAATTCAAAATGAGTTGAATGTTGAAAATTATCTAGGTCCGATAAATAATTACTGCACACATTGTCAAGCTAAACATTTTAAAGATGAAAAATTTACTAGTAAAAAAGTTAGTTTTAATGACTGCTGTAGTCATGGACGTGTTGTGTTAACTTTAATACAATATCCAGATGAATTAAGGCTTTTGTTAGAAGGGTTTCATAAAAAATCAGGTTATTTTAAAAAGAATGTAAGGCTGTACAATAATTCTTTTTTTTGCATCTTTAAATGCTAATGTAATTAATTTTAATAGCAGAAGAAGAGGACCATTCTGTTACAAAATTCAAGGTAAAATTTACTATCAAATAAATAGTGCTTTATATCCGGATAAAGGTGAGGATCCATGTTTTGGTCAATTATTTATTTATGACCATGAGGAATCAATCAGATACAGATTAAAAAGTAACGAAAATTTGTATGAAGACGGTTTAAAATCTGTAGAAAATATTATGAGAAATTCTAATGCATACACAAAATCTCACATGATGATGTCAAAGGTAATTTAAATAAAAGCTGAATTAGCAAGACAAATAATGAAGAAATTCCTAAGTTACAATTATTGTTTACGTTGAAAAAAAGCTTTGATAAAAATAGATACAATTCTCAAAGTTTTAATGAAGTTGCTGCAATTTTTAATACAAACTCTGAAGGAGAAATACCAGAATTTTATGAAACGGTTTATAATAAATCTACAAAGGATTTAAAGTTGGTTAGTAATTTAGATCCGAATGTTGAACCATGGATTTATCCCATATTTTATCCATTTAAAAATAAGAGTTATAATATTAATATGATTCGTAGTGATAGTGATTACAGAATTAGAAATCATACTATTTCTAGGTCTGCCTACATTAAATACAAAATTGCTATAAGAGATAAAGAATTTAATCAATTTTTATATGGAGGTAGATTGTTTCAACAATGGGTGGTTGAAAATGATGTAAAAATAGAAAAAGATAGATTAAGATTTTGTGCAAATAATCAAGCTCAAGTGAGAAGTGAAAAACATAATTTATCACAATGACGTGTAATCCAAATTGGAAAGAGATACATGAAAATATATTCCCCTATCAAACTGCTGCTGATAGACCTGATATAGTAACTAGGGTTTTTGCATTAAAAGTTAAACATCTACTTAAACCTATTGTTGATATTAAATTATTTGGAGAAGTCAAATCTTGTTTATGTTATTGAATTTTAAAAGCGAGGATTGCCACACATTCATTTGTTAGTTATATTGAAAGAAAATTCTAAAATATTAACAGCTGAAAGTGTTGATCGTTATATTTCTGCAGAAATTTTTGATGAAAATATCAATCCTATTTTACATAAAATAATAATGCAAAATAAAATTCACGGACCTAGTGGAGATTGGTGTTTAATTGATGGGAAATATTCAAAAAAATTTCCAAAAAGTTACTAAGAAGAAACTACAATTTAAGAAAATTGCTATGTTCATTGTCGTCGAAGAAATAATAATAAAGCGTATGAACGACCAAATGGATTTATTGTTAATAATTCTAATGTTGTTCCGTATTGCCCTAAACTTTCAGAAATATTTAATTGACATATTAATGTAGAAATAGTTGAGAGTATCAAGTCTGTTAAATATTTATATAAATATATTCTCAAAGGGCATAATGATGCATCTATTGTTATCACAAATGAGAATGGTGAGGTAACTGTTAATTATAATGAAATACATCATTATGAAGAAAATAGATATGTTGGTCCAGTTGAGGCAGTTTGGAAAATTCTAAGTAAACCTTTAGAGAAATAGAGTCATAGCGTTAATCGCTTACCCATACATTTGCCAAATGAACAGAATGTTATTATTCGAAAAGAAAAAGATAGTTATGGCATTTCTTTCGATTTAAATACAAAACTTTTGGATTATTTTAAACTTAACCAACGAGATAGTAATGCTCAAAAGTATTATTATTCAGATATATCAGAGCATTATACATGGGTAACAAAATCTCTTGAATGGAAACAAAGAATTCGTAAAATAAAAGTATAGGGAAGAATGTATTCAGTTAATCCACATCAATTGGAGTTATTTCATCTTAGATTATTGTTGCTTACAGTTAAAGGAGCAACTTCTTTTGAAAGTTTGAGAACAGTTAATGGAGTTGTTCATGAATCTTTTACAACTGCTTGTTTGTCATTAGGACTTGTAGAAGATGATAGTGAGTGGATTAGGACAATCGAAGAAGCTGCATTATGGATGATGCCTCATTCACTTCGCCAATTATTCACAAGAATTTTAATTCAATGTCATCCTGTACATCCGGATAAACTGTATATATGAACAATTTAAGGGTCAAATGTCAGAAGATTATTAAAAAATAAACGACATTTAAGCTGAACAAAGGGCTTGTAGAAATATTTAAACAATGTTATTCAACAAAGGGTATAATTTAACTGACTTTCAGGGGTTATTAGATATACAAGATGAAACTTTTACTGAACAAGTTAATGATATAAATATTGCAGAACATATTAACATAGGAGAACAGAATTATGCTAAATTAAATGTAAAACAAAAACTTGTAGTTGATTATGTACTTGATGCCCTAAAGGATTCTTCTTTTGATGGTTCTATGGCAATTGTTAAGAAGTATAGGAATAAATGTTTGCAACATGGCATTTACAGATATAGCTGCGACTCTGCTTCCTAATGGAAAAACTGTTCATAAAGTTTTAGGCTTACCCGTTCCATTATACAGTGATTCATCTTCAAACATTAAAGTTCGATAAGAGTAGAGATGATTCTATCACTCAGTCGTAATTTAATAAATAGTGAAATTTAACGATCACTCCGAGTCAAGGAGTGATTCCTTGACTTGAAGTGATCGTTAAATTTCACTATTTAATTATTAAAGTTCAATCTTTAGAAGGCCTCTTTTTAAAAAACATAGATGTTTTTATTTGGGATGAAGCACCAATGGCTCCAAAATATTCTTTAGAAATTAAGGATTATCTATTCCAACGAACCTTTTGGTGGTAAAATTGTAATTCTAGGCGGAGATTTTCGACAAACTTTACCAATTAAAGAACGGGGTACTAAATCAGAAATAGTAAATTTATCAATAAAAAATAGTAAACTATAGAAATGTTTCAAAAAATACAGATTAACAGATAATATGAGATTTTTACCACAAGAAACGGAATTTGTAGATTTTTTACTTAAAGTTGTCAATGGTGAATTAAATGATGCAGATGATAATGTTATATTACCAGAACAGATTATTCAAAAAGGGAATAGGTACACACAATTTGAAATAAAATTTAATCCTTTAAAGATAAAATGTTTTTAATAACTATGTGTGTATTTTTAGAGTAATATTAGAAACTTTTCGGTGTAAAAACATTTCAATTTTTAATAGCAGAAAGAAAAGGGGCGTGCGTAGCGCGCAAAAATAGTGACTAGTAATAATGAAAATATTTCAATTATACGAGACATGCAAAAAAAAGATTTTTAAATTAACCTGTCTTTCTTCTGTCAATCAATAAAATCACATGTAACTTAAGAGAAAGATTTTCTTTTGTTTCAGTAGTTGGTCGTTTAGCTCAGTTGGTTAGGTTGGTTGTTTTTCTTTCGTTTCCGTCCGTCAATCCCGCGTTCAATCCCCAGTCCCTCCAAATTGTTTTTCACAATTAAAAAAAACTTTCTTCAAAATTCATAATTTCCCAAAATTAATTAGAATAATAATGAAATAATAAAATGAGCAAAATAAATTTTTTTCTGTTATTATATTATTTTTAATATTTAACAAATATTTATCTTATTTTTTTAGGCAAATTTACATCCATAACCTATCTAAAATTATCAGTGATAATTTCCGAACTTTTCACGGATAACTATCAGATAATTCGCTGCGAATTAACATTTCAAGTTTTCAGCGACTTCCCAGAGAATTCGCTCTGTGAACTCGCAAAAGAGCGGACATTTAGTTTTCGCCTGAAGTTCGCAGGGAGTTCGCAGTGCGAACTCCTGAACTTCACATTGCGAACTCCTTGCGAACTTCCTGCGAAATGTTGTGTTATGCGGGTACCGTATGAAATATTTTAAAAAATGGCGCACGCGTCAGTTGCGCAGTAGTCTGCTGCGCATATATTTGCAAAGTGAGAATGTCCTCTATTATCGAAGGACCACCTGCAGCGTGCATTGCGTAGGTAGTTGGTTAGGGTTGCGTTCTATTAATATTAGGGTTGTGCATTCGATTCCGGTCGTTAGTAGATTCTCTGTTAGGTAGGCTATTATTAAGTATAAATAAATGTTTAGAGTTTATTGTGTATGAATTCTAGGTGCAATATTAAGATACTATTTTTGGTTTATTAAATACGGGAAAGGCTTGCAGGTTGTCCCACTTGCGTTATTTTTTATTGTAGAAATGCCATAATTAAAAACGCGACTGATATTGTTGTCAAATGATTACACGGAGAGAAATCTGTTGCTCTTAGCGCATGAGCAGGCCGTACTAAAAGCGCATACACACCACCATGCGTAAGTTGCAAGAAATCCATGCTGATTTTTCATGGATTTGAGCAACTGTGGCACAAAGCTGGGCAAAGATAGCACCGGCCTTTGCAAAATTAGGTACAGACGTCTATGCGAAAAGCGAACCAACATGTCTCTATCATTATTCGTAACACATTTCTCTCCGTGTAGTAATTACTTTTTTTTGGAGCAAAAAGAAGCAATAAAAAAATTATTGTTAAACAAATTCTGAAATTGATTTGTGGAAAAATTAAAAATGTGACTTTTTCATGTGCTTACAAATAAAATATATTTTTATGGATAATTTAAGTTTCAATTTTTGTCTGAGTTGCTTTTTTAATAATTTTGATAATCCAAAAGGAATTTTTAAAGTATCATGAATTAGTATTTTTTTTCATGGATTTAAAAATAGAGTTAAAACTTGCAGGTTGACACACTTTACGGTTTACAGGTCCGAAATGCGAATCCGCAATGATAATTTGGAGTAAATTTACACGATTTCCGAAATTTTTTTTACATATCTTTGGCTCGAGCTGCAAACGTCACACTCGTATAATCTGATTTACGCACGAGTGCCATACGAAATTTTTTGCAACACTACAACAAATAAACTTGCAGCAATATAGCCAATATAATTGTAAGTTTAGGTGTAGTGGGGGAACTGTTAATTGAAGTTTTCTAGAAACTAAAATAAAAAAATGTGATTGTAAATTGTTGTTTAAAAGCTGAATTTCATTGTTTCTCATCAAATAGTCACAAGAATATGTAAATTAACCATTTTAAACACTAAAGATCACTTTACACACTGGAATTTCATTACACACCGCTATTAAAAGAAGTACTTTACACACAGTTTTCTGTGTGTAAAATTTAATTTTACAGGTTAGTGTTGTAAAAAAATTTATTTTTCAAAAATATTTTTTATTTAAAAAAAATTTTATTTATTAATAAATTGTTTAAAAAATTTAAATTATTATGTTCAGAAACATTAAATATAAGTGAAATTAAATAAATTTATTGGAGTTGTTCCATATTATTATCAATTTTTCAAGATGGGTCAACCTGCAAGCCTAAATTTTGAAACGTTGATTTTTCATTATTTTAAAAAATTGATGTAAAAATTTTATTTCTTGCCAATTTAAATTATTTATGGGTCAAATTTGTAGCTATTTAGGTCCTCTTTCTTTTTTTTAATGAGTTAAGTTATGACCAAAAAATCTTAGGGGCAATAAATATTGTTTAAAACATTATCCTTCAAAAAATATGTACAATAACCTAGAAAAAAATTAAAAAATCAATATAATTTGAGTTTCCCTCCAACGATTAATTTAATTTTTATCTTAAAATGATTATTAGACATCACTTAAATGATATCAAAAATAAACCAGAAAGGGTCATGACTTTTGGGTTGAATTTCATCCAAGCTCACCGTGCATAGCCTTAAAATTAAAATATGCAAATATAAGAGAAATTTTACGTCAAACGGCCCAAAGCTGTGACAAAAATTATATGCAATCAAAATACAAGTTATGCACATGAAAATACTCGTCATGACATCCCCTTCCAATTGCAAAGTGGCATAATTGAAAATTTAAAATAGCGTCCTTGCTACGTCAATAAGAAGAGGCTAAACTCGAAAATAAGTAAATATATTTATTAATTACTTTTAAAAAACGATGCATAAACATTGGGTCAAAATATATTTTAATGTTTTTGGGGTCGCTGATTACGAATCTGAAGTCAGATTTTCAAAATTCAAAATGGCGGATCCAATATGGCGGACGAATTTAAAAAAATTTCTTGACTTCGCTTGAAACTTTTTACTTAGGGGTTTTCGAGGTCGCTGATTACGAATCTAAAGTCAGATTTTAAAAATTCAAAATGGCGGATCCAATATGGCGGACGAATTTTTAAAAATTTATTGAATTTGCTTAAAACTTTTTACTCGGGGGTTTTCGGGGTCGCTGATTACGAATCTGAAGTCAGATTTTCAAAATTCAAAATGGCGGATCCAATATGGCGGACGAATTTGAACAAACTTATTGAATTAGCTTGAAATTTTTTTCTAATAACGCAATTATTAAAATGGCGTTATTTGTCTCTCCATACGCCAACGTAAAGTGATTCTTTTTAGTACGTAGTTACGAAAATACTACGAATGACAGTTCAGTTTAAAAAATAACTTTGTTTGCGCTTGTTCGAGTATTTTTGTAACGCTCAAGTAGTTGCAATTCCGTCCAGTAGAGGCGTGATTATGTTTTTGTTCAGTTGCCTACTTTTACCGTGTCTTAAAGCTGCAACCAGGCGCGGATCCAGGGGGCACAGTGGCATCCCCCCCGAGAATTCAAACTTCCTGGAATTTTTTAAATAAAAATTTCATTCATAATAGGTCATCAAGCTAGCGTCTAGCAGATGGCCCCCCAAGAACCTTGTCTGGATCCGCTCCTGGCTGCAACACAGCATCTGTCAAATACTAAGAGTTTCTAACCTCCTTTTCTCGATCGTTCGTGTGAAAATTCCGTATTATAAAATGCGATTCTTCGAAATGTCGAAAATTATTACTATTCTTTTGAGTTGGTTTTTTGTAGTCGGGGGACTTTGCCCCCTCCAACCCCCTGACCGGTGCGGTGCTCCGCCCCTGGACCCCATCTGGGGGAGACTCCCCGAACCCCTCCGCGCGATCAACTAGTAACGTACGCTTGACAGTGGATCTGTGTTCCGAATCTTATGTACCCGTTTCATAACATTCTTTTTAATTAAATAAGTTTTTCAGTGTCAACGCCTTTTTATGATTTTTTTATGAAAAGTATCGTGGGCAACACGTGTGGCGACAATTTTGGAACTCGCGCTACTTTTGCGTAACGAGTCATGTACTTCGACGTATTAATAAAAATAATATCATTAATGTATAAAAACGGAACTTTCACACAAGCGATCATGAAAAGAAGAATAGAAACTCTTAGTATTTGTATTTATTCATTAATTATTATTAATAATAATAATAAAACTCGTTACGAAAACTTAGCGTTCATTCCAAAAAAGCCGCTAGTTCACACTTGTTACGCAATGTACTAACTCGGGGGGTTTTGGACACCTGAAAAAACAATTTTCAAATGAATTGCATATGATTTTCAAAAAGCCGTCTGCCATAATAAGACCTCAATTTTAAATTTAAAAAATCTGACAAAATGTTCGTATTCAACAACACCGAAAACCCACGAGAAATTTTTATTATGAAAATTCATCAATCTTTTACAAAATTTTTTAAGAATAACGAATTTTCACAACATTCGTTCGCCATATTGGAGCCGACATTTTTAATTTTGCAAATTGGACTTCAGATTCGTAATCAGCGACCTCGAAAACCCCAAGTAAAAAGTTTCAAGCAAATTCAATGAATTTTTTAAAATTCGTCCGCCATATTGGATCTGCCATTTTGAATTTTGAAAATATGACTTCAGATTCGTAATCAGCGACCCCGAAAACCCCCGAGTAAAAAGTTTTTAACAAATTCAATGAATTTTTTAAAATTAGTCCGCCATATTGGATCCGCCATTCTGAATTTTAAAAATCTGACTTCAGATTCGTAATCAGCGACCCCAAAAACATTCAAATATATTTTGACCAAATATTTATGCATCGTTTTTTAAAAATAATTAATGAATATATTTACTTATTTTTGAGTTTAGCCTCTTCTAATTGACGTAGGAAGGATGCCATTTTGAATTTTCAATTATGCCACTTTGCAATTGAAAGGGGATGTCATGACGAATATTTTCATGTGCATAACTTGTGTTTTGATTGCATACAATTTTGGGCACAGCTTTGGGCTGTTTGACGTGAAACGTCCCAAGTAAATTGTTTTTTATGAATTTATTTTGTTAAAACTTGTACACGTTGAATTCTCATCTCAATATTTTGTATTTAAATAACTTTTTTTGGTTTTTATTCCATTCGCTATAATTGGATTCTCTAATATTAGGAACGCTACTTTTATCTCTGAATGTTAAAAAGCTACATATATGTAATACTCCGTATAACTCATTGATGCAAAATTTTATGGTCCGTAAATGTTTCAAATTTTTCTTTGAAATCAAGACTAACATTTCGGACATTTTAAGTGTTAATAAAGTAGACAACATATTTTATATTAATTAACATACTTTTATTTTATACTTATAATATTTTAAGTGTTAATAAAGTAGACAATATTTTGAATTCTTGTATGATTAAAAAATAAATAAAATTAATAAGAAGACTTACATTTTACTTTTACATGAAGTATAGAACTACGAGTTACACCAACGGCATTTGAAACCTGACATGAATATTGTCCAAATTGGGACAAAGATAAAACTCGTAGTGTTAAAGTATCAGATGCAATAAGAAAGCCTGCATTAATATTATGTTGTAAAGTTGAATTCTGAAAAAATATGCATATATTTTTTATATTTATTTTAATTTTCAAATCATGTATCATGTTTTCTTAATATGAATGCATAGTAATAAGTTAGAATAAATTATAACAGGAGATACTAAAAAAAGAATCTATATATGACGGGTTCCACGTCAAGTGACCCAGGTCCAATCAGGTAAAAAATTTGCACAAACAGTAGTCCTATTAGATACAATTAAAAATACCAAATATTATTAATTTATTTAAACAAATATAAAAACTGGAGGGGGCCAAAGGTTACATTTTTGGTCTTACATGGAATATTTGTTTAAATAAAATATTCAACACCTTATGCGTGTGTTCCGCTATATAGGGTAATGTCACCTTGAGTGGACCGCCTAAGCTTTTTTTCTAAAAAATTCTTCATGACAGCAAATTAATCGGAGGTTTCTATTTCAAGATTTAGTTTAGATCCCTAGATAAGTGTTTATACCATAATAGCATTGATTTTTTTTATTTGGAAAAAACAATTAACTTTTAAAAAATAGCTCATTTTTAAGGAATGAAAAAAGTGTAACCTTGAGTGGACCACTATTAAAAAATTGTAAAAGTTATTCTAAATTCTTTAATCATGGTTATAAACAGTGGTCCACTCATGGTGACATGCAACTTTTTATGGCAGACACCAAAATTTTTTTTTGAGTCAAAATTATCACTTAATTAAACTAAGACAATCAATTCCAATGTACAAAGTAGTAGGAAAAAAATAAGTTACCTTTTAAAACTTAAATTTTGCACTACTTTTACGCTTCCGAATCACTTTACTCATTGTAAGAGCGACTTCTTTTTTGGTTTGTGTTCTTAAAAATGCGTTACATCAAACAATAATGTGTATGATTATCGCGGAACATAAATTCTTACTGTTTCTAGGTGCGGTGCTGCTATTCGTTTTATTTATTTCACGTTTCCGCTGTCAGATAACTTAAAAACTCAGGTGGTCCACTCAAAGTAGCGGTCCACTCAATGTGACATTACCCTAACTATCTTCCCGGCTTAATATTATTTGACATTTTCAAAAGAATATTTTTTTATTTTTTACATTTTTAATGTAAGAAGAGATGGTTTCTTTTTTACATTAATAATTTTTTATTATTTTAATATCAACAAGAAATTTTTACGTAATTCCTAATAAATTAATTACAAAATAATTTAATAATAATAAATAATATTAAAATAATAAAAAATTATTGATGTAAAAAAGAAATAATCTTTTCTTACATCAAAAATGTAATAAATAAAAAAATATTCTATAAAAAATGTGAAATAATATTAAGCCGGGAAGATAGTTATGCAGCGCTACACACGCATAAGGTGATGAATATTTTATTTAAACAATTGTTGCAAATAACTGGAATACATTTTTTTAAAAGTAGAATTGTATAAACATTTGTGTAAAAAAAAACTAACACTTTATCTTTATTTTTATAAATGATATTCATTTGTTAATTAATTTTTATAAATATTTATTTATAAAACGTCAATTTATCCAAAATATTTCATATTGGACTCGTTGGATGCGGATTTTGTAGTGCTTTACAGTAGTTACTTCAGAATTGCGTTAACTTTATTTTGTTGTAAAATATTTCAATTTTTATTAATTTTTATTAATTAATTAATTAATAATTCGAAAACAAAAAGAA
The DNA here is from genome assembly GCF_015476425.1 of Leptopilina heterotoma. Lineage (NCBI taxonomy): Eukaryota > Metazoa > Arthropoda > Insecta > Hymenoptera > Figitidae > Leptopilina > Leptopilina heterotoma. Next base: position 383,838 of record NW_025111111.1, read on the forward strand.
ACGTCATTTTTTTCGTTTTAGTTATTAAAAGTACACATCTTAAGCTTTCTTTTGGTACAAAAAAAAAAGAAAAAAAAGGGTCCTTCTTGAAAAAAAAATCAAAAAAATTTTTAATTTTCAAAAAAAGGGTTAAATTTTAAAAATTTAAAAAAAAAATTTTCACCATTTGAAAGAGCGTGAAAAAACCTACCAAAAACATATAGGTCAACATTTTTTTTTGCTTTATTATATAGAAGCTACGATTTTTTAGAAAACTCACTGTTCATACTTATCCAAAATCTTCAACCCCCTCCCCCCTCTACAATTTGTTATAAAATTTCATAATACTTGGTGGTTGAAGTACTCATACATAGTACTAAATACTGTGAAAATATTAGCCCAACACAAAAAAAAAAAGTTTTACTTTCAGCCTATTTTTGAGGCTGAATTTAAGATGTAAACGGAGTCAGCCCCGTTAAACAAGGACTGACTTATGTGAAATACATGGGCTGAATTTAAGGTGTAAACGGAGTCAGACTTTTTTTTTCCTGTGAATCCATCAACTTGCAATTTTGACATTGGTACACTTGAGAAATTTTGCCCCATATATTAGTTTTAATTTAAACACATGGTTTCATTTTTAAGTAAATATACAATAAAATTTAATTTAATCCACATAATCCTGAAGAAAATATACCAAAAATATAGTATAACAATTACAAACATTTGTGAAATTTCTCTAAAACTCTAGTAAAAATCCATCAAAATATTGTAGGGAACATTCACAAATATTAAAGAAAATTTCATTAAATTTGATTGAAAATTCACCACAAAATTTTAGGAAAACGTTACCAATATTTGTGGATTTTTTCAAAACTGTTGTTGAAAATTCACCAACAAAATTACAGAATATTCAAAAAAAATTGTGAAATTTCCACAAAATTTCCTGGGTAAACTTTTCACCAAAATCTTGGTGAATATCTCACAAAATTTTGGGGAAAATTTTCCCCAGAAAATTTTGGGACATATTCCACAAAATGCCTTCAAAGTTGCGTCAACAGAATTTTGGGGAATTTTCACCACAAAATTTTTTACAGTGTGGGACAAAAACTTTTAACTGGTCAAAATAAACATTTACTTCTGCAATCCACAGCCCCTGCGCGTTGTTGGGCTGTATATTGTTTATAACAATTGAAATAAATTATTTTATGCTTTATTAATTATCTGGTGGTCACATTGGATAAATTTGAATTGATTTAGATCATGTGCAGCAACGGAATAAGAAAATAAACGTCCTTTTTTAAAAAAAGTGTATTAATTTGTTAACTTTAATTTTAAAAAAATTATAAACAATTAAGGCGCTTTTCCTATGTGACGGCCGAAATTTCAGGCTTTTTCAGGAATTTTTTTTCACAGAAAATAAAATATAATTCTATAACTTATTTTACATGTTATAATTGGTGTCTAAAAATATACAAAAAAAATTTTTTTAGTGATTTTTCAAATCATTTAATAATTATTTTTATGAGTCAAAGGTGACTCCTTTGAAAATGCACGGGTGAACAGTCACAGCGATAACTTTCTTCAGTATTGTCTGAAATAAAAAAATCAAACGTAGTTTTACTCAGTAGGCTTACTGTTATCGAGTGAAGCTCAATAAACAATTTATCTTAATAAATAACAAAATGGCGGACTGTTAAAAAAAATTTCAAAAATTGCTTGTTTTTTCGTAAGTAATTGTTAAAAAAATAGGAAAATGTTTATGTAAAATCATGAGCGAGGTTCACACGATAGCCACTCATGTGTAGAATAATGCCTCCAAATTGCAGACAGATCGGTTAAATAGATTTTGAGTAATCTTTGTCACCAGTTTAAAAAAAGTGGTTTTGAAAAAAACGCGTTTAAAGTTTTGGTAGCTGTCGCTCGCGCCCGTGCACTGTTTAATTCTACGCGCTGTAACTTTGTTAGTTCTTCAAATATCTGTCTAAAACTTTTACACGATATTTCTACGATATTGTAAAACAGTAAATTGTAAAAAAAATCCCACTGTGGGCCGGTGCACTGCAGAAGTAAATGCTTGATTTGACCAAATAAAAGTTCTGGTCCCACGTTTTGACCTACACATTTTTTTAAAGAAAAAACTTCACCTTTATGATAAAAAATTTTTTATAAAAATAAAAAATGTCCATTTGATAAAAAAATTAAATTTTATTTTTTAATTTAGTTTTTCAATGTCAAACAAATTTTTTTAAAAATTTGTTTACACAATTATAAAGTGCTGAAAAAAGCAGGAAAACCCAAAATATAAAACATCTTTTCGTTTTGTTTTAAAGAAACTACAAATTTTTAAAATATTCCAATGTAAATTTTTTACCTGGGTGGGTCACTTGACGTGGAATCCGTCATATATGCGTCATGAACACTTTTGGCCAGTCTTAGTTTTGCGCATATATGTGTCAGCGACAGTCAACGGATTAAATTCATTACAGTTACATTAAAATCGATGATGTTTTACAAAAGTTCTAATCTAATCTAATCTAATACCGAGATCGAGCTGGATTTTCCTCAAGAGGGGAAAGTAAGCACCTAGGTTATAGAACCCATTGTACCAGACTCCAGCTCGCTCGTTTATAGCAACCCCTTAAAGTCCTGTTCTTCTCCAGAAGTCCAGTATCTCTTCTATCGATAGGTTGCTCACCTGCTTAGGGTCAATAATTGCTTGACCCCAGCTAGATAGCCTGATCCTAGCTAACGCTGGGCATTCAGATAATATGTGAGTTGAAGTTTCGTTACTTTCCCCACACAGTCTGCACATAGGTGAAACTTGTCTGCCTATTTTATGCTGATGGTAGTTCAATAGTCCATGACCCGTAAGTAGACGAACTACGGTTCTAACTCTGATCTTATCGAGTTTTAGGAGATCGCTCGCTCGCCTCTTGTTGAGTGCTAACCCCAACAGAGTTTTCGCTTGCCTTCCCACCCCAACGTTCGCCCAATACTTCTCATGTTCCTTTTCACCCCATCTTTCTATGGCTCCCTTAACCAAGCATGGCATTATTGCCACTGCTGGTTCAGGACCTATAAATTTCGTCTCGGAACCGGTTTTCGCCAAGACGTCTACTCTTTCATTACCCTTGATTCCCGAGTGACCCGGTACCCAAATCAATGAAAGTCTATTTGTTGAACCCAACTCATCTAGTACGCTGCGGCATTCCCAGACGAGTTTTGATTCTATTGTGGGATTTTTCAGAGCCCCTAAGGCCGCTTGACTGTCCACACAAATACTAATCCTATTGCCCTTTGTTCCATTTCGAATGGATATTTGGGCGCAAGTTAAAATCGCACAGACCTCTGCCTGCCAGACCGTGGCATGTTGTCCTAATGACTCAGCCACTTTAATGCAGCCAGTTTTCCGATAAATTCCGAAGCCTGCACCGCAGTCCATCTTGGAGCCGTCTGTATACCAGACTTCGTCCCCAAGTGGAAAACCTTTCTTCCAGTCCATTCTGGAAGGTGTAATGATCTTAAAGCGGGGTTTAAATTTCACCCTCTTGATCATTCTATCCTGCACCATACTTAATTCTGGTATTGATAGAATTGAGCGTGGAAGCTTGGTGTGTATACCACCAACCTTCCACCTTCCCTGCGCAGTTAACCTGCTCATAGTAAGAGCCGCCTTTTTCACCGCGGCAATATGCAGAGGTGCCTCGGCAAGCATGAATCCCAACGCAGCTGTTGGCGTGGTCCTCATTGCCCCCGTAATACCCCTGAAAATCATTGCTTGCAGTTGGCCCAGTTTCTCTTTAACCGTTATCAGTTGAGTCCTGGACCACCAGACAACCACCGCGTGAAGAAACCTTGGTTTTAAGATCATCTGATAGAGCCAGTTGACCATATTAGGCCTTAGTCCCCATGATGACCCTATCGCCCTTCTACACGCCCAAAACGCGGTACAAAACCTGCTATACTGATATTCGAAATGTTCCCTCCAAACCAGCTTTTTATCCAGGATTACTCCCAGATACTTAGCCGATTCAGAAAAGGAAATCTCTTTTCCATAAAATATCGGTTTCTTCAAACTCGGTACCTTATATTTTCTTGTGAAAACTACTATATTCGTTTTCTCTGGGTTTACAGAAAGTCCAGTCAGATTGCACCAATCCTTGACAATCTTAAGCGCACGTTCCGTAAGTTCTAAGAGGGTCTCAATTGAGTGCCCTCTTATAATTATAAGGAAATCATCCGCATAACTTTGCGTATAATATCCCTGGCTATTGAGGTTTCTAATTAACTCATCTGCCACTAAGCACCACAATAAAGGAGAGAGAACTCCTCCCTGTGGGCACCCTTTTGAGACAAGGCCGGTTACCTTGGCCTCACCATACTCTGCCTCCAGGGCCCTTTCGCGAAGCATGCTGTCGATCCACTTAACTAGCGGCTCGGGCACACCTCGCATTCTGGCTGCCCTGCAGATAGTTTTGCTAGAGGTGTTAGGGAAGGCACCTTCGATATCAAGAAAGGTACCAACCGCATAACCACCACTGCTAATTTGTCCCTCTATTCTACCTACTGCCGAATGGAGGGCTGTTTCTACTGAGAAGCCTGCTCTATATGTATGCTGTCCCTGATGTAGGGGAAAATCTCTAAGACATTCCTGTCTAATAAACTTATCCACCAGTTTCTCTAACGTCTTTAATATAAAGGAAGTTAGGCTGATTGGTCTGAAGTCCTTCGCCGCAGTATAGCCTGACCGACCGGCCTTCGGAATAAACACAACCCTCGTCTTTTTCCAAGACTCCGGTGTATAACCAAGAGCTATACATGCTCTCATAATTTTACACAGGGGTACTCTAATACAATCCAATCCCTTTTGCAAAAGAACCGGATATATACCGTCCCCCCCTGAAGCCTTAAATGGTTTGAAAGTGCTTATTGCCCAATCAATCCCTTCCGGAGTTACAACCCTGGCTGCTAGTTTCCAGTGTTCCCGATATCCTCGGTTCCTACCTGGTCCTATGCCCTGGCTGTTCTCCAAACCTTCTCTAAAGTCCGGGAAGTTTACTCCCATCAGGTGCTTTAGACACTCCCTTTTATCCTGGGCATACTGCCCATTAGGCAGCTTAATAGTAGTTAATTTTGCCATTGGGTCTCGAGCTAGTACTTTATGAAGTCTTGAAGCTTCTGGTACCCTCTCGATTCCCTCGCAAAAACTTCTCCAGCTGACACCCCTTGCCCTATCTACTTCTTTCTTATAAGAATCGCGAGCGGTATGATATTCATCCCATGCTCGCTGATGCCTACGTTTCTTGGCTTTATTAAAAAGCTTTCTTACAGTTTTCCTATGTTCCTCCAAACGGGGGGTCCACCATTTACCACCCCCATTGAAGCCCATTTTCTTAACTACACAGTTCCTTTCAAAGGAACAGATAATAGAATCTCGCAGATATTCCGCTGCAAGCTCTAACTCCTCCATCGTTCCATAGGAAGTGGGGAAGCATGCCATGGAGGCCTTGAGGTCTTCACTATATGAAGCCCAGTCGGTACTCCTAGGATTACGTCCCCACTCCTGTTCCCGATCCTTCGATTCCAATCCAAACGTAATAAGCCTGTGGTCCGAGAGGGAATCTTCATCAGACACCCTCCAGTCCCTCACGCCATCACAAAAAGACTTGGAACAGATCGTAATATCCAACACCTCTTTTCTGTTAACAGTAACGAAAGTCGGCTCATTACCCTGATTTAAAATATCTAAATCTGTATCTAACAGAAAATCTAAAAGTCTTCTGCCTCTATCGTTAATGTCAGTGCTGCCCCATACGACATGGTGCGCATTGGCATCACAACCTATTATTAATGGGAGACCTTGCCGTTGACAGTAATCTACCAACTTCTCCACCTCTGCAGGTGGTGCGGGGTCATCCCCCGATCCCGGAAAATATGCGGAAGCTACTACAACCTCCCTTTTATTTCCGTTCTTTTCTAGGTACTTAGCCTTAACAACAACTAAGTCCCTGGTAGTTAATTTCAATAGAGGGAAAGCATCTAGACCTTTATAGATCAGACAAGCCCTTGGAACTGGTTCCTGTGGTGAACTGACTAGCACCCCACCGCCACTTAGACCTCTAATCTTACCCTTGTAAACCCAAGGTTCTTGAACAAAGGCTATAGCTGCCTGCATCCTTGCAAAGTTCTTGGCTAAAATCGCCGAAGCGCCCTTACAATGATGCAAGTTAATCTGCATACAGTGGATCCCGGAAGCAGCCATATTTAAGACTGACTCACGGTCCCCTCTGTCGCGTCCACACCTTGATCGCCAGCATCGTGATCCCCCAAAAGGGCTCTTCGACGCTCACGTGTGTGGTTTTATTTTTATTAGTTTCTGTAGTATCCATTATGGTCCCACGAGAAAAGAGGAAAGAAAGGTCATTCCTTAAAGAGCCTCTATTTAAGGAAAAGGCTAAATTACATCTGAAAGTTCGCCTGGTATCTCAGAGTCTCGTTCAAGATACCTCCATTCAAGCCCCACCCCGGGGACGGGTCGTCCAGAAGACGGGCCCTTCCTGTAACACAACCGTTCCCGAGCTTTACGGTTTACGGTTAATTGTGCCCAGCGAAGGTCGTCCCCCGTCCAACCCCCTCCCCACGGAAGAACCCGACGGATTTGTTAACCCTAGTATCATTCATCCATGGACACGAGTTCATCACGGATTGGGTGGCAGAGACTCGCGCCTCAATCACCATGGCACAGCCAACGTAACCATGGAAGGGTTTCTTCTTGGTCAGACTTCCACCAGTAGGAAGTCTTCGGAATGGACCCGCGGTTAAGCCTCTGTCCATCCCGTCTCTCTCGATATCCCTCTAAATCCCCGTGCCCTGAGACACTGCCCAGCGAAACACAGAAGATTCGGTTTCTGTAGCGGCCGACCCATTTTGAAGGGTTCGCCCCCTCAGTCCCCACAAGAGATATCGAGAAGTAGCCTCCCACTGGGTAAAAGCCCCTCGTGCACCTCCCACCAACGGCAAGGTCTTGAAACCCCTAGGGAGGGTTTATAAAAGTTATATGGCATTGAAAATAGCAGTGTTACTTAAAATGTCAAAACTTTAACCCCCACTACTTTTTTTAATTGTTTTTTAAATGAGCTAATATTTTACAAATTTATTACTTTCATTTAGGACAACAATGTCCCATAGTATCAAGCCAATCCCAAAACTTTCAATTTTTGGCTGGGACGTTTGAGAAATAACCCGCGTGGAAATGAAAGTACGGGCAAAGTCCAGCAAAGTCCATCAAAGTACAGAATAGTATGGGCAAAGTACAGTAAAGTACGGCTAATGAGCGTTTCCCATACTTTGAGATGTACATGGTTAACAACGATATTTAAAGTACGGGGACAGTTCGGCAAAGTACGGGATCAAGAAAATAGGATTTTCGGGAATATTTTCGAATAGAGAACTACACCAATGTATTAGAGGCCAGTTTTTTGGGAAATATTAAATCAGAAAATTCAAAATCTAAATCTTTAGAGTTCGGCAAAGTACGCGAAAGTACAGCAAAGTATGGGAGAGTAAAAAAATAGTTTTTTATCCCACATGCACAAAAACGGCGCTTTCTGATAGCAGCCGACAGGGAGGAAAGACATTCATTTCTTCGACCGTATGAAAATGGCGGCCGTGTTCTCCCAAGGGCAAGAAAATTAGCTGTTCACATGCATTTTTCTTGCCCAAGGGAGAAATCGGCCGCCATTTTCATACAAATCGAACAAGTGAATGACTTTTACTCCCTGTCGTCTGCTATCTGAAATCGCCGCTTTTGTGCATTAGGAATAAAAAATATCGTAAGTAACACGAGAATAAAGGCAGCCAATTTCTTTACAATGATTTTTGTGACACGAGTGGAGGTCTCGGGGCGCCTACGGCGCCCTCGACCTCCACTCGTGTCACAAAAATCACCGTAAAAAAATGGCTGCCTTTCTCCTCTTGTTGCTTAATATACTATTTTTTTACTATTAAATATAAAAATTGAAATTCTGAATTTTTAGAGTTCGGAAAAGTACGGGAAAGTACAGCAAAGTATGGGAGAGTAAAAAAATAGTTTTTTTTTTAATAATTAAATTAGAAAAAAAAATTCTGAATTTTTAAAGTTCAGCAAAGTACAGAAAAGTACAGCAAAGTATAGGAAAGTAAAAAAAGTGTTTTTTTGGGAAATCTTAATTAAGAAAATTTAAAATCTGGATTTTTGGAGTTCGGCAAAGTACAGAAAAGTATAGCAAAGTATGGGAGAGTAAAAAAATAGTTTTTTTTGAAATATCAAGTTAGAAAATAAAATTCTCAATTTTCGGAGTTCGGTGAAGTACGGGAAAGTACAGCAAAGTATAGGGGAGTAAAAAAATATTTTTTTTTGAAATAATAAATTAGAAAATAAAATTCTGATTTTTTGGAGATCGGCAAAGTACGAGAAAGTACAGCAAAGTATGGGAGAGTAAAAAAATAGTTTTTTTTACTATTAAATCTGAAAATTGAAATTCTGATTTTTTGGAGTTTGGCAAAGCTGAACTCCAAAAATCCAGATTTTAAATTTTCTTAATTAAGATTCCCAAAAAAAACTATTTTTTTACTCTCCCATACTTTGCTGTACTTTCCCGTACTTTGCCGAACTCCAAAAATCCAGAATTTTGCTTTCTAATTTAATATTTCCAAAAAAACTTTTTTTTTACTCTCCCATACTTTGCTGTACTTTCCCGTACTTTGCCGAACTCCAAAAATCCAGAATTTTGTTTTCTAATTTAATATTTCAAAAAAAACTATTTTTTTACTCTCCCATACTTTGCTGTATTTTCCCGTACTTTGCCGAACTCCAAATATTCAGAATTTTATTTTTTAATTTAATATTTTAATGAAAATGTATTTTTTAAGTCTCCCATACTTTGCTATACTTTCCCGTACTTTGCCGAACTCCAAAAAATTAGAATTTAATTTCTAATTTAATATTTCAAAAAAACTATTTTTTTACTCTCCCATACTTTGCTGTACTTTTCTGTACTTTGCCGAACTCCAAAATTCCAGATTTAAAATTTTCTTAATTAAGATTCCCAAAAAAACACTTTTTTTACTTTCCTATACTTTGCTGTACTTTTCTGTACTTTGCTGAACTTAAAAAATTCAGAATTTTTTTTTCTAATTTAATTATTCAAAAAAAAAATATTTTTTTACTCCCCTATACTTTGCTGTACTTTCCCGTACTTCGCCGAACTCCAAAAAATCAGAATTTTATTTTTTAATTTAATTATTAAAAAAAAACTATTTTTTTACTCTCCCATACTTTGCTGTACTTTCCCGTACTTTGCCGAACTCTAAAGATTTAGATTTTGAATTTTCTGATTTAATATTTCCCAAAAAACTGACCTCTAATACTTTGGTGTAGTTCTCTTTTCGAGAATATTCCCGAAAATCCTATTTTCTTGATCCCGTACTTTGCCGAACTGTCCCTGTACTTTAAATATCGTTGTTAACCATGCACATTCCAAAGTATGGGAAACGCTCATTAGCCGTACTTTACTGTACTTTGCCCATACTATTCTGTACTTTGATGGACTTTTCTGGACTTTGCCCGTACTTTCATTTCCACAAGGCTTTTATTATTTTATAAATATCGCGTCAAAAATAGCAGGGTTACAAGATAGGACTATTTTGTAAATTAAATTTTTAAATGGCTGACACAAAATGTCGACTAAAGTTTTTTTTTAAACAATATTATGAACAAATAGAAAAAATTTTCAAAAGTAGTTAATTTTGCTTGAAACTTGTTACTCGGGAGTTTCTGGGGTCGCTGATGACGAATATGATCTTATTACTTGAAAATTCAAAATGCGGGATCCAATATGGTGGATGAGAAATTAAAAAAGTAATTGTATTCTCTTGAAACTTGTTACTTGGGGGTTTTTGGGGTCACTAATAACAAATATAACGTTATAACGTTATATTTGTTATTAATTAACTATAGTTTTCAAAAATTTAAAATGGCGGATCCATTATGGCTGATGAAAATTATTAAAAACAATTGTATTCTCTTAAGTTTTAAAAAATTTGAAATGTTGGATCTAATATAACGGACAACAAGTAATTAAATTTAATTTCAATAGAAGCCATTTGAATATTTAAAATATTTAGAATATTTCCTGATTCTTACTGTGTAAAGGTAAAAGTTTTTTGGGGATTCTTATTTTAAATTTTTTCATATTTTTTTGCTTTTATACTTATTATTTTCTTTTATTTTATATTTTTTGAACATTTTTTAGGAAAATTTAAATCAAAAACCTTCGAGTAACAAGTTTTATGCAAAATTAACTATTTTTGAAAATTTCTTCCATTCGTTTATAATATTGTTAAAAAAAGTAACTTTGTCGACATTTTCTTGTGGTAGCCATTTAAAAATTTAATTTCCAAAATAGTTCTATCTTGTAGCCATACTATTTTGGACGCGATGTTTATAACAGTAGAAGGTAAGTTGAAGGATTTAGCTATAAATTTTTTTTTAAAAACAATAAAAAATCTTAAAAAATTGTGTTTTTTTATGTTGTATAAATTGTTTATTTATCATTTTTTAGTTTTTTGAGCACACCAAAATTTTTACATACTTAATGGGTGAACATTTTTGTACGTAGTGTAAATATGACTTAAAATGTGAAATCAAAGTGTGGTAAAAAATTGTTTTAAACAAGTCTTTTAACATTTTTTTCCTAATTTTACATTTTAAAAATGAACATTTTTTGACCTACAAGTTTTTTTTAAATCAACTGATTTTAAATTGTAAACAATTCAAAAAATAGGCTGTTTTTTTAAACAAATGACGATAATTTTCTTAAAAATTATCGTACAATAATTTTTAAAAAAGCATTTTAAAAGTGACAAAATAAGGTTTCGATTGAATTTCATGAAATAATTGTGTTTTCACTTGTTAAAAAATTACATTTATTGAAAATTTACCCACAAAAATAAAAAATATTGTTTATTACTAATTGCATTTAAACAATTAAGAACTTTTTTTTTAATTTATTATTTAAATATTATGAAAGTAGAAAACATTAGCTTCGAAATGAGACCTTAATAAACTTTTTATGTTTACTAGAAATTAAAATAAATAACTTTTTGTAATGTCTTTATTTGCCGTAGGGTGGGCAAATTCTTTTGAGCGACACCGTACATTTTAAGGTCTTTAGAACTTACTTTAGGACCCTAATCAGTGATGTATATAGACAGCGAGTGAGACATGTGCAAATTCTTCTACTTCTTGAAAAACTAGCTGACATATTGTATCTGACATTTTGAATTTTTAAGAACTAACGTTGAATTTGTCATCAGCGACCCCAAAAACCCCTAAGTAAAAGGTTTCAATCAACTTTGTATTATGAAAAATTGACATCATATAATCATTTTGCATATATAATTCAAAAATTGCACGATTTTTTAATGATTTTTTTTAAATCTTAAATTTAAATGTCAAAAAAAAATTTTTAACGGTTCACATTTCCATAAATCGTGCACTTCATTGTTACACTTTCCAACTATATATCGTCCTTTTGTAAATAAACTTTTGATTTTTCAAAATGGCGCCTAAAATCTAAAGAATTTATGAAAATTTAAAATTTATTGTTGGATGTAAATTTTTTTTTAATTCGGCTTGAAAATGCTTACTCGCGGGTTTTTGGGGTCGCTGATTATAAATCTAAAATTACTTTTTCAAAATTCAATATGGCGGATCCAATATGCCGGTCAAAATTTTCAAAAATCAGTCGGATTCTCTTAAAAATCCTTACTCGGGGGTTTTGGAAGCAGCTGATTACGAATCTGATATTAGTTTTTTTTAAATTCAAAATGGCGGACAATTTTTTTAAAAATCAGTTGGATTCTATTGAACATCCTTACTCGGGGGTTTTCGGGGTCGCTGATTACGAATTTAATATTACTTTTTAAAAATTTAAAATGGAAGATCCAATATGGCGGAGAACATTTTCAAAAATCAGTTGGATTCTCTTGAAAATCCTTACTTGGGGGTTTTCGGGGTCGCTGATTACGAATCTGATATTAGGTGAACCAAAATTAAAAATGGTGGATGCCATATAGCGTGTTACGTACAAAGTACCTAACAGCTATTTCTTTATTAATATCTTATTATCGCTACAGAAGTTTAGACAGAAATTTGTCGAATGCGTATTCTTTTCATATTACATTATATTGTATATAAATTGCTCACAAATTTATAACCACTATAAATGCTCTATTTCTGTTTTAAAATTTATACAGTACACATATTTTATAATTTAAAAAGCAAAATATAATTCCATTTGAGAAATAATTAAATGTATGGCATCCACTGACTACGAGAACTAATACAACCATAGATTCCTTGTGTTACGGTCACATATACAAGCTCGCTATACATGCCTCTTCTCGTTGCCTTATCTCTCCTATGTAAACCCTCGCTTTTCCCCTTTGGGCCCACAATCTTATTGACAAGAATAGTATAACTAATTCACATGCATTGTCAGCTGACAAAACGCTTTATGATGCGTACATATTTTATTTTGATTTATGCACAATTCCAAATCAATGAAATAGTAATTCGACAATAGATAAACATTTGTTGTAACTTTGGTTAACAACAAAATGCCGGGAGACGCATTCTTATTCTCTAAAGTGAATTTGTTAGAAGTTCCATTATACAGAATTTTAAGTGGAAGTAATGTCCATTATCAGTATTTTTATTTATCTTAGTTATTAAATATTTTACAGTGTAGATAATCAAAATATATAATAAAAAAATTAGAATTTAAACAAATTTGCAAGAGTATTAATTTGTAAATTGGATAAGTTTTGTTTAACAGAATTTAATATTTCAGAATTTTATTTTACTGGAAATTTCGATTTTGAGAATTTTTATTTGCTGTGATTCTCATTTAAAAGAATTTTCAAAGTACATAATTTATACTTAATCGAATTATCATTATACAGAATTCATATTAGAATAAATTTTGTTTTCTCGAAATTTTCATTTGCTAAAATTTATATGAAATAGAATAGTTATTCAAAAAATTTTTTAATTGATAGAAGAAATGATAGAATGAATTCTTTCTTAGCTGAATTTTCATTTCTAAAAATATTAAGTGGCATATATTTTATTTGAGAAACTTTTTATTTGACAGAAATTTCAAAAAGCAGAAATTCAATTAAACAGAATTTATGATTAGTAGAATTTCCATTTGTCAGAATGTTCATATGCTGTATATTTTATTTTATAGAATTTAAATGTGACAGAATTGCAGTATGCACGAATTTCTAATTCACCGATAGGGTAACTGCACCAATTGCCGAGGGTGCTCCAATTGTCGAGGATAATAATTTTCTTTTTTAGATAAATAGTATAATATATAATATTTAAGAACCAAAAAAATTTCTAAATAATCTTTGTATTTTCAACTGTATATTTATATATACAAATTTCGTAGCGATTCTACTAAAATAATTATTTAATTAATATTATAATTCACTGCTGTGAAATTTACACGAATCTCCATTTTCTTAATACTTCAGGTTGATTAAAACAGATTTTTAGAAATGCAAATTAAACGTATTTATAATGACTTTTTGTGTACAAAATTATTATTATAATTTTGTACACGAACTAAATTAATTTTGTATGCATGTTTTTTTGTTAAAAAAAAATATTTAATATTTTTTAAAAACAAATCATCGGTATTTGGTTCCTTTTTTTTGAGAGTTCCATTTTTCGAGGTAATGACTCGAAAATTGGTGTAGTCACTTTTTTCGCTGATGCACCATTTATCGATGGTTAAGTGTTTATTTACTAAACGTCAAACATAAATGCCAAACATTTATAGGTACAGAGAAAAAGAAAAAAAATGCTCCAAAAATTTACAACCAACAGAAAATAATCAACCAAAAAAACGAGGAAGACCGAAAAAAAATTAATAAAAAAAATGCAAAATTCAAAACTAAAAAATTTTGTACTATAGTTTAATTATAATTAACCATTATATTTACAGTTTGTAATTAAAGTTTATTTTATTCGTTTACAAATTTAATGTGACTTAAATTAATTTATTTTTTCAATTAATGTCTGATTAACAAAATTGATTAAATTTAATTAACTTATATTTATAAAAGTTTAAAAAACAGTTAAATAATTTTCTGTCCTGTATCATCTACTATAAAAATGTTTTATATCGATATTATAAATTATTCAATTATAGTTAAATAAATATATTTGTTTTCTGGTAATGTTCTATAATATTTTTATCAAAAAAATAAATATCTACTCGATTTTCTAATATCTGTACAGGTTAATTGTTAGGTTATATTGGGTTATATGTTTAAAAATGTCATACCCTCGACAATTGGAACAGACCCTCGAGAAATTAGCACAAGACCATCGAAAAATGGTGCTTTTGCTCGATTGACTTTTAAATATATTTTTTGCTTAACAATTTAGTTTATATTAAAAAAATAAATATGAATATTAAACATTATTAGATCCTTCGTCCAAATATACAAAAATCAAATTTTAAAGTGCATTTACTTCCGAGAAAAAAAATGTCAAAGTCACATGTTGCCTAAAACCCTCGACAATTGGTACAGTTACCCTATATCAAGCACACGAAAGTATAATTAACAGAAATATAATTTGTCCGAAAAGACTCCATTAGATAGATTTGTTGTCTCTCTCTAACTAATGGAGCATTGTCGGGCACATTAAATTTCTGTCAACTAAACTTTCGTCAGCTTTAGATGTCGGTAAAGTAGAAATTCGTGCATATGTCAATTCTGTTACATTTAAATTCTTTAGATGAAATTTCTAGCATATGAACATTCTGACAGATGGAAATTCTACTAATAATAAATTCTGTACAATTGAATTTCTGCTTTTTGAAATTTCTGTCAAATAAAAAGTTGCTTAAATAAAATATATGCCACTTAATATTTTTAGAAATGAAAATTCAGCTAAGAAAGAATTCATTTAATTATTTCTTCTATCAATTAAAAAATTGTTTAAATTACTATTCTATTTAATATAAATTTTAGCAAATGAAAATGTTGAAAAATTAAAATTCGATCTAATGTGAATTCTGTTTAATGAAAGTTCGATTATGAACGAATTTTGTGTTATAAAAATTCGTTGAAATAAAAATAAATGTAAATAAAAATTTGCAAAAACGAAATTTTTAATAAAAAAAATTATGAAACATAATAATTCTTTCCAACGAAACTTCTACTATTTACAAAACAATATTTTTGTAAATTTATTTAAATTCTAATTTCTTTATTAAATATTTTGATAATCTACTCTGTAAGACAATTATTAACTAGGATACATAAAAAGACGGATAAAGGAAATTTCTTCCACATAAAATTCTGTATAATGGAACTTCTAACAAATTCACTTTAGAGAATAAGAATGCGTCTCAATGCCGGAGGACATTAAATTACATGTATATGTGTATATGTATAACTATGCATGAAAAACACATATACTAGTAACTTATATCATGTAGGACTAATATAATTACAACAAAACAAATTATATTTACCAGTACAACTAAGACGAATAATAATTTTATTAATTAAAATAATATAATTATTATTTATTTCTTAGTTATTTTAAAATAAGGTGTCGAAAAATATCATATTAACAGACTATTTTCGTTCTCAGGAGCTACCGTGAGATCTAAAAGGTCAGCAAAAATGCAACGTCCAATGGGCCCATAAGTTTTTCCTACTCCTACTCCTAAATTTTTGTTTTCCCCACCTTGACAAAGAAGGCAAGGGTTAGAGGCTTGTCGCGAAATTTCAATTATTGCAGTACGATTTTCATCTTCAATCGATCAACACCTGTCCTGGCTTCGGTCTGGCAGATCTGTTGATCGCGAGAAGATTGTGATTTAGCCCGTCCGCGACCCGGAACCCGAATTTTATAATTTAGGCCAGACGTTAACTTCTAAAAATTCTCTAAGCCGGTGGAGTCCAGTGCGGGCTGATTTTGGTGAGATTTTGGAATTGTTAATTTATTAAACAGTTCTAAAATCTTGTTACTAGTATAACCGGCCGGTTGCATAGATATTGCCCGCGTCCGTCTCAAATATCAGTAGCCCACAAGTCTGATCAAAACTCATTATTAAACTATCGGTTGCATAGATATTGCCCGGACTATTTTAATAAAGAGTAAATTCATAAGTGCGATTAAGGATTATTGGTAAGTCTGTATCGTTCTAATAATAAATTCTCTCTTATACTGATACAACATCTTCCACTAAAACATTTGCAAGTCTTGTTAATTTTATGTATTCTTTCTGTTATTGTCTTTAAATAAACTTTATAATGTAAAGTGCTAAATCTGTTTTATTTTCTTAAAACTCCTGAAATAGAGTCCAGACAATTAAAACTAACTTAACGAAGCATCGCAGGTTTCTTTTAAAAGTAGGATAACGGTCCCGCAAATTAAACAAGGTCCTTCAGACCTTGGCAGCTTGGTGCCTCCCCAAATAAGAATTTAGAGCCATCTCAAAAGCTCAATATTTAAAACAATAAATTCTGGTTTGTAACAAGCTGATGGTGGCAGCGGTGGGATTTTCCTACGCGTTACCACCCTGCTTCGTTACCTGGTAACATTTGTTACCAATAGCACCAATTTTCACATTTTTAAAAATTTTAAATTTTAACATAATCGCTAAATCAAGGGTCTTTGTTTCCTCTCTTATATCTTGCCTGCCTTTTCTTTATTAATTTCTTTAAACTATATTTAATTCGAACCTTATAATTCATTAATAACAGGAATAATAAATGTAAAATATATAAAGGATCACTGTTTTAGAGAAACTACGAATTTGGCTCTCTAACCAAAAGGTTGTTGATGATAACTTATTCTACGTTTTCGATTTTGGCTCTCCAACTGAAAAGTTGTTGATGACGACTTAATCAATTAAGACATTGACTTTTAGTATTTTACCTATTTTTCTATACTCCTAATTCCGATCAGAAAATTAAGACTTCTTGTTTTAAACGAAATTAGAAATTTGGCTCTCCGACTAGACGTTGATGATGACTTAATTCTAATTTATTCCTGAAGCATTAATTGTAAACAATTGATCGAAAATAGAAACGAGTTAAATTAAAATAGAAATAAATTTTTCTTGTGATTATGAGTCAGGTTTGGAATGCCTAGCAAGTTTAGACGGCGTAGTAACCTAGAAGTAGTAATTTCCAAAAATTCAGTGCAGGAAAGCAGAATTGAGAGTGTTCTTTGTAATTCACAAGAATACTTTAAGAAACCTTTAACACCCCCTATTATAAGGAAGCAACCTCTAAACGATTAAAAAGAATTTTCTGATTTCTTTGAACACCTTCTAAACAAGACCGAGGCTGAAATTAATAAAAATAATAAACGTCGCGAAATTGAGAAGAAAGTTAAATTAGCCCTAGAGCTACGCGAATCAAATAATTAAATTTTGCTTGTGTATTGTTAGTTTACTTTACATCCGTATGTCAATCTTACAAAATTTTAATGACTTCGGAGTCATTGTTATTAATTCCGAGTTCTTACAAAACGAAGTAGTGAATGTACCTCTAAACAGTTTCTATAAGCATAACTACATTTGTCAAACTGCTTTAAACTAGACTGCCCCATTTTAGGACAGCCGACTGCAGACTATGTTAACGACACTTACATAGACATTTTAGGCGTGGTATATTTTCACTTTGAAAATCAAGAATTGTGTTTTTTTGTGTCCACCGTATGGCGATACATTTTTAAAGCACTTTAACATATCATCTGTCAAACCGACAATTTAAAAAAAAAAAATTTATATGTATTTTTTGTAGTTCAAGAGTAGTACAATACCCTACTGCAATTTAATTTTCCTAAGAATATTTCTATTCTTCAATAAAAATTGTTGAAAAAGCTTATGTTTTGAACAAGTCAAAGTGGTGTAACCCCTTAAAATAATTCTCTTATTTCCTACCGTCGGAACTTGATTGTTTGGCGGGCGAAGATACCTTTTATTGTTTTTTTTTACTTTACTCTTGCCAGGCTTCTCAAATTTGGGCGGCCTAAGCACTACACACACGCACAAAACAGTTCACAATTTGAGGGACAAAGAAAATATAAAATAGGCAAGCACTTACGCACTGAATTTGATATTTTAATTTTACTCAAATTTTTAGTCTGTGATTAAAAAAAATTTTTAAAAAAATTATTATCTTCAATTATTAACTTGAATAAAAAAAATGATTAACGAAAATAATTAAATTTGGTCGGACTTCACTAAGTGAAGTTTTATCCTTTTTATTTATTTTCGTCTGTCCTAAATTTGGACACTATCTCGTAGTGGTCCGTCAAATTAGGAGCCGATTAACAAACGGGCGCGTCCCGGCGTTTCGCAATCCGTTGATGCCTCCACGAGAAGCTTACTAAGAGAGCGAAAGTTGTACTACAAATTTTGAAAACGTTACAAAATTTTACAAAATTCAAAATTTTAAAAAATTTAGAAAACGTTAATTGCTCCTCTAGTCCTTGCTTCTAAATCTGGGGGAAGATTTGGGATTAGAAGAGGTGGTTGTGGGAGTAGAAGTAGGGTTGGAACTTAAGGCCCATTGGTCAAGAAGATTTTTGCTGACTTGCGAATCTCACGCTTAGCGTGAGAACGGAAAGCTGTCAAGAAAAATCTGATACTTTTCTGGAATTATTATTTTCAATAATTTCAAAAAGTAAAAAATTTTTTTTAAAAATTGTTTATTATTGTTGTTATTATTAAAAAAAATATATAATTATTTATAATTATAATGATTAAAAATTATTCATAATTATAAACAAAACTGTACTAAAATTAGTGCTAGTGTTCTAGTTATAATTGTTCAATAACTAAGAAACACTATATAATTGTGTGTGACAAAAATTTTAAAATTTTCCCTTTAATTTAGTTGAGCTTGAAAAGAAATAATATTTAATTCAAGTCATCGCACGTGCGTTTGTTTAGCAGGCGAGAAAAGTGAAATTTGATACTTTTCTGGAATTATTATTTTCAATAATTCCGATTATAAAAAAATTTAATAATAAATAAAAAAATTAATAATTAATAAAAATTGAAAACAAATTGTTTATTGCTATTATTAATAAATAATTAAAATTATTTATTAATAAAATTGCACTAATTATTAGTGCTGGTCCTCTGGTTATAATTGTTTAATAATCTCAGAAACACCTCATAATTTTGAATGGGGAAAATAATTTTGAATAAACAATTTCCCTCTATTTTGTTGAGTTTAAAAGGAAATAATATTTAGTTCGAATCATTGCACGTGCGTTTGTTTGAAAGCACATGGGACCTAGGGGAAGGATGGAACGAAGGAAAAGAAGCAACGAGTAGAGACCAACCATGTGTGAGTGGCCCGTGCTATACATAGTATGCCTGTGTGCGTGCCGCTATGCTAGTACTGTCCCAGAGAGTTGTATGTGTGCGTATGCATTGCCGCAGCCACCCAAATATGTATAGGTGCAAGGCAATATACGTACAGGCGATTATTTCTTTCTTATAATTATAATTCTATTTCAAAATTAATAAAAGATTCCATTTTTTAAAATGTTATAACAATCATGTATATGTGCATACGTATATAAACATACACTTTTTAGAAGTCGCTATAATTTTTTTTAGAAAATAAAAAAACTCATTATTTTGAGTAATGTGTCGACATATATATTTATCATGTATACAAGGGTGTTCATCTTTTTTAATAGTGCTTTTGACACTTTTTCTCTTCAAAATTGCAAATTTCAAAAATTAACAAAATGGCGGCCGTTTTTCAAAAAATATAAGATCTCAATTTTCTCCAAAACATTATTTTTTATTTTTCTGAAAATTTTTTTGGGGTTTCTAGATAAAAAAATTACCCTTTCAAAAAAGGTGACTTTTTCTTAGTAAAGTTAATCTTTAATATTTTATTTATTAATAAATATTCCAATAAACATAGTTATTTTTAAAAATTTTTTAAAATGGCTGCCATTTAGTTAATTTTTGAAATTTTTTAACTTTACTAAGAAAAGTCACCTTTTTTGAAAGGGTTATTTTTTTATCTAGAAACCACAAAAAAATTTTGAGAAAAATAGAAAATAAAGTTTTGGAGAAAATTGAGATCTTATATTTTTTGAAAAACGGCCGCCATTTTGTTAAATTTTGAAATTTTCAATTTTGAAAAGAAAAAGTGTCAAAAGCACTATTAAAAAAGATGAACACCCTTGTATACATGAAAAATATATATGTGGACGTCCACATGAAAAGGGCCCATTTTGTCGGTCATTTTCAAAAGTAATCCGTATTTTAAAAATGGAGGTGTGGAAAAATTTAAAACCTTTTGATTTTTCATCTTTAAGGTGTCCTGGACTGTAAACAATTCTTATCTGAATAACTTTCTAGAAGAACCAGAGATATTGATGTTAGAGTCTTTTTTTTGTAATTGTCGAAATGAAAATTTGGATATTGCGTCAATTTTTTTATAATAGAGACTGTCAAAAAATTTTAAATAAGTTTAATATCTATTCTTTTTCTTCAAATGACACAATAAAATTGTACCTAATCATTAATCTCGTAAAAATTGGTTTTTCAATAGAAAAACTGTCCTTTTTAGAAAAGGGCCCATATTGTCGATTTTTCGTGTTTTTAAAATTAAGAGGGGGGGATGGTTTTAAAAATTAAAAACCTGTTGGTTTTTTATCTTCAAATTGCCCTGAACTGGAAACAATTCTTATCTGAATAACTTCCAAGAAGAACCAGATATACAACAATTAGTTGGTATCGCAATCTTTAATTCCGTTTTTCTCGAAATGAGGTTTTTGGCGTTCTGAACTTTGAAATTCCGTAACTCAGCGAATTTTTAACCAAAAAAGTTCTAAGACCACTCAAAATTTTCCAAATTTTGCCAGGAATACGCCCATATAGATAACTCCAATAGTGCCAAAATGGGCCCTTTTCATGTGGACATGAAATAATGAGTTTTTTTATTTTCTGAAAAAAATTATATAGCGACTTTCAAAAAGTTTTAGCGAACATGAGACCTTTTGGAAAAAGTTCCTTTTTCCATCTAGAAACCACACTAAAATTTGC
Organism: Leptopilina heterotoma; assembly: GCF_015476425.1. NCBI lineage: Eukaryota > Metazoa > Arthropoda > Insecta > Hymenoptera > Figitidae > Leptopilina > Leptopilina heterotoma. The sequence goes on from NW_025111111.1 coordinate 404,984, forward strand.
AGAAAATTAAAAAATGATGTTTTTGAGAAAATTGGCTTTTTTGATTTTTTAAAAAATGGCCGCTATTTTGTTAATTTTCAAAAATTTTCAAGTTTGTAAATAAAGAGTATCAAAAACACTACTAAAATCAAGAAACAGAATTGAAAAATATTGATTTTTGTAAAAACTAGAAAGATTTAAAAATAATTTTTCAGCTGTTTAGCTCTAAAATCACTATGTGCCTTAAAATTTTCAAATACTCATAACTCTGCGAAAAAATTTTTTTTCGCCAAACCAAAAAATACGTATCTCTTTATTTGTCCTAAAAAACAAGAAAAATCATATTAAACTTGATTTAGAATTTTCAACCCATTCGCCCTGCATGAATTGAAATAGAAACAGCCTATGTTTATTCTGTATTAAAAACCAAATCACTAATGAACCCGTCGTTGTAACCTACGAAAGACAACCACATAGAGAGTCAGAAGTAGACATTAAACCTTATTTAAATGAAAATGTAAAACTTAGGGATGCTATAGTCAGCAAAAATAATATCCCCACCTGTATCGTTTCACATTCGACATGAGCTGCAAACCGTTTTTGCAACTCAGTCTCATTTCTACCTTTGAAGTGTATTATTAATTTCGTTAATAAATTGTCACTCTCAGAAGTGATATAAAATAAACTTTGTCTATTTTATAAATTAGACCATAACAATAGCATTAAACAATTTTAAAATTGTTAATTAACAATGCAGTCAAACATTCTAAATACTAAACTTTATACAATTATTTAATAAAAATAAAATTTAATTTTAATTTTATTAAAATTAATTATTTGTTTATTTATTATATTTATTAATTATTGGAATTAATTAATTTGAAAAAAGGGTTAAATGGGTAAATCTTGGAAAATTTTATATGTAACTGTTTGTTGTAGAAGTTTGAGTTTTGAAACATTTTCAATTTCAGTTAATGTATTTTAAATTTTGTTTGACATTCAGTGATTCTAATTTTAATAATACCCAATTAATAGTTTTGATTATTTATATTAGTAATTATTAACCTAATAATTATTATTATAATAGTAATTTTAACTATTATCAATTAATGGGTATTAAATAGGAAATAAACAAATATTAAATTTTAAAAACAAGTATTGAGGTGATTATAGAGAGCAATTAAAATAATATCTAAAACATGGGTATTCATTGCAGAAGACGCTTATCACCTCTCGCGAGTCAGGTTACGGCGAGTGACCATAACTCCTTAGACGTGAGTCTGTTGGAGATAACTGACAACGTCCTTGAAATTAGAGCTCTTCTGCATACCTTTAAAGACAAGCCTTAAGTATTTAAAACGTAAATAAGTAATAACATGAATTTTGATCATAATCATTTTGATAATATGAGTTCTAAATGTTAAATTTAATCGGGTTGTTGCGCAAAACAACAAATACGATAACTAAATTTATAAAAAGAATTTTTTATAAAAAGAAGAGGTGTTTTTCTGTGTTCATTCTATTTTCCAATTTTCTTTCTTTCAAACAAATGTTCTTATATTAAAATAATTTTAATAAAGAACTATTATTCGTATATTATGGATTGTTAAAAGGGATTTCGTTGAATAAAAGTATTCTATTTGACCATGTTTCGAGTATTGAAAAAAAAATTTAAATGAAATTACCAAACTTTTTAATTAGGGGAGGGTAGGCTACATTGAACCGGGTATTTTATAAAGTCCAAGAACTAATTAAATTTTACTAATTTCGATCAGGTTTTTGTATCAAAATTAAGCTGAAGTACTCCTTTAGTTAATACACACGTTACAAACACAAATTATTATGATTAAATAATTAAATTTAATTTTTTTCTAGCCAGTTACACTTTTCTTATTTTGAAGAATGTGTGTCTACATTGAACCACCTCTAATAAAACACTACAATTTACTTCAAAAATAATATTTCCACTTACACATTGTAAAAAATCTTATTTTCCACTCAAAAAAATAGAAAATTGTTATTTAATTGTTATTACTTGTTAATATAGGAGATTAATGTATTTTAATGTCAGGTTAGTTAGGTAAAGTGACAGTTTGAGTTTTTCTCGTTCACAATTGTGATGAAAGCACGTCTTCCAGTATTTTTCTTAATAATTAGTAGAGCAGACAATTTTACAACTCTTAAAATTGAAAATTCTTTGCTTTTTCGGGTGGTTCAATGATGCCGCACTCACTGTATTCACATGACATTCACAACAAAAATTGTTTATAATAAATTTGTGTAAGATTTAAAGTTCTTTATCACATCGGAATATTGAAGTTGACACCCTAAGCGAAATAAATCGCAAGTTTACTAATTTTTAAAACTTCCTACTTCAATAAAAAAACGTCATTATAATTCCACCAAATTTTTTGTTTTGTACGTGAAAAACAGTTTTTTTAGTTTTTCTTTGTAAATAATAAACCTACGTGCCCGAAATTTTTGGACATAGTTTGTTTTAGTAAAACTAACTTATATATTAAATAAGAAAAAATTTCACTCAGTCATTTCTCAGAAAATTGAAGTGGTTCACTGTTGACGCTGGTTCAATGTAGCCTACTCTCCCCTACTTCAATTAAAAAGATATATTATTTATGAAATTCACTTACATTAAAAGAAAATTAATTACATTTTTCAATAAATAATTTTTGCAATCTCCAAATAAAATTTTTCAAGTCACAATGAGTTTTGTTAATTAAATATTTGAACATTTTTTTATAATTTTGGTGCGCTCATTTCATGAACACTTTGCTTCCTCATAGAGATAATAATAATAATAGGAAAATATATGAATAACTTTTTATAAATATGGTAAAAGTGATTGAATCTTGGGTCAATCAATGTATTTTTAAATACTCTACAATATAGTTATAATAGTTTAATAGTTAAACAAAAATTTTGAAACAAAAAAGTTGAGAAAATGTCATTTTCCACAATTTTTGGTTTTTAAAATACCAATAATTTCGAAATTTATTATCGAATTAGGTTTAAAAATAGTTCAATCGAATCGTTTTATAATGCTCTACAAGTTGGTAACGATAATTTTAAGATTACTTCTACATTTTTTAATAAAATTTTCAAAAAAATATTTTTTTCCAAAATTTATGATTTTTAAAAGTTTAATATCTCCGGTTAATATGGACGAAAAATGTTCAATTAGGACTCAAAAGATGCGTTTAAAAAAACTCTACAAAATTATTGAAAAACATTTATAGGTGTCCTAACATTTTTTTAAAGTTATGGGCAAAAACGTGTTTTTGGAAAATTATAAATCCAAAAAAAAATTAGTTAAACTTTATTAATCTATGACAAAGTACTCTCACTTTATGTCCGCAACTCCTGAGGTCAAATAACATAAATATATATCAAAAAATCGAACTCGAAAAATTTTGGTATTACAATACTTCCTCTATGAGGAAGTAATAATTAAGTAATTTTTTTAAATTAAAGCTTAAAGTCTATAGGGTAATGTCACCTTGATTGGACCGCCTAAGCTTTTTTTCTAAAAAATTCTTTATGACAGCAAATTAATCGGAGGTTTCTATTCCAAGCTTTAGTTTAGATCCCTAGATAAGTGTTTATACCATAATAGCATTGATTTTTTTTTATTTGGGAAAAACAATTGACTTTAAAAAAATAGCTCATTTTTAAGGAATGAAAAAAGTGTAACCTTGAGTGGACCACTCTTAAAAAATTGTAAAAGTTATTCTAAATTCTTTAATGTATTTAATATTTCTGATATATTGAAACAAAATTTATGCTTATGCAGCTTCAGACCATGTTTGTATCGCAATGTTTACAAGTGAAACCATTTTCAATAATTTTGGCACATATCACATCAAAATCACAAAAAAATTAATAAAGAACACAAAACAGTTTCAAACCAATTTATTGTCAATTTATTTCCATAAAAATGGTAAACTGACATTAAAAATATAAAAAACAGGCAGTCCAGTCATGGTTATAAACAGTGGTCCACTCATGGTGACATGCAACTTTTTATGGCAGACAGCAAAATTTTTTTTTGAGTCAAAATTATCTTTTAATTAAACTAAGACAATCAATTTCAATGTCCAAAGTAGTAGGAAAAAAATAAGTTACCTTTTAAAACTTAAATTTTACACTACTTTTACACTTCCGAATCACTTTACTCATTGTAAGAGCGACTTCTTTTTTGGTTTGTGTTCTTAAAAATGCGTTACATCAAACAATAACGTGTATGATTATCGCGGAACATAAATTCTTACTGTTTCTAGGTGCGGTGATGCTATTCGTTTTATTTATTTCACGTTTCCGCTGTCAGATAACTTAAAAACTCAGGTGGTCCACTCAAAGTGGCGGTCCACTCAATGTGACATTAGCCTACTTTAATGATAAAATAAAGGGATTGTTAAAAAATGAAATTTTAAAATTGTTATTAACAATGCTTTAAAACAATTGCAAATTCAAGAATGTTCTCAAAATTTTGGGAAAATTAAATTACCCTGTATTGAGTGCAAAACTCCAAGTATTAATTTTAAAAAAATTTCGCCTGTATTTTGGCAGAAAAATCTACACAATTTCTATAATATAGAAGGTTACTGATTTTTCTTTTTTTAAATTAATCCTTGGAGTTTGTACATAATTTTTCAAATCATTTGATCAATATTTTATTTAGACATTTTTAAAAAATGATAATTTTCAATGTTTTACAAAAATTTTAATGACTTCTAAAATACTGAATGCTTTTTAATGATTTTAGGCTTATTTTAAAGGTGATTTTCTCCAGGATGAGAATTTTTTATAGGCATTAACGTGTAATTTTTTATAGAAAATTCAATTCGTCAAACTTAGATTTAAAAAAATAAAAAAATTTTAAATAATCTTATTAACAGAAAAATAATTTTTAAAATATAAACATATGTTTTTATTAAATTAAGATTTAATTTAAGGTTACATTAAGGTTTTATTTTGTGTGTTAAAGGACCAGGAGTAGGCGCGCAACGCGCGCCCTTTTGGTTCTAGTATTTATAGAAGAAAGTATTTCCATGAATACCTAAACACTCCTTAAAACGTTTTAATTTTGTATAATCGTTTATTAAAAGAAATTAATTTTGTTATTTATAATAAAATCGAATAAGCAAAAATCATGAGCACTTTATTTGTTAACCTATTGGTAATTAAGAGGGTTTTCCTTTGCTGTTCGCATTTTGCATGCACTACATTGAGAGACTTTTCGTTTTCAGCTTTAGTTTACTATCGTTTCAAAGTGGGAAAATCTCTGTTAATATGCTGTTTAGTAATATTGTAATTTAAAAGTTTAATTTTATTTTAATGTACCAATCTCTGACAATACAAAATTTTATTTTAATGTACCAATCTCTGACAATACAAAAAAATATATATATAATACAATATAAAATTAGGTTAAAAACCAAACCTTTTTTTTGATGATTTTAGTTATAATAAATATTTTTATGATCTGTAAATGTGTATCTGTGAATTGATTTAATTTTATCATTCTTGAATTTAAATGAATATATACATTTCATGTAAATATTTATAAAAAAATATCAATCACTTGATTTTAAGAAGAGCTTTTTGAAATATTTTAATCTATAATATCAAAGTCAAATACATTCATTCCGTTCATTAGAATAATTATATTGTAATCTTGATTCTTGTAATATTAGAATAGCACCATATCAATTAAAAAAAAATCTAGGATTTCCCGACTTTCGAACGCTGCTATATTAAATTTGATATGGTTCTACATATTTAAGAGGAGGATGTCTCTCGGTGTATACATTTTTCAATTGGATAACAAAAAAAACAATCTTAATATTAAATATTTAATTACAACACGGTTATAGGTTTTAAATTGCATTTTTCTTCAAATAATTTAATATTGCAGTTAGAATTTGTAGTAATTCGAAGATCGATTAAAAAGCTTAAATTTATCGAATTTAAATAAATTAATTAAAATATTTTGGTTTTGTAAATTTTTATCTTAAATCTACAAATAATGGAAATAGTAAATAATGCATAATAGTAATTTATTTAAAAAATAAAACGTGTAAATGCAGAAAGCAGAATCAAAATAATCTTTGTAAAATGTTTATAGTTATTATTCTGATTTAAGTTATTTAAACAAAATTATACAGTTAATTTAGTTGAATCAAGTAAACCATATCGGTTTCAAAATTAAGCTATTTTTTACCGTTTTAATTTTATCAAGTTAAATTTTAAAATTACCTCTTGGTATAATTATATGGTTCAAGATTTGACGAAAAGAAGCGAAAACAAAATAATTCTGTGTTAATTTATATTTAAACTGATTCTCAGACACGCAATAAATTATTATCAAATACATTTTGCGATAAATATTCTTGTTTTGGTGTATGATATATTATAACATAACTATACTTTTAATTAAATGTTCATGGTCTTATTACTTTAAAATAAACAAAATTTTAAATGGATAAAAAAGAACATTTAATAATTCTTCCAAATTTTGCTTTCAAGTTTAAAAAACTTGAATACTATAGGCCTGTAATTTGTATTTCTCAAATATTTATGATTATCATCTATTCATCTAAAAAAAACTCAATCGATAGAGGTTAACAGTCGTAACTACAAACGTAACGATTTGGTACTTAAAAACAAAAGATTAATCTGACTAAACAAGTATAGACTGTATTAAAAATCAAATAAGGTTGAACAATTTAAAAAAAAAAAATTTTTATCAAATCCAACTCTAGATACCATTTTTAAAGTAATTTAAATCGGTATTTATTCTCCATTATTTTGTTATCTTGTAATATTTAAAGACTTATATAAAATGCTGAATGAGAGAAAAGCACTTATATGCGTGTATGTGTATATGTGTATATCGCTGTCACATTGCTAAAACTGCTTTCTTATTAATCCTCCTACTGTTTTGTCTTTATCAGCAACAGAAATTTTTCGTTACATGTAACAGAAAATTTCCGTGGTGGCGAGGAATATTACAGTCAACTTTTGATATTACAAAACAATTGTTAAATACAGTAACCTACGTTTGACTTGAATATATCCAAGCCTTATTATAAATAATAATATTTAATAATAATTTAAGATAGACTTGCACATGTTTACCTCCTATATCTTAACAAAATATCTGTATTTTATTTAGGCCAAAATAACAATTATTGATGCATGTCATTAAACAGTGACAGGAATATATAAATTTTCTATTTTTAACTCGATGAAAATTATAATAAATATTATTGATAACAAACAGGGATCGACACAAAATTTTCGTTTTGTTTATTTATGCTTTTTTATTAAACAAAATAAAAAATTGATTATGTTTTGTTTTCGATTTTTAACAAATTTTGGTTAATGTAAAATAACATAAAAAGAAAAGAAAACATTTGTCATAAAAAAAGTGGAATAAAATTATTACATTATTGTTGTTACTAGTATTTAATTTTAAGAAATCATTGTTTTAAAAATAGCTTAAAATTTTATTATTAAAAAATAATCTATTCAATTTGAAAAGCAAATGTGTTAAATATATTATAACATTCAAAATTTTTTTTATGTTTGAAGTAAGATTTATTTCGGGTTATTTAGTTGATAAAGTTAGTAAGCTTAAAAAAAGGAGTTGTTTAAACTATACATGTTTAATTTAAAGGAATATTGTTAATTAAAAATTAACAATATTGAAGATGATTGATTTAAATAATTTAATTAACCACTAAAATTATCTTAATTTTATTATTATTCTTTCTTTTATTATTCTATTTTCAAAAAAAGGAAATTATTTTAATTAAAAAAAAATTGTTTTTTTGTCTAATTCTATAATTGACAAAACACAACTTATAATAAATTAAAATAACAAGTTATCATTAATTAGAAATCCATTAAATTATTTAATATTCGAGAAATAAAAAGAAACGATTCTTGTTTTGGTATGTATCAGTAGTTGAGATAAGCGCCACTATGCGGTGTCATATGATACACCATGCTTAATCAGCAAGGTTGATTACAAGGATATAGCTGGTATGGAGAAAGTATTCGGTAAATCTAATATTCACCTTAGACAAAAGGTGACTTTGATTGCGAAAACTCCATCTCAAAAGAAAAGGTGAATTATTAAGAAAAAGGTAAAGACTAAGGCAATGTTGTTTCCTGTAAGTTCTCTTTTGGATGGACAAAATTATTTACAGAGATATTATTACCTACTTGCCATACTTATTAATTGCAATAACTAAATGTTAGGTTATTTTAAACATCTTCTGAAATTCGATGATCTCTGATAGCAAAATAAACTTTTTTGAATCTGTCCTTATTTCAAGCAATATGTAAACCTTTATTTCAAAATATTGCAAACTGTTCTTAATTTAATATAAATAACATGTGTCAGAATATCGATTTTATTCTAATTTAGTCAATTTTAGATTGTAACTTATTTTAAACATATAAATCTATTTTGTCACTATATGTATTCGAGCTGTATTATAACTTTAAATCCCATAAAGAACGAAATCTCATATGTATACATATATCATATATTACTGTTATGTTAGAATGTACCTTAGGTAAATTCAGTTAGTGTAATTAAATTACAATATTATGTTATATTTAAATAATAAAAAAATTATAATCTTACTACATATCTAAACTTTGAAGCATAATTTTCTTTCATAATAAGTAACTAGTATCTAAATGTTATTAAATAAAAAGTTGAATAAGTACAATATATATTATGGTTAAATGTATTCAGTTTTTCTTCGATATCAGATATTTATATATTTTGTTTAATTAAAATTTTATTCATTTAAAATAAATTTTAATGGTTTAGTTTGTAAATAAAGATACAGTTAGTTAAGACATTAGCTATCTAATTATTTTATTAATGAAAAAATTGAATACTATAATTTAATGAAATATTAATATTCTTCAACATCTAATGTATAATTATAAATAATTTAATATATTTATATAACTAATAAAATAGTATACCCTACTATAATATATTAAATTAACTGTTATAACTTTAGGATAATAACTTCCTGTTTTAAATTGTTGCTTAACTAAGTTTAGTCAATAACCAATCAAAACTAATATCACTACGTGTATTACCCTTAGTTTTATTAAGAAAATTAGTATTATGATAATTAAAAAAAAATTAATAAAAAAAATTAAATTAAAAAAAAAAATTCATAATAAAAAAAATTCTTAAACTTCCTAGAAGACGTCCACAAAAAGACGTCATTGGGACGTCTTCTGAACAAGTATGCCCACTGGGTTACGTATATCCAATATGAATATTCAGATAAGTAGTATAGAGTTCTGTTGTATTTACGTTAGCAAATGTTAAAAAATTGTTTTTCTTAAATATTTAATTATAATATTTAATTAATGCTGAGACATTGTAGGTTAGCTACAATTTTTAAAACTAAAGGATAAGCTTTAATCGTAAATAGAGACTAAACTAGCCTACGTGCTAACGTATATTTAATAGAGGTAATTGTATTCAAGTACATAATTATGCATATATGTATACTTATGTATACATGTCTACTTGTAAGTAAATTCTTACTCTACTACTAATAAACTTTTATTTTATGTTTTGATAAATTTATATATAATAGTTTCAATAATTTTATTAATATTAGGTTAAAAAAAAATTTTTGTTTACTTTAATTTTATTTATAACTACAATGATTGATATAACTAAATTAAAGTTGTGGATGTTAAAATTCACTGAGGCTATAATATTCAGATTACTGTTTCGTCATATGGTATAAAATAGCTCGAATATTATAAAAAAATAAGTCTTTAAACATATTTATGAGGAATAATTGTAATGTGACTGACACATATTTGAATACGGCATATAAGATTAATTCAGATGGGTTTATTTCTATAATAAAAAAACAAAGAATTTTTTTCTTAGAATAATACAGATTAAAACAAGTGGATTGGAATGTTGAATTGAAAATTTGATATACACATATAATTGTAATCAAAAACTATAGTCCACAAGAGAGGAATTTTCGCAATCGACAAAATCCCGAAAGTATAATATAATTATATAATTTTCTTATGTTATTTAGATATTAAAATCCAGTTTCTGAAATAATTATCCATGAATCATTCGTTCTTCAAAAAAAAGAAAAACAGTCTGAATCAACCTATCATTAATCATCACTACAGCCATTAATTAATCTACCAACAACTGATAAGCAGAATAAGAAAACCCCTCAATTCAGATTATGGAAACATCATATTCTCATGAAATAATTGTCAACGTTGATATCATTGTTTATGCACCTGTTTAACATTGACAAAAAGATTTGCGTCTGTAACATTGTACAATATTACTTAAGCTAAAAGTTGTTTTGTTTGGAGATCAGCTTATTTCGGCTTTAATTTATGTCAAATTTAAATTCACTTTTAACTTGAATCAGATGAATATTTGAAATAACTGTAGGTATTAGTTTAGAAACCTAATATAAAACAAACAACTTTTGGTTAAACGTCCACAATCAAAATTGATGTAAATTGTATTGAGTTAATGTATCAACTGTAGTCTATTTTTACCTATCAATAGACACATAGTACAAAATTTGTATTTAACCCTGTCACATTTATAAACAGCACAAACACTTAAAAAACAATTAAACTTAATTCATGAGGGATCATTTTGTTTACAAAATGTGCGATGCAACATGATCCGCTATGATAAAGTTGTTCCCGATATCAGAAACTTAGATTAAAAAAAAATCATTTTATTACTTGTTTTTTAAAAATCTGTTACAGCGAGAAAGAAAAGAGACATTATGTATATAAACTTTTAATTTTATTTTGTATAATTAAAATATGAGTAGAATGATTAATTAAAGTTTAACGTTAAGATTGAAGGTTTAATTACATATATATTTTGCAACAGGTAAATATATTGTTGGGAATTCAATATGTAAAGAAAATGGAACTTTGCATAATTAAAAAAGTAAAACTTTTTACGTAAAATCTTTTAAATCTATAAAGTAAAGTTAAAATAGTTTTCCTATACATACAGCCATTTGAAGACAGGTTTGAATTTTCTATTATATCAACGATTAAATTAACAAAATCATAATCATCCTACCGATGCGAAATGCAAAACAACAGAAAAAAATTTTATTCACGGAAAATGATCATTCTTAACTTGTTTTATTTAAAAACAGAAACGTAAGGTATATGTGTTCGGAAAATTTTTGCCTTGTCTTCTTAAGCAAAAAGTTTTCGGGGACGAAAACGGAAAATTTCCATGGTGGATTGTTACGTACAAAGTACCTAACAGCTATTTCTTTATTAAAATCTTATTATCGCTACAGAAGTTTAGACAGAAATTTGTCGAATGCGTATTCTTTTCATATTACATTATATTGTATATAAATTGCTCACAAATTTATAACCAATATTAATGCTCTATTTCTGTTTTAAAATTTATACAGTACACATATTATATAATTTAAAAAGCAAAATATAATTCCATTTGAGAAATAATTAAATGTATAGCATCCACTGACTACGAGAACTAATACAACCATAGATTCCTTGTGTTACGGTCACATATGGAAGCTCGCTATACATGCCTCTTCTCGTTGCCTTATCTCTCCTATCGAAACCCTCGCTTTTCCCCTTTGGGCCCACAATCTTATGGACTAGAATAGTATAACTAATTCACATGCATTGTCAGCTGACAAAACACTTTATGATGCGTACATATTTTATTTTGATTTATGCACAATTCTAAATCAATGAAATAGTAATTCGACAATAGATAAACATTTTGTTGTAACTTTGGTTAACAACAAAATGCCGGAGGACATTAAATTACATGTATATGTGTATATGTATAACTATGCATGCAAAACACATATACTAGTAACTTATATCATGTAGGACTAATATAATTACAACAAAACAAATTATATTTACCAGTATAACTAAGACGAATAATAATTTTATTAATTAAAATAATATAATTATTATTTATTTCTTAGTTATTTTAAAATAAGGTGTCGAAAAATATCATTTTAACAGACTATTTCCGTTCTCACGGAGCTACCGTGAGATCTAAAACGTCAGCAAAAATGCAACGTCCAATGGGCCCATGAGTTTTCCCTACTCCTACTCCTAAATTTTTGTTTACCCCACCTTGACAAAGAAGGCAAGGGTTAGAGGCTTGTCGCTAAATTTCAATTATTGCAGTACGATTTTCATCTTCAAGCGATCAACACCTGTCCTGGCTTCGGCCTGGCAGATCTGTTGATCGCGAGAAGATCGTGATTTAGCCCGTCCGCGACCCGAAACCCGAATTTTATAATTTAGGCCAGACGTTAACTTCTAAAAATTCTCTGAGCCGGTGGAGTCCAGTGCGGGCTGATTTTGGTGAGATTTTGGAATTGTTAATTTATTAAACAGTTCTAAAATCTTGTTACCAGTATAACCGGCCGGTTGCATAGATATTGCCCGCGCCATTTCTTAACAATTAGTCCCACGAGTACGGTTTGATTCTGTTATTAAAAACGGTCGGTTGCATAGGTATTGCCCTCACCATCTCTATAATAGACAGCCGAACAAAATTCGCACAACAGAAAATTGGTCGCATAGGCGACTCAAATTTCGAACTTCAACTGTGTTTTGCCCGACGTGGATCCCTATTTCTTAATAGAAATAAGTCCTCGTCAGTAGGATTAAGGATTATTGGTAAGTCTTTATCGTTCTAATAATAAATTCTCTCTTTTACTGATACAACATCTTCCACTAAAACATTTGCAAGTCTTGTTAATTTTATGTATTCTTTCTGTTATTGTCTTTAAATAAACTTTATAATGTAAAGTGCCAAATCTGTTTTATTTTCTTAAAACTCTTGAAATAGAGTCCAGACAAAAACTAACTTAGTTAAAACTAACTTAACGAAGCATCGCAGGTTTGTTTTTAAAGTAGGATAACGGTCCCGCAAATTAAACAAGGTCCTTCAGACCTTGGCAGCTTGGTGCCTCCCCAAATAAGAATTTAGAGCCATCTCAAAAGCTCAATATTTTAAACAATAAATTCTGGTTTGTAACATAGCGGATAAAGAAGGTTAAATTTGTTGCATCCTTTTGAAAATGCTTACCCAAGAGTTTTTAAGGACGCTAAATTGAAATCTTTTTATTTATTTTGAACATCTTTAGCTACCAGTTGCTAACTGATGTTTCTAATTCTCAACGCGTAGAGGTAGATGAGCAACGAGAATCTTATTTTTTCGAATTTTGAAATTTTTTTTATTTCATAAATTAACCCCTTCACAGTTCAGTTAAAAATCGCTTGTGGTCCAAAAACTGTCAAAAGAAAAGTTTACAAAAAAATATGCTTTCATCATATTTAAGGTTTTTGGGGTCGCTGAATTCGAATTTGAGGTCAGTTTTTTAAAATTCAAAATGGTGGATTCAATATGGCGATCTAATATGGCGGATAATCTCAAAATAATTGCGTTTTAACGGAAATCCATTTCTCGAGGGGTTTTTGGGATCGCTAATTACGAATATAATGTCAGATTTTTAAAAATCAAAATTGCGTATCCAATAGAACGACCTATTTTTTTTAAAAGTTAATAACTTTGTCTAAAAATATATATTTTTGTGAATTTTTGAAGTCATTGAATAAAACAAACAAACAAAACCTAAAAAGATTGACCCCAAAAACCCCAAAAAAACAAATTTCTTTTGAATCGCACCAATCTTGAAATTATCAGCCTGTTGAAATATTGTATATTCGCGCCTAATATCTTGCTTGATACTAGCAGTAGTTGATTCTACGTCACTGCCGTGTGCGCACGCACTTTTTCTTCTTCTCGATATCGCTTCGACCGTGAACGTCTCGATCGTCTACAAGCTTTTAATAAACGACCGATTTCATCCGTATTTCTGTATTATTATTGACTACATATTGCTTTAAATACACGAAAAAAAATGTTTGGTTGGTTCAACAGAAAGTTTGTTTGCCACAACCGAACTCTCTCGTTAAAATAGGACTGTCCGAACACTCGGTTTCTAGCAACCAAACAAATTCGGTTCCATTTAGTTCGGTTTCATTAACTAAACTGATTGTTATTCTAAAACCAAACTCAATTTTGATGTTTTAATTTTTATTTGAATTATTACTTTAAAAACAGGTTAAAGAAACTTGGTTATTAAAAGTACATATAATATTAAAAGCCTTTTCTCCTTTTTTCATATTATAAAAGTTTTGAAAGGTTTCAAAATTAAGAGGTTTTTGTGAATAACAAAAAACATAAATAAGTATAATAGAATTTTAAAAAAATATTGGAGGATGAGTAATTTTAATTTATGAATAATCTTCATTTTTAAAATATGGAATTTCATATAAAAATATTATAAATAATATAATATGAGTCATTCCATTATATTTCGACTAAAGTCGTTGCTGACTAATTTTAAAAAATTATAATATTTTGCAGGAATGATGTTAAAGATATTAGGATCACCGAACAAAAAGAATTTTTTAAATATTTTTTATATTTATTGTAAAATAAGCATCTAAAGTATATGAAGTCGTAAAAACTGTCACATTTTCATCTATTAGAAAATATTAAAGAAAACACATAATTTACTATAAAAATGTAAAAAAGTTATAAGAATTTATTAAGAAAGAATTGTTTTATTATTATAAATTGATAGAAACAATTATTAATAAGAAATATTAAATAAAAAAGGATTTTAAAGTTCACCTGCCAAATAACCTAATTTTGCAAATTTCATTCACTAAATGTGAGAAAGAGAAATCATTAAATTGAATAAAACCTTATGAAATATAAAGAACCTGTGATTAACTTTTAGTTTTTCTTATCACTTTCTTCCTTTTTTCTTCATAAATGTTAAAAAATAAGCAATTAAAACTGGCACTTTGCTTATTTTCACGATTTTAAAATGCAAATAACTTCTGCCCAGAAAAATGAAAAATTACGAAAATTGGGCAATAATTATTTGATCACTAGATACACTCACTGGAAAAAGATTTTCTTTGGTCCCGAAGCTATTTTCCGAATTCATTAACTTTAAACTTTTTACTATTTTTATCAGGTTAATACATGTGTTTTTTAAAGGACGAAGTTAGCTCTTCTTGTTTAATCGTTTTGAACCAACTTCAGTTTTAAAAAAATCACATGTATTAACCTGATAGAAATAGTGAAAAGTTTAAAATTAATTATTTCGAAAAATAGCTTCGGGACCAAAGAAAATCTTTTTCCAGTGAGTGTATTTAGTGATCAAATAATTATTGTCCAATTTTTGTAATTTTTCATTTTTCTGGGCAGAAGTTATTTGCATTTTAAAATCGTGAAAATAAGCAAAGTGCCAGTTTTAATTGCTTATTTTTTAACATTTATGAAGAAAAAAGGAAGAAAGTGATAAGAAAAACTAAAAGTTAATCACAGGTTCTTTATATTTCATAAGGTTTTATTCAATTTAATGATTTCTCTTTCTCACATTTAGTGAATGAAATTTGCAAAATTAGGTTATTTGGCAGGTGAACTTTAAAATCCTTTTTTATTTAATATTTCTTATTAATAATTGTTTCTATCAATTTATAATAATAAAACAATTCATTCTTAATAAATTCTTATAACTTTTTTACATTTTTATAGTAAATTATGTGTTTTCTTTAATATTTTCTAATAGATGAAAATGTGACAGTTTTTACGACTTCATATACTTTAGATGCTTATTTTACAATAAATATAAAAAATATTTAAAAAATTCTTTTTGTTCGGTGATCCTAATATCTTTAACATCATTCCTGCAAAATATTATAATTTTTTAAAATTAGTCAGCAACGACTTTAGTCGAAATATAATGGAATGACTCATATTAAAATTTATAAACTTGTAATTATAAAAAAAATATTAAAATGTTGAAAAACTTATAAATTATAATTTTTTAAACTTAGCGTTTTAGAAGTAGTTAGATAATAATCAAGTATATCAATAATATAATTTTAGTAATAAAAGAAACATAAATTAAGTCGAGTAAATAAGAAAACTTATTTATTAAAATATTTAGAGTTTATAAACTGTGAAGGGTAAACAGTCAAGAGAGCTCGCGGCGTGCATGGACTTGTCGCGCGGAAGCCACTGTGATACAGTGTATGCTCAGGACTATAACAAGTGTCTTAACGATTGAAAATAAAGTGTTTAATAAGACAGAAAGGATTTTTTAAAAAGGCCTTTTAAAGAAGAAAATATGTTTCCGAACAAATGATTTTTGCTACAGCACGAGACGACTGTGGCTAAAGCATTTTGTATACGAAGGAGAATGAAATTTCCAGAAAACTAATTTCTTCGACGACTGTTAACGAAAAAAATGTGGATTAAAATAAAAAATATTGTGTCTACGGATGTAAATATGAGAAAAACAAGTGCACAGTTGTGCACTAGATGTAAAAATAAAAATAAAGAATAGTTCGACAAAGGAAAATGGATATCAACTTAAAAGCCAAGTGAAAATCAACAGCGAATTTTTGACCGTAACCTACGCTAAAAGGTAAAAAACGATTAGTTTGAGTAAGTAAAACGTTCTACATCCAACTTGCAAGTTTTTACACAAACTACACGATTTACACATTTGCATGCATTACATTATTTTAAAATGTTTAAACATATCTGTTATTGACCGATTACACAGCTCCACAAAAAAAGAAAAGTACCCTGCGCGAAAGTCCACAGTACCATACCCCTATGTATTTTGATGCGCTGAACACGAATCCAAAGTCAGATTTGCTCCATCACGTCAGAATTTTTTTCTAACCTCAAAAAACATGTCAGATTTTATGTAATTTATGTAAAATACAAAATTTTTTAAAAATTGATTAGATTTTTCTCAAACTTGTTTTTCGGGGGTTTTTAAGATCGCTGATTACGAATCTGCAGTCAGTTTTTAAAAATTTAAAATAGCGGATCCAATATGGCGGCCAAAATTTAAAAATTTGGTGGATTTTCACTTTACTTGGTATATAGGGGTTTTCGGGGTCGCTGATTACAAATTTGCAGTCAGATTTTAAAAATTCAATATGACGGTCATTTTTTCGAAAATTGATTTCTTTTGCTTTAAAATGGGTACTCACTGGTTTTTCGGATCGCTGATCACAAATTTCAAATCAGACTTTAAAAATTTCTAACAACTGGTCCAATATGACTTGATATGCAAGCATTTTGGGAGTCGGTGAATTTAAAAGTTTCGAAAAGTTTGTTGGTAATCATTTATGCAGCAGGAAATGCAGATTTTTGGTAACCTGAATGCCTAAATTAAAATGTATTTATCGAGACGACATCTAGGAACATTTCTAGAGAATTAGGCATAATTTCTGGATGAAGTTCAATTCAACAATTGCAGAATACTTTTCTCTTGAACGCAGGCCTGCTAGGACATAATACTGTATTGTATTTCCATTGTGCTTTGGCACAATATAGACCTTTTCATTTAAGACCGGAAGTTGAAGCTACGCCATGACAGACGGCGCGATTTCAAAATTTTCGAGCAACTTTGTGTCAGAATGTATATTGTGCTAATAACAATTTAAATAAAAAACTCGATGAAAATGATATTCCAGAAGCTAAATTAATGTTTGAACAGGTAGAGAAAAATACTGTAGCTGTCAATTAAAAATATGGTTATAAAGCCGAAGTCAGTGTTTAAAGGGTAAAAAAGTCTATATTGTTTACATGTAAATAAGGTTATGTTATGTTATGAACATAACCTTACCCAAAGGTCTCATTTTCGATATACTTGACAAGTTTTGGAATTACTTCGAATATTTTCATTCCTAATATTTCATTTTCTAAATGTTAAACGGTTTTGGGAAAGAAATAAAGTAATAATTTTCAGTCAAATAAGACTTGCAACGAGCATGACTTTTGCAATTCCCAAAACAATATTTTTTTTTGCATCAATTTTTTTCCTTTGTGGATTATTTTTCTCAGGGATACTGCTTATTTTTAATACACGCTAATTTTTTTTTCTACATTTATTAGTAATATTTTTTAATTACTTTTCACTATTGGCACTGTGCATTTTGTACAAAAAGTGCTCGAAACTTTGTTGGAAGTTATATATATACTCCGCGCTTGCGCAGTACAGATTCCTTAAATGAAAAGGTCTATTAATCCTGCTGCTTCGATAGATGTAGTAGGCGACGAAAACTGCCTCGAAATCGGATGTGTAGAATGATTTGCTTTCTGTCTATCGAAGTAACGAAGCCAGCGAAGGCGCGCTGCCTTGCAGGGGGACGTTAGGGTGTGAGGATGATACCGTAGTGTGTCCGACGACGAGTTGATAATGTCCTCGTCAAAGTCGGAAAGCTCTCATACTTAGGCCTAGGGAGATATGAGGGTTATCACCCCTAGGACGGTGGACTCGCCTGCGATCGGACCAGGATCCCTAGCGTGCGGGCATTTTCCTAAATATCATGGCTTTCAAAAATCAAGACAATAAAAAAACTTCAAACGCTTCAAAAGTTCTTTTTGGAGTGTCAACCTCACAACATACATGTGACAGCAAAGCAGATGTATTTTGTTACGAATGCGGACAATTTTATATCCCGAAAAATCGCAAATTAATCAATGAAAACATTAAACAAATTTACAAAGATTGTTTTGATTTTGAGATAGTCAATCAGAATGAAAAATGGGTTCCAAATACAATCTGCAGTTCCTGCTACACAATGTTAACTCGTTGGAATGCTACGAAAGAGGATAAACACCTGAAGTTTAAAAAACCAACATTGTGGAAAAAACCATTGAATCGAGAAGATTGCTACTTTTGCATGACCAATGTAAAAGGCTATAATAAATAATAAAAAGAATATAATTTACGCATGTGTAGTATCTGTGAAAAAACCCGAAATTTTAAGTCATTTAACTCTTTCTTCTGCAAATATGGAAATCGACAGTTCACCATTAGAGTATGTACTTTCCGATATAAGTGATGCGGTTAGTAATATTGTAGAAGACAATGATGATATTTATATTCCAGATGGTTATCAGGAAGAAAAGATTAAAGAAGGCTTTACGCAAGAAGAGCTTAGCAACCTCATCAGAGATTTGAAATTACCCAAAAATGGAGAAGAATATCAGCTAGATAGAAAAATGCAAAAATAGAATATGCAGCTAGATATCTAGCTTCAGTTTTAAAAAAGAAAAATTTGTTATCTAAAGGCACCACAGCTTACTTTTATCGTGAAAGAGAAAAGGAATTTCGGAAATATTTTACAAAAGACGATGAGCTTTCATTAGTATATTGTTCTGACATTGAAGGACTAATAAATGAATTGAAACCAAACATATATGAAGATCAACATAAGACTAGACGTTATTCATTGACTCTTCTAAAAGAAGTCTAAAGGCAGTGCTAATTCATAACACTAATGTTTTTGCTTCAATTCCCGTAGCCCATTCCACTGAACTTAAAGAAGATTATGAAACTGTCAAATTAGTTTTGGAGAAAATTAAATATAAAGAACACAATTGGCAAATTTGTGGAGATTTTAAAATTATAAGTATCATGTTGGGCCAACAAGCAGGTTTTACGAAAACACCTTGCTTTTTATGTTTGTGGGACAGTAGAGATCAAAGAGAACATTACGTACAAAAAGAATGGACCAAAAGAACATCCTTTACACCAGGTTCCAAAAATATTAAATAAAAAACCTCTAGTTGATCCTACAAAGGTAATTCCACCACCTTTACATATTAAACTAGGGGTAATGAAACAGTTTGTAAAGTCTTTAGATAAAGAAGGGAAATGTTTCAAGTACCTGGAACAAAAATTTCCAGAGATATCTGATGCTAAATTAAAGGAAGGAATTTTTGTTGGGCCTCGAATTCGCAAACTAGTAAAAGATGAAAAATTTATCACAGTAATGAGTAAAAAAGAAAAAGCTGCATTTGGCTTAGTTTTAAGGGAGTTATTGAAAACTTTCTTTGCAACCATAAGAGCGAAAATTGGGAACTAATAGTGAATGGTATGATCAAAAACTTTCAAAAATTGGGATGCTTGATGAGTTTGAAGCTCCATTTCCTACATTCACATCTGAGTTACGTTCCCAAAAATTAAGGAGACTACAGCGAGGAACAGGGAAAACGGTTTCATCAAGATATTAATGAAATGTAGAGCAGATATCAAGGCAGATGGGACGTAAATATGATGGCTGACTATTGTTGGATGCTAAAAAGGGATATTGTTCCAGGAAGAGTAAACTTAAAAAGAAAACTACTGCACAGGTCTTTCGAAGCCAAACGAGTCCGTTACCATAAACAGACATAAATAAAAATTACATTATTTTCAAACGGACATATTGATTTTCCAAAATCTAATTGAAGATTTGTTATCAGTGATCCGAAAAACCACTGAGTACCCATTTTAAAGCAAAATAAATCAATTTAAAAAAAATGACTGCCATATTGGATCCGCCATATTGAATTTTTAACATCTGACTGCAAATCTGTAATCAGCGACCCTGAAAACCCCTATATACCAAGTAAAGTGAAAATCCACCAAATTTTTAAATTTTGGCCGCCATATTGGATCCGCCATTTTGAATTTTTAAAAACTGACTGCAGACGCGTAATCAGCGATCTTAAAAACCCCCAAGAAACAAGTTTGAGACAAATCTAATCAATTTGTGGGGCTGTGTTATTAAATATCAAAAAATGACTGTTTTTTTATTTATTTATTTATTTTTATATATTTATTTTTTTATTTTTTGTATTTTTTTATTGCAAGAGTGAACCTAAAAAAAATTCAACCTAATAGTAATATTTTAATTACTATAATTTTATTTTCAAATATCTGTTTAATTCTAATTTTTACATTTTTAAACTATTTAACGAATGCTATAATAAATATAGTTCATTTACGACTGTTTAAGAATTTAATAACCAGTTAATTATTTATAATAAAATTTTTGAAAATATAAAA
This sequence comes from Leptopilina heterotoma, assembly GCF_015476425.1. NCBI lineage: Eukaryota > Metazoa > Arthropoda > Insecta > Hymenoptera > Figitidae > Leptopilina > Leptopilina heterotoma. The sequence continues at coordinate 425,995 of NW_025111111.1, forward strand.
TGTATCGATACGTCAACATCTAAACATAAAATATAGTGCACAAATAATTTTGAGATCAAATAATATGCATGTATACAAAACGATGTTTTAGTTAGAAAATATTACGACTGTTCGACTGTATTAAAAATTCTTTTGTATAGAAAAGAATTAAAATGTGACAGAATACACATTTAACGACTATACATTTTGATGAATGTATGTTTCTATATTCTATTAATTTTATTATAACTATATAGTTTATCAAAAAGTACTTTATAAATAAATATTAAAGTATTTATTTAATCTATTATTTGACGTCGTTAAAAATAAAACGCTACAATGAACGAAGGACCAGTTATTCAAACTAGAGGCTAGTTTTTTAACGAAAAGTTTTATTTTCTTTAGAATGACAGTATTTAATGACGATGTGTTATAAACTCTTTTTATTTCATTTATAAAATTTTAAGACACATGAAACCGTTTTTCTGGGTTGTTTCTTTTTGGACGGAGTTGTGTTAATTCCCGATAAACTGAAGCAACTAGGTTTCTTTTTCGTAACAATCTATAGTAACGAGGGTTGGAAAAACGAATCAGTTCCAAAACATTTTAGCATGTGTTTTGTGGGAAAATGGGAAAAGGGTCAAATCCAGTTGGCGGGGACGTCCAATAGCGTTGGGAATTTAAAACCCAGTGGATCTTACCACAAATAATAAGTCTGAATATGCAAGAAGGTTGACAGAAAATTTATTTTCTGATTCAATCAAGGAAACAAATTGTTTCGATAATTCAGAATGTTATAAATGACTTTATAATTTCTACAGGTGATAAACGACTGGTAAACAAATAGAAAATGTATTGTTTACGACAGTATACGAATAACGACTGTGTATACGATTTATTATTATCTAACGACTGTACGAGGGGGTTGTCGACAACATAAATTTAAATTACTGTTTTATATAAACTTTTTAATTTGTCTGGTAAATGTGTCACCAGAAGAAAGTAGAGGTCCTAGAAGCAGCTACTACGAAGAACATTGATTAACGAAATGATTGATATTTTGATCTCTCAGAACGAAACTGAGACAATTAGTAACGACTGTTATTCATAGACTACACTGTCAAAGACGGTTATAACAACAAATTATAAAACAACATGTGTTATAACGACAGTATAGACGATTGTTAATTAAATAATAATAATAATAATTAGTAATTTTTATAAATTAAACAATGTCATACAATAGGAAGATAGTAAATACAAAAGTTAATATGAAGACAGTAAATAATAAAGAAAATTAAAAAACGAATATTCATAATTTAAATGATATGCAAATATCATTAATTATTAAATTAAACAATGTCATACAATAGGAAGACAGTAAATACGAAAGTTAATATGAAGGATATGAAGACAGTAAATAATAAAGAAAATTAAAAAACGAATGTTTATAATTTAAATGATATGCAATAATAATAAAGCAAATTAAAAAACGAATATTCATAATTTAAATGATATGCAAATATCATTAATTATTAAATTAAACAATGTGATACAATAGGAAGACAGTAAATACCAAAATTAATATGAAGACAGTAAATAATAAAGAAAATTAAAAAACGAATGTTTATAATTTAAATGATAATTTATAAAAAACGAAAGTATTGTTAATAAAGACGATGGTAATCACAATAAGTTGGAAGACAGTATTGACGATCAATCAGAGACGAAAAAGGCAGTAAATCAGGCAATAACGAAAGGATAATTGTTAATTTTTAGGGTTCCGTACACCTACGGTGTAACGGCGGAACCCTATTGGTGAGACTCTTGTGTCTGTAGCCAAATCGTGTCCCTTCCCTAGCGGCTAAACTATTTGACCTAAAGAGCTCAAATTTGGTCCAGATATGTATTTTCACTCGTAGATTACAGGAAAAATATAGCGAATGTGATTGGACGTGATGGGCATAGTGTTGTCAAAGAAATAATAAAATTTTTGACCAAAAATGCATAAAAAGTGACTATTCCCCCCCTTAACTTCTAAACTATTCGACATGAAGAGCTGAAATGCATGCTGGTGTATTTTTACTTGAATATTACAGGAAAAATATAGAGAACTTGATATGTAATGATGGCCATAGCGTTGTCAAGGAAAAACTAAAAAAATTTTTAAACAAAATTTTTATTTCCTAACTTTTACATTATTTGACCTAATGAGCTGAAAACTGGTATCCTAGTGTATTATTACAGTCTGACGACAAAAACTTTATTTAAAAAACTTTTTTTTAAAAAATAAAAAAAAATCAATTTTTTTTAGTTTAAACACGTGGCATTAAATATTTTAAGGAAGAGTGAAATTTTAAGAGAATAAATGAGAGATTGTTTTCTGACTTTACTTTCTTAACTAAAAATAAAAAAAATTTGGACAAGTGCGAGTTGTACTCGCACTTGTCTAATTTTTTAATCATAAATGACAGTTTGAATATAAACGATAGTGCTAACTCAAATTGACTGAATCTCACCCCCTTTTTTATATGACCTTGACGATGCATAACAAAAATAAAACCGTAGATTTAGCAACGAATGAACGATGATGAATAGCTAAAGCGACTTAGAATTATAGATAAATCTAATTGTCCAGTACTCTAAGATTATGACTGTTCCTTTAATTTAGACGAAACTTAAAATATAAATTAATTTAAAAAAAGTAGGGTAATGTCACATTGAGTGGACCGCCACTTTGAGTGGACCACTTGAGCTTTTAAGTTATCTGACAGCGGAAACGTGAAATAAATAAAACGAATAGCAGTACCGCACCTAGAAACCGTAAGAAATTATGTTCCACGATAATCATATACGTTATTGTTTGATGTAACGCATTTTTAAGAACACAAACCAAAAAAGAAGTCGCTCTTACAATGAGTAAAGTGATTCGGAAGTGTAAAAGTAGTGTAAAATTTAAGTTTTAAAAGGTAACTTATTTTTTTCCTACTACTTTGGACATTGAAATTGATTGTCTTAGTTTAATTAAGTGATAATTTTGACTCAAAAAAAAATTGTGGTGTCTGCCATAAATAGTTGCATGTCACCATGAGTGGACCACTGTTTATAACCACGAGTGGACTGCCTGTTTTTTATATTTTTAATGTCAGTTTACCATTTTTATGGAAGTTAATTCACAATAAATTGGTTTGAAACTATGTTTTACGTTCTTTATTAATTTTTTTGTGATATTGATGTGATATGTGCCAAAATTATTAAAAATGGTTTCACTTCTAAACATTTCGACACAATCATGGTCTGAAGCTGCATAAGCATAAATTTTGTTTTAATATATCAGAAATATTAAATAAATTAAAGAATTTACAATAACTTTTACAATTTTTTAGGAGTGGTCCACTTGTTACATTTTTTTCATTCCTTAAAAATTTGCTATTTTTTTAAAGTCAATTGTTTTTTCTAAATAAAAGAAAATCAAAGCTATTATGGTATAAACACTTATCTAGGGATCTAAACTAAAGCTTGGAATAGAAACCTCCGATTAATTAGCTTTCATAAAGAATTTTTTGGAAATGAAGCTTAGGCGGTCCACTCAAGGTGACATTACCCTACATAAATAAATGAATTGTTAACGAAAAATTGAACGACAATTACTAATAATAACTTTAAACCAAATGACTGATCTTTCCATGAATTCGCTACAGAGAAAACTTAAAATAAATTATTATTAGCAAATTAGTAATGACAGTATAGTATTAATTATTTAATAATTAATAATAGTTTCAATAAATTATAATTATTTTATAATTTAATAATTAATTTAATTGTTAACGAATAAATAATTAAACTTTCAATTAATCTATAATGTATAATGTATAATGTGTATTTTTACGAGTTGTTGGCGGATAAATTACAGACGATAGATTTGTTTCATATTTTAAATACGACAGTTATTTCCTTAACATTCTTTTTAACAATAAATAAAAAAACGAACTTAAATTGCAAGAAATTTTTATAAATGGAATAAGTATAGTTCATTGTATGATAATTTTCTATACTTACGATAAAAACGAAACTTTAAGTAAACTAAACAAACGATGCGAAATAAAATTTAACGAGTGTAACTGAAACAAATCCTCCTTTCGTAAAAACGAGGTGCGTAAGATCGACTAACTTCAAGTGTAGAACTTTTTCTTGATTGGCTCTTTTTCAAAATCCTTTACTTTGATTGGATATAATCATGACATTACTTACTGATGTCAAAGTAGCTAACTTCAAGTGTAGAACTTTTTCCTCATTGGCTGATTTTATAATGAGTGTTCCTCATTGGCTGAATTTTATAATGATTGTGACCTCACACTTTTATATTTTCGTTTTTCTTTTTTAAAATTAAAAAAATAAATAATTAAAATTCTTAACTAAAAGTAGTTTAATATAATAATTTTTATTTATGGTTTGGTTTGTAATAAATTAAAAGTTTAATATTAAAATATATTTAATTTTATGATTCATTTTAGACGCTTCAAAATTGTTGCGCGCGCATCTTTTTTCCAAACAAAAATTGTTTGTTCGCTACAGCTATGTAACCTCACCTCAGTGTGAAACGCAAAGTTTTTGGTACGAAAAATTACAAAATGTTACAAGTGTTAGCAACTGTCAGCCATTTGCAAAGTGTGACACGTGTATCGTTTCGATAAGAAGTATTGACTGTTATTTGCCGAGTGATTTTTCTTCTGAAAGTGTTAATTGTGAATTTTGTGGTTTTGTTTTTTGTACATTGAAAAAAAGTTAAAGTACATTACATAAGTTACGTACGTAAGTATTAAAATACATGTAAATACAAATTAAATTTTTTGTTAATATTATTTGTATATTAATTAGGAGAAGTTTGTAAATATAATGTGAATTATTTGATTTAATAATTTAAAGGATTTAATTAATCGAATTAAAGTTAAAGACTGTTAATGTAGGATTTAGAAATTTAATTTTAAAAGATTAATTTTTAAAACTTTAACTCACGTGTCCTTCGGACAAAAGAAATTGTAAAGGTAGTGGATTCCCCCTCTACTTAGTTATTGATTCAACTAAGAGGTTGAGAACCCTACTCTTGAGTAAAATAAGAAGATAGGAAAATTATTAGGATGTTTAAATTAAAATGCAATATTAAGATGAAATCAATTAATTGTATATTTTGCCCAAAAGTCACTAATACAAATAATCTAATTTTTATGTGTGTAAAAGAGAGTATTCTCTATATGTGTGAATGAAATTGTAGTGTGTTATGTGGTGTAAGATTTTTATACTCACTACTCAGTAATTCGATCTCCTTGAAATAATAATCCAAATGACGAATGTTTTATCTCTCTGCCTGTCTCGACACGGATATTCCAGAAAATTGGGGAAATACCAAATCTAGGGCCACTAGATTGATATTTCACTAAGAACTTTAATATTCCTTTAGGAATACACTAAACCTGAGACTTAAACCTCGTAAAGAAAGGTTGTCTTTACATATATTGGAATTAAAACAAATCCTTTATATTTATTAGAATTATGTTTATCTTTCTGCTGACTTCAGATTCTTTACTTTACTTTAAATTATTTTATTCTTTTGTATGAATCACAACTTCTTGATATTTATTCTTAACTCTTTTATTTTATATATTTTCTTCAATTCTCTATTTTCAATATTTATTTCATAAATTCACTTTATTTATTTTCTTTCACTTTATTTCAATATTTTATGTTTTTTTTACTTTATCAATTCTTTCAATTATGCACTTCAATTATTTTATTTTATTCAAATATATGTATTTAATTCAACCCTTTTTTACTTCGATTTAATTGTATTTTTCTTAAATAAATTCACTTCTTCTTGAACAAACTTTTCTTAATTTAACTCTTTAAAACTTCTGAGAAATATTTCAACTTAGAACACGGCTAACTTGCCGGACTTAGAAAATGCCTGGCCCAAAACTGCCGGCTACAACTACAGGTGACTACGACCTGGACTAAAACTGCCTCGATTTCCCAGTGTCAATCAATTTTATTAAAAGACGATTTAGTGGGGGAAATCATAAATTAAGTTCATTGCACTTGACTGTTGTCAAGCCAATTTCCGCAACCTTGCAGATTTAGGCAGTGGTGTGATCCGAGTTCAGTGACTTGGATGCACCACTCCTTATATTGGGCAATTTATTTCAACAATTTCTCAAAAAGGTCAATAAGCTGTTTGTCAATGAAGAGGAATTTGTTAAGAAATACTGTACTATATTTCTTAGGGTTTTTCACCCCAAGAATTGCGAAACACAAAAGAATGTTAAATTTAATTGAATTACTTATTTTTTTAAAATTAGGTTTTTGATTAATAGAAATGCATTGGATTAGAATATCAAAACGAAGAATTTCTCTTTCGTGAGATTGCAAAGATTACAAAGAGTTGTTTTATGTAAGTGTTTTCTATGATGTTTGACAAAAAATCTTGTGTTCTGTTCAATTGTTGCAAATGATTTTAATTTAACTATAATTAAAAGATATTTGACAATATAATAAGTTACGGAGTTCAGCCGTAACAAAGACATTAATTTAATTAAAGTTTAAAGGAATAAAGGACATTTGCCTGTTATTTTGATTTCTGAATGTAGAATATTGATTGATTTTTTTAAATTCTGATGTTTGTACAATACATAATTATATTATAGTGGTAATAATTGTGATTTAATATTGATTTATATTTGTTTTCTTAATCTTAATTATTGATTTTTCAACATTTTGGTAGTTAGTTATTATTATTTGGAAAAAACTTTTTTAAATATTAAAGATAAGTACTAAAAATAACATGTGATTACGAGATACCAGATACTTGATAAACAGAGGAGATTAAGTCAAGAGGTACTAGATTAACAGATACTAGATTAACAGATACTAAACAGATACAAAACAGAAAAGCTTACAAAAAATACGCATATATTTATTGTTGATAAAATATATAAAAATTAAAGATAAGTACTATTGACAACATGTGATTACGAGATACCAGATACTTGGTAAACAAAGATTTAGCCAAGAGCTACTAGATTAACAGATACTAGAATAAAAGATAAAAAAATAAAAAATATAAACAGATACAAAACAGAAAAACTTACCAAACATATACTTATATTTATTGTTGAGAAAGTATAAATAAATACATAACAAATTTAGATGAAAAAATGAATAGATACATTCTTTACATTCTTGAGATAAGACGAAATTAGATTAATAGATGAAGATACATTCTTTACATTCTTAATAATCTTCAATAAGAAAGGAAAAGATAAAAATTCCAGTTACTGTTAAATGTGACAATAGTAACATTATTTACATGTGTTCTGAATTAATTAATTTTATGAAAAACTATTTTTTTGAAGCGATATCTTTTCAATAAATTGAAAGAAATCATGTCGAACAAAGAAGAAACTGTTAATTTAAGTGTTACAGATTTTAATATTATACTTACTTAAGGAGGAATGTTAATTGATATGAGTATCGATGAATTCGAAACATTATTGAGAAGAGAATTAAATTCTGCTTTTAGCATGCAAAGCACTTTGTATTTATATACGCTTGAATTTATTAGTCCGATTGAAAAAGGTAAAAAGCATATTCAAATACTTTTTAGTGGACCTATCAAGAAAGGTCATTGGATTTGCACTTATTATGATAGAATGAGACTTTATATTTATGATAGTCTTAATGAAGGATGTTTAATTGAAGATCAAAGGAAATATTTAAGTAGATTATATCCTTTTAAACCTCCAGTAGTTTTCACAACTGTTGATCAACAACCAAACAATAGTCTTGCTTGTGAAATATATGCAATAGCATTTGCAACATCGATATTTTTTAATATTATGCCCCACTCTGTCAATTACTATTATTATAACATGAGAAATCATTTAAGGTTAATGTTCAAAAACAATCGTTTAAGTAAAGTTCCGTCAGTAAGGTCGACTAATATTAGAACTATGACTGTTGAATATAATTAGGAGTGTCATCTTAGAAATCGAGCTAGAGAAAAAAGTTTCCAAAATGAAGAAAATAAAATTGTTGACAATAATTTATCATCGTTGAATTCAACCAGCAATGTTTGTAAAAAAAATGTTGTTGATAGTTGTTTAGAAAATTTGCCTTTAATTCCAGCAAATAATGTTAATAATATTTCTATTGATTCAAGCAATGGAATGAAAATTGTTCGCTTTGAATCATTGGATTCTAATGAATTCATTAGTGCAGAGCAAACTTTAAATACGAGGCCCCAAAGCACATTCACAGCTTTATCATCAGCAGAAGAAAATATTTCTACTTCTAAAGTTAAAACGTCAATTCGTGACAGAAATGTTGCTTACAAGCGCACCTCTCGACAAAATAAACATACTTCTGTTCAAAAACAAAATCAGTCATATATTTTTTCAAAGTCACATATAGAGACAGGTTATTGTAATGAAATGAACATTACACGTGATCATTCTTATGTAAAACTTTGTGAACATAAAGTCAACAGTGGATTATTTATAAAATCAAAAACTAATAGAAATAAGGGAGAAATTATTATAAACAGAAGTTTGCAAAGTATGCCTTCAACATCAGCGCAGAATAATAATAGTACATCAGGAGAAGTAATACACAAAGGAAATTATAAAGACAAAGATAATGTAATTATTGAAAATGCAACAATTAATTCAAAAATCAACAGTTTAGAGGAAACTTCTAATAATAGACAATTACAATGCATGACTTCGAGATCATTAGATAATTGTATTGATTCAAGAAATGTTACAAAATATACTAATTTAAAAAATGAAAATCAAGTAAAAAAAAGAAGAATAATACGTTTTTTAGAGGAAGAAGAACAACATCAAGTCATGAAACGTCAAAAGAAAGCTGCTTTTCAAAGAAAGTTTCGACAAAAAAAACAAGATAATAATAGAATTCTTAATCCTCAATCAATCCAAACAAAGGATAGTATTATTACAGTGGCTAAACCAAATATAAATTCAGCAAAATCCTCTACAACTGTTAATACATCTTTAGCAAAAGATAATGTAACTGTTACAGCAAATTTATCAAATACTTATATTTCTGTTCTTAAAAAAATGCAGCTTATCAAAAAACTCATCGCCAAAAAAACGGAATTCTGCACAGAATCAAAATTTCTCTGACAGTATTTCAGTCTCGCATATAGAAAAACATTTTGCTGGTGTGATAAAAATTTCATGTGGGCATTGTAATGCTTAACATTTCCAAGCAGAAAGAGTATCTAATAAAAAAAATTCATTTCATGATTGTTGTAAACATGGCGAAGTCATTCTTGAAGATCTACCTGCTCCTCCACTCATATTACAAAATTTATTTGATGGCTCCCACGAATTATCTATCACGAATTATCTTCATAATATACGACCTTACAATAATTCATTTGGTTTTGCTTCTTTCAACGCTAACTTTGTTAATTTTAACAATAGACGACCAGGACCATAATGTTTTAAAATACATGGTCAGGTTTATTAAACAGAAATATTATGTTACATAAAACTCATTTAACAAAATTCTCATTTGACATAAAAATCATTTCACACAAATTACATTTTACATAAAAATATCGGCGCCAATTTTAAAAGTAACCAATGAGATATTATCAACAACATTGTGATTCGCCAATTTTGAAATTCGCGCCTATATTTCTAGGTCAAATGATCTTTATGTAAAATGAAATCTATGACATCTGAATTTTATGTAAAATGAGAATTATGTGTAATGACTTATCCGTCAAATGAAATTGATATCAAGTGAACTTTATGTCAAATGAAAATTATGTTAAATGAGATTTATACCAAATGAAATGTATGTCAAGTATATTCAATCCGTTTGAATTAGTTTTTTTACTGGGTATTTATGTCAAATGAGAATTACGTTAAATGACATTTATGCCAAATGAAATTGATGTCAAATGAATTTTATAACAAATAAAATTTACGTTAAATGAGTTTTATGTCAAAAGAAATTTATGTTAAATGATTTTTATGTCAATAGAAATATATGTTACATAATTTTTATGTCAAATGGGAATTAAGTTATCTGAGTTTTATGTAACATAATATTTCTGTTTAATGAATTCTATGACAAATGATATTTATGTTAAATGGTTTTTGTGTGCAATGAAATTTATGTCAAATAATGTGCATATTATGTGAATTTTAAGTTAAGTAGTTTTATATCAAATAACTATTTGGTTAAAAAAGATTTCGGGAATAAGCATGCGTCTCAAAGAAACGATACTCCTTCATTTGAAGAGTTATTTATTGTTGATCAAGACGAAGCTTCCGAAATTCGTTGTAAGAATAATGTTCAATTAAACCGAGATATTGTTGATGGAATAGATACAGCCCTTCGGGATTGTAACCTATTTTCACAGTCCTACCGTATGATGCATAAAGAAATTAAAAAAACAATGACTGAAAATAATGCAGAAATTAAGCCTGAGATGCAATTATTATTTTCATTAAAGCCTGGGATGGATAGTAGACGTTATAATTTACAAAGTGTGAATGAAGTTGCAGCAATTTGTACTACAACTGCTGATGGTGATCTTGATTATCATTCTCATAAACATTTCTTTTTCTATTTTTCTTTAAAACATTTATTATATTTGCGCCATTATTCTCATTGTAAGTACTTTTGTTTAAAAAAATTAAAATATTAAAAGAAGGAATGCGCAAGAGAAAAAACGCGCGCGCTGGAGCGCGCGATCGTTCTCGTTATGATTAATTAAATATTATACGAAATGAGATTCTATACATTTTCTTTTTGATTGACGTGAGAAACTTATTTCTAATTATAAAAACAAAAACAAGAAGAGAAGAGAAACAATTCTTGTTTTAACATGTTTAAATAATGAAAAACAGACGAAACTCTTTTTAATTTAATAACGAATAAAGTATTAATTGTTTTTTAAAATTCTATTGCTTTGAACCAAAACAAATCGAATACTGTCAGTTTACAAAAATCCTTTGGATTTTAAAGTGACAGTAATTATTTTAAATTACTTGAAATCTAAACAAAACGAAATGTTCAAGTAAATGATATGTCACAAAAAGAAAAACGATTGCTCTTGAAAGAATCAAGAATTCTAAAACAATATTTTTACGAATGTCAAAACTTTACTTTTTATAAGACTGACATCAATCTATAACGACTGTCGCTCATTAAAAATTTATAATAAAAAAAATTTAAGAAAAAACGTTAGGAAAACAAAGAGGTATTACCGCTAAGAGGCTCAAATAATAAGCCTAAGTGTTACTGATTCAGCCAATAATGAAAGACAGTTTTCAAAATTAAATATTATGACGATAATGTTAATTTTGATCTATTTGAATGATCTTGTAATTATATTATGGTAAACACTTTTACAAAAAAGTAACGACAGCCAACTATTAAAACAATTTGTTTATAAAATGACAGTTTAAAACTCAACAACGAAAGACACAAACAAGTACGAATAGAGAACTAATAATTGATTTCACAGAACATCGGAACCGAAATGTAAGTATGTTAAATCAAAAATCATTATTCCGTCAATGCCTAATAATATTTTTACCTTGGTAGAAAAATATAATTCACCTAATTATTTCTTCAACCATAAGAAAGTCCGATTATAAATGCAGCAATAATTATAACGATATGTCTCGAAAATAATATTTATTATTTCGATAATAAAAAAATAATAATAAACGATTAGTTTGTCCTAAAGTAATCACAAGATCGAAAAATAACGAAATTTTTAAAAATAAGTGAAAGCCGAAATAACGATTGTTTAAAAAACGACTTGATGACGTGCTACAGGGGAACGAACGTAAGTAAACAATATTCTAGATGAATTCAAATTATTCTCATAACGATTTTATTAAAACAAATAAAGCTATATTGTAGCGTATACAAACTGATTAAATGACTATTGGTTATTAACGAAAGTTAGAGGAATATAATAGAAATAAAATAAAAGCCTAAAATCTAAATAATTTTTGACGACAGTCTTCTAAATTGTAATATATATTCATATATGTAAAGATTTATACGAAAAAGTTATTACAATACATAAATGACAGTTTGATAATTTCGATATTTCTTGACAAATAGAATCCTAGAAAGATTTAACCAAATGATAAGATAAATAAATTAACTTTCGAATTTCTCTAAGTAAATTTATAATAAACGATTATTTTAACGAAATGAAATTAAACGTTTCAAATGTTTAGATTATTTGTCAATAACAAAAAAATGTTCATTAAAATAAAAATTGATAAGACAGTAAATTATTAGAAAAACCATGATGAATTATTAAAAACGGAAGGAGATAAAATAAAGAACAGTTTAACCTTAAAACGATTATTAGAAACGGAGGGAGATGAATTGAACAAAAGTATAAATAAATAAATAATTAAATTCACACGAGAAAATTACGAGACTCATATAGTCAGAAAACAGTTTAAATTAGTAAAAAATAAATTTTCTGAATTTACGATTGTTTTAAAGAATCTAATATAAAAGACGAGTTCATTAGAACAGAAAATAAGACACAGAAATTTTACTTTTTATATTTATATTAAAGATTAGTGAAAACCAGTTGACTGTTAAACAAACGATAGAGTCTAAAAATTAAAACGATTGGTTGAGAAGAATTAATAATCAATTGTATTTGACGACAAAGTATAAATTATATTCTATAATAGATTAACTAATGATAGTTAAAAATAGTAAAAAGTCAAAATATTTATTTAAGATGAGTTTTTCAATCGAAAATACGACAGTTTAAGGTCTCTTAAATTGAAAGCAAGGTCCACAATTCTAGTATTTAAAACATAAAAATTTATACGATTAAAAATAAATTTATGCGACAGTATCTAAATATTAATTTTTATACAAACAGTATTAACAACGAAAACTCATAACGATCTTAATCAAGCTCATGTGAACCTGAATGTCTGATAGATATGAAAATACGACTTGGAGACAACAAAAAGCATGACAATTATACAAGAAGCAGATGTAAACGAAATTCTGATCAGCTAATAAATTTTATAAAATCAACAAATGTATTAGAACAGTTATCAAATCAAGAACAAAAAGAACGTGGAAGCAAATGACAGTTTGGAATTCTATGAAAAAGATCTTGATATTTCTTAAAGAATAATGATTGATTAATTTTCTATCACGTAGATAAAACTATAAATTAAGATCAAATGAATAATTTAACGTTTGACTGAAATTAAAATTATACTTGAACTTCATAAGTAGACGAAACTATCTGTTTGCTATTTTGAACATAAGTCTTTGCTAATAGCAAATAATGTTTTTCAGATGTGATTCTTGTAATGCGACTGTTTAAAGACCTTATCTCTTGAAATACTAATAATCAGATTTACATTGTTTATTGAAATTTGAGATTGAATATTGCTATTGACAAAAGTCAATATTTTAACAAAATTATGACGATAAGCGAATTCTTGACAAAAAAGTTTGACAAAGTTTTATTTACAACGACTAGTTAAATATGATAATAAGGCTGCAACGATATGTACAAAACTATTGTCGAAATAAATTAAGGCATATGACATGACGGATGTTCATCAAAAATGTATGAAATAGTATGTTAAGTACGATTGTGTAAATATCGAATGTTTTTCAATTACATAATAATTGGCTGATATAATAACGAACAAAAAAGTTGTGTGATAAAAGTTCAATGCGTAACTGTATACAGTTAAATATTATGTATACCTAATAACGAGAGATTATTTTTAGGTAATTTTAACAAAAAAAGCTAATATATAAGACAGTTTCTCTTCTAGACAGTTTGAATAAACAAATGATTAAACGACAGTTCTTCTAAGAAAAAGTTAAATGAACAGCTGAAATATACGACAGTGACGATGGTAATAAATATACTTAAATGACGAAATTAATTATTTTGAATAATTTTCAGTTACTGAATGAAACACAGACATAATGATTGGTAGATGAGCTGTTCGAAAAGTGTCCTAAGATTTACAGAAGTTACATATATCAAATTTTACAGTGCTGAAATGTCCAGAATATTCAACTTGAGAAAGGATGGACTTGAAACGACTATATTTAAAATAAATTGAGAAACTTATAAATTATTTTATTTTAAAATTTGTAAAATTGATAATTTTTATTTATATTGTAAACGAGTCAATCTCGGGAGGGAGTGTTGAAATATTGTATATTCGCGCCTAATATCTCGCTTGACTCTAACAGTAGTATATAATAAATGACCGATAATAAACGACCGATTTTATCCGTATTTGTGTATTATTATTGACTACATACATCCTGCTCAAAATAATCTGCATGCCAACACTAGGGTGTCCGTTATTTCCCAAGTTAGCTATTTTCATTTGGGTATCGTCAAAATCGTTTCTTTTTGACCTAAAAACAATTCCAGAAACAAGAAAAAAATTTTACGATGCCGTTTAACCCTGCCTAAATAGCAATACTTTTCCCATTTAATTAACATAGGATTTTTGCACTTTTTAGAAAATAATTTTTATTTTGTTTATAATACTCTTTGACTAACCAACAATGCTTGATTTTGCTTCTATTACGATTCCTTTAGATAGAGAAATTTTTTTTATTATCGCGAAAAATTTATTACACAAGTTTTAAAAAGGTCAATTTAATTTTTATTGATTTATCTGATTATTTTGTTAAATCTACTTATTAATTAATTTTTATTCAGTATTTCATGAAATTTTTTTGTTTTATGCATCCAATTGGACCATTACAATAATTTCAATTCATAAACTTTCCAAGAATCACACAGTAGACTGAATCCATTTCAAATCAGGCTTTTCGACTAACTTCATGTTATAGAAAAAAATTGTTTTGCTTGTCATTTTTTTTCTTTTGAGTTTAATCTAATTTTCTTTCTTGGGTCTTGTAGATGGTCTTGTCCTCTTCACAATCCAGTTTAAAATTTGAAAAAATATTAAAAATGATAAAAATAGGGGATGATTTTCTGAAAATAAATAAGATCAATTTTCTCAAAAACACCACCTTTTTTGTTATCAAATTTTTACTACAAATTCTTAAAATAATTATGAACACTTCCTATGAATTTGAAGCGGGCTAAACCATTCTAAAAATCAGGAGGATTTTTTTTTTAAATTTATTTTTACAAATTTTCAAATTGTTAACGTTTACGTCAACAATGTTATAACCATTCATTTGTTTTTAAAAATGCAAGTTAACAATTTGAAAATTTGCAAAAATAAATATTTAAAAAAAAATCCTCTTGATTGACAGAATGGTTTAGCCCACTTGAAATTCATAGGAAATGTTCATAATTATTTTAAGAATTTGTAGTAAAAATTTGATAACAAAAAAGGTGGTGTTTTTGAGAAAATTGATCTTATTTATTTTCAGAAAATCATCCCCTATTTTTATCATTTTAAATATTTTTTCAAATTTCAAACTGGATTGTGAAGAGAAGAAGACCATCTATAAGACCCAAGAAAGAAAATTAAATTATACTCAAAAGAAAAAAATGACAAGCAAAACAATTTTTTTTCTATAACATGAAGTTAGTCGACATGCCTGATTTGAAATGGATTCAATCTACTGTCTGAGAATCACACATTCTTGGACAGTTTATGAATTGAAATTATTGTTATGGTCCAATGGGATGCATAAAACAAGAAACTTTCAATAATATACTGAATAAAAATTAATTAATATGTAGATTTAGCAAAATAATCAGAAAAATCAATAAAAATGTAATTGACCTTTTTAAAACTTGTGTAATAAATTTTTTGCGATAATATGAAAATTTCTCTATCTAAAGGAATCATAATAGAAGCAAAATCAAGCATTGTTGGTCAGTCAAAGAGTATTATAAACGAAATAAAAATTATTTTCTAAAAAGTGCAAAAATCCCATGTTAATTAAATGGGAAAAGTATTGCTATTTAGGCATGGTTAAACGGCATCGTAAAATTTTTTTTCCAGAATTGTTTTTAGGTCAAAAAGAAACGATTTTAACGATACCCAAATAAAAATAGCTAATTTGGGAAATAACGGACACCCTAGCCAACACAGCCATATTGGGTGTCCATTTTGTGTCCGCCATTTTGAATTTTTTAAGTCTGTCTTCAAATTCTGATTCAGCGACCCCAAAAACCTTAGTATATACTTCCCCCCCAATTAAGGATTTTCAACAGAATCCAACTGATTTTTAAACTATTGTCCGCCATTTTGAATTTTGAAAAACTAATATCAGATTCGTAATCAGCGGCTTCGAAAACTCCCGAGTAAGGATTTTTAAGAGAATCCGACTGATTTTTGAAAATTTTGTCTGCCATATTGGATCTGCCATTTTGAATTTCGAAAAAGTAATATCAAATTTGTAATCAGCGACCCCAAAAACCCGCAAGTAAGCATTTTGAAGCCGAATTAAAAAAAATGTACATCGAACAATAAATTTTAAATTTTCATAAATTTCTTAGATTTTAGGCGCCATTTTAAAAAATCAAAAGTTTATTTACAAAAGGACGATATATATTTGGAATAAGTTTAACAATCGAGTGCACGATTTATGAAAATGTGAACCGTTAAAAAAATTTTTTTGACGTTTATATTTAATATTTAAAAAAAATCATTAAAAAATCGTGTAATTTTTTAATTATATGCAAAAAAATATTGTTAAACAATTTTGTATTAATTTTTTAACATATTCGGGTAGAGGACACTCCAATAAATAAAAAAAATGTTGTCCGAAAAGAAAATAGTATGTTTTTTAAAAAATACTTACATTCAAAATCAGACTAAAAATTCAGTGCATTCAGGCGTTAATGGGTTAAATTTCAATCGAATTCAAGAAATTTTCACAAAATTTTCTCAATCTTAAGTTTTAAAAATCTGATTTCATATTTGTAATCAGCGATCACAGAAACCCCTGAGTAATAAGTTTTAAGTGAATTTGTTGATTTTTAAAAATCCAGCCGCCATATTGGATCCGGTATTTTGAAATTTTCAAAAAAGCCACACTGGGGATTTTTTAAGAGATCGAAAACGAAGGTTATAAGCGTTGTTTCATTAAAGTCCATAAATATGAATTTTGGATAGAGCTTCGTTCCATTTGACAGAGAACGACTCGTATGTATAATGAACCGATTAAAAGGTGCCATAAACTAGAAACCTCAATTATAAATCGTTGATGAAATTTCAATAAACATTACAATGGAATGTCTCTACGCCCCGAAATCGTACCTGATCCTATTTTAAAAATACATGTAATTAGGGCAAATTTTCTCAAGCGTACCAATGTCAAAATTTAAAGTTCCTGGATCGGACTAATATTTTCACAGTATTTGGTACTATGAATGAGTACTTTAACCATCAAGTATTATGAAATTTTATAAAAAATTGAAGAGGGGGAGGGTGTTGAAGATTTTGGGTAAGTATGAACAGGAAAAATGACGTTTTTTTGTTTTTGAATTATCAATAAATTAATTAAAATTATTAAAATTGAAATATTTTACAACAAAAGAAAATTAACGCACTTCTGAATTTCCTACTGTAAAGAATTACAAAATCCGCATCCGACGAGCCGTATGTTAAGTATTTTAGATAAATTGACGTTTTATAAATAAATATTTATAAAAAATTAATTAGGAAATGAATATCATTCTTAAAAATAAAGATAGAGTGTTAGTTTTTAAAAATAAATATTTATACAATTCTACGTTAAAAAATTATATTTCAGTTATTCGCAACGATTGATAGTTTAAATAAAATATTCAACATCTTTATGTGTATGTTGCGCTGAATAGCTAACTACCAGGCTTAATTTTTTTTTAATTTTTTAAAGAACAATTTTTTATTTAACTTTTACATTTTTCATGTAAAAAATTGATTTCTTTTTTACCCTAACAATGACTTATTATTTTAATATCAACAAGAATTTAATTTTACGTAAATCATAATAAATTAATTGCTAAATGGCTTAATAATGATCAATAATATTAAAATAATAATAAATTGTTATGGTAAAAAAGGAATCATTTCTTTCTTGAGAGTACTCATTCATAGTACTAAATACTGTGAAAATATTAGTCCGATCCAGCAACTTTTAATTTTGACATTGGTACGCTTGAGAAAATTTGCCCCATCTCATGTATTTTTAAAATAGGATCAGGTACGATTTCGGGGCTCGAAAATTCGGAAACTAGAGGTCATGTAAGAAAACTCTACGTTGAAAAATCTTCCATCCATTTTCAAAAACCGTGCTTTTGAAAGTTTGTTAACCGTGTATAATACAATTGTCGTATAAATTGTATTACCTTAGTTAATTTATTATTTTTACACGGAGAGAAATCTGTTGCGAATAATGCATAGAGTAGAGGTTATGAATACAACATAAGCACTTACTAGCGAAAAGTATAAGAGGTCCGCCTGAATATCAGTCGACTCCGCCTAATATTCAGGCGGACTCGAGCAATAAATAGGCTCTCTGTTAGGATTTTAGCATCAAAGAATCTATGGAAAAAGTATATGAAAAGTTTCGAGCATTAATCCTAACAGATTTCTCTCCGTGTAATGTAATTTAATTAAATTGAAATTTAACAAACAGCAAGCGAAGTCTAATGGACCCCGTGTCCCACCCAAGAGTTAATAAACGAACTGAAAATTGTTAAAAACTTACACCATCAACCTGTACTACATCTGTTTAAGGCAGGTTGCTGTTAAAACTCATTGTAAAATTTTAATGCTTCACTTTCACATTGTAAATAACTAATTTAAATAAAAAATTAATATTGAATAAAAATCCATTATTTAAGATAAAATATGCATTAGTTATTTAACCCTTTGGCAGTCGATAACGTGTATATAAACAGATTTGTCCCAAAATTGTTGCTCAGGGATTTTTTGGGGTCGCTGTTTACAAATCCGATTACAGATTTTGAAAATTCAAAATGACTAGAAGGGAAAATGGCTAGAAGGGATGCTCTGTTTTACCGACATCTGAGTTGCGGCTGCGAACAATAGATGGCGCCACAGATGAATTTAAATCTAAATCATTCTCTGTAAAACGGACATTCCCTGACTTTTCCCTGACCAAAAAAATTCCTTGACTTTTCCCTGACCGTTAGAAATCCCGCGGGATTCCGCTCCTTTTTTATAAGTATGTTGGATTCAATAAATAGTGTGGGATCCCGCTCTGAGGGATTGCGAGCTCTAATCGTACCCCAAGAACAGAAAATTTGTTACATTTCCGAAAAAGAATTAACAGCTCGATTAAAACTTCTAACTGAGAATTCCAGACTCGATCACATTGAACCAAAAGTTCAAAACAATATTTATAAAATTATTCAGTCTTATCATGACATATTTGCATTTGCCGATGATCCCTTGCCTAGCAGTGAATTAACCTCACACCGTATTGTTCTGAAGGAAGATAAAATAATTAACAACAAATCATACAGACCACCAGAGTGCCATCGAGGGTAAGTCAATACTCAAACATCTAACATGTTAAAATGGAATATTATTCGACATTCCAATTCTCCTTTCAATTCTCCCTTATGGGTCGTTTCAAAAAAATTGGATGCATCGGGAATACGTAAATGTCGTATTGTTATAGATTTTCGTAAAATAAACGAGCTCACACATCAGGATGCTTTTCCCCTCCCGATAATCGAGGATATTTTACAAATCTTGGGTAATGCGAAATTTTATTCAGCATTTGATTTGACCAACGGATTCCACCAAATTCCCATGGAGGAACGTCAAAAAGATATACAGCTTTTTCCACCCCCGAAGGACATTTTGAGTTTGAAAGAATGCCTTTTGGACTAAGAAACGCACCCGCGACTTTTCAGCGTATGATAGATCAAGCCCTAATCGGTTTAATAGGAAAAATCTGCTTCGTTTATCTCGATGATATTATTGTTTTCGGTTCAACCATTGAAGAACACAATCAAAACCTGGCATTGCTTTTAAAACGACTCAGACACACTGGATTAAAGATTCAACCCGATTAGTGTGAATACTTACGACCAGAGTTTGATTATCTTGGTCAAATTATCACAGCTGAGGGAGTAAAACCTAACTCTGCTAAGTTGTCCGCAGTTTCTGAATTTAAACGCCCTTCATCAGTTAAGGAAGTAAAATCCTTTTTAGGTCTGTCTGGATACTATCATAAATTCATCGAAAATTACTCCACTAGAGCAAAACCCTTAACTGAATTGACAAAATCTTCTAATGACTTCATTTGGACAATGGAGTGTCAAACATCATTCGAAGACTTAAAGAATGCCTTATGCCAAGCACCTGTTTTGCGTTATCCCGACTACGAAAAAGATTTCACTTTAACGACTGATGCATCAAATGTAGGACTTGGAGCAATTTTGTCTCAAGATGGACATCCATGCTGTTACATTTTAAGAACTCTCAACAAAGACCGACAGATTGGCTCAGTCGGATAAGTGCCTGGCGTTGGTGGTCGTTTAAGGACCAAGGGTATAAGTACCCTTGGTTCGCGCCCACTTGGCTTGGTATTTTTCCGGCACGTGAGACAATCTGAGCGGGAGGTTTGACGTCGAGGTATAATGATGTGCACCGTCGATTATTGTCCGGTACACACCATTAGAACTCGACTGTCGATAAACCGGTTGTACTCAGAGAGGTTTTCTACAGTTTCCCTCTTCTCTGGCGAGAAAACCCATTGACGGGTGGTCCAGGCGTAATGCGAGTACTCCTAATAAAGTCGGCTGTAGACGCAAAATTAGGTTAATATATAGAAAAAATTTCTAAAGTAGAATGGTTATGCTTAATCCAAAAAAAGTATTTCTCGGGGACTCTTGTCGAAGTGCGTAAGGCCAATAGGGCAGGAGTATAAACAATAAAAAAAAAAACTCTCAATAAAGCAGAATTAAATTATACAACTACAGAGAAGGAATTGTTGGCAATAGTGTGGTTCGTTAAACGATTACGACAGTATCTGTTAGGCTGAAAATTCAAAATTTTGACTGACCATCAAGCTCTTACATAGTTATATAAAATGAATGATCCCTGCTCTAGACTAATGCGTTGGAGACTTAGATTAGAAGACTATAACTATGAAGTAGAGTACAAAAAAGGCTCAGAAAACACAGCCGCTGATGCCTTATCTCGTGTCTTTCCAATTCACAGCAACATAAGTCAACCAGAATCTTGTTGTCCATCATTAGACTTAGAAGTCGAGCTTCCGAATATAGAAATCATAGGTGAATCGCCGGAGCGCGACCTGCAAACGCCAGAACCTCGCGAGACTGCTCCAATCAGACCAGGAAACATAGGTCCTTTTGAACCTCTGAAATTTGAAACGGATAACGAAGATGAATTTTTTCAAGAACTTCAAGAAATCGCGGAGGACAGAACAGAACAATTAATCAAAGATTATTATAAATAGTTCCCGCAACGAACTGAAACGCGTGAAATTGAAAAACCAAATGCACCAGGACAACTTTGGAAAAGAATTTCGAAAATACGTCCAATAATGGGTGCAAGTTCAATAATATTGCCGGAATACAACGAAAAACTATGGCTGCAAGTATTAGATAAAATCACACAAGAAACAATTGAAAAATAATTGGTCATACTGCGATTACATTTTGACGACCCAACAATAACCTCAACCAAACGAATCAAATTAAAAATCCTCATTTCGTTTATAAGCTACAAATATCTAAACCTTAAAATCCACACGTGTTTCAATGCAACATCAGAATTAACTCAAGCAGAACGAGAGCAAATTATGAAAGAATGTCACTGCTCGGTAATGTCTTAACATTTCGGAGAAAACAAATCAATTGCACGAGCAAGAGAATTAGGAAGCTGGCCTAATATGGAACTAGAGATTATTGACTATATTAAGAAATGTCGTGTATGTCAAATTCACAAATTGCAGCGAATTAGACCCAAAGCGGAAGCTATTATTCCCGATACTCCAACTAATCCTAATGACAAAATTGCTATGGACATCTTTGGGACACTCACTGTTACCGCTCGAGGAAATGAATATATTCTGTCTTTTCAGGATATGTTAACAAAATATCTAATTTTAGTACCATTGAAAAATTCCACTTCGGAAACTATTATTAAAGGACTCTTTGATTACTATATTTAGGTTTTTGGATCACCGAAACATATTCTTACCGACGAAGGGCAAAATTTTGTTTCAGAACTAATACAAAATTTTGAAAATTTATTCCGTATTAAACACGTTAGAACCACTACCTTTCACCCTCAAAGCAATGGGGCATTAGAAAGAGCGCAAGCGACTATAAAAGATTTAATCCGAACTAATATGGCTGATAACATGATTGAATGGGATAATACACTGAAGTTTGTATGTATGGATTGTTTGTATGTATGTATTGTTCCAGATAACTTTTGGTCGCAACGCAAATCTACCTTCTTTAGTAGCAACACCTCCGTGTCTCAAATATTCCGAATTAACTAGACTTTGTAAGGAAAGACACGAAAAAATATATAAAACAAGCACAAGAAAAAATTAGAATCTCAAAAGAAAAATATAAGCGGATACAAGACGCGAGAATTGTCATACCACAAAAGTTATTCGACGTAGGCGATTTAGTATTAATCGAAAATGTTAAATCTAATAAATTGTGTGCTGATTGGAAAGGACCCGGTACTGTTGTAAGCGTTAAAAACAATAATAATTATGAAATATTATACAAAAATAACAGACAACTGATTCATTCCAGTAGATTAAAACCATATTATCAATAGTTACAGAATATCATGAAGATCCTTTTTTGGGCCGCTTTAGTAACCACAATACAGGCATACGTCCACCTAAAGGATTTAGAAGGGACAACTATCTATGCAGAAAACTTAGGGACAACTAAATTATATCATGAGACTTGGAAATTAATCTTGAGGATACATACATCGAACTTCGAAACGCGACTGTCAGAAATTATAAATTTATATTCACATGCTTCAACTTTGTGTAGTGACTGCTCTCAAAAGTATGAGTTAACTTTACTCAGGAAACGAATCGGCCGACTAGAAACCTCAAAAACAATTTTACAACATATTTTAGGTCAGTCCCGCATTCGCAGAGGATTCTTAAATTTCATAGGATCAATCTCTAAGACACTATTTGGAACCTTAGACGATCAGGATTTACAAATAATTAATAACGAATTTGATTCTATATATAAAGACAGTAATTTTATGGCCCAATCTGTAGATAATCAGACTAGAATAATAAGAACTCTTTTAAATAGTGCTTCCCATAACTTTAAAACTTTAAATGAACAAACTTAAACCAGAATTGATAAATTAAACCAAATAATAAATTCAACTAACCAAAATGAAAAGGAAATACTTATCACTAATCTCATCTCTAGTACGGAAATTGCTATAGCTGAATATAGCGAAGATTTAAATTCAATAATAGATGCAATAAACGACGGAAAACATGGAATAGTGCACCCCCAAATTCTAACACCAGAAATTTTAATACAAGAATTGCGTCATATTGAAGAATCAAATAATCAGAAATACCCAATAAGATTGACCGGTAATAATTACCAACAAATTGTTGATATTTCAGAAATAACAATTAGCATTGTCAACAGAAGCCTCGTGTACATAGTAAAGGTTCCTGTGCTAGAATATGAAGATTTGCAAACTTTCCACCTAATCCCTATTCCTATTTCTCATGGAAACAGTTTCATAGCACCTATTCTCTCTCATGAAATTATGTTAACAAATTTCGAAAAAAAAATGTATGTTCCTTCGGACATAGAAGCCTTAAAATTATGTAAAGAAATCGACGAACTTCGCATTTGTAAAAAAACACAACCTACTTATCTCAGCAGCGAAACTAACTCATGTGAAACAAATATTATTAGGCAAGCATATTAACGAACAGATTTGTCAATTCTCTGCATTTAGAATTTTGGAGTTAGTCTTTATTCCATTAAAGGATCCCAATCAATATATATTGGTTCCTGAGATACCTTTTGAGTTAAATGTATGGTATGGAACACAGGTACAAACCATTAAACTTAATTCTCCTAGTTTACTTTCTAGTGACAATGACTGTACAATTCAAACGCCAAAGTCTATCCTAAAATTACGCAAATCCGAAAGTAGAAATAGTGATATATTTTTCAGAAAAAATGTAACTTATAGATTAAATGCTGCCGACATCAGTCTATTGAGTAATCAATTGCCATTAATTCAAGAATCACTACGACACGAAAATTTTAAAGAGTTAAGGCAAAGTTTAAATGTAATGGAAAATTATTTACAATCATTAAAATCAAACCGAAGAACACGATCTTGGATAGAAACAAGTGCTGACGTGTTGACGTATTTAGGATACATATCTTTAGTAATAATCACTACATATAGTTTGCACAAAATTGGATTCTTTGATTGTATCAAACGTTTAATACCTAAAAATTTATGTATAAAACTTTTCTGTGTACCTACATCTGTAACTGCAACACCTACTGTTCATTATTCGCCTGTAGCAACAGCTCCTACTGATAATTGTAATATACCACTACAATCTAATGATAAAATAAATGTTTCGTCAAAAAGAGTCAAAATAAGAACTTAAGGGTCTAAGTTTTCTCTAAACTGAGGGGTGTAAAATTTCTTGTTTTTAGAAAGCTAGAAATAAGAAGAAAAACCAGTTTTTCTTCAGTTTTCAGCTTTCCCTTTTTGAAGGACAAATTCTTGGTCCTTTGCCACCCTTGGGTGTGGCAAAGGAAATGACAGTTAGTTAGATACAAGCTTACGAGCCTGCCGGTTGTAATCTCTGTCTACGGGCATAACTTACACCATATCTCACTCAAATAAAATTATTAACTAAATAATAAATAACTTGTATTATTAAATTAGACTCGTCACACCAATGTCATTTTTGAAATTTTTTTGTTGAGCTTATTAAAGATATCATATCAAAAGTAAACGTCTACAAATTTAGGCGTAAATGAAATTTCTTTGTTATTTGATCGTTTCGTTTATATTATGCAGATAACAATCCAATGCTCCTTCGCTTCCTCTAGAAATGTAAACTAATCTTTCTTTAAAACTCATTTAGCGTAAAGCACTGTAGTTTTATTAAAATTCTTTGACTGATGCAACTACCCCATCTACATACTTTAGATTGTCAAAGAATATTTTTTAAAGAAAAAAAGCGAAAGCATACACAAAAACTAGCTTTAAACTACGGACAAAATAAATGAATAAAATAATTATCAAATTATTATACTTAATTTTAGTCAAACAATTCTGTTTCATTGGGAACAAAATGCTAAAGACATTAACCCACCTGGAAATTTTTAACATGGCTCAATTAGAAATTATTATTATTGCCAATTAATAATAATTTTATTACTATTTTCCAGAGCTGGGTAAAATGGTTCTTCATATCTATTTAAAATACAAAATGCCAAATAGGTTCATAAAACCTATTTAAAATAAAAAACGATTTTCTGTTTCTTATTTAAAATGAAAAATGCAAAATGTGTATTTCTTTTTCTTTGATGTCTTCTGGCTGTTGTTTTTTTTAATTAATTAATTAATGTTTTTTTTAATTTTTATTGTAAGATCTGTAGTATGTTGACAGTTTCAAAATAAAATACCGTACCACGGTCATAATTGTAAGTTCTTCCATTTGCAAGGAAATAAAAAAATGTTTAAAACATAAAATTTATGAAAACTAAAATTTGTTTCGGCATATGGTTTGAAAGATGATAAAATTTTGAAAATAATAAGACCTTACAGTAGTAATTTGGCCAGTATTCTATTTAGATATTTTTAAAAAATAGTAATTTTCAAAGTTTTACAAAAATTTGAATAACTTCTAAAGTAATGAACGCAAGATTATTTTAAAGGTTATTTTTTTACAGAATGAGGATTATTTATAGTCATTAACGTGTAATTTTTTTCTTTGAAAATGCAAAGCGTCAAAGTTAGACCAAAATATTTAAAAAATTTGAAACAATCTTTTTAACAGATAAATAATTTTTAAAATTCAAATATATTTTTTTATTAAATTTTCTTGAAAAATCTACACCATATCATCATTTCATCTTTTTTCTAGAATAGTTGTTGTATAAAAAAATTATTTCAAACTTTTTGAATTAATTAGTCTAAGTTTGACAACTAGCATTTTCTAAGAAAGAAATTACACTTTAATTCCTATATGTATATGTAATCCTTATTCTGTAGAAAATAACCTTTAAAATAAGCTTAAGATCATTAAAAAGTACACACTAAAAAAAGTTTTACTTTCAGCCTATTTTAGAGGCTGAATTTAAGGTGTAAACAGAGTCAGCCCCATTAAACAAGGACAGACTTATGTGAAATACATGGGCTGAATTTAAGGTGTAAACGGAGTCAGACTTTTTTTCCTGTGTATTCATTATTTTAGAAGTTATTCAAATTTTTGTAAAACATTGAAAATTACGATTTTTTAAAAATATCTAAATAAAATACTGGCCAAATTACTTCTGTAAGGTGTTATTTTTAAAATATTATCATCGTTCAAAACACATACCGAAACAAATTTTAGTTTTCATAAATTTTATGTTTAAAAATTCTTTTTATTCTCTTGAAAATGGATATACTCACAATTTTGACCGGTACTGTATATATAAAAAATTTCTTTGATAACGCGATACCGATTCAGATTGTTGAAGCCTAAATCATAATTGAAAGGTCGAAATACTATAGCGGTGATTTAAAATAAACATTACCATGTAATGTAACTGTAATGTTACATTGTGGAGTTACTAATATAACATGTCATTACTATAATAATGACATAATTTTATATTACGATGTCATATTTTTCATTTTTACTTACATTAATGTTTTTATTTGTAGAATTTAAAACATCAAATCAAATGAAAGCAGCAGAAGGAGAAATTCCTGTTTCTTCAAAATCATATACGCATGATGAGGTTAATATGATATCCTCAAAGAATTTTACAGCTAGTTGTTCACAAGATTTTCAGGAGACTTCTAATATGCCAAAAATAATAGCTTCACCAAGCCAAGAATGTATGACACAAAATTATGAATACACTATTCAAGAACGACAAGACTTTGTTTTCAATTCTTCCAGTAATGATAACAGCGAAGATGATTGGACCGATTTTAAAGATTGTGACAACTGTTCGTTGGATTTCCAGATGGCTTCAGATATTTCTTCAGAAACGACTACTTCTTATGGTCAAACAAGGCATCAAGGATTTATGTCTAGTTCTTCAAGTGATTCAGGAGATGATGATTGGAGTGATTATGAAGATTGTCAAGATAATTGTGATTGTGACAAGGAAAGTAATATACAAAATAAGTCTGTTATAGGTCAGTATAAAAAGATGAGCCACGTTATGATGTTTCCAAAAGCTGAATTGTCCATTCGTGATGTGTCTTTGATAATAATGGCTTATAGTTTACGGTTTCATTGTACATATGAAGCAAGAGATGCATTATTTGAAATGAGTAAGCAATTTTCTGGTGATGAGTTTCAAAATTGGAACACCAGTAAGTTTGCAATAAATCAATTGTATGATCCACCTGATGAAGTTATCACATTATGTTTTTTTTGTGATGAATGTTTTAATTCATTAATTCCACCAGTGACAAAAAAAAGTTTAAAAAAATGTAACGTCAAATGTATTTGCAGGAAAGAATATAACTTGACGACTGAATCTTCAAATTATGTCATTGCCCTCGATTTAAAATATCAGCTGGAATTACTTTTTAAAGATGAAGAAATAAAGACTGCGTTACTACAGAATATTCGTAAAATAAAGGATGGGTTATTATATAAAAAATTGCGAAAAAAACATCCTAATTTGAATTTCATAACTTTAAATTTTAATACGGATGTTCATGTGTTGATTCTGTTGCGAGACCCATTCTGCAAAATAGATTACAGTACAATGCTTATTGTGGATGTAGTTGGTGCTATGCAAAAGGTGTTTATGATTGTAACGCGATACGTTATCCTGTAAAAAAGAAAGATTCAATGTTGAGAACCCAAAAAAGTCATAAAAAAGACTGTAAGGCTAAAAAAATCCGAGAAACCAACAATACACGGAGTGAAAGGTAACTCAGTATTGCTTTCTCTATTAACTTTTGACATAGTATGGGGTTTTCCCGTCGATTACTTACATGCAGTGCTGCTAGGCGTGGTAAAATACATATTTAACATTTGGATTGAAACAAATATTATCACAGCAGGAAAACTTAAGCAGTTAAATGAAAAACTTCTTCAAATTATTCCTCCACAAGAAATTAATCGTCAACCAAGACCGTTGAATAAGAGAGCGAAATGAATAGGCTTCTGAATAGCGATCGTTTCTATTATTTTACTCCGTCATATTTTTGAGAGAGATAGTGCCAACGGACGTATTAAATCATTATGCTTTACTTGTCGAAAGTATATTTATTTTATTACAAGATTCTATAACTGAAGAAGAATTAAAAGTATATGAAGAAAAATTACTCATTTTTGTGACTAGATTGCCAAAGATGTTTAACTACAGCGTTATGACTTTTAACATACATGGTCTTCTACATTTAGTTGAAACAGTGAGAAGAACTGGACCTTTGTGGGCTACATCAACATTTCCTTTCGAAGGTTCCATTTTCTACCTTAAACGAGCAATAACTGGACCAAAAGGTGTTTTTGAATAGATAGCAAAAAGAACTTTATTAAAGCTTAGTTTCGATTATACCCTTAAAAAACTTGCAACGTCTGAAAAGTGTGTAAATTTTTGCGAAAATCTTTTCTCTCCCTCCGAATGTCAGAATGCTATCAAGGCAAGCAATGGAATTGTACTTTTGGATGCAATAGGAGAAAATGAACTAGGTGAGAAACTGTTTAAACGTTGTATATGTTACGGTCATTGTCGATTATTGGGAATTGTCGACAATGCCCGGGCAAAGTCGACTATGCCCACAGTCACTGGGCACTGTCGACAATGCCCGGGCAAAGTCGACAATGCCCACGGCTACTGGGCATTGTCGACATTGCCCGGTCAATGTCTAAAAATATTCATATCATTTAACTTTTCGGGCAATGTCGACATTGCCCGGTCCAACTTGGGCAATGTCGAAATTTCTATATAATAGCTTCATACGTCATGATATATACAAAACTAATCACACAATAACGTATACAAAAGTTACATTACATTTTTAGTAAAAATGAGTAACGGAATTCTAACTTTAGTCAAACTAAAATCAGTAACTAGTTAAGGAAATTTAATGAAATTTAACTTAAAATTTGGGAATAGTTTCAAAAAGTATAAAGAGTAACTGAAAATTACGAAACTGTAACAAAATTTTCAGTTTTAAACTATTTATTGAATTATGTTTATGAAATTTAATTACTAATAAATGATTGATTAATATTATTTGATTGAATAAATAATTTTGTGTATAAAAAGTAAGAAATAAGTATTATAAATATTATTTATCAGTTATTTTTTGACCAAATTTATTTATAAACCGTAAATAAATAATTTTTAAACATTAGCATTATTATTAAATATTTTTAAGGTTAAATAATTTTTTTTACTGAAAATCTAGTGCAATAGAAAAAATTTTAAGACAAACTTAGAAATAATTATTTAAATAAATAAAACTTCCGTTGCTTGTTTCTGAAGAATCCTACAAAAATTTCTAATAGTGTATGAAAGATGCACCTTCAAGACAGGACAACTGAATCGTCTTTTTTTATTCGTAAATAACATTGCCCAAAAGTAAGTGGGCAATGACGACATTGCCCGGGCATTACTGACTATGCCCGGGCACTGTCACATTTTACTAAATTTTGTTAAAAATACCCGGGCAATGTCGACAATGCCCAGTGGCCGTGGGCATTGTCGACAATGTCCAGTGACTGTGGGCATTGTCGACTTTGCCCGGGCATTGTCGACAATGCCCAATAATCAACAATGACCGTAACATATATACAAATCACAAATGTTACATAGTATAAAATATGAAAGACCTACTAAAACTAATGATATGTTCGTAATGTTAATTTCTAAAGAAATTGGTGAAATAGTTGATATTAAGCTTGTTAATGACAATACTTATATAGAATTGAATGTATTCAGCACAGTTCCTGATAATACAATACCAGTTTCTCATATTAAAAAAATTCAACGTACTACTTCAATCATTGAAGTTCTAATAGAATTTATTCAAGAAAGTTAATGTATATGCAGGTTGATAATGTTTCTTACATGTCGAAAATGCCCAATACAGTAGAAATACAATGAAAATATTTAATACGAAAAAATAAAAGAATTTTGTAAAACATATTGACCAAAAACTTGTAAAATTAAAAGAATGTAGTCTTCCTAATAAAACCTTATTTTTTATTCATTATAGCCTTCCTTTCCAATAAAATCCGGAACTGTCTTGGTTATAAAATATTAAATAATAAAGAATACTAGTAGTTATAAGTATCTCATACTAGTATTGCTTTCATATTATACCAAAGTATAAAGTAAAAAAGTATGTCAGTATAGAGAAAATTTTAAAAGTTATTGAAAAAAGGTGATTAGAGAAGATAATAAAAAGTATAAATAAGATTATCCATATAAGGCGACAGAAAGGTATACATAAGTTCATTTAAAGTTATTGAAAGAGGTGAATAAAGAGAATAAAGAAGTGTCAATAAGATGCCATATAAAAAGCGATACAAGGGTATAAATAGGATATTAATATAGTTAATAAAAACAGGTTATAAATCGAGATAAAAAAGAAAATCTAGAATGTTTTCTCATAAAAAGATATAGAAGTTTATAGACAGGTTATTAAAAGGTATTGAGAATAGGTTATTAATAGGTATAAAGAATAATGTTTATAAAGTCGTACATTAAAAGAGATACAATGAAATAGACAGGTTATTAAAAGATATTGAGAATAGGTTATTAATAGGTAAAAAGAATAATTAAAAAAAGTTTATAAAGTCGTACATTAAAGTTTCGAGCTGAAACTAAGTTAATGCAAAATCTAAAAAAAATACGATATCGTACATTCATATATTAATTAATTACTTTAAATTTGACGCTCTGATTCAAACAGATAGATTATACAAATGAGAAATTTTATGTTCAACAAATACAACACACAATTCGCAGGTACTTATCTGAATTATTGTCGTTAGTCGTGAGCTCGGGAGCATTCAATTAGAACAAAGTCGTGTTCCCACCGTAGATGGAAGAAGTAACACAATTGAGTGATTATTGTTTCATAAAGTCCAATGACTTTAGTCGACGCCTTGTCAAGCTCTCGTCTATCCCAAGACTCGTACACAAAAAAGGATGAATAGCTGACGCCACGCCACCGCCTCGTGATCACACACTCGTGATTAAGTTTTTGTTTAAAAA
This sequence comes from Leptopilina heterotoma, assembly GCF_015476425.1. Classification (NCBI taxonomy): domain Eukaryota; kingdom Metazoa; phylum Arthropoda; class Insecta; order Hymenoptera; family Figitidae; genus Leptopilina; species Leptopilina heterotoma. Next base: position 457,478 of record NW_025111111.1, read on the forward strand.
GCTAACTATGATCCAACAACAGGTCAATTTCAATTCTAAAGAATTGATGCCCCGGACAACCAAACTGGAATAATTTCATTAATGTAAAAACAAAATATGCATTTGCAATCAACCACACTCAAAATGCTCAAGACAATATTTCTACTACTCACCCCGCTATCGGGTTTGCGACATTTCAGCTCCACGACTCCTGCGAATGTGAATCTCGAGATTTACCTCGCCGGCGATTCTACCGCGTTACAAGAAATAATTCGTATATTTTCGGAAATTAACTAAATTGAATTAATTAAAATTAATTTAATTAATTAATTAATTAGTCACGATCATAACCCATTCAAGTCTCTTTACATATTTGGGCCCTACGATTAACATAATTATTCGTTACATTTATCCCCCTTTCAATGCAAAGCATCGATGAGCATTGAAACCAACATTTAATCGTATAAACAATTACTATTACAACATACATATAATATCTCTACAATTAAATCAACTACATTTACAACAATCGATTTCAGAAACGAAAAGCGAGCTGAAGAGCAGACATATTTATACACAATATTAATTAAGACCATATCATCAACTTCAACTAGTTTATCACAGATGCATCAGTTGCTCGGTGATATTTTTTTGGACTACAATGATTATATGTCCCATGAACAACATTTGGCTCATCAATTTTAGTCAAAATAAAAGCATTATTACCCACTCTTTGATCAATCAAAAAAGGACCTTCATATAAGTAAAAGAATTTATAAATCTGTTTCTCAAGTGCAATAGATTGATGAGGCACACGAATCAACACCTGATCACCTTCTTTCAACTCAATTTTACTTTTCTTTCCCTGTCCCTTACTCCTTTTTTCGAAAGCTACACGGAGCTTTTCTTGTGCCACTTCAATTTGGATTTCGTGATTTACTGGTCTATGTTCCAGTAATGGGAATAATTCATTAATCTTTTCTTTGACTTCTTCTCCGTAATGTAACTCAAAAGGTACCTGTCTAGTACTCTCATGACAAGAAACATTCAATACATCCTGTATAAATTTCACGTGTTTTGTCCACCCAGAATGATTTTGTGCACAATACGTACAAAATAATCTCCCGAGTTCGCGCATGGTTCGCTCGACCGGATTCGACTGAGGATGGTGGATTGACGAAAAAGATACCTGAACATCAAGAGACTCTAATGTTGCCTTCCAACCATGGGCCGTAAATTGCGTTCCATTATGTGACAAAATACGCTTCGGTTTACCAACCTCGATAAAATATCGCTTTGTTAATTTTTTTAAACACGTTTTCGTTTTGGCAGCTTTAATCGGATACAAAGTTACATGCTTTGAAAATAAGTCCTGTATAACAAAAATGTATTTTACACCCGCAATTGATGTTGGAAGCGGACCTAAAAAATCCACAGATATCATATCATTTGGTAAATTTGATTTTACCATCTGATATCTTCCCTCCATGCGATAATTAAGACATTTAGTTTTTTGGCATAAATCACATTTACGCGAAAAATACTTTATGTCCCTGCGCATATATCGCCAATAGAAGAAACGACCGATATACTTGTGCATTTTAAAGCATCCAGCGTGACCCAACTGCTCATGAATCGATAGACAAAGTGGCAAAATTAGGCCTTCAGGAATATACAATTTCCAATTTTCATCCCTGATGGATTTACAATATACAATCCCTTCTTCATTTCGAAAATTAAGAAATTTAGAATTTTTTCCATATAGACACTTTGTCATGTCATCATTTGCCCATAGTCCCGGAAGATCCCTCAAATCTTGTAACAACTCCCGCCGCATATGAATGCTCGCGATCAATCCCCCTTTTTCATCACCACACGATACTAAATCAATACACTTCTGTCCCAAAACACTAATTAAATAACTTTTTTGTTTCGACTGCGCTCACGATAACCCATCAAAATTTCTGCTAAAATAATCCGCCATCACATTGTCCGATCCTTTACAATGTCGAATGTCGTAATCATATTCCTGGAGGAACAGAACCAGAAATTATGGTGCAAAGTATTCAGCATGAAAGTCAATGCACTGTGATCTGTGACAATGTCAAATCGATTTCCCAACAAATATCTACGGAATTTCAAAAGAGAATACACTATCGCTAATAATTCTTTTTCAGTTACAGTATATTTCGATTTATATTTAGTCAACACTCGACTTGTGATCGCTATTATTCGCAAATCATTTTCATCTTTAACCTGATACAAAACACCACAAATCCCTGCATCGCTCGCGTCAGTCTGTAATCTAAATTTGCAATCCGGAACAATATGATGCAACGTGACTGTGTGCAAAAAATTTAACTTCATCTGATCGAACGCAATCCCATGATCCTCAGTCCAATTCCATTTTGTATTGGAGCTAGGTAAGTCTCGAAACGGTGAAACGAAATCAGCATGCTTTAACGCAAATCGTCTCGAAAAACCGCAAACCCCTAAAAAACCCTGCAATTGTTTGCGATCCTTAGGCGTAGGACAATCTTGTATTGTTTTCAATTTTTCCGGATCCGCCCTGGCACCATCTCTATCAATTACCATGCCCAAAAATTTAACTGACTCGCAAAAAAAATTTGATTTTTCTAGGCTTAGAGTGAAATTTAATTGAATTAATCTCTTAAAAAGCGCGTCCAATGTCTCAATGTGTTCGGCAAAAGATTTTGACGGAATAAACAAATCGTCGATATAACATTTAATTTTTGACAACAACTCGCTACTTAAACCAAGACTCAGGGCTCTCACAAATCCCGCGCCCGCTGTTTTTAATCCAAACGGTATCCGCGTGAAATGATAACACCGTCTATTATGCAAAAAAGCAGTAAATTTTCTCGAACCAGGGGCTAAAGGCACCTGCCAATACCCCATAGTAAAATCGGTAGTTGACATATAATATATTCCCTCTACATCTGGTATTAAATCATCTATGCGCTCTGGTGTTTTATTTTCCAATTCTATTTGACTATTTAACCACCGAGCGTCTAGACAAATACGAACCGTTCCGTTTTTCTTATAAACCACACGCAATGGATTGCAAATCGGGCTATCAGATCTTTCAATTACTCCTAAATTTTCCATTCTTATAATTTCTTTATTTACAGCCTCGCGCAACGAGAGAGGTACCGGGTACGATTTTTTAACGAATACTCTATCCTTAGCAGATTTAATTTGATATTCATAAATACTAGTACACCCTGGTTCATTCGAAAACACGCTTTGATTTTCCACTAGTAAACGAGTAACGATAATTTTTTGTTCTTTATTTAATGTATTTAAATCTTGTACATATCGTTCTACCTGTTTTTCGAATTCGGCCTGTGTATCATTAACATCATGAATTAACCCTTTTCCTCATCACAAAAAAAAGTTGAACCTATTAAATGTAAATGATCCGGAGAATCATTTTGAGATAAAACATCGTCATCTGAATCATTATTTATACCGGACACGACAGGATATACCACCTGCGACAACGCATCGACCGTTTAATTCTCAGGATCTTCCCTCTCCTCCTCATAATTATACCATAATTTTTTATTAATTTTTAAATGTTGACAACAATGAGTAAGACCAATTATCGATTCTTTAAAAAACTGAACCCGATCTTTAGGCAAATATTCACCCTGAAATTTAATTCGTCTACTTTCACAATCCACTACCATCGAAAAGTGCATTTGCCAATCAACACCGGCTATTATTTCTGTTACCAAACCAGGAATTATTAGAAACGGAAAACGAACCTCCTGACTACCAACTTTTAAAATCATTTGAATCTTCTTTTTAACCGTCGTTTGCTTACTCGCAATTGCTCCATGAATCTTAACATTGGCAACCGGCATTTCTAAAAACGAGTTACTTTTTCTTAATTCCTGATATAACTTTTCCGAAAAACAAGTGATTTCACTTCCCGAGTCGATCAACATACTATACTCTCTATTATCAATCATTACTAAAATTCGAGGACTACTAATATGCAATTCATCCTGATTATCATTATTTTCGATCGGCTGATCAACATCCCATACCAAAGTTTCGACAAATTCGTTCTTTTTAATTACATTTAATGTTTTGACATTCACGCTAGCGTTTGACGAATTATTATTATTGCCGCTAGTTGATGTTCCCGATCGGACTGAAACATCACTCGATGTATTTTCTCGCCTATTCTGGTACTTCGCTGCAGCACTTTCCCCGAATTGATGCTGAGAATGATGCCGCCAATTATTATTCGATATATTTTTAGAAACATTTTCACGCGAATCTTTTTGTCTATCATCATTACTATTACGATATGAACCTGTTCCAACTTCAGTTTGTTTACTAGAATTACACGCCGATCTATTCATTCCGGGACGCAAAACATCAGAATTATAATTTTTTACTTTATTCCATCCCCCAGACAAATCCAGCCGAGCGAGTGCTTAGAAATTCTTTCGCTATCCGCGTATTCAATAGTTGATAAAATATCACGCACGTGTGGTGGAAATTAACTGATAATAATAAAATTAATTTCATATTTTTCCATTTTAGGAACAGCAAACTTTGAGACTTTAATTTCGCTTCAATTTCGCTTCAAGCGAAAAAAATTCTCTCAAGAATAATTCTTTAAATTCCTCGTAATTCAAAAGGGGATTTATATTCGCGTCAAACCAAACTTTCGCCGAACCCTGTAACGCATATTCGACAATTAACAATCTATTCGATTCAGAAATATTTTTTCGAATACAATATTTTTCAAAGCATCTTATAAATTTAACCACTTCACTGGCAGGGCGTTCCAAATGGCGTTCCACGCGCCGAGGCCCAGACTGGCAAAAACACCGAAATGGCGTTCCTAATAAAACTTTATTTTTTAAGAGTGTACACTACTTTTAACTTCTACAAAGCAATATTTCTATAGTTTAGACATCAGGGAACAATATTATCACAATAAAAATTTCAGTTTTTGAGATTTTCAATGTTTCTTCAAACGTTGAAATACTCCATTTTTACCACTTTTCAACAAATGGCGTTCCACTTTCTTTCAATTTTTACGCAGTAAAACTCATATTTTTTATTTAAAAAAATGTATTAATATACAATTATATAATAGTATAATGCAATAATTATAATAATAATTATAACAATAATAGTAATTGTTATTATTAATAATTATTATATTTTATTTATCAATTATTTATATTTATTTTTTATTTATTACATTATTATTATTATAATATAATATTGTATATAAATACATTTTTTTTTAAATAAAAAATATGACTTTTACTGCATAAAAATTGAAAAAAAGTGGAACGCTATTTGTTAAAAAGTGGTAAAAATTGAGTATTTCAACGTTCAAAGAAACATTGAAAATCTCAAAAACTGAAACTTTTATTGTGATAATCTTGTTACCTGATGTCTTAACTATAGAAATATTGCTTTGTAAAAGTTAAAAGTAGTTTACACTCTTAAAAAATAAAGTTTTATTAGGAACGCCATTTCGGTGTTTTTGCCAGTCTGGGCCTCGGCGCGTGGAACGCCATTTGGAACGCCATGCCAGTGAAGTGGTTAACAGGATTAGAATATTCCGGTTCAAATAAAGGTAAATTTAAATTTTTTTGCAAAGCTTGAAATTGTTTCAAAATACCCTTAATTAAATCACTATTGTTTACTTGAAGGTCATTGTTTGATTGATTGTTTACGCGTTTCTATTGAGTCATTCTTACTCGATGAATTTATTTCTAAAATTTTATTTTTATCAGTTAGGCCTTGCTTGGCCTGATCAATGTTACTTTTACTCACACTTTGATGCATCTGTTTATTTTTTTCCTCCAGTTGAACAATCTGGCGACGGAGAATTTCGTTCTCTTGTGAAGTATGTCTTCGCTCAGCACGTCAACGTTCCAGCTCACCTCTCATCTCTTACATCAATTGTTGTTGTTGATCCAATTGACCTTGAAGATGGCATTGCATGTCGTCAACGATGATTTTCGTTTTTGGAGGCATGTTTATGCTTAAAATTTCAAATGAATTAGAATTTTCACAAATAAAATTTTGGATATGATTTTTACAGTTTGACAAACTTACCGCACCTAGAAACAGTAAGAATTTATGTTCCTCGATAATCATACACGTTATTGTTTGATGTAACGCATTTTTAAGAACACAAACCAAAAAAGAAGTCGCTCTTACAATGAGTAAAGTGATTCGGAAGTGTAAAAGTAGTGTAAAATTTAAGTTTTAAAAGGTAACTTATTTTTTTCCTACTACTTTGGACACTGAAATTGATTGTCTTAGTTTAATTAAGTGATAATTTTGAGTCAAAAAAAAATTTTGGTGTCTGCCATAAAAAGTTGCATGTCACCATGAGTGGACCACTGTTTATAACCATGACTGGACTGCCTGTTTTTTATATTTTTAATGTCAGTTTACTATTTCTATGGAAATAAATTGACAATAAATTGGTTTGAAACTGTTTGATGTTCTTTATTAATTTTTTTGTGATTTTGATGTGATATGTACCAAAAGTATTGAAAATGGTTTCACTTGTAAACATTGCGACACAAACATGGTCTGAAGCTGCATAAGCATAAATTTTGTTTCAATATATCAGAAATATTAAATACTTTAAAGAATTTAGAATAACTTTTACAATTTTTTAAGAGTGGTCCACTCAAGGTTACACTTTTTTCATTCCTTAAAAATGAGCTGTTTTTTTAAAGTCAATTGTTTTTCCCAAATAAAAAAAAATCAATGCTATTATGATATAAACACTTATCTAGGGATCTAAACTAAAGCTTGGAATAGAAACCTCCGATTAATTTGCTGTCATAAAGAATTTTTTAGAAAAAAAGCTTAGGCGGTCCACTCAAGGTGACATTACCCTAATAAAACAAAAAATAAGATCTTGATAGTTTGTATAATAATTTCTCGATTTATTTATTTAGTTATTTGAATTTCGTGGATTCTAAATTTAACAACAATTATCAAATATTTTGCCTTTTATAAAATCATATACACATACTCATACAAATTTACAAAGATTATAAACTGCGATATATTCACAAAAATTTATAAGTTATAATTTGATTAAAGTTTCGAGCTGAAACTAAGTTAATGTAAAATCTAAAAAAATACGATATCGTACATTCATATATTAATTAATTACTTTAAATTTGACGCTCTGATTCAAACAGATAGATTATACAAATGAGAAATTTTATGTTCAACAAATACAACACACAATTCGCAGGTACTTATCTGAATTATTGTCGTTAGTCGTGAGCTCGGGAGCATTCAATTAGAACAAAGTCGTGTTCCCACCGTAGATGGAAGAAGTAACACAATTGAGTGATTATTGTTTCACGAAGTCCAATGACTTTAGTTGACGCCTTGTCAAGCTCCCGTCTATCCCAAGACTAGTACACAAAAAAGGACGAATAGCTGACGCCACGCCACCGCCTCGTGTTCACACACTCGTGATTAAGTTTTTGTTTAAAAAACTAACTATGATCCAACAACAGGTCAATTTCATGCCCAGGACAACCAAACTGGAATAATTCCATTAATGTAAAAACAAAATATGCATTTGCAATCAATCACACTCAAAATGCTCAAGACAATATTTCTACTACTCACCCCGCTATCGGGTTTGCGACGTTTCAGCTCCACGACTCCTGCGAATGTGAATCTCGAGATTCACCTCGCCGGCGATTCTACCGCGTTACAAGAAATAATTCGTATATTTTCGGAAATTAACGAATAGTCACGATCATAACCCATTCAAGTCTCTTTACATATTTATGTCCTACGATTAACATAATTATTCGTTACAAGATATTGAGAATAGGTTACTAATAGGTATAAAGAATAATTAAAAAAAGTTTATAAAGTCGTACATTAAAAGAGATACAAGGAAATAGACAGGTTATTAAAAGATATTGATAATAGTTATAAAGAATAATGTTTATAAAGTCGTACATTAAAAGAGATGCAAGGAAATAGACAGGTTATTAAAAGATATTGAGAATAGGTTATTAATAGGTATAAAGAATAATTAAAAGAAGTTTATAAAGTCGTACATTAAAAGAGATACAAGGAAATAGACAGGTTATTAAAAGATATTGAGAATAGGTTATTAATAGTTATAAAGAATAATGTTTATAAGGTCGTACATTAAAAAAGATACAAGGAAATAGACAGGATTTTAAAAGAAGTAGAGAAAAGGTGATTGAAAGGGATAACGAAGAATTGTTATAAGATTGTATATAAAAAGAGATAGAAGGGTATAAAATGGCTATTAAAAGTTATTCAAAAAAGGTGATTAAAAGAGATATCCGAGCAAGTTGATAAAGGTAGGAATAGAAAGCCATAAAGAAGTATAGGTAAGAGATTAAAAGTTATACAATATTCATATCTCTTTCTATTTCAGCAATAGAAAGGGATTAAAAGAGAAAAGGTTTCTATCTCTTTACTTCCAGCAGGGATACGTCAACCGAAAGCAGAAAATCATTCGAGTGAAAAGAACAACAATATCTACCTATCTCCTTCGCACTCATGATTTTCTGTTTTCGGTCGACGTATTTTGCTGTAATGGGATCGCACCATAAAACCAAAAACGAAAAATAATGAGTGCAAGAGTGATTGTCGACAGCACTGACCTTCTCATAAATTTTAGCTTTCTATGTTACGCCTTCTGCTAACATGGGACTGCACCCTGAATCAACGTCAAATGCATTTTTTAGCTATTGAAAAACACTGTTACAGATAAGTGCGATCTCGTTTTCAATATTTTTCATCAAATTCTTTTCCACCAACAGAAATTTTAATGCACGTTAAGTTTTTAAATATGCTATGAACGAATCCGGAAATTTCTGAACATTTCATCTAGCAAGGTTGGATAGCTGACGAACAAATAATTATTGATATTACTCCCGTTAGTAACTCATCCTTTTTATTTAATTTCTCTAAAGTTAAGTCAATTAAAATAAAAATTGACACTTTATAATGATATTGAAAAGAGCGAATGTAGCTCCATCTTCTAACTATGTGTGAGTTTTTAAGGTACTATATTTTATTTAGATTTGGAAATGCGAGTGTGCCCTTCTATGTTTCATTTTCATTGCTGTAACTGCGAGAGTACATTCGATTATTTCGATTTAAATTTGAGATTTCTCATTCATGCCTTTTTTCTAAAGGATAGGTTAAACATTGTTTATATATGTTGTTTTCGGCGTTCACCCGGTGTTAACATCGAGTTCACGAAAGCCCAATTATTAATAATATTTATTAACATTCTGTTGGAACCATCCAATCAGGATTAACTCGGTGTTAATACCGGGTGATCGCTGAAAACAGCCATTGAACTCATTCTTTTCTTGACAATGGATTGTGTTGGTTGTTCATGGAGCCATACCCAGTGAGCACAAAGACAAAAAACGTTCTTTAAACGTCTGTAGAACGTTTAATGTCTGACAATTTACGTTCAAAGAACATCCGAATGTTCCGAAACATTTTTGGAACAGTCGGACGTTCTTAAAACATAAATTGGCAGACATTAAACGTTCTACAGACGTTTAAAGAACGTTTTTCGTCTTTGTGCCCACTGGGTACTGATTTCGCATTTATGTGTAAACGCGAAATGAATAAATTACTTGATTTCCTGAAAAAACATAACGTAATTAAAAAAGAAATATTTGGCTCTTCTTGTGAAAAAATTGCCATTTTTAATGTTGAAAATATGACATGGAGGTGCCAAAAATCAACTGTTGTTTGTAAAGGTAAGAAAACCGAGACAACAAAAATGCAATTTTCGTGTATTTGTCAAAAAGGATACCTGGTTTAAAAATTGTAATCTTACTTTGCAAGAGGCATGCGAATTCATCGCATATTATATTATGTTACGGCCTCCGAGGACAGAATTTTTGAAGCGAGAATTGGGATTCAGTGATCACACTGTTATAGATTAGGGCAATTTTATCAAAGAGGCAATCTTTCTCTGGTGCCTTGACATTTCATCTACCAAATTAGGTGGTCCAGGTAAAATTGTTGAAATAGATGAAGCAAAATTTGGAAAACGGAAGTAGCACCGTGGAAGAACTATTGATGGTCAGTGGCTATTTGGTGGATTTGAGCTTAGTGCTACATTACTGAGCGTAATTAAAGACAAAATAGTTGATGGAACAACAATTATGTCAGATTGTTGGAAGTCCTACAATTGTTTGAATCGAGAGGGATTCAAACATTTGAGGGTAAACCACTAACATAATTTTTTCATCCGGAGACGCAAGCGTACACCCAACACATCGAACGTACGTGGCGTGACACTCGTGACAATATCCCACGATATGGACATAAAGAAGAGCATATGTACGGATATATCGCCGAATATCTTTTTAAGAGAAAGTTTTCAGATCACCGAGATCGTTACCATAAAATTTTTGAAGTTATTCAATATATAAATAACAAACCAAGCGCAGAATCACAATAAAGAGAAAACAACTTATGGTACACACATATGGTTTACACATCCTCTTTTGTCAATCGGCCCTTGTCAGGGCCGGCCATCAACCACTTATACGTGGAATTTGTTTTTGAATTTGTTTTTTCTTCAAGCATTCCTGAATACAAGAAATATTAAAATTTTACTTCCTTTCTTGTCAAACGGCCCTTTTCAGGACCATCATTAGATATGTGATCTTCGAACAACTAGAAAGCCAATTTTACTCCCTTTTTATGACTGTTAATTCGTAAAGATCGTTCCTGAACTGAATGAACCTAAACGATTTTTTAGGTTTTTTGTTATTTAATTATTGTTTTCCACCCCTGTGTCTTTTATAATCATTTTTTTCATTTTCCTCCACCAAAGGTCTTATTTTTTATAAAATAAAGGATTTTCCGAAAAGTAATAATCGGAAATTTCCAAATGCAAGAAAAGCCCTTCTACTATATTACGTTTCTATGGTTATTTTCCGTTTTTTGCGTTTTTCTCAAAAAATACTCAATTTATAAAAAAATTGCATAGAACATAAAATGTGTACCTTAGCAAGATCTACAACTCTTATGTAGAACGTTTTTCAAAATTTTTAATATTTACCGAGTAAAACGTCAAAAACCAAAAAAAAAATTTGTTTCACAGCCCTGGCGTTCTGTAAATAACTTTTTCATCCTCCCCCACCGAAATGCTTTCGAGAAGTCAAAAAACACAGCAATAGTTACATATTTCTTATCCATAGCTAGTTTAATATCAGATGTAAACTTTAATTCTGCTGTACAAGTACTATGTTTATGTCGACAACCTAATTGCAAGGGTTCTAACAGTCCATTATCGAGCAAGAAAGAGGTTATCTGGTTGCACACAATTCTTTCCAAAGGTTTAGACAATGCACAAACAATAGAAATAGGTCTAAAGTCTGTAGGAGCTTTTGTATTATTATTTTTTTTGGAACAGGACGAACATTGCTCATTTTCCATATTTCAGGAAATGTGCTATATTTATCATTTTTATGGAAATACAATCAGGGCCCATAGCTTTAGTTTTAATATAATTTATATTCTTAAGTAAAGTAATAGGGTCTATATCAGAAAAAAAAATTTATCATCGTTAAACATCTCAAAATCAGTAATTGGGGGTGGAATATTGCTAGATGAGTTTAAAGTAGAAGAATGTGAGAAAACCCTGAGAAATTCGTATGCCTGCAAGTAATTAACATTTGCTCTTTTTTTATCAGATATAAGATTGAGTCGTTTCAATATACGCCAAATGTCCTCTGACTTACTCTTATTTTTAATGACATTGAAATTATATGTATTGTGTGCATCTCTGATCCTTGTCTTGACCAAGTTCCGAACCCTCACATGATGTCACATGATCAGTGACATTTCTTGTTCTTTTACATATTCTACGTAATTTATTTCTTTCTTTAATTAATTGTCGTATCTCATCTGACATCCAGGGCGAGAATCTCCTTTTTACGCTTAACATATGAGAGGGTGCAAAAACATCGAAGGCAGAAGTTAAATAAGTTGTTAATTTATGTACCTTAACATTAATATCCTGTTCCGAATATATACTAGCCCAATCATATGACAGTAATTCAGAGTTAAATTCATTTTCAGAAATACTATGTAAATTACGTATTAAATTAGATTGACAGTGAGACAGGGATTGATTTTTCTCAAACTCGTATTTAATATTAATTAAGTCATGACTGGAAAGGAAGGGCATTGAATATTGTCCACAAGAGACTACATTATCTAAATCATTGACGAAAATTGCATCTATTCTAGTACTGGAATTAATTAAATGGTGAGTTGAGTTATGAGGTACTAAATACATGCCCGATGAATATGTCATAGATTTAAGATAATTCGTAAGTTGAGAAGTGGTATTTAGATCACAATTAAAATCACCCATAATTTCAATACTATTAAAATATTGAATAAGTGCAAAAATTTCATTTTCTAATTCATTACCAACTGATGCATTGGGTGGTTTATAAACAACTCCAATTAGAGAATTATCATTCTGCGACTGAATTTCTATAAATAAAAACTCAGCTGTTGGATGTGTTCCCTCAGAACTCATAGCTACAAATGAACTTTTAAGTCTCCTATGTACATACAAACAAACCCCTCCGCCCCTACGTTTTTCTCTATCCCTACGAAACAAGGTATAACCATTAAGTTCCACAAAATTAGACATTACATTAAAAGACAGCCACGTCTCAGAGACGGCAATAATATCATAGTACTCTCTCCCAAAAAAATTCCCAAATTCATGAAAGTGATCCCGAAGAGATTGAGCATTTACATGACAAATGTTTAATGAATCCATTGTAAATAAAAAGTAATAAAATATTGAAACAATTGTACCAGAAATACTAGATGGCAGAATAATAGCAAACTTAAAACATGATGGCACTATCAATACTTTTCAATGCAATAATTGTGACTATTAATAATTTTGTGAACAATAGTAGCTTGTAAGGATAAGGTGTTAGTCTTTATCTCTATTTATGTACTTGTGTATGTTTACGTGTGTTTATGCCTGTAAAGGTTTTGAAGATCGACGATGAATGATGACGAGTCAGTCTGACGTGAGCCCTTGCCAAAATTGTATCTCTATAATAGTCGACTTTTAATTAAATGATTTTTATATGTTTTATTTCGTTTTGTGTTACTTCAACCTGAATACCCTTAAAACATCCCTTACAGTATCAGAAGTGGGATAATGCTCATAAAAGCCCTATTTTTTGCAATTTGGCTATAATCTAAAACGGTATTGAATAATGGCGTCGAAAACCGAAGCCGCGAACACGTATTGAGAATTTTTGATTTGTAACTTAGTGATTGACGAAGACTTGGAAATAAAGTTATAATTTTGGTTATTTCACTAGTTCAAATGATTTAGTGTTTCGCGATTACGCTTTTTGAAATTTCGAGCCATTAAGAGTTGAATTATATTCAATTAGAGGAGATGGATTTTCAGTTAAGGTTTCTGTTTGTGAAGAGAAATCTGATTTCAACTTCGGTACGTGAACTCGTTATTGGTGAAAATTTTCGTCGATTGTGTAAAATGAATTTTTATATGTGACTTGCTGATAAAGTGAAGTCTTGAGAAGAAATATTGAAGATTTGTGTTGTGTATGGTGGAAATTTTTATAATTCCGTTTAGCCATTTTGTATCAAAATTGTACAGTCATTCAAGTTTTATTCTGACGTCATATAACCTTGACGTATTGTGCTGTGATAGTGTAGTTCGTGTAATCATTCAAAGTTAAAATTGTGAATCGTAAAGGAAAAGAAACTTTGTAAACACTCGTGTTGGACTACTCTCGAGAACACTTGACCTTCTGATCGTTTTGTTGGAAACGTATATTTTCATTCGAAAAACCAGAAGAATAATCAAGATATAATGCAAAGAGAAATTAATCTCTTAGAAAGAGAACGAGATTTGATAAAGAGAGAGTTAGAGTTGGCTTAAAGAGAGATTTCTCAGTTGCGAACAGGTAGCGATAGAGACTCTGTTACTACACAAAATTCTACTGTCCAAGGTTCTAGACAATCACAGGGTAGCCTTCGTGTAATATCTGAAATGTTACCAGAGTTCACTGGGGCTCGAGATGATTTTTGGAGGTGGGAAAAGCAGCTGGAATTGTTGAGAACGTCTTACAGCCTTGATGAAGACTCTTCACGATTGCTGATTGGTTTGAGATTGAGAAGTGGCGCACTGGAATGGTTCCACTCTAAAGCGGAGCATTTGGAGATGACTTTAGTTAATTTGTTAGCAGAAATGCGCGCCATGTTTGAACATCGGCCTACAAAGTTGGAACTCAGACGACAATTTGAAAATCGAAAGTGGAAGGTTGGCGAAACGTTTATAGAATATTATAAAGATAAATTGATATTAGTAAACCGTATTAATATTCCTGAGGATGAGCTTGTCGATTATTTAATTGATGGAATTCCGGATCTACAGCTTCAAAATCAAGCTAGAATTCAGAATTTTAGTTTAAAGCTTCTACTTTTGATAGGTTTCGAAAAAATAACATTGAGAGGTGAAAAGAAAGATAATGTAGTGCTTTGCTCTCAATCTGGTGGCAAGGAGTCCAGTAAACCATCGTCAGGAGAGGGAACGGAGCTGTCTTCTTATAAGATAAAGGTGGGGGAAGAATCAGGAACGCGGGAGACTCGCACTTGTAGTTATTGTTAGAAGCCGGGTCATTTGAAGTTTAATTGTCCATCTTTGCCAGCATCGAAAAAAGCATGTTACAAGTGTGGTGAAATCGGCCATGCAATAAAGGATTGTCCCAAGAAATCAGCGCAGGTGACGAATGTGGAAAACAACTCATCGAGGAAGTCGCATTTACATGAGTATTTTAGAAATGTTTTATATACTATGCATGTTAATGGTAAATTAGAAAATTTATATTTAGATACTTTGATAGATACGGAAAGTTCTGTTAGTTTTATTAAATTGAATAATATATCTAGTGATATTATTCAACCAGCTAACGAATATTGTAATAAATTTTTTGTTATTAATAATAGTAGTTTTGATGACGATATAATATTCACACGAACGAAATAAATTAAGAAACGTAAATAGAAATAGAAATAGTTTATTAGGAAACACGTCCGTTAGACATAACAGTTTTAAAAGAACTGATTGACTTTTATAAAATAACAAAAATAGACAAAAGAATATTAATTCCTTAGCAACGATTCGAGTTTGTATTGTTTAAGATTATTATATTATTAACAAGTTTGACAGTGTTAGGTATGGTTCAATTGGATATTGCGATTGACGGTAAACTCCCTGTATGTATGCGACTGCTTGTTGTACCTGATAATACAATGAGTTCTTCAGTAGTGTTGGGTAGAGATTGTTTAAAGAAACTTGGCCTTACGCTGAGAGAATTAGAAGATCCGATTGAAAATCACATATTTAAAATAATGAATATCGATGTTGCATCGGTGGTTGGCGATAATGAAATTTTGTTTATTAATCCCGAGATGCCCCAAGAAATTCAAAATAAACTCAATTATATTTTTAAAGAAAAGTATTTATATCCTGAACGCCCAGACGAACCAAAAATTTCTGGAGAAATTAAATTGACATTAATAGATTCGCAGCCATTTAATGGTCAACCTCGTAGATTGTCGTTCGCGGAGAAACGTCGAGTCGAAAAAATTATTAAAGAATGGATAAGGAAGGGGGTTATCAGGCCGAGTAGTTCCGAATTCGCTTCGACAATCGTGCTCGTGCGAAAGAAAAACGGGGAGATTAGAATATGTGTAGACTACCGCATTCTGAATAAAGTCACACTGCGAGACAATTTTCCCCTCCCTCTCATCGAGGATCAGCTTGACGTTCTCAACGGTAAGAAATATTTTACGATTCTCGATATGAAGGACGGGTTCCACTTAGTGGCGTAGCAATAGACGGTTTGGGGGGTTAGATTGTCCGGGGCCCCGGCGAACTTGGGGCCCCAAAAATTATAAAATGGATTTTTTTCATAAGCAATGAAATAGTATATAATAAACTGGATGTTTATGTGAGTTTTAATGCTGCCTATCCGCGCAGGCATTATGAAGTTGACCAGTTATGAATATATATTATATTATTTTTAGTTTACTTTAATTTTCATACATATATTTGTTGTTCTTAGGTAATTAATTATTATAATGATGACAACAACAATTCACGCGCTGACGCGCGCAGTTAGCTTTTAGTTTACTATTTTTTATAAAACTAGCTCCTCCGACGGCCGCAAGCGGCCGTCTACGGTGCTAGTTTTTATACGTCCATTGTCCAAGTCCATTATTTCATTAATAATAATATTCAAATTTTTTCAGTTAATAATTTGCTTATTTATATTTGAAATGTTGACGTTTTTTTTGACAATGCAAAATAAGATTTATTATGAGTACTTTCTCTTAACAAAAATAAAATTTATATATTCGCGCTCTTTTTAAATAACATACGACTGCAGCGCCACCTTCACATGTACAAACAATTTTAAAAACACCCTTCTATTAAGATTTTACATTCTCATTGCCCATTCTTTACTTCGATACTTTTCGATACATTCGACCTTTCCACTCCATGTCTTTTTTAAGAAAGGATTAACAATTTTACAAATGAATTATTATAAAAAATTTTGATTCGAATTTTTTTTATAAGAGTAAAATATAAATTGGAAGTTATGTTTATTACTATTAATAAAATAATATATAATATATATATTATATTATCCTTATTAATAAAATCAGAAGTCTGTCTGTACATTGCTTAAAACTTCAAAATGTTAACATGATTAGTTATTATGGACATCAGAGATTCCAAAAATGTTCTTAAAAAATTAAATGTATGTATGTATGTATGTATGTATGTATGTATGTATGTATGTATGTTTGTCTGTCACAAAAACTTTGTACCCCAATCACACAAAAACATGTGAATCGATTTAAGTCCAACTTGGTAGGTTATTAGGTATTGACCCAAGGAAGGTTTATAAATTTACAGATTTAAAAAATATTAATTAGAACGGGAGATATTCAATTTTTTCAAAAAATTCAAAAAATCGAAAATTTCAAAATTTTTTATTTTTCATGGATTGCTTTTGAAGTTTATATACTTGAGTATTATATGTTATTTAGTCACATTATAGCATAACTTTGCAAAAAATAAAGTCCTATAACTAATATGTAAGTATAAAAATGTTTTCAAAAAATCGAAAATTTCAAAATTTTACATTTTTTTATGGATTGCTTTTAAACTTTCTATATTTGAGTATTACATGTTATTTGGTCACATTTTAGCATAATTTTTCAAAAAATACTATTCTACAACTAAGATGTAAATATAAAAATATTTTCAAAAACTTGAAAAATGGAAAATTTCCAAATTTCACAATTTTTAATGGATAGCTTTTAAACTTTCTAAAAATGAATATTATATGTTATTTAGTCAGATTTTATCATAATTTTGCAAAAAATACTATCCTACAAGAAATATAAAAAAATTTTCAATATATCAAAAAATCGATACTAATTACTATATGAAGTATAATTCAGTAGTATTTTTGGAGTCTCTGATTAATATTTTGATGTCAAAATAGTGCAATTCAAAATTATTTATCAAATCAATCTAATATTTTCAAGAAGTTCAGAAATATTGAAAATGGAAATTTTTTATGATTAAAATGATTTCGCAGGATGTCAAGAATTGTAAGTCACCTGTGATACAATACAAGCATATTATGCCACTAGGCAAAAACTTACATGTTAAAACGTTTTTTCATTTTAACTCTAGATTTAACTTTAAGAGATGTTTTGAGCAATGTAAAGACAAAAGTTAACACGGTGTCTATTTTTGTTTAACAAAATTCCCTGCTTTGTCCAAACTTTTCACGGTTTATCTCTTTTTTGTCAAATTTAAATTTACTTGATTTTATCCATAAATAAATCTACAAATGGCTATAAAAATTTACTTATTTTATGAAAATACTGTTTCTTAAGTTCATATAAATATAGATTGTATTACTTGCTGTCGTACAGTTTTCTGTTTATACTAATACATTTAACTGGGTATCTACCAAACGGGAAAAACTGTAAAAAGCTGGGAATATGCCGAACCGGGAATTTTCCTATCAAATTAAGAAAAAGTTTCATTATATTAATTCGCTTTTAAAAAATTGCTTTTTACTTCAATTTTTATTGATGTATAATATTTATGAAAACAGACCCGAGTCAAAATTTAAGCCCTACTTTTAGCCTAAAATTTAGGTCTTATGTTAGGTTTTAGCAGTCGTAACGTAGGGTCTACTTGCGATACAATTAGTTCCAATTAGACTCTACTATAACTCCAAAAACTGTATGGAAAATTTAATTTTTTTAATACATTAATTAAAGTACTACAAATTGATAAATATTCTTCTCTGCATTTGAATTGGTTAAAATAACTAATTTGATAACAAAAAGTCAATCACTGATTCAAATAGTAATATTTTCCTACTAAAATAGCTATAATGGTAACTAATTATTATTTTTTTCCGGTCAAATTAAATTCCCTAGCTATTTCCTGATTTTCCAGATTGGTAGAAACTTAAATGTATTGGTAGAAACTAAAACCCGTCGAAGACGGGTACGACAGCTATAATTTATAATAGAGGTGTGCAAAATTCGAATCGAATTATCTCCGATTCGAATTTTCTGTTGTCGAGTCGATTAATGTTCGGTTCGACTCGATTAAATGCACACCTCTAATGTATAACTATAATTTAATTAATTGAAATAATTATATTTTATGACTTCGAAAAAACAATTTTGACATTCATAAATATATGTAAATATATGTAAATATTTGTAAAACACCCCAGTTACTCCTTCTAGGGTTAACGATAAGTATATTTCATTTTTAAATCATTTTTAATACAATTTTACATTTATAAAATAAAGTTCATTTGTCTTAATAAAAAGAATAAAATTTTCTTATACAGTAATTATAAATCTAAATTTATTAGTAAATTTAAATTTATTAGTTAAATTTTTAGTAAAAAAGTGAATTTTTCAACTGTAATTGTAATTAATTCTTTAATTTTCAAAAATACTTTATATACATCAATCGATTCGTCTTGATGCAAAGAATAAGATTTTTGATTTATTTTTCAATAAATAATAACATTTTATTGTACAGCAACATGATTTTTGAGAAAAAATAAATTTTTGTTAAAAGTGCAAATTTTTTGTTTATAATTGGTTTTAATTCTATAAATTTAAATACAATATATACTTTATATATACCAATCGATCTGTCTTAGTGCAAAGAATAAGATTTTAGAAATAAATAAGTAAGATTTTCTTATACGGCAACGTAATTTTGCGGAAAGAACTCGTTTTTGATAAAAATGCGATTTTTTCAGCTTTAATTGTGATTAACTCTGTAAATTCTCATACAATTTATACTTTTTATATACATACGAATGTGTTGTCAGATTTTAAAAATGTAAAAATGAGCACTGTGTTTCTGAAATCACATTTAGATACGAAATGGAGTGTTTACTTGATCCATTGAAATAAAAGCAGATTCTCCAATAGGACTACATGCGCACCTGATATACCCACGCGAGAAACTATATACCTATAAGTAAACATCCGGTGTAAAAAAAACCAAAAAAACTAAAAAAAAATTTAAAATCTACAAAAAATACAAAATGGAATCTTTACCTGTAGCATTCTCGGGGTACACTACCGTCCACGAGTATCAGGATGATTAAATTCGACTCTATGAAAAAACATGCCATCACTTTTTCAATCATATCTCGGGAATAAAAGGAGGTAAAAAAAAACTTAAATACGGTTAGAAAGCTGATTAAATTCTGCGTAAAATATGCCATCTTTGAAGTCATTTCGTTAATTATTTTTCAAGTTGTAGAGTGAGAAAGAAATAAAAAAATTTATCAAATTTTCTCATTTTTGTCTCTTGATTTCAACTTTTTCAAAAATCTAGAAAAATTTAGATAAAATTTTTCTAAAAACACATAAATCTTTGTTAGACTTTCAGCTTTAAAATAAGTCTTCGAAAATTAAAAAAGGTTAATCCGTCTTCGATATATAATTAAAAATGTGAAGCCGTGTTTCAACCGATTGGTGCATTGAAATTCAACTGTGACGACTCGATTCTGGCTTCGCGCGGCAGCAAATGAGACAGAAAACAGGGACGAATTTATGCTAGAGAATAATAAATAATGATGTTTCACGAGTAATATATAGAAACTCAAAAGTTTATCGTTCCCCCGCATGATTTCGTACTTGTTTTCTCACTCATTCGCTGCTGCGCGAAGCCAAAATCGAGTCGTCACAGTTGAATTTCAATGCACCAATCGGTCGAAACGCGGCTTCACATTTTTAATGATATATCAAAGACGGATTAACCTTTTTTAATTTTCGAAGGCTTATTTTAAAGCTGAAATTCTGACAAAGATTTCTGTGTTTTTAGAAAAATTTTATCTAAATTTTTCTAGATTTTTGAAAAAATTGAAATCAAGAGACAAAAATGAGAAAATTTGATAAATTTTTTTATTTCTTTCTCACTCTACAACTTGAAAAATAATTAACGAAATGACTTCAAAGATGGCATATTTTACGCAGAATTTAATCAGCTTTCTAACCGTATTTAAGTTTTTTTTTACCTCCTTTTATTCCCGAGATATGATTGAAAAAGTGATGGAATGTTTTTTCATAGAGTCGAATTTAATCATCCTGATACTCGTGGACGGTAGTGTAAATTTAAAAAATATTTATTGTGCATTTATATAATATTCCCTACTAAAAATTTCCACGTGAGTACAAAATATAACAAAATTTTTTTTAAATTTCAGGCTTTTGGACATTTTTTCTAAAAAGAAGCATAAAATATTTTACCAAAAAAGTTAAACGCGTGAATTGTTGCCGGTTATCATTATAATAATAAATGACAAAAGAGCAACATATTCATGTATAAAAATTGCAGTATATACTAAAGATTAATTGTGGGCCCCTCGAACTTTTTTGTCTAGGGCCCCTCAATTCGTTGTTACGCCACTGTCATAGAAACTATCATCTCATAGAGCACATATTTCTGATTTACCTGTAGCCATTTTAAAGGTTAATTCAGTTAGAATTGCGTGCAATATAACATCTAGAGCGTATATAAATAACCAAAAAGTTTACACTATCCATGAATTTTTTCCTACCGTTCCACCAGTATATAAGATTGTGGAAATGCCTGCTCACGTCATTTACCTTTCGATTGACACCAAGACAATACATAATATACAACTGCGAATTGTCGATCAAGACGGTGATTTAATAAATTTTAGAGGAGAAACTATAACAATTCGATGTCATATAAAGTCTTGGTAATAGGAATTATTTATAATTAAAGAGTTGTTGTTGGTAGAAACTATAAAAGTCAACCAATACGCAAGAGTTAAATCAGTCTAAATTTGTCTCACAAGGTGTTAACACCTCAGAATCGCCTCTTTCTGCAAGAACTAGGTCTAAAAGTTCAAGGAAAGAAAATAAGACAACAAGACAATTAATTTACATATTTTTTAGTTGCTGTTGCAATAAAAATGGACGAACTTCTCAATATTCCAGCAGCAGTGAATTTTGATGAGACCGTAGCTCATTATGAAATTCATGCTAATCAACTATATGAATCTTCATTTTTTTTACAATAGCGATGAAATTCGAATCGAAGTACAACATCAAGACTTGTACATTTTACCCAGTAAAAGTTCATTACACATTTTTGGTAGATTAACTAAAAATGATGAAATTACTCTTACACAAAACGTGCTGGGTAATCAAAAATTGCAGCTGATGCAAGACTTACATTGGAAAATGAGTTTTTAAAACAAAGATCAGTTGATGTGAGGTTAGAATTTGAAGCAGGAATCAACATGCCAGCCGAGACCACCGCCTGCCTAATCATCCATGACCGCGTCATACAATATAAGCCAATCAGCGGCGTTGTAAAGAGTGGTACTATTGTGTAAATAAATGTGTACTATTGTAAAAGAGTGGGGATATTGAGGTAATGGTGAGGGTGATTACTATAAAAGCAGCTGCTCTCGGATAGAAATTCATTTTTGCTTCAAAATGGACTTTATCGTAGACGTTCAAGGTTTTAAAAAAGCAAACAACGAATTTGTCTTCAAAGAGTTGGCTATACTTCCTCTTCAACCAGATGGTCTACTACTTGTTTTCCTGTTTGAACCTCCTTGTTCTTGGAATTCACTGGACGCTACAAAAGTGAAAATCTATGGCTAACTCATAATTAACATGGAATTGATTGGACAGCTGGAGATGTACCATACGATGAACTTCAATATATTCTACAAGGAATCCTGCGAGGTGCTAGTGCCATCTATGTCAAAGGATTAGAAAAAAAGACTTGGCTATAGAAATATTTATTAAATGTACAAAACATAGAAGATTTTAATTGTCCATCGTTGAAAATACTGGAAACTAAATTATTGTTAACGACTTGTAAACATCATACTCTTTATATCGAAAATTGTGCCGCAAAAAATGTTAAACTTCTTCAAGAATGGTTTTTGGAACCTCCAAACCAATATATAAATGCTATTTCTAATGGAATTGATGAAACTGACTCTACAATTAATACTACTACTTTAAAATCTTTCTACGAAAATTGTGAATCTTTCTTGTAAATATATTTATGAAAAAAATAAATATTATTAATTTAAAATTTAAAACAATGTTTCTTATTATTTATAAAAAACAACCTATCCTTTAAAGTTTCATTAAAATATTATATATTTTTTATAATTCCTGAAAATAAAACTTATTCTAATTCTAAAAAATAACTTATATTAGGAGAAGGAAAATGAAATTGAAACCAATTTATAAATAAAACTTTGTTAATTTTATCAAAATTTTTAAAAGTATATATACATTTTTTACAATTTGAGGTACTACTACACTTTAGAATTTTAAAAAATTTTATTTTTTTATTGTATTTTTTAACTCCTTATGACTTAAAAAAAAACACCTCCTAAAGTATTCATAACCAATTGTGAAAAATAAAAGTAAATTTTTCAAAAATTATTCAATTATTGTAAAAAGTCATTGACGAATTAAGTAAGTCTTTCAGGGGATGGTGGGGTCCAGCTTTTTGTTACGACCAGTAGAAACATTGGTGCTAATGTATGTAACAGTGTCTGACATAAAAAAATGGAGGGGTTTCAATTTGCAAAAGAATTTTAGGTAATTTATGGATGGCCTCTAACGATGCATATAAAGTTTAAACGCGTTTTTCTCAAAATAACGTTTTTTCAAATTGCGGACACTTTATCTCTGAATCTACTGAACCGATTTTAATAAATAATAAGTCGTTTTGTTTGTTAGCATGTCCTGTGTGTGAATTCACCAAAAAAATAATCAAAAAATTAAAAAAAACATTTTTGCAGACTAGAAAAATACTGAAAAACATAGTGTATTTTTAAAAAATTATTGAAACATATGCTTTTTTTTTATTTTAGTCGATTTTTCATTATTGGTGGTGGATTTCTATGCTAAACACCTTCCTTTTTAAAAAGCAGTTTGGATTTTTTGTTTCTGATTTGTCAATCTTGAGATAAACTATCCGCAATTGGACAATTAACTTTTTGGAGTTTCGATCTGGATGTTGTCTGCAGATTATGATAATAAATAAAAATTAAAAACAATCTATTATTTTTATTCTCCAAATATGTACTAATATAGGCAAAAAAGTTTTTTTTATATTTATAATAAAAGACCTAAAAAAATTTTTTTTGAATTTAGTCTTTTAAGAGCCTTCTAAAGTGTAGTAGTACCTTAAACAAAAATTATAACAATTTAAACTCGACTATATTATACGGTCCTCCAAGATACTTCAGTTGAAGTTTCTTTGATATCGCAGCTTCTTTCATCATCTCCAAAGTGGTTGGTACATCCTCAAAGAGCTTGATGAATCTTGTTGGTTAGTATGTGACGAAATCAGCATCAATCTCAACTATGATCCTAGGTCCATATTTAGTCTAGACCTTCTTCATTTTTGTGACGTTAAAGTCCATCTTTCATCAATTCTGCAAGCGGCTTCGTCGGCAAGTATCCTTCAAAGCGACCAACAGAGTTGACTTTATCTAGATCCATTTTTTAAGCTGTAAGAAAACCTTGAACAAAAAAACAAGACAAAGAATTGTAATTGAAATAAACTTGTAATATAAAAAATAATTCAAAAACTAACATAATGCTGAAAAAAATAAATTAGAAAATTTATCTGAAAAAAGAAATTTAGAGAAATAAAATTTTAAAACAACCTAAAAAAATTAGAGTAAACAAAAAAAACCTGTAAAGACAACTTATAAAAACTAAAGAAATCTAGAAATAAAGCTTTAAAACAATTTAGAAATAAACCTGAAATGCAAACTTAGAAGGTCAATCTAAAAATAAATCTTATAATAAAAAAACAGTAAATAAAGCTGAAAAACTTAGAAATAAACCTGAAATGGAAACAGAAAGAGAAAAGACCTGGAAGTGAGAGAAATTTACCTAGAACGATGGAAGCTGAAAGAAAGAATGAGTCTGTTGGCTCGCTCTCCGTAACTTATACCCCAGTCCGCACTATACTCACCGCCCCACTATGCCGCTCCCACTACTCCACAGGCGGGCGCAACTCTCCTACCACAAAATAGTAAACGCCGACTACCGGCATAACTTGAAGTTAATATACTCAAATTAGGTCATCGGTCGGTAAAGTAGAACACCAACCAACTTTCACTTAGTGGCGCGAAATTTAAAATCATTCCACACCAACCAAATTTAAATTATGAAAATAAAATTTAAATATCCTGCCAAGGGAGTTTGAATTCACCGGTGGCGCCATCTCTTGGTGGCTTCAGGATTCATGTTTTTTTAAATTAAATAATCATTTGTAATTTGCTTATTTTTAACCCTCGGAGCACATACAGGGTTGTGTAACCCTGACTTTTATTTTAAACTTAAATTTCTTTAAAAAATTGTAACAATTGGGGGTCTTGTGACCTAAAAGTAATTGTTTTAAGTTATAAATCAATTCCATAGTAAGTGATCATAGAAATTTTTTTCTAGTATGAAAAAAGTTGATGAAACTGTTAATATAAAAAATAAATAAAAAAATTTATTTTCAATTTTTGCAAAAACTCTAATTTTATTTTGGTTAGATGAGGGAAATTTTGATATCCCGGGGACATACCAGGGATGTATAAAATATTCTCTGCATATCTGTAGGATATCCATAATTTTTTCGATATGTCCCAGAGATATCCCAGGGATATCTATTTGCTGTAAGGGTATAGCTGTATAAAAGTTATGTCACAAAATAAATGTTGTGACTTTCAATACATTTTTCTAATTACCTGAAACGTTTTTGGCAGTATGTAAAATGCCTACCTGTTTTAATACATTTGAATTTAGGCATTTTACTAACTGCCCGCGGTTTACAAACTGCCTAGGCAGTTTGTATATTACCGGATTATGCTATCTGCCTACGACAAACACACACATACCTCACACGACTTTTCATAAAACCAAAAATTTCAACCCCATACTGGGAGTAGTAAGAGAGTGCCAGGAGGTGAAGGAGAAGACGCATTTATTTTTGGTGGTCTTCTCTGTTTCAGCAACCCAAAAAACATAGGAATAGAGAACTTACTCGACTTTTCCTGAAAATTGAAATTTTAACCCCCTCCAGGGGGTATTAAGGGGTCTTAGGGGGTAAATGGAGAGACTAATTTATTTTTGGTTGTGTTTTTCGGTTTCAGCGAACCAAAAAACATAGGAATAAAGACCCTACTCCACTTTTTTGAAAAGTAAAATGCCAACCCTATCAATCCCGTGAGGAGGTTAAGTGTTGGAATGTCTCTAAAATTTGTAGGTTATGAGACCTCTGATTATCGCCCAACAGAATACGGCACTGACTGTTTTAATTAACGTGAAATATGTAAACAAACATTTTTCAACTAATATTTAAATGATCACAGACACTTTTTACCAAATATGCCAATGTACAATGGGTCAATAGCTACAGTTTCACTGCAAAAAGAGGTGTCTTGGGTGGAGACGTTTTTGGTGTCTAAGACACCAAAAACGTCTCCACCCAAGACACCTCTTTTTGCAGTGTTGTACAAATATTAATATTTTTTAAGTTTCAAAGTTGCTTAAAGTTCATAAAACCATGTTCTATCTGATGCAATGAACATTATTTTAACTCTTAAAGGGCACTCTGGGTGTGCGACACCCAGTTTTCGATATAAGGTGATTTCAGTAGTTTTAAAAAACTTTTTTTAAGGCATACTTGCGTTTGCGAAGGCAAAAAATAGGCCTCACTTTAATGTTTTTTTTTCACAGTCATTTTATTTAAAATATTAAAAACAATTTTTGCACCTTAAAGTACATTATAAAAACTACAAAAAGAAAAAATTGTTTCGTTTTTAACCGTTATTTAAGATTCGTAGAGGGCCCCAAAAATGAACAATCTCAAATTTGTAAGAGTTTGCGGTGCCTCCTATAGAGCCGCTCCTGACAGTCTAAAATAAAAAAAACAAAATTTTTTCTTTAGTATACATTAATACCTAGTGGGCGTATATGATGAAATTTAAAAAAAGTTAAAAAACGAAAATACGGTACTTTTAAAGTCAATTTTTAAGAAATAATGATTTTAATCTTTTGAATTTTTGACTTTAAAAGTACCGCATTTTGGTTGTTTTTACTTTTTGTAAATTCATCATATACGTCCACTAGGTATTAATGTAGGGTGTTGTGGAGTGATGTGCAACGTTTTTTTCGTTGGACAAAAAACATGTCAAATAATGAAATTTTTAAATATTTCAAAATTGAATGACTTAGAGCCATTATAATAGAATATTTCTACATTATTAGATATTAAGAATTTTAAATTTTTCCTACATATTTTTCGCTTTTTCAAAAACGTCTTTTTTGCATTTTCCAAAAAAGTTAGGGTAATGTGCAACACCTGTAAAATTCAGGTATGTAATGCATAAATATCGATAAAAATCTCTTTAGTTATTAATTTTAGGCTTTTTCAATGCAAACTAATCGAAATCTGCCAAAAAAAATTTACTAAAGTATAGTTGACCTCTAAAAAGTGGAGATTTCACCAAAGAAAAAAAATTTTTTTTGTTTAATTTTTTATTTATTCATAACTGCATAAGGAATATAATTAAAGGAAAATAAGTCAGAATTTTTTATTCATCATGTGAATTTCAGTTATTGCTCGTAAAGTATAAAAAAGAGAAAAGTGTTGCACATCACCCTAAATTTGATATTTTGCGAAAAATGATTTGTACGCAATACTGACACAAAAAAATGGCAATACTTGGCTCTGTTCAATATCAAACTGTAGATCAGAAAGTGGCGGTGTTGCACATCATCCCATGTTTCACATCACCCAATAACACCCCATACTAAAGAATAATTTTGTTTTTTTTATTTTAGACTGTCAGGAGCGGCTCTATGGGGGGCACCGCAAACACTTACAAATTTGAGATTGTTCATTTTTGAGGCCCTCTACGAATCTTAAATAACGGTTAAAAACAAAACAATTTTTTATTTTTGTAGTTTTTATAATGTACTTTAAGGTGTAAAAATCGTTTTTAATATTTTAAGTAAAATGACTGAAAAAAAACATGAAAGTGGGGCCTATTTTTTGCCTTCGCAAACGCAAGTACGCCTTAATTATTAAGATTAAATAAATCATTATGAAACCTATTTTCCTTCAAAATGGATGTATTGAGCTACATAAGATAATTTTTCTAAAAGATAATATCCTATTCCAGCTTGAAGAACACACTTTAAAGTCCCCGGATGTCGTACACCCAGAGTGCGGTTTAAGAATGGATTCGTAAGTGTACGCTTTAAGGTTATGTTATTCAGTGGTCACGTGACTCATAGTAAAGTATACGGGACACGTGACCACTGAATAACATGACCTTAAGGGTTAATAAAGTTTAGGTGGTGTACTTCCGAAAACAACCCCCAACCGATTTTAATGAAACTTGGTAAAACTTATGTATTTTGATGCGCTGATTACGAAAATAATAGTGAAAATTGGCGCAAATTTTAATTTTATGGTGAAAACCATAAAAATACCATAAAATTGAAGTTTTATGTGTTTTACTTTATAGAACTGCTTTCCAAAAATGTTGTTTACAAAAGTTGTAGATCTCAATAAAATACAACTTTTTTGTTCTATACATTTTTTTAAAAAAGTTTTAATTTTTCGAGAAAAATGCAGAAAACCATAAAATTTGGGTAATTATGCATAAGAATGTCTTTTCTCAATTTTAGAGATAAATGATTAATTATTTTTTTGGAAAGCTTTCATTTAGCTAGAAAATAAAAAATCAGATGGGAGGAAGCTAAGAAAGTTAACTCTACGAATATGCATAGGAAGGACTTTCTAAAATTTATAGAAGGCAGCTTCCACTAGAGTTCCTGTATACATTGAGTAGGGAAAGTGAGTCAAATTGACTTACTAGTTGGTACTAGAAGGTACCGAACCCAGAACCGACCCCCCTTCAACATGTCACCCAAAAAACACTTTTTTAAATATACTATGATTATTATCTATGATTATTACTTTAAGGTAATAAAAGGTTTATGGTTCCCTAAGGAACCATAATATTAAAATTGTTACCCATCCCTGGTATTCGTAGAGTTAACTTTTTTGGCTTCCTCCCATCTGATTTTTTATTTTCTAGCTAAATGAAAGCTTTCCAAAAAAATAATTAATCATTTATCTCTAAAATTGGGAAAAGACATTCTTATGCATAATTACCCAAATTTTATGGTTTTCTGCATTTTTTTCGAAAAATTGAAACTTTTTTTAAAAAATGTATAGAACAAAAAAGTTGTATTTTATTGAGATCTACAACTTTTGTAAACAACATTTTTTGGAATTTTGCATTTCTTAAAAGTAAAACACATAAAACTTCAATTTTATGGTGTTTTTATGGTTTTCACCATAAAATTGAAATTTGCGCAAATTTTTACTATTATTTTTGTAATCAGCGCATCAAAATACATAAGTTTAACCAAGTTTCATTAAAATCGGTTGGGGGTTGTTTTCGGAAGTGGGGTACAAAAAAATATGGATGCACCTGAATTGCTTAAAACTGACTGTTTACATTTACCCCGAGATTTTGAAATTTTCCTAAAATTCGGGGTAAATGTAAACACCACTGTAGTTAAGCGAGGTTTAAGAAACAAGTTATTTCAAGTATACTACTGTTTTAAGGGATGGAAAAACTGTAAAAAAATTCTTCGTAGATGTATAGTAAATAAACCAGTTGACTGATAATGTATCATATATATATATATATATTTTAATTTGTAAATTTAGCTGAAACATCTACTGTTTACATTTACCCCAAATGACCCTATATCCTAAAGTTTTTATGAAAAGTCTAAAAATAATTATGAAAATCACTTTTTTGCGGTATGTAACTCCTTAAGGGATTGGTAGCGGAAAAATGGAATAAAGTCATTCATTTGTTCGACCGCATAAAAATGTCGACCATTTTCTCCCATGGGCAAATATAACAGCTGATCCCACGTGTTACGTATGACTTCGTAACTATTTTTAATTTTTTTATTAATTAAAAATTATATTTAAATTATATAGATTCATTTAAAATTGGGAATTCTGTAATTAGAATTAAGAATATTGTATAAAATGGTAACAGGTCGATACACCTATGACACATCAAATTGATTATGTAGTTTTCTAAATAGATAGCTACCTATTTGTTTTGTTCATTTTTCTTTTGCTATCAATAAATAAATTTATATTTTGAAATTGTTTCGAAAGTATTGGACAACACACATGTTGCAAATTGAGGTTCTTTTATTTCAAAATAATCAATTTAATAAAAGACTTTTGAATGTATGTTACAATTATTAAGAAACAACACACACCAACATATGGAATAGTGCACTGAGAAAACTGGAGAGTCAAATTCAGGGGTTCAAAAAGTGTATGTTTCCTTTGCTTATGAAGAGAGTTAAATAGTCCTTCTAAAATAAATTTTGAATTGGTAATGGAAATCTACTTGTATATTCTCTCCCATTATATCTGAGGGTTAAAAGTTGCGCAGAAAATGTGTACGATCTGATGCGCGCGAAATTATTTTTCTGACATTTTATGTATTTAATTTAGGGGTTAGGTTGCCATATTTATTTATTTCGCGCCGGATAAGGAAGGGATTTCTCAAGATGGTTAATGTGTCCCTCTGTTATAAACTCATTTTCCCTCCAAGAGAAATGGCACGAATATCTGTCAATGGTGTATTTGAACATTTAGATTGTTATCCAATAGCTAACTCTCAAATATTAACGATTTGTCCCTCCAGATGTTTAATCCAATACTCCAGTTTTCTCAGTGTGAGGAAAAAGATCATTGAACTCATATCACGCCACCTCAGGAATTTGCAAGCTTGCGAAAAGCTTGCCTCGCAACAAGAAGTTCAATGAACTATGTGTAATAGTATCCCTACTATTAATAATTTAACGAAATTCAGGGTGTGATCCAAGACTTGAGCCGATTAACGATTGAGTTTGACTTGGTTCCTCCCGCAACAAAGTTGTGTACATTTACTTTGTTACTCTCGGGAATTGAGAGTTTTTATTGACGTCTCTTGTGAGACAGTCAAATTGATTTTGGATTATTTTGCATTAAACTCCAAAAGTGGAGTTTTCCTTATTTTGAGTAGTGTCCAACTTTCAAATAATTTTAGTATAAATTTTATAATTAATAATCATTGTTGTTATTACACTTAAAAACAAAAGTAAATTTAAAGTAGTGAATTATAAAACAGTGTTCGGAAGAATTTTCAGATTGATTAAAATATATATATTTTGTGTTTATTAAGCTTAATTCAGATTTAAGTTCGGTGACCCCGAAATTTAAGTTTTGAGTTAAGGCTTTTTAAAAAATTAAACGAAACGACATAATATCATCAACGAATTTTATGTGAAAAAATTATAATTCATTGAGGAATAATTTCAACATATAATCAAGGAAAAGGAATTTACAAGACAAAAAGGGTTTCTATCTTTATAACAGGTGTGAATCATACAACACCTGACTCAACATTTTCTTATTATCAAACTAAAATAAATATAGACTTGGTGAGTCGAGTTATTACTATTTATACTTACAGTGCCGCTCAAAAGGATTTGCCCACCCTACGGCATGCAAGGGCATTACAAAAAGTTTTGTATCTTCAATAATAATAAAGATAAAATCTTAATCAAATATTTATTTTAAAGCATAAGTATTTGACTTGAAACTATGACAAAAAAAAATTAAAAAAAAAATTTTTTATTGTTTAATTGCTGGAAATAAAAAAAAAATTTTCACTTTTTTTGAAAAATTTTAAATTGATACAATTTTTGAAGAAATCATTACATTTAAAATCTAGAAATGTTATTAAAAGCATTTTTTGTCACCTTTTAAACGATTTTTTAAAAATTGCTCTACGATAATTTTTAAGAAAGATATGATCATTTGTTTATAAAAATAGCCTATTTTTTCAATTGTTGGTAACTTGAGAACAATTGATTTTTGAAAAAAATTGTTAAGGAAAAAAATGTGCCTTTTTGTGCGTAGAATTAGAAAAAAAATATTTAACCATTAAAAAAAAAAAATTTTTTTTTATTTTTTCCTCTGTATATATTTTTAAGACGAATAACATACTTATCAATACATATCGATAAAATCGAATACAACATAAATCATCACTGTTAAAAAGAACAGTTAATAATTACACTTTTCAAATATTTAAATAACATTAATTATAAAACATTTATTTGATTATAAACAATTAAATCAGTATTGTTAATAATTTTACTTTTAAACATTTTGAGAGTAAAAATGTTAAATATTTTTTTCGTCGAAATGATTTGAAAAGTATAATTATTAACTGTTCTTTTAAACAGTAATGATTTATGTTGTATTCGATTTTATCGATATGTATTGATAAGTATATGTTATTCATCTTAAAAATATATACAGAAGGAAAAATTGTTTAAAAAAAAAATTTTTTTTAATGCTTAAATATTTTTTTTCTAATTCTACGCACGAAAAGGCACATTTTTTTCCATAACAATTTTTTTCAAAAATCAATTGTTCTCAAGTTACCAACAATTGAAAAAATATGCTATTTTTATAAACAAAAGATCATATCTTTCTTAAAAATTATCGTAGAGCAATTTTTAAAAAATCGTTTAAAAGGTGACAAAAAATGCTTTTAATAGGGTAATGTCACATTGAGTGGACCGCTACTTTGAGTGGACCACCTGAGTTTTTAAGTTATCTGACAGCGGAAACGTGAAATAAATAAAACGAATAGCAGCACCGCACCTAGAAACAGTAAGAATTTATGTTCCGCGATAATCATACACGTTATTGTTTGATGTAACGCATTTTTAAGAACACAAACCAAAAAAGAAGTCGCTCTTACAATGAGTAAAGTGATTCGGAAGCGTAAAAGTAGTGCAAAATTTAAGTTTTAAAAGGTAACTTATTTTTTTCCTACTACTTTGGACATTGGAATTGATTGTCTTAGTTTAATTAAGTGATAATTTTGATTAAAAAAAAAATTTTGGTGTCTGCCATAAAAAGTTGCATGTCACCATGAGTGGACCACTGTTTATAACCATGATTGGACTGCCTGTTTTTTATATTTTTAATGTCAGTTTACCATTTTTATGGAAATAAATTGACAATAAATTGGTTTGAAACTGTTTTATGTTATCTTTATTAATTTTTTTGTGATTTTGATGTGATATGTGCCAAAATTATTGAAAATGGTTTCACTTGTAAACATTGCGACACAAACATGGTCTGAAGCTGCATAAGCATGAATTTTGTTTCAATATATCAGAAATATCAAATACATTAAAGAATTTAGAATAACTTTTACAATTTTTTAAGAGTGGTCCACTCAAGGTTACCCTTTTTTCATTCCTTAAAAATGAGCTATTTTTTAAAAGTTAATTGTTTTTTCCAAATAAAAAAAAATCAATGCTATTATGGTATAAACACTTATCTAGGGATCTAAACTAAAGCTTGAAATAGAAACCTCCGATTAATTTGCTGTCATGAAGAATTTTTTAGAAAAAAGCTTAGGCGGTCCACTCAAGGTGACATTACCCTAACATTTCTAGATTTTAAATGTGATGATTTCTTCCAAAATTGTATCAATTTGAAATTTTTCAAAAAAAGTGAAAATTTTTTTTTTTATTTCCAGCAATTAAACAATAAATTTTTTTTTAAATTTCTTTTTGTCATAGTTTCAAGTCAAATACTTATGCTTTAAAATAAATATTTGATTAAGATTTTATCTTTATTATTATTGAAGATACAAAACTTTTTGTAATGCCCTTGAGTGCCGTAGGGTGGGCAAATCCTTTTGAGCGGCACTGTATATATATTAAATAAATACACGAATACACTATTATTATACCTACACTTTTAATTAAAGAGACATTTAGTAATGAACGTTAATTTATTAATTGATAAACAAGATGTTTTATTATCTGGGAATAAAACTAATTTAAAGTAAATTTCAATAATGAGAAGGAAACAAATTGTATTATAAAATAAATTCAAATACATGAAGTTTTAAGAGATCAATCTTTTGTATCCAAAAAGTATCGTTAAATTAATTAAACAATTTATTAATATGGAATAAACTTAATGTTATTATACTTGCATATATGTGTTTTTTTTGCTGAGTGTATTTTTGTTATCCTTTACATTTAATTCTTCATAAATACCGTCTAACCGGACGGTTAATAGTTAATAAACTTATTTTATTTTATTTAACGAAGAGTATAACGTTATCTAAGGATGAATTATTTCAATTTTAGCAATGTTCAATAAATTGAGATTAAGTTAAATATCTACATTATTGAATTTTTTTTATAACAAAGTTATTGTTTTATTAATTAATTAAAAATAATTAATTCATATCTAACACCACGCGTTATTTTTGCCCAGGAAAAAAAATGTCTGATATTTTCATAATAGTCGAACAAGTGAATGACGTTTACTCCCTGTCGGCTGCTATCTGAAATCGTCACTTTTGTGTCTGTCTGTCCTCTGGGTCATGAACTTTAATTTTTGTGTGCCTGTGTTATTTATACATAGTTATGAACATACTTTAGCGAACACAGCATAACTTTATAAAAATATAGGGTAAGTCCGGGGGAGATGGCCGTATGGAAGACATGAAAGGAAACGTTTTTTTTTATTTAATATTTTGATGCTTACTTTTATCATGAATTATTGGGTCAGATGGCCAGTAATGACTTTTATTTAAAATTTTTTATGTTAATGTTACATACTTAAGAAATATTAAAGAAGAAAAATTAAAATGTCTGAGAACAAAATAATTGATCTAATTGACACCAGAGATGGATATCTATTTGTAGGTTGAGGCGAAAGTTACAATCAAACGACATTGATAGAAGATTGGACTTAGTGCAGTATTTAACATTTTTGGCCACACGAAAACTGCACTGAACTCAATGATAAATGGTCAAAATGCGACAAAAAAAGAGAAAAGTATTGTGAACGATTAAAAATTAGGTTTAAGCTAAAAGCCAAAAATGTTTAGTTATCAATAAAAGTTTAGACAAAAATCGCTTTGTTATAATTTTTAGTGTGCTTTAAAAAAACTATGTCCATCTCCCCTGGACTTACCCTACATTTAAAATAAGTAATTTTATTTAACTTACACCCTTAAACCATATAATACTTGTTGGTGGTGGATTACTTTGAATTTCACATATTAATTTCAGGTCATCTCCTTCTTTTAGATTATTCATTGAGTAACCTATAGCTACATGAACCGTAGCAACTGGAACATCTATATAAAATAGCATAGATTAGATTTTATTTAAAGGCGATAGTTTTTTTCATATCTTTTAAGGTACTAGTTTACTTTAGTGTTGCATGTCAATTCAATAATTGCTTGATACAATTGATACAATTGATACAATTAGACAAGACAAGAGGTGTGATTTTCATTTGTTATTGATTGACTTGATCGTTTGAATGAGATTTCAAAATATCAAATAAATCTTAAAAAATACTTCTTTTTTATCAAGTTTTGAAATTAAGATTAAAGTAAGTTGAAATATATTAAATGGCAGAAGATACTAACAACATTGAAAGTAGGAAAAAGAATAATGATAAAAATGATTCAGATGATAAAAAAGAAAAGGAATCTTCTCAAAAGTATGTCAAAGAATCTTTCAATTTAAATGTCAAATTTTATTTATTAATTTATTAGGGGAGACTGGGGCGAAAAGTTAAACTGCCAAAACCGTTAAAATTCATTATCTTTCGAACGAAAATAGTTAGAGCATTGCAATTTTAATTATAGAAGGGTGTTATCACCCTAAATAAATGTCCGGAGTTGTGTGCAATTCTTTTTATTTTTGTGGTGTCAATATTAAAAGTTTTTTTTCAACCTACTTTTGAAAATTTGTTCGAAAAAGAAAATATCAACTTTTAAGTATATTTTTTGCATTTTTTCTCACCGCGATTTTTTTACTTCATTATTTGGGTCCCCTGAAGAGATACCTACATGTATTTTCTAAATATCTTTAGTCAGATTTTTTATATTTGTTGTTAAAGCCAAAAACGCACCCTGGGGCGAAAAGTTAAATAATGGGTAATATCTTTAGTCAGATTTTTTATATTTGTTGTTAAAGCCAAAAACGCACCCTGGAGCGAAAAGTTAAATAATGGGTGGGGCGAAAAGTTAAATGTATTTTTACATGTTGTTAAAAATTTTTTTTTATTTTTCGTTTTTTGGGTTTATTTGTTTAAACATTATTTATTTGACATTTGGCAAGTACTCTGTCAAAAAATAAGCCGGTTCACGTGAAATGAACAAAAAAATTTTTTTTTTTTTTGAAATTTCAATTTTTTAACTTTACAACTATTCTAAAGCTTTTGTTAAATAAACAAAGATCTTTTATTTACTAAATTACTTGTTTACGTATACTTTAACTTATCTACTATTTATCACCTATCAGAAAATAGTTTTAGTAGGCTAAAAATAGAATTTAACTTTTCGCCCCAGCATGGGGCGAAAAGTTAAAAAAAACAAAATTTTCAAAAAAGGAGAAAACATGTATTTTTTGCGCAAATATCAGGAACTTTTTTATTGAAAGTTGTAGAGGACAAGTTGCCCTACAATATTGATATACAAATATTTGCATCTAAGCGGCTTATATTGCCAAAAAAAAATCATTTATGCAAAATTTAACTTTTCGCCCCAGTCTCCCCTACTTATTAATTTTTTAATAATTAATTTTTTGGATCTTAATATATATTATTATTCACAAAAAATACTTGGAACTAAACTATGGAACGATAATTTAGTAATTTTATTAATTTACAAATTTTTAATTTTGTAAAATGTTTTTATTGACAATTTGTCTTTTTCGTTGAAAAATAAACGAATTTAAAGGTTAATATCTGTTATTTTATCCATTTTTTTTGTACTTTCAAAATTGCAAATATGATGTTTTTATGGTATTAAATAAAATAAAATCAATGTTTAACAATAAGCAAATAAGGGATACCCCCAATAATTAAAAATTCGCACAGTGCTGTGGACGGAGCAATCATCTTTAAAAGTAAAAGACGGAAGCAAGATGCGTTGTCTTTGGAAAATTCATTTGAATATTTCATGTCAGAAAATTGTAAGATGGGAAAATGTAAATTGTGTCCATTCAAGAAGACTAAAATAATTGAAATGAAAAATAGTAATACGACGGGGTTAATGCGACATCTTCGAGAAAAATATCACGATGCTTTCTTAAAAACTTATCCCGAAAAGGATATTTTATGATTTATTTATTTATTATTTACTTTATTCTCTATATTTTTAAATTTGACAAATTTTCAATATTTAATCAAATCTTAGAAAAGCAAAAAGTCAACTAATAATAAATAATACCTAATAATAACTAATAATAATGAATTAAAAATTGTTTTTATCCCACATGCACAAAAACGGCGCTTTCTGATAGCAGCCGACAGGGAGGAAAGTCATTCATTTCTTCGACCGTATGAAAATGGCGGCCGTGTTCTCCCAAGGGCAAGAAAATTAGCTGTTCACATGCATTTTTCTTGCCCAAGGGAGAAATCGGCCGCCATTTTCATACAAATCGAACAAGTGAATGACTTTTACTCCCTGTCGTCTGCTATCTGAAATCGCCGCTTTTGTGCATTAGGAATAAAAAATATCGTAAGTAACACGAGAATAAAGGCAGCCAATTTCTTTACGATGATTTTTGTGACACTCGTTCCGGTCTCGGGGCGCCTACGGCGCCCTCGACCTCCACTCGTGTCACAAAAATCACCGTAAAGAAATGGCTGCCTTTCTCCTCTTGTTGCTTAATATACTATTTATAACAAAATAAAGAAAAGAACAGGGAACATTTAACAAGAAAGTAATCGATTTGGTAAGAAGTACTTGACACTTTCATTTTTTTATGACAGTGGTACCCAGGAGTTCTTTCATTATTTAAATCCTAAAGCCAATTTGCCGATGAGAAATGAGCTCAAGTCTCTGACTATGAATCAATATTTTAATGTAGAAACAGTTGTAACGAAAATTTTACAAAATAATAATTCCAAAATTTCTTTTACAATGGACGGTTGGACTTCCACTTCAAAGCGTTCTTATTTCGGAGTCACCGCTCATTCTATTAATGAAGAATGGAAGTTACATTACTTGACACTATTTTTTATTCCATCGCACAGCAAACACACGGGAAAAGAAATGACTGAAATGTTTTATAAAGCTCTTGAAAAACAGAATTTACT
Source organism: Leptopilina heterotoma (assembly GCF_015476425.1). Classification (NCBI taxonomy): domain Eukaryota; kingdom Metazoa; phylum Arthropoda; class Insecta; order Hymenoptera; family Figitidae; genus Leptopilina; species Leptopilina heterotoma. The sequence goes on from NW_025111111.1 coordinate 495,438, forward strand.
TAGAAAGATTCAAGGAGTAACGTTAGACATTGCTGCAGCTAACACCAAATTCATGGTAGAATTGTCACATCTTTTGCCTACATTCGATGCAGTAAATCAGCATTTCAAATGTCATGCGCACATAAAAAATCTTGGCGTGTAGGATTTAATCAGTAAATTGAAAATTGACAAATTTAATGATGGAGAAAACGAAAATGCTTATGATGGAAATATTGACGACGACGAAGAACTAGAAACTGAAAATGATGAACAGTCACATGTTGAACTTTCGTAAAATTGAGAAAACTACTTAAAATTTTAAAATTTCCTGAACAGTGGAGAAATAAACATCAAAGTTGCTGCACTCTCACTGAATAAAAATTGTATCATCCGAATATTGACATCTCCACTAGATTAATTCCACCTACGCGATGATAAATATAGCAATTAAAATGCAACGTTCATTGACTCTGCTAATGCGAAACTAATGATCAACTGGAAAAATATCTGATTTTAGGAAATGAATGGTTGTTGCTAACAAGTATTTGAAAGTTTCTTCGTTATTTTAAGAAATTATCGGATGTTTTAAGCGGAGAAAACTATGTTACAATACCTCTAGTTGTGATTATCTTTAATTTACTTCTTGATTGAATTGCTAAAAAAATTGATGAACAAAAATTGATATTTTTAAGTAACATTTGAGAAAATTTACAAATCTACGTATTTCAAACAAAAAGTAAATTATAAAAATATTATCTCATTAAAAAATTTAATAAAAAACTATTTTGTCAATATTCTAAAAAAATAAAAAATTTTATTTTGTTTAAATGATTTTGTGTTAAAAAATAGTTAAAATATTTATCTTTCGTCAAATGAATGGAAAAAAGAAATTGACCTATCTTTATCACATCCTTGTGCAGATGCAGCAGAAAATATTTTAGATTGGTGGAAAAGGCATGAGAATCTATATACTAGTCTTTCATTAATGGCTCGCGACTTATTAAGTGTTCAAGCGATTAGCGACATCGGTTCTAGCCGAAAGGCTCTTTTCTCGTGGTTCCTTGACCATCAGAAAACATAGGAACAGATTGGAAAATGAATCTATAAATTATCTCATGTGTTTAAATTCATAGGTGAGTTGTTCTTTAAAGGATCAAATTGAAGCTTCCCTTAACTCTGAGATATTTTTACAGATGTTGAGTAACAATTTTATTTATTACCTTCTTAAATTAGTTATTAGTGTCATTATTTCTTATACTTTGCAACTAAAATATTAAAAATTACTAACTGCGTTGTATAAAAAAGCAATAAATTTAATAGTTTACTTGACCTTTTGTTTATTTTAATGACACAAGAAAATTTCCAAAAATTATATAACATTTACATATTTAAAAATCCAAATAATTTAAATTATGCCATTATTGTTGTTTTCTAAAAGAAAATTTCGAACCCTCGAAATAACAATCGTTCTACAAGTTCTAAAAAGTTTTAATAATAATATAGTTATGAGGCATTATTCCTGAACTGTCCCAAAAATAAAAAAAAGTTCTTGGATTTCCTTTATACTTTGGAAATATGTTACCCTAGTAGGTACAAGTTACTACACCAATTTACAGGTCCAACCCCCCACCCCAATCAAAAGGGTGGGGGGTTGAAATTTCAGCTTCAACTCGAACATGCATTCTTTAAACATTTGTAGTTTCTACTTAAATTATTCAATTAAAAAAAGTAAGTAGTGTTTTAGAAAGGTTTTTTTGGGTACTTTTAAAATATTTTATTTATATAATAAAAAGAAAAAATTTTTTGCAAAAATTTTTTAAAATAAATAGTTTTTTGCAATTTTGTGCAAGTTCGGTAGTTTTTATTTTCTTTTTAATAATCTCAAATGAAAGCTTGGGAATTCCCCTAAAAGAAGATATAAGTCTGAAAATGGGCCGAAACAATTTGCCAAAGATATAGTGTAATAAGTAAAATTTGTCCGTCCGCTCGCGCACTCCAGCGCGATGAACAGTTATTTTTCCATTACACATGATCAAAATCAATTTAAATTAGTCTAGTATGACCACCGGACAATTAATAAAGCATAATACAATTTATTTTAATTGTTGCAAACAATGTTAATTAACAAATAGATTACTTCGGACCTTCTTCATAAAAAAAATTGGTTTTTTTGCAGACAAGTTTAAATTTATGTCTAATTTAGTAAAAAACTATTTTACAGTTAAAAATTATCATTAATATTAACAATTATATAAACAATAATCAACTTCCTTTTGTATTTGTAAACATTTTCGTCATTTTTCAAACTTTAAATATTTATATCATATGTACATTCTTTCAAAAACTTAAAAAATTTATTTGCTTAAACAATTACATTTGTTATAAACAAATTTTTCATTTATAACAAATAATTAGCTTTTTTCATCAAACAAAATTTTTTCCTTTTTTTTATATTTACTATCATAAAAAAGAACTCCTTAATGAAATGGGAATACTATAAATTATTCATTTAATTTTAATAAACATTATAAGTTAACAAATATTTAACTTTGTTCTTTTTTCACAGAAAAAATATATTTATTTATATGCATTTAAATGTAAACTGTTTTAACTGAATAATGGTTTACTTTATTAAAAATATAAATATTTCTTAACTTATAATGTTTGTTAGAATTAAATGAATAATTTATAGTATTCCCATTTCATTAAGGAGTTCTTTTTTATGATAGTAAATATAAAAAAAAGGAAAAAATTTTGTTTGATGAAAAAAGCTAATTATTTGTTTAAAAATGAAAAGTTTGTTTATAAGAAATGTAATTGTTTAATCTAATAAATTTTTTAAGTTTTTGAAAGAATGTACATATGATATAAATATTTAAAGTTTAAAAAATGACGAAAATGTTTACAAATACAAAAGGAAGTTGATTATTGTTTATATAATTGTTAATATTAATGATAATTTTTAACTGTAAAATAGTTTTTTACTAAATTAGACATAAATTTAAACTTGTCTGCAAAAAAACCAATTTTTTTTATGAAGAAGGTCCGAAGTAATCTATTTGTTAATTAACATCGTTTGCAACAATTAAAATAAATTGTATTATGCTTTATTAATTGTCCGGTGGTCATACTAGACTAATTTAAATTGATTTCGATCATGTGTAATGGAAAAATAACTGTTCATCGCGCTGGAGTGCGCGAGCGGACGGACAAATTTTACTTATTACACTATATCTTTGGCAAATTGTTTCGGCCCATTTCCAGACTTATATCTTCTTTTAGGGGAATTCCCAAGCTTTCATTTGAGATTATTAAAAAGAAAATAAAAACTACCGAACTTGCAGAAAATTGCAAAAAACTATTTATTTTAAAAAATTTTTGCAAAAAATTTTTTCTTTTTATTATATAAATAAAATATTTTAAAAGTACCCAAAAAAACCTTTCTAAAACACTACTTACTTTTTTTAATTGAATAATTTAAGTAGAAACTACAAATGTTTAAAGAATGCATGTTCGAGTTGAAGCTGAAATTTCAACCCCCCACCCTTTTGATTGGGGTGGGGGGTTGGACCTGTAAATTGGTGTAGTAACTTGTACCTACTAGGGTAACATATTTCCAAAGTATAAAGGAAATCCAAGAACTTATTTTTATTTTTGGGGCAGTTCAGGAAGAATGCCTCTTATTTTAAATAAAAGTGATCATTCCAAAGATATCTAATTACTATAATAAATAGTATATTTAGCAACAAGAGTACAAAGGCAGCCAATTTGTTTTTTTAGATTTTGAATTATCGCGCTCTTTTGTGACGTATGATTGATGCTGTAACGTACGTAGTCGCAGATATCGTTGTTACGAGTTCAGTATAGCCACGAGCATTAGCACAGCGTGTGCGTTTCATTTTTGTATCTTATCAAATAAATTTTTCATTACAGACAAACGGTTGTTTTTTCATTCAATAAACTTTAACATTGTTTACATCGTAAACAAATTGGCTGCCTTTATTCCCATGTTACTTACGATATTTTTTATTCCTAATGCACAAAAGCGGCGATTTCAAATAGCAAACGACAGGGAGTAAAAGTCATTCACTTGTTCAACTTGTATGAAAATGGCGGCCGGTTTCTCCCTCGGGCAAAAATAATGCATGGGATCAGCTGTTATTTTTGCACATGGGAGAAAATGGTCGCCATTTTCATACGGTCGAACAAATGAGTGACTTTACTCTCTGTCGTCAGCTATCTAAAAGCGACATTTTTGTGCATGTGGGATAAAAAAATATATATATATATAATAATTACATTAAACAGAAAAGAAATTTTCATCCATAGTAGGGGAGACAGCACAGTGGTCCAGCAGGTAGGCAAAAACGGCCAAAACTCGACTATTTTATTTCAATTTTTTATATAGGTTATACCAATCTACATAAGTCAAAGTACCTTTTGGCCAATTTTTACTGTGATTGGTAAAATATTGTTGGGTCTATTATACTTTGAAGTTTAATTTGATAGGTTCGTTTTAGGATCAGAATAATCGAAATAGGTCAAAACTAATAAAGATTTTATAAAATTTTGCACTTGATTCTTGAACAGAATAAACAATAAAGTAAGTTCATAGGAAAAAACATTAATAAAAATGTTCAATACGCATTTTAATTCGATTTTATTATTTAAAAGTTGTATTTATATTTCATTATGCGCGCTGCCGATTGAAGATTCCTCTAGATTCCGCAACATATTAAAAAAACTAAAGTATAAAAGATTAAAGTATTTAATATACTTCAATTTTATTCTGCTCACTTTTGCTCGTTTTCATTTATTGTATAAAAATATTGCAAATAAAAAATTCGTTTTCACTTATAGTTTCTTGACAAATTTGTTTGTAGATAATTTCCCCGCTTTGCCAATTTAGACTATATCGCTCCTGCACTCAATTGTTTTGTTGTTATTTTATGAACTTTAACTATTTTATTTCTGTTTCTTTTCACTAACTGACATTACTAACCACTAAATTTCTCTTGAATGCAGAATTCTAAAATTTTTATTAATAAATTTTGTATTTTCAGAATGAAATAATTATTTTTTAATACTTTTCAATAGATTATATTGGAAATTGGAAAAGTTAATATGTCAGAATTGACAAAAAAGGAGATTCTTGAAAAACTTGACGAATTTAACTTTGTTGTCCGCCATATTGGATCCGCCATTTTAAATTTTTTAAAACCAACGTTGGATTTGTAATCAGCGACCTCAAAAACCTTATAAAACCTTATACCTCATACAGTATGAATGCAGGCTAATTGTTTATAACATTTTTACACCAATAGGTCTTTTTTAAAAAATATGTAATATAAGTTTTCGTAGAATTTAGCGTAGAATCAAATAGCGCTATAAGTTTCTTTTAAAAATTGACTTTTCTTCATTTGTTTATAAAAAAAAATTGTTAAAAAAATATTTTTTTTAACATTCAACGATAAAAATTATCATTAGATCCCATGCCAGGATTCCAATAGTTACTTTTATTATATCTGCATTCCTTTGCCTATAGGCATCAATGGGTTAATGCAAAAAATCTTTTCCTTAAAGCATTTTTTCAGTTAGTAGAAAATAAATTTGACACAAAAACGTTTCACTTTTGTTCCACTGAAGACCATAAAAATAAAAAATTAGAAATAAAAGCCTGGATAAAGTGTGGAGGAAAAGATTTTTTACAATAAAAAGGGATAATAATTTTTATAAAAAAGTTGAAAATATATATAGTTAAACTGTTTATAATAATAATATATGTGACGCTCCACGAGAAAAGGGACCTTATGACAAGAGTAAATAAGGTCCCTTTTCTCGTGGAGCGTCACATATACGTATATAATTAATAAATGTATTAGGGGCGAGCAGTAAAGGTCATATCATCTTTTAAAATACACTTATATAGGCGCTACTTAGTTAGCGCAACGCACAAAAACTCGTAGCACAAACTTCAAAAAATTTTTTCTCAAAAACATCAAAAAGCACTTCTTTAAAAATTTAACCACTTATTAAGTAAGGTTTAAATTTTAAGAAAATAATTTTTTTAGGAAACTTCATGATGTCCTTAGCATATTTTTTTAACAATAAAAAATTATTGTTTAAACAAATTATTGAAAATTTAATTTTTCTTAACTTTTTTTTAATATTATAAAAAATTGACATTTATTTATTTATTTTCAGTTTCCGATTTTTCAAATCTAAATATCTTGCAAAAAAAAATTTTTTTTTGCAAAACTGTTTGGCACAGTTATTAAGTACCCCAAATACTACAAAATTACAAACATTAAGAAAAATTGGTGATCTACCATTTACTTTTCGTATGGAACTGCCCTTGATATAAAAATTTTAATTTGTTGTATCAAATAAATAGTTATTTGTAGTAAATTCGAATTATTTAAGTCAAATGAATGGAATAGTTAGATCTAATAAATATTGCTTTAAATAAATTAGGAAAATTACTTGATTCAGTAATGCATGGATTTTAATTCAAATAAATATTTATTTGCGTTAATAAAATAATTTTTTTAAAATAACTAAATACTTATGGGACATTCCGCACGTCAACATGGACAGAGCTCTAAACAAAAATTGCTTTGATAGATTTAAACGTTCTAGGGCTTAAAAGATTTCTACATTCATGTACTTTAAGATGGCGATAAGCGTTTTTTGCAAATTTTCATTTCCGATGCCAATAGAGCTGTCAAAAGTCAAATGGTCCAAAAATTTCAAAATACTTTTATGAATTAAAAGCAAAAACCGAGGTAGATTATTCTGTAACTCATTTTTTAACAGTTTTTTAAGGTCCCCGAATATAAATCTAAAGTTTTTTTTTAAATCTAAAATGTCGGATCCAGTATGGCGGACAAAATTCAAATTTTATTAGATTCGATTAAAACTTGTTACTCGGTGGTTTTTAGGGTCGCTGATTACGAATCTACACTACCGGTCAAAATTGAGAGACCTTCCATTTTCAGGTGATTGAAAAACATTTTAAAACATAAAATGTATGGAAACTAAAATATTTTACTTTTTATTTTTTGAAAGATGATAAAATTTTGAAAAGAACAAGATCTTTCAGAAGTCATTTGGCCAATATTTTATTTAGATATTTTTAAAAAATCGTCATTTTCAATGTCTTACAAAAATTTGAATAACTTTTAAAATAATGAACGCTTTTTAATGATCTTAAGCTTATTTTAAAGGTCATTTGCTACACTATAAGAATTACTTATAGGCATTAACGTGTAATTTTTTTTTAGAAAATGCAGGCCGTCAAACTTGGACCAAAAAAATTCAAAAAATTTGGAACAATTTTTCTGTACTAAAAACTATTTTAGAAAATATATAAAACATTATATGGTGTAGATTTTTCAAGAAAATTTAATAAAAAAAATACCTTTGAATTTTAAAAATTATTTTTCTGTAAATAAGAATGTTTCAAATTTTTTATATTTTTTTGGTTCAAGTTTGACCGCCTGCATTTTTTAATAAAAAAATTACACGTTAATGCCTATAAGTAATTCTTATAGTATAGTGTAGCAAATGACCTTTAAAATAAGCCTAAGATCATTAAAAAGCGTTTATTATTTTAGAAGTTATTCAAATTTTTGTAAAACATTGAAAATGTCGATTTTTTAAAAATATCTAAATGAATTATTGGCCAAACGACTTCTGAAATATCTTGTTCTGTTCAAAATTTTATCATCTTAAAAAAAATGAGCAGAAAAAAATTTTAGTTTCAATAAATTTTATGTTTTAAAACGATTTTCATTCGCCTGAAAATGGGTGGTCTCTAAATTTTGACCAGTAGTGTAAAGTCACTTTTTAAAAATTCAAAATGGCGGATCCAATATTACGAAAAAAAATTTCAAATTTGATCCTATTCCCTTCAAACGTGTTACTCGGGGGCTTTTGGGGTCGCAGATTATGAATATAAAGTTACTTTGTAGAAATTGAAAATGATGAATTTAATATGGTGGACTTTTAAAATTTGATCATATTTAATTTAAAAGTGTTACTCGGGGGTTTTTAGCGTATCTGATTACGAATTTGAAGTCACTTTTAAGAAATTCTAGCTTCATACTGTTCTATAATGTAAACAATTTGTTATTATTACAAACTTTAAGCGAAATGTATCAAAATAAGACATTTTTTCAGTCATATGGGATCCACTATTTTCAATTTTTAAATTGTGATTTCAGATTCATAATCAGATACCTTAAAATACCCCCGAGTAACACGTTTTAATTATATCTAATCAAATTTAAAAATTTTTCCAATTGATTGGATCCGCCATTTTTATTTCTATAAAAAGTGATTTCATATTTGTAATCTGTGGCCCCATAAGCTTCCGAGTAACACGTTTTATGGGAATCGGATCAAATTTGAAAATTTTTTCCGACATTTTGAATTTTTAAAATGTGACTTCAGATTCGTAATCAGCGACCCTAAAAACCCCCGAGTAACAAGTTTTAATCGAATCTGTTCAAATTTGAATTTTGTCCGCCATATTCGAATTGTCATTTTGAATTTAAAAAAAAAACTTTAGATTTATATTCGGGGACCCTAAAAACTGTTAAAGAATGAGTTACAAAATAATTTACCCCGTTTTTTGCTTTTAATTCATAATTAAGTATTTTGATATATCAAAATACTATATTTTTGGACCTTTTGACTTTTGACAGCTCTATTGGCATCGAAAATGAAAATTTGCTAAAAACGCCCATCGGCATCTTAAAGTACATGAATGTAGAAATCTTTTAAGCCCTAGAACGTTTAAATCCATCAAAGAAATTTTTGTTTAGAGCTCTGTCCGTGTTGACGTGGAATTTTTCTTATTTATATCAAATATGCAAATATTTTTTATAATTAATTATTTTAATTTAGACCAATATCTCTTTAATTGCGTTAAATAATTATTTACGTAGTCCTTATACCAAATTTATAATAAATAAATTAGTGTTCTTTCATTTGCATACGTAAAAGTATTAGCACACTAAAACTTAGACAAAAAGAATTTTAAAAATTTGAAACAATCTTATAAACCCCTTCGCTGTTTGGAAAAATAATCATATGATTGGCCCAAAATGTTTAGCAAAATCTGGTAGATGAATTTTTATGAAACTTAGTATACAAGGGTTTTTGGGGTCGCTAAATATAAAAAAATTCAAAAAAATTCAAAATGGTGGATCCAATATGTCGGACAAAATTTTTAAATTTTAAACAGATATTATAAACAAAAAAATCAAGGAACAGAAAGTGTAATGTAAAACCTTTGCAGCCTCCATGCGGCACATTCTGGGGTCATGATTCGTTTTATCAGCTAATGCAAAGGATATAGAATAGAGTACAAAATTTGATAAAAATCGGGATGAATTAAAAAAATTACGTCCCTCCTTTTGAATTTATAAATTTTTATTTTGAAAGACTTTAAATTTAGCGACCCAAAATATCCCTAGATACTGAAATTGATAAAAATCCAAATAAATTTCAAAAATGATGTCCGCCATTTTGAATTTTTTAAAATGAATTAAATTCACCGACTCCAAAAACCCTTATACACTAAATGTGACTTAAATTAAAAATAAATTTTTATAAATTTTACTTGTTTTTAAATTGTTATATTATATAAAAATAATAAATAATCATTTATTTATTACTTAATTTAGGATCATTGTAATCAATAGTGTGTTAATAATGATATAAAACAATTTATTTTATAATTTACATAAGAAATTGCATTTATTTTGCGCTAAGAAGTTTACTACCCAACGGTCGTTAACAGGCAACGGGTTAACAGAAAAATAATTTTTAAAATTCAAACATATTTTTTTACTAAATTTTCTTGAAAAATCTACATCATATCATGTTTTATATTTTTTGAAGGATAGTTTTTTGTACAAAAAAATTATTTCAAATTGAAATTTTTGTGTATAACTTTGCCGACCTGCAATTTCTAAGAAAAAATTACACGTTAATGTCTACAAGTAATTCCCATTCTGTAGAAAATAACCTGGGGTTAAATCACTCTAGAGCGTCAAAAAGAGGTTCTAATTTGAACATATTTTTTAAAAAAAAGTTTAAAAGTAATAAAAATTATGTTTAGATATCTCTATTAGGTACACTTTAAAGAGAAAAAATATACTTTATAAATTTTGTTTTGTTTAAAAACAGCAGATGTACATGTACGTGATGGAAACCTTTTGTAAAAAGAATTCCTTTGCGGCCGGAAAGGTTTTTGGTAGAATTTTCATCCTAAAACAGAAAACAAATTTTTTTCTATTTTTACATCTCAAAAGCTAGAGAAAGACGTAGGGGATTTTTTTTAGTCGCATATTTTTTTAGTTACTAACAATTTAGTGCCTATTTTTTTCAGTCAAAAACTCAGGTTTTCCATAAAATGTTCACCATTTTTGCAAAAATCGTTTTAAAAAAAGTTCCTTACGTCTTTCTCTAGCTTCTGAAATGTAAAAATAGAAAAAAAATTGTTTTCTGTTCTAGGATGAAAATTGTACCAAAAACCTCTTCGGCCGCAAAGGAATTCTTTTTACAAAGGGTTTCCATCACGCACATGTACTTCTGCTGTTTTTAAACTAAAAAAATTTATAAAGTATATTTTTTCTCTTTAAAGTATACCTGATAGAGATATGTAAACATATTTTTCATCACTTTTAAACTTTTCTTTAAAAAAATGTTAAAATTAGAACCTCTGTTTGACGCTCTAGAGTTGTTTAACCCCTTAAAGTAAGCTTAAGATCATTAAAAGTATTCATGTTTTTAGAAGTTATTTAAATTTTTGTAAAACATTGACAATAATGATTTTTAAAAATATCTTACACAGAAATGGAATTGTTAAATCTCAATACTCAATAATCTAATTCTTTTCACTTACATTACAATTCAACACTTCTTATTTTGGAAATTTCATATTTTGAACATTTTGGGCTTTGGAAAATTTGTATTGTAGAAAAATAATTTTTTGATTGTGTATGGAATAAAAAATTCAATTTTGAAGTTCTTAATGTTCTTCACATGCTTTATAGTGATAGAACACTACTGCGCATGCGTTATAGTAATAGAACACTACTGCTCTTGCGTAATAATGATAGAACACTACTGCGTATGCGTTATAGTAATAGAACACTACTGCTCATGCGTAATAATGATAGAACACTACTGCGTATGCATTATAGTGATAGAACACTACTGCGCATGCGTTATAGTGATAGACCACTACTGCGCATGCGTTATAGTGATAAAACACTACTGCGCATGCTTGATACTGATAGAACACTACTGCGCATGCCTGACATTGGTAGTACACTACTGCGCATGCCTGACATTAGTAGAACATTAATGCGCATGCCTGACAGTGACATAACACTACCGCGCATGCGTGATACTGATAGAACTTTACTGCGTATGTGTTATAGTGATAGAACACTACTGCGCATATCTGACATTGATAGAACACTAATGCGCATGCCTGACATTGACAGAACACCACTGCGCATGCCTGACATTGGTAGAACACTACTGCGCATGCCTGACATTGGTAGAACACTAATGCGCATGCCTGACATTGACATAACACTACCGCGCATGCGTGATACTGATAGAACTTTACTGCGCATGCGTTATATGATAGAACACTACTGCGCATGCGTAATATTGATAGAACACAACTGCGCATGCGTTATACTAATAGAACACTACTGCTCAGATAGAATACTACTGCGCAAGCCTGACATTGATGGAACACTACTGCGCATGTCTGACATTGATAGAATACTACTGCGCATGCGTACCATTGATAGAACACTACTGCAAATGCGTATATGTATGTACAATGAGTATGTATATATGTATACGATACGATGAATAAATGATAAAAGTCGAACGACCGAACGATGAAGTACGGAGTTACACGACCGACGGACGACAAAACGACGACGAATATGTTAATATTTTAATTACATATTTTACATTTTATATTATATTCTTTGCATATAACTACCAACAAATAAATAAACAAAAAATTGATTTGACTTTTCATTGACTTAGCCCCACCAATGTTTAGATTTTCGTTTTTGAGGTAGTCACCTTCAAAGCAATATACATATCTCCAAAGCTATTGTAGCTTTTTAAAAACGAACAAGTTCGATTTTTAGGTGAAGGAACAAGCTTCAAAACGGTATATTACTCTTTAGCAAAAAATATTTTTTTCTATGAGTTTTCTGGTCAAAGACCAAATCCGTCCGGTTTAACCCCGGTCTCCCCTACTTTAAATTATTAACTGTTCTGTATATTTTTAAACAAGCAATTAGCAAATATTTATGTGCTTAGGGAGCGTTCATAAATGATATCACGCTTTTAGGGTAGGAGGGGGTCTCTACTAAACGTGATACAATGTATTTTTCTCATGTGAAATTGCAAAAATTGCGTGACAGGGGGAGGGGGGCGAAAATCTCCAAAAATTGCGGGACATCATTTGTTAACGCTCCCTTAGCAGTCTAAAATACACTCTTTAAATATGAAATCTAAGTAAGAAATAATTTAATTTAAACAATTTGTTTTAGTAATTTACATAAACTTTAATGAGGTAAGACTCATCTGATAGTAATTCAATATTGGAATTGAATAAGTAATTTTATAACTATATTTTATAAATGAATTTTGTAAAATATTCAAATTTTATTAATTTAATTAATATAAATAAAAAATAAATATATTATATTCATAGAAATATTCAGCGCACCTTTGTATATATATATATATGGGTGATTCTCTTGAAAGTGGGCAATTTTATGTCTTTGAATTATATCTTCTAAACAACTTAACATTTAAATATTAACATTGGACAAACATATTATTTAAACATCACTTATTATACCATTTATAAAAAACGATAATTTTTTAACACAAATTTAGTGGAAAACAACATTTAACAGCTGAAAAACAGCAATTCAATATGTCTTTACCTCTGAGTACCAAACTTTAAAGTACTATTACTTATAAAAAAAGAACTATCTTTAATTATTCAATAAATATTATAAAAGATTAACTCAAAAGCTTCAATTTTTATCGATGAAATTTTTTAATACATCAATATAGTTATTGATAATTATTAAAATATAAGTGTCTTTAAAAATCTCTATGCTGGCACGACAAAGGATAAACGTGTATAAATAAACTATAAGACGTGCACTTTTTATATAAAAATCAATTGGAAATTAAAGAAAAAACATGTCACTTTTCAAATCTCCAAGAGAAATTGGAAAATAAATTATATTTTTCATATTTTTAAGAAAAAACACTAGAAAAACACTGCGTATTTTTATTCATTCCTTTGTCATGCGCTGTCATAACTTTAATATTTCAATATAAATATCAATAAAAAACGGATGAAAACTTACATTTTGGTAGGACAAAAGTGTATACTAGGGTGTCCCAAAAAAATAAAAAGTTTTTTTTTATTGGGTCTCATCCCCTAAAAATCTTTCAATTTGTGTAAAAATAAGAACACAATATTTGGAAATAAAAAATTTTAATATTAACCCGTGGTTCAGAGCCTTTGGACCATAAAAGCGTTAAAAATTTAGTGTTTTTTTATTTTTAACATAAATATAAATGTAAAATTATAATGATTAGGGTGTCATTGTAAAGATAATTAAATTACCTTTCGATCCATATGTCATAGTATAAGATTCAATGAAAATTAAGAGTGTTACAGTTGATTAAAGATCAAATTTCATGAAAATTTTGATGATTTTTAGACACTTAAGTAACTAGTACTTTCTTCACATTAAACAGTAAAAAATATTTAGATTTTAATTTTTTTATTGAGAGTCTGTAACATTACAAAAATCCGTAATTTAATCGTCGATTAAATTCGTCTCAAAATCCGTTACCCGATTTTGAGACGAATTCGATCGACTTTTATGAAGTTCTCCGCCATTTTGAAATTTGAAAAACTGACATTGGACTCTAAATCAGCGACTTCAGTATTTTTTTATCACTGATTTTAGTAAGTTTAGTGGTTATATCTAAATTTATTGTTTCAATTTTTGCTCCAAATGTTGAAGGAATGATAAGAATAAAAAAAATAGTTTCCTTCACTAAATCTAGTGTATAATTGTTATTTTCAATCAAATCGAGGTCCACAAGGGCTAAAAATTTTCGTAATGTTACAGACTCTCAATAAAAAATATAAAACCTAAATATTTTTTACTGTTTAATGTAAAAAAATACAAGTTACTTGAGTGTCTAAAAAATAAAAATCATCAAAATTTTAATGAAATTTAATCTTTAATCGACTGTAACACTCTTAATTTTCATTGAATCTTATACTATGATAAATGGATCAAAAGGTAATTTAATTATCTTTACAATGACACCCTATTCATTATATTTTGACATTTATATTTATGTTAAAAATGAAAAAACACTACATTTTTAGCGTTTCTATGGTTCAAAGGCTCTGAACCACGGGTTAATATTAAAATTTTTTATTTCCAAATATTGTGTTCTTATTTTTACACAATTTGAAAGAATTTTAGGGGATGAGACCCAATAAAAAAAAAACTTTTTATTTTTTTGGGACACCCTAGTGTATACCTAGCCATTTTTTTATTTACTTTTGTTTAAAATATGTATTAATGCATTTCGTACAAATTTCCATTGTCGTGGAGTCCTTTGTCGTGTCAAAACATTTGCACGTGGTAGGTGCGAAACAAGTAAAAAGTGTGCCCGTGCCAAAAACTTTTTTTAAAATGGGTAATAAAGTTGAAATTTTTCTAATCCTTTCATATATTTTTAAATATAATTTTAAAAATGATAAAAATAAATCATTTAATTTAATTAATAATACCGATATAGAAGAAATATGAATTTCAGTGCCACTCGATGATACGCCTCTGATGAGGTTAGTTTTCCTGTTTACTTTTCACATCTCATTTCAATTACGCGAAAAGTGCTAATTACACGAAAACTAATGTTTATCAATAAATGTAATTTAAAATAAATATAGTTGATATGGATTGTCTAACATAAAAGAATAATTAAACAAACAGAAAAAAGCATATGTCGAAAAAGAGCGACGTGAAAAAATTCAAAATGATATCCTGGTGAAATTGAAATAATTTTAATATTTTTAAACTTTAAATAGTTTTGTAGCGTACCTACTTCAAATATTTAAAAGTATTTTAGTTTATTTAAATACCAATGAATAGTAATTAATAAAAGAAAGTTCAATTTTTAAACATTAAAAAAAAATTTTTATCAACTTAAAAGTGACCGGTTTTTGGAGAATCACCCATATATATTAAGTTAGTCTTTTTTATATGTTCTGTTCACAGTGAGAGAGAAAGAGAGGGAGGAAGGTGTTGTCTCTTCTTTTGGTTTAGAGTAGGAGCGAAAGAGAGACGAATAGATAAGAAAGTAATGCCTACTTTTTGGGTTTAGAAGGGGGTATCATGTTTTCTCCATTTTCCGTGTCAGGTAGAAAGAGAGGAACTGTTGAAATTTACAAATGCTTATTACTTTAAATTTATTTTCATTTCGCGGTAAAGATAGAGCCACTGTGCAGACTCACTAGTCACGTGATGTTTAGAGACTAACTTCTTACTGACGCTGGTCAGCTTACTTTTCAGTTTCCGTTTTTACATGGCTTGTCGAAAGCATGGCTTGCCTCACTTTTATTTTATGTCGATCACAAATGTAATTCGTATGTAAATTCATTCGCGTGTAATAAATCTTTCACATTTGTTAATTCTTACCAAATTGTTTTCCCAATTTATTTCAACAGGAACAGAATTTGATAGGAGAAGGAAAAGTGGGGAATTTCACTTTCAAGACAAAATACGAAAAGGGCGTCTTATTTCCTTATTGGATAATTATTTTTCTTTTCTTACTCACAGATAGATTAAGGAGTGAAAGAGAGGGAGATCGAGAACGAGATATGAGTGAGAGGTAAAAATTAAATCGTTGTTCTATAAACCAAATGGACAATTTTTTACTAATTTTTTACCCCCACCCCGCCTCCGGTTGTGAACAATCGCAAATATTTTTAAAAACTAATTCGTATAATTATTTAAGATTCAATTATCTTTGAACAATGTAAATAAAAATTTATGCATATTTACTTTTTGGACTTATTGAATTTTTTGAGAAATTATGGTCCTGTTTATAATTAAAATTCTCCAAAAATTTGATCATTTTTATTAATATTTTTTTATAAAAATTCTATTATTTTTAAAAGATTTACTAAATTTTAATTTTTTTCTTTAAAAGAGTTTTTGTATAATTAAAAAAAACTAATTAATTTTTTGATAAATGTCAATTAAAATTTTGAATATAAATGTTTTTTCCATATTTTTGGAAATATAAATTGAAAATACTGAAAATATTGAATTTAAAAAAATTAGAAGCTAATTTTCAATAATTTTCATTTTTAAATTGGCCTTTAAAGACTTTTTATTCTTTAAAAATTAATTTTCAAAAATTCTAACAAAATACTGTAAAGAAATTAATTATTTTTCAATTAAATTTTACAAAATTTCAACTATTCAAAAAGACTTTTATTATACATATATTTTAAAAATTAAATTATGTCTTAAAAAATGATTGAAAAACAATTTTTTAATAATTTGTTTATAGTTACTTTTCGCATTATCAAAATCAAAATAACTTGCACTTTTTTTCTAAAAATTGTGGTATTTTGATGTTTGAAGTTTGAAGGAAAAGACGAATAAGTGGCAATTTTTTTAAGTAAGTCGAAAAAAGACTCAATTTTCTTAATTTCCCTGAAAAATTATTTTGTGACATTTCTCTGTCTATGGTGTTAATATACAGTGGGACAAAAAAGCCATACTAACGGTTTCTTACTCGTTTGACTAAATGAATCAACCGATTTCATTTTTCGATGTGTTGTTTGAAAGATCATTTAATTGTGCAACTTTTTCCTAGAGACATCTATACTTTATCTTTTATTGTTTAGTTGCTGTGTTAACTTTAAAAAAAATTTGCCAACTGACCGGTTCGACCCACCCCCTGGGGGAAACCGACCAGTTAGGTTTTTTATCTATAATATTGCATTTATATAATCTACTATGACAACAAACAAAGAATCATGTGAATAATGGTTGTAATAATGTTAATAATAATACAGGATGGGATTTTAATTAAATAAATAATTTTTTTAATAATAAACAAAAATGTTTGAAATTATCAGGGAAACAATATTAAAGGGTCTAATTCTCATTGGGAGCGTTCACTAATGATGTCACGTTTTTGGGAGTAGGGGGGGGGTTCTCTTCTAAACGTGACACAATGGATTTTTACATGTGAAATTGCGTGACAGGGGGAAGGGGTGGTCTAAAATCCCGAAAAATTGCGTGACATCATTCATGAACGCTTCCATTGAAAGACAATTATTTTCCATTGAATGTAAATATTTTAATGAAAAAAACATTCTAATTAATAATAATTTTCATAAAACTCTGATACAATGAAAATATCCTATGTCCGGTTTGCCCCATAGGCTCATTTAGAAAATAAATATTTGTTTAAAAATAAGGAATATAATACCGGTCACTGTAGAGGGGAGTAACTGGATCAAAGGCCAGTTTAATTCTTTAAATAAAATTCGCATTCAGAAAGATTAAATAAAGAATAAAAGGCTCGAATTAAATAACCATAACGGCGCGGTTCGGTATTCACGTTGTGTGTGTGTGTGTGTGTGTGTGATCGAGAGGAAGCCAACTTGAAGTAATAGATGTGTAAAGTGATCGAGAGGATAACCAGCTCGATACTTTCTGATAATTAGAGTGCCGAGAGGAAACCAGCTCGGTGTTACTCTAATATTGAGAGGATATCCAGCTCAATGTAATAGAGGTGTAAAGATATCCAGAGGATATCCAGCTCGATGTAAAGTATTGGTGTATTGAGAGGATAACCAACTCAATGTATAGTAGTATATGTCCGAGAGGATATCCAACTCGGTTGGTATGTGTGGATGTCGAGAGGATAACCAGCTCAATGTAGAGTGTTGGTGTATTGAGAGGATAACCAACTCAATGTATAGTATTATATGTCCTAGAGGATAACCAACTCGGTTGGTGGGTGTGGATGTCGAGAGGATAACCAGCTCGATGTAGAGTGTTGGTGTATTGAGAGGATAACCAACTCAATGTATAGTATTATATGTCCGAGAGGATAACCAACTCGGTTGGTGGGTGTGGATGTCGAGAGGATAACCAGCTCGATGGAAAGCGTTACTCTAATATTGAGAGGATGTCCAGCTCAATGTAATAGACGTGTAAAGATGTCGAGAGGATATCCAGCTCGATACTGTTATTGAGAGGATAACCAACTCAATACTATGCTATGTTCAAAGACGGCGGGGGGGGGGTACATGCAAATAAATGAATTGAATCGAGTCAAATGCATGTAAAGTTTCAAAGACAGTTTATTTTAAAAGTACAAGTTGATGACAAAAGTTTAAGTATCGGAGCTCGGGAAAATATTTTAAGTTCCTAAAGACGAAAAACATTCTAAGTCCAAAGCTGAGCAAAAATATTCTAAGTCCGAAGTTGGACGAAAATATTCTAAGTTCAACTTTGGGTGAAAATTTTCTAAGTCCCAAAAGTGGAAAATAGTTTAAGTCCCAAAGTAGTGCTAGTAGTAGGTAAGGCTAAGGAGAGGAGGAAGTCCAACCTCTTGTGAGCTCTGGGGAAGAACTGACGTTTTGGTCCAGTGCATCGAGCTCCCTCGATCTCAACTTCCCAAAATGTACAGTGGGAGAATTTCTCTAAGAGAGAGGGCAAGATCGCGTCTGCGCTCCCTATCTCTGACACAAAACGATGCGCGTACGGTTCACGCGTTTCGCTTGGACCAGAGGTAGAGTCGCGCGTCTTCTCGCGAGTTTTTCCTATATCTCAAAGAATTCTCTTAAAATAATATAAAATTACTTAGCCTTCCCTAATTACTAATTAACTAAATTTACTTAACTTCTAATTAAACCTAAAATTATAACTAAATCATAATGCACGGTATTATTAGATTATAAAATATTATATATTCAACTATATATATATAATACATAACGCAAAATATACATATTAAAATATAACCTAATAACCCTTTAGCATTATACTCAAAAATACATTTAAAATTGTTAATGAATGTTATTTACTAGTATTGCTTCGAAAAACCCTTTGTTTAAACAATTTGCCGTGAAAGAATGTCTAAAAGAAAGCCTAAAAAGTAAACTAAAAATGGTATTACAATTTTCTTTTAGGATAGTAACATTGGCTCGACCAAGACTATGCGGGAACGAAAAATAATGTTTTGTTTTTTTCTTACCATTTAGTGACCTGTATCAAATACTACACATGATTGTTTGGAAATTCTAAACAACACTTTTGACAATTTCGGTGATATTGACACCTAGCCGGTTTGCCTCACTCTCCCCTAATATTACAATATTATTTTAATGATTAACCCATTAACGCCTAAAATAAGAAAATTCTTTGCGCAATTTCAACCTATACTTTTATGAATAAAACGGATCATATTTTATACCGCAAGTATGTTTCTTATAGGTATTGAGTGTGCTCTCTTCGATTCTGGTGTAAAAAAAAGAATTTCGTTCAACCCAAAAATTAAATATGGCGGTTTTAATTTAAAAAACAAAAAAATTTTTATTTTTTCAAGTTTGATAATTTTTTAGCCATTTACCCCTTCACAGTGCATAAAGTCTATAGAGGCAAAAATAATTCGTGCCACCAATGTGTATGACCGCTATAGCGGCATCAAAAAGGAAAATCTCTGTAATAAATGAAATATGAATATCAATGAATATTCTAAAGTTTTTGTGGTCGCTGAATCCGAATCTTTGGTCAGAATTAAAAAATTTAAAATGTGGGCTCTAAAATGGCGAACAAAAAAATTTAAAATCCGTAAACTTTTAAATTTTTGATCGACATTTTGAATTTTTAAATTTTAATTAAATATTTGGATTTAGCGACCCCAAAAACATAAAATATAATGATATCAGGTATTAAAAGAAATAAAAAAAATTTAGCACATTTGTGTCACGAAAACTTTATTTTGACTAAACTGCTAAGGAGTTAAACGTGCGTAAATAATATTCAATTCTTATCCATAGAGGCACAAAAATTGTATACTTTTAGAAAACGTAAATTATAATTTAAAATTTAAAGATATCGGACCAAATATGAAGGAAACTTTGAAAGGGTTGGTCACTATTTTACAAAATACCAAAATGTAATTAAATTTGCCTAAGTTTTCTTACTCAAAGACTTTTGGGGTCGCTGATTACGAATTCAATGATATTTTTAAGAAATTCAAGATGTCGGATCCAATATATGAGACAAAAATTTTTGCAATTGACTTTAATTTTGTGACTCGGGGGTTTTCGTGGTCGCTGATTTTCGAATTCTATTTTAGTTTCCCATAAATCATAATGGCGGATCTAATATGGAACAAAATTTTTACTTTATGCAATTGATCTTAATTTTGTCACTCGGTGGTTTTTTGGGTCGCTAATTACGAATACGATGTCTGTTTTCAAAATTTCAAAGTGGCTAACATAATATGGGAAAATTTTTTTTTTTAAATTTCTATACACGCTCGCTGGTCGTGAGTCGACGCAAGTGCTAAAACAGAAGTCAATTGTCAGTGAGCGGTCCTAGGACATTTACAGCTACCTGACTGGTATTAGAACTCTCGAGTAAAAAAAGTAAAGTCAATTACATAAATTTAAAAGAAAATTCTGCCAGATTGAATACACCATTTTAAATTTATGAAAACTTACATCAAATTCGTAATCAGCGTCCCTAAGAACCACCGAGTGACAAAATTAAGGTCAATTGCATAAAGTAAAAATTTTTGTTCCATATTGGATGGGGGAGGGGGGGGGTGGATCAAAAATTAATAAAAAATTGTCCTCGTCGTTTATGGACAGCCCCTAAGCTTATACCTCGGCTTATATCATGTGGTAAATATGTTTGAAGATGTACTCAATTCCCACAAAACTCAATGTTAAAAGTTAAAAACAAAGACGCTTATAATTTTTTCCACAAGTACCAACAGGTCTCAAAAATTTAACTACATTTTTTTAAAACCTTTATCTAACAGTGGTACAAATTTCAACAAATTGATAATGTTAATTCTATTTGCGAAAGAACCTCCTTATCATCTTGAAGAAGATCTGTAATTGCCTTAACGTTTTATAAACATTTTTCAATATAGCATAGTTTATACGAGTTTAAAAAAAGGCATGTTTTGTAACTGACTTTCAAATTTTTTTCGCTGATAACGAATTCTTGAAATAATACAGTTTCCCAGAAAACTGGCAATTTAAGGAAATAATTATAAAAATAAAAAAATATAAAAAAATATTATTATATTTATGTCGTAAAACTGCTTAAAGTGTTAAATTTAATTTTTGGTTTTCGTGTTTTATGTTTTTTTTAATTCTTAAAAAAAATTTGTAATCTTTTACTTCCTCATGAGGAAGCTTTGCATTCGTGACGATTTTCAATTTTTCAAAAGAAGGTTATATGGACTCATTTTCATCTAGAACATATGTATATTCAATTCTGAGCAAATGTCCAGATGTATGCGTGTATGTATGTCACAAAAAATTGTGTACAAATTATCTCAGACAAATTTTGATGGATTGTCCTAAAATTTTGCAGGTTTATTGCAGTCATTAATGCCTAAAATCTGACACAAGGATTTTCAAAAATATCTACAAAATTTTTTTTATACAATTTTTTTAAAATTCAGAAAAAAATTTTTTTTGTATTTTTTGAAATAATTTTTTTATTTGTAAATATTTTATTAATTATCCTTAAAATTACATTCCTGACAAGAAAACGAATCATTTGATGTATACAAAGTATATATTTTTCAAAATTTATAAAAATAATGAATAATTTTTTTTTACAAAAAAATAAAATTTTTGAAATTTTGAATTTTAAATTCAATATTTTGTAAGTGAATTACGTCACAAATTTTCATTTATATATTGAGAAAGCTTAATAGTCATGAAATGAACAACTTGTTTCCAATATTTCAAAAGAAGAAAAAAACGGATCATAAAGTCTTAGTCACATTTTTATATACACACAATAAAATAAGGTCTTGAGTATCATAAGACAAGAACAGAAATATCGCGCGCGCGTATCTCTGCTATAGTTGATAATAATTTGATATTATTTATTAAATTTTGTCATAAAAAATATAAAAAAATGATAAATATATAATTTTTTATGACCAATTGAAGCTTCTCTGCTGTTAAATAGTATAAGAATAAGTTAGCTTTTCTTTCGTTATAAAGTAGAATAATTTAAAATTCACAACTTTACTGTTTAAATAATATTAATTAACAAATGGATAACTTTGTTAATTTGTCACATAAAGTGCTCATTCCTTTTACAAAATATTTATAGAAGAATCCGCTTAAAGTTATTGTTTCGTGAAACAACTTTAAAATATTATTAATTGTTTATAAATAATCTTAACTAATAAATACCAGATATTATTAATTTCTTTCATAATGAGTTTTTGCAAAACTATTTCCATAAAATTAAGAATCAATTTAATCTGATATTAGTGAAATACTTTTATATATGTATAGTTATTTAGTAACAATAATTGGTACTAAATTAATTTATTTAATAAATAGTATATCATTATACAATACAATAAATAATAATATGAGAAAATATAATCAATAATAATTTTGATTGAATTAAAGCGGTGTTTAAAAAAGAAATTAAGTCAAATATTTATTAATTATAAATTTATAATAAATTAACAAAGTTATCCATTTGTTAATTAATATTATTTAAACAATAAGGTTGTGAATTTCAAATTATTCTACTTTATAACGAAATAAAAGCTAACTTATTCTGATACTATTTAACAGCAGAGAAGCTTCAATTGGTCATAAAAAATTATATATTTATCATTTTTTTATATTTTTTATGACAAAAGTTAATAAATAATATCAAATTATTATTAATTTTTAGTATTTTAATGAGTTTTCTTATTAAATATACTTTGTAAGAAATAAATATTACTTGGAAACAATAAAATATAAAAAATTTGCATAAAAAAGTTTTTCTGCATTAAATTGTTTATAACAAATAAGAAACAATTTTTAATTAACTTTCTATTTTTGGAAAATGTTCAGGCGAAGTTTCTTAATTAATTAAGTTTTAGTTTACTAATAAGTATAGTTTTTACAAAAATTAGTCCTTGTTGTTTGAAAAATTTTTTTTAAATTTTGATTAACAAATAAAAAATTTCAGATATAATTTATTAAAAATCGGCTTTGAGGAATCAATGCGCAATTCAATTAGCTTTAATTAAAACAAAATTTGATTAAATTTGGTTAAAAATTGCGTCCTCTAAGTTGTTTTGTCCAAGGTCGTGTTTTTTGCCCCACTGTGCAACGTTTGAAGGAAAAGACGAAAAAGTCGCAATTTTTTAAAGTAAGTCAAAAAAGTCTTAATTTTCTTTATTTCCCAAAAAAAAATTCTGACATTTCTCTAACTATGGTGTTAATATAATATTATAATAATTATAAAAAAATTAAGTGTTTAATGAAATTATAGTGTTTATTATTTTAATGATTTAAGAATTTCTTATTTCAGGCGTTAATACGCCTTTTTAAGAAAATTCTTTGCGCAATTTCAACCTATATTTTTATAAATAAAACGGATCATATTTTATACCGCAAGTATGTTTCTTATAGGTATTGAGTGTGCTCTCTTCGATTCTGGTGTAAAAAAAAGAATTTCGTTCAACCCAAAAATTAAATATGGCGGTTTTAATTTCAAAAACAACAAAATTTCATTTTTTCAAGTTTGATAATTTTTTTACTCATTAAACGTGTGTGAATAATATTCAATTTTTATCCATAGGGGCACAAATATTGTATACTTTTAAGAAACGTAAATTAGAATTAAAAATTTCAAGATGTGGACCAAATATGGCGTCAAATATGAATGAAACTTTGAAAGGGTTGATCACTATTTTTCAAAATACCAAAATGTAATTAAATTTGCCTAAATTTTCTTACTCGGAAGCTTTTGGGGTCGCTGATTACGAATTCAATGTTATTTTTAAGAAATTAAAAATGGCGGATCCAATATGTCGAACAAAAATTTTATAAATTTATTCAATTCACCTTAATTTTGTCACTCGGGGGTTTTCCAATATGGAACAAAATTTTTACTTTATGCAATTGATCTTAATTTTGTCACTCGGTGGTTTTTAGGGTCGCTGATTACGAATACGATGTTTGTTTTTAAAAATTCAAAGTAGCTTATATAATATGGGGAAGAGAAATAAAAAAAATTTCTATTCACGCTCGTTGGTCGTGATGTCGGCGCAAGTGCTAAAACAGAAGTCAATTGTCAGTGAGCGGTCCTAGGACATTTACAGCTACCTAACTAATATTAGAACTCCCGAGTAACAAAATTAAGGTCAATTGCATAAATTGAAAAGAAAATTCCGCCATATTGGATCCGTCATTTTAAATTTATGAAAACTTACATCAAATTCGTAATCAGCGACCCTAAAAACCACCGTGTGACAAAATTATGGTCAATTGCATAAAGTAAAAATTTTTGTTTAATATTGGATGGGGGAGTCAAAAATTGGAGAAAAATTGTCCTCGTGGTTTACTAAGCTTATACCTCGGCTTATATCATGACTATCAATAAATCTCGGTGTCAATCTTTTGACAAAGAAGGAAGAATACTTCAATAAAATAATTCTTCTAATGTATAATGAATTCATATACAGTTTTTCTATCGCTTCACTGAATTAACCGAAACAGGAACCATTATTTTGTGATTTGAATTGCTTGGTACTTTGAAACATCCGGCAACACCGTATTTATTTAGTCGTGTTGCAAGTGTTTGGTATGACTTGTTCACATTTAGTTTTGAGTAAAAAATTGTGTGCAATGTTGCCAGACGTTTAAACAGCTGTTCAATATACTGTATAAAACATGAAATATTTTTACAAATTAATTTATTGCAACGATTAAAATGAGTTCAAGTATGTTAAAAATGTTAATAGGCTTCGAAGAATCTTTAATATCTTTATCTTTAAGTGTGTACTATAATATTGGAGACAGTTTTATATTCATTTACAATAAAACTTCTAGGAAACAAAATCTTAAAACTTGTCTTCTTAAAGGCTTTCTATAAAGTGAACTAGTGTTGCATGTCAACCAAAACAATCGAGAAATCAACGATCTTAAGAAATGTGATTGTCTAATTTTATTCAATAATTTGATTGGTTCGTGTCTTAGAGACCTTTGTATATATGTCGTAGCCACATTGTGAAAAACTGCACTTCATGAAATGCCTAGACGTTTCATGAAGTGCAGGCACATTGTGAAAAAAATATTTACTTCACCATGTGTCCAATATTTTTGGACATTTCATGAAGTGCAACAGCCAATTATGCATTTTGTGAAACTAAATAAAATTTCACAATACGTCCAAATATAAAATGCATTTCATGAAATGCCCAAGTCGTTGAATGCCGATAATGAAGAAATTGTATTAACTTTCTTAGTATTATTTCTACGGTAAGTATAATCTCAAATTAAAATCTGATTCCCCACCTTAACCGATTAATTAGTCATTCATTTACAAATCAATGTCATTATCTGTCTATTAACGTAGTGTTGTTAGTACATTCGAAAAAGAAAGACTAATTATCTAATATAAATTTTTTTAGATTTATTTCAATTTTCTTAATTATAAAAAATTAAATTTTCTTTTATTTATATTTAAATTATGGTTTTACAGATTACTTACAGTTTATTCTTTGTCGACACTATTTCACTAATCATATTCTTTATTTCTGCACATCCATATGGTTTTTTATTCGGTTTTTTACGGTAGTGTTGCTCCAGTTTTTCGAGATGATCACTCTCATTTACTACCACGCGCGTCACAGATTCGTTTTCCATTTTTTTAAAAATATAAATTAAATAATCAGTCTTTCTTTTTCAAATGTACTAACAACACTACATTAATAGACAGATAATGACATTGATTTGTAAATGAATGACTAATTAATCGGTTAAGGTGGGGAATCAGATTTTAATTTGAGATTATACTTACCGTAGAAATAATACTAAGAAAGTTAATACAATTTCTTCATTATCGGCATTCAACGACTTGGGCATTTCATGAAATGCATTTTATATTTGGACGTATTGTGAAATTTTATTTAGTTTCACAAAATGCATAATTGGCTGTTGCACTTCATGAAATGTCCAAAAATATTGGACACGTGGTGAAGTAAATATTTTTTTCACAATGTGCCTGCACTTCATGAAACGTCTAGGCATTTCATGAAGTGCGGTTTTTCACAATGTGGCTACGACATATATATATATATATATATATATATATATGACGGGTTCCACGTCAAGTGACCCAGGTCAAAAATTTACATGGAATATTTGAAAAATTTGTAGTTTCTTTAAAACAAAACGAAAATACGTTTTCTATTTTGGGTTTTGCTGCTGTTTTTTAACACTTTCTAATAGTGTGAACAAATGTAGAGAAAAAAAATTGTTTGACCTTGAAAAATTAAATTAAAAAATAAAATTTCATTTTTTTATCAAATGGGCAGTTTGTATTTTTTTAAAAAAAATTTTATCATAAAGGTGAGGTTTTTTCCTAAAAAAATGTATAGGTCAAAACGTGGGACAAGAACTTTTAACTAGTCAAATTAAGCATTTACTTCTGCCGTGCACCGTCCCACAGTGGAATTTTTTTTACAATTTACTATTAAAAAATGTCTATAGCTTACAATTTTTAACCGATTTGAGTGTTCTTTGTCTTAAGTTAAAGGGGAATAAATTCTTAAGACATCCTTCGAGGCAGATTTTGGAGATTTTAATTATTTATAATTTTTTTTAAATCAAAGTTAACAAATTAATACACTTTTTTAAAAAAAGGAGGTTTATTTTCTTATTTCGTTGATGCACATGATCTAAATCAATTTAAATTCATCCAATATGACCACCAGATAATTAATAAAGCATAAAATAATTTATTTCAATTGTTATAAACAATATATAGCCCAACAACGAGCAGGGGCGGTGGATTGCAGAAGTAAATGTTTATTTTGACCAGTTAAAAGTTCTTGTCCCACGATTTGACCTATACATTTTTTTTAGGAAAAAACGTCACCTTTATGATAAAAATTTTTTTTAAAAAATAAAAACTGTCCATTTGATGAAAAAATGAAATTTTATTTTTTAATTTAATTTTTCAAGGTCTAACATTTTTTTTCTCTACATTGGTTTACACCATTAGAGAGTGTTGAAAAACAGCAGAAAAACCCAAAATAGAAAACGTATTTTCGTTTTGTTTTAAAGAAACTACAAATTTTTCAAATATTCCATGTTAGACCAAAAATTTAAACTTTGACCCCCTCCAGTTTTAATATTTGTTTAAATAAATTAATAATATTTGGTATTTTTAATTGTATCTAATAGGACTACTGTTTCTGCAAAATTTTAACCCGATCCCAAACATTTAAAATTTTGACCTGGGTCACTTAACGTAGAACCCGTCATATATATATTCGCCTCTCTTTCGCTCCTAGTCTAAACTAAAAGGACAGGCGATGCTTCCCTCTCTTTCTCTCTATCAATCTTTCTCTCTCACTGCGGACGGAATGTACACGCTCTGGACAGACTGAATGAAAGAATTCGAAGATTATTATAGTTAATTTTTAGTATTTTAATAAGTTTTATTATTAAATATACTTTGTAAGAAATAAATATTACTTAGTCCAGTAGCCCACAGTGGGCCAGGATCGTCGAATTTTGGCCAAACATACAATTTTCCAACTTTTAAATATGCACAAAAGAATTTATCCACAGTATTTAATAGTAAATAAGGAATTTATTGCATAAAGGATTTGTTAAATAATACAAAATTGTGTTCTAGAACTATTTAAAGTTTAACATTTAAGCTAAAATAATGAAATGTTTTTGTTTTAAATACTTAATATATCTAGAAATAAATTAATTATTTTTGTATAAGTACTCATTTTTTCTCATCAACAGATATATTAAAGTAAAAAAACCTATAGTTACTTAAAAAAATAAAATTTATTAAAATGTAGCTCCATTGAAGTTAACAAATAGTGGATTTTTCAATAGAGTGCCGACTTCCAGTTAGTCGAGCTCCTCCGAGCCGCATAATATTTGGGAAAACAAGTTACGCAACGATTACTTAGCATGTCTACTTTGACGCCAATATGTGCCATTTTGCGCCTTTTCATATTTGGTCAATATAACAACAATATTGCAATAAACATATAAATAAAGGGGATAAAATATACTTTCGTTTAGAATTAGAAAATTTTTAAAAAGTTTATTTTTTAATAATTATTTAATAAATTTTTTATAAACAATTAATTTTTTTAATGTTCTGCGCCTTTTAAAAATTTGAAAAAAATATTAACATACACTTAAAACTATAAGAAATCAAAATCCATTGAGAAAATTTAGGAGTCACAATTATTTTAAAAGTTATAATGAAAATTATATTGAACGGAGATGCGATTTTGATGATTTTCAGAATTAAAACATTATTTTTAACTACGAAATGAACAAAACACTGTCAAATTAACATTTTTATTTTATTATATAACCATAAAAATTAATAACAATGATCAAAACCTAAGTTCAGCGTTGATGCACTACACCGCGCCAATATAATTTTCATTATAACTTTTAAAATAATTGTCGCTCATAAATTTTCTCAACGGATTTTGTTTTCTTATAGTTTTAAGTGTTTGTTAATATTTTTTTCAAATTTTAAAAAGGGCTAAAACATTTAAAAAAATTAATTGTTTAAAAAAAATTTATTAAATAATTATTAAAAAAATAAACTTTTTACAAATTTTCTAATTCTAAACGAAAGTATATTTTATCTCCTTGATATTCCCGCTTGGTTCATTTAAATTTGTTCATTCATTTAGGAGAAATAAAATTTTGTTTAAAAAGTTGCAAAAAAATTAATTTTGCAATAACTTTTATAAAAAATAATTTTTTTTCTGTTTTTTTTTGTGGACACATTCTTAAGGCCAAATAGAAATATTTTTTCAACATTTCGATTTAAAAAAATACTTTTTATTTTTTGTGAAAATTTTACGAATTCTGACCCAGAGGTTTTTTGGATCAGATTTAGATATGAAATGCAGTGTTTATACATTTTATTTTTGTAGGCTAATAACAGGAAAATTTTTTTATTTTCTGAATTTTATAGACACTAGTTTTGTAATCACTAAACTTAAAAACTCCCAAGCAACAAATTGTAGGCGAATCTTATCCAATCTAAAATCCACTTGAATTCTTTCATCAGATTTGTAATCAGCGACCTAAAAAACCCCTACACGGAGAAAAAAATCAGGGCTTTTTAGCATGTGTAATGATCTTAA
Source organism: Leptopilina heterotoma (assembly GCF_015476425.1). Taxonomy (NCBI): domain Eukaryota; kingdom Metazoa; phylum Arthropoda; class Insecta; order Hymenoptera; family Figitidae; genus Leptopilina; species Leptopilina heterotoma. Next base: position 524,964 of record NW_025111111.1, read on the forward strand.
TTTTTGCCAAAGGATTTGCTCGCCGGATGGAGTCCGGGTACTTAGAATAGTTAAATTCTTTCAATTTAAATATTATTAATTTTCACTTCAAAATATAAAATATTACAATAATTTAGCAAGAGAATTAGTAACGTCAATGAGGTTAGGTAAAGTCAGTAAAAAAACATAATTTAAACCTTCGTAAGAAAGTATATTTTAACAAAATAAAAATAATAGTGAATTAACAAAAGACTAACAAATAACGAAATGAAGTAAAAAATAAACGTAGTAAAAATATGTTAACAATAAAATATAAAAATAAAAATAAAAGCTCGATATAATACAAAATTTGATTAAGAAGGAAAACTAATAAACGCTAAAGAAAATAAAGAAAATAATTGGTCCGCCGTTACTGGCCCAAAGCCACGCCAACGATGTTGTTAGTCTCCGTTCACTCTGTAATGAGTTATGAAATATGATTGTAAAAAGAATAATGAATAATTATGAATAGATGACGTTAAATACTCGCGAGGGGTAGTTACTAGTATTAACCCCCTAGATAACGTTAGGGACGAAGAAACAAGTTTAGTGCACACAAGACAGTTTAATATCTTAAACTGGAAACAAGATATCAAATTACATTTGATATTCATATCCGGCCCGTTACTAGTGTGAGTATTATGATAACTCAGGTTGCATCTCCACCAAGTAGCCCCTTGGTGTGGAGAATTCACCTGGTGCGTCATCTTCGTCGAGAGAGTTGCCCCTCAACTCGACGAGGATGGTTCAACCATAATTAAAAATGTATTTGAGTGAGTGTAAGTGTAAATGTATTCTAGAGCTAGAACCAACACGGTTGCCCCCATAGAAGGTTCACTGCACTAGAGAGTAGTGTGAGTAATGTGAGTTAAGTGTGTAGTAAAGTAGTGCATGTAGTGAGTGCATTGGTTCCACACGGTAGCCCCCATAGAGCAACCACTGCACTCACGGTGAGAGAGAAAGGAAGCGTGGCGAAGGGTGTTACCCTGGTCATCGGTTGCCCCCGAGCCCCAGAGTACAACTCCTTCTGGGATTTTACACAGAGCTGGTGGTAGCGGTTGCCCCCACATTTCACCTGTCCTGTGCAAAAGGTAAAAGGGTTAAGGGTGAGAGAGTGTAGAAGTGAGCTGCTGTCGGTCTGCCTCGGAGCAAGCCCCGAGCCCGACCGGCGGCAAACTGATGAATTTCTCACTGCAACCAAGTATTATAGATCGCCGGGTTTGACAGGTATCTCGTACGGAGAGAGAGCGACCCACGTGCTTGCGCGACAAAGTATGCGCGTTCGGTACTCTCCTCTCAGCCAGCGAGCTGAGAGCTCTGTAGTATATATAGATATACTAAAGACATGCTATACGAAATGATTTTATTTTACGTTTAGAAATTAAAACTGTTTCGTTACATCCCCCCTACTTAAAAAGCGAATTTTAATGAGCGTCTTGGGGATGATAAATACAACGAGAAAATAAAAAATAAAATAAAATCTAACTAGGTATCACTTACAGAATTTTTCTCACATGTCGAATATGTCCATTGGAGAAATCCAAACGAAGGTTCCACTTAAAACCATTATCCCTCAGACGATAACGTTTGATACCAATTGGAACTTGAATCCATGGTCCTCCAGGAAGCTTAGCGATTGTATATGGAAAATGAGCGACATCGTGCCAAAGTGGTAAAGGATTGTCCTTGGAGTTTTCCACAGGTACGGAATTGTTATTAATGTCGACTTCTTCAATAGTTTCCTTGAGACTATTAAAAAGTTCTTCGTAAGAACTCGGACACTCGTTCGATTTTACAGGTGCAGAAGAAGGCAATAATATTGGTTCGGAAAGCAAAACATCAGAAATAATTCTTGGTTTTTTTATTTCCGATTTCACTTCAGAAGCAACGGCGATATTACTCAAAGGTTTGGTAAGTATTTGATTCTTCGTAACTTTAATAATTTCCTTCTTTCTTTCAGGTAAAACAGCAGATTTAGACGGGGGTTTAATAGCGTTTGATAATGAACGATTAGAACACAATTGTTTTGCAATTTTCTCTTTTGCAATAATTGTCATAGCCGACAATTGTGATTTAGTTACTTTAGAAGTAACAAATTTCCTCGATTTAACCGATGTAACTACAGGGTTAATAGGCGGAATAACACGAGTTAACGCGACAACCGGAACTCTCGATACACGATATTTCCTTTTAAAATTTTAAAATTTTTCTACTTCCATCAATTCTTTCTCCTTCCTATCAATTTCTGAAAGAGCTACTTCAAAATTTTTGTTACACAATGGTGGTGTAACAATACGTTTTCTTTCCAATTGTAATGTCGGAGGTTTAGGTGCGGGGTCAAAACGTTTATCTATTTTACTTTTACGAGTCAAAAAAGACTGCATAGGCTCGTTAATTTCTACAGAATTATTTTTCTCGAACATTTTTTGAAAAATAATATCAAACTCGGGAATAGAAATATTTATATTATTACAGTCGATTGCCTCACGTCTAATTTTCTCTCTTTCAAGTTGAGCGGTTTGTTTTGCTAGGAGTCTTGCTGCGTCCATCGCGAATGACTTTCAGGAACTACGAGGGTATTTCTTAGAAACACGAATATTTTTCCTAGGAGGTCTTTGACTTTTTGATAATAAGAGGGGTAAGAAATATTATTGGCTGGAAATGTCGTCAATAAATTTCTTCAGGTCTTTTAAATGCACATGTCGAAAATTTTTCCCCTGTTCATTAACAAGATCAAAAATTACTGGAGAAATTTTTCTTTTAACAGTAAATGGTCCACTAAATTTTTCCAACAATTTTGCATTTTTTTTATCTATTTTTTTAGATAAATGAAAATTTCTTTTGAGCACTTTTTCTTTGACAATAGGTTTCCAATCTCGCTTACGTAGGTTATAATACTTTTGTTGAGTATTAAAATTTTTAGCAAGATTGATTCTAACAAGTTCCAAGGCATTTTGTAATTTTTCAATTCTTGATTTAGATGTAGTGGTAGTTTGAGAATTCAAACGCGAATCTTGAAATCCAGGCGGGAGAAATTCTCGGCCAGAGGTAAGATAGGCAGGTGTAAAGCCGGTTGAAGAGTGCTTAGCGGTGTTGTACGCGAATTGAAGTTCCGATAGATGGCGGTCCCAGTCCGGTTTCTTACTATCCAAGTATTGACGAATCATTGTCTTGACTACTTTGTTGACTCGTTCTACTGGATTGCACTGCGGTGAATAAGGTGGTGTAAGACGATGTAAAATACCGAAATCTTCCAAGAATGCTTTAAATTCTTTACTAATAAATTGTCTACCGTTATCAGAGACAATTTTCTGAGGACATCCAAAACGATAGAAAATTTCTTTTAGCGTTGAAATTACTAATACTGTTGTTGCTTTACGTAATGGTTTTAATTCAAGCCATTTAGTAAAACGATCTTGAACAACACATAAAATTGTGTTTCCAGAAGTTGTTCGAGGTAGTGGTCCAATGAAGTCAATTGAAATCATTTCCCATGGTTTCTCTACTAGTGTGGCATGCATACGGTTTGCAGCCGCTTGTTGAGAATTTTTGTTGTGCTGACAATTTTTACAATTCCTAACATACTCAGCACCATCACGTAACATACCAGGCCAGAAGAAAAATTCTCCAAGTCTTGCTAATGTTTTAGCAACACCAAGATGTCCAGCTGTTGTTTCATCGTGAACTTTATGTAGAATTTTCTTCCTGTCTTCTTTGGGTATACACAATTTCCATTGATCTTCATATGGGGTATCCTTGAAGTCCAAAGAATGAAGTACATGATGGTAAAGTTTCCCATTTTCAATCCTGAAGTCCGGACATCTATCAGGGTTGTCCGAAGTTGATTTAAAATGGCGCTGATACCATTGACAAGATGGTAATTTGTCAATTGATGAAACTTGTAGAGGAACTCGTGATAAATAATCAGGCAAACGATTTTCAATTCCTTTCTTGTAAATAACCTCGAAATCCCACTGAGCCAGTTCCATGATCCAACGTGCAAGTCTTCCAGATGGTGTGACGATACTATTCAGCCATTTCAAGGCCTGATGATCCGTGACAACTATAAAATGATAACCTTCAAGATAGTGTCTCATCTTCCAAATGCCCCATTTAACTGCAAGGCATTCGATTTCTGTTGCTGAATAGTTCTTCTCGGCTGAATTTAACGTACGACTGGCATAAGCAATCACGACTTCTGATGTTCCAATTTTTTGTGTCAAAACTGCTCCAAGACCTTCAAGACTAGCATCCGTTTGAAGATAAAAAACTTGAGACCAGTCAGGGCAAGCTAAGACTGGAGCTTCAGTAAGTTTTTTCTTAATATTGTCGAAAGCTAATTGATGTTCTTCTTTCCAGGTCCATGATGTATCCTTTTTAAGAAGATGAATAAGCGGAGAAATCAATGCTGAGATGTTCTTTATGAAACGGCGATACCAAGAAACCATACCTAAAAATCTTCTCAATTCTTTTAGGTTCGTAGGAGGGGGTAATTTCAAAATGGCATCCACTTTGTCTGGGTCTGGATGTAGTCCATCTGCATCCACTAGATGTCCAAGATAGGTAAGACGAGTACGGGCAAAGAAACATTTTTCCCAATTTGGAACTAGTTTAGCTTCACGTAGTCTAGAAAACACTTCTTGCAGTAGTTTGAGATGTTCTTCGAATGTTGATGAGGTTACAACGATGTCATCGAGGTAAGAAAAAACATTTGGTGCTAAATCCACAGGGATTACAAGATCGATTAATCGTTGAAACGTTGCAGGTGCTGAATGTAGTCCAAAAGGCATGACTACAAATTCGAAAAGTCCCAAACCTGGTACTGTGAAAGCAGTAAGTGGTGCGCTTTCTTCTGTTAACCCAACTTGCCAATAACCATTTTTTAAATCCAAGGTAGATAGATATTTAGCTCCTTTCAACTGATCCAGAATACTATTTATACGAGGCAAAGGATAAGCATCCTTTTTAGTCACTTTATTGAGCCTTCGAAAGTCAATGCAAAAACGAAGTTTACCGTTCTTTCTTTTAATTAAAACGACAGGTGAGCTCCAAGCACTACGAGATTTTCTAATGACTCTTTGTTTCAGCATCTCCAAAGCTTCTTGTCTCATGTGTTCTTGAGTTACCGGATTCCTGGGTTGATAACGCTGTTTAATTGGTGAAGAATCTTCCAGACGAATTTCATGCTTTAACAATGGTGTTTGACCTTTAATATCCTTAAATAAAAGTCTTTCTTTAGATAATAAAGCATTTAACTCCTGTTCTTGATCCTTGTCCAACAAAGTTAATCCTGCAGGTCCAACTTCACAAGCCTCAACTTTAAAAGAGTTTTTTAATAACCGTATATCTTGGTTATTAATTAACAAAGAAAAGTTTAATTTTTGTAACAGATCCATGCCAATCAACATTGGTTGAGATAATCCTGGTAAAACTAAAAATTTATGCTTCACCTTTGTTGATCCAACGACGATTTTCATGTCAAAACTAGTTTTAACCTTGTATTCGGTTCCATTAGCCAGAGCAACGATGATTTCTTCAAGATTAGCAACTCCTCCTAGAGCAACCAATCGATTAGCAGTATGGATGTCGATAAATGAACAAGCTGCTCCGGTATCCACAAGAGCTGGAATTGATAGATCCTCGCAAATACAATTTAAAAAGATTCTGGAGTCAACTGGTGATAAGGTCGAATTTACTCCACTTATTCGACCTTTTTGTCATTTCCCGATTTCTTGAAACAACAATCTCGAGTAAATAATCCTTCTCGACCACACTGAGAACAAAATTTCTTAGGCCGATTCCTGCACACATTTCTACGATGTCCTGGTCGACCACAACGCCAACAATCGGTTTTAGGATTGTAGGGTCTAGAAACTTCAGCTAAAGGTTGATTAACATTCCCACTAGAATTCTCCTGATTGACTGAATGAAGAATCTCCGCAATTTCCTCCACACGCTGAATAAGAGTACTAACTGAATCCAATTCAGAACGACGAATATGTAGACGATAAACTGGTTTCATGTTCCAGTATAAAATATCTAATTCACGACCCAAATCATAACCTCCATGTCTTCTCATGAGAGTTCGTAGGGCAGTACAAAACTCTCGAATTGACTCCAAGTTACCTTGCACTTTACTACCAATTTGATTTTCCAGATGTCTGAATTCACTAGGTGAAAGGTAAAATCTCCTTAAAGCTGAGGTTAATTCATAGAGGGTGAAAATTGATCTAATCTCATTCCTATACCATAGCAATGCATCACCACTTAAAAGTTCAGGAAAGCCACGAAGAAGTTGATCATCCGTGAATCCATAAGCCTGCTGTAACTCGTCTACTCGTTCAAGAAAAGCATATACATCTTTTCCGTCAAACTGGCAATTCCATTTTCTCATCCGTTCCAACACATAAGTGTCATTGGAAAAGATTAAAGGTGTTGACGTCCTAGGTGGTCCCACGGCAAGCTTTTGACTTTTAATTAAAGCTTCCGTAGCTTTAATTTGGTCCTTGGTGAGAGGTGCTGATTGTTGATTACCTTGATGTTCCTCAATTTCAACCAAATTTTCCTTTAAACTTGGATCCTCTAGGGATCCTCCCGAGAGATATCGTCCTCCTCGTTGTAATCCTCTGGATCTTCAGTTTTATTCAATAGCTCTGGTCTTGTTTTGACGAAAGCCACAAAACGTTGTCGAAGCTCTGCTACGGTACCTCTTGCGTCGATGTGATAACTCTCCATTTGAGCCACCAAATCATTTTTGGAAAGGTTGTAGATCCACTGGACTCCCATGATGTTAGGTTAGGTTTTAAATAAACGTCTTTACTGAACAAAGGGAAGTAAAGAAATGTGAAGATAAAAGAGTTACTCTCCATTTATATACTAGTTGATTACTCCCTACTCTTCTCCAAAGATGGTGGTGGGAGAAGAAAACCAAGATGGCGGCTGGTTTAGTAGTGAGTGAAGAGAAAGAAAATAAGATGGTTAATTTCTTCTCTTAAGGCAGCAGTCTCTAGTCAAGCTACCTTTAATGCCACATTTAGCACAAAATAGAACAGGTGGATTTCGGCACTTCTGACGACGATGTCCGTGTTGTCCGCAACGCCAACAATCCGTATCAGGGTTATACGGGTGATTTCTATCCTTAGAAACCAAAACAGGACTTCCACGAATAATTGGGTAGCGGCTGAAGAAATAGGTTTCTTTATAATCGAGTTGTTTATCATAATCTAGGTTAACCAAGATGTCTTTCATTTGGTTAATCGATTCACCTAAAATCATCTCCGGGAACACGCGACGCATCTGCCGATCTGAGATGTTACGTTTCTCCTGCTCTATTATAACCCGCTGAAGCACCTCAAATAACGTAAAATCAGGAAATAATTTCTCAATTTTAAAGAAAATTCGGAAAACTCGCTCATCCCCACTATATGAAGCCATGATGTCTTCTTCTTCTTTCTTGAAATTTTAACAATTGATAGTTGCTCGATGAGTGATACCAATCTAACCACTAAACGTAATACTTTGCAACTATATATAACTAATACCGTTCATCCCCACTCTAACCACGACAACCGCGCCCTCACGACGGCGACAGACCAAAATAAAATTTTCTTTTCCTACTCTCACTGACATCACTTCTGAACAAAAAAGAAATTTTTGGACTAAAAAAAAAATTCCAGATTTTTTACATACAAGAATCTGAACCAAGTTAATAGAAATACTAAATTTAATTAGTCCCTGTTCGGGCGCCATGTAATGATCTTAATTTTTGCCAAAGGATTTGCTCGCCGGATGGAGTCCGGGTACTTAGAATAGTTAAATCCTTTCAATTTAAATATTATTAATTTTCACTTCAAAATATAAAATATTACAATAATTTAGCAAGAGAATTAGTAACGTCAATGAGGTTAGGTAAAGTCAGTAAAAAAACATAATTTAAACCTTCGTAAGAAAGTATATTTTAACAAAATAAAAATAATAGTGAATTAACATAAGATTAACAAATAACGAAATGAAGTAAAAAATAAACGTAGTAAAAATATGATAACAATAAAATATAAAATATAAAAATAAAAATAAAAGCTCGATATAATACAAAATTTGATTAAGAAGGAAAACTAATAAACGCTAAAGAAAATAAAGAAAATAATTGGTCCGCCGTTACTGGCCCAAAGCCACGCCAACGATGTTGTTAGTCTCCGTTCGCTCTGTAATGAGTTATGAAATATGTTTGTAAAAAGAATAATGAATAATTATGAATAGATGACGTTAAATACTCGCGAGGGGTAGTTACTAGTATTAACCCCCTAGATAACGTTAGGGACGAAGAAACAAGTTTAGTGCACACAAGACAGTTTAATATCTTAAACTGGAAACAAGATATCAAATTATATTTGATATTCATATCCGGCCCGTTACTAGTGTGAGTATTATGATAACTCAGGTTGCATCTCCACCAAGTAGCCCCTTGGTGTGGAGAATTCACCTGGTGCGTCATCTTCGTCGAGAGAGTTGCCCCTCAACTCGACGAGGATGGTTCAACCATAATTAAAAATGTATTTGAGTGAGTGTAAGTGTAAATGTATTCTAGAGCTAGAACCAACACGGTTGCCCCCATAGAAGGTTCACTGCACTAGAGAGTAGTGTAAGTAATGTGAGTTAAGTGTGTAGTAAAGTAGTGCATGTAGTGAGTGCATTGGTTCCACACGGTAGCCTCCATAGAGCAACCACTGCACTCACGGTGAGAGAGAAAGGAAGCGTGGCGAAGGGTGTTACCCTGGTCATCGGTTGCCCCCGAGCCCCAGAGTACAACTCCTTCTGGGATTTTACACAGAGCTGGTGGTAGCGGTTGCCCCCACATTTCACCTGTCCTGTGCAAAAGGTAAAAGGGTTAAGGGTGAGAGAGTGTAGAAGTGAGCTGCTGTCGGTCTGCCTCGGAGCAAGCCCCGAGCCCGACCGGCGGCGAACTGATGAATTTCTCACTGCAACCAAGTATTATAGATCGCCGGGTTTGACAGGTATCTCGTACGGAGAGAGAGCGACCCACGTGCTTGCGCGACAAAGTATGCGCGTTCGGTACTCTCCTCTCAGCCAGCGAGCTGAGAGCTCTGTAGTATATATAGATATACTAAAGACATGCTATACGAAATGATTTTATTTTACGTTTAGAAATTAAAACTGTTTCGTTACACATGGAGTGGTCTGTACCTTTAGCGCATGGGCGCTTTCTTACGGCGAAAGAACGAATTTGTACGATTGCAGCAAGAGCTCGCCCTATTTTAGTAAGGAGCCTTGCTGCAATCGTACGAGTTCGTTCTTTCGCCGCAAGGAAGCGCCCATGCGCTAAAGGTACAGACCACTCCATGCTACAAAGCCCTGATTTTTTTCTCCGTGTAGAAAGCCGTGTGTTTTTTCGTGCAAAAATTGATACCTGACTTCTAACTGTGCATTCACATAGTGTGGGGTGGTAGTATGAATGTGTATATGTTTCCCACTCGAGATTTTACAGGCTGCGCGTTATAAACATTTTTGAAAGTGCCGAAAAACAGTTTTTTGATGACTGTTCTTTCCCATGAAATTATATGGGAAAAAGTTGTTATTAAAAGTTATAGAGCTCAGAAATACCTGTAAAATGATGGGTCATATGTTAAAATTGGTTTATTTGTTTACTTGCAAATGAATTTAAACCACTAAAAATGACAATTTTTTAATTGTTTAATAACTTGAACAAAAGTTAACAAATTCTTTCGGTATTCTCCAAAAATATGCCTCTCAGGGCCCTTAAGATGTATGCAAAATTTAAAGCCAATCGAATAAATAGTTTATGAAAAATTCCATTTGTTAACTAAAAACATGGTTTTTCTCAACGGGATTTCCACATTTTTGGCTGGATAAAAATCAGTTTTTTTTGTTGGGTTCTCTTCATGAAATGCCAATCTCTCAATCACATTTTGTGGAAAATTGAATTTTTGCAAAACAACTGGTTTTTTAGGGGGGTGATTTTTTGCTTATAAACAAATGATCACTGTATCAACAATTTTTACTTTAACAATTTGGGATAAACGCCATTTGTTTACTTATTCTTTCCTGCAAATTTTGCAAAAAAAATTTTGATCTAGGTCAAAAGGAGGGGGAGATAATTATTTTTTTTAAAATTCCTGAGCCTTTATTTCTTGATATTTTTAAATTCTTTTTCCATATTTTTTTAGTTGATTAGTCATACTATTGATAAAAAATCAATGTTAACATATATGTACTTCTTGTTCATAAAAAAAATTCGTAAAAAATGTGTGACGTTTGAAGTTGCTCTAGGGAGCGGAGTAGGGGAAATCGACTGTCGCTCGCGCCAAAGTTGAATTCAAACTTTCAAATTCACAAAAATTGTCATAACAGTGAAACAAATTAATGGATTTCGATCTTTTTTTTTTAAAATGGGCTAACTTTTTCTCACAAATTCAAATCTGCAATTTGTTTTTTTAAAAATTTTTAAATAATAAGAAAAAATTAATAATTAAAAAAATTTTTTTTGTTTTTTTGGAAAAAAATCAATTTTTTCATATTTTTTATTTTCAATTTCTGGAATAATAAAAACAACACTAATTTATTATTTTCGTTTTCAAAAAATTTAATTTTCAGAGAAAATACAAGCCCAGAACTTGATTTTTGATAAAAATTGGGGGGTCAAACCATTTTATTTCGCCTAATGTATTTTTGACCTTTATAAAAAATTTCAATACTTCGGGAAAATATTCTTACATGTTTTGGGATTACGAAATGCACAATGATTTGTAAAAAATAACTTCATTTCACATAAAAAAAGATATTATAAATTGAGAGTACATGAAAAAAGGTTACATTGACAGACATTACAAAATATATATAAAAGGAGTAATCTCTTTGAGAAATATAAAAAGAGCGATTGATATTTATTTTTAAAGACTGAATTTGTGTTTTGAACTTGATAAAAGTATCAAATAATTTATAATAAACTGTAAAATATGCTATTTAAGTTTCTGTATAAAATGTCAAAAATCGATCATATTTAACAATTTTTTTTGACAAAGTAATTTAATTTTAGTAAATCAGAATTATTTAATTAATAAATATTTTAAATACACTTTAATATTATTTAAATACTTTTTTGATTATCAACTGAGAAATATAAAAAAATTTACCTTAAAAACTAACCATTCTTCATTTTATCGGGATTTTGAATGTTTGTAACTCCGTTGGAGAAAAACCGATTCCTGCCAAATTTTTGGAGCATGTTGATTGAAGCAATATCTTCCTGCTGCTTAAATTTCACGATGGGTTTTGCACTAGTTTTAAAAAAAATTGATTTAAAAAAAGTGTTTATTTTGAAGGTTATTGACAAGTATTATAACTAACTTGAAGTTGGTTTGTTTTAAACTGACTTTAAAAAAATCGTTTTATTTTGAATTTGACTTTTATTGCAAGTAGCAAACCAACTTCAAGTTAGTTATAATACTTGTCAGTAACCTTCAAAACAAACAATTTTTTTAAATCAATTTCTTTTGAAAACTAGTGCAAAACCCATCGCGAAATTTTAGCAGCAGGAAGATATTGCTTCAATCTACATGCTCCAAAAATTTGGCAGGAATCGGTTTTTCTCCAACGGAGTTACAAACATTCAAAATCCCGATAAAATGAAGAATGGTTAATTTTTAAAGTAAATTTTTTTATATTTCTCAGTTGATAATCAAAAAAGTATTTAAATAATACACAGTGCAACAGCATTTTTATTTTTGGAATCGCATAGGGTGATTTTTATAGGTTTTTTGATGCTGAATGCGAATCCGTAATCAGAATTGTTCCATCACCCTAGATTTTTGAGAAATTTGACCTTGAAAATTAAAAAAAGGCCGTTTTTGGGGTACTTTTTGGTTTTTTATCAGGAAATAAAAATTTTTCCTAGGGTTTTCACTATGTGCGTACGAAAGCCCATATCTTCCTTAACAATTTCCAATTTGGACCTTTTAAAAATATCTATTTTTCGATGAGTTATCTTTGTTTGAAGTTCGCGTCGCATCATAAAATCAGCAAAAATGCCGTTTTTGAGGTATTTTTTTGTTTTTTATCAGGGTACCAAAATTTTTTCTAGTGTTTTCATGATATACGTACGAAAGCTCATATCCTTCTCAACAATCTCCAATTTTGAGATTTTAAAAATATCTATTTTTCGATGAGCTATCCTTGTTTGAAGTTCGCATCGTAACGTCAAATGGGATAACAGTGAGAAAAATATTAACATAATATTAATATTATTAATGTTAACCCATTAAATCTCAAGCAGAAACCAATGATTCATTAAAGAAACTATTATATTTTTAGGAAAATCAAAAATAAATTGACCATTTTTTTTGTTTATCATTTCAAATTCTTTAACAATAATTTAACAAAAACAAAGATAACTCATCGAAAAATAGATATTTTTAAAATGTTTAAATTGGAGATTGTTGAGGAGGATGTGAGCTTTCGTACGCATATCATGAAACCCCTAGAAAAAATTTTTGTACCCTGATAAAAAACCAAAAAGTATCCTAAAAACGTCCTTTTTTCAATTTTCAAGGTCAAATTTCTCGAAAACCTTGGGTGATGGAACAATTCTCATTACGGATTCGCATCCAGCATCAAAAAACCTATAAAAATCACCCTATGCGATCCCAGAAATAATAAAAAAGTGAAATTCTGTTGCACTGTGATATTAAAGTGTATTTAAAATATTTATTATTTAAATAATTCTGATTTACTAAAATTAAATTACTTTGTCAAAAAAAATTGTTAAATATAATCGATTTTTGACATTTCATACAGAAACTTAAATAGCATATTTTACAGTTTATTATAAATTATTTGATACTTTTATCAAGTTCAAAACACAAATTCAGTCTTTAAAAATAAATATCAATCGCTCTTTTTATATTTCTTAAAGAGATTACTCCGTTTTTAAATATTTTGTGCAACACCTGTAAGGAAAGTAATACTTTGCATGCCTGTAAAGTAGGCGCAAAACAGTACTTTGCTGCACTAGTGCGGCAAAGAGCTTACTTTGCTGCACTAGTGCGGCAAAGTGCTTACTTTGCTGCACTAGTGCGGCAAAGTGCTTACTTTGTTGCACTTGTGCGGCAAAGTTCTTAAACTTTTGGGTTTTTTTTGGTGATATACATAGATATTTGTTTTCTATTTGTAGAATACCTGTTTTTTTCAGTAATATACGCGTAGAAAACCACGTATATTACGTGCGGTAACATACGTTCCAAACCCTGCTAAACAGTACGTATATTGGCGTCAACTAGCGTTTTCAAACAGCTTTTTTTATCAAAACCATAAGGTGTTGCACAAAGTACTGTGTGCAACACGTATGAAAGAAGATTTTCCGACTTCGTGCAAATTGCTGCCCTCGCTTCGCTCGGGACAGGAAACTTTGCACTCGTCGGAAAACAGCTTCTTTCTGTACTTGTTGCACAATATACTATTGTAATGTCTGTCAATGTTTATATGTTTATATGAAATGAAATTATTTTTTACAAATCATTGTGCATTTCGTAATCCCAAAACATGTAAGAATATTTTCCCGAAGTATTGAAATTTTTTATAAAGGTCAAAAATACATTAGGCGAAATAAAATGGTTTGACCCTGGGGTATTTTCGAAATAACTTATTTATGACAATATGTGACTAATAATAATGTAAAAAAAATTATGTCTATTCTATAAATAGACATCTTTATCTCTATATATAGAGACATAAACTAATTAATTTATTATTTTATTTTTATAATAAATATTGAGTCAAAATTTCTGAAGTTGGCCACATAAAACTAACTTTTTAAATTTGCCTTATGTCTATGGGGCATTCCAGGCCAAATCGGAAATTATTTTGCTTTTGGGTAAGACTCCGTCAGAAAAAAGCGATTTGCAAGTGGTCTTCCGATTTCTTCAAAATCTTGGGAAATAGAAGTCTGATATGAATTAAATTTAACCCTAAAAGGATTTTGAAAAATTTTCAAAATGGCGGCCGCTACGCCATATTGAAAATGAATGTTGCGTTTTTTTCAAAAATTAATAACTCTGAAACTTTTTGATCGATTTTAATAAAATTTACAGGCGATATAGTTAAAAATAAGTAGTTTAATTTGATATTATGAACAAAAAAAAATTCCAAAATTTGTCAAAAAAAAGTCAAAAAAAATTTTTGAATTAATTTTTAGTTCAGTTGGCCTAATTTTTGAATTTTCTAATAAGTAAATATCGATTCCTTGTAATTTCACCTTTCATTTCATAAAAAAAAATTTATGGAGACTCTAATAGTTCTCGAGATATTGCGACTTTAGTGGGAGCGCGTACCGCGGAATTAAACTCCGTAGCGAGGCGGAATATGAAGCGAGCGTACAAACGTGCACAATAGGGTGTTCGTAACAATTAATTTTCAAAATTTTGGATCCAATATGGCAGGTTCAAAATTTTAATTTTCTACATTTTCGAAGTAAATATTCTAAAACAACGTCAAGGGCGATATTTGGAAGCGCTATTTACGAATCTAATGTTAAAAATTTATTTTTTAAATTACTGAATCTAATATGGCATGGCGGATTCAAATTTTTTTTTAAATATTCCTTTAATAATCGATTTTTAAGAGCAGAGGTATAAAAAGTTAAATTTCTATAAAAGAGTTTCTAAAACATCCCAATAATTATTTTTTGTAAATATTAATCTATAAATTAATATTTAGACTATTTACTTAAAAATGTAGAAAACCATAATTTTGAATCCGTCATAGTGGATCGAATAATTTGAAAAATAAAATTTTAACATTAGATTCGTACACTCAGAAAAAAATTTGTTCGAATCAACCAAATGTTGGTTGAATCAACCAAATAAATGCATTGCTATACAGTCAACCAAACGTTTGTTTGATTCAACCAAAAAATTTCTTCCAATACGTTTATTTGTATTAACCAAATGCTTATTACACTTAACCAAAAAATTTTATTTAATATAACTAAAAAATTTGTTTATTTCAAGAGAAAAGATTTGTTTGATTCAAATAAATACTTTTAGTAAACGTATTTGGTTCATTTAAATAAATATTTTTGTTTACTTAATTTTGTTATTTATTTTCCTCTAATAATATTTGAATTTCCTAATTTAATATTTTCTAGTACGTATTATTGGTTAATTTATAATTTATTATATAATTATTGATATTTTAAAATTATACATTATAACGGGTGTCTTACTATTTTTATAATTATTTGAGAAATTACTCTTAATTTTGTTACTCTAAATGAAGCTATTTTATTTCAAGAATTTATTTATGTTTACTTCAGGATCAACTAATTAAATAAAACACACGTTACTTTGTTGTTTTAAATTTATGCCCGAACGCCAGAGATATTTTATGGAAAAATATTCAAACCTATTATTTTAATTAATTTTATGCTAGCTCAATCTTTTCAAGGAGAGCGCGGGGTAAGAGAAATCACCAGTTAGTTTGTTTTAGTTTTTGATTTAATCACAAGAAATTACAGGTCCAGACGGGACCTGTTTAAAAGTTACAAAAATGACATGTCGTGAAACAAAGAAAATTGACAAGTTTATTTTTGATCGAATATTCCGTCAGGAGACAACACATTATTACTTTTGAGACTCACCGGAGATGCGCCGACGCCCCCGCATTGTTCCTCGGATCATCCCAGGGAAGTAGGCACAACTTATTAAACTTTTTATTTTAATTATTACAAAAACGGTCTACTGTGACCTGTCATTAAACGACGCCAAATTGAGAATGAATTAAATGGCCGACGGGGACGCCGAAGCAGACGCGCATCTCTGCTTCGTGGTGAGTCTCACGCGCACTTGATACAAAGATTTTCGGTAGGTAATCGATGCGCGACAGTAAGTAATTCAGGTCATTTATCGACCGTCAAAAAAAGGAGTTCATGAAAGTTCGTTTAGTCTCCGCGAGGGGCACTGCGCGACGACGTCCGGTTCACAAGATGGCTGCAGCCAGTGTTTTGACAGCTGATGTCCTCGTCGATAAACTTTCGCTTTTTTGTCACTTCGTGTGACCCGTAATGATTACAAGTAAAAACATTACTTGTTGGAATACGAAGCAATCTCTCGGCAGTGATCCCGAAGATTGAAAATCCGGATCTCGCGATGACAGTGGACATGAAATGATAAATCGAGTATCACCTTCTTATGTTTAATAGCAATAGTGTTGAGCAGCGATCTGACGGTTCGCTAATTTTCAGGTTTAAATAACAATATTTTAAGAGAAACTAAATTTTACAATGGTGGAAAAAATTTTAAAGTAAGTTTTCTCAGAAGGAGAAAATGATTGTTGATTCTCAGTTTGACGTGAATCAATAAAATTTAAAGTCTATTATTTAAGGAATATTAATTTGTACGCGGCAAATAAAATGCCGCGTTACAACTCCCTCCTGCCAAGGGTGAACCTAGGGGGGGATAGAAGGCGAACCGATGAGCTCTCTTCAACGAATCATCTCCGTCAGACTACCGATCAACCACAATAGTCATCAGATTTAATATTATAATTATATATTTTTCATTTCCATGATTAGATTTTTAATTTAATTTTTTTTTTCAACTAATTTTATTTTTAGTTCAAAGTTCTGCTTACGTCAGGCAAAATCTGACGCTATCAACAATATTAATATTTTTAGAAATTTAAACAAATAAATTTCGCCGTCAGGCGCCAATTAATTTTAAAGATAATTAATAAACTACTCTCTGGCTCGGCTCAACTCTCAACAACAATTTCAAACCTCTGAGTTTCTCTTTCACTCAGAGGGAATTCTGCTCGAACGATTGGCAAGCAGAAATGCCAACGGCGAGACACGACTGGCACAAACTGGCAAACGACTTACCCACGGCTCTTGTTCTTCAGGTTCCTTTTCCCTTTTTATTCTCTCTATCTCGGCTCTCTACTGGCAGTGGTCTCCAGGTATCGGCACACAGGGAAAATTCAAGAAGAAAACAATAAGAATAAAACAACACTCCGGCTCAATGCAAATAATTGTATTTATTTCACAAATCCTGAGCTTCACGCTCCACTTTCTCAAACACTCAACTCAAAGAAAATACACTAATAACTCAAATATAATTGAAAATTCACAACAGCGAGAGTACTGGCGTACCGGCGCGGCTCATGTAAAAATCCATTATGGCGTCGCGAGCATTCGACACCTGTAGCGTCTAAATTTCTCCTCTTGGCTCGTCTTCTTCCCCACGTTCTTCGATTTCGGTACTGGCCCTGCCACCTGTCACTTTCTCTACCTACTAACTAGCCGCGCGACCCACTTTCACGGCTTTCACTGGGTCAGCCGGCGGCACTGAGTTTCCCTCATTACCATAATTTTAGAACTCTACGGTTCAATGAATTTTGACAGGTGGCACCACAATTTAGATTTTCGGGGTTTTACGAGAGAGTGACTATTTACATCGTCACAATCCCCTCCCCATGACCGGTACTATTTTATAGTACCGTCATCAAAATGATAATCTTGATCCTCATTTCGGTCTCTCCTACTTTCTCTCTGGCTCTCCTACTCTCTCTCTGGCCCTCCTACTTTCTCCGGTTCTCCTACTCTCTCTGGCTCTCCTACTTTTTTTTTTTTCTGGCCCTTCTCTCTCCCCTTTCTCTGACCGTTGTTTCTATCCTGGCCATTCCACCTTTTTATCTGGCCCTTCTCTTTCTCCTCTCTCTGACCGTCGTTTAATTTCGGGCTCCCCTTTCTAGCCTACTTTCTCTTTCCCTCAAGAGTTGTCTTATGGCTAGGTCTAGGGTTTCCGCTGGCAAACCCTCAAGTGCCTTTGTGATTGTTATAATCCTTTGGGTCAAGTCGTCTGGGATTTCCTCTTCTATTCCTTTCCCCTCGGCGGTTTCCTGTTCCTTGACTTCCTGCCCTTCTATTGGGTCTGCTTCCTGCTGTGGTGGTTTCACATTCACGACAATTTCCTCGCTACTTCTTTCTATCACTGACCTTTCCTCCTCCCCTTTTTCCTCTTTCTCTGGTCTTTCTTCCTCCCTCCTCTCCTCTCTCTCTGGCCTTTCCTCCTCCCTCTTCTCCTCTCTCTCTGGCCTTTCCTCCTCCCTCTTCTCCTTTTTCTCTGGCCTTCTCATGTAGCGTGCATACGCCTTGGCACACCTGGGACAAATTTCTACTGTGGTGTAACGTCGGCCGCAGTTCCAACAATAGTCATACCTTTTTGATTGACGACAGTTTTCGGCGTTGTGTCCCCCTCGCCAGCAGTTAAAACAACTGTAGGGCGGGGGATCTATCGACCTATCTGTCGGGATCAACTTTAAGCCACCAAAGACTATTCCCCTAGTCTTCGGTTTCAGAACTGACTCCTCCGGTCTGGCTCCTAGCTTCTGGCTTGATGTAGTCGGGGGTCCTGGATGAGGGCTACTTGACCTCTTCATCCGTGGCATGGGCTCTTGACTTTCGAGGTCATCTACGATCCACTGCCTTTCGCTCCTCTCTCGAAGCGCCTTCCTTTGTCCGGCCCTGGCTTTTTCCAGCGCTACCGTCGTCATTGGCTCTCTCGACTTTAAAAACATTTCTAGCTCGTATTCGGCTAATCTGCTTTCGTATGCCTCGAGACTCTCTTTGGGGCCCTGGTTTGCCGGCCAACGGTAAGGTACAACCACCTCTGCTCCGTCTGGCCGAATCGTCCTCTTCTTCTCCTTCTCTCCCCTCTCCTCCAACACACTCAACTCCGCCCAGTCCTCTGGCCGTGTCACGAACGTGACCTGCCCTCCAGCTGCCCCCTCCTCTTCTTCTGGCCTCTGTCCTCTCTCCGTTGTTGGACGATCGTCATCTCTTCTTCTTTCGGTACCCTTCCTACTCACCAACGGTTCCTCTGCTGTCGTTTCCATGATCGGGAAGGATAATAGCGACGGTCTACTCCTTTGGACGTCTCCATCGTGAAACTCCGATTCGGGGCGGTGACCACTTCGACGTCTTCCCTGTCGAGTGATTCGTGGTGGGGATGGGGATGTTTCCCATTCGAGTCCCACGAAATCGGACGACACTTGGTGGCGGCTCGGTGACCTCTGGCTTCGGGTGTTCTGTTGCCTGGGCATGGCTTCTCTCTTTCTCTTCCTCGACTCCTTTCTCTGGCCGTAACTCCTCGTTCGCTCTAAAACAAAATTTCTTTAATTTCAACCAGAAATTGACATTTTATGAATTTAGGACAGGTAAGTATGGTTTCAGGTCGGTAATATGGACTTTGGGGACTCTTCGGCTTTGTTCATCTCGCAGAATGAACACAGTTGGCGACCGAACTTCAACGATCTCAAAGGGACCCTCGTATTTCGGTGCCAGCTTCGTCGCGAACTTTTGTGCCCCACTGGACAACTTATGGCTTTTCCGTAGTACTAAGTCGCCTACTTTAAAAGTCACTTCTTTCCTACCTTTGTCATAGTATTTTGTTTGTCTCGCTCGCTCTTTGTCAATGTGTCTGGCCACCATATCTCTTAACGCGTCTAACCTTTTTATCCTATCTACACACTCTTCTGGCCCTATTCTAATTATTTTTCTCGTTCCCTCGACTTCTCTTCGTAGGCTCTTCACTGGCTTGGGGTGTCTTCCGTAATTCAGGAACGCAGGAGACGTTTTGGTCGCCGCCTGTGTCGCTGTGTTCACCGCATGACGGAACTCATGCACATGAAGATCCCAGTTCCTATGATCAGCACCAATGAAGGTGGAGATCATCGTTTTAAGAGTCCTGTTGCTTCGTTCGACTGGGTTGGCTTGTGGATGGTAAGGAGGGGTCGTAATGTGCTTGACTCCATATTCCTCGAGTGTGGACTTGAGAAATTTGTTGTCAAACTCCTTACCGTTGTCAGTCAATAAGTACTCTGGCGTTTCCCATCTGAATAGGACCAACTCCTCGAATGCTCTGGCTACCGACTTCCCATCAGCTGACCTCAGTGGCTTCACCTCAATCCACCTCGAGAACAAGTCCTGGAACACCACCAGGTACTTGCACTGGCTCTTACTCGGTGGAAACTCCATCGTATCGGCAGCTACTACGGCCCACGGTCTCTCGACGATCCTCTGGCCCATCAGTCCGACTGGTCCGGTTTGGGACACCTTATGCAGTTGGCACTGGAGACAATGTGTCACATAGTGGTGTACATCGTTCCATATGCCTGGCCAATAGTACTCTCGTGCTATCCGATCGTAAGATTTCTCAATCCCCAAGTGTCCGGCTGATGCTTGGGCATGTCCATCTTCCATAACCCTCTCTCGGTACTCTTCTGGCACAACTAACTTCCAACCGTCCTCATTTCCGTTTATCGGCAGTAGAAGTGGGTCACTCCGATGGCGATATAGGTTTTCGTTCTCAACGATCCACCCTGGAAACCTCTGAGGATGCTGGCTCACCAACTCTCGGCGTTTGAGGTACCACTGGTCCTCAATGGATTCAAACGCGGCTACTGACTCTTCCTCATCTTCTTGCAGTCTGGACAATGCATCAGGGACATGATGTTGTGCACCTCGTCTGTGAACAATGTCGAAGTCCCACTGCTGCATTTCCAGGGCCCACCTGGCTAATCGGCCTGTCGGATCTTTTAAGTTCCTGAGCCATTTTAGGGCACTGTGATCCGTGATCACATGGAATTTGTACCCCTCTATGTACGGCCTGAACTTTTTGATCGACCACAGTAATGACAGACACTCCTTTTCTGTCACACTGTAGTTTCTCTCTGGCTCCGTTAGGACTCGGCTAATGTAGACTATCGGATGTTCTCCGTCTTCAAACTCTTGTGTTAATACGGCTCCAATGGCATAGTTGCTGGCGTCACATTGAATGGTAAACTTCTTCGTGAAGTCCGGTCGGGCTAAGACTGGCGCAGATGTCAGCTTCTGTTTAAGCTGTTCAAACGCTTCTTGTTGCTCGTCCTCCCACTCCCACGTCCGGCCTTTATGTAGCAACTTCAACAATGGTATTTTGATTTCACTGTCGTTTGGAATAAAACGGGAATACCACCCGACCATGCCCAAGAAACGTCTAAGTTGTCTCACGTTCTTCGGCTCTGGATAGTTTCTCACCGGCTCTGTCTTATTCGGGTCTGGCCTCAAACCTTCTCTGTCCAATAAGTAACCCAGATAAGTCACTTCGGAACACCCGAACTCACACTTATCTGGATTCACTATCAATTTCGCCTTATTCAATTTTTTTAGGACGAACTCCAACCACTTAGCATGTTCTTCGAAAGTGTCTGTGACTACTATTATGTCGTCCAGATATCCGAAGACATGCGGCTCTACTTTCGGCCCCAGTAATGCGTCGATTAGACGTTGAAACGTCATTGGCGCGTTCATAAGTCCAAAGGGCATCCGGCGAAACTGCCACAGTCCTGACCCAGGTATGGCAAAAGCGGTATATTTCTTACTCTCTTCGGCCATTGGTATTTGGTGATATGCCAGTTTGAGATCTACCTTCGACAAATATCTGGCTTTTCGGAGCTTATCCAAAATATAATCAATGGATGGCAGTGGATATCCATCCTTGATTGTGACTTTGTTGACATCTCTGTAGTCGTTACACTGTCGAAAATCGTTCTCTCCTCTCCTCGTTATTACTGGCGCACTTCTCCAACGGCTGGCTGATGGCTCAATGATCCCAAGCTTGTACAATTTTGCGGCATTACCTTGGGCCCAAGTCAGCATGGCTGGCGACATCCGTCTTATTCCATGTTGTACTGGCGTTTCGTCCGTAACACGTATATGATGTTCCGTCAGGTCTGTCATTCCGTGTTCTTCCGATTCTGGCAACACCCATTTGTCTACAATGGCCTGAATGATGCTCTTTTGCTCATCGTAGAGCGCAGAAATACCGGCACATTCGGCGAATATTAGTTGTTCATCCTTCTCTCTTTCTCTTGGCCCAAACTCATGCCATTCTCCTTGGAAAACTCTCCATAATCCTTCTTTCAGCTTCACTTCCATGTCCCAGGCCTTACAGAAGTCGATGCCCAAGATGATGTCCTGTGTCAAAGTCTTCATGACTTTTACTGCGAATTTCTGAGCAAATCCATCGACCACAATGTTAAGGTCCAGAATTCCGGCTGTTTCAGTAATACCTCCTGTCGCGCTCCTTACCACTGTTCCACACGGCTGGATACGGCTCTTATAAGGTGCTGCCACACTGGTGGTGATTACTGAAATCATCGCACCAGGGTCAAACAGTGCTTCGAAATGGCGGTCGCCGATTGTCATGTCGAAGAAGTACCTGTTCTCCGTCCTAGATCCATCGATGTCCTCTCCATCACTTAGGTTTGGGTCAGCTGTGACTCTCACAGCCTCTCCCCTCCCCTGGACTATAGGTACCGGGATCACATCCGTACCTTTTGTCCCACACTCTTCGGCCCTTTTCTCCACTTCGCATCGGTAGAGTGAGCTCTCCTCACTCGACCGCTCTTGATTACATTCTGGCACGAATTTGAACGCGTTGTCCTCTGTCAAGTCGTCCCTACCTATGACTGGGTCTAAACTTTCCTTCGTTTCTTCTCTTCTCTCTAGTTCCAATTCTCGCTCAGTTTTTACCCAACTACAACTAGGCGTAAATTGGTCTCTACACTCACTATTTCTCTCTACTCTACATGGCTCAAAAATCTTGGTTCTCGTCTCTACTATACTTGGCTCATCATTTTCGACTCTACACCCCTCAACAGTATGATTTACTGGCCTGTTGGGTTTGAGGGGGGTACAGGGCTGCTCTGTGCCCCCCACACACCGTTTCCCAAGGCGGCTCTGACTGACACACAATTTGGGCAATTTAGAAAATTGCTTCCTGGCCTCTTGCATACCAAACACGCTTCTGTTTGGGCTGGCTTTAGAGGGCATTGATTTGCATAATGCCCCTGTTGCTGGCAAGAAAAACAGGTTCTCTGAGGACAATCTCTGGCTCGATGTCCTGTAGTCTGGCAATGAAAACATGCCCCAACGAATTCTTTCGGGGTATTTTGGGTTTGTGTACCATTTTGCCCCGGTTTGGGTCCCTTTGGACCATTTGGCCTGGGGTAATTTGGTTTCATTCCAGGCGGAAACATCCCTGGGTAAACCATTGGATAGGCAAATTGCATTGGCATTTGCACTGTTTGTGGTGGCGCAGTATTGGCAACTTGGCCCTGGGCCATTGCTGGCTTCTGGCTTGGTGTCGCTTGACTAATTGCTTCGACGTTCTTCTCTTCTGGCTTATTCGTTTCTTTCTTGACCTTCTTATTTTTCTTCTTCTTTTTCTTCGGCTTTTCGGTCTTTGTAGAGTGATCGCTCTCACTCGACTCCGACTCCTTCTCAAGTGCTGCTACTTTTTCACTCTTGTTGTTCTTCTGGCCACTCTTCTTCTCTTTCATGGCTGCTGCGGGGAAACGCATCTTCTCTTTGGGTAGTGGTGGGGCGTATCTTTCATCCAAGTCCTTTGCTTTCTCAAAATTTCTCAGAATTTTCTCCATCTGGCTCAACGATTCAAAATGGAGTCGTTCTAGTTGACGACGGTAGGCTGGTGTCAGGCCTTTATAGGCCAACCTGACCTGTTGTTTCTGGCTCAATGGTCGTCTCATGTGACCCAAAATCAACCGGAAGCTGGTTAAATATGGAGAAATTTTCTCCCCTTTTCCTTGTGTTCTGGCCCGAAGTTCGTCTATAACGTCATCGTCGTCCACTGTCACTAAATACTCATTTTTGAATGCCCTCTTAAATGACCTCCAAGAATTTAATTCGCGACGTAACGACCTAAACCAACTACTGGCGGTTTTCTGGAGGATGATTGGCAGTGCTAGTAAGATTTCTCGGTCTGAGAAATCTGAGTTGTCCTTACAGTCCTCCAATCGTTCCAGAAATTCTTCGGCATTGTCCTCATCTCCAAAGAATTTTAGGTCCCAGTCTTTCAGTGTTTTTATTACTTTGGATCTACGGACTGGCCTACATTCTTGGTTCTCCCCACTACTGCTCAACCTCTGACTTAGGTCGCTCTCGATTTCGGACTCACTCGAAGAGTCATCTAAGAACGACCTCTGGCTCTCCCCCACTCTTCTTCCTACTATACGTTCTTTATTCGCCTTTCTTCGATTTTTCCTGTCCGGTTGGTTATTGTCCTTACCACTACAACTACATCTACTATTTACACGGCCCTCCTCACTACCACTATATTCAATCTGTCTCTCTAACTTGTCTCTTTTACCCCTACTTCGGCTCTTATTGTTTTCGGGATTCAAGACTGGCTCTCCATTTTCTGGCACTCTACGATGATTTATGCTAGAGTCACTCATGCTATTTCGGCTTGACTGACTTCTCGGGGCGGGCGTGGGCCTCACTCTATCCTCAGTTTGGTGATTGTGTGGGGTCTCGGCTAACAGGGAATTTCTTTGAGGGGACACTAGTCTCGATTGCTGGTGGTGAATCAAGTGGTGCCCTTCGGCAACCTCGGCCCTACATTGGCTTTGTCGTAGCTCCCACCCCCCTCCCGAATACTGGCGGTCCATCTTCTCGGCGTACTCCATAATCTTCTTTATTTCGGGTGACAAACCTAAACGTGCGACTGAATCACGGAGGCTCTGGACCACTGGGGCCATTGTGGCCGACTGAATAGTATGGGGTGCTGTCATGACCGTGCTCGTTGTCATACTCAACTGAGCATTCGATGTGGTGGGGGAAAACGTCGTCATGCTGGCGGTTGTCATGACTGGGGTTGGGGGTGTAAAATTTGGGGTGGATACAACGCTGGTCGGACTGTGTCTACTGTACGTTGTTTCAACTTTAGTTTTGTTTCCCCCACTCCCTGGAGTTTTCCTGGTCCTAATACGTTCGATAACCTGACTTGCCCCACTATCTGATTCTTCGTCATCTGCCGATGACATCTGGCCACCTCGACGATAATTTACAAATGGGAATTTGTCGAATTCTGGCTCTGGGAAAGCTTCCATTAAAAAAATTTGGTCAGAACTTCCCAAATCATAAATGTCGCTAAATGGTACATCTAAATCATCGATTTGAGCTAATCTCAATTCCGCTCGCAATAATCTCTCCTTTAACACTTGTGACGAACCACTGATACACAATTGGTGTCTCAATAAATTCGTCACTACCTGGCCAACTTGCATGATTTTAATTTTTTCCCATGCTCGGCTTACACATGGTACTCCAATTAATTCGCTCATGCGTCTCTTATAATCCTGCATCTCATCAATTGCCTTTGCCATTTCAAAAAAAATTATTAAAAAAAAACTTTATAAGTCTGAAAATTTTTAATTTCTAGGGGGGTGCGCAATTTGTATATACGGCACTGTGCTGTCTTGAAGCAAGGACGTGACTACTCAAGGAGGACCCCCTTCTAAAAATTTTAAATTTCTGGCGGACTGGTGATTCGACTTTCCTTCTGTCTCTTCTTCTCGTTCTCTCTCTCTGTGTGTGTAGCCGCTATTACTACTACTACTAGGCCACTCTTTCCTGGCGCGTTCAACTTTCTCTCGGCTGTCGAAATTTTAAATATCCCGGCGCGTCGTTTCTCTCGACCGTCCGGCGCACTATTTACAGTCACGTGATTAATTCGAATTTTATTTCCGGTGTAACATGTGCTCGGCATAAATTATTTGGGAAAATTTTTGATTTTTGCACAAGTTGTGGGGAATTTTTCTCGGATTTTTCTCACAAACTGGCTTTCGAAAAAAAAATTTTTAATTGTTGACTTTTTTAAATTTTATCACGACAGGAAATTTTTACAGTCTCAAAAAAAATTAAATTTTCAAATAGTTGGCAAAGGCACTCTACAATTTTATTTTACACAATTTTTGGTATTAATTTACTTATAATTTATCGATAAGTAAATTCTGGCATTGGCAAAATAAATCAATAAACAATCTGGCACTGGGAATTTTGAATTTTCTGTCAGCTGGTAACATACAATTTGTATGTCTGGCGTTAGCAACAAAAAATTTTTAAATTCTGGCAACATATACAATTTTCTGGCACTGGCAAGCAACAAAATTTGAATCTTCTGGCTATTGACAAAATAAACTTTGGCTCTGGCTAAATTAAAGATTCAAATTTCTGGCACACTTGCACTACAATCTGGCTCACAATTAAATTTCAGTCGTGTCTCGGTTCGAGCCTGGCCCCACGTTGGGCGCCAAATTTTGTGACGTATGATTTCAACTAATTTTATTTTTAGTTCAAAGTTCTGCTTACGTCAGGCAAAATCTGACGCTATCAACAATATTAATATTTTTAGAAATTTAAACAAATAAATTTCGCCGTCAGGCGCCAATTAATTTTAAAGATAATTAATAAACTACTCTCTGGCTCGGCTCAACTCTCAACAACAATTTCAAACCTCTGAGTTTCTCTTTCACTCAGAGGGAATTCTGCTCGAACGATTGGCAAGCAGAAATGCCAACGGCGAGACACGACTGGCACAAACTGGCAAACGACTTACCCACGGCTCTTGTTCTTCAGGTTCCTTTTCCCTTTTTATTCTCTCTATCTCGGCTCTCTACTGGCAGTGGTCTCCAGGTATCGGCACACAGGGAAAATTCAAGAAGAAAACAATAAGAATAAAACAACACTCCGGCTCAATGCAAATAATTGTATTTATTTCACAAATCCTGAGCTTCACGCTCCACTTTCTCAAACACTCAACTCAAAGAAAATACACTAATAACTCAAATATAATTGAAAATTCACAACAGCGAGAGTACTGGCGTACCGGCGCGGCTCATGTAAAAATCCATTATGGCGTCGCGAGCATTCGACACCTGTAGCGTCTAAATTTCTCCTCTTGGCTCGTCTTCTTCCCCACGTTCTTCGATTTCGGTACTGGCCCTGCCACCTGTCACTTTCTCTACCTACTAACTAGCCGCGCGACCCACTTTCACGGCTTTCACTGGGTCAGCCGGCGGCACTGAGTTTCCCTCATTACCATAATTTTAGAACTCTACGGTTCAATGAATTTTGACAGGTGGCACCACAATTTAGATTTTCGGGGTTTTACGAGAGAGTGACTATTTACATCGTCACAAATTCGATTAATAATAAAAAAAAAATCAAACATTAATTTACCAAAAAAAATTGAGAACGTTTCAAGTTATTAATTAAAGTGACATTCAAAATGATGGAATATAGTTTGTCGATTTAATATCAAAAGGAGTTAATTATTTTTATGGAAGGATTTAGGTTTTGAAAACAAGAATAATAACACGTTAAATAAGATTATTAATAAATTTAATTCTAAAGTAGGGTATTTCCCCTCCCTACAAGGGCTAGTACAAAAAAATTTTAATTAGCCGAATGGTTCGGGTAATTTGTCGTTGGTTTCTGTTCCGAGAGACGTGGACATGAGAGGTAACCATGACCTGGCTGGTGGCATTTACCACAAATGCCCCGACGAGCCTTATCCACTCCCCAGTATTTGGGTTTATTAATCCTGGGGTAAGTTGGATTTTGGGCCAGGGATTTCTTCAAAGCCGGCTGGGGCCCGTGAAGTGAAGGGCCAGCTTCTGGCAAATTATTTGGGGTTGATTGAGGCCTTAAGGCCCAATCTTCACGAGGGGCTGGTTCTGGACTCTCAACCCTGGGTAAGAAGATTTCCTCCTCCGGTGACAGGCGGATAGGTACAGCCTGGCCGATGGAGCGGCGAATTTCCTCCAAATCGCTCTCGGAAAACAATGAATCCTGATAGGGGAAACGTTCTCGTGTGAGCAAATGGCGAGCTGTCACCCAACAATCAACCTCCTCCTCATAGTCCAGTCCACGTGGACCAAGCAATATCTCCTCTGTCAAATGATTTAATAAATTTAGTTAATTGATAATAATATTAGGGTCAGAAATTTTGGCAAAACGAGATTATTCCGAGAAGAGGTGAATTAGTAAGAATAAGACCGGTTACGTAATTTACGACGGTGAACGCGTTCCTCTTCGAATGCAGGGTTCGCGTCTATGATCGGATCAACCACTGCGTCCGGCTGGGCGGACTCAGATTCAGTATCGGACCAATTAATATCTAACAATTCACGATTGGAAATGCGTTCTTCTTCCGAATCCTCAGATTCGCTGCTCAAGTCCTCGGCATGATAGGGATGCAAGTGTGAAGCGTGATATCTACCCGCGAGACGACCCTCTACTGACGCCAATTCATAGATGTTACGAGAAATAATTTTGGTTATCATAAAGGGGCCATGAAAGGCTGGGGCCAATTTGCTTGCTATGTTATCGCGTTTACTGGAAAGGACATGAAGTGGTTTCTTGACCAAATCTCCGATTTCAAAACGCTGGTCCCTATAATGACGATTATAATATTTGGCTTGGCGAAGGAAAGCCTTGTCTTGATTTAACGTTATTTTCTCTCTTAGGTCATTCAATCTGGTCATTCGAGTTGTCCATTCATTGACATCAGGAGGAGGCAACTCGACCTCCCCCTCCACAAGGCGACGGAACGATCGTAAAGAAACTGGTTCCCTTCCAAAATTTAAGAAGGCAGGGGTGACTCGATTGGTGCTATGAAGCGCCGTGTTATACGCGAAACGAAAATCGCCGATGTAAATGTCCCAGTTTCGATGGTTATCGTTAATGAACGATCGAATCATAGTCTTGAGGACCCTATTGGTCCTCTCGACGGGGTTCGCTTGTGGATGGTATAAAGGGTTAAAAGAGTGGTGAATGTGATACGTCTTTGTTAATTCTTTTATCGCGTTATTGTTATATTCCGTACCACTGTCACTATGAAGCACTTGAGGAGTGCCCCAACGGTTTATCACGAGTTCACGGAATGTGTTAATTACTGTATTGGCGTTGGCTGTTCTCAATGGGTCCACCTCAACCCATTTGGTAAAGAGGTCCTGGAATACTATTAGGTATTCGAAGCCTCTTGCACTCCTGGGAAAAGGACCCATGACATCAGTGGCCACCACACTCCATGGTTCGTGAACAACTCGTTGTGTCATTAAGCCACGCGGTTTAGCTTGTTCGGTTTTATTTAATTGGCAGACAATGCATTTACGTACAAAGTTTTCTATATCTTTTAGCATGCCAGGCCAATAGTAACGGATTGATGCGCGATCGTAGGTCTTTTGGCCACCTAAGTGACCAGCCTGAGTATTCTCATGGGCTTCTCGCATGATGGTTAAGCGGTCTCTTTCGGGGACTACTAATTTCCAGGCTGAAAGATCTTCTACGAGATCTTCCAAAAGAGGGTTACTACGATAGTAATAAAGTCGATCGTCAGTCACTTTCCAATTGTGGTACTTACGCGGATTGTCAATTACGTCTTGTTTACGTCTATCGTACCAGTCATCGGTGGTTAATTGAAGTAATGCGATTTTGTCCTCAGTCTCGTCTTCGAACATGCGGGACAATGCATCCGGGACAAGGTGCATTGACCCTTTTCTATGTAAAATTTCATAGTCGTATTCTAATAATTCAAGAGACCAGCGGGCTAAGCGGCCAGTCGGGTTACGAAGGTTGTTCAACCATTTAAGGCAACTGTGGTCAGTTATCACTTTAAAGTGATAACCTTCCAAGTAGCATCGAATCTTCCTTATTGCCCAAATGACAGCCAAACACTCTCTCTCCGTCACGGAATAATTCCGTTCGGCACTTGAGAGTACTCGACTGGCATAAGCGATTACTCGCTCTTTATTATCTTGAATTTGAGTTAATACAACACCTAACCCGCAATTACTCGCGTCAGTTTGAACGTTAAATGTAAGGTTAAAATCGGGATAACTTAAAACCGGCGCAGAAGTTAAGGCTTTCTTTAGAATAGAAAATGCATTTTCTTGCTCGTTAGTCCAATTAAATGGCTGGTCTTTCTTTAAAAGACGAGTTAAGGGTTCGCAGATTTTCGCGAAATCGTGGATGAAACGACGGTACCACGAAGTTGCGCCTATAAAACGACGTAATTGTCGAACATTCTTAGGTTGAGGATATTCTAGAACTGGGCGCAGTTTGTCATCATCAATGGATAACCCATTTTTATTTACTTTGAAGCCAAGATATCTGACTTCGGGAACACAAAATTTGCTTTTCTCGGGGCTGATTGTGAAACCGGCCTTTAACAGCTTATCGATTACGAGTTCAAGCCATTTTAAATGTTCTTTAAAATTTTTATTGACTATTATTATGTCATCCAAGTAGGCGAATACATTGGGCTTCAAATCATCAGTTATCACTTTATCCATTAACCGTTGGAAGGTGGCTGGTGCTCCACAAAGCCCGAATGGCATTCTAGTGTATTGCATCAGCCCCTTCCCCGGTACAACAAACGCAGTTTTTGCTTTACTTTCCGCACTAAGGGGGATCTGGTGATAAGCTAGTTTGAGATCTATAGTCGAGATATAATGGGCAGAATTTAACTTATCAAGAATTTCGGCCATGAACGGTATGGGATATGCGTCTTTTACTGTGACGTCATTCAATTTACGAACATCTAGACACTGACGATAAGTGCCGTCCGGCTGTTTTACCATGCAGACTGGATTACACCAGTCCCCATGAGAGGGTTCAATTAATCCCTGCCGTTCAAGATTTCCGGAGTTCCTGATTAAGAATTCGCAAACTTTGGGTGACATTCGATGGTTTTTCTGACGGATCGGCAAATGATCCTCAGTGTTAATGACGTGTTCAACCAATTTAACGGCTGGTAGTTTATCTGGTAAAGGATGTACTAATCTTTTAATTAACGAGTCTAATTCCTCTTGTTCCCTAAGAGAAAGTGTCATAAGGCCTGAACATTCTTCAAGGTTAATTGGTCTGCTAGATTTACAAAACGCGATTCTAATAATCGGTTCTTCCGCTAACCAAAGCCGTTGAACACTTGTGTCAATTACTACGCCAAATTTTGTTAAGAAATCTATCCCTAACACGCATTGATCAGTTAACTCTGGGATAACTTTAATTGTTAAATCGCGAGTCACTCCCGCGATAGTGACAGGCAAGATTGCCTCACCAATGATTGTCTCAATCGTACCATTGGCCAACATTACGTGACCCGATTCAAGTTCATTTATTTTATTACCATTTGATTCAATAATTGATCTACCAATAGAATTCAAGTAAGTTCCAGTCGAGCCAGTGTCAACCAGTGCCTGTACTTCAGTACCACCAATCAACAATTTAATGTATGGTCTCGATTGAGAACCGATTCCACACAGTTTATCAAGGTTAATATAAGATTCGGGGCTCAATATAGAGTCCGAATCTAGAGTTAAGTTATTTTTATTTTTCTCCTGAACACTTACTGTGTCAGTTGAAATTTTACAAGTTACTTCTGAATCGGTTAAACTTGATTCAGATTGATTTACTGGTGGCTCAACCGGAGGCTTACCAAAATCACTATTTTCATCATTTATTTTCATTTCAGATTTATTTGTTAAAGAATTTATTTTATTTTCAATTACTACATTACTTGAATGGGGCGATGGTAATGCTGATTCTACGTTAAGAGTTAAATTCATGTCCGATTTCTTGTTAGTCAGGGTCCTAGGTAACGAACAAGGAGAAGCATCGACCCTAGCGCTGCTCTCCTCAACTAGTTTCCCTGACAGTAATCTGAATTACAGTCATATTTGGTGAATTCCGGTTTACCGCAAATGTGGCAGAATTTTTTCCAAGCTAATTTACAATTATTCCACGAATGGTCGTTAGCTTGACAATTAAAGCACGGAGGTTGTTGAACCGCTTCCCGAAATTCTTTACGCTTAAGTTTAACTTTATCGTTACCTGCCTGGTGAGATTTAGACTTGTTATTTAATTGATTCGGTTTACCCGAGTTATTTTGTTTCTTAAGATTTGACTCTGAAGGGGAGTTTTTGTTTCCTCTCGAGATTTTATTAATTTGTTCAGTCATCGCGCTAAACAGGTTTACTAATTTATCGATTGATGAGTCTGAGTCTTTGGTATTATTCGAAGCTACTGAATTTTCATTACTATTACCCGAAAAGGCAAATTCTGGGAAGAACGAATCTTCCGGTTTTTGAGGCTTTCTCTCAACCGCGAGTGAGCTGTACATACGTTCAACGTCAGACGCAATGAGAGACAACTCTTCTAAATTATTAAATTCGCGACGTTTGATACATTGTTTTAATCTCGGCAACATGTTCATGTAAATTCTATCCAACATTTCCGAACTCGTGACGGCACGGTTAAATTTACAATACAATCCTTGCATGCAGGTGAGATAATTCGCGGTGGATTCACCCGGGCCTTGGATTCTATTTGTCACCTGATCTTCGAGTCGCCATTGATAATTCACGTCACCGAACCGAGCGCGACAGGCAGCTTTACATTGGTCCGAAGAGGACCACTTCAATTTATTTTGCCTATACCATTGAAGCGCGATTCCGTCAAGCAAAAGTACCGCGGCGCGAAGGACTTCTTCACTGGTGACAGAGGAAATTTCCATGACGTCATCGACACGCTCAAGAAATTCCTCAACGCTAACCTTACTATCTCCCGAAAATTTTATACCCCATTTCCGAACGATAGAATCTAGGGGCTTCCTAGATGGGGCCACGATACGTTCACGAGCGAGATTCGAAGCTAAAGAATCTAGCTGGTGATTCTGTAATGGATTTTCATTTGACTGCGCATGATTAAAATTCAATGTCGCGTTATTTGCGCGCTGGTTGCTGATTGGTCTAAAAAAGTTAGAATTATCTTCGTCATTTACATTTATTTCAATATTGTTTACGGGCGAGTCAACATCAACGGTAGCTGAGATACCGCTGGGCTTTGGTTTATTTGAAATTTTCGATTCTAGTTCAATTAAACTTGAACTAGATTCAGCCCGCTCTACTAGCTGGCCAAAACCGGGCCCTTGTCTGGGGCTATCTATCGCCATTTTTGGGCCAGGCTTCGAACTGGCTGGATACTGGCAAAAGGTTTCGCCAGGATTGGACCAGTTAACAGTCGAGACTTTAGGAATAGTCCCAACCGATCGATTTGTAGTCAATGGGGTTCGAAAGGCTGACTTGTCATGTGAAAAATTGTTAATCGGTTGTTTAATTACGTCAGTGTGTAAAGGTGTCAAAAA
Organism: Leptopilina heterotoma; assembly: GCF_015476425.1. Lineage (NCBI taxonomy): Eukaryota > Metazoa > Arthropoda > Insecta > Hymenoptera > Figitidae > Leptopilina > Leptopilina heterotoma. The sequence goes on from NW_025111111.1 coordinate 558,062, forward strand.
CTCTAAACCCGATTGTGTTACGGAGACGTCGCTAGAAGCGCCATCTATTTTCGCGGTCAAATTTTCATAATATTTTGGCAACGAAAAATCAAATTTTGGTTTTTCAATAGTCGATGTCATTACTCCCGGTTTATAAAATTGAAGAAATTCTAAAGGTGGAGCCACTTGAGTGGTTAATCCTAATGGGCCTGGAGTTTCAGAGACTCGTGAATAAGAAACCGAATTTGCTACGGTTGACCCTACTGTTACAAAAGAATGAATCGAACTAGTCGTGGTTATTGTGTGAAAAGGCGAATTCTGGGTACTCAAAACCGTAGTTGAAAAACCTATTGTATTTCCTTCATAAATAGGATTTTTAATTATTTTGTGTACTTGTTCTGATAAATCAGAACCAGTGTTTACAGGGCTTAATTCAAATTGAATTAAATCTGAAGGAAGCCACTCCACCGATCTATCACCGGAGGAAAAACGCAAAAACCGCGAAGCACGATCTCTCAGCGTTTGAGGGGTTCCGTGTGAATTAACCTTAAACGATTCCAAATAATTTTTTATTTGGTCAACTAACCAATTGTCAAATAAATTTGACCCGATATTATTTGGGGAATTCATTTTTAAATTTACTTCTTAGTTAATTCGCGAAATTAATAAAATTTTTCTTTTTATTGGGATTTATGGATAGGAATTGGTTCACGACGTTCTGCCAAAGAGCTTAGACCAATTTTATTACAAGTCAATTTAAGAAAATATTGTTTTCAATTAATTCACTGATGTGATGTCACAAGATTTATTTATTTATTTATTTATTTATTTTTTTTTTTAGTTTATTACAGTGATATTAATTTACGATAAACAAAATAATAAGAAAAAAAAATAATTTTTATCATTTTGAGTTCAAGAAAAATTACAAAAATAAAATTTTTAATCGATACTAAACTCGTTACAAAACTGCAGAGCAGTCGGACCAATTAAGGAAAATTTTCAAGGAATTTTCATTACACAAGAAAATAATCATACGAACAAATATTTCATCATAATAGAAAAACATAATAAACAAATAAATGTCATCTTATCAAATTGTCACCAATAATATTATTAAAAAAATCTGTCCGCGCAAGCGCGGACACATTCTCATCCGCGCTTCGCGCGGGGGCTCGCTTCGCTCGCAAGTTTCAGCGCGCCTCGGGGCGCGCGAATATTGATCGTCGCGCTTCGCGCTCCGGCGATTATTCCACACGTCGCGCTTCGCGCTCCGTGTGTTGTTGCGCGCAAATGGCTCGCTTTGCTTGCGGCGGTCTGCAATTGTTGTGCATTATTTGTGTTCTTGTTCTTGTTTCCTATTATATGTTTCGTAAAACATTTTTTTTTCTTAAAGTTACTACGACTTTAAGGATTACATTCTCATCACATGTTTTTGTTTGCTGATGATTGCGAGATAAAGTGGATTTAAATGTATATTTTTGGTCTTGATGATTTAAATTGTGAAGTTATTTTTAATTATACTAACTCTTAGTAGAAATATTATTTGCAGAAGCAGATAAAATATTCTTAAAGTATTAGTATCAAGGTTTTTGTGTAGTGTAGACCGGAGCGTAATGGCTAACTTTTCACTCTTTGTTGATTTACACGGACATTTTTGTTTTAATTAAGTGTTTATCACCTAGAAAAGTTACTCTAGTACCTCAGCTTTCTTTTAAAAAGTCGAAAGTCCCTATATTACGCTTACTTTTTTTCTACAATGAACGTACACTTCGTCGGTATCGTAGGTATTGCTCTTTCCCGTGTAGAAATTTGTCGTGGCCTTCCTAGAAATAGACTACAGCTAGATAGCATTTGTCGTGGAAAATTATTCTGAATAAACTGTCCTGGCCCCGAAATGTTAATGTACAGTTTTCCCCTTTATTTTCTTCGCTATGAAGACAGTCTAGAATCTGGCTAAAATTTGTCTAGGATACTGAATTGAAAATTCAGTACAAGTTCGTATAGCAGGTTGTCCAAGAATTAGCTGGGCACTGTCTAGGACGCTGACTTAAGAATTTAGTACAAGTTCGTGGAGAAGGTGGCTCTGAGAGTCTACTAAGCTAGCAGACGAAATCAGTTCTTGACGTAGTGCTTGATGAAAAGAAACCAAGAGTCTACAATTGTAACTTATCTTGTTGTGAAGATAAAATCAAATTTATAAATCTAGTGAAAAGTTTTCAGTTTTCCATTTTTGAACAGGGACAGTGTACAAGTTTAAATATATTACAGCGAAAAAAAGATTTATTAGAAAAAGGACATGTGATGTCATCATTAATAGTCTAGATTGTTTTTCATATTATAATGTTCATAATAAGTAATAAAACTTTGGTAATTTTAAGTAAATTTTTTGTGATTGCAACAATATAATATACAATTAATTTTATTATCTGTATACAAGTACGAATCTTTATAGTGAATGTGTTTGTGTTTTAAAGAAAAAATCCAATGTAGCAAAATATGTTACAATTAATTTCAAAAATAATTGTAAGAGGAATTGTGATAATAACAAATACTTTTGTATTACTGTTTTGTTTGTTTAAAAGTTAAACAAACAAAAGAGTAAAGTTGAAAAATATTGTTCTATTATTTATAAACCTAACAATTATTCCCAGTATGTAGAAACTGCTTATTTTAATATCCAGGAACTGGCTAGGAATGATTTATTTTACTAGACAAGGACTAGACAAAATAACTGTACAAAATCTTGACGTTGCTAGTGTTACATCCCTCGTTCAAGCCTGTCCATTTTTCCCATCTAGTTGCTAGATTGAATCTAGCGCAACTGGACAGTTTCTCATACACTTCCACGGTAAATTTCTACACGGGTTATACATAGCGTGTTGCATTAGCCAACACGCCCTAGGGGTACTTAGGAAATATTTTGTAATTTTTATCAATACAGTAAGTGTGAATCAAAAATCTAAAATTGACCCTCAAAAAATGTTTCAAGCTTAAAACGCGATTTTAGTTTCTTTTTTAAAGTTATTTTAAAAAAATTAGAATGAAAAAATGAAAATTTTGAAAAGTTACTTTCATATGTGAAATACAGATTTTCTACTATATTTCTTACAATAGTTATTGAATAATAAATAATCAACCTTTGTAGAAACTTGCAGTACATCAAGTTGTCTTAGGAGTTTATACAGTGAATGTGATATTTACCCATCGTTTTAACAAGCAAAAGTAAAACACCTCCACTAAGCTGAGACAAAAAGTCAAAAATTCGAAAAAAGTTTTTGAAAAAATTAAGTTTTTCAAAAGTTATCGTCGGACAGACAGACAGACAGACGTAATCGACAGACCATGTTTCTTGGATTCAGGGCACCTCAAAACGCAAAGATTTCATAAAATTAGCAAATAGTATATTAAGCAACAAGGTACCGTAAAGGCAGCCTTTAAGTCCCGTGTAACTTACGATATTTTTTATTCCAAAGGCACAAAAGTGGCGATTTAAGATAGCAGACGACAGGGAGTAAAACTCATTCACTTGTTTTACTTCTATGAAAATGGCGGCATTTTTTTTCCATGAGCAAAAATAACGCATAGGACTAGCTGTTTTTTTTGTCCATGGGAAAAAAAGGTCGCCATTTTCATTCAACCTGAGGTATAAAAAGTCAATTTTTCATCAAATCTAATACCTCCTCATGTGATTAGAATGTAAAAAACCATTTCCAACAAGATAGGACCAAAACTTAAAATTTAAAAAAGGGTCAGACCAGACAAACTGCATTCAAAAAATTTCATTGATTTTCTAAAATGTTAAAACTTTTATGAATATATTTTAGTTATAACATTTTAGAAAATCAATAAAACTTTTTTAACCCAGTTAAGCTAGCCTGACCCAAAAACTTAAAAAAAAAAATTAATTTTCTATGAAAAAATGTTGTAGAGGAAAGTTGTTTGTATTTGTCTAATCTAAAGTAATATGAAGTTAAAAATAATGAAATTTGAAAAAATTGAATTTTTAAAATTTTGAAACTACTGTAGTTTGCGTAGTTTTCGACGAAAATGGCTGGCTAACAAACTCGATCTGTATTTTAACACTAACTTTGTGCATACAAAGTTGCAAGTTGATGCAATAAGTTTTTCAAGAGTTATCGTAGGGACACCATTGTGTCTACAGACAGACACGAAGACAGACATACAGACAGACACTTTTTTTAGACCATGTTTTTCGGACTCAGGGGACCTTAAAACGTCGAGATTTCATGAAATTAGCGAAAGTCAATTTTCGACCAAAACTAATACTTTCTCATATGATGAGAATGTAAAAATTTAATAAAATTTTTAACAAACTTTTCACAATTCAATGATTTTCAATATTTATACTATTTTCTTAAAATTTTCATACAGAATTCAGTTATTTTAAAAAAAATTTTCATGAATAATAAAAGTTTTTCAGGAATTCAATTACTTAAATTAGAATTTGCGTAAAACTAGTCAAAAGAAATCAATTATTTAAAAATTTTTATAAAATTCTTCTCAAGAATGACATTACTTTTATAAATATTAAAATTAATTGGTGAAATTCAAGTTATTAACAGGATAAGAAAAAAGTAAATATTTTTGATGAAAATTAGGAAAAGTCAGGAATAAAAAATACAAATTATAAAAATAATTATTTAAAATTAATAACTGATAATAATATAATAATAATTTTATACTTGGGGAATCTAGAAGTAACAATAAAAATGAATTAAAATAAATTTGATCAAATATCTTTTAACAATATTATATTAAAATAATATATAATATTAAATTATGGACACCAACCTTTAGACTAAATTATAAAATTATTTATTTAAATAAAAATTTAATTCAATATAATAAATTGTATATAGAATTAAATATTGAGAACAGGAAAAAAATAAAAAATGCCAATAACCCACAAAAATTAAATTTCAAAACAAACAAATGAATGCAGAAAATTTGCTAACGGAAAGGAAACTTACGATTATTATAATGTATTTATATTTATAAATATTATTTTTAACTGAAATGTTTTGACATTTTTTTAAATAACTGAACTTCTCATAAAAATTAGTTAAAAATTATCTCAAATATGCTATGAGTAGTTTTTCCAGGGTTGTGGGAGAAGGAAAAATTCTGTAAGCAAGGGTCAAGCAGTATTTAATAAATTCAGGGTTGCCACGCAACCTGGAAACCTGGAAATGTCAGGGAATTTTATAAACCTTGAAAAAACCTGGAAAAGTCAGGGAACTTTGATTGGAATTCTGGAAAATTATTGTTTTCGAAAGTTATTGTGCTTATTCTTGAAATCTAATTTTTCTTTAACTCAATTTTTTTAATTAAAATTTCTTAATTCAATTTTAAAAGAGTTGCCTTTATAATTTTTCTTCGCAATAATTCAATTATTTTCACAAATAATAAAAAAATTTATATATTTACAATTATTTTCATAAATAATAAAATTCATCGCAAAATTTCAATTATTTTTTATACACTTTTACAGGAATTGCTCGCGAAATGTAGGTATAATTATTCTTAAACAATTTATTAAAATTCATCAAAGAAATTCAATTATTTTCAAAAGTAATTAAATTCTTTGCAGAAATTCAATTATAGTCGAAAGTTTAAAAAATTTATCGTCAAAATTTCAATTATCTTTATAAATATTAAAATTTTTCTCCAAAATTCAATTATGTTCAAAAATTTTAATGAAAAATTCTTTTTTAACAAATTCAATTCTTTTTCAAAAATTCTCCCCCAGGCAATGATTTTCAATATCTACTATTTTAATAAAATTTTCCAAAAGAAATGAATTATTTTAAAATTTTTTTATAAATTTTTTCGCAATAATTCTATTATTTTCAAAAATATTCAATTTATGTTTACAGAGATTCAATTATTTTTATTAATATGTAATCCAATTTTTTACAGGGATTCAATTATTGTTTTCATAGATAATAAAACTCATTAAAGAATTTCAATTATTTTTGAAAGAATTTTAATCGAATTCCTCGAAAAATGTAACTATTCTTAAAATTTTATTAAAATTCGTCAAAAGAATTCAATTGTTTAAAAATTTGTTAATAAAATTCTTTATGAGAATTCAATATTGAGAAACATTCAATTATTCAATAAATTATTTATTTTTGTTAAAAGAATTAGGTATTTAAAAAGAAATATTATTAAAAAATTCGTTTCAAAAATTCAATTATATTCAAAAATAATAAAATTTTTAGCAGAAATTCAGTTATGGTAAAAAATTTAAAAAAAGTTATAGCAATATTTCAATTGTTTATAAAAAAATTTTAATAAAATTCTTGCCAAAATTTCAATTATTTTCAAGAACTTTTCTCAATTCAATCAAATTATTAATCAAATTCAATTATTTTTAATAAATTTGTAATCTAATTTCTCGAAAAATAAAATTATTCTTAAAAATTTTTAATTTTTGTTACATTTTTGCATTAACAAAATATTACAAAATTTATTAAAAAAATTAATAGTTCAAAAGCAGCATGCAAAAAAGTAATATCATTTACAATAATTACACAAAATTGTTCACTTTTTTAAATAAAAACATGATTGTAAATTTAAAAGTTCAATATTTTTAATAACAATAAATTATAAAAAATGTTTTTTTAAAATGTTTGTTTTATTGTAAACTACATGTTTTTACATAATTTAGAACATTTTAGAAAATCAATAAAATTTTTTTAACCCAGTTAATATGGCCTGGCCCAAAAACTTAAAAAAAAAAAAAAATTTCTATGAAAAAATGTTGTAGAGAAAAGTTGTTTGTATTTGTCTAATCTAAAGTAATATGAAGTTAAAAATAATGAAATTTGAAAAAATTGAATTTTCAAAATTTTGAAACTACTGTAGTTTGCGTAGTTTTCGACGAAAATGGCTGGCTAACGAACTCGATCTGTATTTTAACACTAACTTTGTGCATACAAAGTTGCAAGTTGATGCAATAAGTTTTTCAAGAGTTATCGTAGGGACACCATTGTATCTACAGACAGACACGAAGACAGACATACGGACAGACACTTTTTTTAGACCATGTTTTTCGGACTCAGGGGACCCCAAAACGTCGAGATTTCATGAAATTAGCGAAAGTCAATTTTCGACCAAAACTAATACTTTCTCATATGATGAGAATGTAATAAAAAATTAGTTTTTTGCAAATAAGTCGAAAAGTTTTAAGTTTAGTGAAAAGTTGTCAACAGCAAAGTTGTAGCTGATGGTAAGACGAGAAAAAAAGTCTCTGGCAGCAAGCTCCCATAGGCAATAGTTTTGGAGATAATTGAGTCGGAATATGGATTTTTTGTTAAAAAAATGATAAAAAATATATATATACGGTGGTTTTTCCGGAAATTACTAGTTTTTAGTTAATGTGAGCATTTTTTGAGTACAATGGGGTGAGAATATGTGGAAATTAATGTAATAATTTTTTTCTCTTTGAGAAATTTTGATTTTTAGCTTTATTTTAGAATTTTTGAGTATTTTTTTACTATTTAAGAGCCTATAACTTAGAAATTTGACTTTCTATGAAAAAATGTTGTAGAGAAAAGTTGTTTGTATTTGTCTAATCTAAAGTAATATGAAGTTAAAAATAATGAAATTTGAAAAAATTGAATTTTCAAAATTTTGAAACTACTGTAGTTTGCGTAGTTTTCGACGAAAATGGCTGGCTAACGAACTCGATCTGTATTTTAACACTAACTTTGTGCATACAAAGTTGCAAGTTGATGCAATAAGTTTTTCAAGAGTTATCGTAGGGACACCATTGTGTCTACAGACAGACACGAAGACAGACATACGGACAGACACTTTTTTTAGACCATGTTTTTCGGACTCAGGGGACCCCAAAACGTTGAGATTTTATGAAATTAGCGAAAGTTAATTTTCGACCAAAACTAATACTTTCTCATATGATGAGAATGTAATAAAAAATTAGTTTTTTGCAAATAAGTCGAAAAGTTTTAAGTTTAGTGAAAAGTTGTCAACAGCAAAGTTGTAGCTGATGGTAAGACGAGAAAAAAAATCTCTGGTAGCAAAATCGCATATGCAAGAACGTCGGAGATAATGAAGTCGGAATATTGATTTTTTATCAAAAAAGTGCACAAAAAATATATATAGAGAGTGATTTTCCTGGAAATTACGAGTTTTTTGTGTTCAAGTATGTTTTTCAAGTATTTTAGGGTGAGAATATGTCAAAATCAATTGACTGATTTTTATTCCTTTAAAAAAATTCGATTTTTAGTGTTATTTTAGGATTTTTTAAGTTTTTTTGACCATTTAAGAGACTATAACTTCGAAAATTGAGTTTTTATGAAAAAATGTTATAGAGAAAAGTTGTTTGAATTTTTCTAATCTAAAATAAAATAAAGTTAAAAATTCTGAAATTTGAAAAAATTAATTTTTTAAAATTTTGAAACTACCGTAGTTTTTGTAGTTTTTAACGAAAATGGCTGGTTAAGGAACTTAGCCTTCATTTTTACACCAAGTTTAAGTGTGTTGAATTTAAAAACGATCCGATAAGTTTTTCAAGAGTTATCGTGGGAACAACATATTACCGTCTACAGACGGACAGACAGACAGACAGACCCACAGACAGACGCACTCGCCGGACTATGTTTTTCGGACTCAGGGCACCTCAAAACGTAAAGATTTCATAAAATTAGCAAAAGTCAAAATTCGACCAAAACTAATACCTTCTCATGTGATGAGAATGTAAAAAATTTAGTTTTTTGACAGTTTTTAAAAAATAACTCGAAAAGTTTTGCGTTGGGCAAAAAGTTGTCAACAGCAAAGTTGTAGCTGATGCAAAGCCGAGAAAAAAAGTCTCTAGTAGCAAAATCGCATATGCAAGAACGTCGGAGATAATGAAGTCGGAATATTGATTTTTTATCAAAAAAGTGCACAAAAAATATATATAGAGAGTGATTTTTCTGGAAATTACGAGTTTTTTGTGTTCAAGTATGTTTTTCAAGTATTTTAGGGTAAGAATATGTCAAAATCAATTGACTGATTTTTATTCCTTTAAAAAAATTCGATTTTTAGTGCTATTTTAGGATTTTTTAAGTTTTTTTGACCATTTAAGAGACTATAACTTCGAAAATTGAGTTTTTATGAAAAAATGTTATAGAGAAAAGTTGTTTGTATTTTTCTAATCTAAAATAAAATAAAGTTAAAAATTCTGAAATTTGAAAAATTGATTTTTCAAAATTTTGAAACTACCGTAGTTTTTGTAGTTTTTAACGAAAATGGCTGGTTAACGAACTAAGCCTTCATTTTTACACCAAGTTTAAGTGTGTTGAATTTAAAAACGATCCGATAAGTTTTTCAAGAGTTATCGTGGGATCAACATATTACCGTCTACAGACGGACAGACAGACAGACAGACACACAGACAGACGCACTCGCCGGACTATGTTTTTCGGACTCAGGGTACCTCAAAACGTAAAGATTTTATAAAATTAGCAAAAGTCAAAATTCGACCAAAACTAATACCTTCTCATGTGATGAGAATGTAAAAAATTTAGTTTTTTGACAGTTTTTAAAAAATAACTCGAAAAGTTTTGCGTTGGGCAAAAAGTTGTCAACAGCAAAGTTGTAGCTGATGCAAAGCCGAGAAAAAAAGTCTCTGGTAGCAAAATCGCATATGCAAGAACGTCGGAGATAATGAAGTCGGAATATTGATTTTTTATCAAAAAAGTGCACAAAAAATATATATAGAGAGTGATTTTTCTGGAAATTACGAGTTTTTTGTGTTCAAGTATGTTTTTCAAGTATTTTAGGGTGAGAATATGTCAAAATCAATTGACTGATTTTTATTCCTTTAAAAAAATTCGATTTTTAGTGTTATTTTAGGATTTTTAAGTTTTTTTGACCATTTAAGAGACTATAACTTCGAAAATTGAGTTTTTATGAAAAAATGTTATAGAGAAAAGTTGTTTGTATTTTTCTAATCTAAAATAAAATAAAGTTAAAAATTCTGAAATTTGAAAAAATTAATTTTTCAAAATTTTGAAACTACCGTAGTTTTTGTAGTTTTTAACGAAAATGGCTGGTTAACATACTTAGCCTTCATTTTTACACCAAGTTTAAGTGTGTTGAATTTAAAAACGATCCGATAAGTTTTTCAAGAGTTATCGTGGGAACAACATATTACCGTCTACAGACGGACAGACAGACAGACAGACAGACAGACACACAGACAGATGCACTCGCCGGACTATGTTTTTCGGACTCAGGGCACCTCAAAACGTAAAGATTTCATAAAATTAGCAAAAGTCAAAATTCGACCAAAACTAATACCTTCTCATGTGATGAGAATGTAAAAAATTTAGTTTTTTGACAGTTTTTAAAAAATAACTCGAAAAGTTTTGCGTTGGGCAAAAAGTTGTCAACAGCAAAGTTGTAGCTGATGCAAAGCTGAGAAAAAAAGTCTCTGGTAGCAAAATCGCATATGCAAGAACGTCGGAGATAATGAAGTCGGAATATTGATTTTTTATCAAAAAAGTGCACAAAAAATATATATAGAGAGTGATTTTTCTGGAAATTACGAGTTTTTTGTTTTCAAGTATGTTTTTTAAGTATTTTAGGGTGAGAATATGTCAAAATCAATTGACTGATTTTTATTCCTTTAAAAAAATTCGATTTTTAGTGTTATTTTAGGATTTTTAAGTTTTTTTGACCATTTAAGAGACTATAACTTCGAAAATTGAGTTTTTATGAAAAAATGTTATAGAGAAAAGTTGTTTGTATTTTTCTAATCTAAAATAAAATAAAGTTAAAAATTCTGAAATTTGAAAAAATTGATTTTTCAAAATTTTGAAACTACCGTAGTTTTTGTAGTTTTTAACGAAAATGGCTGGTTAACATACTTAGCCTTCATTTTTACACCAAGTTTAAGTGTGTTGAATTTAAAAACGATCCGATAAGTTTTTCAAGAGTTATCGTGGGAACAACATATTACCGTCTACAGACGTACAGACAGACAGACAGACAGACAGACAGACACACAGACAGACGCACTCACCGGACTATGTTTTTCGGACTCAGGGCACCTCAAAACGTAAAGATTTCATAAAATTAGCAAAAGTCAAAATTCGACCAAAACTAATACCTTCTCATGTGATGAGAATGTAAAAAATTTAGTTTTTTGACAGTTTTTAAAAAATAACTCGAAAAGTTTTGCGTTGGGCAAAAAGTTGTCAACAGCAAAGTTGTAGCTGATGCAAAGCCGAGAAAAAAAGTCTCTGGTAGCAAAATCGCATATGCAAGAACGTCGGAGATAATGAAGTCGGAATATTGATTTTTTATCAAAACTAGCGCCTCCGTCGACCGCTACGCGGTCGACTACGTTGCTTCCACTTTCCATTTAACACGTAATTATTCTTTAAAATTTTTAACATGTAATTTGCTTTTTCATGTTATTCCTACCTTTAAATTATGATTTTGTTGTGATAAAAAAATGTAAAAACAACAAATTTCATTTGTTTAAATAAATTTTAAAACAAAATGTTTGTGTCAAAATTCAAAAATTATTATATTTGTTCAAAAATAATAAAACATTAAAATATCACTTCGAACGAAAACTGGTTTATAAACAATAATAAAAAAACTGTTACCCTACGTTTTTTTTTAATTTTTACTTATTCTTCAGCAAATAAATGTTTATTTATTATTTATACGTATAATATATATGGTTATTTTGTTATATTTTTAGTCGGTCACAACAACAACAGAAATTTGTTTTGTTCCGATTAAGTAACCAAGTTAGTGAGGTTACATTTGTTTACAAAGTGCATACCTCGTACATTTAGCACTAACCAGAAATACTACAACATAACACATTCAACACATTATTTTTCCATTGTAGACGCAGCCCAAAAATTACAAAATTAAAAAACATTTAATATACTTTTATTTATATTATAATAATAAAAAACAATTATTTGCCGAAAAGAAAATAAGATTCCAAAAGAAAACAAACAGTGGCCATCTTTCTATCTTGGTTTGACGTCATCCTGCATTTCACGCGTGCGTAGTCTTTTTTAAGAAAGTTCTGTGATGACGTAATATCGATATATCTCTAAAGTTTCGAGAGAATTCGAGTTTCAACAGAAATAGAGTTTCGAGCTAGTTCTTCGATTTTTCTCGAACTTTCTTTTTTAGGAAAGGAAAGTGCACAAAAAATATATATAGAGAGTGATTTTTCTGGAAATTACGAGTTTTTTGTGTTCAAGTATGTTTTTCAAGTATTTTAGGGTGAGAATATGTCAAAATCAATTGACTGATTTTTATTCCTTTAAAAAAATTCGATTTTTAGTGTTATTTTAGGATTTTTTAAGTTTTTTTGACCATTTAAGAGACTATAACTTCGAAAATTGAGTTTTTATGAAAAAATGTTATAGAGAAAAGTTGTTTGTATTTTTCTAATCTAAAATAAAATAAAGTTAAAAATTCTGAAATTAGAAAAAATTGATTTTTCAAAATTTTGAAACTACCGTAGTTTTTGTAGTTTTTTAACGAAAATGGCTGGTTAACGAACTTAGCCTTCATTTTTACACCAAGTTTAAGTGTGTTGAATTTAAAAACGATCCCATAAGTTTTTCAAGAGTTATCGTGGGAACAACATATTACCGTCTACAGACGGACAGACAGACAGACAGACAGACAGACAGACAGACAGACAGACACACAGACACACAGACAGACGCACTCGCCGGACTATGTTTTTCGGACTCAGGGCACCTCAAAACGTAAAGATTTCATAAAATTAGCAAAAGTCAAAATTCGACCAAAACTAATACCTTCTCATGTGATGAGAATGTAAAAAAATAATTTTTATTTTTATTTATTTATCCATATTTAAGTTCAATTTTATTTAAATTATCAATTTATTTATTTCAGAAATTTTATTTATTGAAAGAATAAATTTTCTTTCAACTGTGATTCTCAATTTTGTAATCATTCAGTGAATTTACCAAGAATTGATATTATACACGGGGCCATGTTGTTGGCCTAGTGACGCACTAATTTTTGTTTACTCGATTTGTCCTTGACGGACAATTTTTAATTTTCGAATTTTGACCAAGAAATATTTTTCACAATTATTTATTTTTCTGTTTTTTAGATTTATTTTATTTTGTTTAATTTCAAAATATCAATTCTTAGCTTTAACATTTGAATTTATTTTTCACGATTCGAAATTTTACTTTGTTTCACGAATATCATGGTGATTTCCTCGCGCGCGCTACGTTGGTCGCCATTTATAACGGGTGTCTTACTATTTTTTTATATTTGAGAAATTACTCTTAATTTTGTTACTCTAAATGAAGCTATTTTATTTCAAGAATTTATTTATGTTTACTTCAGGATCAACTAATTAAATAAAACACACGTTACTTTGTTGTTTTGAATTTATGCCCGAACGCCAGAGATATTTTATGGAAAAATATTCAAACCTATTATTTTAATTAATTTTATGCTAGCTCAATCTTTTCAAGGAGAGCGCGGGGTAAGAGAAATCACCAGTTAGTTTGTTTTAGTTTTTGATTTAATCACAAGAAATTACAGGTCCAGACGGGACCTGTTTAAAAGTTACAAAAATGACATGTCGTGAAACAAAGAAAATTGACAAGTTTATTTTTGATCGAATATTCCGTCAGGAGACAACACATTATTACTTTTGAGACTCACCGGAGATGCGCCGACGCCCCCGCATTGTTCCTCGGCTCATCCCAGGGAAGTAGGCACAACTTATTAAACTTTTTATTTTAATTATTACAAAAACGGTCTACTGTGACCTGTCATTAAACGACGCCAAATTGAGAATGAATTAAATGGCCGACGGGGACGCCGAAGCAGACGCGCATCTCTGCTTCGTGGTGAGTCTCACGCGCACTTGATACAAAGATTTTCGGTAGGTAATCGATGCGCGACAGTAAGTAATTCAGGTCATTTATCGACCGTCAAAAAAAGGAGTTCATGAAAGTTCGTTTAGTCTCCGCGAGGGGCACTGCGCGACGACGTCCGGTTCACAAGATGGCTGCAGTTAGTGTTTTGACAGCTGATGTCCTCGTCGATGGACTTTCGCTTTTTTGTCACTTCGTGTGACCCGTAATGATTACAAGTAAAAACATTACTTGTTGGAATACGAAGCAATCTCTCGGCAGTGATCCCGAAGATTGAAAATCCGGATCTCGCGATGACAGTGGACATGAAATGATAAATCGAGTATCACCTTCTTATGTTTAATAGCAATAGTGTTGAGCAGCGATCTGACGGTTCGCTAATTTTCAGGTTTAAATAACAATATTTTAAGAGAAACTAAATTTTACAATGGTGGAAAAAATTTTAAAGTAAGTTTTCTCAGAAGGAGAAAATGATTGTTGATTCTCAGTTTGACGTGAATCAATAAAATTTAAAGTCTATTATTTAAGGAATATTAATTTGTACGCGGCAAATAAAATGCCGCGTTACAACATATAATAAATTATAAATTAACCAATAATATGTATACTAGAAAATATTAAATTAGGAAACTCAAACATTATTAGAGGAAAATAAGTAACAATTAAGTAAAATATTATATATGTATTTCTTCATATAAACAAAATTACTTTATTATAAAAAAACATTTGAAATATTACATTAAACATATTATAATTATGATTTATATACGTGCACTCAGAAAAAAGTTTATTCGAAACAACAAACTGAAAACTTCACAAAACCTTTTTGTAAATATTCTTCTCACTGGTACAAATTAAATATGCAGTAAGTCAATGAACACAATGTATTTAATATTTATTTAACCGACACTTATAATTTTTACATTCTCATCATGTGAGAAGGTATTAGTTTTATGCAAATTTTGACTTTTGCTAATTTTATGAAATCTTTACGTTTTGGGGTCCCATGAACCCAAAAAACATGGTTTGGCGATGGTGTCTGTCCGTATGTATGTCGGTCTGTCTGTAGACACAAAATGTTGTTCCGATGATAACTTTTGAAAAACTTATCCGATCGTTTTTAAATTTAACGCACTTAAAGTTAGTAAAAAAATGAAGGCTAAGTTCGTTAACCAGCCATTTTCGTTGAAAAATACTAAAACTACAGTACTTTCAAAATTTTGAAAACTCAATTTTTTCAAATTTTCAAATTTTTAACTTTATATTATTTTAGGTTAGGAAAATACAAACAACTTTTCTCTACAAAATTTTTTGATAAAAACTCAAATTTCGGAGTTATAAGTTCTTAAATGGTCAAAAAAACTCAAAAATCCCAAAATAACGCTAAAAATCAAAATTTTTCCAAAGAAATAAAAGTAAGTTTAACTGTTTTCACATAATCTCACCCGAATACACCCAAAAACTATATTTATAAACATAACACTCTCAATTTCTCGAAAAACCACTGTGTATATATATATATATATTATTATTATTTTTTTGGCAAAAAATCGATATTCTGACTTAATTATCTCGGAATCTATTTCATATGGAAACTTGCTACTAGAGACTTTTTTTCTCGTCTCATTCTCAGCTACAACTTTGCTGTAGACACCATTTCGCCAAACCCTATACTTTTCAAGTTATTTTCAAAAAAAGTATTTTTTATTACATTCTCATCATGTGAGAAGGTATTAGTTTTATGCAAATTTTGACTTTTGCTAATTTTATGAAATCTTTACGTTTTGGGTCCCCTGAACCCAAAAAACATGGTTTGCGATGGAGTCTGTCTGTATGTCTGTCTGTCTGTCTGTAGACAAAAAATGTTGTTCCCATGATAACTTTTGAAAAACTTATCCGATCGTTTTTAAATTTAACGCACTTAAAGTTAGTGAAAAAATGAAGGCTAATTTCGTTAACCAGCCATTTTCGTTGAAAAATACCAAAACTACAGTACTTTCAAAATTTAGAAACTCAATTTTTTCAAATTTTCAAATTTTTAACTTTATATTATTTTAGGTTAGGAAAATACAAACAACTTTTCTCTACAAAATTTTTTGATAAAAACTCAAATTTCGGAGTTATAGGTTCTTAAATGGTCAAAAAAACTCAAAAATCCCAAAATAACGCTAAAAATCAAAATTTTTCCAAAGAAATAAAAGTAAGTTTAACTGTTTTCACATAATCTCACCCGAATACACCCAAAAACTATATTTATAAACATAAAACTCTCAATTTCTCGAAAAACCACTGTATATATATATATATATATATATATATATATATATATATATATATTATTATTTTTTTGGCAAAAAATCGATATTCTGACTCAATTATCTCGGAATCTATTTCATATGGAAACTTGCTACTAGAGACTTTTTTTCTCGTCTCATTCTCAGCTACAACTTTGCTGTAGACACCATTTCGCCAAACTCTATACTTTTCAAGTTATTTTCAAAAAAAGTATTTTTTATTACATTCTTATCATGTGAGAAGGTATTAGTTTTATGCAAATTTTGACTTTTGCTAATTTTATGAAATCTTTACGTTTTGGAGTCCCCTGAACCCAAAAAACATGGTTTGGCGATGGTGTCTGTCCGTATGTCTGTCTGTCTGTCTGTAGACACAAAATGTTGTTCGCATGATAACTTTTGAAAAACTTATCCGATCGTTTTTAAATTTAACGCACTTAAAGTTGGTGCAAAAATGAAGGCTAAGTTCGTTAACTAGCTATTTTCGTCAGAAACTACTTTTTTTTAAGTTTTTGGGTCATTTAGCTTAGGGAGCGTTCACAAATGATGTCACGTTTTTGGGGTACTCGAATTTTTCGAGTACTTGAAGTCACTCAAGTACTCGAAAATGTCGAGTTCTTGATACATCAAGCCGGCTTAGCTCGGCTCGAAAAAACTTCGGCTTGGCTCGGATCGACATTTCGAGCTTTTTGCACATCTCTACCAAAAATATACATTTTAATCCACTTAATCTCGCAATCATCAGCAAAGAAAAACATGTGATGAGAATGTTATCCTTAAAGTCGTAGTAACTTTGAGAAAAAAATGTTTTATTAAACATATAATAGGAAATAATAACCCCGAGGCGCGCTGAAACTTGCGAGCGAAGCGAGCCCCCGCGCGAAGCGCGGATGAGAATGTGTCCGCGCTTGCGCGGACAGATTTTTTTTCTTTGATTTACCGATTTAACAAATAAATTTGACGCGAACGCGGACTGTAGACAAGTGAGATCGCCATTTTTAAATTCACACATGTACTTTTTGACAAAAGCAAATATGTTTGTTTGACTCAAATAAAATGATTTGGTTGAATCAAACAAATTTGTGTGTTGTGTCGAACAAACTGTATTTAACTAAACAATAATCTCTATTCAAAACACAAATTTGGTTAAATGAAACAAACAACTTCAAATAAAAAATTTCTTTCCAATAACCAAACAAATTTTACGTATTTATTAAAATAAACCAAATTTTTATTTAAATCAACAAAATTGTTTTATCGTGACAAATAAAATAGGTTAATTAAACAGTTTGGTTAAGTGAAATAAACTTTTTCTCTGAGTGTAAATAGCGCTTCCAAAAATCGCCCTTGACGTTGTTTTAGAATTTTTACTTTAAAAATGTAGAAAATCAAAATTTTGAACCCGCCATATTGGATCGAAAATTTGGAAAAATTAATTTCTGATATCAGATTCATGATGAACGATCGAAAATAGCCCCGAGTAAGTAATTTTTTTGAATTTTTGACAACACTTATGTGTTAAAACCTTGGATATATTGTGGTGCATTTTTATGACCCACATTAATCATCCGCCATTTTAAAAATTTTTCAAAATTAAATTTTTGGCAAAGTGCTATCTTATAGTGCAGCTAAAAATGAAGGCAAATGTGACCTGGAGAATTTTTTGCATGAAAATTAAAAAAGTTATGAATTATTTTTAAAAAGTGCATTTTTCCTATGTATTTTTAATGGGAAATTTCGATGGATCTCTGGCACGTGTTAATATTAATCAATCGGCTTCAAATTTTCGGAAATTTTTTTTTATTTTATTGGAACTAAACTGGGGGGTGGCGTAAACAAAATTCGAAAGTCGCATTTTTACGGACACGCTATTGTGCACGTTTGTACGCTCGCTTCATATTCCGCCTCGCTACAGACTTTAATTCCGCGGTACGCGCTCCCACTAAAGTCGCAATATCTCGAGAACTATTAGAGTCTCCATAAATTTTTTTTTATGAAATGAAAGGTGAAATTACAAGGAATCGATATTTACTTATTAGAAAATTCAAAAATTAGGCCAACTGAACTAAAAATTAATTCAAAAAATTTTATTGACTTTTTTTTGACAAATTTTGAAAATTTTTTTTTGTTCATAATATCAAATTAAACTACGTATTTTTAACTATATCACCTGTAAATTTTATTAAAATCGATCAAAAAGTTTCAGAGTTATTAATTTTTGAAAAAAACGCAACACTCATTTTCAGTATGGCGTAGCGGCCGCCATTTTGAAAATTTTTCAAAATCCTGTTAGGGTTAAATTTAATTCATATAAGACTTCTATTTCCCAAGGTTTCGAAGAAATCGGAAGACCACTTGCAAATCGCTTTTTTTCTGACGGAGTCTTACCCTTTTGCATCTCAAATTTTTTTTAAACATTTTTTTTCTTTTAGTACTCTTTAAAATGAGCTACTTTAATTTTTTTCAAATTTTTTTATAAAGCGGTTCAGGAGTTACAGATTTTTGAAAAATGACGTTTTTTACGTAAATATTTTTTTTAAATGCTTATAACTCGGTCAAAAATTGATCAAATTGGACGTTTTTATAATGAAAAGTTTTGTTTTCTAGCGTAGTTTTTAATAAAAATATTTTTAAAAAAATTTTTAATAATTTACGAAAAGATTTTAAAATTTTTAAAATAAAAATTCATTTTTAACAATGTATGTATCAATCAATTTTTTTCAACATTTTTTGTAAGAAACTAGCACTAAATTAACAATTTTTAAGCCTTGTCCGATCGTGGTTCAGGAATTTAAAAAAAATAATTATCTCTCCCTCCTTTTGACCTAGATCAAAAATTTTTTTTGCAAAATTTGCAAGAAAGAATGAGTAAACAAATGGCGTCTATCCCAAATTGTTAAAGTAAAACTTGTTGATACAGTGATCATTTGTTTATAAGCAAAAAATTACCCCCCCCCCCTAAAAAACCAGTTGTTTTGCAAAAATTCAATTTGCCACGAATTGTGATTGAGAGATTGGCATTTCATGAAGAGAACCCAACAAAAAACTGATTTTCATCCAGCTAAAAATGTAGAAATTTCGTTGAGAAAAACCATGTTTTTAGTTAACAAATGGAATTTTTCATAAAATATTTATCCGATTAGCTTCAAATTTTGCATACATATTAAGGGCCCTGAGAGGCATATTTATGGAGAATACCGAAAGAATTTGTTAACTTTTGTTTAAATTATTAAACAATTAAGAAATTGTCATTTTTAGTGGTTTAAATTTATTTGAAAGTAAACAAATAAGCCAATAAACATATGACCCATAATTTTACAGGTATTTCTGAGCTCTATAACTTTTAGTAACAACCTTTTTCCATATAATTTCATAGGAAAGAACAGTCATCAAAAAACTGTTTTTCGGCACTTTCAAAAATGTTTATAACGTGCAGCCTGTAAAATCTAGAGTGGGAAACATATACACATTCATACTACCACCCCACACTATATGAATCCACAGTTAGAATTCAGGTATCAAATTTGGCAAAAAATGACCACTTTTTTCACAGGGCGACTGGACTAAAAAAGAATATTTTAGAATTATTTTTAACATTTTGGAAAAAACATTTATATTAAAAAATTTTAATTGAAATTTATTAAAAAATTAATTTGTTTTTTTAAATTAGGTATACAAAAACTCTTTTAATGAATTCAATTATTTTCGAAAAATTACATTACAATATTTTTAAAAACTAATTAGCATGATTGTTTTATAATAATTATTTTAGATTCAATTATTTTCAAAAACAATTAAAATTTGATAAAATCTTTTAAAAATAATAGAATTACACAGCCACACATATAAAATAAAGTTTCTTGATCTGGGGTCGAGACAAATGTATTCCGATGTATTTCGATGCGCTGAATCTGAATCCGCCATCAGAATTTGGCCAGTGGGTCCTGGTTTCGCCCTAAACTCAAAAAATACCCTAACATCGTTAAAATGGTCACTTTTGATTTATCAAAATTGAATCAAATTGAAACTAACCGCATATTGATAATTTTCTCAGATTCCTCAATTTAAATAAACTATTCTATAAACTTTTCAATTAAAAATTCATATAAAACATTAAATATATCGAACCTAACCTCAAA
This sequence comes from Leptopilina heterotoma, assembly GCF_015476425.1. NCBI lineage: Eukaryota > Metazoa > Arthropoda > Insecta > Hymenoptera > Figitidae > Leptopilina > Leptopilina heterotoma. The sequence continues at coordinate 578,411 of NW_025111111.1, forward strand.
AACACATCTAAGATTCCAAACAAACAAATTATACCATACACAGCGCAATAAAAATTATGTAAACTCATAAAAGTTACAACTTAGGTGTTTTTATGATTGCTGATTGCGAATCCGGTGTTAGTTTATCAAAATTCAAAATGGCGGATCTAATATGGCGAACAATATAATTCAAATTTGTTTGGATTGGCTTAAAAATCGGTACTCGGGGGTTTTCGGGGTCGCTGATGACGAATCCCATGTCTTTTTTTCTATTTTTTGACTTTTTTCTGGTGAATTCACACACAGGACATGCTAACAAACAAAACGACATATTATTTTTTAAAATCGGTTCAGTAGATTCAGAGATAAAGTGTCCGCAATTTGAAAAAACTTTATTTTGAGAAAAACGCGTTTAAACTTTATATGTATCGTTAGAGGCCATCCATAAATTACCTAAAATTCTTTTGCAAATTAAAACCCCTCCACTTTTTTTATTTTAGACACTGTTACATACATTAGCACTAATGTTTCTACTGGTCGTAACAAAAAGCTGGACCCCACCATCCCCTTAAAGACTTGCTTAATTTGTCAATGGCTCTTTATATTTATTGAATAATTTTTTAAAAATTTACATTTATTTTTTACAATTGGTTATGAATACTTTAGGAGGTGTTTTCTGAAGTCATAAGAAGTTTAAAAATACAATAAAAAAAATAAAATTTTTTAAAATTCTAAAGTGTAGTAGTACCTTAAAGTAAATATTTTAATGAAAAACACATTCTAATTAATAATAATTTCCTTGACACTCTGATACAATGAAAATATCCTATGGCCGGTTCGCCCTACAGACTCATTTTAAGAATAAATATTAAAAAAAATCTCTTTGCAAATTCATCAAAGTTTGTGGTGGTAAATATTCCTGAGGTGTGTACCTTCAAAACTTAAGACCTAATATTTGGAAATATTACACGATTTCCTAAGAATTTCCTTAAGAAAAAGTTCGTAAAAGTGTAGAAAATAACTTAAAAAACTTCTGCTCCCAGCGTTGCACAAACAAAAGTAAAAAATGTCAAATTGAAAAAATAAGGTATACTACACATGGTTGTTTCAAATTTCTAAATAGCACTTTTGACAATTTCGCCATTTCGGAGATATTGACACCTGGCCGATTTATCCCACTCTCCCCTACTGAAAATATCGCATTTTAAAAAATTAGATGCTAATTTTCATTAATTTGAAAGATTTGTTTATAAGTCGAAAAAAGTACCAATTTTCTTACATTTCCTGAAAAAAAATTTTTATTGACATGTCCCTGACTTTACTGACAAAAATTTTGTTTCCCTGACTATGGTGTTAAAATAACAATATAATAATTATAAAAAAATAAATAAAGTGTTTAATTAAATTATAGTGTTTATTTATTTTTTTAATCATTAACGATTTTTGTAATTTCTTGCTCTGAAATATGTTCAAAAATAAGCTTTATTACTTTTTAACATGCAGGAGTAAAATTAAAGAAAATAATTATTTTTTAAAAGTGCAATGTCCACGTGGACAAGTGTAAAGGGGGAGGGGTTGTCCACGATTGTCCACAACCAATGGAGGGAGGGGTCAAAAATTGATGAAAAATTGTCCATTTGGATTATGGAACAATGATAAAATTTATATTCCTCACTCATACCTTGTTCTCGATCTCCCTCTCTTTCACTCCTTAATCTATCTGTGAGTTGGAAATGAAAAATAATTAGCCAATAAGGAAATAAAACGCCCTTTTCATATTTTGGCTTGAAAGTGAAATTCCCCACTTTCTCTTTCCCTACCAATTTCTGTTTCTCTCTTCCTACCTGACACGGAAAATGGAGAAAACATTATGCTCTTCTGTAAACCAAAGAAATAGGCGTTCTACCTATTCTATTAGTTATATCTTACCTATTCGTCTCTCTTTCCATCCTACACTAAACTAAAGAGAGAGACAATACCTTCCTGTCTTTCTCTTTATCATGCTTTCTCTCTCACTGCGGACAGGCTGAATAAATGAATTAGAAGAATAATAATTGAAAAATAAATTTAAAGCTATGAAAAAATGAGGAACTAACTCTGCTGGGGCTCGAAACCCAGGACCTATCAATTGCTGGTTGAGTGCTCTTCCACTGAGCTACAGAGGTACACATCCAACAAATTTTCATAGCTTTAACGACTCAATAGTCAAGATGGTTCGCATTCTTCTGCTAGAAATTATTTTCATAATTTTACCAGACTTCAGGAAAAAATAGAGACAATTTTTATTCTTTTTCTTTTCTACGTTTAACGCTTTTTACAGTGTAATGAAAAAAGGGGTGTCCATTTAATTGTGGACGGTAGTGTACATGTTGGTAAAATCAAAACTCTAAAAATTGAATTCTTCAATGATTTGACAATTATTTTCCAAATTTACTGAATTAATAATTGTAATTGTAAATCTTAAGTGATTTTGTTTTTTCAGATAAATACATCAGAAAATATGCAGAGAAGAAACATTTTTATTAACTAGAAATATGTGTATGTTAGCATGAAAAGGGATCACTTTTGCACTATTGGATTTATCCATGATACAAAATTCCTTGTTTTTAGAAAATTTTGAGGGATGTAATGTACATTTTAGTGCAAAAATCGATGAGTTACCGAATTTTAAAGTTTAGAATGCCATAAATTTCATTTCGAGAAAACAAATTCGAAGATTGTAACGCGAATATATCTAGTTCTTCTAAGAAGTTCTTCTGATGAGAGTTGTTTTAAGTCAAGTATACCTTTAAGATGAAAAATTAACAGCCTTAAAATCTCGCTTTCCATTTTTCCACCCTTAACCCCTTCTGTGTGGAGCTGCGAAATATTATAAACTAAGCCAAAAATGTGTAACACCTTTTCATCAATTAAATCACTTGAAACTTGTTACTCGGGGGTTTTTGGGGTCGCTGATCACGAATCTAAACTCAGATTTTCAAAATTTAAAATGGGGGACGACAAAAAAAAACTATTTTAATTCGCTCAAAATTTGTTATTTGGCGTTTTTTTGGGTCACTGGATACGAATCTAAAGTCGGATTTTCAAATTCAAAATGGCGGATCCATTATGGCAAATGACACATTTTTAAACTATTTGTATTCGTTTAAAACTCGTTACTCGGGGGGTTTTGGGGTCGCTGATTACGAATCTCAATTCGGATTTTAAAAATTTTAAATAGTGGATCCAATATGGCGGATAACGAATTTAACAATTAATTGTATTCGCTTGAAATTCGTTACTAGCGGTTCTTGGGGTCACTGATTGAGATTAAAAGGTCGGATTTTCAAAATTTAAACTACCAAACCTAACATTAGAATAAATTTGATTGTTGTGATATAAAAATTAAATTTTTTATATAAGAGATTTTAAAAAACAATGTATACTTCCTTTTTGAGCTGATAAAAAAACTGCATTTCTATAAGCGTAGGAAGAAAGATGTTTGTAATTAATAATAATAAATTCTTTAAACAAATAAAGAATGTCCCTTACGAAAATATATGACACGTAAAACATGTGATAGCATGGCATTATTTTCGTGATGTTTTTTCGCGACGCCACGCAAATCATGTCATGAAAGTTGTGACATAAATCATGCGTGAAACGCGACTATAAAATTGGTATTTGAAGTTTGTAAAGATTATTATTTAAAAAATTAATGATATGCAGATTAACTATATAAGTTTTTAAAACTAGGAACACAATTTTTATAGTTAAAGAATAAGTGGATAAGAAAATTAAAATCAATCATAAAGTTAAATTAAATTAAACTTAAATTTCTCAATAATGTGCAACTAATACACTACCGGCGGAAATTGTGCGACCGCTAACACCTAGAGCTATTAAAAAACACACCCGCACAGAAAGAGTGATAACTCCGTTAAAAATGAAGCTAGATGCTTTTTTTAAATTGCATTGGAAAGCTTATTTAATATCCAATGCAATGCCACTATTTTCATTTTTATTGCATAAATAGGTAGCGAGATATCAGGTTATAAACACAAGAGAATAATTCTATTTTTTCGCAATTTCTTACCCTGACTTTGACTCCTGGCAAAATTTTAAAAAGTCGATAAAAAATTGTTACTGTGACATACTATTCATTGTAATCTAAGCTTTAAATAGAGACCAAGAATAGCAAAAAATATTAACGGGTTTCCGAGATATTACAAAAAAAGTCGGACCGTGCGAAGCAAAATTTTCAATCATCGTTTTCTCTAATTCGCCCTTGAATCAGTTGCGTGGCTGTGAAAAAATAGTCGATAATAAATAAATTTATTATATAATGATATTTAAATAGAGGATCCCAGTAAGAATGTACTTGGCAAAATATCCCACATAGCACAATCATTTTCTGCAAATTTGCGGCAAGTTTTCAAAGCCAAATTCGAAAACTTGCCTGGCAAATTTGCAGCAAACTTGCGGTAAATACCAAAATTTCCGTTTGGTGGCAAGTTTGCAGAGCAAATTTGCAGAAAATTTGCATGGCAAAGTAAATGTTAAATGCATGCGCAGTAGTTTTCTATGACATCTAGAACTGCGCACTACATTTATGTCACCTTCCCTGTTAGGGAAGGCAACGTTTATCAAAATACTTACATTTTGAAAAGAAAAAGATTTTTTTGAAATTTTTAGGTTTCTTGAAAGTTTGCTGCAAATTTTCCTCAAGTTTACTACGAAATTATCTGCAAGTTTGCTACGCAAGTTTTCTGCAAATTTGCTCTGCAAACTTGCCACCAAACGGACATTTTGGTATTTACCGCAAGTTTGCTGCAAATTTGCCAGGCAAGTTTTCAAATTTGGCTTTGAAAACTTGCCGCAAATTTGCAGAAAATTATTGTGCTATGTTGGATAATTTCGACTCTTTTTCACAGCCACGCAACTAAGTCAAGGGCGAATTAGAGAAAACGATGATTGAAATGTTAAATCATTGTCCATTAGTAAGACAAGGACAACAATAGAAAAAGGTAGGACAAATTGAGTTTCGGCGATATTAAGTTTCGTGTGTTTAAATGTCGGTCATGTAGATATTAATATTTATGACAATTCGGTCACATAAAATTCTACAAATGAAATTCATAGCATTTGAACATTCAGAAAAATAAAAATTCCACTAAACAAAGATTCCGTTCATTGAATTTCTATTAGACAACGAATCTAAAACATAAAAAATCGATTAAATTAACTTTTCGTGAAATAATATTTGAATGAAATAGTAAGTACGTTAAGAAGGAATTCATTATAGAATTTTTTGTTTATTAAAAATTCGTTTAAATGAACATTTCGTTTAATAGATATTCCAGCAAATAAAAATGTCGATAAATTAAAATTCGATCTAATGTAAACTCCGTCACATAACATTTAAATTATTTAAAAAATTTGTAATATGAAAATTCGTGTATATATTAATTAAAAAATTATAGAATTTGTCTAAATAAACAATCAACTGAATTTAATATCTATTTAATAACTATAACATGAAAGAAAATTTTGTTGTAATAAAATATTAACATTTAATAATTCATTTTACTAAACATTTAGTCAATTATAAATTTTTCTGTATAATAATTTGCATTCAATGAAAGCTGCTTAAACATAAATTCTGAAAAATGACATTTTGTTGCAATTTGAGTTTTTAAATATGCAAGTTTTAATAAATGTAAACTTTCTATTATAAACTATTTATTACCTAAAATATTTGCTAAACTATAATTCTATTTAACAAAAATTTATCAAAACAAAAGTTTCTTTTCAAAATTATTTCGGTTCAATAAAAATTTATATATTATGAAATCAAGTTTTTAAACATTCTCTTATTTCCATCTTCATATTAATTATTATTTTCATTCATTAGCATTAATTGAAAAAACATTGTGTTTATAAACAATTTGCAACAAATTCTTATTCTTATAAAAGAAAATTACATGAAAAAGAAGTTTTGACAAATGAAATAAGGTCTATCAAATATTATACAGGATTTTTGTCGGGAATCGTCAAGCGTCCCTTTACTAAAAATTAACAATCTTTCCTTTAATTATATATTACGCAGATATTAAATAACATTTTTTTTAAATATATATTTTATAATAATATATTAATATAATTATAAAATTATCGTAATAAGAGCATTTTCAATCGTTTTGAAGGATATATTTCAAAAACTGGAAATTAATATTTTTAAGGTTAAATAGATAACAATTTCATATCTAATATACTTTTCAAGTAATTTTAAGAGAAACGAGGGTAATAGTTTTAAAACTAATTTGAAAAACTTATAAATGTTAACCCATTAAGGACCAGACCTAGTTTTTTTATTAAAATGCATATAGAAAAATTGGCACATACCATTTTTAATGTAAAATTTACTCCTCTTTTAGATCCTGCAGTTAAAATTTGTTTATACTAGATTGTTAAAAAGTTATAAACAATTTTTTCCAAAAAAACACGATTTTTCGAGAAAAAAATTTAAGGGGACTGAAAAAAACGGTGATTTTTAGGAATTTTTTTCAGGGAAATTATTGCTTCTAATTTTTTTTAAAGTTTTGTACATGTATATTTATATAAATAGTAAACATTTTGTAGTTTTTTTAAAGAAAAATATCTTTTTTTTTAAAGTTATTCGCTATCTCCTGAGTATCCGAAAAAAAAGTTCTCTTACTGCTGCAGTGATTGCGACCTTCTCAGTGACCTAAATCAAAAAAACCAAAAAGATTATTAAACTAGATGATATTTGCCGTACAATGACCCTCGGATGTCAAAAAATATTAAATTGCAACAAAATGGCGGAGTTTTGAAAAAAGCTTTTAAATTTCGCCAAAAAAATCCGATGGTTCTTAGCATCCCAAAATTTTATTTTCCATCCAATCAAAAAACTGGAGCCTCATTGTACGACAAATATCTTCTAGTTTAATAATCTTTTTGGTTTTTTTGATTTCAGTCACTCAGAAGGCCACAATAACTGCAGCAGTGGGAAAACTGGTTTTTTTGGATATAGCGAATAACTCTTTAAAAAAAAATATATTTTTCACAAAACTTTAAAAAAAATTAGATGCAATAATTTCCCTGAAAAAAATTCCTAAAAATCGACGTTTTTTTCAATCACTCACACTAGGTGTGCCCCTTAATTTCAGACGTATTTTCACCTGAAAAAAGTAGGTGGATACTCTCAAAAGCTCAAAATATCGCGTCCATGGACCCTCAGCTACAAAACCCTGAACCGACCAATTTTTTTTTCAAAATGGCGGACGCTAATGATATCAGTTTTCAAAAATGCAAAATGGCGGATCCAATATGGCGGATCAGTTTTGAAAAAAAATTTTGGATTCATTTGAAAATCTCTACTTGGGGGTTCTTAGGGTCGCTGATTACGAATATGATGTCAGTTTTCAAAAATTCAAAATGTCGGATCCAATATGGCGGATCAGTTGTGAAAAAAAAATTTGGATTCACACTGAGAAAAATGGATATTAAGGCTTACTATTTAGATATTACCATTCAATATATCTATGAAAGTGAACTATAAGACAAGTATCTTGGATATTTAATTTCACTATCTAAATATATTGGACAAAATATATTAACCATTAGAACTAGAAGAACATTTCTAAAGCGCACTAACCTCTTAACAAAATTTCACATTATGTTTCGCTCGGTCACAAAAGTGATGCTTCCAATTTTAACCTAACAAAAATTTGAACTATAGGTACGCAAACGTCATTTCAAATTATAGGTTAAATGTACCTTATTTTTAAATCTCTCATTTAATCCAACTATTGCGGAAAAACAACATTTGGTTTCTGAAAACCACGAAATAGAGCTCAAAACTTGACTGAAATTCTAAAACATATATAATCAAATTCCAAAATTTGACAAACAGCGCATATAATTTACTATTCATTATTACCAAATACTAACATTATTAGTGCATTTATAATTGTTAATTTATTCTATAATATATTTACAGATATAATACATAATTTATTAATTAATATTTGTAAATGATAATAATAATAATAGAATTATAGCAATTTTTTAATTTTTATAAATAATCAGGGTCATAATTTGAAACCAAAATTCTGATCTTTTTCCGGTTATTTTTCTTGATGAGACTGCGGCAAAAATTATTATTTTTCCCAGTCATTGCAAGAAAAATTCTAAAAAAACACATGAAATTGTAGTCAATATTTATTAATTCGTATGTCATATATAAATTTGAATTATATACTTGCGACATTACTACTAAAGAATATTATAACATGTCATGTAGGAAAAACCATATTATACAAGTTGGGTCTATGTGTCAGTGGTCCAGAAGGTGGCGCCAATTCTAGTGGCCGCGGTGAACTAATGAAACTCAAATTACTCCACTTTAAAACTTAAAAAAATAATTTCCTTGCAAAATTATTGTAATTTTGTTTAATTTTTTATTTCATTTTGTTAATGAACTTGAAAAATATTAATTTTTGCTGGCAGTTACGACGTAAGTTTTTCCATTTTGATGCTCGCACATCAAAACAGGGTGATAATATAACCTCACTTTTTCTTTATTGTAGGCTGCTGTAGGCGCCTTAGATTGTCAAGTTCAGTATCTAAACGTTATATTCTACAATACACTAGATATAAAATCTAAACATCTGATATACTAAGCGTTAAAATCTAGATAATATATTTAAGTATCTTATTTTTTTAATATCTAATATATTAAGGCTATGTCCAAGTTGTGAAATGTAAACAAACCAAAAGGTCACTACACCAGCACTAAAAACGCAATTTTGTGACATCCAATTCTCCCACAAAAAATAACATTTTTACACTTTCTTTACGAAAATGGTAAATTAGAGTATCAAAGTTTCCAAAAAAATCATTTTTGACTATGAGCAATAAAAAGCAATTAGTAAAATAACTAATTAAAATGACCTGTAAAATGTCATTTTTGACGCGTCGCGAAAATAAAACTGTTTGAGTATATCAACCGCACTGACGATGAAGAAGTTCCATGTCAGGGATTGGACCTTCAACATGTGGAAAGGGAAATTTTTCCCTTTCCTCCTTAAAATTACAAGAGAAAGGGTAAAAACTTCTTCATCGTCCGTGCGGTTGATATAGTCAAACACTTTAATTTTTCGCGACGTGAACTCTGCTGCTCGCTGCGCGTGCGCAGACCGTACCAAGGTCGCAATGACATCACCATGCAAAAAGGCACATTCTCTTTTTGACTGAAACTCAGTGGTTTTCTAATTTTTTCAGTTATTCAAAGTTTAGTAACCAAATTCGATACGTTAGTTCACCATTTCTATAAAGAAAATGTGAATTTATCTTTATTTACGCAAATGGGAAGCGCGAAAAAATGTTTCATTATAGACCGAATAGGGAAGCATTTTTTCGCTGTTCCCATTTGTGTAAATCAATATAAATTCACTTTTTCTTTATGGAAATGATGAACTAAAGTATCAAATTTGGTTACTACACATTGCATAGTTGAAAAAAATGAGAAAACCACTGAGTATCATTCAAAATCAAAACTAAGAATGCATTGACAGCACCATGCGAAAATGCACATTTTGTTTTCGACTGAAACTTAGTTATTTTCTCATTTTTTTCAGCTATGCAAGGTGTAGTTACCAAATTCGATACTTTAGTTCGCCATTTCCATAAAGAAAATGTGAATTTATATTGATTTACGCAAATGCGAACAGCGAAAAAATGCTTCATTATAGACCGAATAGTGAAGCATTTTTTCGCTGTTCCCATTTGCGTAAATAAAGATAAATTCACATTTTCTTTATAGAAATGGTGAACTAACGTATCGAATTTGGTTACTAAACTTTGAATAACTGAAAAAATTAGAAAACCACTGAGTTTCAGTCAAAAAGAGAATGTGCCTTTTTGCATGGTGATGTCATTGCGACCTTGGTACGGTCTGCGCACGCGCAGCGAGCAGCAGAGTTCACGTCGCGAAAAATTAAAGTGTTTGACTATATCAACCGCACGGACGATGAAGAAGTTTTTACCCTTTCTCTTGTAATTTTAAGGAGGAAAGGGAAAAATTTCCCTTTCCACATGTTGAAGGTCCAATCGCTGACATGGAACTTCTTCATCGTCAGTGCGGTTGATATACTCAAACAGTTTTATTTTCGCGACGCGTCAAAAATGACATTTTACAGGTCATTTTAATTAGTTATTTTACTAATTGCTTTTTATTGCTCATAGTCAAAAATGATTTTTTTTGAAACTTTGATACTCTAATTTACCATTTTCGTAAAGAAAGTGTAAAAATGTTATTTTTTGTGGGAGAATTGGATGTCACAAAATTGCGTTTTTAGTGCTGATGTAGTGACCTTTTGGTTTGTTTACATTCTACAACTTGGACATACCCTTAAGAATTTTAATATCCATTTTTCTCAGTGCACCTGATAATCTCTACTCGGAAGTTCTTAGGGTTGCTGATTACGAATAAGATGTCAGTTTTCAAAAATTCAAAATGGCGGATCCAATATGGCGGACAACTTTTTCTAAAATTGTTTAGATTCGCTTGAAATTAATTACTCAGGGGTTTTCGGGGTCGCTGATAACGAATCTGATGTTAGTTTCTCAAAATTCAAAATGGCGGATCCAATATGGCGGGCGACTTTTTTAAAAATCACATCTTATTGCTTTTTAAAAATTCAAAATGTCAATAAGATGTGATTTTTAAAAAAGTCGCCCGCCATATTGGATCCGCCATTTTGAATTTTGAAAAACTAACATCAGATTTGTAATCAGCGACCCCGAAAACCCCTGAGTAATTAATTTCAAGCGAATCTGAGCAATTTTAGAAAAAGTTGTCCGCCATATTGGATCCGCCATTTTGAATTTTGAAAAACTGACATTGGATTTGTAATCAGCGACCCCGAAAACCCCCGAGTAACCAGTTTCCAGCGAATCTGAGCATATTTAATTTTTGGTTTTTAACACCTTTTAAACCCTCTAAACCTCCATTTTAACACTATATCCAAAAAGCAAAGGATATGCTCCACTCAAAATGGTTATGAAATTAATATCCCTTTGTACGGCGGATTTTAGAATATGTTTGATTAAAAATTTCGCGGTCCGAAAAATGGGCTAAAAAACAGGTGTTTTTAGCGTCACTCTTTATGTCACAACTTTCACGAAAAATCACGAAAATAATGCCATGCGCGCATGACATGTTTTGCGTGTCATACATTTTTGTAAGGAGTAGTATAACATGAGTTAAATATATTATTATATAACATAAGATTCTCACAGTGAACATTATTAATTATTTAACCCGGCGAGTATGTGGCGCGAAACTGTTACACCGACTATGTGGTGGGCATGACATACCCAGACTGTAACTTTGCTTATAAATGTTACATATGGCTATATTAGATTAATTTCTGGTATTATATTATAAAAAGGCATGTAGTAAAATGTATTTTCTCAATTATTTATTTATTTATGATGACAAAAACAAGTCTTTGTCTTAATATTTATCATATGATTAAATAAAACAATGAAATATTTAAACTTTTGAGGCATTCCATTTCAAATCGTTCCACCGACAAAAAACAATCGCAAGGAGAGCGATTTTCTAATAAATATAATTATTTAAAAATTTAATTATTTCTAACATATTATACACTGAATCGAAAGAGAATAATAATAATAATACTGCTTTTTAGAGTATATTACGATTCAATTTTCTTTCATTTAAAGGCAAAAAAGTCTCCCATGTTGTGCACATATAGGCAAAATGTTATGCCAAAATGAAGTTTACATCTAAGTAATTTAAGACATAATTTGCACAACACTATCACCACATCACCATCTTCTCTTATGAACCCATAACTTCAGCTACTCGAAGTGCCAAAACGATATATGTAGTGAAAATTTTTGGATTTAATAAGGTTTAAGTAAGTGTGGGGCATGACATTGTAATGAATGTAAGAAAAACTTCTTGCCGGAAATTAGCTCGTCGGATCAGGGTTCATAAATTATCAGATTTAACAAAACAAAACGAATTTATTATCGTATTCGAACATATTTACAATGATTTAAAAAAATAATGTTATTAGAATATAAAGATTAAGACTAAAAAAATAAATCGAACCCGGTGGTTCGTTCGCAAAAAAGTAGTACTCTACAAAGATATTTTCGTTACGCTACGAAAAAAAGAAAACGGCACAGGCGTTTCAAAATAGATAAAGATATGTCAAAACGAAAACGTCGAAAATATATACGCGAAAACTCCAAGGTTAAATTATATAGGGGGGGGTAACGGGGGATCTCGAGATTGGAATACTCAAAAAATAACCAAAAGAGAAAATAGAAGCGAAAAATCGGAAGAATGGTGTTCCCTTTTTTTCTCTTTTCGTCGTCGAAGGTGTCGGTGGAAGAGTCAGAATCTCTCGAGGGTCAAACCCTCCCCGACCGTCTCGTTGATTTCGACTTCCTAGAGTCAAACTCTAGTGTGGGTCAAACCGCTCGTCGAAAGTATCGTTGATTCGACTTACTAGAGTCAGACTCTAGTGAGGGTCAAACCGCTCGTCGAACGTATCGTTGAAGCCGCCGTGCTGCGATCGTTGCTGCGAAGTGCGAGAGTAAGACTCTCCAGAGGTAAGACCTCTGAAGCTCCGTGGAGTCGAATGCCTCGGGATCGTGCGAAGGCCCTATCTTTATAGTCGTCGTGCGAAGTACTAATGTTTCGTGATTGGCTAGTCGCGAGGTGGCGGGGCGTCTGGAGCTGAGTCTCCGCGAGACTCTGGAGGGGATGCCGATATACTCTCGGATCATTCTCTTTCGCGAATTTCGATCCAAAGACTATAGAATTATCTTCACCTAGTGAAATTAAAAAAATATTACAACATGTAGCGCCAAGAAAGGCCCCTGGTCCTGACGGTATACAAAACGTAGTTCTAAAAAACCTCACTAAAAAATCTGTTGTTCAAATAAATTACATTTTTAACGCTTGCTTTAAATTGTCATATTTTCCCACTGACTGGAAAAAAGCAAACATATTAGCTTTTCATAAAACTGGCAAAAATAATCTTTTTCCACAAAACTATCGTCCAATCAGTTTATTACCAACTCTTAGCAAATTGTTTGAAAAAATTATTTTAAATAGAATTAAAATTTTTGAAAGAAATAATAATAAACTTATCAACGAACAATTTGGTTTTAGAGAAAGTCATAGTACAATTCAACAATTAGCTAGAGTCACAAATGAGATAACAATAAATTTTAATCTTAACAGACACACAGCAGCAGTGTTTCTTGACATTGAGAAGGCTTTTGATACCGTCTGGCACAGGGGTCTTATTTATAAATTGTCAACACTAGGTTTGCCTTCATATATTATAAAGTTGATTGTAAGCTACTTGAAACAACGATCTTTCCGAGTTGTACTTGACAACGAAAACTCGCAATATAGAATTATTGCAGCGGGAGTGCCTCAGGGGTCTATTCTGGGCCCAGTTTTATTTATTTATTATATTAATGACATTCCTTTAGACAAGAATACGAAAATTTCAATATTCGCAGATGACACAGCTGTTTTTTCCTCTTCATGGAAAAAATATAAAGCGACAGAATACATACAAAAACACCTGAATACACTCCTGAGGTACTACCACAGATGGAAATTGAAAATTAATGCCAGTAAAACTGAGTTCATTGTATTTAGTAAAAGAAAAAAGGAAAAGAATGAAAGTGAAATTAAAATTACAATAGATGGTGTAAATATTGAAATGTGTGATAGTGTTAAGTATCTTGGCCTTACAATGGATCATAAACTAAATTATAGAACACACATCGATAATGCTTGCACTAAGGGGCAAAAGGTTACAGGACTATTAAATAGCCTATTAAATAGAAAGAGTAAGCTTAATATTAATAATAAAACACTTTTATATAAAAGCCTAGTGAGACCGGTGGCATTATATGCCATACCAGTGTGGAGCAATGCTAACATGAGTAAAATATTAAGATTTGAAAGTAAATTGCTGAGAAGATTAGTTGATGTACCTCCAAGAACATCAAATAAAAAAATCAGACAAATATTACAAATTCCACATATCAACGACACTATTTTTAATCTTACCCATAATTTTTATAATGAACAAATTTTTAAAGCTAACGCTTTAAAAAACTTTAAAATGATTACTCATGAAAATAAGCCATTTAAAATAAAACATAAACTTCCATATTCATTACTTATGTCTTAAATAACGATGCTAATTTAGTAAGCTCCAGCTTACTCACACTGCGGCTCTATTTTTGTATGCTGATTTGTAATTGTTGAGTATGTCAAATGATTTTATTTTTTGTTAACTATTTTTAATTTTTTTTAATTTTTAATTTTATTTATTTATTTTCAACAATTACTGGCTTTTTTTATAACGACCTTTTTACCAGTAAAAATTCAAAATTCAATGTACAAGCAAGAATGAAATCATAAATATATGACGAAATTATAATTTACAAATATTTCGATAAGTTAGATACTAAATAACAGGTGCGAAATACTATATTATGAAAATATATATGTACACTTCTTTGTATTTAATAAATTTGATAAATAAAGAGGGTTTCAAAATAAATAAATAAATATTCGCGAGTTAGTTCCTATGTCTATCGCGCAGGCGCGTTCTATTTGTCACTCGCTCGGAAATTATTTGTGTGTTTTCGTATTTTTACATGATTTCTCTTTTTCGTGCGTTTATTTTTATTACAAGATCCTTACACTCCTCTTTCGTCGAGGAAGGAAACTTCCGTCAAAGTTTTCTTTCGTATAAACAATTCGTTATGATCGAAGATATATAAAAATAAAATTTCAAAGGAAAAAAAAAAATTATTACAAAGACATCGTCGAATATCGTTTAACGTGAAAATAAAAAAAAAATTCGTCGAGACCTAAAAAAAAAGTGAACAATAATTAAAATATTAAAAACAATGAAATGAGACATTCTTCTCTTTTTTTTTTTATTTCTTCTCCTTTAGTGGTTTCTCCCACCTCGTGAAAGTACCGTCCTTGTACGTTCTGAACTGCATCCGGACTCCGTCGATATATTTCATGAACTTTTGTCGCTTCCATTTGTTAACGACTTGCTTTAATCCTTGTTCTGCACACTGGTTTTTCGTCTCATCGTTTGGTTTCGTTGTCGAACTGTGTGAAACGTCTCCGCTGTTCCTCGGGTGCTGTGGTTTGACGGTAATGTTCTTATTATAAGGTTTGTATCTTTCCTCTTTTCTTCGTTGGACTGTTATTTTATGTGGATCCTTTGCGTCAATATTTTCCGCGTGGTGTCGTTTGGTGGTGACAAGCTCGTAGTCGGGGCTGACATCCGATAATTTTACTTTCTCGATTAATTTGCGTCGATACTCGAGGTGTTTTTTAGGCGTCGGGCGGTACGGTATGTAGATTTGTTTAAGTTCCCAATTTAATGTCTCGCCCTCAGGGAGAATTCCGGAAATAAGCGGAACATGCGAAAAAGTAGGCTCGTACTCGTTGCTATTTGACGGTGATATATCTGCTTGGCTTTCGACTGCTGGAAAATGTACATCAGGTGGTACGATCGATGTATCGAAGGCCGCGTAGAACTCCTCGAACTCCTTCTGTTCCTTGTCGTTGGGTATCTTACCGATGATATCGTCAATTTGTTTTAAGACGACTGAATATGGCAAATTTTCATCGGGTGGAATGGACTCGTTGACTTCTGGGGATTTGAAAACGTCTGTATCGTTTCCGCTGTCTGACATTTTGGCGATTTCAGGAGGGCTGATTTTCCAATACTGGCGAAAATGTTGGCGGCGAAGTATTATAAAGCCTATCTGCTCTGGAAGTGTAGTAGAAGGGGAACAAATTGATCTGATTGGCTTTTTGCGAAGTGGAGGGGAGAAGGAAATCTTCCTTCAGATGTGTGTGCTTCGACGAATTTTGAAAGGTGATGCTTCTTTTTCAGGCGTTGAGACTTATCGATGTCGTTTCCTCGGCGGCGTGAAATGGCTTCAAATCTTTTACATGAATTTTAAACAGTTTGCCCGTTACATCTTGGATTTCTACGATTGTTCGACTTATAATATTTTTAACGACGTAATTTCCCGAATATCGAGGAGCTAACTTTGCGGCGAAATTGTCAATGGCAGATGATAACGGGCGCTCTTTTTTAGCGACTCTGTCTCCGATCGCGGGTAACCAATCCTTGCGACGACGATTGTAGTGCGAACTCTGTTGCGTGAAAGCACGCGCCAAATTCACACGCACGAGTTCTTGGGTTTCCTTCAATTTTTCAACGGAAGGTGTTTTACGAGGGAATTCTTTTTCTACGCTAGTTTTTAACGAGAACGGTGTCTGCGGTGTTCTTTGGTAATTTAAATACGCTGGGGAGAATTGGGTTGACTCGTGTTTGGCTGTGTTATACGCGAATTGTAATTCGGGTAACCAATTGTCCCATGACTTTTGATTTTTTTCGATAAATTGCGCAATCATAGTTTTAATAGTTTTGTTTGTTCTCTCCACCGGATTACACTGCGGGGAATAAGGGGGTGTTCTTTGATGCGAGATATTAAAATCATTAACTAATTTTTCGAAATCTTTGGCGCGAAACTGTGAACCATTATCGGTTATCAAAATTCTCGGACAACCGAACCGAAGAATTATTTTATCTTTTAAAACTTGAATAATCGATTTGGTTTTCTGTTCTCTAATAGGGTGTAATTCGACCCACTTTGTGAATTTATCTTGCAAAACTACGAGATACTTGTTTCCACGAGAGGAGCGTACTAGCGGACCGACGATGTCCATCGAAACGTATTCCCACGGTTGGGAGGCGTTACAAGTTCCCATCTTACCGTAGGTTATGCTTTGAGACGTCTTGAAATCCTGGCATGAAACGCAATTCCGTACGTATCGGGAAATATCGCCATTCATGCCGGGCCAATAATAATTTTCGGTTATACGAGCGATCGTCTTTGCAATTCCGAGATGGCCTGCTGTAGGGGCATCGTGATTTTCGCTGAGAACCTTGCGTCGTAAAGGTTCGGGTACGCACAATTTCCAAGCCTTGTCTCTGTCAGTAAAATTAAGACTATGGTGCAAATGTCGATACAGCAACCCGTCTTTTACTGAAAAATCAGGATATCGGTCAGGATTTGTGCTCACTGCTTTCGATAAATCACGATACCAAACGCATTGATCGCTTACGTCAATAACGAACGCCGTTTCGTCAGTAAAATCTTTGGTGTGATTTTCGTTTGTGTTTAGATCGCGGGATAAAGCGTCGGCTACAAGGTTAGATTTACCTTTTCGGAATTTTATCGTAAAATCGAATTGTTGTAAATATACGTTCCATCGAGCGAGTCGGCCGGTTGGACTCGAAATCGTTTGCAACCAACGGAGTGACGCGTGGTCTGTTAATACGGTAAAGGAATATCCTTCGAGATAGTACCTCATTTTTGAAATTCCCCAAACTATCGCCAAACATTCCTTCTCGGTGACGGAATAATTTTGTTCGGATTTATTCAAGGTACGACTCGCGTACGCGATAACGACTTCCTGATCATTTTGAATTTGTGTTAAAACAATTCCGAGTCCATACTGACTGGCGTCAGTCTGGAGACAAAAAGAAACCGAGAAATCGGGAGGAGCGAGAATTGGTGCCGACGATAATTTCTTTTTAAGTGTCTCGAAAACTTCGTTTTGTTCTGGTCCCCATTGCCATCGATTTTTCTTCTGGAGAAGACGCGTCAGAGGTTGAGTTAGGGTCGAACAATCAGGGATGAATCGTCTACACCAGGATATTATTCCCATGAATCGTCTCAATTCTGTCACGTTTTTGGGAGTTTGAAAATTTAAAATTGACTTGACTTTTTCGGGATCGGTGTGGATACCGTTTTCGTCTATCATATGACCGAGATAATGTATTTTTCGTTTGAAAAATTCAGATTTTTCCGGATTTACGCGTAAATTAGCATCTCGCAATCGTTCGAGAATACGCCTAACGTTCTCTAAATGATCTTCGACGGTTTTTCCGAGAACGATAACGTCATCTAAATAAACGAAAGCGTAAATGCCTAATTCAGGTCCTAAAACTTTTTCTATAATTCGTTGGAAGGTCGCTGACGCCGAATGCAGACCAAAAGGCATAACTTTGAACTAGAATAGACCACGTCCGGGAACAACGAAAGCAGTGATCGGTCTACTTTCCTCGGCTAGTGGTATATTCCAATATCCGTTTCTCAGATCAATTTTGGAAAAGAATTTAGAATCTCGTAATTTATCCAACGTCGAATTAATCTGAGGTATCGGATACGCGTCTCTTTCAGATATTGCGTTGATTTTACGAAAATCGATGCAGAATCGATAACTTCCGTCTTTGCGTTTAGTAATCACGATAGGAGAGCACCAAGGACCGCTTGAAGGCTCGATTACATCTTTCGCAAGCATATCGTCGAGTTCGTCATACATTACTTTCTGCATCGCAGGGTTACGAGGGGAATAACTCAAATTAATAGGTTCGGTTCTCTTTAGTTTTATAGTATGTTTACCAACTGTAGTGGGGCCTTTTATTTCGTTAAACGATTTTAATTGTTCGGAAATTTCTCTAAGCGCTTCGTCGATATTTTCATCTTCGGATCTCCAAGATTCGCCGTCTGTTGACGCAATTTTATCGTAATCAAATTGATATCCTACGGCGCTTAAGATATCAAGACCGAATATCATATCTAAATCAAGGTCGGGTAATACGCGAAAAGTGACGTTTAATATTTTACCATGGAAGAAAATTTCAAGGTCGACGATTCCTAAAATTTCCGAGCGTCGACCGTCGGCGAATCTGGCCATCATGTTTATTGGTTTTAAATCCGCGAGGTCATGTTTACGAATTTCGTTGTAAACCTTTTCTCCGATGAAAGAACGACTCGCTCCCGTATCCAATAAAGCACAGAAAATTTTGTCTTTCAATTTAATTGGTTCATAGATACGAGCGTCCTTGGGTACGTTGGCTATATTTACGTCGCGTGGTGTCCGGCTCTGAATATTTCGCTGTCGGACCGCATCTCTGCCGGATTTTCGTCGGTCCGTGAATAGTTTTCCTGCTTGTCGCACTTACAATCACGGAAAAATATCCCGTCCTGACCGCACCAAGAACAAAACAATTTCGGTTTTCCCTTACATTGGCCACGACGATGACCACGTCTCTTACACCGCCAGCAATGGTCTTGCCGGTTATAATTTTCGACGCTCGCTACGTTTTCCTTTATTCGTTTGGATTGATTCGTTTCGACTCGCGAAGGACAATTTTGTGGGGGAGGAGGTTTATACGCTTTCTCTGCGACAACGATTAACTCATATTCGTTTGTTAAACGTATCAAATCTGAGACATTAAAAATTTCTTGTCGTCTGATATATCGTCTATATTCAGGGCGGAGATTTCTATATAATCGTTCAATTTCATTATCGAGACTCATTGCACCGTATCTACGTATAAGGGTTTGGAGAGCAGTAATAAAATCATGCGCACTTTCCTTGGGTCCCTGCGTTCTATTACGTATGTCTTCCTCTAATTGTCGATTTATATTTACTGGTAAGAAAAATTGTTTAATGTCGCGTTCGAATTCTTCCCAATAGTGCCAATTTCTCCGGTTATTTCTATACCACGAAATCGCGTTTCCCCTTAAAAGCATAGGAAGGCAATGGAGTAAATTGTCTAGAGGGATTTCATAAGTGAAACTTAATTCCTCTACGTGTTCTAAAAAGTCGAGAAGATCACGCGTACCATCAAAGAAAACGCCCCATTTGCGTACTTTTTCGGCGAGACTTTTGCGGGGTCTATCGTATCCATCATTATAATTTAGAAAATCGCGATCTCTATCTTCAAAATTATCGGCAACTGAACGAGGACGATTATGATCGTGAACATTTAAGTGTTCGGGTCTATTTCTATGAGTAAGATTTTGTTGTGCTGGTCTGAGATTTCTCCGTTGACGAGCCCTATCATCATCGCGTCGATTTTCGTTTCGATTAACCCCACCGCGTCTAGATTGTACAGTAGATTCAGCGATAAAACTACCTGCACTGCTAGGTCTACTAATATCATTTCTAGATGCGAGTCGTGGGTCTCTATTACGTCTTTGTTCATTAGTACGATTGCTATTTTGATCTCGATTTAAATTTATCTGTTCGTTTCGTCCGTCATTAATTAAATTTTCGTTGGGAGGAAAATTATTTTGAGCGTTACTTTGTCTCGAATTTAAAATACGTTCATTTGACACGAGTCTGTCGTTTTGACCATCATTGCGTGCGCTATGGCCGTCGCCTTGTTGGGAACCGTGATGACAAAGAGTATCTCCGTTATTGTCGTCTGCATTCGAGAGATTTTCTTGTCTTTGGTCGTGAGATCTTAATTCGTGTCCTATAAGGTTGCGTAATAAATTTCTTAATTGATCGCGATTCGCGTCGGCGGGAAAAGGTACGTTTCTTTCGTGCAATTCGTTTTCAAGAGTAACTTTATTCATCGTCCAAATCATGGAACGGGTGAGCGGAATTCTATCGTCTGCCATTTTAAATAAAATTTAATCGCGTACGTCCCTGTTCGGGCGCCAGAAAAATCTGTAATGAATGTAAGAAAAACTTCTTGCCGGAAATTAGCTCGTCGGATCAGGGTTCATAAATTATCAGATTTAACAAAACAAAACGAATTTATTATCGTATTCGAACATATTTACAATGATTTAAAAAAATAATGTTATTAGAATATAAAGATTAAGACTAAAAAAATAAATCGAACCCGGTGGTTCGTTCGCAAAAAAGTAGTACTCTACAAAGATATTTTCGTTACGCTACGAAAAAAAGAAAACGGCACAGGCGTTTCAAAATAGATAAAGATATGTCAAAACGAAAACGTCGAAAATATATACGCGAAAACTCCAAGGTTAAATTATATAGGGGGGGTAACGGGGGATCTCGAGATTGGAATACTCAAAAAATAACCAAAAGAGAAAATAGAAGCGAAAAATCGGAAGAATGGTGTTCCCTTTTTTTCTCTTTTCGTCGTCGAAGGTGTCGGTGGAAGAGTCAGACTCTCTCGAGGGTCAAACCCTCCCCGACCGTCTCGTTGATTTCGACTTCCTAGAGTCAAACTCTAGTGTGGGTCAAACCGCTCGTCGAAAGTATCGTTGATTCGACTTACTAGAGTCAGACTCTAGTGAGGGTCAAACCGCTCGTCGAACGTATCGTTGAAGCCGCCGTGCTGCGATCGTTGCTGCGAAGTGCGAGAGTAAGACTCTCCAGAGGTAAGACCTCTGAAGCTCCGTGGAGTCGAATGCCTCGGGATCGTGCGAAGGCCCTATCTTTATAGTCGTCGTGCGAAGTACTAATGTTTCGTGATTGGCTAGTCGCGAGGTGGCGGGGCGTCTGGAGCTGAGTCTCCGCGAGACTCTGGAGGGGATGCCGATATACTCTCGGATCATTCTCTTTCGCGAGTTAGTTCCTATGTCTATCGCGCAGGCGCGTTCTATTTGTCACTCGCTCGGAAATTATTTGTGTGTTTTCGTATTTTTACATGATTTCTCTTTTTCGTGCGTTTATTTTTATTACAAGATCCTTACAACATGCCCAACCTCATACTCGCCGGGTTAAAGCTTGTTAGGACGTTTCTAATAATAAAACAACAAAATATACAATATTAATGTGGGCTGACTAACTCAGGGTGGGATTCCGTCTAATAAAAGTGAAGCCATATTGGATAAAAAATTAAATATTGTTTAAATCTGACTTCAGATTCGTGTTCAGCGACCCAAAATACCCTTTACTACTAAATTGTGGACAGATACATTTAGCTAAACGCCTAGGCAGTTAGCTAATCGGTGCCGAATAGACGAACGAGCTTCAATATTACTATTATTCGTCTATTCGCCTGAAGGGATCAGATAATTAGCTAACTGGCAAATGCAGCTTAGGCCAATAGAAGAAAATTATATATTTAATAAAATTTTTATTTATTGAAATATTGGAACGCTTTTATTTACAAGTTTTTCCATTGCTATAGGGCCAGACCAGCTCAACAGTGTTAAAAAAATTTCATTGATTTTCTAAAATGTTAAAACTTTTATAAAAATCTAGTTCACAACAAAACAAAAAAACACCTTTAACCGTTTTTTGAAATTTAAAATTTTTGTTATTTTTTTATTAACAAAATAATACAACATTTTAAAAAAAATTAATAACTCAAAAGCCGTTTGCAATAAATTAATGAAACTTACACTGATTACACAAAATTGTCCACTCTTTTAAAAGAAAATATTTGCATGATTGTTAATTTAAAAATTCCGTTTGTGGTCGTTTTTATTTATTACATTTCCTAAATCCCTGCCCTCCACTGATAGACTGTTTTGCTGCTGCTTACAGTTATAATGAATTTAATTAGGAATAATAATAATTAGAAAGAATAGCAACAGAAAAATAATAATAATATAAATAATTTTAATAATAATAATAATTGTGTTTTTTAATTGGCCTAAGCTGCGTTTATCGAATAGCTAAATGCCTACTATCGGTGTAAAATGTAAAGTCAGTTGACTTTGAAGGCTTGTAACTTGAATAAAAAAAATCGCACAATATTGAAACTGTATGGAATCAGTAAGTAATTTATTTCTACATTAATGTAAAAAATTAAAAACAAATAAAAAATTTTTTCTTAAAGTTATTAATTTTTGAAGGGAAAAAGAACATGTTTTTTGGCATCATTTTCACAGGGTCTACTTTGGTAACATATAACTCGTTTAATAAGAGTCCTATGATGTTCCTGATTTTTTTCTATGTTCCTTAAATCTTTCTGAATAATGTTATTTAAACAAATAACCGTTATTATAATAACTTTTTGAGATTATTAAACGAAACCGTCGTTGTGTTATCTTTGTTGGAAATTAAGGTACGAAGATGAGACAAAGTACACGTTACGTAGAATACGACACTTATTACGATTCATCAACAAAAGTTTGGAAAAAAAATTATTTCAAGAAGTTATTTGCAAAACTATTTTCAGTATTTGCTTTATTGCACCATTAGCGGTAAGGTGCACACCATCATAAACCATTTCTCATAGGCGTCAACATTTTAAATGCGATAAACTGTATTATTGTAGACATGAGCAGGTAAGTGAGGACTTCAGGTCACTTCTACCCAAACCTACATACAATTTTGAATTTCTTAAGACAGGAAAAATATTTTGGGTGTTTACACCTCTGTACGTCCTTAGAAACCAAATCTTCAAAGTAATAAATCAGTTTCAACCACAGAAAAAAATGACCAAAATAAAGGTAGTATTGCTAAACTTGGAGTCTCGGACAAAAAGACTTACAGTAGTATACACCTGACTGCTAATGGTGCAATAAAGCAAAAAACTGAAAATACTTTTGCAAATAATTACTTAAAATAATTTTTTTCCAAACTTTTGTTGATGAATCGTAATAAGTGTCGTATTCTCCGTAACGTGTACTTTGTCTCATCTTCGTACCTTAATTTCCAACAAAGATAACACAACTACGGTTTCGTTTAATAATCTCAAAAAGTTATTATAATAACGGTTATTTGTTTAAATAACATTATTCAGAAAGATTTAAGGAACATAGAAAAAAATCAGGAACATCATAGGACTCTCATTAAACGAGTTACATGTTACCAAAGTACCCAGTAAAAAAATTCGATACACGGACCGCGGAGTTCGTATACGAGCTCGGTAGCTTGTATGAGAAATATGAGAAATCTCTCATACGAGCCTTTTCCGTAATGAGAAGTGTATAGATGCTTGTATACGAGGTGACTTTTAAAGCATTTTTCTTAATATAACACTATTTTAAAGTAAATGTAGATAATAGAAATGAATTTTCAAAGTAAAACAAAGCTAAATTCATAAGGGAAATGAAGTTTCAAGAAAAAAAGAATAATTTTGTTCAAAAAATGTATTCACACTGAAAAAAGGTTAGAATTTGATAATTCCTTGTTACTCTTACTTACCGACATTAGATATTTCTCGGATGCGGTAAGCAGGATTTTGTATTAAATTTAATTATTTTATATAAGAACATTTATATAATAAATAAATAATAATATATTATTAATTAGTAATGAAGAATAACTTATTTATTCTACCGCTAATACAAAATCGTGCTTACTGCATCCGAGAAATATCTAATGTCGGTAAGTAAGAGTAACAAGGAATTATCAAATTCTAACCTTTTTTCATTTGAATAAATTTTTTGAACAAAATTATTCTTTTTTTCTTAAAACTTCATTTCTCTTATGAATTTAGCTTTGTTTTAGATGAGATAATTCATTTCTATTATCTACATTTACTTTAAAATAGTGTTACATTAATAAAAATGCTTTAAAAGTCACCTCGTATACAAGCATCTATACACTTCTCATTACGGAAAATTAACCGCTTTTTCAAAGAGAGAGAAAGAGAGAATAAGCTGTTTAATTCCTCGAAAAGAATATCTACATCAGCTAATACAGGTGTCTTTATACCTTTCATACACCTCTATTGATTTTCTATGAAATTACATCTATTAAATAATAAATAAATGAATAAATAAATATTAAAAACAATTCTCAAAAGCAGTTACTCACGAAGAACGTGAACTGTTCTGGTTTCCTCAAGAATACCACCAGGAAATCTAGGATTTTCAGCTCTGCAAGTTATATCTTTTTCGTCATCATCTTTGCTGAGAACTATATCAATTTTGCTAATTGTGGAGTTACTCATTTGAGTAGTTATAATATTTACACCTCCAATTTCCAATCCTCCTAATTTCCAAATAATCCTTGCAGCCGGTGAACTTCCCCATGTTTGACACCGAGCAGTAATCTCACGTCCCTCTAAAACGGGATCTTCACTGAAGAAAATCTTTACTACTGCTGGCTTCACTGAAAAAAATTGATTTATTTATAACTGTTTAAACATTCCAAAAATAAATCGACGGTCATTGTAAAAAGAAACAAGTTGTTCATTTCATGACCATTTTTCTTTCTCCATATAATTAACAGATGTATTCTTAAAAAAGCAAAAAAATTCCATGGCATGAATATAATTTTCGAATAACTTAAGAAATATTGAAAGTCTCATTTCCAGAAAAACTAAATTAAAGATTGCGAATTTCTCTGATTTATATCTGTCTATCTTATTACGTCAAAATCTATGTCTAATTTGACCTTTTTTTGACCTGTAGGTCAAAAAGAGGATAAATAACGGCCTCACATTACTTTAATATAGGTCAATTTTGAAGGCAGTTTTGACCTAGGCGTCAAAAATTGACAAAGAATTCCCGCTACCCTCAAAATTTAGGTCAATTTTGAGGGCAGTTTTGACCTAGACGTGAAAGTTTGACAAACAATTTCCGCTATCCTCAAAATTTAGGTCAATTTTGAGGGCCTACACATCAAAATTTGACAAAGAATTCCCGCTACCCTCAAAATTTAGGTCAAGTTTGAGGGCAGCTTTGACATAGACGCACAGTGAGCCAGGATCGTCAATTTTTGGCCAAAAACCATTATTTAAAAGAGAACAAGATATTTACGAATAAAAAGTAGGCTACCTACAATTTTTGGGGTCGCTGATTACGAATCTGATGTCAGATTTCGAAAATTCAAAATGGCGGATCCAATATGGCGGACATAAATTTTTTTATATGAATCAATTTTAATGAAGCATAAGTATCTAAAGGTTTTTTGGGTCGCTGATTACGAATCTGAAGCCAGATTTCAAAGATTCAAAATGGCGGATCTAATATGGCGGACATAAAAATTTTTAAATTAATAAATTTGAATTAAACATAGGTATCTATGGGTTTTTTGGGTCGCTGATTACAAATCTGATGTCAGATTTCAAAAAATCAAAATGGCGGATTCAAAATGGCGGACATACAATTTTTAAAATTAATCGATTTTTATGAAACTTTGTATCTAGGGGTTTTTTAGGTCGCTGATTACGAATCTGATGTAAGAATTCAAGTGGATTTTAGATTGGGTGAGATTCGCCTACAATTTTTTGCTTGGGAGTTTTTAAGTTTGGTGATTACAAAACTAGTGTCTATACAATTCAGAAAATAAAATTTTTTTTCCTGTTATTAGCCTACAAAAATAAAAAGTACAGTAGTTTCCAGGATCTACCACGAGGAGGTTACAGGTAAAGATCCCATTTTGTATTTTTTTAGATTTTAAAAATTTTTTTGTTTTTTTAGACCTGATGTTTACTTAGGGGCCGTACACATAATACGTCACGCGGATAGGGGGAGGGAGGGGGTCTGAGAATTGTGACTAAGTGTGACATGGGGGAGGGGGGGTGAACTCATGTGTTACGTCACAATCTTTCAGATTCAAAGATTATAAGAAATAATATGTGACAATGTCACTTTTTCTAAATAAAACAAGTTAAAAATGCTTTAAACTATTTAATATATATTATGTACCTGTTTAACATTTATTATTATATTATTTATAATATGATAAATAATATATTCTCTTAACTTGAATCAGTTAAAAATCATGGTTTTAACTGACAATCAGCAGTGACTGACTTTCTGCTTCTGAATCAGTTAAAAATAACTAAAAAATTATCCACAAAACACCGAAACTTTTCTAAATATGTATATTATTTTGCTTGCATACTTCGAAAAATTTACTTGCAAAGTTTAGTTAAAATTGTATAAAGATTTAAATTTCTCACTCCAATAAATGTTTATCGTTAAATTTTCTTAAAAATATAGCTTGAAAGTTTCCTGAACATTTGAATTACATTTTCGAATATACTTTCGTTAAAATTTAAGTTAAATTTTCAGGAAAGTTTCGCGCTAAAGATTTATTGAAGTGGGATATTTAAATCTTTACACAATTTTCACTAAACTTTGCATTTAAATATTTCGAAGCTTGCGAGTAAATCTTTAATAAATTTTTAGGAAAGTTTCGGTGCTATGTAGGTAGTTAAACGTGACTAATTGAATCAAACCAAAAAAATTGTATTGAAACATCAGTTATTTTTAACTAATTGTTAGAAAAAAATATTACTATTTGAATTAGTGACTGACTTTTTGCTTTTAAATCAGTTATTTTTAACTGATTCAATAATTTAGAGTGTAGGATATAATATATAATGTCCAATGTATAAAATTTACAGTGAAATTTACGTGTGTGACGTGACGTAGGGGGAGGGAGGGGTTCAAGGTTTGTAACGAAGTGTGACATAGGGGGAGGGAGGGGTTAAAAATGATCAAAAATCGCGTGACGTATTATGTGTACGGCCCCTTACAGGTATATAGTTTATCGCGTGGGTATATCAAGTGCGCATGTAGTCCTATTGGAGAATCTGTTTTTATTTCCATGGATCAGATAAACACTCCATTTTATATCTATATCTGATTTCAGAAACAAAGTGCTCATTTTTACATTTTTAAAATCTGACAACAGATTCGTAATCAGCAACCCGAAAAACCTTTACATACCTATGTCTCATTGAAATTGATTAATTTAAAATTTTTTATGACTGCCATTTTGATTTCTTGAAATCTGACATCAGATTCGTAATCAGCGACCCAAAAAACCATAGAGTTATTAGCATAGAGTACGCAAGCGACCAAAATGTTAGACAGCCATACGAAAAGTAGACCCCTTTTCTTTCTTTCTCTAATAACTTCTCTTTCTCTGAAATCATTATTGATTTTAAAATTTTTATGTCTGCCATATTGGATCCGCCATTTTGAATTTTTGAAATCTGACATCAGATTCGTAATCAGCGACACAAAAAACCATTAAATACCACTGTTCATCATAATTGATTAATTTTGAAAATTGTCTTTATATATTTATTGCATATATTTATATGTTTATTGCAATATTCTTGTTATGTTGAAAAAATATGAAAAGGCGCAAAATGGCACATATTGGCGTCAAAGTAGACATGCTAAGTAATCGTTCTATAACTTGTTTTTCCAAATATTATGCGGCTCGGAGGAGCTCGACTAACTAAAAGTCGACTAACTGAAAGTCTATTGAAAAATCCACTATTTGTTAACTTCAATGGAGCTACATTTTAATAAATTTTATTTTTTTAAAGTAACTATTGGTTTTTTACTTCAATATATCTATTGATGATAAAAAATAAGTACTTATACAAAAATAATTAATTTATTTCTAGATATATTAAATATTTCAATCAAAAACATTTTATTATTTTATCTCAAATGTTAAACTTTAAATAGTTCTAGAAGACACAATTTTGTATTATTTAACAAATCCTTTATGCAATAAATTCCTTATTTACTATTAAATACTGTGGATAAATTCTTTTGTGCATATTTGAAAGTTGAAAAATTGTATTTTTGGCCAAAATTCGACGATCCTGGCCCACTGTGAGACGTCAAAATTTGTCAAACAATTTCCGCGCGCAGACTTAATGATGAGGTGAAGTTTGCCATCTGACCTAACAATGTAAGGTAATTTATACCTTATAATATAGAGGAGAGTTTCCAAAAGTCCTGAAATGGGCCTGATGTGTTAAATGAGTTTTAAAACATTTTTAAAAATCACTTGCAAGCATCACATGGGATATTTTTACAATTAACTTTTTAGAACTGTCTGCAGCGTGTAAGTTTTAATCTATTTGTGTTCTTTGTTTTAAATTAAAGGGTCTACGCTGTAGACAGTTTTAAAAAGTTAATTGTAAAAAAATCCCACTGTCGACTAAAATCTCACGTGGAATTTCGCATAGGGGTAATGTCACTTTGAGTGGACCACCTGAGCTTTTAAGTTATCTGACAGCGGAAACGTGAAATAAATAGTGCGAATAGCAGCACCGCACCTAGAAACCGTAAGAAATTAAGTTCCGCGATAATCATATACGTTACCGTTTGATATAACGCATTTTTGAGAACACAAACCAAAAAAGAAGTCGCTCTTTCAATGAGTAAAGTGATTTGGAAGTGTAAAAGTAGTGTAAAATTTAAGTTTTAAAAGGTAACTTATTTTTTTCCTACTACTTTGGACATTGAAATTGATTGTCTTAGTTTAATTAAGTGATAATTTTGACTCAAAAAAAAATTTTGGTGTCTGCCATAAAAAGTTGTTTGTCACCATGAGTGGACCACTGTTTATAACCATGAGTGGACTGCCTGTTTTTTCCATTTTTAATGTCAGTTTAACATTTTTTAGATATAAATTGACAATAAATTAGTTTGAAACTATGATTTATGTTCTTTATTAATTTTTTTGTGATATTGATGTGATATGTGACAAAATTATTAAAAATGGTTTCACTTGTAAACATTGCGACACATACATGGTCTGAAGCTGCATAAGCATAAATTTTGTTTCAATATATCAGAAATATTAAATACATTAAAGAATTTAGAATAACTTTTACAATTTTTAAGGAGTGGTCCACTCAAGGTTACACTTTTTTCATTTCTTAAAAATTAGCTTTTTTTAAAAGTCAATTGTTTTTTCCAATAAAAAAAATCAAAACTATTATGGCATAAACACTTATCTAGGGATTTAAACTAAAGCTTGAAATAGTAATCTCCGATTAATTTGCTTTTAGAAAGAATTTTTTAGAAAAAAGCGTAGGCGGCCCACTCAAGGTGACATTACTCTATATATGTTTTTTTCGAAAAAAGAATCAGCTACGATTTTTGAAAATAAAAATTTGGAATCTTGGAACGATTTCAGATAAAACAGCGTTAGCACAATGTTGACTCATTTTAGGTAAACCTAAAAGTGCTTGAAGACCACCGTGCAGAGTGGATTTTAATACGAATGTGACTATAAGTGTTTGTTTATTTGTTTTTTTCCGTTATCGTTTGGTTGTCTTTTTCTTTTGTCGGATTAAATATTAGAATATTGTGTGACCATCTTCGTCGTCTACAATGGAGGAAGAGAGATGGAACAAACTGTTTACGCAAATGAATGACGTTACTATATCCCAAGAGGATATTAAGAAAGGAATGTCATTGATCAACAATAGTTTGGAGACAATGAACAATAAATTCGGCAAGTTGGAGAATAGATTACACACTGTGGAAAATAATGATAATCGTTCTGATAAATATCACCGAGCTAAAAACATTGTTCTGTTCAACTTGGAAGACTCCGATGAGATTAATAACGACCTCATGAAAGTGTTAGACCATATTTTTAAAGAAATTAATCTCAACATCCCTAATCTGGCTATTGAAGATGCTTACCGTCTCGGAAAAAACAAATCTAATCGCCCAGTACTAATTAAATTTGTTGGTGCAAGGTGGGTGAAATTGGCTTTTACGAAAGTGAAAGAATTTAGAAACAACAAACTTTTCATATCAAACGACCGCACCGCTGAAGAGTGAGAACAGCGAAGACAGTTACTGCAAGAAGTTCGGAATTTGCAAAAAGATGGTATAAAGGCGAAAATCATTAATAATAGGATTCAGATATTGGAGAATTCTTCTTCACACCCTAGTTCAAACATATCATCGAAACCTATACATGGTGATCATGCGGAGAAAAAATCAATTGAAATTCCTGCTTAAATTTCTTCTGACAACGAAAGTTCCCCTACTACCCATCCTGTCAGTATGAAGAGGAAGAGGGGACCGAAATCGAAGAGGGAAGCCTTCGCATCGAACTGCAAATCAATGAAAGATTTCTTTACCCCCACGCCTAAGACAACTAACGATGGGAAAAACTTGAATAGCCCCCCTGCTCCTAAAAGGCTGAATTTAGACGACAAGGAATAGCAACGAGCTTGCAAAGAAAAAATAGTCAAAAATTTTCATTCAACTGTCACTGATAATTGCAATCATATTGAGGAAGATAGAATAATTTATTGGAATGTACATGGAATCAACAACTTATCCGACTTAAGAAATAATATTAACGCCTTGGATATTATCTGTGTTTGTGAGACGTGGAATGAAACGGAATCTGTCAGATCAACTCTACTTAACAATAATTACAGGTATATCCAGGCTCAGGCAACGAGGAACTATAAATTTGGCAGAGCAAAGGGAGGCCTTTTCATCGCTTACAACACACGTCTGTACTCGGCAGTAATTATATCTATTTTGTGTAATCAAATATTTGTAAAGTTTACTTTAAAGTCGAATAATTTTAATTTTATACTTGGTTTGGTCTATATTGCTCCGGTCGAGTGTTTGGAAGACTTTTTAGAGAATTTAAATTGTATTATTAATAATTTGTTTTCCGATTTTCCAAATACTTTGTTAATTTTAGGCGGTGACTTTAATTCTAGGGTTGCGGATTTGAACCAATTGGATACTGAAATTTTGCAATTCTCTAGTTCTGTTATTGGTAAAAGAGAAACTTTAGATAAAATTTTAAATAGTAAAGCTAAATTGCTAGTTAACAATTTGGAAACAAATGATCTTATTTTATCAAATGGTCGTTGCTTGGGTGATATTCTAGTCAATTTTACGTTTTTGAATACGAATGGCATGAGTGTGATATACCTAATTTGGTGTTCATTGGGCACTGTTTCCTTGGTTCAGAGCCTGCAAGTCTAACAGTTGGTCACTCGCTCAGATCATTTTCCGTTGTTCCTGAATATTTCTTTTTTAACTAATAAAATTTCAAATTTGCAATTAACTAAATTGCAATTCAATAATGAAAAGGCTAATTTATTTTCCTCTTGTATGGCTTTTAAGAAACAGGTGGCGAATGTAAATTATAATGTAGACGAACTTAATTCGACATTAATTTCCACAATAAAAGAAGTCGCCATAGATTTAGAAATGCGCACTTTTTCTGCAAATAATAGCTTTTTAAGGGATAAACCTTGGGTAGATGCTGAGTGCAGATTGGCTAAAAAGCGTGTTGGAAATGCGTTGACAGCCTGCAGGTGTGAGAAGTTTTCAAATCTTTCTAAGAAATTGTACTTTAAGGAAAAACATTCTTATCTTAAAATTATAAAGTCAAAAATTGAAAAATTTAATAAAGCTCGAATTGATACTGTGAATAATTGTAAGTTTGCTTCTCACTTCTGGAGGATAGTCAACGCATCCCGAACTAGAGTGCGTCAGGAATCGTCGATCGATCTGGATGCTTGGTATTGTTTTTTGCAGAGGTGTTATCCGCAACCAGCAAATATCTCATCCGCAGATGCTAAAATATTATGTCGTTCTATCCCGGAACTTGATAAATACATATCATCTGATGAGATTATTTCTTGCTTGCTCAATTGTAAAAATGGGAAGGCCCCAGGGATTGACGGTGTTAATTACAATTTCTTCAAGAATTTACCTAATAATTGGATTTTGTATATAAATAATTTATTTAATAAAATTTTAGATACCGAAAGGTTCCCTTTAGATTGGGGTAATTTGGTTACAGTTATGTTTTTTAAGAAGGGCGAGCCATCGAATCCGGATAACTATAGACCAATTACGCTTGCGAATTGTATCTCTAAAATCTTTACACAGATTTTATGTAATAGGTTGGTCTCATGGGCGGAAAATAAAAATCTTATTCCTGAGTCTCAAGCAGGCTTTCGTAAAACGAGAAGTTGCATGGATAGCCTTTTCAATTTGTCATCAGTTATTCATATCCACTTAAGTAATCCGGGTTCTGTTGTTTATGCCGCGTTTATTGATTTTAAAGGGGCCTTCCCATCTGTCTCGCACTAGTTATTATGGAGCAAACTGTACTCTCTGGGCCTCAGTTCAAAAATAATTAAGCTAATTCTAAAGCATCCACTTGTATTAAAACTAATGACGGATGAACTAAATATATAAATGTAACGCGAGGAGTGCTGCAGGGGGAGGTTCTTAGTCCTCTGGACTTTTTATTATTTATTTCAGATATGGAAAATTTTTTTATAGATCACGACTGTAGAGGGATTTCGATTGATAATTCTACTGGGATTATTATGTTGGGATATGCCGATGACTATGTGCTTCTCTCTGACTCCCCGACTGAACTGAATAAAAAACTGAGTGTATTGTATAAATACTGTACGTTGAATGAATTAGAGGTAAATATTAATAAAACTAAAGTTGTAATCTTCACTAGGTCTGGTAATTCGAAAGCTAAAAAGTTTAAATCATTTAAGTATGGCGAGGACTGTGTTGAGGTGACAAACGAGTATGTTTATTTGGGAGTTCCTTTTCACAATTCTTGCTCATTTCTACCAGCTGCAAAGAAATTTAGTAGAGCTTCAAATACGGCGGTGGGCTCAATCTTAAGGGTGATTTTCTCGGTCAGAATTGCTTCATGGGATTCTTGTGTTAAGCTTTTTCAAACTCTTGCATTGAGTGTTTTACTTTACGGTTGCGTGATTTGGGGAATAAATTTTTTAGAATTAATTGAGAGGGTTCAGCTGTCTTTTTTTAAAAGATTGCTGAGCCTTCCTATGTGCACCTCGAATTACGCAGTGAGATTAGAAACAAATAGCTTGCATCTAGCTTTTAGAATTTTTAAATTTAATCTTTCCTGGATAAATAAAATTTATAAAATCAATAATTCTCGGTACCCCAGGAAATGTTTTGAGAAATTGTTAAAGCTGTCAAAAAATAACCCAAATAGCAGATTTAATTGGTTAACTCAACTAAAGACACAATTATTTGAACCCTGTGGCTTTTCGGACTTATGGGCTAAGATGACTCCTCAGGATTTTCATTTGGATGAGACACTAATTCTTAAATCATATGCTCATTTTATTAAATCACGTGACATGGAGAGTCTCAGGAATTTAAAAAGTCTTGTGATTTATCCCGATATTTTTAACCCATCAATAACTCAAAATTATTTATGTTTAAATTTACCTTTGTTTTATAAAAGAATTTTTGCCCAGTGTCGACTGCATAATAATCATACTTCCAGGATTATTTATAATAAAGAGAAGTTTTCAAATAAGTGCTTATAAATAAGTATTATTGAATTATATAATTAGGCGACTATAGATAAGTGGTTGAATGTTTTATCGAGTTGTGATCGGTCGTTGATTAAGCAATTGGTAAATATACTTATTAGAACATTGTCTTCCCGGCCTAAACTCATAATTCGAAATTTTGTTACTTTCGTTGATTTTGTATGTATAATTTTATAATCTGCGTAAACTCCCTTGTAATCACGTAATAGTGTTAATAACGAGAGTAATTAAATAAATAACCCATTAACGCCCACCAGGACGCAAAATGTACCATGATTTCACGACTCTTATTTTGTATGAAATAATTAGTTAAAAATTTTAGAAAATACCATTTCCGACGTAAAATTTATCGCTCTTTCTGACTATAAAGCTAAAATTTGTTTATAATTATCTTAAAAAAAATTTATAATAATTTTATTGCAAAAAAAACACACTTTTTAATGAAAAAAAATTATTTAATTATTATTTTGACATGGAAAACTAAAGAATATGGTCTCCAAAGCACAAAATATCGCGTCCTCGAACTCTCAGCTATAAAAATCCATAATTACTTTTTATTAAATTCAAGATGGCGGATATAAAAATGGCCATTTTTCCAAAATGCAAAAGGCCGAAAAAAATTTTCGGGTAATGCTTTTCAAAAGTTATTAGATTTGATTGAAAATGGTTACTCGGGGGTTTTTGGGGTCGCTGATTACGAATCCGATGTTACTTTTTTAAAATTCAAAATGGCGGATCCAATATGGCGGACATATTTTTTAAAAAGTGATTGGATTTGCTTGAAAATAGTTACTCGGAGGTTTTTGGGGTCGCTGATTACGAATCTGATATCACTTTTTTAACATTCAAAATGGCGGATCCAATATGGCGGACAATTTTTTAAAAAGTGATTAAATCTGCTTAAAAATAGTTACTCGGGGGTTTTTGGGGTCGCTGATTATGAATCTGTTGTCACTTCTTTAAAATACAAAATAGCGGATTCAATATGGCTGACATATTTTTTAAAAAGTGATTGGATTTGCTTGAAAATAGTTACTCGGGGGTTTTTGGGGTCGCTGATTACAAATCTGACTTCAAACCAATATTATGTTTATCCTCCACGTCCGTTAGCCGTTAACAAAATTTTAATGACGTTGCCCAGCTTTTACCACAAAGAGGTCGACGTGCAAAAAAGCTACTTATTTATTTTATTTAAAAAATTTTTTTTTGATATTTTAATATTTTTTAAAATAAATAATATAAAATTTTAATTCTGCTTTCTAAATCTGAATCAACGATAATTATGAAAAATTTTATACAATGGTAAAAAAGAGACTAACACAACATGTGGTTTGATTGAAATCAAGTGACGCACATATATATGCCACATTGAATGCACAATTTTTGTGTCCTTTTGTTGCACTTTGCATGATAGTAGCTATATTTTTCGAGGCAAAATCTAAAAAAAAAATTTTAATTAGAATTTAAAAAAGTGGCTTTTTTGCACGTCGACCTGCTTGTGGTAAGAGTAACGATAAACCTAATATTGTTCTGATGTTAAAATCGTAATCAGCATCCTCAAAAACCCCAGGATGGCCATTTTCAAGCAAATACAATTACTTTTTTAAAAATTGTCCGCCATATTAGATCCGCCATATTGAATTTTAAAGAAGTGATATCAGATTCGTAACCAGCGACCCCAACAACCCCCGAGTAACTATTTTCAAGCAAATCCAATCACTTTTTAAAAAATATGTCCGCCATATTATATCCGCCATTTTGAATTTTAAAAAAGTAACATCGGATTCGTAATCAGCGACCCCAAAAACCGCCGAGTAACCATTTTCAAGCAAATCCAATCACTTTTTAAAAAATATGTCCGCCATATTTGATCCGACATTTTGAATTTTAAAAAAATAACATCGGATTCGTAATCAGCGACCCAAAAACCCCCGAGTAACCGTTTTCAATCAAAACTAATCACTTTTTAAAAAATATGTCAGCCATATTGGTTCCGCCATTTTGAATTTTAAAAAAGTTACATCGGATTCGTAATCAGCGACCCCAAAAACCCCCGAGTAACCATTTTCAATCAAATCTAATCACTTTTTAAAAAATATGTCAGCCATATTGGATCCGCCATTTTGAATTTTAAAAAAGTAACATCGGATTCGTAATCAGCGCCCTGAAAACCCCCCGAGTAACCATTTTAAATAAAATATAATAACTTTTGAAAAACATTCCCCGAAAATTTTTTTCGGCTTTTTGCATTTTGGAAAAATAGCCATTTTCATATCCGCCATCTTGAATTTAATAAAAAGTAATTATGAATTTTTATAGCTGAGAGTTCGAGGACGCGATATTTTGTGCTTTGGAGACCATATTCTTTAGTTTTCCATGTCAAAATAATAATTGAAAAAATTTTTTTTCATTAAAAAGTGTGTTTTTTGCAATAAAATGGTTATAAATTTTTTTGAGATAATTATAAACAAATTTTAGCTTTATATTCAGAAAGAGCGATAACTTTACGTCGGAAATGGTATTTCCTAAAATTTTTAATTAATTATTTCATACAACATAAGAGTCGTGAAATCATGGTACATTTTGCGTCTAGGTGGGCGTTAATGGGTACAATTAATAATATTTCAATTGATTATAAATTTAGGGCTAGAAATTCCTGTATTTTTGCCAATAATGCCACTTTTAAAAGTAAAAAAACTATATATATATATATATATATATATATATAAGTAAACTAACTTAACTATTTTTAATATTTATTTTAATTTTTAAAATCATGGTATCTTAATATGATGGCATAGTAATGAGTTAGAGTAAATTATAATAGGAGATATTAAAAAAGATAGCTAATAGAGAATTCTACTTTACGGAAGTGATTATAGTGTCAACTTTTTCAAGTTTGACACTCCTCATAGTAAATTTGATAATTCTTTTTTCTCAGTGTCAAAAGTATTATTGGGCCCCTTTTTACCTGCAGTTGACATAAATGTTGGCGTAATGTTAGGGCCATTAGGGGCTGTCCATAAATTACGTAAGTCATTTTTTGGGTAAATTTGACCCCCTTCCTCCCTCGTAAGATATTTTACATACATTAGCGCCATTTTTCCTATTGTTCGCAAGATCTTGCTGACCCCCCTCCCCCCTAAATGTCTTACGTAATTTATGGACGGACTAAAGATTTCGACGTAAAATAATAGACGTTTGTGGGCTTCATTTTTACCCGTAGGTCAAAACTGACCTTAAAATTGACCTAAATTTTGAGGAAACAGTAGGTCAGAAGGAATTTTCTTGGCAATTTTTGACGTGTAGGTCAAAACTGACCTTAAAATTGACCTAAATTTTAAGAAAATATCAGATCAGAGGGAGATTTCTGGTCAAATTTTAACTTGTAGGAAAAAACTGACATTAAAATTAAAGTACATTTTGAGGACAGAAAAATAATTTTAATAGAATTTTAAAAAAAATATGTCAATTTATAACATCTTTTATTGATTGAAACTTAATATTGAAATTTAGGTCAAACTTCTTTTAACCAATAGGTCGAAAATTCCGTCAAACTTTAATATAAGGGTACGAATTTTTAAAAAATCCTAATTAATTTGCTTTTTTCATGTATAGGCTAAAAAATATGTCAAATTTGACCTAAATTTTAAGGAAAGGTCAGGTCAGAGGAAGTTTTTTTCGACAATTTTTGCGGTGTAGATGAAAACTGACCTTAAAAATTACCTAATTTTTGAGGGCAGAGGAAATTGTTCGTCAATTTTTTCCGTTAAGGTCAAAACTGCCCTTAAAATTGACCTACATTTTGAAGGTAAAGGGAATTGTTTGTCAATTTTTTACCTGTAGGTTAAAACTGCCCTTCAAATTAACCTAAATTTTGAGAGCAGAGGGAATTGTTTGTTAATTTTTGACCTGCAGATTAAAACTGCCCTTAAAATTGACCTAAATTTTGAGGTCAGAGGGAATTATTTGTGAATTTTTGACGTTTAGGTCAAAACTGCCCTTAAAATTGACCTACATTTTGAGGGCAGAGGGAATTGTTTGTCAATTTTTTACCTGTAGGTTAAATCTGCCCTTAAAATTGACATAAATTTTACGGGCAGAG
Organism: Leptopilina heterotoma; assembly: GCF_015476425.1. Classification (NCBI taxonomy): domain Eukaryota; kingdom Metazoa; phylum Arthropoda; class Insecta; order Hymenoptera; family Figitidae; genus Leptopilina; species Leptopilina heterotoma. The sequence continues at coordinate 616,442 of NW_025111111.1, forward strand.
TAAAACGCAATTTTTAACGCTTAGGTCAAAACTGCCCTTAAAATTGAACTAAATTTTGAAAGCAGAGCGATAAGTTTGTCAATTTTTAACTTTAAGTCATAACTACTCTTAAAATTGACTTAAATTTTGAGGGCAGAGGGGTTAGTTTGTTAGTTTTTTACCTGTAGGTTGAATCTGCCCTTAAAATTGACCTAAATTTTGAGTAATTTTGACCTGTAGGTTAAAACTGCCCTTAAATTGACCTGAATTTAGGTCAAATATAACTTGTTTCTGACGATGGACCTACCTTGACAGTGGGCCAACCTTGACTATGTTCCCCCTACTATAAGGGTCCCTTAAAACTTTCTGAAACAGCGGCAGCGGCGATATGATTTTATATTAATAGGGATAGATATATATATTTAATTTATATTTATTTTTAAATAAATTATTTTTTATCAGTAGATTTTTTTTCATAAGAAATTGCACGATTGAAAAAAACTAAATTTCTAACCCTAAGTACAGTTTATGAAAAAAAGCAAGAATTAATTGTTTAAACAGTTTAATAAATAATTTTTATTTTTAATCATTAATATATGTTTACTCCTGAAAAATTGCATAATTGAGAAAAAACTAGAAATTTTTAACCATAAGTAAAGTTTATGGAAAAATAACAACAATTAATTGTTTAAACAATGTTTAATTAATTAATTTTTAATAATTAGTAGATGTTTTACTCATTGAAAAATTGAGCAATTGAGAGAAGACTAAAAATTTCTAGCCCTAACTACTGTTTATGAAAAAATAACAACAATTAATTAATTCCCATCCTGCTCGGGATAAACAATGTTTAAATAAGGCAGTTGTCTAAGCCGTGCCTTTTTTTTCTCAACGGAATATTACTCAGTGGTAATCAAAGAATAAGTACTGTTTTTTTAATGTTAAAATTCGTTTGCGAACATGGTTTTTTGCTAATTTGTTATAAATAAATAATTTGTTTATTTATTAAATTTCAATATTTTTTTACGAAAAAAATTTTATTCAAAACTTTGACTCAAATAAAAAATAATGCCTCTTGGATCATTAAAATCGGTTAACAAGATTCTTTTTTATTAATTTTTTAAAAGAAAGTGTCTAAAAACTTTAATTATTTATAATAATAATAAAAAATTTTTTTTGGCAAATCCTTTGATATAGTGTTTTTTTATATAAAACACTATAGAAATAACAACATTTTGGCAAAAAATAAATTTTTTGAATTTTAGGTGTCACTTTCAAAAATTCTTACTCATTTGCTAGTTATCAAATATTTATGTTAAGTTAGTAACAGTGCTTCAGTAGCATGGAAGGTGGGGTCAACTATGCAAGAATCTTCTACTTCCCCTCTTTTCTCGCACTAGTGCGTCTAAAACGGCACTTTAGTCGAGTTTTTGACGTAAGGTGTTATAGAAAAGATTTTAATACCGTCATCAGTAAAAAACGGGAGTCCTGTAAGAAAAAGGCCTTGAGGAGAAAAAAAGAGAAGGAGGGACTTCAGAAGCGCCCCCCCCCCTCCAACTCAGAAACACGGAGGCAGTTAGAATTTCGGATCAGAATCCTGAGACATATCATGATCTCACAAGACTGGCAATAACTTCGGTTAAACCAGAAGAAACTGGCACCGAAATTCTGAAAATTAGAAGAACATTAAAAAAGGAGGTTATTGTTGTGGTGAAGAAAGGGGGAGAAAATTACCTCGGTTTTGTATGACAAGGCTTATGTTACGGCTTTTGTCAATAAAAGGACCCTCGAAATCTGGGATCTTGACAAAACAACTTCAGAAGAGGACGTTGTAACCCTCTTACAGTAGAAGCTGCAGAAGCGTGACTTGCCGACTTTTGAGACGTTTTGGCGGTAAGAAAGTGGCATTAGTCCGTATAAATGAATCGGATAGCGAATGTCTACTTAAGCTAGGCAAAGTGCGCATAGGATGGATAAACGCATCTATCAGAGCACACCTAGAAGTGCCAAGGTGTCGAAAGTGCCTGGCCTATGTACACGTGACCCGAATTTGCAAAGGCCCCGAGAACTGTCGGAGATGCGTCAAAACGGGCCACTTCGCTAAGAGTTGCACTAATGATAAACCAAAGTGCATAACGTGTACAGACTTGGGAAAAACGGAAGTGCACCATATTCCTGATAGAAATTCCTGCCCGGTTAACAAGGAGGAACTGGAGACACTTAAAAGGGCAAATCTTTAAAGCTTCTTTAGATCAACCTTCATACGAGTAAGGATGCACAGGTGCATCAAGCGATCTCGCACCTTGGTATCAGGATAAGGAAAAGAGAGCCGCCATTAAACTGTGCAACCCAGAATTGCGAGTTGACAAGTTCCTGGAGACGAGCAGTGGGTTTGTGTGGATAGAGGTAGCTAACATACGTATGTATAGCCGCTACTTCTCACCCATCGACACACTGACTAACTTTGAAGCCAATATAGGCTGTTTTCGCCACTCACCCAGGGTTAACCCCGAATTAACTATTATCCAATCATCAAAAACATTCTGCTGGTCTAACCAATCACCATTAACCAGGAGTTAACTTAAGGTGAGTGCCGAAAACAGTCATAGACGACCTAGAATCGAGCCTCATAGAATCCAAGCTGGATGTCATCGTCACTAGCGATTTTAATAATGAAAAGTCGTCAGAATAGGGTGAGACGAGGCTCGACAAGTGAGGAATTCTTATTGGAGAAATCATCTCCAGGAACGACCTATTAGTGATAAACCGGGAAAACTTATTTAGAAGAGGTGCGATTGGATCGATTATAGATCTAACGATTGGGTTAGACAGATAATAAGGTCTCTGTTTCCTTCTGTAGAGCCATACCTCAGGATGGACTGGAGTTCGTGCAAAGTCAAAGAGGAAGAACTTTCCACACTTAGTGAATTGAAAAACGCAGGCAAAAGATTGAAACAGGTAAGGCGCCTGGAATCGATGGGATAAGTAACGAGATCCTAAAATTGGTTATCGACACATCACCCCAGATTCTGCTTAGATGTTTAAATCTTTGCCTTAAGAAAGGAGAGTTCTTCTGCGACTGGAAGCGACAGAGGCTAGTCCTCCTAAGAAAAGGTGAATAACCTCTGGATAAAGTTTCGTCGTACTGGCCTATATGCCTGCTAGATACGATAGGTAAACTTCTAGAGGATATGGTTCTGCACAGAATGCAAAGCCACTTGACCGGAGAGTCAAAAGAGTTGGTGCCATCCAGGCAGTAGTGGGCATAACCAAAGCAGAAGAAAAAAAATTGGGACCAGAGAAGAAGAAGAGCTTCTGCGCGTTGGTAGCAATTGAAATACGCAACGCGTTTAATTCCACAAGATGGAAAGATCTTATCGAGCTGATGAGAAAGAAAAACATGTCGTCCTACTTGTTGCGGATAATGGATTATTATCATAGCGACATGACAGGTGGGTTATATATGAGGGAGACACCTGCACTCTCAAGGAAGAGATGCAGCGTGGGGCTCCTCAAGGCTCGAGGGTAGGTCCGTATGTGGGTGATTTTCCGCAAACTGTGATATTTATGTCCCTAACGAGTTTTAAATGCATATTAATGAATTAACGATCTGCTTCATATAAATTATATTTGGGGCTCACTATTCTAAGTGGACCCACAAAAAAGTTGTTTATTTTGACCCATATCGATGTAATGACATAAAACACTCCAAAAATGGCACTACTGTGGCATGTCCCCTACCCAGTTTTTATAACTTTCTATCTGTTTTTGGGAAACAATTATTGAAAAAACAGAAATCTGCTAGTATAATCTTGAATATGCTTAGACTCACTGCATTTATACGTATTATTTTATATTATATTGTTTATTCTTTGTTTACAAAACGTCTTTAAACTTTGTCCCCAAATTTTTGAGATTTTTACAATTACCATCTTTTTGACTTTGCATATTCACAATATTAAAAATAATATGGAAACAACAACTAATTTTGCATCAAAGGAACATAACAAATAAATGTAAATAAAATAATAAAGGTTTTAAAGACATATTGAAGTAATATCCTTTAGTAAAGTAAAAAATTGTCGTTGTCACAAATTATGGTGTCACTACCGTGGTATTCTGTTTTCAGAAGTAAGAATATTTTAAACTTTTAAACTTAAATTAAAACTTAAACTTAAACTTTTTGAAAATAAAATAGTTATGAGTGATACACAAAACAAACTGAAAATGTTACCGCGGCAGTTCATGGATTAAATTTTGTTTTTTATTATTTTTTGTATTAATTTAATTATTTATTTTTGTAAAATGATATTAACATTATTTATTATTAATAAATAAATATTTTATCTATATAATAAATATATAATAAAATAAATATATAAATATATAATATATTATTATTATTATATATATTATATAAATATATAATGAAATATAAATGTTAAATAAAAAATAAATATATTAAATTATATTTCGTATATATAAAATTAAAAAATAAATATTATTAATAGCAGGGGAGACTGGGGCGAAAGGTTAAACTGTGAAAACGGTTAAAATTCATTATCTTTCGAACGGAAATAGTTAGAGCATTGCAATTTCAATTATAGAAGAGTGTTATCACCCTAAATAAATGTCCAGAGTTATGTGACATTCTGTTCATTTTTGTGGTGTCCATATTTAAAAATTTTTTTCACCCTACTTTTGAAAATTTTTTCGTAAAAGAAAATATCAACTTTTAAGTATATATTTTGAATTTATTCTCCTCGCGATTTTTTTAGGTCCTTATTTGGGTCCCCTGAAGAGATACCTAAAGGAATTTGCTAAATATCTTTAGTCAGATTCTTTATATTTGTTGTGAAAGCAAAAAATACACCTTGGGGCGAAAAGATAAATGTATTTTCACATGTTGTTAAAAATATTTTTTACATTTTTCGTTTTTTGGGTTTATTTGTTTAAAAATTATTTATTTGACATTAGGCAAGTACTCTGTCAAAAAACAAGACCGCTTACGTGAAATAAACCAAAATTTTTTGTTGTTGAAATTTTAGTTTATTAACATTATAACTTTTCTAAATCTTTTGTTAAATAAACACAGATCTTTTATTAACTAAATTACTTGTTTACGTATACTTTAACTTATCTACTACTTAACACGTATCAGGAAATAGTTTTAGTAGGCTAAAAATAGAATTTAACATTTAGCCCCAGCCATTTAACTTTTCGCCCCAGCATGGGGTGAAAAGTTAGAAAAAACAAAATTTTCAAAAAAGGACAAAATATGTATTTTATGCGCAAATATCAAAAACTTTTTTATTGAAAGTTGTAGAGGACAAGTTGCCCTATAATATTGATCTATAAATATTTGCATCTAAGCGTATTATATTGTCTAAAAAAAGAATTTTTGCAAAATTTAACCTTTTGCCCAGTCTCCCTTTATTATGATTCCTTATATGAAATCAGCAGATATGCAAATTAGGTAAAGAGAGACATTCTTATTGACATTGCCTTTAGAGAAAGAAAGAAAGGTAGCCGTTACCAGAGAAAGCGTTATCGGCGCCGTTATCCAGACGTTATCGAGACCGTTACCTTTGGAGTTTCTATTACTATATATATTATATATATATATACATATAATAGACTTTTCTTTATATTTCCCTTGCGATGAAGGAAGAAAGAAAATATTACCTGGGTTCTCCGAGGTAATCCCCATTACAAAGGCTATTGTTTAAGGGTTCGTAATCCTTCTTAGGGTCGAATACAGGCCTATATATATATATATATATATATATATATATATATATATATATATATATCTATGAGTGCGAAGAGGACACTCACGTTTAGGGCCTACCACCTAAATATAAGAACGAAAATTTAATTTAAAAATCATATCGTCGATTATTTTCCTTGGAGCACGTTCTACGTGTCTTCAACGAAATTGAAGTATAACAATTTTTTTGGGAATTCACTCACTATAGGTGAGTGAATAAAAAAGTTAAATAAGTGAATTATCAGTGAATACTTCGTGAATTAGTAAATAGTGATTTAGTGAATAGTAAGTATTAGTGAATATAATTAAATAAGTGAATATTAAATAATAATAGAAATACATTAAAATACTTTTTTCTAATTTTTTTCAATCATTTAAATAATTATGTATTTGAGTTGTGTTTAGTTTTCGAAGTTAATTAATAAAGTTAAAAAAATTTTTTTTTATGTTTATTAATAAATTAAAAAATTTGTTATAATTTGGAAATCGTATGTAATTGGAATCCAAAGGCAAAATTAGAAGTTGGTTCTATTGGATAAAAGGCAAAATTATATAAATTGGTTATATTGGATAAAAGGCAAAATTGGTTACATTGGTTTTATTGGATAAAAGGCAAAATTGGTTATATTGGTTTTATTGGATAAAAGACAAAATTGGTTATATTGGATAAAAGGCAAAATTGGTTATATTGGATAAATATTGGTTATATTGGATAAAAGGCAAAATTGGTTATATTGGATAAAAAGCTGGAAATTGGTTAAATTGGTTTTATTGGATAAAAGGCAAAATTGGTTATATTGGATAAAAAGCTGGAAATTGGTTGAATTGTATAACAGGAATATTGGATAAAATAAAAAATTAGAAATTGGTTATATTGGATAAAAGCTGGAAATTGGTTATATTGGATAAAAGGCAAAATTGGTTATATTGGATAAAAGCTGGAAATTGGTTATATTGGATAAAAGGCAAAATTGGTTATATTGGATAAAAAGCAAAATTGGAAATGAATTATATTGGATAAAAAGAATGCTGGAAATTGGTTAAATTGGATTAAAGGAAAAATAGTAAATTGGTTATATTGGATAAAAGGCAAAATTGGTTATATTGGATAAAACGCAAAATTGAAAATTAATTATATTGGATAAAAAGAAAGCTAGAAATTGGTTAAATTGGATTAAAGGAAAAATAGTAAATTGGTTATATATTGGATAAGAGACAAAATTGGAAATTTGTTTGTATTTTCTATAGGAGGCAAAATTTGGTAATATCATTGAATAAAAGGAAATTATAATATTTATAATTAAATGTATAAAACTTGATCTTAAAATTCTACTGTAATATTGCTATTTTTAAATTTTTAATTCCTTGATATAAGTAAATTTTATAAAATAAAAGAACAATGTCTAACAAAGGAGAAACTGTTAATTTGACTACTGATGATTTAAGTATTGTTGTCACTGAAGGAGCAATGCTAAATAATGATCATATGTATGAATTTCAAAAGCTATTGGGAAGACAATCAAATTTTTTTTATAATATGCAAATACTTTGTGTTTACAAACACTTGATTTGATATTTCCAATCGAGAAAAATAAGCAGCACATTCAAATACTTTTTAGTGGATATTATAAGTCTGGTCATTGGATTTGTACTTATTATGATGGAAAAAGCCTTTACATTTTTGATAGTCTTAATAAAAAATATTTAAATGACGATCAAAGGGCTTACTTAATTAGATTATATCCTTTTGAACCACCAGTAGTTTTCACAACTGTTGATCAACAACCAGAATACAGTCTTTCTTGTGGAGTATATGCAATAGCATTCGCAACATCGTTATTTTTTAATATTATGCCTGATTCTGTCAATTAATATTATTGTAATATGAGAAATCATTTAATGCTAATGTTCGAAAACAATAGTTTAAGTGAATTTCCCTCTGAACAACTTTCTAATAGTAGATCTTGCATAGTTGTGAATGACTGGAATTGCCTTTTAAATGAAAAAGATATTCAACTTAAGTATGGAGAATCAAACTTTTCTAAAAACTCTATGAAGAAAGAAATTTCTTTCCCGAGAATAATAAATAAAATAAATAAAGGGAGTATTGCATCAACAACAGTTAAACAAAGTAGGGCTGAAATTCAAAGAAATTATCGGGAAAGGCAAAAATTGAAGCGTAAAGTTGATAATCCAAATTATTCAGAGGAAGCAAACACTTCCCTTTCTTTTCCGAGAGCAATAAATAAAATAAATGAAGGAAATGTTGAATCATCAACAACACCTAAACAGAGTAAGGCTGAAATTCAAAGAAATTATCGCGAAAGGCAAAAATTGAAGCGTAAAGTTGATAATCCAAATTATTCAGAGGAAGCAAACACTTCCCTTTCTTTTCCGAAAGCAATAAATAAAATAAATGAAGGAAATGTTGAATCATCAACAACACCTAAACAGAGTAAGGCTGAAATTCAAAGAAATTATCGCGAAAGGCAAAAATTGAAGCGTAAAGTTGATAATCCAAATTATTCAGAGGAAGCAAACACTTCCCTTTCTTTTCCGAGAGCAATAAATAAAATAAATGAAGGAAATGTTGAATCATCAACAACACTTAAACAGAGTAAGGCTGAAATTCAAAGAAATTATCGCGAAAGGCAAAAGTTGAAGCGTAAAGTTGATAATCAAAATTATTCAGAGGAAGCAAACACTTCCCTTTCTTTTCCGAGAGCAATAAATAAAATAAATGAAGGAAATGTTGAATCATCAACAACACCTAAACAAAGTAAGGCTGAAATTCAAAGAAATTATCGCGAAAGGCAAAAACTGAAATGTAAAAGTGATAATGTAAATTATTCAGGTGAAGTGCACACTTCAACTAAGAAAAAACTTCAAGTTGAATCTAAAATAGAATATGCTCAAAACCTTAAATTAAAAAATATAAACAGTGATAGAAGTACTTTGTCAAAAACAAAAAATACTCTATGTCCATGAAATTATTGTGAAAGAGTATTAAATCATCAAATTCAAAATGAGTTGAAACTGGTAAATAATAGTATAAATTCAAATTTGAATATTTCTGTTCCAAAGAAAATATTAAATATAGATTTAGATGAAAATGCTTCATGAAAAATCTGGTCATTTTAAAAAGAATATAAGGCTGTACAATAATTCTTTTTCTTTTGCATCTTTAAATGCTAATGTAATTAATTTTAATGACAGAAGAAGAGGGCCATTTTGTTATAAAATTCAAGGTCAAATTTACTATCAAATTAATAGTGCTTTATATCCGGATAAAGGTAAGGATCCATGTTTTGGTCAATTATTTATTTATGACCCTGACGAATCAATCAGATACAGATTAAAAAGTAACGAAAATTTGGACAAAGAACTTTTACAAAATATAGAAAATATTATGAGAACTTCAAACGCATACACAAAATCTTACATGATGATGTCAGAAGTAATTAAAATAGAAACTGAATTAGCAAGACAAAATAATGAAGATGTTCCAGAGTTACAACTATTGTTCACGTTGAAAAAAAGGTTTTGATAAAAAAAGATATAATTATCAAAGTTACAATGAAGTTGCTGCTATTTTCAATACAAACTCAGAAGGAGAAATACCAGAATCTTATGTAACAGTTTATAATAAGTCTACAAAGGAACTGAAATCAGTTAGTAATTTAGATCCGAATGTTGAACCATGGATCTATCCCATATTTTATCCACTTGGAAATAAAGGTTATAATATTAATATGCTTCGTAGTGATAGTGATTTTAGAAGTAAAAAACATAATATTTCTAGGTCTGCCTATTGTAAATACAAAATTGCTATAAGAGATAAGGAATTTAATCAATTTTTATATGGGGGAAGATTGTTTCAACAATGGGTAGTTGACAATTATGTAAAAATAGAGAAAGATAGATTGCAATTTTGTGCAAACAATCAAGCTCAATTGAGAAGTGAAACATATCAAGGATTAATCGATTATTTACAAAATAATGAGTTAGAAAATGATGTACATGTTGGAAAAATGCTTATATTGCCTTCCACTTTTATAGGATCACCTCGTAATATGATGCAACAATATCAGGATGCCATGGCTATTGTTGGTCGTCATGGTAGACCAGATTTATTTATTACAATGACGTGTAATCCAAATTGGAAAGAGATACAAGAAAATTTATTACCTCATCAAACTGCTTCTGATAGACCTGATATAGTAACTAGAGTTTTTGCATTGAAGGTGAAACAACTTTTAAATGTTATTGTTGACAACAAATTATTTTGAGAGGTTAAGTCTTATGTTTATGTTATTGAATTTCAAAAGCGAGGATTACCACATATTCATTTGTTAGTTATATTAAAAGAAAATTCTAAAATATTAACAGTTGAAAGTGTTGATCGTTATATTTCTGCAGAAATTCCTGATGAAAATATCAATCCTTCCTTGCATAACATAATAATGCAAAATAACATTCACGGACCTTGTGGAGATTGGTGTTTAATTGATGGTAAATGTTCAAAAAATTTTCCAAAAAGTTACCAAGAAGAAACTACAATTGAAGAAAACTGTTATGTTCGTTGTCGTCGAAGAAATAATAATAAAACGTATGAGCGACCAAATGGATTTGTTGTTGACAATTCTAATGTGGTTCCATATTGCCCTACACTTTCGGAAATATTTAATTGCCATATAAATGTGGAAATAGTTTCAAGTATTAAATCTGTTAAATATCTATATAAATATATTTTCAAGGGTCATGATGCTGCATCCATTATTATTACAAATGCGAATGGTGAGGTAACTGTTAATCACAATGAAATTAATCATTATGAAGAAAATAGGTATGTAGGTCCTGTTGAGGCTGTTTGGAGAATTTTAAGTAAACCTTTAGGGAAAAAGAGCCATAGTATAAATCGTTTACCCATACATTTACCAAATGAACAGAATGTTATTATTCGCGAAAGGAAAGATAATAACAATGTTTCTTTTGATTTACAGAAAAATACAAAATTGCTCGATTTTTTTAAACTTAATGAGCGTGATAGTACTGCTCGTCAGTATTATTATACACAAATACCAGAACATTATACGTGGATAAAAAAAACTCTTGAATGGCAAAAAAGGAGTCGTAAAGAAAAAGTATTGGGAAGAATGTATTCAGTTAATCCACGCCAATTGGAATTATTTCACCTTAGATTATTGTTACTTACAGTAAAAGGAGTAACTTCTTTCCAAAGTTTAAGAACAGTTAATGGAGTTATTCATGAATCTTTTACATCTGCTTGTTTGGCATTAGGACTTATAGAAGATGATAGTGAGTGGATTAGGACAATGGAAGAAGCTACTTTATGGATGATGCCTCATTCACTTCGACAATTATTTGTAAGAATTCTAATTCATTGTCATCCTGTACATCCGGAAAAACTTTGGGAGAAATTTAAAGGTCAAATGTCAGAAGACTATTCAAAAATTGACAATATTGAAGCTGAAAAAATAGCTTATAGAAATATAAAATCAATGTTATTGAATGAAGGATATTGTTCAACCGATTTTCAGGGTTTATTAGATATAGATGAAAATTTTCCTGCGCAGGTTGATGATATAAATATTTTTGAACATATAAAATAGGAGAGCAGAATTATACTAAATTAAATGTTAAACAAAAAAATATAGTTGATTATATACTTGAAGTAATAAAAGATTCTTCTTCTAATAGTTCTAAATGCTTATATATTAATGGTTGTGGAGGATCTGGAAAAACTTTTTTATATACTACCTTATGGCATTTATTAAAAAGTAAAGGAATAAATGTTTGCAACATGGCATTTACAGGCATAGCTGCCACACTGCTTCCTAATGGGAAAACTGTACATAAAGTCTTAGGCTTACCTGTTCCATTGTACAATGATTCATCTTCAAATATTAAAGTTCAGTCAAAAGAAGGACAATTTTTAAAAAATATTGATGTTTTTATTTGGGATGAAGCACCAATGGCTCCAAAATATGCCTTAGAAATTATGGATAAGTTATTAAGAGATATAATGAAATCAAATGAAGTTTTTGGTGGAAAAATTGTAATTCTAGGAGGAGATTTTCGACAAATTTTACCGATAAAAGAACGAGGTACTAGATCAGAAATAATAAATTTATCAATAAAAGATAGTCATTTATGGCAACATTTCACAAAATACACATTAACAGAAAATATGAGAGCTTTACCAGAGGAAACAGAATTTGTAGAATTTCTACTTAAAGTTGGTAATGGCGAATTAAATGATATAGATGATAACATCGAATTACCAGAACATATTATTCAACAAGGAAATATAGATATTGCTGAAGAAATGTATAGTCATTTGATACAACAGAAAAAATTTAAAGATTTGTCAATGTGTGCAATTTTAGCACCAAGAAATGTTGACGTTGATGATATTAATAAGAGGGTGGTAAATCTCTTAGACAGTAAAGGTGAAAAAATATATAAAAGTATTGATTCAACTGAAAGTTGTGATAATGGAAAATTTTCTGAAGTTTTATTACCAGAATATTTAAACACTCTCTCTCCACCTTCTTTACCACCACATGAATTACATTTAAGAATTAATTCTGTTGTAATGCTTATTAGAAATCTTAGTATTAATGAAGGATTATGTAACGGAACAAGGTTAATTGTTTTAGATTTATCACATAATGTTATTAAATGTAAAATATTAACCGAAGATAAGAGTGGAAATATTGTTTTTTACATCGAGTAACTTTATATTGTGAAAACTTATATCCATTTACTTTTAAAAGACGACAGTTTCCTATAAAATTGGCTTTCGCAATGACCATTAATAAATCTCAAGGTCAAACATTTAATAAAATATTCATTGATTTAAGACGAGATGTTTTTAATCATGGTCAGATGTATGTTGCATTATCAAGAGTAAAATCATTTGATTCCGTAAAAATATTTTTAGGAGAAAATAGAAGTAATATATATATATAAAAAATTATGTTTATAGAGAAATTTTGGACTTTTCTTAATTTAGTTTATTTTGTTATGTTGAATTCCTTTGGGATTTCAAATGTGAAACATTACATTGAAGGGAAAGATCAGTGTAAATTTTAAAAAATACAAATATTTCTCTCTGCTAACAACACCAAAAGATATAACTTGATTATACTGAAAGAGACTAGACTCTTAATAATAATAATTATATAATAAATAATAATTTTTTAAGAATAACATTTTTTAAGAATAATTGAATTTCTTTAAAAAATTTTATTACTTTTGAAAAAAAAGAATTCTTGTGACGAATATTGATATTCTTGAAAATAGTTGAATTACTCTGAATGAGTTTATTATATTTTATAAAAATAATCAAATACCTGAAAAAATGTTTAAAATTTAAAATTATGTTGTGGTATTGGTATAAAATTTAATTTGTAGCATAGAAGTTTATAGTTAAAAAAATTTGAATGGGCGCGCGTAGCGCGCAGAGTTTGTTCTAGTATTATAATAAATTAGTTATAAATTGTGAGTTCCCATGGCTTCTTCTTCTTGTTAAATCTAAAGTGTGATGCACACTTTAGAAAACGATCAGGATTTATTTATTTATTTGCAGAGAAGTCAATAAGACTACTCTGAAAAGAAATAGAAAATGTAATTTTTTAAACATAAAATTTTTACATTTTAGTGTTTATTTTCTCATCTGTGATTTAAATAACAATAATTATTAATTATAGATAAATATTATTATTTCTACCAAATATACTTTTTAATGCAAAATCCTTAAAAGTGAAACATTTCCTACTTCATAAGTGCAAAATGTTATACAATGTTTCTCTAAACATTGTGTTGTCACTACCGTGGATATTGTCACTATCGTGTCAGCACTAATCGACTATTTCTAGAATATCTTTAAAAATTTTACCTTTGTAGTAGAATCACTTCTACTACTTATTCTACTAAGAAATACAAGTGTAATACAGTTATTTCCAATTTTTTATTCGAAAGTTTAAAAAGAAATTTAGCACCTAAAATATCACAGTTTGCGGAAAATCACCCATGTGAGGCATTATTCCTGAACTGCCCCAAAAATAAAAAAAAGTTCTTGGATTTCCTTTATACTTTGGAAATATGTTAGCCTAGTAGGTACAAGTTACTACACCAATTTACAGGTCCAACCCCCCACCCCAATCAAAAGGGTGGGGGGTTGAAATTTCAGCTTCAACTCGAACATGCATTCTTTAAACATTTGTAGTTTCTACTTAAATTATTCAATTAAAAAAAGTAAGTAGTGTTTTAGAAAGGTTTTTTTGTGTACTTTTAAAATATTTTATTTATATAATAAAAAAAAAATTTTTTTGCAAAAATTTTTTAAAATAAATAGTTTTTTGCAATTTTGTGCAAGTTCGGTAGTTTTTATTTTCTTTTTAATAATCTCAAATGAAAGCTTGGGAATTCCCCTAAAAGAAGATATAAGTCTGAAAATGGGCCGAAACAATTTGCCAAAGATATAGTGTAATAAGTAAAATTTGTCCGTCCGCTCGCGCACTCCATTTGTTTAAAAATGAAAAGTTTGTTTATAACAAATGTAATTGTTTGAGCTAATAAATTTTTTAAGTTTTTGAAAGAATGTACATATGATATAAATATTTAAAGTTTAAAAAATGACGAAAATGTTTACAAATACAAAAGGAAGTTGATTATTGTTTATATAATTGTTAATATTAATGATAATTCTTAACTGTAAAATAGTTTTTTACTAAATTAGACATAAATTTAAACTTGTCTGCAAAAAAAACCAATTTTTTTTATGAAGAAGGTCCGAAGTAATCTATTTGTTAATTAACATTGTTTGCAACAATTTAAATAAATTGTATTATGCTTTATTAATTGTCCGGTGGTCATACTAGACTAATTTAAATTGATTTCGATCATGTGTAATGGAAAAATAAAAAAACTAACATGATTTTTTCTAAAAATATTGTAATTTGTCAAATTTTTGAGTAACAAGAAAAAAATAAACAATTAAAAATTCAAAAATCGACTTTGATGGATCTCTTAGTAGTTTTAAATCAAGAACATCAACATCCGATAAAATTTGTAGTTTCTAGACAATTTTCAATAGTAAGTTGAAAAAAAATCCCACTGTTCATCGCGCTGGAGTGCGCGAGCGGACGGACAAATTTTACTTATTACACTATATCTTTGGCAAATTGTTTCGGCCCATTTTCAGACTTTTAGGGGAATTCCCAAGCTTTCATTTGAGATTATTAAAAAGAAAATAAAAACTACCGAACTTGCACAAAATTGCAAAAAACTATTTATTTTAAAAAATTTTTGCAAAAAAATTTTTTTTTTATTATAAAAATAAAAAATTTTAAAAGTACACAAAAAAACCTTTCTAAAACACTACTTACTTTTTTTAATTGAATAATTTAAGTAGAAACTACAAATGTTTAAAGAATGCATGTTCGAGTTGAAGCTGAAATTTCAACCCCCCACCCTTTTGATTGGGGTGGGGGGTTTGACCTGTAAATTGGTGTAGTAACTTGTACCTACTAGGCTAACATGTTTCCAAAGTATAAAGGAAATCCAAGAACTTTTTTTTATTTTTGGGGCAGTTCAGGAATAATGCCTCATGTATGGAATGTATCTTACAATGACTTTCTGCGAATGGATCTGCCCGAAGGTATGGTGATCATCGGCTTTGCGGACGACGTGTTGTTCAGGTGCACTGCCGATAGTGAGAAGGCTCTTGGGACATTGGTGAACGAATGTCTGCGACTAGCAAAATGCTGGCTGAATACCAGAGGTCTTTAAATAGCCCTGAAAAAGACCGAGGCACTGCTGGTCACAGACAGAAGTGGTTATGAGCTCTTACGAATCATGATAGACGGATTCGAGGTCAAGTGGAGTAATCAACTTAAATATCTTTGTGTGGAGTTGGATGGAAGATTAAAATTTCACCACTACATGGCTACAGCGTCAAATAAGGCGATCGAGTGTGCGGCTAATCTTTCACGGTTAATGCCAAATGTTGGCGGACCCCGTGAACAAAAAAGAAGACTGGTGGCGAGTGTCGCCCATGCTAAAATGCTCTATGCAGCACCAGCGTGGGCCCCATCCCTGAGGAGTAAAAGATGTGTTACCATCTGTGAAAAGATACTGTAAGCGCAGAGATCGATAACTACGCGTATCATCTCTGCATATAAGACGGTATCTGCGAGTTCTGTGCAGGTCCTTGCAAGTGTCCCGCCAGCAGATCTTTTGGCAAAAGAGAGAAAGAGAGAGGAAATCTTTCTCCTTTCTAAAGAAAGAAATTCCTCAGAAGAGGGAATTAGACCTAGCATGGGCCTGATCTGCAAAGAAGCGAGGCGCAGGCTCATATACAGATGGCAGGAAAGATGGGATGGTGAGGAAAAGGGTCGATGGATTAATAGGAAACAAGGTCAGGTTTCCTATTAATTGACCTATTACAGGGCACTTGTGTTTTAACGCGTACCTGTATCGCTTTAAATTACGTAAAGATGAGGTGTGTGCATACTGCCAGTTTCCTGTGGACAACGCAGAGCACATCCTTTTCTCATGCAAGAAATGGGACTTGGAGAGGCGGGCCATGTTCGAAGGTGTAAACAGTCAAGTTACACCGGAGAACATGGTATCGCTGATGACCCAGTCAGAAGAAAATTGGCGGCATGTCGAGAACTTATAAAAGGCACTTTTCCTATGTGACGGCCGAAATTTCAGGCTTTTTTCAGAAATTTTTTTTTCACAGAAAATAAAATATAATTCTATAATTTATTTTACATGTTGTAATTGGTGTCTAAAAATATCCAAAAAAAATTTTTTAGTGATTTTTCAAATCATTTAATAATTATTTTTATGAGTCAAAGGTGACTCCTTTGAAAATGCACGGGTGAACGGTCGCAACGATAACTTTCTTCAGTATTGTCTGAAATAAAAAAATCAAATGTCGTTTTACTCAGTAGGCTTACTGTTATCGTGTGAACCTCAATAAATAATTTATCTTAATAAATAACAAAATGGCGGACTGTTAAAAAAAAATTTCAAAAATCGCTTGTTTTTTCGTAAGTAATTGTTTTAAAAAAATAGGAAAATGTTTATGTAAAATCATGATCGAGGTTCACACGATAGCCACTCATGTGTAGAATAATGCCTCCAAATTGCAGACCGATCGGTTAAATAGATTTTGAGTAATCCTTGTCACCAGTTAGAAAAATGTGGTTTTGAGAAAAACGCGTTTAAAGTTTTGGTAGCTGTAGCTTGCGCCCGTGCACTGTTTAATTCTACGCGCTGTAACTTTGTTAGTTTTTCAAATATCTGTCTAAAATTTTTACACGATATTTCTACAATATTGTACTTTTGAAATATGCAAAAAAATCGATTTTTTCAAACCGTCACATAGGAAAAGTGCCTTAACTTCATATAGCTGTTTACTTTATATGTTTTTGTTTTTTATACCCATTTACTATTAATCTTTTGACTTTTCACACTTTTTAACATTTCTTTTTAATTTTGTGCTGTAAATTCCGCTGACATTGAAATAGTTTTAAATTTTTTAACTACTGACGCAGGAGAACCGCAGAGAATGAAGAAAGCCGCATCAGCGACAGAGTTGGAGCGACACCCTTGAAAGTTAAAGTCTTACGACAGTTCCGAGGGAGGGTAAAGGGCTCCAAATGAAGGGTTACGGGTTTTAGTGGGTCAGGCTGACAGTATGTCGCCGGTTTATTTAGATTATTATGTTATTTATAAAGTTATTTTTTTTATATTTTTCCTCTTGTTTTATTAGATTAACCCCACATAACCTTGGAGTGCGGAATCCAACACACATAGAAAGGGTTTGCTGTGGCAGCGAACATTTTGCTGCCACAGCAAACCTTGTTCGTTGAAATAGGGACAGCGAAAAAATTCACTGTGAGATCAAACAAGTTCGCTATGACAGGAAACTCGCATACATTTTTACTAATGTTTGCTGCCACAGCTAACATGTTCGCTGCCACTGCAAACTTCTAAGCTGTGGTAGCTAATTTTTTAGAGATTTCACAGCAAACATCTGTTTACTGCTGCAGCTAATTTCTTTTTTTCCGTGAAGGTACCTGTAGGGAGATTTCCCAAAATTCCCTAAGCAAAAAAAAATAATAATAATGATAATAATAATAGTAACAGTACTGTTAACCATGCTTATAAATAATGACAATGAAATAATATTAGTTAATAATAATAATAAACATTATAATAGGGTTAATAATATAAATGCGAAAAAATTATAATTCCTATTAATAACTAAAAACAAATTTTTAAATTTTGAAAATAAAAAATTTTATTTTAAAAAAAATTTTTAAAATAAATGTGAATTCTCAACAAAAACAACCTTTTACATCTTTACTTAATTTTAAAAATTGTTCCGCCGTAACAATGGCCAGTTTCCTCCACATTGGTGTGAGAGAGAAACGCGTGAGAGAGAGCGAGAGGCAACTAGTTTTATGTCGAAGTTGCGAAGGTCGTTGTATTGTCACCGGCGGACCTGGGTGGTGCGTCTTTGGTGCGAGAGAGAAAGAGCTATGGTGTTGAGTGATGACTCAGCGTATACAAATACACGTCCTAATAGCTCAATCTTACGTTGAATGAGGTGTTCGTCATTTGCGTAAATGGGTTTTCAGCTCGTCGCCAAAATGGGAAAAACCCGTCTGGGCCCGTCGTACAACAAATTGATTAAAATTAAAAATTATAGTATATTGTGCACCTAGGGAGGAAAATAGTGATTTTCCCGAGTGCGAGCGAAGTCGAGAACTGCAAACACACGAGGTGAAAATCATTTTCCTTCCGTGGTGCACATACTATTTTTTCTAACACACGTAAACGAAAGCACAAATATGCAATTATTTAACGGAATTTTTTAAAATAAATACTATTAATTTTATAATGTTAATTTATTATTACCTAGATTATTAGAAACAAATATTCACAATACTGATTATATTGAGATAAGAATGTTTGACAATTAAAAATAATTATTATTAGATACAAACTCGTTAATAATAATATATTCATTTAACCACAATTATAATAATTATTATTGTTGTAATATTTATTTAAAATGCATTATTAATTAAAAAAATAACAATATTATACATATTTAATCTTAAAAAATATATAGCTCTTTTTATATTTTGCATTTATTAAAAAAAATTACAAATTATTATAGCATCTGGAAGAGAATATTACTTTCTCTCCCCGTGACGTCACAGCGGGGAGGGAAAGTAACATTCTCTCCCTGCCTCCGGGAAAGACGTACTTTCCACCCTCTTTATAGGTGAGAAATGATGTACTTTCGGTGCGTGTGTTAGAAAAAATTATTTAGTTTGACATCTTAAAAGCTCCTTCAAATTTTTTATAAATTTGTTGAAAAACCAATGAAAAAACGAATTTTGAAGATAAAATTTGTTTTTAAACTTGCGAGGGGCTTCTCACTCATGAAATAGCACAATATTCTGATTCAGATTTCGTGAAAGTCTGTCACAAGTTCGTCAGAGTCCGCCAAAGTCTGTCACTGAACGCGTGCACAAGGAACTACTATCGGTGTAAAATGTTAAGTCAGTTGGCTTTGAACACTTATATCTCAAGTAAAAAAAATCGCACAATATTGAAACAACTTGGAATCAGTAGCTACATTTCTACGTTACTGTAGAAAATGAAGGAAGTACAAAAAATTATTTCGAGAGTTATTAATTTTTGAAACACAAAAGAACATGTTTTTTGACATCATTTTCACTAGTATCTACTTTCGGACCTTGTAGAATGTTCAATAAGAATAATATCAAGTTCCCAAATTATTTCTATACTTCTTGAACCTTTATGAACAATAATATCTAAATGGTTAACAATTATTATAATAACTATTTGAGATTTTTAAACAAAACAGTAGTCATTTTATCTTAGTTTAAAATTAAGATACAAAGATGAGACAAAGTACACGTTTCGGAAAATGTGACACTGATTACGATTCATTAAAATATTTTGTAAAAAAAATTATTTCATGTAATTATTTACAAAAACATTTTTAGTTTTTTGCTTTAGTGCACTATTAGCGGTAAGGTGCACACCATCGCATCATAAACCATTTCCCATAGGCGGCACGAGAAACTGTATTATCCCAGGTGCGATTTTTTGGTCGGCCCATAGTTGGTCCAACTTTTACAAAGTCGGTCCAACTTCTCGTGCCAGAGGTTGGGCCAACCATACAGATGATAACGGTTCGCCGTCTAATGGCGACGATGGTTGGCCCGACAACTCATAAGGAAGTTGGCCCAACTTACAATGCATATGTTGTGCCAACTATACATTTCAATGGTTGGTCCAAAGACTGACGCCAAAGTTGGCACAACTTTAGATGCGTAAGTTGGGCCAACCACAATTTTCAAAGTTTGGTCAACTTCAACAGCGAAAGGTAAAAAATTATTAAAAAACTAAATTGTTTAAACAATTAACAGGTTATTATTAGCGGGAACATCAGATATAACCTTTACCTATTATTATTAAACACAATCTCATACATACATTTTCGAAAAAATCTAACGCTCGCTGGGATCGAACCCCTAACCTAACGCACCGAAGACTTATACACTGACCACTACGCTACGCTCACATGGGAGTGCATAACGCAAAAGGTATATTAAAGCTGCAACAGTCGGGCCAACCGTGGCCCAGAGTTTGGCCGACCAAAATAATGTAAGTCAATTAAACTGCGTTTCACATAGTTTTGCCAACCGTCGGGCCAACCGTGGCCCAGAGTTCGGCCGACCAAGAAAGTTTAAGTCATTTAAGCTGCATTTGACAAAGTTTTGCCAACCGTTGGGCCAACCGTGGCCCAGAGTTCGGCCGACCAAGAAAGTTTAAGTCATTTAAACTGCATTTGACAAAGTTATGCCAACCGTTGGGCCAACCGTGGCCCAGAGTTCGGCCGACCAAGAAAGTTTAAGTCATTTAAACTGCATTTGACAAAGTTTTTCCAACCGTGGCCCAGAGTTCGGCCAACCAAGAAAAATCAAGTCAATTAAACTGCGTTTCACAAATTTTTGCCCACCGTCGGGCCAACCGTGGCCCAGAGTTCGGCCGACCAAGAAAGTTTAAGTCATTTAAACTGCATTTGACAAAGTTTTGCCAACCGTTGGGCCAACCGTGGCCCAGAGTTCGGCCGACCAAAAACTATAAGTCAATTATACTGCTTTTCTTGAGTTTTGCCAACCGTTGGGCCAACCGTGGGCCAGAATTCGGCCGACCAAGAAAGTTTAAGTCATTTAAACTGCATTTGACATAGTTTTGCCAACCGTTGGGCCAACCGTGGCCCAGAGTTCGGTCGACCAAGAAATTTTAAGTCATTTAAACTGCATTTGACATAGTTTTGCCAACCGTCGGGCCAACCGTGGCCCAGAGTTCGGCCGACCAAAAACTATAAGTCAATTATACTGCTTTTCTTGAGTTTTGCCAACCGTCGGGCCAACCGTGGCCCAGAGTTCGGCCAACCGAAACTGAAAGTCTTTTAAACTACGTTTGGATGAGTTGTGCCAACCTTTGTCGCCAAAGTTGGCCCGACGGTTGGTTAAACTCTGCATTTAATGGTTGGCTTGCAAAGTCGGGCCAACTGTGGGCACTAGTACTTGCCAAAGTTGGGCAAACTCTGGCAACCAAAACTTCGCTTGCCAAAGTTAGGCCAACCTTGGGCCAACCTTCAAACTCTGGCGGCCAACCTAAATTCGTACCTGGGATTGTAGACACGAGCAAGTCAGTGAGGACTTCAGATCATTTTTACCGATATCTAAGGGAAGTGTTCCGGTTGTGGGCACCCTTTTGTTTTTGCCTCATAACATTTGTCCATGTGCATATTATACAAATGTATGTGTACGAATTTAAAGCTAGAGGTCTAAGGTGACTGTCAGTAAAGGATTCCTTTAAATAAAAAAGTTTTATTTGAAATTTTTTGACAAAAAAATTTTTGTACCCGGTTGTGGGCACCCTTGAAAAATCCGCTAAAAATGGAAAAATATTAAAGGAAACCAACACAAATAAAGAAGAAATGAAAGTTTCTTTATTTTAAGAGACTTTGCCGGGATAAAGAACAAAAATGATGACACGTTTTCACACTATGCTCATCGCTAACAAAAGCATAATGCTTGCATGTGAAGTAGCTAGTACGCATACCATAACGCACTTCTAATGCACTGAACGACTATATTCATCGCATTTAATGGAGTTTGCGGCTGTCACTTTCCTTGGCAGAAAGTTTAGATAGATGAGACAGTAGTCCACATCATTGTCAGATGGTAGAGCCTCCTTAACATAAAGGTGCCCACAACCGGGAATGACAGTCATTTTTTAAAAAGACCAACACATTTTGTGATGCAGGATTTTGGTTAAACACGAAGGTAAATCACAAAATATAATGACAACACTGCAAAAAAAATTAAACCCTTTTTTCTGAACGAATCTACACCCATATGCTGCTCTTCGAAAACAATACAAAATTACTTTTTTATTTATTTAATGCAAATTTTCTTTATTATATGCTCACAGCTATTACACAAATGCATATATTTGTTTCGTTATCAATACGAAAAGTCCGTATTGTCAACGAACACGACTTGCAATACTTAAATCAGTAAAATCTGCTTGCTGTCAAAGTTTACGTAGGGGTGCCCACAATCGGGGCGTGCCCACAACCGGTGCACTGCCCCTACATACAATTTTGAAATTTTTAACACAGGAAAAATATTTTAGGTGTTTACACCTCTGTACATCCTTTGAAACCAGATCTTTAAAGTTATAAATCAGTTTCAACCACAGAAAAAAATTACCAAAAAATAGCAGTAGTGCTAAACTTTGAGTCTCGGACAAAAAGACTTACAGCGGTATGCACCTGACTGCTAATGGTGCAATAAAGCAAAAAACTGAAAAAACTTTTGCAAATAATTAATAGAAATAATTTTTTATAAAATTTTCTCATTGAATTGTAATTAGTGTCGTATTCTCTGTGACATGTACTTTGTCTCATCTTTGTACCTCAATTTCCGACAAAGATAACATGACTACTGTTTTGTTTAAAAATCTCAAATAGTTATTACAATAATTGTTAATCGTTTAGATATTATTGTTCAGAAAGGATCAAGAAGTATAAAAAAAATTTTGGAACTCGATAGGATTCTTATTGAACATTCTACAAGGTCCGAAAGTATAGATACAAGTGAAAATGATGTAAAAAAACATGTACTTTTCTGTTTACAAAATTAACCCCTTGGCAGTCGATGACGTGTATACACGTCATGGTGCAGGTGGGCTCAAACAGTCGATGACGTGTATAGACGCAAGCAGACTTTTGGCTACAAAAACACACAGATTTGTCCACAAATTGATACTCGGGGGTTTTCGGGGTATTATCGTTTCAAAAGTTTTTCGTAATCAGCGAAAACCCTCTAGTATCGAGTTTCAAATAAATCCGATGACTGACTATACTTTTTGAGCCAATAGTAGGTAAAACGCTCAACTTCGTATGATTTCGTAAAAATCTGTCAAGCAATGTTTAAATGAATCTAACGGAATCTCAGTGTAATATTTGTTTTTACTTACAATATACATCTAGCGGTACTTCTTTTATAACAGGCTTTCCAATTTCTCCAGATTGAGCTCTGCATTCTAACTTAGTTCCCCATAACGATTTTGTTACTTGATCAATAAATAATTTATTGGCTGTAAAGAGGGACCGCAAAAAGTGCCCGTTTTTTGTACATCGACAATTATCACAAAACGTAAGTAAAAAAATTCGGCCAAAAATCTTCTTAATCTGCGTGAAAATTGTAGTTGATCATAATTCTTGGTTTTTATTTAAGGGTAGCCAAACTCCTAATTCAACCCTCTAAATATTTACAAATTATGAAATTCATACCACCATAAATTCAACAAAAATAATTAATTATCAACGGTAAAACTGATAAATAACTAAAATAAAAAATCCATTTTATAAAAAAACAATCTCAATTACCTTAAGATCCTCAAAATGCTTTTCAACCCCCAAAAAACTACCCCTATTTGAAAAATTGACCAAAATAAACACAAAAAAAATTATTACTCTCCAAAATCTTCATCAAAATTATAAATAAAATTAATTAACTAGTGAGACTTAATTTCCTTGCTAATGTAGATTAATCCACCCTTCAAAAACTACCCCTAATTAAAAAAATTTACCACATTACACATTTAAAAAATTATTACTCCGCAAAATCTTCACGAAAATTATAAATAAAATCAACTAACTAGTCAGACTTTAATTCCAGGCTAGAGTTAATCAATCAACCCCAAAAAACTACCCCTTATTGAAAATTTTATTATATTCCACATTTAAAAAATTAATACTCCGCAAAATCTTGACGAAAATTATAAATAAAATCAACTGATCAGCCAGACTTTTATTCCATGGTAGAATTAATCAATCAACCCCCAAAAACTACCCCTAATTGAAATTTTACCATAATACACATTTAAAAAATTATTAATGCGCAAAATCTTGACGAAAATTAAGAATAAAATCAACTAACTAGCCAGAATTTAATTCCATGCTATAGAAGATTAATCAACCCCCCAAAAACTACCCCTAATTGAAATTTTATCATATAACACATTTAAAAAATTATTAATGCGCAAAATCTTCACTAAAATTATAAATAAAATCAACTGACAAGCCAGACTTTAATTCCATTGTAGAATTAAGCAATAAACCCCCAAAAACTACCCCTAATTGAAAATTTTACCATATTACACATTTAAAAAATTATTAATGCGCAAAATCTTCACGAAAATTAAGAATAGAATCAACTAACTAGCCAGACTTAATTTACTTGCTAAAGTATATTAATTAACCCCTTAAAAACTACCCTTAATTAAAAAATTTACCATATTACACATTTAAAAAAATTTTACTTCTCAAAATCTTCACAAAAATTATAAATAAAATCAACTGGAAAGCCAGACTTTAATTCTATGGTAGAATTAATCAATCATCCTCTAAAAACTACCCCTAATTGAAATTTAACCATTTTACACATTAAGAAAAATTTTACTCTTCAAAATCTTCACGAAAATTATAAATAAAATTAACTAACTAGCCAGACTTTAATTCCATGTTAGAGTTAATCAATCAACCCCAAAAAACTACCCCTTATTAAAAATTTTACCATATCACACATTTAAAAACTTTTTCCTCCGCAAAATGTTCACAAAAATTATGAATAAAATCAACTAACTAGCCTGACTTGATTTACTTGCTAAAGTAGATTAATCAGCCCCTCAAAAACTACCCCTAATTAAATAATTCACCATATTACACATTTAAAAAATTTCTTTTACACAAAATCTTCACGAAAATTATAAATAGAATCAAGTAACTAGCCAGACTTTAATTCCCTGCTAGAGTTAATCAATCAACCCCAAAAAACTACCCCTTATTAAAAATTCTACCATATTACACATTTAGAAACTTTTTACTCCGCAAAATCTTCACGAAAATTATGAATAAAATCAACTAACTAGCCTGACTTGATTTACTTGCTAAAGTGAATTAATCAACCCCCCAAAAACTACCCCTAATTGAAATTTTACCATATTACACATTTAAAAAATTTTACTCCGCAAAATCTTCACATTTAAAAAATAATTACTCTGAAAAATATTCACTAGTTAGTCGATAAAATTTATAATTTTTGTGAAAAGATTGATGAGTAATGATTTTTTAAATGTGTAATATGGTAAAATTTCAATTAGTGGTAGTTTTTGGAGGGTTGATTAATCTACTTTAGCAAGTAATTTAAGTCTGGCGAATTAGTTGATTTTCTTTATAATTCTCGTGAAGATTTTGCGGAGTAAAATTTTTTTAAATGTGTAATATGGTAAATTTTTTAATTAGGGGTAGTTTTTAAAGAGTTGCTTAATCTACTTTTCCAAGTTAATTAAGTATGGCTAGTTATAGATTTTATTTATGATATTCGTGAAGATTTAGCGGAATAAAGATTTTTATATGTGTAATATGGTAAAATTTTCAATTAGGGGTAGTTTCTGGGGGTTGATTGATTAACTGTAGCATGGAATTAAAGTCTGGCTAGTTAGTTGATTTTATTTATAATTTTGGTAAAGATTTTGCGGAGTAATAATTTTTTTAATATGTATTGTGGTATTTTTTTCAATTAGGGGTAGTTTTTAAGGGGTGGATTTATCTACTTTAGCAAGAAAATTAAGTCTCACTAGTTAATTGATTTTATTTATATTTTTGATGAAGATTTTGGAAAGTAATAATTTTTTTTTGTTTATTTTGGTCAATTTATCAATTAGGGGTAGTTTTTGGGGGTTGATTGATCTTCTATAGCATGGAATTAAATTCTGGCTAGTTAGTTGATTTTATTTATTATTTTTGTGAAGATTTTACGGAGTAAAATTTTTTTAAATGTGTAATATGGTAAAATTTTCAATTAGGGGTAGTTTTTGGATGTTGATTAATTAACTGTAGCATGGAATTAAAGTTTGGCTAGTTAGTTGATTTTATTCCTAATTTTCGTGAAGATCTTGCGCAGTAATAATTTTTAAAATGTGTAATATGGTAAAATTTCAATTAAGGGTAGTTTTTGGGGGTTGATTG
Organism: Leptopilina heterotoma; assembly: GCF_015476425.1. Lineage (NCBI taxonomy): Eukaryota > Metazoa > Arthropoda > Insecta > Hymenoptera > Figitidae > Leptopilina > Leptopilina heterotoma. The sequence goes on from NW_025111111.1 coordinate 642,889, forward strand.
ATTAATTGTACCATGGAATTAAAGTCTGGCTGATCAGTTGATTTTATTTATAATTTTCGTCAAGATTTTGCGCAGTAATAATTTTTTTAATGTGTTATATGGTAAAATTTCAATTAGGGGTAGTTTTTGGGGGTTGATTGATTAATTCTACCATGGAATAAAAGTCTGGCTAGTTAGTTGATTTTATTTATAATTTTTGTTAAGATTTTGCGAAGTAAAAATTTTTTAAATGTATAATATAGTAAAATTTTCAATTAGGGGTAGTTTTTGGGGGTTGATTGATTAATTCTACCATGGAATTAAAGTCTTGCTGGTTAGTTGATTTTATTTATAATTTTCGTCAAGATTTTGCGGAGTAATAATTTTTTAAATGTGGAATATAATAAAATTTTTAATAAGGGGTAGTTTTTTGGGGTTGATTGATTAACTCTAGCATGGAATTAAAGTCTGACTAGTTAGTTGATTTTATTTATAATTTTCGTGAAGATTTTGCGGAGTAATAATTTTTTTGTGTTTATTTTGGTCAATTTTTCAAATAGGGGTAGTTTTTTGGGGGTTGAAAAGCATTTTGAGGATGTTTAGGTAATTTAGAATGTTTTTTTATGAAATGGATTTTTTATTTTCGTTATTTATCAGTTTTACCGTTAATAATTAATTATTTTTGTTGAATTTATGGTGGTATGAATTTCATAATTTGTCAATTTTTAGAGGGTTGAATTACGAGTTTGGCTACCCTTAAATAAAAACCAAAAATTATGATCAACTACAATTTTCACGCAGATTAAGAAGATTTTTGGTCGAATTTTTTTACTTACGTTTTGTGATAATTGTCGATGTACAAAAAACGGGCAAAAAACAGGCATTTTTTGCGGTTCCTCTTTTCTTGAATATTCTTCCAACTTCGGAGTATCTATTACATCATCTAGAAGTTTACCATCTTGCCACCATGTCACTGAAGGTTTTGGTCGCCCTAAAAATATATTTTTAGTTGTATATGAAAACTTTATTTACTATTAATGGTTTTTACCCTTTGGCAGTCGATGACGTGTATATGTTAGGTTCAAAGACCGAAAACGACCGATTTTTTCATTAGTTATGTTTAGTTAAATCATAATTAATTAATGGGTAATGGTAAAACTGCGGGCTGAAAAACCTTAATTTAACCTTGCGAATTTCTTTTACTTCAGAAAGAAATTTCTGTTTCAAAAATGTGAAAGAAAATTATACACTAAGTAGTATTTTTTCCATCAATAAAAAACTGAATTTATTCAAACAAATATGATTAAAAGTTTTAAATTCCGTAAAATTTTACTTTGAAAATTAAATTCTATTTTATTCAATAAAGCAAGAAAACATAATTAATCCTGACTCGGAGTGATCGATTTTTTTAACATCTTTTAATAACACAAAAGAAACACAAAAAGTTGGCTACACAAAAGAATAAAGTGTCTTGATCTGGGGTCGAGACATATGTATTCCAATGTATTTCGATGCGCTAAATCCGAATCCGCTATCAGAATTTGGCCAATGGGTCCTGGTTTCGCCCTAACCTCAAAAATACCCTAAAATCGTTAAAATGGTCACTTTTGATTTATCAAAATTGAATGTAAACGCATGTTGACAATTTTCTAAGATCCCTTAATTTAAATAAACTATTCTATAAGCTTTTCAATTAAAAATTCATATAAAACATTAAATCTATCGAACCTAACCTCAAAAACACATCTAAGATTCCAAACAAATAAATTATACCATACACAGCGCAATAAAAAAAAGTTAAGCTCATGAAAGTTCCAACTTATGTGTTTCTATGACTGTTGATTACGAAGTTGGTGTTAGTTTATCAAAATTAAAAATGGCGGATCCAATATGGCGAACAATATAATTAAAATTTGTTTAAAATTGGCTTGAAAATCGTTACTTGGGGGTTTTTGGGGTCGCTGATGACGAATCCTATGTCGGTTTCTAAAAATTCAAAATGGCGGATCCAATATGGCAGTCTTAATTATTTTAACGATTTTTTAAAATTTATTACTCTCGGTTTTTCGGGACCTTTGATAACGAATCCTATATCAATTTTTATAATCTTAAAGTGTTACGAATTGTTTGACAATTTAATTGTTAGACAAATCGTATATCAATTTTTATAATCTTAAAGTCTTACGAATTGTTAGACAATTCGTAAGACTTTAAGATTTTAAAAATTGATATACGATTTGTTATCAAAGGTCCCAAAAAACCGCGAGTAATAAATTTTAAAAAATCGTTAATATAATAAAGACCGAGATATTGAATCCGACATTTTGAATTTTTAGAAACCGACATGGGATTCGTCATCAGCGACCCCAAAAACCCCCGAGTAACGATTTTCAAGCCAATCCAAACAAATTTTAATTATATTGTTCGCCATATTGGATATCATTTTCAATTATGATAACCTAACACCGGATTCGTAATCAGCAATCATAAAACCACCTAAGTTGTAACTTTTATGAGTTTACATAATTTTTATTGCGCTGTGTATGGTATAATTTGTTTGTTTGGAATCTTAGATGTGTTTTTGAGGTTAGGTTCGATATATTTATTGTTTTATATTAATTTTCAATTGAAAAGCTTATAGAATAGTTTATTTAAATTAAGGAATCTGAGAAAATTATTAATATGCGGTTAGATTCAATTTTGATAAATCAAAAGTGACCATTTTAACGATTTTAGGGTATTTTTTGAGGTTAGGGCGAAACCAGGACCCATTGGCCAAATTCTGATGGCGGATTCGGATTCGGCGCATCGAAATACATCGGAATACATATGTCTCGACCCCAGATCAAGACACTTTATTTTTTTGTGTGGCTGTCATTTTATTTTAATTTTATTATTGCTTTGAAAGAAATAAAGATAATTAAGTAAATTTTTTTAAAATTAAAGCTTAAAGTCTATACTTTAAAGATGAAATAAAACGATTGCTAAAAAATGAAAATTTATAATTGTCATTAACAATTGCAAATTGAAGAATGTTCTCAATGTTTCTGAAAGATGAAATTACGATGTATTGATCCGCAAAACTCCAAGGATTAATTTTAAAAAAAGAAAAATCAGTAACCTCCAATATTATAGAAAATGTGTAGATTTTTCTGCCAAAATGCAGGCGAAAATCGACTTGATATTATCTTTGTAAAAAACGTTGCTAAATTTGCTACTATTTTAAAAGTGTCCAAGTAGTTGTGCGTTTACCTTAGTAGATTAAAAATTATTAATGTGAACGGAAGTTGTGCAACTTTTTCAAAAATTCGAAAATTTTTATTTATTGTAATTAATCTTACTTAAACTTTGTACAAGGTTAATTTTGGTATTTTATTCGAATTTTGTCGTCAGAATAGTGAAATTGTGAATTATGAATTAAAAATGTCAGATTTAAATATTTAATGGTTGAAAAAATCAAAAAGTAACAAATTGTAATTTTTTGCACTTAAATTTAATTTGAGTGAAATTAGTAGGTCTGCAATAAAGATTTTTTGTTAAAATCATAAGTTCAGTTCGTTAAAAAATATTTTATAAGAAGAAAATTTATCACTATTTTGAAAAATGTTAAACTTTTTAAAAGGCCAAGTTTTTAATCTTTCTAGAATTGACTATTAGGTACATGATATTTAATCATCTTTTAGCATAATTGAACAAGACATACTTTTTTATATCTCAGATATAACTATATAAATGTTTTCAGTATCAAAAAATAAAAAAAAATATAATTGTTACGAATTAGGTACTATCAAGCTTGATTTACAGATATTTTTAGGGATGATTATTCAGATCTATAATGGTGAATTTAACTACTTTAAGACTAAAAAAAGTATATAGGTAATTAATAACTAAAACAGAAAACAAAACAATTTATTTTGCACTAAGAGAAATAGATGGTCCTTAAAATAAAATGCAATTAGTCGAAGGTCAAAATTTTTTTTGCAATTGTTTACATTCCCGTTCAAAATGTCAAAAAAATCGATTTTTTTTTGTTTTTATTTTCGGATTTCTTATAGTGTCAAGAATAATCTCCGAAAATAATATTGCAAAATTCGAAGTAAAACAAAAGTTATACATCCTCATTCTTCGCCATGTCAAAGATGTTTTTGTATGCGGTTAAGCAATCGAATGATTTCAATTTTTTCTCATTTGCATTTTTTAAAAAAGACAAACAAAAATGTATTTGGTGTTGCTGATCACAAGTTAGATATCAAATTTTCAAAATTCAAAATGGCGGATCCAACGTGGCAAAAAAGAAAATTTTTTTATTTTAATTTTTTTTTTCGTTTAATTTTTTTTTTCGTCTACCATATTGCATCCGCCATTTTCAATTTAAAAAAAATTAAGTCATATTCGTAATCAGCGACTCCAAAACCCCCCGTAACGATTTTCAAGCAAATCCAATGATTTTGAAAAAAAATGTCCGCCATATTGGATCCGCCATTTTGAATTTAAAAAATCTGATTCCATATTCGTAATTAGCGACCTTAAAAACCCCCGAGTAACGATTTTCAAGCAAATCCGATGATTTTTAAAAAAAAAGTTCGAAACTTATGAACAAAAACTTTAACCCATTAACGCCTGAAACCTTTGAAATTTTGTGTTTAATTTAAGATATAATTTTATATATTAAACATGCTCCCTAAAAATAACTGAAGCGTTTCTTTATGTTTTTGGGGTCGCTCTACAAGATTCCATGCTCAGATTTTAAATTTATCGCATAGAAAATTAAATATGACGAATTTTGTGCACCAAATTGCGAAAAAAATGAAATTTTTTTTTTAAATAATTATTTCTTACTGAAAACATTTTTTTCAAATGAATACAAGTGTCACAAATTGGCACAAACTTATTAAACTTTCAAAATATGCAATAGCGGAAACAAAAAAAACAAAATGGCGGCTTCAAAATGGCGCTAATTTGAGAAAAAATTATTTAATTTTTTTTACAGTGCACCGATTCAGGCAATAGCTATGAAATGTAATAGAACTTAGTGTTTATATGTTTTTGAGGTCTCTCATCACGAATATGTACTCGGATTTTTAAAATTCAAAATGGCGGATCCAATATGGCCGACGAAAATTTTAAAAATTTACTTTTTTATTGGTTATTTTATGTTATTTAAAAAAAAGGTTAAACTAAATTTTATATGCAAAAGATATAGTTTGGCATCAATAAAGAATCTCTACAATAAATAATATAATTAAACATTTTTAATTTTATAATATTGGCATCAAAATTACAGAATTTTGATTATTTGAATCTTTGTTTCCATGATTACTTATAATTGTTTATTTTTGTTTTCTAACATGCTAGTGATCCATAGTTTTTGAGATAAATTTTTGTATTAATTAAAATGCGAAAGGCAGGAACATATAATAAAAATCGTTCAAAAGTTTGTTTATTGTGTTTTGGAAGGTAAAAAATTATAATTCGAGTGCAAGGAAAGTTAAATAATTACTTTGAGGAAATGTGTGAGTACGACCCTTGTGATGAAAGGTTACCTAATGCTTTGTGCACGAATTGTCAAATAAAACTATATAAAGTTAAAAGTGGTACAGAAATCAATCTTAAATTATAATTTTCTTCTTCTCTTAAACCACTCAACAAAATTAATACTCGTTTGAACAGCAAAGCTTTGAGCCTCTGTTATGTTTGTCAACATGTAAGAAATTCTGTACCTATAAATATTCGTTCTTCGAGCTTAAAAAGTGTTACTTCCAAGGGATTTCTTACAGATATAACAAAAAAAGCAATTTCAGGTATGATATTTTATAACTTTCGTGTAATTTTATTATTTTCTATATCTGTACACCTGACTTCCGAAACTCATTAACATTTTCATTAAAATCTAATTTTTAGGAAAAATCAATACTTTTTCAGAAAAACGTTGCAATTACTGTTTTTCATCAATTGGCAAAGGATACTGCTATCAATAGAACTAAATGTTTCTTTAACTCCAAAAAATCATGCAGTATTATTCTATTATGTACTTGAATTCTGTTCAAAAGTACAAACCGGCCTCGGATTTTACAGTGAGCAATTGAGTCAACTAAGGTGTTTTTATTACAAAAGTCTTTCGTAGAACGAAATAAAAATCCCAATGCTTTAGAAGCGCTTGCGATCATTTTCGTGTAGTGAAAAAAAAATAAAATTTAAAATCAAAAATAACACCTAGGTCACAAGTTGAGTAAACTCTATCTAATATGACATTGTTTAAGGTGTAATTAAATTGAATTGGGGATTCAGATCTAGTAAACGATACGACATAACATTTATTCAAATTGATATTAAGTTTGTTGGAAACACTCTACTTCGAAAAAGTATTGAGGTCAGATTGTAAATTATCACACTCAGTAACGCAGTTTACTTCCCGGAAAATTTTTACATCGTCCGCAAATATTAGAAGCTTAGAATTAATTCCCTGAACAATATCATTAACATATATCGTGAAAAGTGGTGAGCCAAAGGACGAGCCTTGAGGTACTCCGCGTACGGGTGTAACAGTTTTAGATAAATGACCTTTTATTGCAACGCGATGTTGTCTGTAGGCGAGATAGTTTAAAAGCAGAGATTGCAAGGTTGGTGAAATATTGGTGTCCTTAAGTTTATTCTCCAGAATTGAATGGTCAATAGAATCAAAAGCTTTGGCTATATCAGTATATACAACGTCTACTTGTGAGCCCCTCTGGAGGGCAGAGTTAACAAAATGAATAAAAGATGCTAGGTTGGTAACAGAGGATTTTTTCTTTATGCAACCATGTTGTTCCTCTACCACAAAGGAAGCAAGAGCATTAGAGAGTTCATTTCTGATAGAGAATTCAAAGACTTTTGCAAAATTTGAAATTAGAGCTATAGGACGATAGTTTACTATCACCTCATTTGCTCCACTCTTATACAGTACGAAAACCTACCACGTCAGTCATATCCCATGAGTGGGAGTGAGACAGACTTATGCGATTCCCATACTTTCCTATGACTGACGGATAGCTTTTCTTACTGTATACTGGTATGACTTTTGTTTTCTTCCATTTAATAGGGAATGAGCATGTGTTGATAGATAAATTATAAATAAACGTCAAAGGTTGAGCAAGAACTGAGGCACAATCTCTAATGACAAAACTCGGTATTTTATCTAAACCTGCGCAGTAAAAGATGACTTAAGCGATTTCGCAGCTTTAGCTACTTGCTTAGTTGAAAGTATAAAAGATTGATTTACATTACTGTTGAATTCATACACATTTAAATCTCTTAATTCATTCAAGTCAAATGTAGAATTTACTTTGGCAAATTGGTCTGCAAACGCATCCACGATACTTTGAGGTGAGTCAAGAATCACTCCATCATGCGTCATAGTATTAGGTACAATTGGTTTTCTTTTACAAGCGTTTACAAAATTCCAAAATTTTCGCGGTTCTGTATATAAGTTACGTTCAGTAGATTTAATGAAATTTCGATATTCTCGCCTTATGTTCATTTGAATAGTAGCTGATAAAAGTTTAATTTTTCTATTATAAAAATCATGATTACGTTTGCGTTTTTTAAGTAATTTATGCTTGTATTGAATTGATTTTTTAATGAACTTGAATACCAAGATGGAAAATAATTATTAGAAATTACATTGTTATTATATAACGGTATAAACTTTAACATTCGCATCAAGTACTACTTGAGAAAAAAATTCACACGCATCATTCGAATTTACCACACTATACAACGTAGACCAATCAAAATCATTAAAATATAAATATAGGTTAGACAAGTCTCCTCGACGAAAATTCAAATTCAAATTATCCATAGGTGAAATATCGAAGTTGGCAAAGATAACGTGTTAACGTGAGGTAAGACTAGGTGTACAACTAAAGACGGGTGGTGCTTGTCCTCAGATTCAAGTGAGTGCAGTACGGTATCACATGTACACTCAATATTAGAAAAAATTAAATCAAGATATTTATTAAAGTAATTACACTCAGAAATAATTTGCGGAGCATTCAAAAATTGAGAAAAATTATAAACAGCCGAAGATTTAGAATCCAATTGACTTATTTCCGGGTCAATTCCATATGATGGTGTATTAAAATCGCCAATTACAATTATAGGGTTTGTTACAATGGATAAATCGTCACTGAAAGCAGCAAAATATGCACTAAAAACTGGAATTGTTATACTTGGCGATATATAGAGGGTAACTACAACAATTGTTGAAAAATTAAATTTTATTTTTATGGCAACAGCATTCACGTGTGATTGTGATAAATTTGACGAGGGTAATTGAATGGGAGAAGAATTATAAACAGATCGAACTGCGATTAGTACACCTCCACCTCGATAAGTTGATCGATCATGTCGGAAAATTACAAAAAAACCCAGGATAGAAAAAAATGTTAGACGGAGTATTATCTTTAAGCCAAGTTTCGGTTAAGCAAAAAATATCATATAGTTCTATATCTTGAAAATGTTTGACATCAAATGCTTTGGTATTTAAACCTCTTACATTTTGATAGTAAAGAGATACCTTACACAAATTTAAGAATTGTTTTGGTGTTCGCTGGAGCTCGCTGACGGATCCGGAGACACTATGATGGTGGGAGACGTTATAATGGTGGGAGTTCCGTGCCGATGACGTATGTACAACCCCTTCTCTCCCTTCGCCTGACGTTCGCCCAACTCCTTTTTCACTTGAAGGAATTGACTTTGTTGAAACGCCGTTCTGTCTGGCGCAATGCTGATAGGAGGCCAATTCATGGGTAGTTGCCTTGACGTTTTGAGACGGACGAAGGTTCTCTCAATGTTCATTGGCATATCGGGATATGGTAGTTTTACTTTCAGCGGTCTTTGCTTGGTTCCATCCTGCAATTTTTTACCAATGCGTGTTAACGTGATTTGTTCAGGCAAAATTGTTTTTTTTTGAGAGAAAGTTAAGAATAGGAAGAGTATTTTCCAGATCGACACTGCTTTCAGTGGAGATGTCTTCCCGCAGTCCAAAGATAATTATATTATTGGCTCGATGAGATCGGTCATTCAATTCGGACATACATGCAGAAATAATATTAGATTCTGAGGTTTTACCTTCGGTATTATCCCTGGCCATAACGTCAATATCATCGATACGTTGAAACACATTTTTTTTGTTTCACAAATGTCGAGTCTGGTTGAGTGTTCTTTAAGGTCCTTTGACAACGCACCAATAGATTTCTCAAGCTTCGATAGGTCATTTGACATACACTTACGCATAGATGAAAATTCATCTCGCATTAAATGACGAATATTATCTAAGGTGAGAGGCGATTGATCAGTATTGGAGGATGTAGATGCATTTGTTATTGAAGGTGACGGGGGACCACAGCATTTTTTATAACCGACATTCGGTAGTAAAACAGTCTTGGCAGCACATTTAGGGTGGTAAGCGACCTTGCAACCGGGGCAATAAGATTTTTCCTTTACTACACGATATTTGCATAGTGGGCATACAATGTTTACATTAGCTGATTTATCATCCGGTATGAGAACCTTTAAACTGTTCGTCTCACTTTGACTCATGATGAACACAAAGTGAGAAGGCACTCAGGCGTGAACGCAGCACAAAAACACTCGTAATAATTTTGATGCCAATAGACAATCACATTGATCTTTGATTGTTAAAAGATTTTTTAAACAACTTTATGAAATGATCGAGTTGTATAAATACACGCGTAGTGAAGAGTATGTCACGAGAAAATATAACAAAAACACCACTCACCGTGTATACAACACTAGTGCATATATCAATATGCTATAGTCACTTTACCCTGTTTTATATGTACATAAATATGGAAAATAATTAATTAAAACACTAACACAGCGTGTAGGGAGGTATCACGAAAGGAATTACAGCATCCTTTTCTCAAATCTGACCAAAGCTGGGATTTTTCTGAAGGGATATACTAACACAAATCACGAAAATAACGACAGTAGTTTGAAACACGTCCGACCAATTTAAACGTTACTATAGTATTATCAAAGGATTTGCCAAAAAAAATTTTTTTGTTATTATTATTAACAATTAAAGTTTTTAGACACTTTTTTAAAAAAAAATAATTAAAAAGAAACTTGTTAACCGATTTTAATGATCCAAGAGGCATTATTTTTTATTTGAGTCAAAGTTTTGAATAAAATTTTTTTCGTAAAAAAATATTGAAATTTAATAAATAAACAAATTATTTATTTATAACAAAATAGCAAAAAACCATGTTCGCAATCGAATTTTAAAATGAAGAAAATAGTACTTATTCTTTGATTACCACTGAGTAATATTCCGTTGAGAAAAAAAAATGGCACGGCTTGGACAACTGACTTATTTAAACATTGTTTATCACGAGCAGGACGGGATTGCATGTGACATCACGCGCAGCGGTCCTTTGACGCGAGAATATAAAGAATATCAGAAAAATATCAAAAAACCTATTAAAATAATGTTTAAGTGTTTCATATGGACGAAAAAAATTATAACAATTTATTTAATTGTTTAAATAATTAATTGTTGTTATTTTTTCATAAACAGTAGTTAGGGCTAGAAATTTATAATCTTCTCTCATTTGCTCAATTTTTCAATCAGTAATTTGAATGAAAAAATTTAAACACATTTTACTCAAAACGTTGAGTGTGGTCATGAGGTCCATTTTCTCAGACGCGTTCACATATTATACGGTGCTATCGATGTTCTACTGGGTAAAATTTAAGATACAGAAAATTTTGGTTTTCCTTAAAAATTATGATGTTATTCCCTACAATCAACATTAAAAATAATGAAATCTAGAATACTCTATTGTACTGAGTTAAAAAATTATATATGTGATTGTTGAGAGGAGTTCTTTTTGAGACCACAAAAAATAGCAGAGCAGCTATTTGATTTTTTTGTAAAACTTTATAATAATACTTAAAGTACGATAGGGGATAATAAGCCCGAGTATTTTTAATAAATAAATTCTTTGCAATATATAATGTTATAAGCAATGTTCAAACAAAAGTCAATGAAATTTTTAAAGATGTGCAGAAGAATGTAGAGAATACTTTCTGCACAAAAATACTGTAGATCACACACCCTTAGATTGCGGTGCCCGACAAAGGCGGGCCCTTAAACCTAATAATTAATAAATATTCAGCAAATGTTTTTTACTTAGTCTGTGAAAACTTAAAATATTTTGAAAAATTGTAATTACAAAATTTTTTTGAAAAGCTTTTTAACCCTTTGCGTCAGTATTAATCAGGAGTAACAACTGCAACTGTACAATATATTTAACTTTAATAATTAATTCAACAAAGCTTAGTTGCATAACTTTTTACATTTTCGTACAAGGTAGATAACCTAGCAATACTGAAGCTTATTATTAATAATCCATATTGCATAAATAAATATTTATAAACAAATGAAGTTGAGAAACGTTTTGAGTTAATAAAAAAATGTTAATGGAAATAGTTTTAAGCATAAGAAGGTTTCAGTTAGTATTAGATTCATTATTTTCGGGGTCGATGATTACGAATATGAAATCGTATTTAATGATTTTTATTTTTTTATTAACTTTTTAATCTGTTGCATATATTGTTACAATTTCATATTTATGGTCAGTTATAAATCAGTTTGACGTGGTAGATAAGCAAAGAGGTACGTCTAGAGTTTTACTAATCCAACTACTATACTTTGTAGTTTTTTTTTGTGCTACAATGATCACAACGACTGTGTTTCTGAATACAAACAGGCATGTGATTAGCATTTTCACGTCGCATTTTTTTGGAATTCTCCGTTTTGACGAACAAATATTAGATGGATAAGATTTCCATCCATTCTTACTTTTTAGATTATAATCAACTAAATCCCTAACAAGATTCAGTCTGAAATCCATTGATGAATATCGTGCATTTCTGTGTAAATCATAAATAATGAAAGCATATCTGGATTTCTGGATCATGAAAATTAGATAAATATTGAACCGATCGATTACCTTTCCACTTGACCCATCGAATGCCTGTATTCACTGTCTACTCTTTTCATTGTTTTATTTGATTTCTATGTTTTATCTTATTTTTTGGTAAGTATCTGCGATTTTTTCAAACAGTTCCATGTGCAAAAATATTATCATCTTTCAAGGAGTGCATTTGGTTGACATTTGAAAAGAAATTGTTGAAATAAAAGTGGTGATTTCCTTCTACTAACTGTCTTGTTAAACTCTCAATTCTTAATAGCCGCGGACTAATCAGAAACACAAAGATTAAATGTATACTTTCTAACAGAGGTATTTAAAAAACAAAAAAAATAATCAATAGTAATCCTGATAGTTGAAAACAATAGTGATGCAATCAGTGATGTAAATAATCCTGGTAGTTCTTTGTTCCTTATTTATTCAAAGCAAGATCAAACTTATTGCTAATGAAATTAATTCATCTTATAATCAGACAAAAGAAATACTTTAGCAAAAATATCGTTATTGTTCTATCAATAGAATTATTTGGTGGAGCTTACCATGCACATTGCACTGAAAAAAAAATTCGACAGAATGTGCTTTTTACTCAGGCAAAAGCTGCCTGAGTAAAAAGCACATTCTGTTGAATTTTTTTTCAGTGTGAAATAATTAATTTTATCGTGTCAACCCGATATACCATCTATGAAAATTTATATTGGTCCGTCATTTCAAATTTAAAAAACCTGACTTCAAACTTAAAATCAGCAATGTCAAAAACCTCCAAGTGGAAAGTTTTAGGACAGTCTAATGGATATTGAATAATTCATTCTAAAGCATTAGCTCCTTCTTTTTGAATTTTCGAAATCTGACTTCATAATTATGATCAGCAACCACAAAACGAAGCTACGAAGATATAGCTATATTGACAACATAATATACTAAATTAGCTATCAAAAATTATTTTTTAACAGATGTTAAAGATAAGAATTGACTCACACTGTCCGTAAATACAATTATTTAAAAAAATAATTGGAGTCTCTTAGAATTTGTTACTCGGAGGATTCCATGGTTGCTGATTACGAATATAATGTCAAAATAAAAAAAACTTACGTCAGATTTGTAATCATTTTGTAAAATAGTTGTATTTACGGACAGTGTGAGTCAATTCTTATGCTTGACACATGTTAAAAAATCAATTTTGACAGCGAATTTAGTTTGTTGTTGTCAATATAACTATATCTTTGTAAAGTACAGGTTCCAAGCTTTAATTTTACTTCAGTCACCAGTCTTTAGCATGTCGGATTTACCCGGTAGAAATTTTCAAAAACGACAAAAACGTGATTTTTCGGACTCTTCCCGCTACTTTTCTCAAAATCCTGACGTGATGGGAGGTTTTTGTTGCCAGATTACGATTCAGTGCACAAAAAACTACGGAAAATGACTTATCGATTTCGGACAACGGAAATTTTTTTTTGCAGAGCTTGTGCTATTTATTAATTTTATTAACGGGACAGGCCCTTAAGTGAAATTGAAAATTTTTTTGGATGAAAATTGAAAGAGAATATGTTTTAAGTGAAATTGAAAGTAAACATTTTTTTGGGTGAACATTGAAAGTGAAAATTTTTTAAGTGAAATTGAAAATTTTTTTGGGTGAAATTTGAAAGTGAAAGTTGAAAGTTACGTGAACGCACTTTTTTCAAAGCGAGATCTTTCTCTGATTTATCTTCTTCTGAAGTAATAGCGAACTGTTTGAAATTTTGAGAGGAACCTGGATCTTCATCTCCCAATCGAGTCCCATCAACATAAATGGCAGAGTTTCTTATTGTAGCAGAAATTCCTGATTCTTTAAGAGTGTGAAGCCGTTTTAGCAAAGCTTTTCTTTGTTCTCTCTCCTGGGGGAGCGATCGTTCGCTATAGAAATATTAAGGTTGCGAAATTATGTCACTTTAGTAAATACCGTCTGGACTCAGCGATCAGAGATGAATTTAACTATAGTAGGACGATTGCCCATTGTTTTTTCCAGTCTGCACACCTCGTTCAAGGCCAAATCTGGTATTAATAAACCAACACTTTTAAAGGTCGAGGAAACAATAGAGTATAAATCCTTATTGTTTTCATCATCGTCCAGTAAATTGAAAATTAGACACCTCATCTGAAACCGTACTTGATGCATTTACGTCCACAATTAATTTTGCTTGAGAAGCAGTAAACGATTTTATCTCATTGGATAGTTGTGCAATGGCACTTGCAAGATTATTATCCATGTTTAATGAGAACAACTGACACTGCACTCAAACAAAAAAGGGAACGAAGATAAAAGATGCTGATCATGAACCTTTAGCATAAATTTATTCACAGTTAGAGTGCAAAAATTGCACAGGAATCACTTATATTAAAATAGTAATAAGTCCAATCAACAGAAATACAGAGCGTTTATAAACACGACTGCTCTCGACCGTAGTTTGAACAAGACTCCATCATGTTAAGTATAATTAATTATAACTTTTTAATTAATGATTTTGTAAAAAAAACTCGGTAGGAATATTTTATTTTAAATAATGAATTGTCATGGTTTAATTCATGTTTTTTAAATCACTTCCTGCTTGCATGTTTTATTTTTATTAAATAGGGTAGGATGGGGCATTACTATTCGCGGGGCGAAACTATTCTATACACGGAAAGAAAAAGTCCGTCAATCATTAATAGACTAGTATATTACTTTGAGACGGGACACAAAATCATTGAATGCATAACATACTTTGAGTCACAATCAGTGACGAGTTGCTTGCTAAAATTTAGAAAACTGTCATCAATATATAAAACTCGTTCACTAAAATTTAGAAAACTGTCTATTAAATTTTCTATGACTATCAAAAGCATTCAAAAAATTCAACTTCTTTCAGAATTATCCCTAATTTTAGACACTATTTGGTACAGAATGAACACATTTTTTTCGTTGCACAGTTCCGATATTTTATTTACACTCTTAGACGCTTTAGACCAACACATTTTCGCACTTATAATAACTACACGTAGAAACGCACACTTATAACATTTTAAGTTTAGAAGCGAACTGTTCTTATATACCAAATAACAAAATTTTTCACAACTTGTGAGAAATGATTTTGCACTAATAACTACTTTTTAATTAGCGAGAAATATAAAAGAAAATATATTTTTATCGAGGTCAATTTCTAGACGCAATTCAACTGCAAATTATTAGTTAAGTTAAATATTCACATTACACATAATAGTATATAGGGATATGTATAGCAGACAGCAAAAACACATGGACTATAGAGAAACCGGAAGAAATGCGCATCGGTACACTGCGCAACAATGCGCTAGTGAAGATCGCAGATTTAGAATACGAGTCAACTAACGTTTCACAAACTTTCACTAATGATTCGTAAACATTCAAACAGCCATTGATAACAATTCAGCATTAAATCTAAAACAATTGGTCACATACTGGCATTCTAATCAATCCATGACTCGTTTTCAATCGTTAAGTAAAGTTAAGTAACCATCAACGGAAAAAGAGTCCCGTCTCAAAGTAATATACTAATCCATTAATGGTTGACGGACTTTTTCTTTCCGTGTAGTCCTGGAGAAAAAACTATTCATCCGATTGAAGTCCCTTTTACACTGTGTACTTATCATGTGAAATAAACATTGTACGCCACATTTGAGCTTCTGGCGCCATCTATCATAGGAGTCAGGTACTCAAATGTAATTTTGATATACTCGCTTACTTGTTTTGACTGATTTAGTCTGCCATTGTAAATAGTGATAAACGGTCGGAAAAATTATCGGGTAAGTGTTTTCTAAAGTCAAATTTAGTGCTGAACACGAATATCATAATGGATTTTTAATATACTATTGTTCAAAAATTTTACAAGTGTTTTTTCACAAACTGTGCGGTTGGGGCGAAATTATTCGCCCACTAATGACAGCGAAAACTACGAAACAGTGTATTTTTTGTGTGCTTGTTTTTAGGTTAGAATGGTTAGAAATTGGAAGAGAAAAACCAGAAAAACTTCTCCAAATAACAAATTAATTTTTATATTTTTTTAGTAGGGGAGACTGGGGCGAAAGGTTGAACTGTCAAAACAGTTAAAATTCATTATCTTTCGAACGGAAATAGTTAGAGTATTGCAGTTTTAATTATAGAAGGGTATTATCACCCTAAATAAATGTCCGGAGTTATGTGACATTCTGTTCATTTTTGTGGTGTCCATATTTAAATATTTTTTTCACCCTTCTTTTGAAAATTTTTTCGTAAAAGAAAATATCAACTTTTAAGTATATTTTTTGAATTCATTCTCATCACGATTTTTTTAGGTCCTTATTTGGGTTCCCTGAAGAGGTACCTAAAGGTATTTGCTAAATATCTTTAGTCAGATTTTTTATATTTGTTGTTAAAGCCAAAAATGCACCCTGGAGCGAAAAGTTAAATGTATTTTTACATGTTGTTAAAAATATTTTTTACATTTTTCGTTTTTTTGGGTTTATTTGTTTAAAAATTATTTATTTGCCATTAGGCAAGTACTTTGTCAAAAAACAAGACCGCTCACGTAAAATAAACCAAATTTTTTTTTTGAAATTTTAATTTATTAACTTTATAAGGGTGATTCTCCCGAAATACTCCTTTTTGTGAGTTACAAACAGAAAAGAAAAAAAATTATTATTTATGGATTAATGCAGTCAATTATATTGAGCTTTCAAAAATCTACCACCTCTATAGCATGATCATGCTAACTTTTAGCTTTTAAAGTATATATTTTAAATTAAAATTTACAAAAAAATTAAGAGGTTAAAATTTGGCGCCGATGTTTTTTATTATATATATTTTTCTATTTACAAAAAATTATTTAAAAATTATAATTTATTAATATTATCTGTAAATTTTATAGATTTTGAAATACTTACAGTTATCAAAAATCTCTTTAAACAATTGTAAAAATTATTTTTCATACATTTTAGGTTCACTTTTCACTGGCAGTTTGTAAACAACCGACAATCATATCAATTTTTAATTTTTATTCAAAAAAGTGAGAGGAATGACGGGTGAGAGGAATGACGATTTCAACATTTTTTAATTTTATTTAATTGACAAATAATTTTCCTCCAGCTTAGAATGCCCTATCATGTTTATAAAGGATAACTTTATGTGAAAAAAATTTGCGATCAATTTATATATATTAATATTGTTTTTATTAGGGGTGAGAGGAATGACGCTTTAGGTTGTGAATCTCTGCTTATGTCTCAATTTTAATTTTTTTAACGCAAAATAATGACATTTTAAAAAATTTTAATTTAATTAATTAATTTAATTTTAAATTTAATTTTAAAAAGTAACTTAAGAAATTAATATTAGAGATGTTAATTTAAATATTGATCACAATAATTAATCAATATCTCTACCCACAGCAAAAATATTGGATAATATTCAACGAGTGAGAGGAATGACGCGGTACTACATGACAAATTTCATTTTCTATATATTTAAAAAAACTACACGACATATTTTATTTATATTTTTGAAAATTATTCTTAAATATCATAACTTTTAGAAAAAATTAATAAAGTACCAATTTTCATGTTTTAAATAATTGTTTTACCTATTGAAAAAATGAAAAGCACTTAGATGACAGGTTAGAAAATCGATTTTGAGGTGGTAAAATATTTTTAAAATGTATTAAACAATAAAATTTTACAACTTTTTCTTGCAGAACATTTAGAAAAAGTGATAAAATAGGGAAATATGACTTGGTATTTTCCCAAATGATTATAATTATTTAGAAAATTTTGATTACATGCAAAATGAGGTTTTTTGGAGAATCACCCATAACTGTTCTAAATCTTTTGTTAAATAAACCCAGATTTTTTATTAACTAAATTACTTGTTTACGTATACCCTAACTTATCTACTACTTAAAACCTATCATGTATTTTATACGAAAATATCAGAAACTTTTTTATTGAAAGTTGTAAAGGACAAGTTGTCCTACAATATTGACATATAAATATTTGCATCTAAGCGTATTATATTGTCTAAAAAAAATTTATGCAAAATTTAACCTTTCGCCCCAGTCTCCCCTATTATATCATTAATAGCTACAAGAATAGTTTCGCCCCTCGTTTTTTTCGACATAAAAAAAGGGTTTCGTAAAATCGCTGTAGTTCGGAACAGAATCGAGTTACAGCAAAATAATTCATGGCAAAATTGTAGCTAAGAAGTCAAGTTTTCAAACAGTCCTACTCATTTTTTTTTAATACATTTTTTAGACTTAAAAATCCAAACAAGAATAGTAATGCCCCACCCTACCCTAAATAATTTAATTTGAGGTTTAAATATTTAAAAACAATTATGAAAAAATTAAAAACAAAATGCCTGTTAAATGAAAAAAAGGCTTTGAAGATAAATTGACAATTTAATGAAGAAATTATCTTCTTTCTAATTTTAAAAAAATTACAATTTTTGTAAACAATATTTTTAGTTTTAATCTTCAAATATTTTTACATAGCTTACATAATTATTATGTTTAAAACATTATAAAAAATATGATATTATTTAAAAAACGGGGACTTGGAAATGAATTTAAATTTTCTTCGCACTGATAATACTATTTTATTTAATAATTTCAATAACTCTTTTATCTTAGTATGTTTTAAACAAACATTAGTGAAAAATAAACGTTAGATTCTGAACTTTAATTTGATATGTATTATATAAATGTTCTTTAACTATAAAGAACTTCAAATATAAGCATTAGAAGATAATGTAAAGATGGATAAATCTTCGTAGATTATAAATAAATTTTTCAAAAAATTCAAACTTGATAGAATATCAATAAAAAATTAATGTAAATAATAAACCTCATGTTGGAGATACGTCAAGTGGTCCCTTTCAGGAGCATCATTCATATGTGACAGGAGAAAATTTCCGAAAATTTTTTTAAGGACAAAATCCTAGGTTTTAACATAGGTTACTAACAGGTTTTTTTAGGTTTTCATTGTAGATAGTGTTAGGTTTTTTATCACGTTTTGTCAAGGTTAATGTTATGTGGGATATGTTTCTAAAAAGTATACAATTTCTGTGCACCTATGGTTGAGAATTGAATAATATTCACACTCGTTTTATGTATTATATTCTAAACGTTTATGAAGAATCTATTGCTCAGTTAAAGTGCATGGTCATGTACCTTATGCTCCATCACTATTTAACAACAGTGACAAAATTCGAATTGCTGTTCAAAATCAAGACCACTCTCTTGTACCAAGTAAAAGTTTATTACACATTTAAGGAAAATTATTGCAAGAAAATGGAACACTTGTTACAAATACAAGATTTATTAATAATGGTTATTTTCATTTGTTTGAAAAAGCACGGTTTGAAATAAATGCTATTGAAATTAATAAAAGCAAAAATGTTGGACTTACGAGTCTAATAAAAAATTATGTATCACTTTATATTGCTCAAAGTAAATTCTTTGAAAATGCAGGTTGGTTTCCTTCTAGCAATGCAAATAGTGTTTATTTAATTGGTAATAAAGGTAATTTTGATTTCTTAATACTGGTAAATGTAATATTTAGTTTTGCTAAAGACTATCAAAAAATTATTATAAACGCTAGACATGAGTTAATTTTAACAAGAGCAAGAAGTGATGTCAATTCAATCATACAAACAGCAGAAGAACGTTCCGAAAGAATTAGTACTGAGATGTGTTAAGGGGCCGTACACAAACTACATAAGGCATATTTTAAGAAATTTTGACCCTCCTTCCTCACACCCGCGAGAAATAAGAGAACATAGAAATATGAATGACAAATATTTTTTGGAGTTATTGGAATTTTGCTTGGACAATGCGTGTTACGAACAAAGTACATAACAGTTATTTCTTTTAATATATTTATTTAAGAACCGTTTTTTAATAATATTAATAACTAGCTGTCGGACCCGTCTTCGACTGGTTTTAGTTTCTGCTAATACATTTGATAGGGTGTCTACCAACCGGGAAATAGCCGGGAATTAAATTTTACTGGGAAAAACTAATAATTAGTTACCATTAACTATTTCGTTAGGAAAATATCACTATTTGAATCAGTGACAGACTTTGTTCTATTAAATTTGTTATTCAGGAACAGTTTTTGTCAACTTGTAGTACTTTATGCGTTTGTAGTACTGTTATATGTCATATGTATTAAAAATTAATCCTAAATTTACACCATAGCCTTTGGAGTCAAAGTAGAGTCTAATAATAAATAATTGTGTCGCAATTAGACCCTACATTACGATTGCTGAAACCTATAAATAAAATCTATATGTTTAAGCTGAAAGTAGGGCTTAAATTTTGACTCTAGTCTGTTTACATAAATATTACATCAATAAAACTTAAAGTAAAAAGCAGTTTTTAAAAACAAATTAATATAATAAAACTTTTTCAATTTGGTAAGAAAGTTCCCGGTTTTTCCTGGTCAAATAAAACTCCCGGCGCAATTAGTAGACACTTTGTCAAATCGATTATGGTAGAAACTAAATCCCGTCAAAGACTGGTACTGGTATATAACATATTTTCTTAAAAAAGAGTATTCTCAAAAAATATGTCAAGTTTTGTAGCCATCTGCAGATTTATTTATGGCTAAAACTTAAAATCAAGGAAAATTTAAATTTGTTTAAAAAAATAAACCGGGCAAAATTTGGACAACGCCGGGAATTTTTTTAAACAACCATAGAGACCCTGCTTAACTTTTGTCTTTACATTGCTCAAAACATCTTTAGACGTTTAATCTAAAAGTAAAATAACGTAAATTTTTACCACCTATGCTTTTACCCAGTAGCATAATTGAATAAATAATTATAAATTGCACTATTTTGACGTCAAAATCTTAGTCAGAGACCCCAAAAATACTACTGACTTAAGCTTGATAGTAATTAATAACAGGGTCATTCCAGCGAAAATCGTCTAGAACTGGTTGCTCAATGATTTTAAAAAATGCTGTAATTAATATATAATATTCTTCAATACTTCAATCCTTTAGTGGTCTATAGCACCAAATATATTTTAAATTCTTTTAAATAATTTTTTTTAATTTCTAACTGGTAATGAAGTCTAACATAACCCATTTTTCGAAAACTCAGTATAAATAACTAAAAACAGATTAAAAATACTGCTTTTTATTTCAAATTTATATATTTTTGTTAAATACAGCTAAATAAACGAAAATAATTTAAAAATAACTCACCAGAACATTTAAATCAGTATTTTTTTGTACTTGCACAGTATAATAAACATCATTTTCTTTTTCTTATATCTTCTGTGGAGAAAAAGGAATCTTCACGAAACCTTTTAAACTGGATTTGTTTTAAAATTATAAATTTCTTTTAATTGAAATTTCCTTGGGCACTCTACTTTTTAATTATTTAATAAATATGAAAAATTATATAAATTTAACCTGATTTTCATTGAATTTTAGTTTTCATGACTAGACTGAAGTTTTTTTTTAAACGAACGATAAGGTGATGAACTTCAGTCTGTTCATTAAAACTAAAATTCAATGAAAATCAGGTTAAATTTATATAATTTATTGCTACTTCCGAAAGCAACATAGCTCCGATTTTGTTGAAACTTGGTATACATACGTAATTTAGTGCCCTGATTACGAAAATCATAGTGAAAATTGGCGACTAGGTCATCTTCATAGTAAAAACCATAAAAAACACAATAAAATGTGGTTTTTTGCGTTTCACTCACAAAAAACGCAAAATTTCAAAAAATGTTTTATACAAAAGATATAGATTTTACAAAAATGAACATTTTTTGTTTTATTTATTTTTCCCAAAAATTGTTAGTTTTCGAGAAAAATGCAAAAAACCATAACATACCATAAAAATTGGTTAAAATATACTCTCAACTAAAAGGACATGTAATTTTAACAAAATAAAGTTTCTTTATGTATTTCGGTACGCTGATTACGAAAATCATAGTGAAAATTGGATACTCGGTCGTATTCATGGTAAAAACCATAAAAATATGGTTTTTTGCGTTAAACTCGCAAAAAACGCAAAATTTCAAAAAATGTTTTATACAAAAGTTGTAGGTCCTAGTAAATAAATTTGTCTGAACCATAAAAAATATCATATGACTGATGCTTTATAATACATTTACCGACCCTGGCCGTAACCCGGTTCGAAACAGGAAACCAGTTAAATGCTCAGTCTGGCTTAAGCGTGCTTGATCAAGACCTGGTGGGGCCAAACTCAAATTTTGATCAAACTGAAACTTAGTTTGCCCGGCTCCGTGATGTTCCGTCCCACCAGGTACTTTAAAAAGGGCTTTTTTAAAAGGAAACGTTGGAAGGGGATTGGGTCCGGGTTGAGTACCTTCTAATACCAACAAGAAAGTCAATTTGACTCTCTTTCTACGTAAAAAAGGACGAGGACAGATGCGATGCCGGGCTTCGAGATGTTCCGTCACACCAGGCACTTTAAAAAGTGCTTTTCTAAAAGGAAACGTTGGAAGGGCATTGGGTCCGGGTTGAGAACCTTCTAATACCAACAAGAAAGTGAATTTGACTCTCTTTCTACGTAAAAAAGGTCTAGGACAGGAGCGAAGCCGGGCTTCGTGGTGTTCCGTCCTACCGGAAAAAGGGTTTTTTTAAAGGGAAACGTTGGAGATGTTGCTTCTTTCCATTGGTTTCGGTAAAATTCTACCTAATCACGCACTTCACCACGAGGAGGTCGGAAAGAAGATTTAGAAGTGCAATTTTTTTTGTATTTTTTTTTGTTTTTTTATTTTTTTTGTTTTTTATATTTAACGTTTTTTAAGGTCTATATACAAGTAACTTATAATATAACGTCCATTCTATAGACTAAATATGTCGAATGGCTAACGAACGTGATATCTAACGAACATAGCCAGGATAAACTGTTCTTATGTCCCGGATCAATTGATTAAATGGGTCTGCAGCTAATTTCTTAACTCGGCGTCGCCACAAGAATTCACACAAGTGCTCATCCAGCTTGTCTTTGTGAATTCCACCCCGAAATAAGAAACGTCGCATTGACCGCCATGAGGATTCTATATTTTGGGTATGTTCACCAGTTTCACTATTTACACACTCAACAGAGTGATTAACTGTTAAATGCACATACCAATGAGCTTCAAGATCGAAGTAACCCTTCCAACAATCAGTGTGGATCTCTGTCCCTACTAGCACATGTTTCTTGATTAATTCTAATAAGGTACCTTTATCCCTTTTGTTTTCAGGACAGATCTCCAACCGATAGCTTTCAGGACTACCTCGCTCTATGAAGCCTAGAATCCAGGATCTTTCGACAACTCTACCACGTTGATACTTTCGCCTATCGATTTTACATTCGTCGATTTCCACAACTTTCCCTTGACCGCCAATTTTGCCTTCCAATTCAAATTCGTTGTCAAGGGAAATCATGCAGATTTCTTGACAGAATGAAAATCGGTCGGCGATAGTTTCTGTGGAAACAGATTGATCTTCGATAATACTGCTTTTCCTAATAGTTTGCTCAAAATTGAGGCCAACAGAGAAAGAGTATGTAATGAAAATGCAAGTGGCTACAAGGATATGAGAATACTTAAACCAAGTATTCTCTGCCACAGTTTTGGAATGAACGTTTGTCCCTTTGTTCGATCGACAAACAAATTCTCCACAGACTAATCTGTTTTCGTATAATGTCATGGTCTTTTTATGCTTAGGGCAGTATCTCTCTGTGGGTATTAACCCAACAGCACGAAGCCATTCCAAACTGGATACCCGATTTAACAGAATACGACCTAATTTCACTAAATTATACTTCTCATCCATTCTGCTTTTCAAATAGAAGGAGAATCAGCAAATGCCACTATAATCAATTATAGAATTTAAGAAATATAAATTTTACTATGCAGGTCGACGGAGCATCAAACGCCATTGAGGTAAGTATGAACAGTAATGAATTATGTAACTAAAATATACATATTATACTCTAATTTTCAGATCGACGGAGAAGCAGCAAAAGCCACTATGGTAAGTATGAAGAGTAATCAATTATGAAACAGAAATATACATATACTCTAATTTACAGATCGACGGAGGAGCAGCAATCGCCACTATGGTAAGTATGAAAAACTGAAATAAACATATACTCTAAATTTCAAATCAACAGAGGAGCAGCAAATGCCACTATGGTAAGTAAGAAGAGTAATCAATTATAAATCTGAAATGTATATACTCTAATTTTCATGTCGACGGAGGAGCAGCAAACACTAAGTTTTAGTTTGATCAAAATTTGAGTTTGGCCCCACCAGGTCTTGATCAAGCACGCTTAAGCTAGACTGAGCCTTTAACTGGTTTCCTGTTTCGAACCGGGTTACGGCCAGGGTCGGTAAATGTATTGTATAGCATCAGTCATATGATATTTTTTATGGTTCAGACAAATTTATTTACTAGGACCTACAACTTTTGTATAAAACATTTTTTGAAATTTTGCGTTTTTTGCGAGTTAAACGCAAAAAGCCATATTTTTATGGTTTTTATCATGAATACGACCGAGTATCCAATTTTCACTATAATTTTCGTAATCAGCGTACCGAAATACATAAAGAAACTTTATTTTGTTAAAATTACATGTCCTTTTAGTTGAGAGTATATTTTAACCAATTTTTATGGTATGTTATGGTTTTTTGCATTTTTCTCGAAAACTAACAATTTTTGGGAAAAATAAATAAAACAAAAAATGTTCATTTTTGTAAAATCTATATCTTTTGTATAAAACATTTTTTGAAATTTTGCGTTTTTTGTGAGTGAAACGCAAAAAACCACATTTTATTGTGTTTTTATGGTTTTTACTATGAAGATGACCTAGTCGCCAATTTTCACTATGATTTTCGTAATCAGGGCACTAAATTACGTATGTATACCAAGTTTCAACAAAATCGGAGCTATGTTGCTTTCGGAAGTGCACCCATAATTTTTCATATTTATTAAATAATTAATGAGTAGAGTGTCTAAGGAAATTTCAATTAAAATAAATTTATAATTTTAAAACAAATCCAGTTCAAAAGGTTTCGTGAAGATTCCTTTTTCTCTACAGAAGATATAAGAAAAAGAAAATGATGTTTATTATACTGTGCAAGTACAAAAAAATACTGATTTAAATGTTCTGGTGAGTTATTTTTAAATAATTTTCATTTATTTAGCTGTAGTTAACAACAATATATATATATTTAAAATAAAAAGCAGTATTTTTAATCTGTTTTTAGTTATTTACACTGAGTTATCGAAAAATGTGTTATGTTTGTCTTCATAACCTATTAGAAATTGAAAAAAATTATTTAAATGAATGTAAAATATATTTGGAGCTATAAACCACTAAAGGATAATCTAATTGCATTGGAGAATATTATATATTAATTATATCATTTTTTAAAACCATCGAGCAACCAGCTTTAGACGATTTTCGCTAGAATGACCCAACAATTATAATTTTTTCGGTTTTTTAATATCGAAAATATTTTTATACACTGAGAAAACTGGAGTATTGGACTAAACATCTGGAGAGACAAATCGTTCATATTTGAGAGTTAGCTATTGGATAACAATCTAAATGTTCAAATACACCATTAACAGATATTCGTGCCATTTCTCTTGGAGGGAAAATGAGATTATAACAGAGGGACAAATTAACCATCTTGAGAAATCCCTTCCTTATCCGGCGCGAAATGAATAAATATGGCAACCTAACCCCTAAATTAAATACATAAAATGTCAGAAAAATAATTTCGCGCGCATCAGATCGTACACATTTTCTGCGCAACTTTTAACCCTCAGATATAATGGGAGAGAATATACAAGTAGATTTCCATTAACAATTTAAAATTTATTTTAGAAGGACTATTTAACTCTCTTCATAAGCGAAGGAAACATAAACTTTTTGAACCTCTGAATTTGACTCTCTAGTTTTCTCAGTGCAGTTATACCGAAAATCTGCATAACCATTTGATATTTAGATGCTTGTACTTAAATTCTTCTATATTATCGAAGTTTTGTCTATTTCTCCTCAATTTTTGTAGAATTTGTCCAACTCACTAACAAATGAAGATTTTTTAAATATCCGAAATGAAAAAAATCGAAAAACTGAGTTTATTCAAAATTTCATGTAACGATTTTTTCTTTTTTGTCTTAAAATTATTGTATGGCTTTACCGAAACGATAATAAAAAAAATTGGATGGGCAAGAACTTTTGGCTTTTTATTCGAAGCTCACCTTGTTGCTGCAGCTAGTCTTTTTTACAAAAACTTCAATATCTCCGGAACCAGATGAGTCTTCATCAATTTTTTTTATTAAATTAAAGGAGAATTCATAAGGATTCCAAATATGTTAATAACATTTTTCTCAGAGAGGAGTAAATAATGAAAAAAAATTTTTTTTAATTTTTTTATTTACATTATTTTTATTTTAAAGAACACATTTTTACCTGAAAAATGTGTAAACTTCATAAAAATCCATAAGCAATAGTCCGAGACATTCAAAACTTTATGAAATTAATATTAAAATTCAAAATGTCAATAAAATCTCTTTTTCTATAATATTATTAAGTTTTTGGGTCTATTAATTATTTATAAATCAACTTAAGTATTTTCGTATTTGTTTCTTTAGGTAAAAAGGAAACTTTTTCTGCCCATTGGTATTTTCTGTTTTTGTTTTTTTACCACAATTCTAAGAAAACCATAATTAACTTGAAGTAAAATTAGTCATAATTTGTGTATATAAAGAAGGCAATTTTTCTTAATAAAATCATTCCTGCAGTTTAAGTTGTTCAATCAACATATCAGAAAAACATCGTGAAATTCAAGTGCGCTTAAACATCTCGTTTTAAAAAAATAGCTATAGTTAAAAGTTCAATTTTAGTCTGATCGGAGTTAATCATTGTAGTGAACAAAATTGACAGTTTCAATACAAGTTGTAAAAATGAATTCGGATAAATTAAATGCAGCAATTAAAGTTATGGAAATTGATAAAAGCTCTATCTATTGTAAAGATTTTGTGAAAATTATGAACAATGCTTTTAAAACATTAAGTAAAAAAGCTACAACAGAGGAATTAAACTTTCGGATAAATAATAGTGTAAAAAACATTAGATTACTGAATAAATTGTTAAGAAATGGATCTGTGTCATGTGGAGAGAAAAAAAAGATTTTGTCAACTATTGGACTATTGAAGGCAAATAGCAGAAAGTTTAAGAAACTAAGAAGAACAGGAACTGGTTTATTCAAAAAGAATGAGAGATGGATCAGGTGGGAAGAATTAGAGAATGCTTTCGAGAATAGAATTAGAACAGGTGTAGTTATTAATTTAATACATAAAAATATAGACAGTTTTCTAAGTGATGCAAAGAAAATGATTATTTCTCGATTAAACAATGCATTAAAAAAGGTGGGAAACATGAAAGTTAATGTTGTTCTTGCGGCAAATTATACTGTTTTAGAAGAAGGTGAGGAAATTGAAGATATTAAATATTTCAATACTAGATACTCAATATAGATACTGGATACTCAACTTTTATAAGAATGCCAAAATTTATAATCGATAAAAGAGCTGTTATTAATTTAAAAAATTTTTATAAATACTGCTTTTTATGGTCTATTATTGCACAACGTTATCCAGCTAAAAAGAACAATGATCTTACAAGTTCATACCCCCACTTTGAGGATACTGATTTGAAGTTTGATGATTTTGAATTCCCTATTTCTCTCATCGATATTCCAAAATTTGAAAAATTAAACAATTTAACCTCTTCAGTGTGTAGCTAAAATATAAAAAAATTGTCCCAAAATTTCGTGGTTGCTGATTACGAATCTGACATTAGTTTTTTAAAATTCAAAATGGCAGATCCAAAATAGCGGTCACGATTTTGAAAAATTCATTGGATACGCTTAAAATACGTTATTCGGGGGTTTTTGGGGTCGCTGGTTACGAATCTGTTATTAGTTTTTCAAAGTTTAAATGGTAAGAATTTTTAGAAGAATTTATCCACTTTTGAAATTTTTCAAAAATTTTGGCGGCTATTTTGGATGAAAAATGATGTATTTTAAAAATATGAATTTAGAATATTTCGACCCCAAAAACCCCCGAGTAAGAATTTTTGCGAATATACGTTAAGATGCTTTCTTGTTTTTCTTGTGATCAGCGACCCCAAAAACACCCGAGTAAGAATTTTTAAAAGAATTTATCCACTTTTGAAATTTTTCAAAAATTTTGGCGGCCGTTTTGGATGAAAAATTATGTATTTTAAAAATATGACTTCAGAATCGTCATCATCGACCTCAAAAACCCCTGAGTAAAATTTTTTAGAAGAATTTATTTACTTTAAAAATTTTTTTTAATTTTTGGCGGCCATTTTGGATGAAAAATTATTTATTTTGAAAATCTGACTTCAGAATCGTGATCAGCGACCCCAAAAACCCCCGAGTAAGAATTTTTGCGAATATACGTTAAGATGTTTTCTTGTTTGGGCCATGACATATGTTACCGGCAAAGTATGTAATCAGGCATTTTATAAAATACCTAGGCAGCATATAAAATGCCTGTCCATTTCCGGCAAAGTGTATAATAAAATGATTTTCTATACATTGCCTAGGCATTGTATAAAATGCCCACTAGACTTTAGGCAATGTATAAAATTTAGTTTTATTTCAAATAATATACATTTTTCTGTTAGAAAAATATTAACTTTCTGTTGTAATTAATTTGTTACAACACGGCATACTTGAATGACATTTCGACTGACACTGGACCTTATTTTTAACGCATAAACATTTGTTGCTTTGACATTTTTTTACAAGAACAGGCTTTTTATATACTGTCTAGGCATTTTATAAAATGCCTGGATTTCATACTTTGCCGGTAACATATACACATCATCCACTGTTTGGGCCAGTTTTTTTCATGACGTGTATACACGTCATCCACAGTCAAGGGGTTAAGTATTAATGTTTACGGAATTGATAAAAGCAGTAATAAAAAGAATGAAATTGTTCCACTTAATTTAAGTAAAAACAAATCAGATGAACCTACTTATTACTTATTAATGATTGAAAATACAGAACTTGATTCAAACGATGATGATGATAATAATTTTCAAAATAACAAAGTTTATCATTTTGAATTAATTAATAATTTATCTCGTTTAGTAAGTTCACAAATAACAAAAGATCATAATCGAACGTTACTCTGTGATAGATGTTTATGTCATTTTAAATATGAAAAATCATTTAATAATCATAAAATGGATTGTAATAAAATAAACAAATGTCGAGTAATTTTGCTTAATGAAGAGAACAAAATATTAAAATTTAAAAATTACAGAAATAAAGAAAATGTTCCCTTTGTCGTGTATGCTGACACTGAAAGTCCCTTAGAACCTATAGCAAGTACACACACAAACACATCAACATATCAAAAACATATCCCGACAAGTTTTGCTTTCTATGTACATTGCAATTTCGACGAATCTCTTTCAGAATTTAAATCATATCGGGGTCCAGATTGTGTTGATTGGTTCATGACAGAATTAAAACATTTAGCTGAAAAAGCAAACTCTTATTTTACAAGTATAATTCCAATGGAAAATTTAACTGTTTTACAACAAATTCAATTTGAAACAGCAACAGTTTGTCATATTTGTGAAAAACCTTTTGAAAAAGATGACATTAAACACCGCGATCATTGTTATTTCACGGGAAAATATCGTGGTCCAGCACATCAAGGTTGCAATGTAAATTATAAAGATTCGCATGTTGTTCCCATAATTTTTCACAACTTGTCAGGATATGATGCACATTTCATTATTAAAGCTTTAGCAACGTCTTTTGAGGGTGAAATGAAACTGTTACCAATAATCAAAGAAAAGTACATTTTATTTTTAAAATATGTCAAAGGCACAAAAGTAGTATTAAGATTTCTTGATTCATTTAGATTTATGCCCAGCAGTTTAGACAAATTATTCTTCTACCTTGAAAATGATGAGAAAAAAATTACGAAAAAGTATTGTAAAAATGTCGACGAATTTAATTTATTGACAAGAAAAGGAATATTTCCTTATGAATATGTTAGTAGCTGGGAAAAATTAGATGAAGGTCAATTGCCAGTAAAAGACTCTTTCTACTCTAAATTAAATGACTCTCACATTTCAGACGAAGACTATGAGCATGCTTGTAACGTATGGAAAACGTTTAATTTAAAAACAATAGGAGAATACTCTGACTTGTACTTACAGACTGACGTTCTACTAACTGCCGACATTTTTGAAAATTTTAGAAAAACATGTTTTACAACTTATAACTTGGACGCGTTACATTACTACACTGCCCCAGGACTGGCATTTGACGCTATGCTCAAGTACACAGACATAAAACTTGATTGTTGACAGATGTGAAAATGTTGCTTTTTATTAAAAAGGGAATAAGAGGTGGAGTTTCACAGTGCTCAAACAGATACGCGAAAGCTAATAATAGATTTATGGAAAAAGATTTTAATCCCTTAATACCAGAATCTTATATAATGTATTTCGATATAAATAATCAGTATGGTGCTTCTATGAGCGAGAGAAAATCTGTATATGGCAAGCCATATACAGATTTTGAATGGTTAGAAAATTATAGTAATGACTTTTTCTTAAATATTCCAGATGATTCTCCAGAAGGATATATTCTTACAGTAGATTTAGATTATCCAACTGAACTTCATGATTCACATAAAGACTTACCTCAGGAGTTCAAAAATGACATTTTTAAAAAATGTCATTCTGTATGTGTGTGTGTG
Organism: Leptopilina heterotoma; assembly: GCF_015476425.1. Taxonomy (NCBI): domain Eukaryota; kingdom Metazoa; phylum Arthropoda; class Insecta; order Hymenoptera; family Figitidae; genus Leptopilina; species Leptopilina heterotoma. The sequence goes on from NW_025111111.1 coordinate 673,686, forward strand.
TGTGTGTAGACATCGCATTTTCATAAATATCTCGAAATCATCAAGAGCTTTTGGGTTGAATTTTTTTTAAACTGTAGATCTCACATGCGGACATAAAATGAGAATACTTTCTGATATATTAATAAAGTTTAACTAAATTTTTATTTGATTTTCAATTTTGCAAAAAAACGTTTTTTGTCCATAACTTTAAAAAAATGTTTGGACATCTATAAATGATTTTCCATAATTTTGTAGAGTTTTTTTTAGACGCATCTTTTAAGCCCTAATTGATCATGTTTCGTCCATATTAACCAGAGTTATTAAACTTTTAAAAATAAAAATTTTGGAAAATAAGACTTTTTTGAAAATTTTGTTGAAAAACGTAGAAGTAACATTAAAATTATCGTTATCAACTTGTAGAGCATTAAAAAACGCTTCGATTGACCTATTTTTGAACCTAATTCGATAATAAATTTCGAAATTATTGGTATTTTAAAAACTAAAAATTGTGAAAAACGACATTTTCTCAACTTTTTTGTTTGAAAATTTTTGTTTAACTATTAAATTATTGTAACTATCTTGTAGGGTATTTAAAAATACATTGATTGACCCAAAATTCAATCACTTTTACCATATTTATAAAAAGTTATTCATATATTTCTATTATTTTTTATCTCTATAAGGAAGTAAAGTGTTCATGAAATGGGCACCAAAATTATACAAAAAAATATACAACTTGGCAGCGGTTTTTATCTTTAGGAATGAAATTAACTAAAATACATGGAGTTTTATAATTTAAGCAAAAGCAGTGGTTAAAATCCTACATTGATTTAAATACCGAGCTTAGAAAAAAATCGAGTAATGAATTTGAGAAGAATTTTTACAAGCTAATGAACAATTCCCTATTTGGCAAGACAATGGAAAATGTTAGAAAACACAAAGATGTTAAATTAATAACAAAATAGGAGGGAAGGTATTGCGCGAAAAATTTGATTGCTCAACCAAACTTTCATACTTGCACCATATTCGATAAAGATATGGTCATTATTGAGATGAATAAAACAAAGGTATACTTTAACCCTTTGAAGCATGGTCGGAATCCCTATTCCCACCTAATTTCTTTCAGATTTTGGCTTATAAAGCATGTCAGAAATAATTTATTTCTAATATTTTGTAATTTTATGTTGCCTATAGTCTATTGTCTTGACAACGACTGGCAAGTAAATGACGTGATTTGGTACTTCCACTATTTTATATCCTGGTGGAACAATAGGAAAAAATTCATAAATTGTATGCACTTTTTTACCATTGATGTATGCTCCTGTTGTTATATTACATTCTACTCTTAATGAATTTATTTTAATGATTGATACTGGTTGATCAGACTCATGGTATTCTTGAGCTTTTAATTTGCGAGGAAAAAATCCTAACAAACTACCTATAGAATCATTGGGTTTAAAATTAATTTCTTCATCACAATAAACTGTACATTTCAATGTATTATTGTTTGGTTTGATTCTGAAATTAATTCCTTTATTTTTTAAAATTAAATGCAAAACTTGATCAATATCACTAACTTTATAACTTCCTGTGGGTATAATAATTTTTTCATTTCCTACGTAAAATTTATTTTTCCCAACATCTATATTAGGAATAGAATTAAAAGTTAAAAATTCAACAAGACCAAGAGCATAATTTTAAAATTAGACAATTCTGTTGGTGGAAAAAATTGAGATTCTAATATGGAAGAATTTCCAGACAACGTTAAAATCAGTGAATCGTCCATGATGAAGTCAAATAATTAACTGACATTTAAACCAAGAATATCATTTATTTATATGCTGAGTATACAAATCAGGAATATTCAATTGTTTACATTAAAATTTAAGACATAAATGTCCGCATACATATGTATTATAGTTTTGATATCGTTTATGATTATATTTTATGCTACCAACACCAAAATATTTAACAAGATCCGAAGGTGGTCGAAGATTACCAAAGCTATCAAAATATACGATTTTATCTTTATTTTGTTATATGCACACCAATGTCTACCGAGACCATCTTTATCATCTAGATTTATTATTGCAAATTCATTTTCTTTAGGACTACGCATAGGTAGTTCATTTCGCATAAAAACTCCTCGAAAATATGGAATTTTTAAACTTTTTGCAAATTTTAGTAAATCTAAATCTGTTAGCGCACGGTGAGGTAGCTTTACTTCAAGTTTTTTGACTTTCAACCTAGTACTAATTTGTAGGGTTTTAGATGAAGGCCAAGTCCTGCTTTATATGGTTTTAGAAAGAAACCTTTTCCTAAGGCAATAGATTCCATTGTTTCTTTATGTCGCTTGCTTTCCTCTAGTTGACGTTTTGCAGAATTTGCATCATTTACAGCTTTTGCTATGCCAGCTGCTCCACCTGCTAGGGCCCCTGTTGCACTTAAACCCGCAAACAAAGGAATAAGAAAAGGTAAAATTCCTCCTACTTTAGAAGGTATCGGTAAAACTCGAGGTTTATTAATTTTTCGCCTGCCACCAGCAATTTTAACTGCCAAACGTGCACCTTCAAGTGCTGATTTAATAGTAGTCTGTGCATTTGTATCTAATTTCATAGATTTTTTCGATGCGGTTACAATCTTCCTCAACGTTGATTCTTTATTTTCTCTCTTTTTCTTCATATTTTCTTTTGACTTGATTCCCATACCAAATTTTGATTTGACCTTCATTGCATTTGTTATTGCGTAAGCTGCAGCTCTTTCACTATACTTTGCGTCAGGACACGTTGCCAAGCTTTGTCAGCAAGTACTCTATTAGCTGCGTTTTTCGCTTCTACACTTTCCCTATTTTTTGAATAAGAAATATCGTGCTGTTTACAAGCAGCGTCGAGAGGGTTGATTCCTGGATCACCTCGTGCTAATCTTTTCGACAATTTTGTTCCTGGACCACAGTATTGATAGCCAGGTATGAGGCATTCTTCCTGAACTGCCCCAAAAATAAAAATAAGTTCTTGGATTTCCTTTATACTTTGGAAATATGTTACCCTAGTAGGTACAAGTTACTACACCAATTTACAGGTCCAACCCCCCACCCCAATCAAAAGGGTGGGGGTTGAAATTTCAGCTTCAACTCGAACATGCATTCTTTAAACATTTGTAGTTTCTACTTAAATTATTCAATTAAAAAAAGTAAGTAGTGTTTTAGAAAGGTTTTTTTGGGTACTTTTAAAATATTTTATTTATATAATAAAAAAAAAAATTTTTTTGCAAAATTTTTTAAAAATAAATAGTTTTTTGCAATTTTGTGCAAGTTCGGTAGTTTTTATTTTCTTTTTAATAATCTCAAATAAAAGCTTGGGAATTCCCCTAAAAGAAGATATAAGTCTGAAAATGGGCCGAAACAATTTGCCAAAGATATAGTGTAATAAGTAAAATTTGTCCGTCCGCTCGCGCACTCCAGCGCGATGAACAGTTATTTTTCCATTACACATGATCGAAATCAATTTAAATTAGTCTAGTATGACCACCGGACAATTAATAAAGCATAATACAATTTATTTAAATTGTTGCAAACAATGTTAATTAACAAATAGATTACTTCGGACCTTCTTCATAAAAAAAATTGGTTTTTTTGCAGACAAGTTTAAATTTATGTCTAATTTAGTAAAAAACTATTTTACAGTTAAAAATTATCATTAATATTAACAATTATATAAACAATAATCAACTTCCTTTTGTATTTGTAAACATTTTCGTCATTTTTCAAACTTTAAATATTTATATCATATGTACATTCTTTCAAAAATTCAAAAAATTTATTTGCTTAAACAATTACATTTGTTATAAACAAATTTTTCATTTTTAAACAAATAATTAGCTTTTTTCATCAAACAAAATTTTTTCCTTTTTTTATATTTACTATCATAAAAAAGAACTCCTTAATGAAATGGGAATACTATAAATTATTCATTTAATTTTAATAAACATTATAAGTTAACAAATATTTAACTTTGTTCTTTTTTCACAGAAAAAATATATTTATTTATATGCATTTAAATGTAAACTGTTTTAACTGAATAATGGTTTACTTCATTAAAAATATAAATATTTCTTAACTTATAATGTTCGTTAGAATTAAATAAATAATTTATAGTATTCCCATTTCATTAAGGAGTTCTTTTTTATGATAGTAAATATAAAAAAAAGGAAAAAATTTTGTTTGATGAAAAAAGCTACTTATTTGTTTAAAAATGAAAAGTTTGCTTATAACAAATGTAATTGTTTAAGCTAATAAATTTTTAAAGTTTTTGAAAGAATGTACATATGATATAAATATTTAAAGTTTAAAAAATGACGAAAATGTTTACAAATACAAAAGGAAGTTGATTATTGTTTATATAATTGTTAATATTAATGATAATTTTTAACTGTAAAATAGTTTTTTACTAAATTAGACATAAATTTAAACTTGTCTGCAAAAAAACCAATTTTTTTATGAAGAAGGTCCGAAGTAATCTATTTGTTAATTAACATTGTTTGCAACAATTTAAATAAATTGTATTATGCTTTATTAATTGTCCGGTGGTCATACTAGATTAATTTAAATTGATTTTGATCATGTGTAATGGAAAAATAAAAAAACTAACATGATTTTTTCTAAAAATGTTGTAATTTGTCAAATTTTTGAGTAACAAGAAAAAAATAAACAATTAAAAATTCAAAAATCGACTTTGATGGATCTCTTAGTAATTTTAAATCAAGAACATCAACATCCGATAAAATTTGTAGTTTCTAGACAATTTTCAATAGTAAGTTCAAAAAAAATCCCACTGTTCATCGCGCTGGAGTGCGCGAGCGGACGGACAAATTTTACTTATTACACTATATCTTTGGCAAATTGTTTCGGCTTATTTTCAGACTTATATCTTCTTTTAGGGGAATTCCCCAGCTTTCATTTGAGATTATTAAAAAGAAAATAAAAACTACCGAACTTGCACAAAATTGCAAAAAACTATTTATTTTAAAAAATTTTTGCAAAAAATTTTTTTTTTTATTATATAAATAACATATTTTAAAAGTACCCAAAAAAACCTTTCTAAAACACTACTTACTTTTTTTAATTGAATAATTTAAGTAGAAACTACAAATGTTTAAAGAATGCATGTTCGAGTTGAAGCTGAAATTTCAACCCCCCACCCTTTTGATTGGGGTGGGGGGTTGGACCTGTAAATTGGTGTAGTAACTTGTACCTACTAGGGTAACATATTTCCAAAGTATAAAGGAAATCCAAGAACTTTTTTTTATTTTTGGGGCAGTTCAGGAATAATGCCTCGTATATGAAGTTCGAAAAGTAATTTATTGATAATTTTATTCAAAATACCTCTACCTCGTCTTACTCTTTTCCAAGTTTTCTTTAAACTAATTTCTTTTTTATTTACACCCATATTTATATTCTTTTCGGTAAGAAAACTTTTTCAAGACTAAAATAGAAATCTATATAACCAATGTATTTATAGTTTTTTGTCAGTTGACTATAAACAGTCGACCTTTAATGATCTAACAAAAAAATTATGACAGCAATAGTCAATTATCACAGTAATAGTCAATTATCTCAGTTGCCTCCGACAGTAGGGCCTAACGTGGACCTTGCCCAAAGCATGAAAGAGTTATCCATCGACACCAAATCGCAAACATCTCCTAAGAAACTAGACCTAGCAGCATAAAGGAGTTAATTATAGACACAAAATCGCAAACCTCTCCTAAGAAACTAGACCTAGCAATCAAACCCTGTAAAGTACCATGGACCTCATTATTGGACTTGCATACAAACATTACAAGCGTCTACACGGAAAAAAGAATAGCACAAGAGATGTGCCAAACAGTAGGACAAGTCGTGTGCGCTAATTCAGCGCATCTGGTGTGCCTTTTTAGAACAACAGACATACTTAGTTTGGTGCAGGCGCTGTGCTTTACAGCTTGTACATTTTATAAGCACAGCGTCAAAGTATGTCTGCTGTTTCAACAAGGCACACCAGACGCGCCAAATTAGCGCACACGACTTGTCCTACTGTTTGGCGCATCTCTTGTGCTATTATTTTTTCCGTGTACAGTGAACTGACATTGAAACTATTAAAAACCTTGTATTTAAAGTTTTAACCTCAGTTATCGTAAGAATGGAGTTTGAAGCACAATCGATTAAATTGCCAGTCTACAATTTTGACACTCTTGTTCAAGATGGTAATAAGAAAACAGAAAGTCGTCATGGAAATTTATTGCCAAATAGTGTGCGAGATATATTTTGTGGACCGTCATATTGTGAAAAGACAACTGCTTTACTTGCTCTTTTAATACATCCCAATGGATTACGATTTGAAAATGTTTATGTGTACTCAAAATCGTTATATCAACCAAAATACAAATTTTTAGAAAACATTTTGCAACCAGTAGAGGGTGTTGGCTAACACTTTCCCTTTAATAAACATGTGGATGTTGTAGAACCAAACAATGCGTTACCAAACTTAATATTTATATTTGATGACGTAGCATGTGAAAAACAAGATAATATTAAGGCCTTTTTTGCTATGGGAAGACACAAAGCTGTGTAGATGAAATGAATCTTAGACATATTTATGATGATCATGTAAATACTGATATGACATTTATGGAATTTAAGAAACTTTGCAACTCTTGTTAGAAAAATAAGCATGATTTTATAGTGATTGATAAAGATCGTGATATCAATGAAGGCAGATATAGAAAATGTTTTGATTGTTTTATAAAATTAGAGAAATAATATTCTTTGTAAACAGTTTCATTCAAGACATTGGTCTATCAACATGTCTTCTATACATTTGAAACATTTGCGAAAGCAAAAAGATATTCTTGGTCAAATTGCGAAAGCCAGTGATGCTATTCGACGAAAGCATAGACTGATGAAATTGAGCAAGGAAGAAATTGAACAGACTTTAAATAATACCTTTAAACCTATAGTGACACCAATTCAGAAATTAGTTGACGACATTGAAATTGTCAAACAAATTCGACCAGTAAAAATTGAAAGAGATGGAGACCTTCTTTTAGAGTTTGAAGAAGAATAATTTTCCATCCAAAATGGCCGCCAAAAATTTTGAAAAATTTCGAAAGTGGATAAATTCTTTTAAAAATTCTTACCATTTAAACTTTAAAAAACTAATAACAGATTCGTAATCAGCGACCCCAAAAACCCCCGAATAATGAATTTTAGGCGTATCCAATGAATTTTTCAAAATCGTGACCGCTATTTTGGATCCGCCATTTTGAATTTAGAAAAACTAATGTCAAATTCGTAATCAGCGACCAAGAAAACCCCCGAGTAAAAAATTTTAATCGAATCCAATGAATTTCTCAAAATCGTGTCAGCCATTTTGGATCCGCCATTTTTAATTTTAAAAAATTAATGTCAGATTCGTAATCAGCGACCACGAATACCTCCGAGTAACGAGTTTTAAACGAATCCAATGAATTTTTCAAATTCGTGTCCACCATTTTGAATTTAAAAAAACTAATGTCATATTCGTAATCAGCGACCACAAAAACCCCCGAGTAATGAATTTTAAGCGAATTCAAAGATTTTTTCAGTCACGTGTTTGGCATATTGGATCCGCCATTTTGAATTTTTGAAAACTAACACCGGAATCGTAATCAGCGACCCCAAAAACCCCTTAGTACCTAGTGTCATGAAAATTTATTCACAACAAGGTCTTACACATTTTGGGACCATTTTGTTATATTTTAGCTACACACTGAAGGGGTTAAAAATGAAAATATCCAAATAGAAATGACATGACATGAAAATATGTTATATTTTATTTTATATTTCGTTTGTATTATTATGTCACGCATGCGCAGTAGTGTTCTATGAATATCAGTCATGGGCAGTGGGGTTCTATGAATATCAGGCATGCACAGTACTGTTCTATGAATATCAAGCATGCGCGCAAATCACCCACACATATACACTAATCACATGTATACTCACACATGTACATGAATTACATACACATGTATACTGACTCATATGCAGATATAAACTCATATATAGACTTAATAAACGATTGATAATATAAGTTGTTGAATTTTTTAAGGTTCATTGATGCACGTAGTGTCTGCTGAAATTTTTTTAAAATATTCGTAAATACCTCACTCGCTAATGCTGTATGTGTTGTAAGGAAACTTATTTATTTACTTGTGTATTTACTTATTTATTTGTTTGACAGAAATTTACAATAATTGATAAAACACAATAAAATGACAATCAGTGAAGAATGACTGATATTTTAGTACTTTTCAACTGATTTTCAGTAAAATTCCACTGATTATGAATCCAAAGTCACTTTTTAACCCTTTGAGTCATACATTTTTCATTTCATTGAAATCTATTGAAACTGGTTACTCGGGGGTTTTTGGGGTCGCTGAATACGAATCTGGCATCAGATTTTCAAAATTCAAAATGGCGGATCCAATATGGCGGACGCGAAAATAAAAAATGAACAGAATTTGCTTGGAACTCGTTACTCGGGGGTTTTTGGGGTCGCTGAATACGAATCTAGCATCAGATTTTCAAAATTCAAAATGGCGGATCCAATATGGCGGACGCGAAAATAAAAAATGAACAGAATTTGCTTGGAACTCGTTACTCGGGGGTTTTTGGGGTCGCTGAATACGAATCTGGCATCAGATTTTCAAAATTCAAGATGGCGGATCCAATATGGCGGACGCGAAAATAAAAAATGAACAGAATTTGCTTGGAACTCGTTACTCGGGGGTTTTTGGGGTCGCTGAATACGAATCTGGCATCAGATTTTCAAAATTCAAGATGGCGGATCCAATAATGCGGACGCGAAAATAAAAAATGAACAGAATTTGCTTGGAACTCGTTACTCGGGGGTTTTTGGGGTCGCTGAATACGAATCTGGCATCACATTTTTAAAATTCAAAATGGCGGATCCAATATGGCGGACGCGAAAATAAAAAATGAACAGAATTTGCTTGGAACTCGTTACTCGGGGGTTTTTGGGGTCGCTGAATACGAATCTGGCATCACATTTTCAAAATTCAAAATGGCGGATCCAATATGGCGGACAAACAAACAAATGACAAACGACTGACTTACACGAACGATTCTTTCCACAGGTAAGTACCGACTTTAATCAAACAAATGACAATCGACACAATTAACACAAACGATTTCCTCCACAGGTGAGTATAGGCTACAATCGGACAAATTACAATCAACAGACTTACACGAACCATTATCTCCACAGGTAAGTTCCGACTTCAAACAAACAAATGACAAACGACAGACTTACGCGAACGATTCTCTCCACAGGTAAGTACCGACTTTAATCAAACAAATAAAAATCGACACAATTAACACAAACGATTTCCTCCACAGCTGAGTATCGGCTACAATCGGACAAATCACAATCAACAGACTTACACGAACGATTATCTCCACAGGTAAGTACCGACTTTAAACAAACAAATGACAAACGACAGACTTACCCCAACGATTCTCTCCACAGGTAAGTACCGACTTTAATCAAACAAATAAAAATCGACACAATTAACACAAACGATTTCCTCCACAGGTGAGTATCGGCTACAATCGGACAAATCACAATCAACAGACTTACACGAACGATTATCTCCACAGGTAAGTACCGACTTCAAACAAACAAATGACAAACGACAGACTAACACGAACGATTCCCTCCAAAGGTAAGTATCAACTTCATTCAAACAAACGACATTCGAGAAACTATTACTAACGATTCTCTCAACAGGTTAATATAGCTTTTACGTTGAAAGAAGGTATTTTGTTGAGAAGAAGCAGTATTATTGTTTGTGTTTTTTTACATCACATCCTGCATTAAGTTTGCCATTTTCAGTTACATATCGGTTAGCAATTTTTTACTAATATCTACAGTTTGTTCAATCGGATTGTCAAAAATGGTACATTATATTCAGTATCAAAAAATTAATTCTTTTTTTTTATAGACAGAAATACTATGAAGAGGATTTTACGTTAAACGAGTTACCTGACTGTGGATTGTCAGGATTCATTCACTTTTGATTTTACTCTTTAATTTTATGTGAACGTTTTGAATCTTCTAAGTTTATTAATAAATTTATTAATACTCATGCCAGATTCGTATTCAGCGACCCCAAAAACCCCCCAAAAAACGAGTTCTAAGCAAATTCTGTTCATTTCTTATTTTCGCGTCCGCCATATCGAATCCGCCATTTCCAATTTTGAAACTCTGATGCCAGATTCGTATTCAGCGACCCCAAAAACCCCCAAGTAACGAGTTCCAAGCAAATTTATTAATAAATATGCCATAGATAAATACTGAAAACTGAGAAGAAAAAGGTGGGTCGCTGAGAGACCCACTGTGACGCAAAGGGTTAAAAATACAAAATGTCGATTCCAGGATAGCGGACGAAAATGAAACACGGAAAAAAATTTCTTATAGAAAACACAAACTTTTTCGTAAAATATACAAATAGGTTAAGTTGTGCTTTATGCAGGCGAGTTTTGTGTTTCTAACAAGCTGGTTTGTGTGTACCACAAACCAATCTGTTATAACACCAAGAAATCCACGCATGTGCAAGAAAATTCATGTGAACGTCTGCTTTTCGTCTGCTGCGTGACTGTTTAAGCTGTTGAATCATAAATTGAAGTTTGTGACAAGACTCATTCTGGTTTGTGTATTTCCCAAACTCAGCCGTTTGTGGATACTACAACCGCCGTTCATAGATGGCACAGGAAATCTTGTAATTTTCACAGGAAATTTTTTTCCGTGAAGATTTAGTAAGAGAATACGTAAAAATAACATTTCGTATAATGTACATTGACAATTTTTTAAAGTGTCACTTCATAATTTTTGTCTTATTATACAATGATTTTAAATAAAATAATTCATATTTTTATAAATATTCATAATTTTTTACATTTTCTAACCGGGGGATTCCACGGGTAAATCAAACAGTTGTACGTGAGAAGTTACCGATTTGTCTCAAAGTTTTTAGGCGTATTCTACCTTCAAACATAGTGATCTAGCCAAAATTTTAAGCGCCTATCTCATAAAGATCACTCACAATCTTCAATTTCATGAAAAGTGCCATTTTTGAAAACTAAGATTAAAAAAAAACTTTTATTTATTTTAGACAAATTTTAACAGCAAAAACAAATGCAAGTTATAATTAAGAGTATTAAAAAGGTGCGCATGACGATTAGGGTAGGACAAAAATTTTTTTAGTGGAAAAAAGCAAGAAACCCCTGCAATTTGTTCCAATGACAATAAAAATAAATACGTATTTTTCTATAAACACAAGATCCGACAAAAAACGTTAAAAATTGATATTATACCACAAAAACACGTTAAATTTTAAATATCCAAAAAAGGGGTAACTTTGGGGCAGTGCTGTAGAAGGTAGGGGTGATAAAAATTGGAAGTTATATATGTCAAATTGCTTGGCGGAGAGCCCTCTATAAATCCTAATAGTTTAATGTTAACTTTTTAGAAACCCTTGCAAATGATTATGATTTTTCGAAAATTTAAATTTTTACCATGCATTTTATATGAGAAAATTGAAGTTCTCGGTGGCTCGGTAATATCAATATTTTTTAAAGTAAAAAAATACGTATTTATTTTTATTGTCATTAGAATAAATTGCAGGGGTTTCTTGCTTTTTTCCACTAAAAAAATTTTTTGTTTAAAGATTTTCAATGCGATAAGAGCAATTGTTTAAAAGATAAAAAAATACAAACTTTTAGAGGCAAAAAAAGAGATATTTAAAAAAATCCTTTTTTCCCCACTTAATTCACATCAATATCAATCATCGGAAAAAAACCTCGACACATCGAAAATATCTAAATTAAAACATCAAGGTTATAAACATCGATGTTTTCGATGTCGATGTCCCATCATTACAGAAAATCCTATTAGTAAGAAAAGATTAGACGTATCTTCATCCTTTTCTTACTAATTATCCAGAGAATCAGGCTAACATTCAAAACCTAACCTTCTAAGTTTAACCCTCCATTTTTCTCCGCGTACAAATAAATATTTAGTTATTTCAAAAAAAGTATTTTATTGATGCAAATTAATATTTATTTTAATTAAAAACTATGCATTATTGAATCAAGTAATTTTCATAATTGATTTAAAGCAATATTTATTATATCAAATTATTCCATTTAATTGACTTAAGTAATTTGTATTTGGTTCAAATAACTATATATTTGACACCATAAATTAAAATATTTATGTCTATTTTAATACCGAAAATCAGCTCTAATTTAGAACCTTTTATTTACAGTAAAAATATAAACAAAATCTAACTAAATAGATATGTAAAAGTTATTTGTTTTTTAAAAAAAATGTACTTTAATGTTTAATGCCCGGTAAAATCCACAATTTTAAAAATTTTTTTAAATCTTTTTTTCTCTAAATCTTCTGTCATAAAACACTACCTTTATACCAAGTTTCACGAAAATTGAAAGACCCATGACCAACTTTGATTTTTTTGAGAAAATTTGAGCCAATTTCTTCATTGGCAAATTTTGTCCCTTTTTCAGTACCGTTCTTAACCTTATAATGACCAAATGTGCTGATTTTTACCTTCTATTTCAAGCTCTTAATATTATAAGAAAACAATTATTAAAAATTCTGCAATCACATATCCATGTTTTGCGGTCGCTCTTTCGAATGGAATTGTCAAAATTGTAACCTAAGGTAAACAAAACGTGTTCCCGGTAGTTCTAGTTTAAAAATATGCTTCGTGTTTTGATTTTTTCTTTTTTTAAATCCAAAATGGCGTCTGAAAATAATTTTTTTTTTAAATTTAACTTTTATTTTAAATACAATTTTCAAAAGTTGTTAAGTTCGCTTGAAACTTGTTACTCGGAAGTTTTTGGGGTCACTGATTACAAATGTGAAGTCAGATTTTCAAAATTCAAAATGGCGGATCCAATATGACGGACAAACAAATTAAAAATCGACTGAATTCGATTTAAACTTGTTACTCGGGGGTTTTTGGGGTCTCTTATTACGAATCTGAAGTCAGATTATAAAAATTCAAAATGACGGAACCAATATGGCGGACATGAAAATTAAAAAATGACAGAATTCGCTTTAAAATTGTTACTTGGGGGTTTTCGGGGTCGCTGATTAAGAATCTAAATTCAGATTTACAAAATTCAAAATGGTGAATCCATTATGTCGGACATGAAATCTAAAAATCAATTGAATTCGCTCGAAACTCGTGACTCGGGGTTTTTTCGGTCGGTGATTATGAATATGAAATCAGATTTTCAAAATTCGAAGTATTCCGATTCTCACTGCGAGAAGGGGGACGAATTTAAGAAAAGCTCGTTACATTACTGTGACAGTTGTTTTAAACAAGCCCATGTAGAAAAATAAAAATTATTTGTTATATAGTCAAAGGCTAAGAGCATTTAACGTATATTTTTTACAATATATTTATATTTCATCATTTATATCTCCCGAGTAATAAGTTTTAAACGAATACGATGAAGTTTTAATTTTGTCTTCCGACATTTCTAATTTTGAAAACCTAACTTTAGATTTGTAATCAGCGACCCCAATAACCCACGAGTAACAAGTTTAAAGCGAATTCAGTCGATTTTTAATTTTTATGTCCGCCATATTGGATCCGCCATTTTGAATTTTGAAAATCTGACTTCAGATTCGCAATCAACGACCCCATAAACCCACGAGTAACAAGTTTAAAGTGAATTCAGTCGATTTTTAATTTTCATGTCCACCATATTAGATCCGCCATTTTGAATTTTGAAAATCTGACTTCAGATTCGCAATCAGAAATCCCAAAAACCCCTGAGTAACCAGTTTAAAGTGAATTCAGTCGATTTTTAATTTTCTTGTCCGCTATATTGGATCCGCCATTTTGAATATTAAAAATCTGACTTCAGGTACGTAATCAGCGCCCCCAAAAACCTCCGAGTAACAAGTTTCAAGCGAATTCACCAACTTTTGAAAATTTGATCCATCCTGTGTTAAATTTTGAAAAAAAAAATTTTTTCAGGCGATCATTTTGAATTAAGAAAAAGAACTAGAAACTAGAACAAACTAGAACTATTGGGAAAACGTTTTGTATACCTTAGGTGACCTAGAAAAGTCAATATCACACCTGAAATTGGATTTGAAAAAAAATTACTTTCCAAAATTTTGTAGTTTTTTAGTATTTTTGAAAAAAATGAGGGGTAAATATCACTTTTTGGAAATTTTGACAATGCCATTCGAAAGAGCGACCCCAAAAACATATGAATATTTATCTGCGGAATTTTTAATAATTTTTTTCTTCTAATATTATGAGCTTGAAGTAGAAGTTAAAAATCAGCACATTTGGTCGTTAAAGTGTTAATGTCTCCCGGTGTACACAAGTTCATAGTCAAATAACTCTATGGCCAAGCCAAGAATACGAGACGAAAATGAGTTCTGTAAACACATGCTCAACTATAAAGACTACAAAAGCATGTGATGGCCATTTTAAAGATCGTAAAATTAACTTCAAATTCGTAATCAGCGACCCCAAAAACCTTACGAGAAACAAGTATCGAACAATTTTGATTAATTTTTTAAATTTATTTCCGACATTTTGGATTTGCTATTTTGAATTTTGAAAAACTAATATCATGTTCGTAATTAGCGAGCCCAAAAACACTCCGAGAACCAAGTATCGTCAATTCTATTGACGATTATTGATTATTCTAATCGTTTTTAAAATTTAGTCCGAAATTTTGGATCCGCCATTTTAAATTTTGAAAATCTAACATCAGATTCGCATTCAGCGCTCTTAAAGACTATTGCATCGCCATTTAAAATTTTCTAAAAATGCCACTTGGCATTCGAAAGTAAACAAATATACGAATTTTTTAGTCCCGTCGTACGCTTTTGTCCAGAAGCCTGTCCTTGTTGATGTGTAACGTCCCATATATAATTTAATATTCTATTTGTTTTATCTTACAGAATCAGACAACAATTACGCATAATTATTAATGCCCTTTTTGTTCAAAAAATAACAAAATTTACCAAAAAATCAAATGCTGGCAAAGCGTGGAATTCTGAGAAATCAGAAGTATTAAGTACATTTGTCTTTCATGTTCAGGTAAATATTTATGTTGTCTTGAAATTTAATTTCATATAAAAAGGTTATAATCTATATTAGAATTATGGAGTCGTGATGAATACTAATAACAATTTTAATAATTAATTTTTACTTTAAAATATTAAGATTTTCTTACTTCCAAAATTTTCAAATCAAATTCATTGAATCGTTTCGAATTCGGACCTTAATATTAATTATTATTTTTATTATTTAATTATTAATTCAAATAAAGAAATATCTAAAAATTTTGCATAATATAAACAATTAATCTCTCGTAATATTCGTTAAACCATTTTGTAAATTGTGATATTAATGTAATAGCATTAAACGTTTTTTGCATTAAAAAAATCTATTTTTATTGAACTCATTGTCAAATATCAGCACTAAATAAAATGGAGTCGATTAAAACTACTTCAAACATCACAAGGAAATATTTAAACTCTGAAATGTTGAAATAGTCACCTTCATTGTATAATATTTTACACATTTCCAGGAAAGATGTAGATGAAGTGATAAATATTTTTATTGACTTTTTACACACAAACTTATTCCTTGCATTCAAAATGAAATTGAATTTCTGGTTAAGCCGTTATCAACTGAAACGTCTTCTTCAAAGACGCAGTTTATATTAGAAAATTTTAAAGACCTATTCCAGCAAATTTTTACTGAGCACACTGCAAAAACAAGTGTCTCATTTTGAGACGTTTTGTCCCATATTTGAAACACATAAGATGTCTTAGTCCACATATTTGAAACAGATATGTGTCTCATTTTAAGACGTTTCAAAGTGTCTTACACATTTAGCAATGCATTTTGAGACACGAAATGTGTTTCGAGTATCCGTCTCACACTAAGAAGACGTTTTACGTGTCTTATACGCATTGAGTTACCTTTAATGTCTTAAAATGAGACACGAGATGAAATTAAATGTCTCAATATAAAACAGATTTTGTATCTCAATGGTTTAAACACTTAAAGCAACTCATTCTAAGACACGAGTGAGATACCAGTTTTTGCAGTGCACTTACGGTTCAAAATGTTCGAAAAAAAAGCTTATAATACCGCCCCAACTATTCGAAGTTGGAGAAGTGTGTACTTATCATTCAAACAACGATAAAAATCTAACCGTTAAAATGCAACCTACATACGCAGCAACTATTTCTCTCAAAGATACACTGCAAGCGGCGCTTTCAATTGCTGGTATGATGGAATCAATACTGTATATGTTTCTCTTGCTTGTCTACCTCCTTCCATGTCTGCATAAAAGTTGAAAAATATTTTCGTGACCACAATTTTTTATGCGTAGCATTTAAATCTTTTTAAAACAGAAAACCTTTTTTAAAAAACTATTGAAGATCTCAATTTCTTATCCGAGAAGGGTTTAAAAATCTTTTTTGACGAATCATGTAAAACAGTCTACATCGAGTCTACATCGAAATATTTCTGTAGAATTTGCTCTGCAACAAGTGATCAATGTCACCACATGATTGAAGAGAATGAAACTTTGTTAAGAGAAAACTAATTTTATACATTTGGCCTTTAACCCTTTGAAGCACAGTGATACACCAGTGCACTACCTATTTAGATGCAATATGTAAATACATTTCAAATTAACAAATTAAAAACTTTTATGTCGAAATTTGTCAAACCACTATTCCAAAAATATATAATCAAGAAAAAAATGTCAAATTGTTAAAAATTAGTAAATATTTCATTGCTAAAACACTATAAAAAAACTAATAATCTTTACTGTAAAATGTTTCAAAGTCAAAATTAAAAATTAAGTAGATTCGCTTGAAAATGGTAACTCGGGGGTTTTGGGTTCGCTAATTATGAATCCGCTATTAGTTTTTAAAAATTCAAAATGGCGGATCCAATGTGGCGGCTGTCAAAATAAAAAATTGATCAGATTCGCTTGAAACTTGTTACTCGGGGGTATTTGGGGTCTCTGATTACGAATCTGAAGTCAGATTTTCAAAATTCAAAATGTCGGATCCAATATGGCGGACATGAAAATTAAAAATTGACAGAATTCGCTTAAAACTCGCTAATCGGGGGTTTTCGGTGTTGCTGTTTTTGAATTTAAAGTCAGTTTTAAAAAATTCAAAATGGTGGATCCAATATGGCAGCCACAATCTAAAAATAAATTCATATTTTTTTTAAACTTAAGATCTAAGAGTTTTTCTGGTCACTGATTACGAATACTATATCATATTCTAAAACTCTCACAAGGGACCATTTATATATTACGTCACAGGTTTAGGGGGAGGGGGGTCTACAGTTATGTGACGCCCTGTGTAAAAATAACAAATTTCTATGTAACAAAATGTGACGTAGGGGGGGGTTAAAAATTTTCAAAATTTGCGTGACGTAATATGTGAATGATCCCTAACTTAATATGTAGACGTTTATGACATGTTTTTCCAAATGCTGTTATTCAATGCACGTTCTTTTAATAAGTCTTTATACATAAAAAATCCGTCGAGGAGACTGCTCGGGGGTAGTGTTTACTTAATTGATCAAAATAAACAAGTCCTTTTGAATTTTTGAAAACTGACACCTAATTCAGATTCAGCGACCCTGAGAACCCCCCGTCTAACACGTTTCAAGCAAATCTGATGAGTTTTTCAAAAAATGGTCCGCCATAACTTCAAATTCGTAGTCAGCAACACCAAAAACCACCGAGTAACGAGTTTCAAGCGAATCCGATATATTTTTCCAAAAGGTGTCCGCAATATTGGTTTTTTGGGGTTATGTTAAAACCCTGATCTGATGGGGTTAAGTGGGGCAACCCTAGTTGTAGCGCGCAAAAATTGACCATTTTCATAAATTAAATAAAAAAAATTCACTAACATTTTTAAATAAAACAATTTATTGTCTAAAAGTACACAATTTAAACTACAAAGTCAGATAAAAAGTTTTTAAAAACATTTAAAAATGGAGGCGTGGTGCGCGATTTTGTCAAGGTCTGCAAAATTTTCTGTGACTACGATTATAAGGAGCTGGTTCATCTGAAACACAAAATTCAAACGAATTTAGTTAAAGTAGAAGATAATCTAGAATTTAATCAAAGGATTAATTTCTTTAGGAAAAACTTTGTTTTACAGCTGAAAAACATTTTTTTTTGAAAATCGAAAAATTGAGTTTGAGCCATTGCCATTTTGTCAAAAATGAATTTTTTTTAAACCTTCGATTAAAGACTAGATTATCTTCTACTTTAACTAAATTCGTTTGAATTTTGTGTTTCAGATGAACCAGTTTAAATTGTGTACTTTTAGACAATAAATAATTTTATTTAAAAATGTTAGTGAATTTTTTTAATTTAATTTATGAAAATGGTCAATTTTTGCGCGCTACAACTAGAGTTGCCTTCTTAAATGGACCTCGGATTCGGATTTAGCGATCCAAAAAACATAAGGTATACCTAGTGAGACCTCCAGATCAGAACCAAATTTTTTGTGGCTGTGTTATCGTTTAAAAAGTTTTTCGTAATCAGCAAAAACCCTATAGTTACAAGTTTCAAATGAATCCGATGAATCTTAGAAAATTTCGTCCGACATATTGGATCCGCCATTTTAAATTTTCAAAATCTGATATCGGATTCATAATCAGCGACCCTGAAAACCCCTGAGTAACAAGTTTCAAGGGAATCCGATGAATTTTTAAAACTGTCGTCCGCCATATTGGATCTGCCATTTTGAATTTTGGAAAACTAATAGCAGATTCATGATCAGCTACCCCGAAAACCCCCGAGTAACAAGTTCCAAGCGAATCCGATCAATTTTGTATTTTGACAGCTGCCATATTGGATCCGCCATTTTGAATTTTGGAAAACTAATAGCAGATTCGTAATCAGCGGCCCCGAAAACCCTTATAACTGCAAATTAAACTGTTAAAAAAATGCACGTAGGGTAATAAAATATAGATACTACACACTCCCTAAAACTGAATCAGTGAAATTTGACTGAGAATCAGTGACTCTATTTTCGCGATTTGAATCAGTGAAATTTCACTGAAGATCAGTTAAAAATGATTGAAATTTTAGTCATTTTTCACTGATTGGTCAATTAAAAAATAACTGAAATTTTCAATATGTGTGACAGAAATTTGTAGTAGTTTCTTAATTGGCGAATCAGTGGAAAATGAATAAAATTTCAGTTGTTTTTAACTGATTTTCAGTGAAATTCCACTGATTCGAAACGCGAGAATGGAGTAACTGATTCTCAGTCAAATTTCACTGATTCAGATTTAGAGAGCATATTTTACTAACCGATAATATATTAATGGCTTGGCCCCCCTTTCCTATGGAGTTACATGTATTTGAAGGTCCAGAAAGCAGTTTTTTCCATTTTTAACTATGGCGCACCACTCGGATCAGGCTAGCGAAAAAATATGTTAAAATAGTTGACAAGAGCTTTCTTTTCTAAAAATATAGAAGTCGCAACTCATAAATAACACCATTAAAAAATCGTTTTAAAATTACAATTTATTAATTTTTTAAGGAAATTTTTATTCAATTCTTGTGTAATTTTGTTGTAAACTCGCTGTAATTAGATTATAAAAAAATTAATTATTAAATTAATTAATTAATTAATTATTATTAAATTAATTATTAGTTCACTCGAATCGATGAAGCCGTTTTTGAGAAAAAAAATATTTTTTATTTTTTTGAGAAATCACTTACAACTTTGAAAGAAAAATATTTTAGGGGCAAATATTTGTCAAAAAGTTACATCTCATTACTACTGAAAATATTATATCTACCCAAACTTGTTTCGTGGGGGCCGATTTCACATACTTACCCCGCTGGACCCTTTAGGTGTAACTCGGATTCAAATATAAATTCCGTTCTTCCAGCTTGAGTAGTAGTAGCCGGTATGATGATATCCTTCTTTTTGAGAAAACATCATCCTGGACCTAACTTAAGGATCCCGACTCCGTTTAACATCATCTTGACAGCGTCAACCGAGTGGGTTGCGAGTGAAAACAACCAGCCACCAATAGTTGTCAAAGATGTCCAGTGAGAATCTTCATTACTGGTTATCTGGATATCGCAAGATTTGAGTGAATGTAGGCTTGGTTTAACTAGAAGGGATGCTTCACACAAGAAGGTCTTTCCCGGATGTCATAAATTGGGGCTCCTTCAAGACATGCGTGGAATGCTGTCGTTGATTTACATAGGTTACAATCCTGCCTTTTCAATAAAAGGTAGGTTCGTTGATCTTCATCCACAATAAGGTAATCGGGTTCAGATTTTAAATAAGCTCTTCCAGATCCATTGTTGAGAACTTTCTGAATAACGGGAAGAGGGTGAATTTTGAAAGTCTGATAGTTGTATTTTTCTAGGAGCGGTGTATCAACGAGAATTTTAAGTTGATGGTCAGCGCAATGAATGGTGATTGTTGAAATGCGCCTTAATTTATCGATGCTGATTCTAGGCCCATTTAGAGGGAACTCGACATCTTTGATATTGTCCTGGATTTCTCTCAGGATCAGTTCAAATTGTGCTGAAGTTAAAATGCCTGGGTGAAGCTGTTTTCTTCTAGCCTCGTGTGCTGCTTCCAATATCGTGGATGTAGCCTGAATACTATGTTCCAGTCAACTAGATGTGGCTCTTTTCAAGATCTTCGTTTGCTTGGGGTCGGTACCCAGAAGTAGTGAGCTGTTTAACGCCAAAAATTCTTTCCAATTTTCGCATTAAGGAGCTCACAAAATTTGTCTCCCTGTCTGTGAGTACACACCTGGGTTCTCCGAAGACAGAGAAGAGATTCGTTGCTACAGCATGGGCAATAGCTTAGTTTCGATGTTTGGAATCGGGACTGCAATGCAATATTTCGAACAATTGTCCTGCATTGTTAAGATGTGCCGATTTCCGTTTGGAGAAGTGCGCAATTTTCCTACGGTATCCAATGATACTTTATTGAAAGGCATCGCACGCTATGATTAGCATAGGTTCCCTATTTCGAGCTCTACACAATTTATTTTTAAAACAACTTCGACATCCACGAATACATTGTGTAACTTCTTGTCGCATTTGTGGCCAGTGATAACGCTCTCTAATCCGTCGATAGGTTTTAGATATGCCCTTATGGCCGCCGACTAAACTCTAATGGGATTCAGAAATAATTTTATCACGAAGTTCAGGAGGGGGCACTTCTATTTTTCCATGACAAAGGGTGATAGTGATATCACCACCACGGAAAATTCCTGTAACAATTTCTGTCATTTTTCTTTGGGGAAGCACATCTAACAGATCGACACTATTCGCCATTCGTCAGGAATTTTGACGTCGAATTTTAGAGTTTTCCTTAGGTTTATTAATCCCTTCTCTACATCCTTCCAACGAACCTCGTCAAAATGGCGCCTTTTAACAAAAAGTGGAAATCTTTCATAATTGAAAAATTCTTAATCAGCATATAATTTCTCACATTAACTATACAGCTCTTCGACTAGTGTATGGGCTTGATTTGAGAATATAAGAAACGTGAACGTCCAGGCTGTGTTGGCAAGGTGCATTGGTAGGCTTAAGTCCGCGATAGGCAGTTATTAACTGGGGTTCGAGTCCTCACAGATGCACAGTGCAGTCGTTCACGCAGCTTATTTTTTCAGATCAAAAATTAAATTAAAAAATATAATTATTTACCGACATTCACATCGGAATAATTATCTTATGAAAAATACCTGACTCTAAACCAAAGAGTTCAATCAACATCTAATAGATGTCACTAATTGCTGATATATTCGAAATCTTTCATAATTAAAAAATTCTTAATCAGCATATAATTTCCTACATTAAATAATTAAATAAGTTTTATATTTTCCATTTTAAATGACAAAAATTTGCCCTTTAACAGGTTTTCTGTCTCTAACGTCTTAGGGATCAATATACTCGGTGGCAATCAAAAGTTTAGAAATGGAGTCTGTCAGTTCAGTCTTCTGAAATGAAATGAGCGTAGTTGTTCCGTTGGTACGTCAAGGGTTTAGTCCACTGATTAATTAAGCAATTAGAACATTTTTCTTTAGAGTTATCAAGTATTTAAGGAACACAATCACTTTTGCTTTTGACACTATTATTACTTTCACTTTCCGAGGGGGGTGGAGGGTCAAAATGAGTTTCTTTCATATCTATAAAGGATTTGTTTCCGAATGAGATGTTTAACTGCTCTTTTTCACTATTCTGTTAAATTCGCAGAGATTTCATGACTGTTCTCTTGTTGATTGATTCTCTCTCTTAGTTCATTTCGTTATTGTTGGATCTATTGAACGGAGTGGAATGTGCAAAATGTGTGGCTAAAATTTCTAGAGTTTGAGGCTCCTGTGCCATTGGTCTTTCGTCACTCGATTTCTCAAATTATAGGGTCAAAGATGTGTAAGTAATCTAGGTGTTCCTGGTCATCTTCACCGTCGGAAACATACACCCTTCTAGGGGTATGGTCTAACCCTTCATAGTCCTAAAACAAAGTGTTGTTAGCAGGATTAGGGGTATTTAAATTCACTCCAGAAAAAGACTCATTAAATTTTTGGAATGATTAGTTTACACCTTGAATTAGTTGTTTCTTTTCCTCTGTGATTTTCCTTGAATTATGATCATCAGATTTACTAGTGTTCTTGTTACTATTGTTAAGACGACGTTGCACAGTGGTTCAGAAATACAATTTAGTGTTCTTAATAACCTACAGCCTACAATTTTCGATGAAATTTGACTTTTTTTTCTAAATCTTCATCGATAAATTCTCAAGATCGCCATTGAGCTGGAATTTGGAACTTCATTTTGCAGTATAGTTTATTTAAACAATTAAGTGAAAAATTTAACCTACAATTTCAATATTTGGCAAATATTTTTTAAAAAAATTATTAAATTAACTATTTAAGTATCTTAACAATAACAAATATGTCTAAAGGCACAAAACTCATAATTAAAAATATTATTCCAATTGCTCTTAACAATAGTTTTAAACAAATACCTATAAATACTAAAAAAAAGAAAATATTGCTTTTTTTGCTGCAATAATTTAAATAATGGTTTAAACAAATGGTAGTTCCTTAACTTTTACAAACAATTTACACTTAAAATTAACATCCATAAATTACATGTCAAAAAGATGTTCTGATTTAAATTACATTATATAATACTAATAATTTTTATAAGGTTTTTAAATAAAAAACACAAAAATACAAAAAACATTAAATTTACAAAAAACGTTAGAATAACATAACCTCACTTACTAATAGGATCTCTTCTCTCACATGTCGTCCTTCATTTATAAAAGTGATATGAACATTGTAAAAAAACATTGTTGTGAATCCTTACAAATGTTCAACTTTTTCCAAAAAATAAATTAAATTAAAAAGAACATTGTTGCAAAAACAGACACTTTGTGGGAAATAAAAAACCACATGTATAATTTAAATCAAATGTAATTAAAAAAAAAAGTCAAAATTGGTAATTTAATTATTGGAAAATTTGAAATATCTGCTTTATCAATACGGATATAGAAGTCTACTTTATCATGCTTTCACGAAAATTCAAAACGCGTTAAAACACAAAGTATTATGTGTTCGGAATGAGCGAGTGATAGATCTTATTTAGTGATGTTAAACCGCTCTTTTTGTTGACTGTAGAGGAGAGACTCCAGTTGTGAGACGGGTTTTATTTTTGACCCGTAAATTGTAAACGGATAAACAAAATTGTAAATAAAATACACCGTTCGAAAGGTAACAGAAATACGCAACTTTTATTAAAAGAAAGTGTAGTGTTTCGATGAACTTAAAAAATTTTACGATACATTTTCCGAGCACATCGCTTTTATAAAAAAAAAAAATGTCTCCAGTTGTGAGACAATCATTAAAAATTGCTAAAATTTAATAAGTTTGACATAAAACGTTAGGTTTAATATAAATAATAAAATACATTAATAATATATATTATTATATACTAAATAATAATATTTATTCGCCAAAATATGGCTATCAAATAAACACAATTTAATAGCTTCAACAAGAGCATTAAAATTGATTTCTTCTGAATCAATTGACTTTTTTCCACTTGACATGCCCAAAAATACTAGAAAGAAAATAAAACAACATTTAAATAGTATGCCTGCAAATTCGTATTTTTTATGCTGCCCAGATGAGTGTTGACACCGTCTCACAACTGGTGATATGCTGTGTCTCACACCCAGAAATTGGCGCAATTTTGAAAAAAGAAAATTAAATTATTTTCAACCGTAGATTGGAACAATGCAATATTGCATCACAAAATATAAGGAAAACACTAAAAGAAAATGCATTACATTTACCTTTTCCAATTAATTAACTTGGAAAAAAAGTACTTTGCATTTATTGAAAAAACGCTTTTTAGTCGATTATCACACACAGTGTTGGTATTTAACAAAAACAGTTTATATATCCGCTTCGGCGTACACGAAAAAGTTGGTTCATATAAAAAGAAATGTTTTTATATAAACCAATCGGCTTTTTAATATTGCATGTTAAAAAAATTGACTGCCTTACAACTGGAGACTCTCCCCTATCATTTCTCAAAATATAAAACATCTCTCTAAATTTTCTTCTATTATTATTCTGCTCGTTACATATAATCTTAGTGTTTTGGAATACAAATTTGTGATCATGAATGTGTGAGTGTTCGACGAGAGCCGTACTTCTCTTATCAAGTTTGCAGTCTCTTTTATGTTCACGAGAACGATCGCGCGCTGCTGCGCGCGCGTTTTTTCTCTTGCATTTTTATTCTTTAAATTACAGTCTTTTGTTTGTTAAGGTATCAATTTGAGTGACAGTTTCTGATAATAGGAATTTTTAAATATTATTCAATTTAATAAAATAATAGCCTATGTTGTGCGTAAAACAATTTTTTATACCTTTACAATTCTAGTTCTGTTTTTATCTGTTTCTAAATGTATCATTTCTAAAGCTTATGGTTTTGATAAAAAAACAACACTTTTCTTTGCTTGAAGAAAAGCGTATATTTCAAGAATGGCACATTTTATAAAAAGTTTTGTACGATAAAGTTATAGAAAACCTTTTTATAATCAAAGTAATCTATTTGTTAATTAAATTTTGTAACATTTAAAATCTTCCATAGTAAATTTATATTTTAAAAAATAGTGATGATAGAAAAACGTTACTAAATAAACAATTTTTAACTATTTTTCACTTAGCTAGCAAAAAAACATCTCTACTGTCAAAGAAAGCCATAAACAGAGGATATTAAATTAAAAATTTACTTTTGTTTCTTAAAATCGTTCCTACTTTTGCTATAAAAAAGAAATTTTTATCCCACATGCACAAAAACGGCGCTTTCTGATAGCAGCCGACAGGGAGGAAAGTCATTCATTTCTTCGACCGTATGAAAATGGCGGCCGTGTTCTCCCAAGGGCAAGAAAATTAGCTGTTCACATGCATTTTTCTTGCCCAAGGGAGAAATCGGCCGCCATTTTCATACAAATCGAACAAGTGAATGACTTTTACTCCCTGTCGTCTGCTATTTGAAATCGCCGCTTTTGTGCATTAGGAATAAAAAATATCGTAAGTAACACGAGAATAAAGGCAGCCAATTTCTTTACAATGATTTTTGTGACACTCGTTCCGGTCTCGGGGCGGAGTTCATTTGGATGAACTGGTTGGCAGTACATTAAAATACGTACAAATAAGTGTCTTAATTATCTGAAGTTTGAACTATTATTTGAAATTAGGAAATTAAAACGTCTTTGACCAATTGATAAGAAAGAAACGTGTGAAGAAATCTTACGTGTGAATCTTATTACAAAAAAATGACGTAATTTACCAATAACAAGCGTCGAAGAAAGTCTTACGCGTAAAGACAGCCATACTGAGACACACTCCTTTTTTAAGAAAAAAATATATAACGACTCAGACATTTTTATAGAAAAAATATTTACTTTTATTTCAATAATTCAGTGTAAACATAATTCTTGATTAGTAAATTAGGTCTTTGATTTCCTAAATATATAATTAATGATTCCCAAGATTTAACTCGTGAAAATGCAACATATACTTGCCCATGATTAAATACATTTTTACGAAGGTCTACACCAATCTTGTCAAAAGTTTGTCCTTGGCTTTTATTTATTGTTATTGCGAATGCTAATTTTATAGGAAATTGCCGTCGTTTGAAAGTAAAAGGATAAAAATCCTCACAATACAGCGTAATACGATTTATAAATACAATATCTTCAACCTTATCACCTGTTAAAATACGACAACGTAGCAGATTGTTTGATAGTTCTAATACCTGCATTCGCGTTCCATTACATAAACCTTCATTAATACTAAGATTTCGAAGTAGCATGACAATACAATTGGCTCTTAATCGTAATTCATAAGGCGGGAAATTTGATGGATTTAAAGAATTCAAATACTCTGGTAAAATAGCATCATTTATACTTCCATTATCACAATTTTCGGTACTATCAACACTTGTATAAATTCGCTCACTTTTATTATCAAACAGTTCGAGTACCTTGTTGTTAATTTCATCAACATCAACATTTCGAGCAGACAATATTGCTACTTTTGCTAAATCATCGTAATTATAATTGATAATTAATTCTCCAAATATTTTATGAATGATATCACCATTTTCTACACATTGCTCTGGTGCTAGTATATTATTATCATTATCATTTAAAGTACCATTTCCAACTGATAATAAATATTCTGAAAATTCTTTTTCAGCAGGTAAAGTTCTCATATTTTCTGTTAATGATATCACCTTAAAATGACTTCATAATGTGCTAGATTTAATAGATAAATTAACTAATTTGCTTATAGTAGCATTAACTTTAACAGGCAATAATTGTCTAAAATCACCACCCAAAAGCATAGTTTTTCCACCAAATGGCATATCAACATTCATAAAATCGCGTAATGTTCTATAAATTAATTCCATAGCATATCTTGGCGCCATTGGAGCTTCATCCCAAATAAAGACATCAACCTCTTTCAAAAATGTAGCTTCCTTAGATTGACTTTTAATATTTGATGTAGAATCATAGAACAATGGAACAGGCAGCCCAAATGTTTTATGTACAGTTTTACCACGGGGAAGTAATATTGCGGCAATGTCTGTAAATGCCATAGTACAAACACATTTTCCTTTACTTCTTAACAAATGGTATAAAGTTGTATAAACAAAAGTTTTTCCGGATCCACTCGGTCCATCAATGTAATAACATGAAGAAGATGGTATTTTTTTATCTTGAATAACTACATTTAATACTTCATCAACAATATCCTTCTGTTTGGAATTCAGTTTCACATATTGCATTTCACCAATCTCTTTATGTTGTTGCAATGACATTTCGTTGTTCGCTTGATTTTCTGTTTCAATACTTATTTCATTTAACTGTATCATTTCAGGAAAATTGCGAATATTTGATCCTTCATGCAACAGAAAGTTAATTATATCATTATATGCTCTTTTATGAGCTTCATTAGATGGATAATTTTTCTGATAATCTTCAGACATAGCCTCTTTAAACTTTTCCCAAAGTTCGTTTGGATGAACTGTATGTCAATAAATTAAAATACGCACAAATAAACGTCTTAATTGTTGTGGCATCATCCATACTTCTCCTTCTGTCAAAGCACGTTCCCATTCTCCATCATCTTCAATAAGGCCTAATGCTAAACATGCACTACGAAAAATGTCACGTACAATATTGTTGACAGTTCGCAGATGATCATAACTTGTAGCGCCTTTAACTACTATTAAAAGTAATCTAAAATGAAACAGTTCTGATTGACTGGGCGAAATTGAATACATCCGTCCAATGACATTAAATAACCCTTTACGCTTCACCCATTTTAATGCATTTTCACCACGTTCTTTCTTAAAAACATAATAACATGGAATTTCTGCATGTGTATATTGTCTAGCTTGTGGATCACGCCTATTTAAATCGAAATATTCTAATAACATAGTCCGTTTCTGTAAAGCTTCATTTATAGCATCATCATTTGCTTCTTCACTAATGGTTACAGTATGCCGATTAATTAAATGAACAGGTAATCGGAGAATAGAATGACTTTTACTCTGTATTTTCTCGCTTTTTTTGTCGATATTTTTTTTTATAAGCAGCTTTTTTTTGACGTTTTATGATTTTATATTTTTCCTCTTCTTCAGGAAAATGAACCATAGCTCTTTTTTCTCCTTGCTTCTCAGTTATTATTAATCTTGTATCTTTCATTCCATTGCTTGAATCAATAGAAATATTATTAACATCATTTGCTGGAATTAAAGGCAAATCTTCTAAACAACTATCAACAAAATTTTTTTACAAACATTGCTGGTTGAATTCAACGATGATAAATTATTGGCAACAATTTTATTTTCTTCATTTTGGAAACTTTTTTCTCTAGCTCGATTCCTAAGAAGACACTCCCAATTACATTCAACAGTCATAGTTCTAATATTAGTCGACCTTACTGACGGAAATTTACTTAAACGATTGTTTTTGAACATTAACATTAAATGATGTCTCATGTTATAATAATAGTAATTGACAGAGTGGGGCATAATATTAAAAAATATCGATGTTGCGAATGCTATTGCATATATTCCACAAGCAAGACTATTGTTTGGTTGTTGATCAACAGTTGTGAAAACTACTGGAGGTTTAAAAGGATATAATCTACTTAAATATTTCCTTTGATCTTCATTTAAACATCCTTCATTAAGACTATCATGAATATAAAGTCTCATTCCATCATAATAAGTGCAAATCCAATGACCTTTCTTGGTAGGTCCACTAAAAAGTATTTGAATATGCTTTTTCCCTTTTTCAATCGGACTAATAAATTCAAGCGTATAAAAATACAAAGTGCTTTGCATGCTAAAAGCAGAATTTGATTCCCTTCTCAATAATTTTTCGAATTCATCAATATGAGTATCATTTAACATTCCTCCTTCAGTAAGTATAATATTAAAATCTGTAACACTTAAATTAACAGTTCCTTCTTTGTTCGACATGATTTCTTTCAATTTATTGAAAAGATATCGCTTCTAAAAAATAGTTTTTCATAAAATTAATTAATTCAGAACACATGTAAATAATGTTACTATTGTCACATTTAACAGTAACTGGAATTTTTATCTTATCCTTTCTTATTGAAGATTATTAAGAATGTAAAGAATGTATCTTCATCTATTAATCCTTAATATGAAACGAGTAGATATGCAAATTAGGTAAAGAGAGACAGTCTAATGTTGCTTATCCTCGAAAGAGAAAGAAAGCAATAGCGTTAGATTTTCTGCGTTATAAACAGAGACCGATTTATGTTATTTCTATTTGGAAAGAGGAAGAAAGCAATAGCGTTAGATTTTCTGCGTTATAAACAGGGACCGATTTATGTTATTTATTTAGAAAGAAGAAGACAGAAAGATATTTGAAAGATATATATGACGGGTTCCACGTCAAGTGACCCAGGTCAAAAATTTACATGGAATATTTGAAAAATTTGTAGTTTCTTTAAAACAAAACGAAAATACGTTTTCTATTTTGGGTTTTGCTGCTGTTTTTTAACACTTTCTAATAGTGTGAACAAATGTAGAGAAAAAAAATTGTTTGACCTTGAAAAATTAAATTAAAAAATAAAATTTCATTTTTTTATCAAATGGGCAGTTTGTATTTTTTTAAAAAAAATTTTATCATAAAGGTGAGGTTTTTTCCTAAAAAAAATGTATAGGTCAAAACGTGGGACAAGAACTTTTAACTAGTCAAATTAAGCATTTACTTCTGCCGTGCACCGTCCCACAGTGGAATTTTTTTTACAATTTACTATTAAAAAATGTCTATAGCTTACAATTTTTAACCGATTTGAGTGTTCTTTGTCTTAAGTTAAAGGGGAATAAATTCTTAAGACATCCTTCGAGGCAGATTTTGGAGATTTTAATTATTTATAATTTTTTTTAAATCAAAGTTAACAAATTAATACACTTTTTTAAAAAAAGGAGGTTTATTTTCTTATTTCGTTGATGCACATGATCTAAATCAATTTAAATTCATCCAATATGACCACCAGATAATTAATAAAGCATAAAATAATTTATTTCAATTGTTATAAACAATATATAGCCCAACAACGAGCAGGGGCGGTGGATTGCAGAAGTAAATGTTTATTTTGACCAGTTAAAAGTTCTTGTCCCACGTTTTGAACTATACATTTTTTTTAGGAAAAAACGTCACCTTTATGATAAAAATTTTTTTTAAAAAATAAAAACTGTCCATTTGATGAAAAAATGAAATTTTATTTTTTAATTTAATTTTTCAAGGTCTAACATTTTTTTTCTCTACATTTGTTTACACCATTAGAGAGTGTTGAAAAACAGCAGAAAAACCCAAAATAGAAAACGTATTTTCGTTTTGTTTTAAAGAAACTACAAATTTTTCAAATATTCCATGTTAGACCAAAAATTTAAACTTTGACCCCCTCCAGTTTTAATATTTGTTTAAATAAATTAATAATATTTGGTATTTTTAATTACTGACTAATGACTACTGTTTCTGCAAAATTTTAACCCGATCCCAAACATTTAAAATTTTGACCTGGGTCACTTAACGTGGAACCCGTCATATATATAAATATATAAATATAAAATTTAAAGAGAAACGAAAGGTCTGCTCGAGTACCTGGCCTATTGTTTGAAGGGTTTCTTTCAACCAGTAGGCAGTCTATTGAGTGACCAGAGAGAGAGAGAGAGAGAGAGAGAGTTGGTAGTCTATTTTATACTTGAGTATACATATATACACAGTAAAAAATTTAGGGAGTTAACGGACTCGGGAGTTTGGAGTGAAATTTTTCGAGTTAAAAATCAACTCCAAAAGAGAGTTAATTTCTAACTCCCTTCATTCAACACCCGCGCGAGTTATTTTTTCATTGGGGAGTTAGCATTTGGGTGTGAAGTTTTAACTCTCTTTATTTAACTCCCCTGGCATTAACTCCCCAATGGGTGCGACTTTTATAGAATCCCCTGGGGAGTTAAAATTTAACTCTCTTTTTTTATAGTGTAGTTATAGTTTATTAACAGATTTTCGCATTATATAATACAGAAAAATAAAAGTGCAATGTGAAGAACACTTTTTTTCTCTTTTCAAACTTAAAAGACGAAAAAAATTTTTGTGATTAAAAATAAGGATAAGGAGGTAAGTTTTTAAAAATTGTGTAAAATACTACTTTTTAGTGATATAAAATGATTTTTCTTTTTTGTAATTAAGAAATGCAAGTAATAAATTAACAACTTTCCCGTCTAAGTCACTAACATTATCTACTTTTTCAACAATTAAACTTGTAAAGAAATTTAAATAACTTTCTAGAATCATTTTAAAAATGCTTGATCTCGTCCTTGAGTTTACCTTGTTTTATTAAAAAATTAATATAATTTTAGAAATACTTTACATGGTTTAATATTTTTTTAATAAATCTTAAACCAGTACCCAGTTTTTTATTATAAAAAAGTTTATGTTGTCTTAAACAAAAAAAGAATATTTTTTATTTCAGTTCAAAATTAGAGTCTTGAAGAACAGGTGCCATAATAATAAGGTGCCAGTTTTAGAATCATTATAATAATAATATTTATTTGCCAAAATATGACTATCAAATAAACACAATTTAATAGCTTCAACAAGAGCATTTAAATTGATTTCTTCTGAATCAATTGACTTTTTTCCACTTGACATGCCCAAAAATACTAGAAAAAAAAACAACATTTAAATAGTATGTCTGCAAAGTCGTATTTTTTATGCTGCCCACACTGAGAAAACTGGAGAATTGGACTAAACATCTGGAGGGACAAATCGTTGATATTTGAGAGTTAGCTATTGGATAACAATCTAAATGTTCAAATACACCATTGACAGATATTCGTGCCATTTCTCTTGGAGGGAAAATGAGTTTATAACAGAGGGACAAATTAACCATCTTGAGAAATCCCTTCCTTATCCGGCGCGAAATGAATAAATATGGCAACCTAACCCCTAAATTAAATACATAAAATGTCAGAAAAATAATTTCGCGCGCATCAGACCGTACACATTTTCTGCGCAACTTTTAACCCTCAGATATAATGGGAGAGAATATACAAGTAGATTTCCATTATCAATTCAAAATTTATTTTAGAAGGACTATTTAACTCTCTTCATAAGCAAAGGAAACATACACTTTTTGAACCTCTGAATTTGACTCTCCAGTTTTCTCAGTGCAGATGGGTGTTGACACTGTCTCACAACTGGTGATATGCTGTGTCTCACACCCAGAAATTGGCGCTATTTTGAAAAAGAAAAATTAAATTATTTTCAACCGTAGATTGGAACAATGCAATATTGCATCACAAAATATAAGGAAAACACTAAAAGAAAATGCATTACATTTACCTTTTCCAATTAATTAACTTGGAAAAAAGTACTTTGCTTTTATTGAAAAAACGCTTTTTAGTCGATTATCATACACAGTGTTGGTATTTAACAAAAACAGTTTATATATCCGCTTCGGCGTACACGAAAAAGTTGGCTTATATAAAAAGAAATGTTTTTATATAAACCAATCGGCTTTTTAATATTGCATGTTAAAAAAAATTGACTGTCTCACAGCTGGAGGTGTCTCACAACTGGAGACTCTCCCCTAAATATCAATTTTTGATACTATTTTTTTAAATGTGTTTTTCTCAAAACAGGATTTTTAAAATTGTTGTGCAGTGTAGCTCAAAAAGTTATTGACCGATTTTAAAATGAAAAATTGGAAATTGTTCGTTATTAAATTTATTATTAAGTGAACTAAACTTAAAACTCCAAAAAAAATTTAGTTAAACTTTATTAATCTATCACAAAGTACGCTCACTTTATGTCCGCAACTCCTGAGGTCAAATAACATAAAGATATATCAAAAAATCGAACTCGAAAAATTTTGGTATTACAATACTTCCTCTATGAGGAAGTAATAATTAAGTAATTTTTTTTAATTAAAGCTTAAAGTCTATACTTTAATGATAAAATGAAGATATTGTTAAAAAATGAAATTTTAAAATTGTTATTAACAATTCTTTAAAACAATTGCAAATTCAAGAATGTTCTCAATATTTTGGGAAAATTAAATTACCCTGTATTGATGTGCAAAACTCCAAGTATTAATTTTAAAAAAATTTCGCCTGTATTTTGGGAGAAAAATCTACACAATTTCTGTAATATAGAAGGTTACTGATTTTTCTCTTTTTAAATTAATCCTTGGAGTTTGTACATAATTTTTCAAGTCATTTAATCAATATTTTATTTAGACATTTTTAAAAAATGATAATTTTCAATGTTTTACAAAAATTTTAATGACTTCTAAAATACTGAATGCTTTTTAATGATTTTAGGCTTATTTTAAAGGTGCTTTTCTCCAGAATGAGAATTTTTTTTAGGCATTATCGTGTAATTTTTTATAGAAAATGCAATTCGTCAAACTTAGATTAAAAAAATTAAAAAATTTTTAAACAATCTTATTAACAGAAACATAATTATTAAAATATAAACAT
This sequence comes from Leptopilina heterotoma, assembly GCF_015476425.1. NCBI lineage: Eukaryota > Metazoa > Arthropoda > Insecta > Hymenoptera > Figitidae > Leptopilina > Leptopilina heterotoma. Next base: position 707,407 of record NW_025111111.1, read on the forward strand.
ATGATTTTATTAAATTAAGATTTAATGTAAGGTTACATTAAGGTTTTATTTTGTGTGTCAAAGGACCAGGAGTAGGCGCGCAACGCGCGCCCTTTTGGTTCTAGTATTATTAATATTATTAAATATAAGTATATTTTTGGTAAATTTTTCTGTTTTGTATCTGTTAATCTAGTATCTGTTAATAGAGTATCTGTTAATCTAGTACCTCTTGACTAAATCTCTGTTTATCAAGTATCTGGTATCTCGTAATCACATGTTATTTTTAGTACATCTTTAATATTCATAAAGTTTTTTCCAAAATAATAACTAACTACCAAAATGTTAAAAAACAAAATGTTAAAAAATCAATAATTAAGATTTAAAAAAACAAATATCAATCAATATTAAATAATAATTATTACCACTATAATATAATTATGTACAAACATCAGAATTTAAAAAATTAATATTCTACATTTAGAAATCTAAATAACAGGCAAATGTCCTTTATTCCTTTAAACTTTAACTTTAAAACTTTAACTTTAAAACTTTAACTTTAATTAAATTAATGTATTTAACTTTAACCTTTAACTTTAATTAATAAAATTAATTAAATCCTTTAAATTAATAAATCAAATAATTCACACATTATATTTACAAACTCTTCCTAATAAATATATATACAAATAATATTAATAAAAAATTTAATTTGTATTTACATGTATTTTAATTTTAATACTTACGTACGTAACGTATGCAATGTACTTTAACTTTTTTCAAATGTACAAAAAAATTGCAACTTTTTTCAAATGTACAAAAAAACAAAACTACAAAATTCACAATCAACACTTTCAGAAAAAAATCACTCAGGAAATAACAGCCAATACTTCTTATCGAAACGATACACTTGTCACACTTTGCAAATGGCTGACAGTTGCTGACACTTGTAATATTTTGTAATTTTTCATACCAACCAAAAAAAACTATGCATTTCACACTGAGGTGAGGTTACGTAGCGAACAAACAATTGTTTGGAAAAAAAGACACTGGCATGGAACGCAGTATACTGCATGATTTCTATGCTTAAAATCAATGGTATCTTTATTTTTCAAAAACTCCAAAAGGATCTTTTTCATAAGAGAAAACAACTCTGATATCATAATTTTTATATATATATATATATATATATATTTTTAAAAAATCTTTTAACTCATTAACGAATGGTAAGACGATAATGTTATTATAATCAAAAGCTTCCTCAATGATGTTATTGTTATGAAAAATATTATCCTTTCTTAACCCATTAACGCCTGAAACCTTTGAAATTTTGTGTTTAATTTAAGATATAATTTTATATATTAAACATGCTCCCTAAAAATAACTGAAGCGTTTCTTTATGTTTTCGGGGTCGCTCTACAAGATTCCATGCTCAGATTTTAAATTTATCGCATAGAAATTTAAATATGGCGAATTTTGTGCACCAAATTGCGAAAAAAATGAATTTTTTTTTTAAATAATTATTTCTTACTGAAAACATTTTTTTCAAATGAATACAAGTGTCACAAATTGGCACAAACTTATTAAACTTTCAAAATATGCAATAGCGGAAACAAAAAAACAAAATGGCGGCTTCAAAATGGTGCTAATTTGAGAAAAAATTAATTAATTTTTTTTATAGTGCACCGATTCAGGCAATAGCTATTGAGTGTAATAGAACTTAGTGTTTATATGTTTTTGAGGTCTCTCATCACGAATATGTACTCGAATTTCCAAAATTCAAAATGGCGGATCCAATATGGCCGACGAAAATTTTAAAAATTTACTCGATTCGCTTGAATTTTGTTACTCAGGGGTTTTTGAGGTCGCTGATTGTGAATCTGCAATCGGATTTTCAAAATTCAAAATAGCGGATCCAATATGGCCGACGAACATTGTAAAAATTCACTCTATTCGCTTGAACTTTGTTACTCAGGGGTTTTTGGGGTCGCTGATTATGAATCTGCTATTGGATTTTCATAATACAAAATGGCGGATCCAATATGGCCGACAAAAATTATTTAAATTCACTAGATTCGCTTGAAACTTGTTACTCAGGGGTTTTTGGGGTCGCTGATTATGAATCTGCTATTGGATTTTTAAAATACAAAATGGCGGATCCAATATGGCCGATAAAAATTGTTTAAATCAATTCTAGTCGCTTGGAATTTGTAAAATGATGACCTTCTATTTGCCGTCAGAATAAGACGTTTACCAACTCTCTAAATTATTCTAATGATATTAAAGCTAAAATTCGATAATATTGGTCAACTACTCCTTATCTGTCATCTCAAATTGTTTCATTAACAATGTCAGGTTATAAGTTTTGCAATATTAAGTCTTATGCTAAGATAGTGTTGAAACAATTTATCTAAGCCAATTAGATTTAGACCTACAATTTTTTCGTTGTGTACTTCTGAGGGATTTGATTTGTATTTTGCCTTATTCTGACGGCAAATAGATATATATCATTTTACAAATTCCAAGCGACTAGAATTGATTTAAACAATTTTTATCGGCTATATTGGATCCGCCATTTTGTATTTTAAAAATCCAATAGCAGATTCATAATCAGCGACCCCAAAAACCCCTGAGTAACAAGTTTCAAGCGAATCTAGTAAATTTAAATAATTTTTGTCGGCCATATTGGATCCGCCATTTTGTATTATGAAAATCCAATAGCAGATTCATAATCAGCGACCCCAAAAACCCCTGAGTAACAAAGTTCAAGCGAATAGAGTGAATTTTTACAATGTTCGTCGGCCATATTGGATCCGCCATTTTGAATTTTGAAAATCCGATTGCAGATTCACAATCAGCGACCTCAAAAACCCCTGAGTAACAAAATTCAAGCGAATCGAGTAAATTTTTAAAATTTTCGTCGGCCATATTGGATCCGCCATTTTGAATTTTGAAAATCCGAGTACATATTCGTGATGAGAGACCTCAAAAACATATAAACACTAAGTTCTTTTACATTTCATAGCTATTGCCTGAATCGGTGCACTATAAAAAAATTAATTAATTTTTTCTCAAATTAGCGCCATTTTGAAGCCGCCATTTTGTTTTTTTTGTTTCCGCTATTTCATATTTTGAAAGTTTAATAAGTTTGTGCCAATTTGTGACACTTGTATTCATTTGAAAAAAATGTTTTCAGTAAGAAATAATTATTTAAAAAAAAAAATTTCATTTTTTTCGCAATTTGGTGCACAAAATTCGCCATATTTAATTTTCTATGCGATAAATTTAAAATCTGAGCATGGAATCTTGTAGAGCGACCCCGAAAACATAAAGAAACGCTTCAGTTATTTTTAGGGAGCATGTTTAATATATAAAATTATATCTTAAATTAAACACAAAATTTCAAAGGTTTCAGGCGTTAATGGGTTAAATTGACATATTTTGACAAAAATGAGAGTGGATAACTACTCTCAGTTAAAGCATCATAAATAAACTTGAAATTACTTTCATGAAATCTACAATTGGATAATTTGATGGCTCTGTCAACAAGGCCAAAAATAACGGATATTTTGTCTTTATTTGAAAAATTGGAATGAAAATTAACAAATCTACCTGAAAATGTATCTTTATGATACCAGTTTGTAATAATACGGTTATTCTCTCTTATAACAGTAGTGTCTAGGAAATGTATGCAACAATTTTTCTCGATTTCGATAGTAAATTGTATGTGTTCATTCACAGGTCTCCTCAGAGGTGGGCAGGTTATTCTAAAATGTAACGCCACAACTTTGGTGGGGAGTTGTTCCAAATGACTTCCAGATTCCAAATTTTTAAACCGATAAATCGTACCTGATCCTCTTTTCGAATTATCTCTTTTACAGATAGTCGGAATCTTAAAAAATGTATTATCTTAATGTGGAAGCTTTGATTTAGAAAACTGCTGATTTTTCGTTATTAAAAATTTTTTTAGACAAAGATTTTATAGATAATTATGTTAATGAATTTGAGAAAAGTGGGGGTAGGGGAGAGTGGGGCAAGACGGGGTACTTAAGGTTTAAAGCGCAAAAAAACGAAAATTATCGAATATATATTTTATTATTTTATTTAATAACCATCTTTGGGAATCAGTCTTTAGTAATTAGGGCGTACAAAGGCCATCTGTTTCTTAAAAAAATAAAAAAATTAATAATATGGCGATTTTCACGTCAAATGTCCATCCAAAATAAAAGTGTTGATGAATCAATCCCCAAATTTTTTTATGAGTTGTCCTATAAGTAAGTAATTTATCAGCCAGATATTTTTGAATTTTTTAAAAAATTATGAAAAGTGGAGGAAGTAGAATTTTTGAGTTTTGATGTGACACGCACTACTTTGTTTATTTATTGTATTTAAACGAGACGATGAAAAATAATTTTCGAATATGGTATCTTTAGGTTTTTTTATAAGTTTTCGATTGCCGTAGTCCATTTTAGAAAATTTTTTGATTTTGACCAAAATTTTTGAAAATTAAGGATAAAACTTAATTTTTCTCATCTTCGGGCTCGTTTTTCTTTTTTTATTTTATTTTTATTGGAAAGCTGAGGTTTTTTCCCAAAAAACTGTTAATTTTCAGAAAACCGATTTTTTTTGTTTTCGAGAAATTAAATATTGAATACAGCGCGTCACGTTAGCGCGCGGACGCTCAGCGCTGCGCCGCTGTACTGTACGGTACATAACAAACTTCAGATTACTGGCGATGGATGTGTAAAGATTATAAAAGTTATAAAAGGTTGTTTGAACTTCTCTCTGCATTTTACAGGGTTGAGACTTCCATTAAAATAGTATAATGCCTGCATTATTATTCTTTTTTTTTCTTTTTTTTATTTTGAATTTTTTTTGTATCCCTGCTTTGCAATATTTATTATTGCAGTTTTCTAATTTTTGTTTTTTATTTGGCGTAGGAAAATCATAATCTGAATTACTGCCTGTTTCTAATTTTTCACAAGAAGGGTAAGAATTCCCGAAGTGGGCCCCTATTTTTCTTTGGGTCGGTGAATTTTTCTTATTCTTATATGTTTCGATAGCGTATGATGGTATAATAAAAACCTGTAAATAGTTTTCCGAAATTCGACTATTTGTCAAAGTTATTCAAGGTCACAATTATTTGTAGCGTTTTAGTAAATAGCTAAATACTCGCGATCGGATAAACCGATTAATAAAAATTGGAGGAGAGGAATTGTACTTTAGATAAATGATGAAAATTTTAATTAAAAAATATAATTTGTTTAAATAAATTAAATTTTTAATTTTAGGGGTTAAAAAATTTGTTCACCATCTTTTTTTGGATTTTTTTTAATAATCAAATAGACAATATTTTTAAGATTTTATTTGCACAATAAAAAAGTAGGATTCTTTATCATTTTAGAAAATATAATATTTTTAGTTACAAAAATTTTTGAAAAGTTAAAGAGATTTGAAGCAAAACAAATGAATTCGTGTTGATTTCATGCTTTTACGTATATATGCATGATTGACAATATGTAATTTTTTTGGTTAAAGTTGTCGAGTTTAGTTTATTCATTTGTTTTACCTTTGATAATCTTTACACATCCATCGCCAGTAATCTGAAGTTCGTTATGTACCGTACAGTACAGCGGCGCAGCGCGGAGCATCCGCGCGCTAACGTGACGCGCTGTATTCAATATTTAATTTCTCGAAAAAAAATCGGTTTCCTGAAAATTAACAGTTTTTTGGGAAAAAACCTCAGCTTTCCAATAAAAATAAAATAAAAAACGAAAAACGAGCCCGAAGATGAGAAAAAATAAATTTTATCCTTAATTTTCAAAAATTTTGGTCAAAATAAAAAAATTCTCTAAAATGGACTACGGCAATCGAAAGCTTATGAAAAAACCTAATGATACCATATTCGAAAATTATTTTTCATCGTCTCGTTTAGAGGCGCAGTAATTCTTCTCAAAAGACATTTGCTCGAATGGATATTTGATCGAACGGCATTTGATCGAATAGACATTTGATCGAAAAGTCATTTGATCGAATGGACATTTGCTCGACAAGACATTTGATCGAAAAGACACTTGATCGAATGGACATTTGCTCGAAAAGACATTCGATCAAATCTTTTTTGGCATAAGAGTTTTCCTTCTTTATTCTACATATATTCGCAGCTTGAAATACTATGGAACGTAACTGTTTCCAGAGTTTCAGCTTTACTTAATAGATGGTGCTACTAGTACTCTAATGTTGACCATCACATTAGAGTACTAGTAGCACCATCTATTAAGTAAAGCTGAAACTCTGGAAACAGTTACCTTCCATAGTATTTCAAGCTGTGAATATATGTAAAATAAAGAAGGGAAACTCTTATGCCAAAAAAGATTCGATCGAATGTCTTTTCGAGCAAATGTCCATTCGATCAAGTGTCTTTTCGATCAAATGTCTTGTCGAGCAAATGTCCATTCGATCAAATGACTTTTCGATCAAATGTCTATTCGATCAAATGCCGTTCGATCAAATATCCATTCGAGCAAATGTCTTTTGAGAAGAATTACTGCGCCTCTAAACGAGACGATGAAAAATAATTTTCGAATATGGTATCATTAGGTTTTTTCATAAGCTTTCGATTGCCGTAGTCCATTTTAGAGAATTTTTTTATTTTGACCAAAATTTTTGAAAATTAAGGATAAAATTTATTTTTTCTCATCTTCGGGCTCGTTTTTCGTTTTTTATTTTATTTTTATTGGAAAGCTGAGGTTTTTTCCCAAAAAACTGTTAATTTTCAGAAAACCGATTTTTTTTGTTTTCGAGAAATTAAATATTGAATACAGCGCGTCACGTTAGCGCGCGGACGCTCAGCGCTGCGCCGCTGTACTGTACGGTACATAACAAACTTCAGATTACTGGCGATGGATGTGTAAAGATTATAAAAGTTATAAAAGGTTGTTTGAACTTCTCTCTGCATTTTACAGGGTTGAGACTTCCATTAAAATAGTATAATGCCTGCATTATTATTCTTTTTTTTTCTTTTTTTTAATTTGAATTTTTTTTGTATCCCTGCTTTGCAATATTTATTATTGCAGTTTTCTAATTTTTGTTTTTTATTTGGCGTAGGAAAATCATAATCTGAATTACTGCCTGTTTCTAATTTTTCACAAGAAGGGTAAGAATTCCCGAAGTGGGCCCCTATTTTTCTTTGGGTCGGTGAATTTTTCTTATTCTTATATGTTTCGATAGCGTATGATGGTATAATAAAAACCTGTAAATAGTTTTCCGAAATTCGACTATTTGTCAAAGTTATTCAAGGTCACAATTATTTGTAGCGTTTTAGTAAATAGCTAAATACTCGCGATCGGATAAACCGATTAATAAAAATTGGAGGAGAGGAATTGTACTTTAGATAAATGATGAAAATTTTAATTAAAAAATATAATTTGTTTAAATAAATTAAATTTTTAATTTTAGGGGTTAAAAAATTTGTTCACCATCTTTTTTTGGATTTTTTTTAATAATCAAATAGACAATATTTTTAAGATTTTATTTGCACACTAAAAAAGTAGGATTCTTTATCATTTTAGAAAATATAATATTTTTAGTTACAAAAATTTTTGAAAAGTTAAAGAGATTTGAAGCAAAACAAATGAATTCGTGTTGATTTCATGCTTTTACGTATATATGCATGATTGACAATATGTAATTTTTTTGGTTAAAGTTGTCGAGTTTAGTTTATTCATTTGTTTTACCGCTGTACTGTACGGTACATAACGAACTTCAGATTACTGGCGATGGATGTGTAAAGATTATCAAAGGTAAAACAAATGAATAAACTAAACTCGACAACTTTAACCAAAAAAATTACATATTGTCAATCATGCATATATACGTAAAAGCATGAAATCAACACGAATTCATTTGTTTTGCTTCAAATCTCTTTAACTTTTCAAAAATTTTTGTAACTAAAAATATTATATTTTCTAAAATGATAAAGAATCCTACTTTTTTATTGTGCAAATAAAATCTTAAAAATATTGTCTATTTGATTATTAAAAAAAATCCAAAAAAAGATGGTGAACAAATTTTTTAACCCCTAAAATTAAAAATTTAATTTATTTAAACAAATTATATTTTTTAATTAAAATTTTCATCATTTATCTAAAGTACAATTCCTCTCCTCCAATTTTTATTAATCGGTTTATCCGATCGCGAGTATTTAGCTATTTACTAAAACGCTACAAATAATTGTGACCTTGAATAACTTTGACAAATAGTCGAATTTCGGAAAACTATTTACAGGTTTTTATTATACCATCATACGCTATCGAAACATATAAGAATAAGAAAAATTCACCGACCCAAAGAAAAATAGGGGCCCACTTCGGGAATTCTTACCCTTCTTGTGAAAAATTAGAAACAGGCAGTAATTCAGATTATGATTTTCCTACGCCAAATAAAAAACAAAAATTAGAAAACTGCAATAATAAATATTGCAAAGCAGGGATACAAAAAAAATTCAAAATAAAAAAAAGAAAAAAAAAGAATAATAATGCAGGCATTATACTATTTTAATGGAAGTCTCAACCCTGTAAAATGCAGAGAGAAGTTCAAACAACCTTTTATAACTTTTATAATCTTTACACATCCATCGCCAGTAATCTGAAGTTTGTTATGTACCGTACAGTACAGCGGCGCAGCGCTGAGCGTCCGCGCGCTAACGTGACGCGCTGTATTCAATATTTAATTTCTCGAAAACAAAAAAAATCGGTTTTCTGAAAATTAACAGTTTTTTGGGAAAAAACCTCAGCTTTCCAATAAAAATAAAATAAAAAAAGAAAAACGAGCCCGAAGATGAGAAAAATTAAGTTTTATCCTTAATTTTCAAAAATTTTGGTCAAAATCAAAAAATTTTCTAAAATGGACTACGGCAATCGAAAACTTATAAAAAAACCTAAAGATACCATATTCGAAAATTATTTTTCATCGTCTCGTTTAAATACAATAAATAAACAAAGTAGTGCGTGTCACATCAAAACTCAAAAATTCTACTTCCTCCACTTTTCATAATTTTTTAAAAAATTCAAAAATATCTGGCTGATAAATTACTTACTTATAGGACAACTCATAAAAAAATTTGGGGATTGATTCATCAACACTTTTATTTTGGATGGACATTTGACGTGAAAATCGCCATATTATTAATTTTTTTATTTTTTTAAGAAACAGATGGCCTTTGTACGCCCTAATTACTAAAGACTGATTCCCAAAGATGGTTATTAAATAAAATAATAAAATATATATTCGATAATTTTCGTTTTTTTGCGCTTTAAACCTTAAGTACCCCGTCTTGCCCCACTCTCCCCTACCCCCACTTTTCTCAAATTCATTAACATAATTATCTATAAAATCTTTGTCTAAAAAAATTTTTAATAACGAAAAATCAGCAGTTTTCTAAATCAAAGCTTCCACATTAAGATAATACATTTTTTAAGATTCCGACTATCTGTAAAAGAGATAATTCGAAAAGAGGATCAGGTACGATTTATCGGTTTAAAAATTTGGAATCTGGAAGTCATTTGGAACAACTCCCCACCAAGTTTGTGGCGTTACATTTTAGAATAACCTGCCCACCTCTGAGGAGACCTGTGAATGAACACATACAATTTACTATCGAAATCGAGAAAAATTGTTGCATACATTTCCTAGACACTACTGTTATAAGAGAGAATAACCGTATTATTACAAACTGGTATCATAAAGATACATTTTCAGGTAGATTTGTTAATTTTCATTCCAATTTTTCAAATAAAGACAAAATATCCGTTATTTTTGGCCTTGTTGACAGAGCCATCAAATTATCCAATTGTAGATTTCATGAAAGTAATTTCAAGTTTATTTATGATGCTTTAACTGAGAGTAGTTATCCACTCTCATTTTTGTCAAAATATGTCAATTTAACCCATTAACGCCTGAAACCTTTGAAATTTTGTGTTTAATTTAAGATATAATTTTATATATTAAACATGCTCCCTAAAAATAACTGAAGCGTTTCTTTATGTTTTCGGGGTCGCTCTACAAGATTCCATGCTCAGATTTTAAATTTATCGCATAGAAAATTAAATATGGCGAATTTTGTGCACCAAATTGCGAAAAAAATGAAATTTTTTTTTTTAAATAATTATTTCTTACTGAAAACATTTTTTTCAAATGAATACAAGTGTCACAAATTGGCACAAACTTATTAAACTTTCAAAATATGAAATAGCGGAAACAAAAAAAACAAAATGGCGGCTTCAAAATGGCGCTAATTTGAGAAAAAATTAATTAATTTTTTTATAGTGCACCGATTCAGGCAATAGCTATGAAATGTAAAAGAACTTAGTGTTTATATGTTTTTGAGGTCTCTCATCACGAATATGTACTCGGATTTTCAAAATTCAAAATGGCGGATCCAATATGGCCGACGAAAATTTTAAAAATTTACTCGATTCGCTTGAATTTTGTTACTCAGGGGTTTTTGAGGTCGCTGATTGTGAATCTGCAATCGGATTTTCAAAATTCAAAATAGCGGATCCAATATGGCCGACGAACATTGTAAAAATTCACTCTATTCGCTTGAACTTTGTTACTCAGGGGTTTTTGGGGTCGCTGATTATGAATCTGCTATTGGATTTTCATAATACAAAATGGCGGATCCAATATGGCCGACAAAAATTATTTAAATTTACTAGATTCGCTTGAAACTTGTTACTCAGGGGTTTTTGGGGTCGCTGATTATGAATCTGCTATTGGATTTTTAAAATACAAAATGGCGGATCCAATATAGCCGATAAAAATTGTTTAAATCAATTCTAGTCGCTTGGAATTTGTAAAATGATATATATCTATTTGCCGTCAGAATAAGGCAAAATACAAATCAAATCCCTCAGAAGTACACAACGAAAAAATTGTAGGTCTAAATCTAATTGGCTTAGATAAATTGTTTCAACACTATCTTAGCATAAGACTTAATATTGCAAAACTTATAACCTGACATTGTTAATGAAACAATTTGAGATGACAGATAAGGAGTAGTTGACCAATATTATCGAATTTTAGCTTTAATATCATTAGAATAATTTAGAGAGTTGGTAAACGTCTTATTCTGACGGCAAATAGAAGGTCATCATTTTACAAATTCCAAGCGACTAGAATTGATTTAAACAATTTTTATCGGCCATATTGGATCCGCCATTTTGTATTTTAAAAATCCAATAGCAGATTCATAATCAGCGACCCCAAAAACCCCTGAGTAACAAGTTTCAAGCGAATCTAGTGAATTTAAATAATTTTTGTCGGCCATATTGGATCCGCCATTTTGTATTATGAAAATCCAATAGCAGATTCATAATCAGCGACCCCAAAAACCCCTGAGTAACAAAGTTCAAGCGAATAGAGTGAATTTTTACAATGTTCGTCGGCCATATTGGATCCGCTATTTTGAATTTTGAAAATCCGATTGCAGATTCACAATCAGCGACCTCAAAAACCCCTGAGTAACAAAATTCAAGCGAATCGAGTAAATTTTTAAAATTTTCGTCGGCCATATTGGATCCGCCATTTTGAATTTTGGAAATTCGAGTACATATTCGTGATGAGAGACCTCAAAAACATATAAACACTAAGTTCTATTACACTCGAGTCAGATGTTTTGAAAAAGCTTTAATTCCCTTACCTTTTATACCGTAGGTATGTTGATGACATTTTCGTCATTGTTGAAGAGAATGACAATAGCGACCTTTTAAATTCTTTTAATCAATATAATGAACACATACAATTTACTATCGAAATCATGAAAAATTGTTGCATAAATTTCCTAGACACCACTTTCATAAGAGAGAATAACCGTATTATTACAAACTGGTATCATAAAGATAAATTTTCAGGTAGATTTGTTAATTTTCATTCCAATTTTTCAAATAAAGACAAAATATCCGTTATTTTTGGCCTTGTTGACAGAGCCATCAAATTATCCAATTGTAGATTTCACGAAAGTAATTTCAAGTTTATTCATGATGTGTTAACTGAGAATAGTTACCCACTCTTATTTTTGTCAAAATATATCAATTTAAGAAGGGATAATATTTTTCATAACAATAACATCATTAAGGAACCTTTTGATTATAATAACATTATCGTCTTACCATTCGTTAATGAGTTAAAATATTTTTTAAAAAATATATATAAAAATCATAACACTATGATTATATGTAACGAGCAGAATAACAGTAGAAGAAAATTTAGAGAGATGTTTCATATTTTGAGAAATGATAGGGGAGAGTCTCCAGTTGTGAGACAGTCAATTTTTTTAACATGCAATATTAAAAAGCCGATTGGTTTATATAAAAACATTTCTTTTTATATGAACCAACTTTTTCAAGTACGCCGAAGCGGATATATAAACTGTTTTTGTTAAATACCAACACTGTGTGTGATAATCGACTAAAAAGCGTTTTTTCAATAAATGCAAAGTACTTTTTTTTCAAGTTAATTAATTGGAAAAGGTAAATGTAATGCATTTTCTTTTAGAGTTTTCCTTATATTTTGTGATGCAATATTGCACTTTTCTAATCTACCGTTGAAAATAATTTAATTTTCTTTTTTCAAAATTGCGCCAATTTCTGGATGTGAGACACAGCATATCACCAGTTGTGAGACGGTGTCAACACTCATCTGGGCAGCATAAAAAATACGAATTTGCAGGCATACTATTTAAATGTTGTTTTGATTTTTTTTCTAGCATTTTTAGGCATGTCAAGTGGAAAAAAGTCAATTGATTCAGAAGAAATCAATTTTAATGCTCTTGTTGAAGCTACTAAATTGTGTTTATTGGATAGTCATATTTTGGCGAATAAATATTATTATTTAGTATATAATAATATATATTATTAATATATTTAATTAATTATACTAAACATAACGTTTTATGTCGAACTTATTAAATTTTAGCAATTTTTAATGATTGTCTCACAACTGGAGACATTTTTTTTTGATAAAAGCGATGTGCTCGGAAAATGTATCGTAAAATTTTTTGACTTCATCGAAACACTACACTTTCTTTTAATAAAAGTTGTGTATTTCTGTTACCTTTCGAACGGTTTATTTTATTTACAATTTCGTTTATCTGTTTACAATTTACGGGTCAAAAATAAAACGCGTCTCACAACTGGAGACTCTCCCCTACAGTCAACAAAAATAGCGACTTAACATCACTAAATAAGATCTATCACTCGCTCATTCCGAACACATAATACTTTGTGTTTTAACGCGTTTTGAATTTTCGTGAAAGCATGATAAAGTAGACTTCTATATCCGTATTGATAAAGCAGATTTCAAATTTTCCAATAATTAAATCACCAATTTTGACTTTTTTTTTAATTACATTTGATTTAAATTATACATGTGGTTTTTTATTTCCCACAAAGTGTCTGTTTTTGCAACAATGTTCTTTTTAATTTAATTTATTTTTTGGAAAAAGTTGAACATTTGTAAGGATTCACAACAATGTTTTTTTATAATGTTCATATCATTTTTATAAATAAATGACGACATGTGAGAGAAGAGATCCTATTAGTAACTGAGGTTATGTTATTCTAACGTTTTTTGTAAATTTAATGTTTTTTGTATTTTTGTGTTTTTTATTTAAAAACCTTATAAAAATTATTAGTATTATATAATGTAATTTAAATCAGAACATCTTCTTGACATGTAATTTATGGATGTTAATTTTAAGTGTAAATTGTTTGTAAAAGTAAAGGAGCTACCTTTTGTTTAAACAATTATTTAAATTATTGCAGCAAAAAAAGCAATATTTTCTTTTTTTTTATTATTTATAGGTATTTGTTTAAAACTATTGTTAAGAACAATTGGAATAATATTTTTAATTATGGGTTTTGTGCCATTTTCATTTTTTTAAATCTGACTTCATATTCGTAATCAGCGACTCCAAAACCCCCTGATATCGAGTTTTATAAAAATTGAACAATTTTTTAAATTTTATGTCTGACATAATTACCCGCCATTTTTAATTTAAAAATCTGACTTCATATTCGTAATAAGCGACTCCGAAAACTCCCTGAAAAAATGTTAAATGAAAATTAAATAATTTTTTTAATTTGATGTCCGACATATTGGATCCGCCATTTAAAATTTTTAAATCTGACTTCATATTCATAATAAGCGACCCTAAAAACAATAGATAGCATATTTAGTAGGCATAAATTTCACGCTTTTTAAGAATTATTAATTTTGGCCGAATACTAGCGACTCTGGCCCACTGTGTGGTCGTGAGTCGGCGCAAGTGCTAAAACAGAAGTTAATTGTCAGTGAGCGTTCCTACGACAATTACAGCTACCTGACTGATATTAGAACTCCCGATTAACAAAATTAAGATCAATTGCATAAATGTAAAAAATAATTCCGCTATATTGGATCCGCCATTTTAAATTTATAAAAACTTACATCAAATTCGTAATCAGCGACCCTAAAAACCACCAAGTGACAAAATTATGGTCAATTGCATAAAGTAAAAATTTTTGTTCCACATTGGATGGGGGGGTCAAAAATTGTCCTCGTGGTTTATGGACGGCTCTTAACCTTATACCTCGGTTTATATCCTGACTATCAATAAATCTCGGTGTCAATCTTTTGACAAAGAAGGAAGAATATTTTAATAAAATAATTCTTCTAATGTATAATGAATTTATATACAGTTTTTCTATCGCTTGACTGAACTAATCAAAACAGAAACCATTGTTATGTGCCTTGACTTGGTACACGGAGAGAACTTTGAACCATAAAGGACAGTGTCTAATTCAGAAGGTTAAAAGAGGGGGAAGATCACGGTAAATCTTAGTGATCTCACCGAGTTTTTCCATTCACGAATCGCAAGTGGCGGTGACAGTCACCGTTAGAGAGCGCTACATCTTGTCGAAAACTAGATTGAGTTTCCAATCATCGTCTAAAACTCTGATCACACCGTGATTTTAGGTTACAAAACAAACAAACAAGGTTCGAACTTCTCTCCGTGTACTTTGAAACGTCTAGCAACACCGTATTTCTTTAGTCATGTTGCAAATGTTTGGTATGACATGTTTACATTTAGTTTTGAGTAGACAATTGTGTACAATGTTGCCAAACGTTTAAACAGCTGTTTAATCCTCCTTAATATAAAACGATTAGATATGCAAATTAGGTAAAGAGAGACATTCTTATTTATAGTGCCTTTAGAGAAAGAGAGAAACCAGAGCCGGCGTTACTGGTGCCGTTACCCAGACGTTACCTTTTGTGTTTCAATTATAAAAGTATATATATATATATATATATATATATATATATATATATATATATATATATATATATATATATATATATATATAGGACGTTTTACGTCAAACGGCCCAAAGCTGTGCCTAAAATTGTATGCAATCAAAATACAAGTTATGCACATGAAAATACTCGTCATGACATCCCCTTTGAATTGCAAAGTGGCAGAATTAAAAATTCAAAATGGCGTCCTTACAACGTCAATCAGAAGAGGCTAAACTCGAAAATAAGTAAATATATTTATTAATTACTTTTAAAAAACGAAGCATAAATATTGGGTTAAAATAGATTTTAATGTTTTTGGGGTCGCTTATAACGAATCTAAAGTCAGATTTTAAAAATTCAAAATGGCGGATCCAATATAGCGGACGAATTTTAAAAAATTTCTTGAATTCGCTTGACACTTTTTACTCGGGGGTTTTCGAGGTCACTGATTACGAATCTGAAGTCAGATTTTAAAAATTCAAAATGGCGGATCCAATATAGCGGACGAATTTTTAAAAATTTTTTGAATTCGCTTGACACTTTTTACTCGGGGGTTTTCGAGGTCACTGATTACGAATCTGAAGTCAGATTTTAAAAATTCAAAAGGGCGGATCCAATATAGCGGACGAATTTTTAAAAATTTCTTAAATTCGCTTGAAACTTTTTACTCGGGGTTTTTTGGGGTCACTTATTACGAATCTGAAGTCAGATTTTCAAAATTCAAAATGGCGGATCTAATATGGCGGGCGAATTTAAAAAAATTTTTTGAATTCACTTGAAACTTTTTACTTGGGGGTTTTTGGGGTCGCTGATTGCGAATCTAAAGTTCAATTTGCAAAATTCAAAATGGCGGGTATAATATGGCCTTGAAAAAGTCCGATAAAAATAATTTTGCAATGCGGGACGATTGGGTGGCCTTGCAAAAGGCCGATCGATATAATATTGCAATACGCAATAATTAAGTGGTCTTTTAAAAAGCCGATTGATATAATATTGCAATGCGCAGATATTAAGTGGCCTTGAAAAAGGCCGATTGATATAATATTGCACTATGCAATTATTGAGTGGCCTTGAAAAAGCCCGATTGATATATTATTGCAATGTGCGATGATTGGGTGGCCTTGAAAAAAAGAGATTGATATTATATTGCAATGTGCAATGATTGGGTGGCCTTGAAAAAGGCCGATTGATATTATATTGCAATGGGCAATTTTAGTATGCATCTCGCTTCTGAACGAACCTACTGTAACTACGACTTTGACGCCTTGCGGATAAACAAAGAACTGTAATGTAAAACGCGCGAATTTTTGAAAATGATGTAGGCTTTGTAATTAATAAAGAGCAAAATTAAGATCAATCAGGATAAAAAAATTAAGTCTATATAATTTAAATAATATTTAATGCAAAATAATCAATATTGTTTTATTATTTAATTAATAAAACTTAAAAAATAAATAGATGGTAAATTGAAATTTTCATTAACCCTTTAACGACGAGATGTGCTACTTTTCAACATGAAATTCAATCTCTTACAATTAGTAGAAAAAAGCCATAAAAGTTTTTAAAAGTCCATACCCTACTATTTTTGGGGTCGCTCTTTCGAATGGTGTGGTCAAAATTTTCAAAAAATGATATTTAACCCTTCTTTTTTCAAAAATACTAAAAAAAGTCAAGTTTTTTTAATGTAATTTTTTTTAAAAGAATTTTTTTCTGTGTCTTAACGCTTTTCAAATAGAACAAAAAGTATCAAAAACGTGTTCCCGATAGTTGTACTTGAAAAATATTCATTTCTAAATTTTATTTTTTTCGATTTTGAATTTAAAATGGCGCTTGAAGGACAAAAAATTTTTCTTATTTTACGTAAGATGACAAACTTTTTCAAAATTGCTTAAATCTGATTGAAATTTGTTACTTAGGGGTTTTCGTGGTCGCTGATTACAAATTTGAAGTCTGATTTCAAAAATTCAAAATGGCGGATCCAATATTGCGGATGACTTTTTAAAAAATTGATCGGATTCGCTTGAAACTCGTTACTCGGGGGTTTTCAGGGTCGCTGATTACAAATCCGATGTTAGTTTTTAAAAATTCAAAATGGCGGATCACTTAATTCTTTTTGGAAAAAATTCAGCATAAAAAAACAAAAAATTTTTGTTATATTATGTTTATAAAAAATTTTTATAAACAAAAAAGTTATTAAATAATAATTGAATAACTTTTGCACGACTAAACGAAATTGAATGAGGCAAACACTAAACAAATCTTCGCTCTGGTTTTTTTAAGATTCCGAAAAAAACATGGTACATCACGAAACATTTCTATACAATATTTTAATATTTTTGTTCACTTTTAAGCGTAAACATTAGAAGTTTCTGCTACTTTACGTGAAAATTCAGGTGCGCGCGCAGACCTCTCTCTCTGAAACCGGAAATTCGTAGATGATTAGAAAGAGAGGTCTGCGCGCGCACCTGAATTTTCACGTAAAGTAGCAGAAACTTCTAATGTTTACGCTTAAAAGTGAACAAAAATATTAAAATATTGTATAGAAATGTTTCGTGATGTATCATGTTTTTTTCGGAATCTTAAAAAAATCAGAGCGAAGATTTGTTTAGTGTTTGCCTCATTCAATTTCGTTTAGTCGTGCAAAAGTTATTCAATTATTATTTAATAACTTTTTTGTTTATAAAAATTTTTTATAAACATAATATAACAAAAATTTTTCGTTTTTTTATGCTGAATTTTTTCCAAAAAGAATTAAGTGATTTGGTTAAGATGGAAAGAAGATATAACGATTTCAAAATTTTTTCAAAATTTTGACATCTCAAAAACTACTGAATATTTTGACGTAATATTTGGTGAAAATGTTTCTTTTTATGTGTAGATTGAAATTTCTAAGTTTCATTGCAATTGGTTTACTTACTCCGAAAAAGCTGAAATCTCCCATGGAATCGCACTTCTAAATTTTATTTTTTTCGATTTTGAATTTAAAATGGCGCTTGAAGGACAAAATTTTTTTCTTAATTTTACGTAAGATGACAAACTTTTTCAAAATTGTTCAAATCTGATTGAAATTTGTTACTCAGGGGTTTTCGTGGTCGCTGATTACGAATCTGATGTCCATTTCCCAAAATTCAAAATGGCGGATCAAATATGGCGGATGACTTTTTTAAAAAATTGATCGAATTCGCTTGAAACTCGTTACTCGGGGGTTATCGGGGTCGCTGGTTACGAATCCGATGTCAGTTTTTCAAAATTCAAAATGGCGGATCTAATATGGCGGACGAAATACAAAAATTGTTCAGATTTGCTTGAATCTTGTTACTCGGGGGTTTTTGGGGTAGCTGATTACGAATTTGATATCAGATTTTCAAAATTCAAAATGGCGGATCCAATATGACAGATGACTTTTTTAAGAATTAAGCGGATTCGCTTGAAATTTGTTACTCTGCGGTTTTTGGGTTCGATAATGACGAATCTGACGTTAGATTAAAAAAATTCAATATGCCGGATCCAGAATGGCGGACGAATTTTTCAAAATATCTCAAACCTGATTGAAACACGTTACTCGTGGGTTTTTGGAGTTGCTGGTTGCGAATCCGATGTTAGTTTTTCAAAATTCAAAATGGTGGAATCGATATGGCAGACTAGGTGTAAAAAAATATCCTTACCAATTCTTATAGCTATTTTATACCAAGCATTTTGAATTTTTAAAAACGAACATCGGATTCGCAATCAGTGGACCCGAAAACCCTACATTAACAAAATTCAAGTGAATCCGACTAATTTTTTAATTTCGTCTGCCATATTTGTTCCGCCATTTTGAATTTTGAAAAACTAACATCGATTTTCTCGTACCAGAGATCACTTTTAAATTTTCCTGTCACATATTGTGAAATATAGATAAGTTGATACTGGTAGAGTCAGAGCAAAAAGAGTATAATAATTCCGCCATTTTGAATTTTTGGAATGTGACTTCATATTCGTAATCAGCCACCCTAAAAATACCACACTAACAAATTTCAAGCAAACCTGAATAAATTAAAAAAATTAGTCTTTCATTATACTTTGGCCACTTTGAATTTGTTGAATCTAACGTCAGATTCGTCATAAGTGACGCGAAAAACCGTAGAGTAACAAATTTCAAGCGAATCCAATCAATTTTTAAAAAAGTCATCTGTCGTATTGGATCCGCCATTTTAAATTTTGAAAATCTGATATCAAATTCGTAATCAGCTACCCCAAAAACCCCCGAGTAACAAGATTCAAGCAAATCTGAACAATTTTTGTATTTCGTCCGCCATATTAGATCCGCCATTTTGAATTTTTAAAAACTAACATCGGATTTGTAATCAGCGACCCTGAAAACCCCCGAGTAACGAGTTTCAAGCGAATCCGATCAATTTTTTAAAAAGTCATCCGCAATATTGGATCCGCCATTTTGAATTTTTGAAATCAGACTTCAAATTTGTAATCAGCGACCACGAAAACCCCTAAGTAACAAATTTCAATCAGATTTAAGCAATTTTGAAAAAGTTTGTCATCTTACGTAAAATAAGAAAAATTTTTTGTCATTCAAGCGCCATTTTAAATTCAAAATCGAAAAAAATAAAATTTAGAAATGAATATTTTTCAAGTACAACTATCGGGAACACGTTTTTGATACTTTTTGTTCTATTTGAAAAGCGTTAAGACACAGAAAAAAATTCTTTTGAAAAAAATTACATTAAAAAAACTTGACTTTTTTTTAGTATTTTTGAAAAAAGAAGGGTTAAATATCATTTTTTGAAAATTTTGACCACACCATTCGAAAGAGCGACCCCAAAAATAGTAGGGTATGGACTTTTAAAAACTTTTATGGCTTTTTTCTACTAATTGTAAGAGATTGAATTTCATGTTGAAAAGTAGCACATCTCGTCGTTAAAGGGTTAAATGAACACGATTTATATGAAACTTTTTACTCGGGGGTTTTCGAGGTCGCCGATTGCGAATCTAAAGTCCAATTTGCAAAATTAAAAATGGCGGATCGAATATGGCGTACGAATGTTGTGAAAATTCGTTATTCTTGAGAAATTTCGTAAAAGATTGATGGATTTTCAAAAAAAAAAAATTTATCGCGGGTTCTCTGTGTTGTTAAATACGAATATTTTGTCAGATTTTTAAAATTTTAAATAGCGGACTTATAATAGCAGACGACTTTTTGAAAATCATATGCAATTCACTTGAAAATTGTTATTTCAGGTTTTCCAAAACCTCCGAGTAAAAAGTTTCAAGCGAATTCAATAAGTTTGTTCAAATTCGTCCGCCATATTGGGTCCGACATTTTGAATTTTGCAAATTGGGCTTCAGATTCGTAATCAGTGACCTCGAAAACCCCCGAGTAAAAAGTGTCAAGCGAGGTCAAGATATTTTTTGAAATTTTCCCGCCATATTGGATCCGCTATTTTGAATTTTAAAAATCTGACTTCAGATTCGTAATAAGCGACCCCAAAAACATTAAAATCTATTTTAACCCAATATTTATGCATCGTTTTTTAAAAGTAATTAATAAATATATTTACTTATTTTCGAGTTTAGCCTCTTCTAATTGACGTAATAAGGACGCCATTTTTAATTTTCATTTCTGCCACTTTGCAATTGAAAGGGGATGTCATGACGAGTATTTTCATGTGCATAACTTGTATTTTGATTGCATACAATTTTGGGCACAGCTTTGGGCCGTTTGACGTGAAACGTCCCATATTGACTTTTATCTATAGTTTTCCTTGCGATGAAGGAAGAAAGAAAATATTATTACCTGGGTCCCTCATTTACAAAGGCTATTGTTCAAGGGTTCGTATTGTTTGTGGTAATCCTTCGTATGGTCTAATGCAGGTCTAATATATATACATATAATATATATTGGCCTCAGAATCAATCTACGAGTGCGAAAAGGACACTCACGCTTAGGGCCTACCACCTAAATATAAGAACGAATATTTTTTTAATTTAAAAATCATATCGTAGATTATTTTCCTTGGGACACGTTCTACGTGTCTACAATAAAAATTAAATTCAAAAATCTTTATAATTCACTGGTTAATTCACTCACTATATATGTGAGTGAATAAAAAGTTAAATAAGTAAATTATTAGTGAATACTTCGTGAATTAGTAAATAGTGATTTAGTGAATAGTAATTATTAGTGAATATAATAAGTGATAATAAGTGAATAGTAAATAATAATAGAATTACATTAAGATACTGCTTTCTAAATTTTTTTAATCAATAAATAATTAATTGAGTTGTGTTTTGTTTTTGATGTTAATTATTAATAAAGTTTAAAAATTTGTTATAATTTTTTTGATGTTTATTAATAAATTTAAAATTTTGTTATAATTTGGAAATCGTCTGTAATTGGATAAAAGGCAAAATTATAAATTGGTTATATTGGATAAAAGGCAAAATTATAAATTGGTTATATTGGATAAAAGGCAAAATTGGAAATTGGTTCTATTGGATAAAAACAAAGCTGGAAATTGGTTAAATTGGATAAAAGGTAAAATTGGAAATTATTTATATTGAATAAAAGAAAAGCTGGAAATTGGTTAAATTAGATGAAAGGAAAAATTGGAAATTGATTATATTGGATAAAAACAAAACTGGAAATTGTTTAAATTGGATAAAAACAAAGCTGGAAATTGGTTAAATTGTATAAAAAAGCTGGAAATTGGTTAAGGGGGTCACCCCGTGTGATGGGTTCAAAAAATCGAAAAAAAAATTTTCCCATAAATCACATCTACAATATGTGTAGAATATTGTGGTAAAGAAAATTTTTGATATTTGACATCCTAAGAAAGTTACAGCACTGAAAAGGCAAGGCAAGGAGTTGCCAAGCGAACAAGCTTTGATAGGCGTTTTTCTCAAAACTGTGTTTTCCAAATTGGCGACCACGATATCTCAAAAACGGCTTGACCAATATCGCACAAATTTATAGGGCGTGTTCAGCTTTGTGTATGGCTATCGCCCGAACCAGGATAATTGAAAAAGGTCAAGTTGTTTCTATTTTATGCAAGAAAAAAGACCACAAAATTACGTTTTTTGGAAAAAAAATTGAAAGTCGCGTAAAAAATTTAATTTTTAATATTTTCAAATAGATCTTGTTCCGGCTTTAGCTACATCCTCACAGATTAAAATGCTTTTTGATTTTATTTCAGTCAATTAGTCAGTATCGTAGTCGCCGATAGACGGCGTTTTTATGATCATCATTACTTTCCAGTTTTATAATTCGAAATCAATAAAATATTTTCACTTGCCAAAATTTTTATTTGTTGTTAAAATGTAACTGAATATATGGTAAAAATTTTGAAGTCCTTAGTTTCCATGGTTCTTAAAAAGAAAATCCCAAAAAAACTTTTAAAAGACGTCTGTCACACGGGGTGACCTCCTTAAATTGGATAAAAGGCAAAATTAGAAATTGGTTATATTTATTTATTTATTTAGAAATTAACAGGCCGAAAAAAGCCTTTAGATACAAATGAATACAATGAAAAAAGAAAAAAATGTTTTCGTAGACAATAGTTTTGTAATATTAGTGCTCGTAATTTAGTAATAAATTATGTTCGAAGCTTCAAAGAAATCAATAAATGATACAGAATTAGCCTCACGAGAGACTCTACTAACATAAGAATTATAACTATAATTTGTCCTATGAATGCGTTCATAAAAAAGAGGAGTATTGCGAGTGCGCTTTATCGGAACATAAAAACAAAATTTTGACAGTAACGCCGGACATTTTATTGAACCATTTATCAATCTATATAAAAAAGCAAATCATTATACAATAATACATATTCAATTTTCGGTAGGTTCAACTTTATACGCAACTCATGATAATCATGATTAAACTGGTCATGAAATATTCCCAGCCTTCTAGCAGCAAAACGTAAAAATCTATTTTGGACTCTCTTCAATCTTGTCACTAAATATGCATAATAAGGAGACCAGATAATAGAGGTGTTCAGAAGTCCCTGTCTTACTAGAGAAAGGAAGAGAGTTCTGAGCACACGAGCACAAGTAAAATCATATGTATTTCTTATGATAAAACCAAGCATTCCAACTGACCGGCAAACAGTATTCGAAATATATTCATTAAATGAAAATTTAACACACAAAGTGAGTCCAAGGTCCTTGATAGTATCGGTTCTTTGCAATTCAATGTCATTAACAGTATATTGATGTTTCAAAATAATAAGGCGATTAGAAAAAGAAATTACAAAGCATTTAGCAATGTTTAAGGGTAAACGATTTATAATGCACCAATTACAAACGTTGTCAAGGTCAGACTGAAAAATGGCAAAGTCATTGTGATTTTTTATAATATTAAAAAATTTCAAATCGTCAGCATACAATGAAAAAAAGCAAAAATTAAATGAGATTTTTATATCATTTATAAAAAGAATAAATAATAACGGACCCAAAACCAAACCCTGGGGATTGAATAGGTAAGATTTAATTAGAGACAAAAAATTTCCACAAAAACCAATCAATTCTAATTTTGCGACAAGAATTACATAGTCAACCTTATCAAAGGCCTTGAAGAAATCCATGTATACAGCATCCACCTGATGGCTCGATTCTATTGCACGCGTTACAAAATCTGTAAAAAGGCACAAATTTGTGTTAACTGATCTACCCTTGAGAAAGCCATGCTGCTCATCTATAATAATAGAAGATGTGGCAGAGTAGATGATATCAGCTATTTCAAAAATCTTTGCAAAAACACTTAAAATAGATATTGGTCTGTAATTTCTGACTTCACCCCTGTCACCAGATTTAAAAACCGGAATAATTGAAGTTTTTTTCCACTCAGAAGGAAAAAATCCACTAGATATAGATAAATTGAATAAAAGATATAAAGGTTGAACAAAAGACGAAAAGCAAGCTCCCACAAGGGCAGGTAAAATGCTATTAGGACCCGGTCCTTTATTAATATTTATTTCTTTGAGTTTTTTTATAATAACACTTTTACTTATTTTAGAAGTTCGAAGGTCAGTCAAATCATTAAAAGGAAATACATAATCTGGTTCAAAAGATTCAGCCTCAGAAGTACAATAAACAAAATTAAAATGACTAGCAAATAAATTGGAGATGTCCTTACAATTATTTCCAATGTCATTACCCAATTTCATAGAATTAGGAATACCATTACCGTTGCGTCTAGAATTAACAAATTTCCAAAAATGTTTTGGGTTATCAATAATAGAATTTTCTGCACTCGCAATATAATATCTATAACAAGAACCAGATAAGGTTTTACAATTAGCTGTAAGTTTTGAAAAAATTTCATAATCAGAACGACATTTGGTTTTTTTATAGTTTAAATGAGCACATTTTTTTTGCATAATAAGCTGTTTTAATTCTGAGGTAAACCACACTGGGTAAGTTGATCCAATTGTTAATTGTTTAAGGGGAACGAAAATTTCAAATGCTTCATAAATACATGTATTAAAAACATCAGTCGCTTGTTCAATGTCAATATTACTTAATTTAGAGACCCAATCAATATCATCCAAGTAAAAAATTATACCAATAATATCAGCATTATTAAAATTGTATTTAACATTATTTATAGGTAAAGATTTATTAATCGGTAATATAGTTTCAGTTATTTTTAAAAGCAAAGGAGGATGATAATTATCTATGGGCAACAAAGGATCAACAGAAAAAGTACTTAAATAGTAATTTTGAAAGTTACAAAAAATCAAATCAAGTAGAGAACCATGTACATTAACAAAATCATTAATCTGAAGTAAATTTAGAAAATCAATTGTATCAGAAACAACATTAATAATATTTTTATAAAGCTTTAGCGAGCCAATCCTTGCTGTACAATGTGGGATATTGTTAACAGAGAAATCAAAATCACGATTTGTGCACCAAACTGCATAAGGAATATTAAAATCTCCCATCAAACAAACACGTGCAAATGGCATTTATTTGCTCCACAATAGTCTCAATAACTTGAAAAATATCAATATAAATTTGTTCCGTAGAATTTGGTGGAATGTAAAAAGCACCAAATAAATAGACAGTATTGTCAATTTTTAATTTAACAAACAAATGTTCAACAGTATTAAGAGGTGAAAAAATTAAAGTGCTTCTTAAATACTTTTTGACCGCAATCAAAACACCACCTCCTCTACAATTAGAACTTGTGTTCTCATTCCTATCAAGCCTGTAAATATTAAAATCAAGCATACCCAACTCAGCATCACAAATGTCAGAAGTCAACCATGTTTCAGAAAAAATTATTATCTGAACATGCGAAAGCGAAATAAACTTACGCAACTCATCAAGTTTCGTTCTCATGCCCCTAACATTCTGATAGTAGCAGGAGACACTGCGCATGCATGATGGGTGTGAACGATGTGTAGCTAATTGACTCGATTTCTGCTGCTCAGTGACAGTCCGTCCTTTGTAGGCATAATTGCCGGCATAGAAATTATTACTGGAGCTCCACAACGATATACCAGTTTCAAGTTTCCCTGTTGTTGTTGCAGTAGTAATTGTTTCTTGATGTCGAACATTTCTTTCAGCTGCATTTGTGTTTTGTCGACAGATATCCAAATCTTCATCAATTCTGTCTAGTGTGTCACATCTTTTTTCGCCATCAGAAACAATTCTCGTATTCCGAAACATTGACGTGCAGTTAATGTAGAAAAAGAATCACCATCTCCATTTAAATTATTACTATTTTTCATACCTTCCAAAGATGTCAATCTATCCTCAATATCATCGATTTTGTTTTTAGTACTCACAATTCGAGCAACTACATCATCCAACTTTTCAGCAATATCGTCTAGTTTACTAGAATTTTGCACAATAGAATCACTTATGTTTTCCAGACGAGGATGTAAACTAGCTATGGCCTTCGCAATTATAGATTCAACATCACTTGCTTTCAAAGAAGACTGCGATGCACTTTCATCCGTATTAGGCGATTTAGAACGCGTTATTCTAGGAGCCATGATAGAAAGGATTTATAGGTTAGAGTTTCACCAAGAGTTGATAAAAAGTCACCGATGTTAAATAGGATTAAAAAAACAAACTAATTAAATGTCAACATATGCAGAAAAAATCACTTATTACTTTGACAACAACGACAAAAATAATAAGTTAGACAGAAATAAAACAAATTGAGAAAATAGTGGAGCACAATAATACACGTTGCGTCTACTACCACATTCGAAAGCTATATGGATAATTAGCTATTGGATAGCTATATTGGATAAAAGGCAAAATTAGAAGTTGGTTATATTGGATAAAAGTCAAAATTGGAAATTGGTTCTATTGGATAAAAACAAAGCTGGAAATTGGTTATATTGGATAAAAACAAAGCTGGAAATTGGTTAAATTGGATAAAAGGCAAAATTGGAAATTGGTTATATTGAATAAAAACAAAGCTGGAAATTGATTAAATTGGATAAAAGGAAAAATTGTAAATGATTTATATTGGAAAAAAACAAAGCTGGAAGTTGGTTAAATTTGAGAAAAGGAAAAATTGTAAATTGGTTAAATATTGGATAAGAGACAACATTGGAAATTAGTTAAATTGGATGAAAGAGAAAATTAGACATTGATTATATTTGATAGAAGGAAAAATTTGAAAGTTTTGAATAATGAGAGAATAGTAAATTTATTGTTATTTTCTATAAGAGGCAAAATTTTGTAACATTGGATAAAAGGAAATTATAAAATTTATAATTAAATGTATAAAACTTGATGTTAAAATTGTAATGTAATATTACGGTTTTTAAAATTTTAATTCCTTGATATAAATAAGTTTTATAAAATAAAAGAACAATGTCTAACAAAGAAGAAACTGTTAATTCGACTGCTCATGATTTAAGTATTGTTGTCACTGAAGGAGCAATGCTAAATAATGATCATATGTATGAATTTCAAAATCTATTGGGAAGACAATCAAATTTTTTTTATAATATGCAAAATACTTTGTGTTCACAAACAATTGATTTGATAGTTCCAATCGAGAAAAGTAAGCAGCACATTCAAATACATTTTAGTGGATCTTATAAATCTGGTCATTGGATTTGTACTTATTCTGATGGAATAAGCCTTTACATTTTTGATAGTCTTAATAAAAAATTTTTAAATCATGATTAAAGAGGTTATTTAATTAGATTATATCCTTTTGAACAGCCAGTAGTTTTCACAACTGTTGATCAACAACCAGAATACAGTCTTTCTTATAGAGTATATGCAATAGCATTTGCAACATTATTGTTTTTTATATATTTTGCCCCACTCTGTCAATTACTATTATTGTAATATTAGAAATCATTTAATGTTAATGTTCGAAAACAATAGTTTATGTAAATTTCCTTCTGTACAACTTTCTAATAGTAGATATTGCATAGTTGTGTATGACTGAAATTGCCTTTTAAATGAAAAAGATATTCAACTTCAGTATGGAGAATCAAACTTTTCTAAAAACTCTATTAAGAAAGAAATTTCTTTCTCGAGAATAATAAATGAAATAAATAAAGGAAATATTGCATCAACAACACTTAAACAAAGTAGGGCTGAAATTCAAAAAAGTTATCGTGAGAGGCAAAAATTAAAACGTAAAATTGATAATGAAAATTATTCAGAGGAAGCATACACATCCATTTCTTTCCCGAGAATTATAAATTAAATAAAGAAAGAAATATTGCATCAAAAACGCTTAAAGAAAGTAGGGCTGAAATTCAAAAAAATTATCGTGAGAGGCAAAAATTAAAACGTACAATTGATAACGTAAATTATTATTAAGTGAAAAACACACTTCAACTATGAAAAAACTTCAAGTCGAATCCAAAATAGAATATGCTGAGAACCTTAAATTAAAAAATAAAAATAGTATTACAAGTTCTTTGTCAAAAACAAAGAATACTCGATGTCAAAGAAATTATTGTGAAGGAGTATTAAAGCATCAAATTCAAAATAATTTGACTGTTGAAAATTATCTAGGTCCGATAAATAATTACTGCACACATTGTCAAGCTAAACATTTTAAAGATGAAAAAGTTACTGGTAAAAAAGTTAGTTTTAATGACTGCTGTAGTTATGGAGGTGTTGTGTTAACTTTAATACAATATCCAGATGAATTAAGGCTTTTGTCAGAAGGGTTTCATAAAAAATCAGGTCATTTTAAAAAGACTGTCAAATTAATAGTGCTTTATATCCGGATAAAAGTGAGGATCCATGTTTTGTCAATTATTTATTTATGACCCTGAGGAATCAATCAGATACAGATTAAAAAGTAACAAAAATTTGGATGAAGACTGTTTAAATTTAGGTATAGAAAATATTATGAGAAATTCTAATGCTTACACAAAATCTCACATGATGGTGTCACACGGCGTGTCTGAACGAAGTTCAACCCAAACTTTTAAAAAACTGTAAAAAACTGCGAAAAAGTTGCAATTTTACAAAACTACTCACTTTTAATGCATACAAATAATTAATTTTCTATAAAATAATTAAAGCCAATAAAATTGTACGTAAATTGAAAAAAAATCAAACTCTTTATCTCTAAAAGTTTCGGAATTATGTGCTTTTGAAAATGAAAATTTTCCTTAAAATTAATTAAAATTTCAGTTTTCTGTAAAATAACCCATGTTTTTCAATCTAGAGTAAATTTTCTGACGAGAAATAAAAAAAAATTCGACAAGTGCGAGTTGTACTCGCACTGCAATGGCGGGTTCCGTACACAAATATTAAAACAATACTTGCAACATTTATCGGTAATTGATAGAATTAAAATAAACAATTAAAAAAATATATTAAAATGATTTGATAAAAAAAATAACTAAAAAAATTAAAGTATTGTATATAGGGGAGAGTCTCCAGTTGTGAGACACCTCCAGTTGTGAGACAGTCAATTTTTTTTAACATGCAATATTAAAAAGCCGATTGGTTTATATAAAAACATTTATTTTTATATAAGCCAACTTTTTCGTGTACGCCGAAGCGGATATATAAACTGTTTTTGTTAAATACCAACACTGTGTGTGATAATCGACTAAAAAGCGTTTTTTCA
Source organism: Leptopilina heterotoma (assembly GCF_015476425.1). NCBI lineage: Eukaryota > Metazoa > Arthropoda > Insecta > Hymenoptera > Figitidae > Leptopilina > Leptopilina heterotoma. The sequence goes on from NW_025111111.1 coordinate 736,796, forward strand.
AAAAATGCAAACTACTTTTTTTCCAAGTTAATTAATTGGAAAAGGTAAATGTAATGCATTTTCTTTTAGTGTTTTCCTTATATTTTGTGATGCAATATTGCATTGTTCCAATCTACGGTTGAAAATAATTTAATTTTTCTTTTTCAAAATAGCGCCAATTTCTGGGTGTGAGACACAGCATATCACCAGTTGTGAGACGGTGTCAACACCCATCTGGGCAGAATAAAAAATACGACTTTGCAGGCATACTATTTAAATGTTGTTTTGATTTTTTTTCCAGTATTTTTGGGCATGTCAAGTGGAAAAAAGTCAATTGATTCAGAAGAAATCAATTTTAATGCTCTTGTTGAAGCTATTTAATTGTGTTTATTTGATAGTCATATTTTGACGAATAAATATTATTATTTAGTATATAATAATATATATTATTAATATATTTAATTATTTCTACTAAACATAACGTTTTATGTCAAACTTATTCAATTTTAGCAATTTTTAATGAGTGTCTCACAACTGGAGACATTTTTTTTTTTGAAAAAAGCGATGTGCTCGGAAAATGTATCGTAAAATTTTCTGAGTTCATCGAAACACTATACTTTCTTTTAATAAAAGTTGCGTATTTCTGTTACCTTTCGAACGGTGTATTTTATTTACAATTTTGTTTACCCGTTTACAATTTACGGGTCAAAAATAAAACCCGTCTAGCAACTGGAGACTCTCCCCTATCTAATATTGTAAACAATAATAAGCAGAGGAACAAAATTTTCAAAATTATAGTTCCTCTGCTTATTATTGTTTACAATATTAGATATACAATACTTTAATTTTTTTTAGTTATTTTTTTTATCAAATGATTTTAATATATTTTTTTAATTGTTTATTTTAATTCTATCAATTACCGATAAATGTTGCAAGTATTGTTTTAATATTTGTGTACGGAACCCGCCATTGCAGTGCGAGTACAACTCGCACTTGTCCAATTTTTTTTTTTAGTTAAGAAATTAAAGTCAGAAAACAATCTCTCATTTATTCTCTTAAAATTTCACTCTCTTCCTTAAAATATTTAATGCCACGTGTTTAAACTAAAAAAAATTTTTTTTTTTTGAAAAAAAAATTAAAAAAAAATTTTTTTTGATTTTTTTTTCAAAAAGTTTCTTAAATAAATTTTTTGTCGTCAGACTGTAATAATACACTAGGATACCAATTTTCAGCTCATTAGGTCAAATAATGTAAAAGTTAGAGAAAAAAAATTTTTTTTTAAATTTTTTTAGTTTTTCCTTGACAACGCTATGGCCATCATTACATATCAAGTTCTCTATATTTTTCCTGTAATATTCGAGTAAAAATACACCAGCATGCAAAATTTCAGCTCTCCATGTCGAATAGTTTAGAAGTTAAGGGGGGGGAATGGTCACTTTTTATGCATTTTTGGCCAAAAATCTTGTTATTTCCTTGACAACGCTATGACCATCACGTCCAATCACATTCGCTATATTTTTCCTGTAATCTACGAGTGAAAATACATATCTGGACCAAATTTGAGCTCTTTAGGTCAAATAGTTTAGCCGCTAGGGGGGGTGGGGACACGATTTGGCTACGGACAACAGAGTCTCACCAATAGGGTTCCGCCGTTACACCGTAGGTGTACGGAACCCTAAAAATAGGCATAATTTTGATTAAGGTACTACTACACTTTAGAAGGCTCTTAAAAGACCAAATTTAAAAATTTTTTTTCTTAGGTCTTTTATTATAAATATGTAAAAAACTTTTTTGTCTATATTAGTACATATTTGGAAAATAAAAATAATGGTTTTTTTTTAGTTTTTATTTAATATCATAATCTGCAGACAGCATTCAGATCGAAACTCCAAAAAGTTAGTTGTCCAATTGCGGACAGTTTATCTCAAGATTGACAAATCGGAAACAAAAAATTCAAATTGCTTTTTAAAAAGGAAGGTGTCTTACATAGAAATCTACCACCAATAATGAAAAATCGACTAAAATAAAAAAATAGCAGATGTTTCAATAATTTGCTTAAAAATACACTACGTTTTTCAGAATTTTTCTAGTCTGCAAAAATGTTTTTTTTTTTATTTTTTGACTATTTTCTGGTAAATTGTCACACAAGACATGCTAACAAACGAAACGAGTTATCATTTATTAAAATCAGTTCAGTAGATTCAGAGATAAACTGTCTGCAATTTGAGAAAACGTTATGTTGAGAAAATCGCGTTTAAACTTAGGGGCCGTACACATAATACGTCACGCGATTTTTGACCATTTTTAACCCCTCCCTCCCCCTATGTCACACTTCGTCACAAACCTTGAACCCCCCCCCCTCCCCCTATAACGTCACGTCACACACGTAATTTTAATGTGAATTTTATACATTTGACATTATATATTATATCCTACACTCAAAATTATTGAATCAGTTAAAAATATTTTTTTCTGAAAATTAGTTAAAAATAACTGATGTTTCAATATAATTTTTTTTGATTGATTCATTTAGTCACGTTTAACTACCTACATATCACCGAATCTTTCCTAAAAATTTATTAAAGATTTACTCGCAAGCTTCGAAATATTTAAATGCAAAGTTTAGTGAAAATTGTGTAAAGATTTAAATATCCCACTTCAATAAATGTTTAACGCGAAACTTTCCTGAAAATATTCACGAAATTATAGTCGAAAATGTAATTAAAAAGTTCAGGAATGTTTCAAGCTATATTTTTAAGAAAATTTGACGATAAACATTTATTGTAGTGAGAAATTTAAATCTTTACACAATTTTAACTAAACTTTGCAAGTAAATTTTTCGAAGTATGCAAGCAAATCTTTAATATACATATTTAGAAAAGTTTCGGTGTTTTGTGGATAATTTTTCAGTTATTTTTTTAACTGATTCAGAAGCAAAAAGTCAGTCACTGCTGATTGTCAGTTAAAACCAAGATTTTTAACTGATTCAAATTAAGAGAATATATTATTTATCATATTATATTATAAATAATAAACCAATAGATGTTAAATAGGTACATAATAGATATTAAATACTTTAAAGCATTTTTAACTTGTTTTATTTAGAAAAAGTGACATTGTCACATATAATTTCTTATAATCTTTGAATTTAAAAGATTGTGACGTAACACATGAGTTCACCCCCCCTCCCCATGTCACACTTAGTCACAATTCTCAGACCCCCTCCCTCCCCCTAGCCGCGTGACGTATTATGTGTACGGCCCCTTATATGTATCGTTAGAGGCCATACATAAATTACCTGAGTAACAAGTTTCAAGTTAATGCGATAAATTTTTGAAAATGTCCGCCATATTGGATCCGACATTTTTAATTTTTAAAATCTGAAAACGGATTCGTAATCAGCGACCCCGAAAACCCCCGAGTACCAATTTGTAGACAAATCTGTGTGTTTTTCTAGCCAAAAATCTGCTTGCGTCTATACACGTCATCAAAAGTTTGAGCCCACCTGCACCATGACGTGTATACACGTCATCATTGAAACTTGTTACTCAGGGGTCTTTTGGGGTCGCTGATTACGAATCCGATATCAGATTTTGAAAATTCAAAATGTCGAATCCAATATGGCGGACATTTTCAAAAATTGATCGGACTCACTTAAAACTTGTTACTCAGGGGTTTTCGGGGTCGCTGATTACAAATCTGATAACAGATTTTGAAAATTCAAAATGGCGGATCCAATATGGCGGACGACATTTTCTAAAATTCATCGGATTCACTTGAAACTTTTTACTTGGGGGTTTTCAGGATCGCTGATTACGAATCCGATTTCAGATTTTAAAAATTCAAAATAGGGGATCCAATGTAGCGGACGACATTTTGAAAAACTCGTCCGATTCATTTAAAACTCGTTACTCTGCAGTTTTTTGGGGCGCTGATTACAAATCTAGCATCAGATTTTCAAAAAACAATGTGGCGGTTCGAATATGGCTAGCGCCATTTTAAAAAATTTATCAGATTTACTTTAAAGTTGTTACTTGGGATTTATTGATGTCGTAGAATAAAAATTTAATATCGGTATTCAAAATGGCGGATCCAATATAAGAACAAACAAAAAAAATATTTAAAAAACAAAATAAATAAAGGAGTGTAAAATTCGACCGCATACCTCCACGTGGTAAACTCTAGGGTCGTAAGTAACGTAGTATACTTAACAGCTGTCTGTAAGGGAAAATTTTATATTTATTATCGTTTCAAAAGTTTTTCGTAATCTGCGAAAACCCTGTAGTAACGAGTTTCAAATGAATCCGATGAATTTTAGAAAATTTAATTCGCCATATTGGATCCGCTATTTTGAATTTTCAAAATCTGAAATCGGATTCGTAATCAGCGACCCCGAAAACCCTCAAGTAAAAAGTTTTAAGTGAATCCGATGAATTTTAGAAAATTTCTTCCGCTATATTGGATCCGCCATTTTGAATATTTAAAATCTAAAATCGGTTTCGTAATCAGCGACCCTGAAACCCCCGAGTAAAAAGTTTCAAATGAATCCGATGAATTTTAGAAAATGGTGTCCGCCATATTGGATCCTCCAGTTTGAATTTTCAAAATCTGATATCGGATTCGTAATCAGCGACTTTAAATACAATAGTATGCTCGTTTGCGCAAATTTTAGTATTCTAAAAAGTTGTCGACATTTTGAGCCCACTTATGAGATTATAGTGTTGACTGCGAAGGGGTTAATTGAATATTTTTTGAAAAATTTACTTTTATTTTTTACAATTAGTTATAAATACTTTAGGAGGTGTTTTCTGAAGTTATAAAGAGTTAAAAAATACAATAAAAAAAATAAAATTTTTTAAAATTCTAAAGTGTAGTAGTACTTTAAATCTAAAAAAATTAGAACATTCTATTTCAATTTAGACTAAAATTGTGACCCTTTGAACACGATTCTTTTTTATTTTTTAGACATATATATTGTTGATATTATGATTTTTCATTTACTAATAGTTGACGGTCGCAATTATCGAAAAAAATGAAAGTCGATGTTATAATTTTTAAATAAAAATCTTTTTTATAAACGTCACTTAACAAATTGTCGAAAAATCACCCAAAGACTCATATTAAAAATCGGCAGCAAATCTGCTTGTTGTGTTTTGAAAAAACAAAGAAAATGCATGCGGTGATTAAAGATGGTAAATTGGAAGCAATTATAAAAAGATTAATTGAATACACTCAAATCTCGCTATAACGACCTTCTCTATAACGAGCGCTCTCTATAACGAGGGCTCTGTCTCTCGGTATAGCGAGAAAAATTTTCTCCCGATTACCCCCACTATTTATAAACAAATGCACATTCAGTTGGTTTAAATTTGGTTAAAATCAATTTTATTTATATAAAATAAAAATAAAAAGTCACTTCTTATTTGAAATTATATCAATGAGTCGAACATCTTCAAAATTTAAGCTTATATAAATTTTCTGTATGTTAAAGTTCAAATTAAACTAGGTTACGTTTGTAATTTTGACATTATTTAATTTGTAAACACTAAAAAAAATGAATGAAGAATCTTAAAAGTGGGGATTTCTCATTTCTCCTCTTGCGCTCGTAATAGAGGGAGACTTGACTCCCGAACTTCTCGTTATAGCGAGATTCGAGTGTATGATGTCGATGATATAAGGTTACCTAATGTTGTGTGCTCTGGCAGCTATAGAGATTTGTATAGAGCTATACAGAATGAAGGCGAGAACAGAATAACGTTACCAAATTTTTCTGATCTTAAACTCATAAAGAGAACGAGATCTACGTGTATTAATGTGTGTAATTGTCATATTTGCAAATTAGCCAGAACTCCGAAGTCGGGAAATTTTACAAAAGTTGAAACCTAAACGAAAGAGAATACTGTCTGATATTTCCAATAAAAAATCTTGGAGACACATCGACCTCCACGTCCGAACAAACATGTTCACGTGCCCTTGGATATCATAGACGTCGCATCAATGCTCCGGCAATGCTATAACGTCTATGTAAGTAACGGCGGCGGTTCAGAACGCATCCTGGCCAGATGGTAGTACCCTGTTAAGGCCCGATTGTCCCTCGACACGGGACAAAGAAATAAAAAAACGAATGAAATGGACAAAATTTTAAACGAAATACTCCAAGTGGGTACCTCGAAAGAGGGTAATCCCACCACCGATTCTGATCGGGTGCAAGCCCCGATAGTCAGTGCAGATGGCTCCAAGGATTTTGGAGGGAGCCAAACAGACAACTAGCTGACATGCTACGAATCAAATGTTGCAAATCAGTTCCTGGCTATCCCCGGAATTTTTAAGAGCGTGCGTCAAGCATTTAAGCGCTAAAAGAACGTAAGTCGTGACATCCAGGATGGCGTGTCGGTTTTGGAAGGTGCGTTCTACACAATTTGTAAAAATCTGCGTTTTATCCCGGAGCCGTTCACAGACCAAAATCCGCAAGTTCTAACTGTGGAAACTCCACGGCGGACGAAGAGTGTTATTGCAACCCGGGATAGCGCGGCTGCAGGCGCAAATAAGACGAAAAAGATTCGTAAGCGCCCTAGGGAAGGAGTAAGCCCGGATGTGAGGACGGCTTTAAGGTTGTTGGAAAGAGAAGGGAACAGGCTCCAAGAAAAAAGCCCCCAGGCGAGAAAAAAAAGCTCTCAAAACACCCTTTGAAGCTTAGAACTACGGAAGCGGTAAAGATCACGGCAAAAGACCCAAAATCTTATGAGGGTATCTTGCTGCTGATAAAATCAAAGGTTAAACCAGAAGACACTGGTACCGTGATTAAAAAAATCAGGAGAACCTTTAAACAGGAGGTTCTCCTTAAAGTGAAAAAGGGTGGAGAGACCTTAAAATTTGCGGAGAGTCTGTCCTTGGCCCTGCATGGCGAGGCTGAAGTCATACCTCTAGTAAATAAGAGGTCTCTAGAAATCAAAGACCTGGATGAAGCCACTACAGAGAGTGAGGTGACTTCAGCATTGAAAGAAAAGCTGGGTAAATCCGACCTGACTATGGAGTGCAAAATATTGCCGCGCTACAGAGGAACTAAGGTTGCTCTAATCCGATTGGCAGAAGCAGAAAGTGACATTCCGCTTAAACTTGGCCGAATCAAAATCGGCTAGATAAATGCTCAAATTCGCGAGCATGTTGAAGTAGCTAGGTGCCAAAAGTGCTTAGCCTACGGACATTCTACCCGAACCTGCAAAGGCCCCGACAGAAGCAAAAACTGTCGGAGATGCGGCGGAGAGGGACACCTAGCGAAGAGATGTGTCGTTAAGCCGAAGTGCCTTACGTGCTTGGACCTGGGGAAGCCAGAAACGGATCATGATTCCGGAAAGAGAGCCTGCCCGGTCAACAGGGAAGAACTGCAAAAGGTTAAAAGGGCAAATCTTTAAAATTTTTGCAGGTCAACCTGCATACAAGTAAGGATGCACAGTTGCTCCTAATGCAAACAGCAAGGGAAAATGAGGTCGATATCCTGTTCTGCAGTGAGCAGTATCAAGGAAGCGATCTCGCCCCTTAGTATCAGGATAAGGCGAAAAGAGCCGCCATAAAGCTGTGCAACTCAGAATTGCGGGTTGACAAGTTTCTGGAGACGAGCAGTGGGTTCGTGTGGATAGAGGTAGCTAATATACGTATGTTTAGCTGCTACTTTTCACCCAACGACCCACTGACAAACTTCGAAGCAAATATCAAAGACCTAAAAGCGAGCCTCACAGAATCCAGGCTGGATGTCATCATCACTGGCGATTTTAACGCAAAGTCGCCAGAGTGGGGTGAGACGAGACTCGACAAGAGAGGAATTCGTATTGGAGAAATGATCTCCAGAAACGACTTGTTGGCTGTAAACCGAGGCAATACATGGACTTTTAGACGAGGTGCGATCGGATCAATTATAGATATAACGATCGTATCGTCTAAACTATTTAGCCGCATAAGCGACTGGCGGGTCTCTGAGGAATATACCGCAAGTGACCACCAGTACATTGAGTTCTCAGTCTCGATGGGAGACACACGAGGAGGAAAAAGACAGGATGTTCCTAGTCGCAAAACCTCCTCGTGGAATATGAAGAGACTCGACAAGGAAAAGTTCGGCCGGTCCCTAAGAGGCCGAGCAGTCTGGATGGGGAGGTTCGAGTGGTAAGGAATATGATAGTCACCGCTTGCAATGCGTCTATGCCACGCAAAAGCGCCATTCTTGTAAGAAAATCCTTGCACTGGTGGTCGGAGGAGCTAGCCTCCTTGAGAAAGGAATGCCTTAAAGCAAGAAGGACATATACCTGATCTAAGGGAGATCCCTTGCTGAAAGAGACTTTCAAGGAGGTGAAAAAGGACCTCAAGAAAGAGATCCGCAGGTCGCGACGCCGTAGCTGGAAGGACCTAATCGAGGAAGTCGATATGGACCCATGGGGTCTGGCTTTTAAAATCGTGACTAAGAAATTAGTGACGAGGCAAAAGACCCCCGGCCTAGACAATCCCGATTAGGTCAGAAAGATAATAAGTTCTTTGTTTCCTCCTGCAGAGCCATACCTTAGAAGGGACTGGAGTTTTTGCAAAGTCAAAGAGGAAGAACTCTTCACACTTAGTGAACTACAAAAAGCAGGCAAAAGATTGAAAACAGCCAAGGCACCTGGAATCGATGGGATAAGTAATGAGATCCTAAAGTTGGTTATCGATACTTCACCCCAGATTCTGCTTCGATGCTTTAATCTTTGCCTTGAGAAAGGAGAGTTCTTCCTCGACTGGAAGCGACAGAGGTTAGTCCTCCTGAGGAAAGGTGAAAAACCTCTAGATAAAGTCTCATCATACAGTCCTATATGCCTGCCAAAGCAGGAAAAAACAAATTGGGACCTGAAAAAAGAAGAGCTTCTGCGCGTTGGTAGCAATTGACATAAGCAACGCGTTTAATTCCGCAAGATAGAAAGATTTCATTGAGGCGATGAAAGAGAAAAACATGCCGCCCTACTTGTTGCGGATAATGGATAATTATCTTAGCAACAGGTGGATTATATATGAGAAAGACACCTGCACTCTCAGGGAAAAGATGCAGCGTGGGGCTCCTCAAGGCTCGAGGGTGGGTCCATTTGTATGGAATGTATCTTACGATGATTTTCTGCAAATGGATCTGCCCGAAGGTGCGGTGATCATCGGCTTTGCGGACGACGCGTTGTTCGTGTGCACTGCCGAAAGTGAGGAGGCTCTTGGGACATTGGTGAACGAATGTCTGCGACTAGCAAAAATCTGGCTGGATACCAGAGGTCTTTAAATAGCCCTGGAAAAGACCGAGGCACTGCTGGTCAGAGACAGACGTGGTTATGAGCTCCCACGAATCGTGATAGACGGATTCGAGGTCAAGTGGAGTAAGCAAATTAAATATCTTGGTGTGGAGTTGGATGGAAGGTTAAACCTCCACCACCACATGGCTACGGCGTCAAATAAGGCGATCGAATGTGCCGTTAATCTTTCACGGCTAATGCTAAATGTTGGCGGACCCCGTGAACAAAAAAGAAGACTGGTGGCGAGTGTCGCCAAAGCTAAATTGCTCTATGCAGCACCAGCGTGGGCCCCATCCCTGAGGAGTAAAAGGTGTGTGACCATCTGTGAAAAGATACTGTCGGCGCAGAGATCGATAACAACGCGTATCATCTCTGCATATAAGACGGTATCTACGAGTGCTGTGCAGGTCCTTGCAAGTGTCCCGCCAGCAGATCTTTTGGCGATGGAAAGGGTAGAAATGTTTATTTTTACTAAAGAAAGCAGTTCCTTGGATGAGGAATTAAGACCAAGCAAGGGCCTGATCCGCAAAGAAGCGAGGCACAGGCTAATAGAAAGATGGCAAGAAAGATAGGATGGTGAGGAAAATGGTCGATGGACTTATCCCGGCACTCGCCACCTGGATAAATAGAAAACACGGTCAGGTTTCCTATTATCAGTAAGAAGTGGGTTAGTGGGTATTCCCACAGGCAGTGAGTTAGTCTCACACTACAGAGTGTGTAAATGCATTTTTCCCTCTCGTAAATTTGTTTCATAAGAAAAGTAATAATAACTCTAAGAATAAAAATAAACATCAGTATACATTCAACTCATTTTGCATTTATACATTTTTTTTGGAAAATATATGTGCTTAAAATTTTTACCATTATTCATCATTTTATTCTCTTTTAGATAAACCAACTTCGGAAGCACCTATTATTGAAAAACGTTGCAGTTTCTGCTTTTCTGTAGTTGGTCAAGGATTATCCCACAAATGCAATTTGACAACTCGTTTGGAAAACCTGACAAAATGCATAGAAGAATCAGGGCCAAAAGTTGAAGAGCAAGTTGCGTCGTCACTAATAAAAAGAAAATTATGTGAAGAAAATAGAAATACAGCAACGATCTCACTAACTCAACCACAAGGTGGTCAGCCACTGAAAATCACATTTAACAAAAACGTAAAAGGAAATTCACTAAAACAAACCCTTCTGACGGCAGACGACTTTCCAAAAATTCAAAATAATTTCCATTTAAGTCAGAACAAAATTATGGGAATTGCTGGAGCTATTCGTGTTGCTGCTAAAAATAGAAAAATTGTTGAACCCTGCCTAAGAGAAAAACTATTAGTCAAGGGCCATTGCGTCGATCAGTATTTTGATTGTAAACTATTTAACCCTTTCATGCCCCCGGGGAATCTAGCGGTTGGATTTGCTTCCAAATTGGTACTCGGGGGTTTTCAAGGTCGCTGATTACGAATCCGATGTCAGTTTTTCAAAATTCAAAATGGCGGATCCAATATGGCGGACAAGATTTTAAAAAATTGCTTAAATTTGCGTCAATATTGTTACTTGGGGGTTTTCGGGGTCGCAGATTGCGAATCAGAAGTCAGATTTAAAAAATTTTCAAAATTCAAAATGGAGGATCCAATATGGCGGACAAGATTTCAAAAAATTGCTTGAATTTGCTTCAATATTGTTACTTGGGGGTTTTCGGATTTGCTGATTACGAATCCGATGCCAGTTTTTTTAAATCCAAAATGGCGTATCCAATATGGCGACCGAGATTTTCAAAAATTTGTTTGAATTTGCTTCAAAATCGTTACTTGAGGGTTTTAAGGGTTACTGATTACGAATCTAATTTCAGTTTTTATAAATCAAAATGGCGGATTAAATACAAAAGTTTTTGAAGTCGTTGAGTACGGAGAGAATGTTAGATTCGAATTTTATTACTAGTTTGCTACTAAAAATAAACTTTTTACTTTATTATTAATTTCAGATCCTATTTTTTTAATAAAAAATAAATTATACAAAAAATTTAGAATAAAAATATAATCTGAAATTAGTTACAAAATTATACAAATGAATTTCGATACACCAGAATAGAATAACAATGGTACAAATAAAGAGTTTTATTAAAAATTATAAAAATTAATAATAATATGGCAATTTTTTGTGGATTTAAAAACATATTTTCTACAAAATTGAGCATGCATTATATTGTTTTTACTATTTTATCAATAAAACTTAAACTGACATCAGATTCGTAATCAGCGACTCCTAAAACCCCTGAGTAGCAGTTTTGAAGCAAATAGAAGCAATTTTTGAAATCTTGTCCGCCATATTGGATCCGACATTTTCAATTAAAATTTTTTTTTAAATCTGACGTCTGATTCGTAATCAGCAAACCTTAAAACCCCCAAGTAACAATATTGACGCAAATTCAAGCAATATTTTAAAATCTCATCCGCCATATTAGATCCGCCATTTTGAATTTTGAAAAACTGACATCGGATTCGTAATCAGCGACTCCGAAAAACCCCGAGTAACAATATTAAAGCAAATTCACGCAAATTTATGAAATCTTGTCCGCCATATTGGATCCGCCATTTTGAATTTAAAAAATTTTTTAAATATGACTTCTGATTTGCAATCAGCGACACCGAAAACCCCTAAGTAACAATATGGACGCAAATTCAAGCAATTTTTTTATATCTTGTTCGCCATATTGGACCCGCCATTTTGAATTTTGAAAAACTGACATCGGATTCGTAATCAGTGACCCCGAAAATCCCCGAGTAACAATTTGGAAGCAATTTTGATAAAATTTAAAAATATTTGAAATTTGTTTAAAAATTTGTCGGACATATTAGATCCACCATTTTGAATTTTTTAAATCTGACTTACGATTCGTAATCAACGACCCTAAAAACATAAAAAATAAAGTGTTGTAAAAAATTATTCACTAAATCCTTATATGAAATCAGTAGATATGCAAATTAGGTAAAGAGAGACATTCTAATGTTATTTACTTTCGAAAGAGGAAGAAAGCAATAGCGTTAGATTTTCTGCGTTATAAACAGAGACCGATAATGGTATTTAGTATCTAGAAAGAAGGAGACAGTAAGATATTTGAAATATATATATATATATAATTTAAAGAGAAACGAAAGGTCTGCTCGAGTACCTGGTCTATTGTTTGAAGGGTTTCTTTCAACCAGTAGGCAGTCTATTGAGTGACCAGTGAGCAGAGATAGAGAGAGGAGATAGAGAGAGAGAGAGAGAGAGAGAGAGAGAGAGAGAGAGAGAGAGAGAGAGAGAGAGAGAGAGAGAGAGAGAGAGAGAGAGAGAGAGAGAGAGAGAGAGAGAGAGAGAGAGAGAGAGAGAGAGAGAGAGAGACTATGAATTAGTAGTAAGCATGAGTGCGAGTGAGATTCAAGCAAATTATATACACGAGCGTTACTGGTAGTCTATTTTAGACTACCAGTTTTTTATTTTTTAGCATTGGTAGTCTATTTTATACTTGAAGTAAGTATATATATACACTGTAAAAAATTAAGGGAGTTAACGGACTCGGGAGTTGGGAGTGAAATTTTTCGAGTTAAAAATCAACTCCAAAAGAAAGTTAATTTCTAACTCCCTTCATTCAAAACCCGCGCGAGTTATTTTTTCCTTGGGGAGTTAGCATTTGGGTGTAAAGTTTTAACTCTCTTTATTTAACTCCCCTGGCATTAACTCCCCAATGGGTGCGACTTTTATAGAATCCCCTGGGGAGTTAAAATTTAATTCCCTTTTTTTACAGTGTAGTTACAGTTTATTAACACATTTCTGCAGTATATAATACAGAAAAATAAAAGTCCAAAGTGAAGAACATGTTTTTTTCTCTTTTCAAAATTAAAAAAAATAAGACGAAAAAAATTTTTGTGATTAAAAATAAGGATAAGGAGGTAAGTTTTTAAAAATTGTGTAAAATACTACTTTTTAATGATATAAAATAATTTTTTGTCCTACTTGCACGGAAAGTATGTCATTTCGAGCACTTAGAGCGGGCGCAAAGTGACTCATTACAACCCAGGGGTAGGGGAAGCGGGCATTAAAATGTGATATTTTCGAGTTTCTTTTTATGTTGACTATAAAAATGCAAACATTTTCAACTTGTTTTATTTTTTCTAGAAAAATGTGCAATTTTTTTTCGATTTTCTCTAAAAAAAATTAAGACACATTTGGTTTTGTTCACATTTAGGTTATAAAAATTGGCAATTACTATATTTCCAGAATACATTGTTTTCTTATTTCTATATTAAAACTTGTATCATTATAGACTTCAAAGAGTTAACATTTATAGAGAGTTTAATTTTTAACTAATATGAGCGTTTAATCGTTCGTGCCCTCAATGACATACTTTCCGTGCAGTTAGGACAAAAAATTATGTTAGCATCATGGGCGCAAAGGTGATTACGACGATGGCGAAAGAAAGGGACCGAGGGGACACAATTTCGCGCCCGAGGCGAAGCCGAGGGAGCGAAATTGTGTCCCCTCGGTCCCTTCCTTTCGCCATCGTCGCAATCACCTATTTTGCGCCCTTGATACGAAAATAACTATTCTTTTTCTTGTAAAGAAATTTAAATAACTTTCTAAAATCATTTAAAAAATGCTTGATCTCGTCCTTGAGTTTGCCTTGTTTTATTAAAAAATTAATATAATTTCAGGAATACTTTACATGGTTTAATATTTTTTTAATAAATCTTAAACAAGTACCCAGTTTTTTATTATACAAAAGTTTATGTTGCTTAAACAGAAAAAGAAAATTTTTGATTTCAGTTCAAAATTAGATGGTGGGGCGAAAAGGTAAATGTATTTTTACATGTTGTTAAATTTCTTTTGTGTTTGATTTTTTGGGCTTATTTGTTTAAAAATGACTTATTTGACATTAGGGAAGTACTCTGTCAAAAAACAAGACCGTTCACGTAAAATAAACCAAAATTTTTTTTTTTTGAAAAATTTTTTTTTTAACTTTATAACTGTTCTAAAGCTTTTGTGCAATAAACACAGATCTTTTATTAACTAAATAACTTGTTTATGAATACTTTAACTTATCTACTACTTAACACCTATCAGAAAATAGTTTTAGTAGGCTAGAAATAGAATTCAACATTTCGCCCCAGCATGGGGCGAAAAGTAAAAAAAAACAAAATTTTCAAGAAAGGACAAAACATGTATTGTATGAGAAAATATCAGAAACTTTTTTATTGAAAGTTGTAGGGGACAAGTTGCCCTACAATATTGATATATAAATATTTGCATCTAAGCGGATTATATTGTCTAAAAAAAATCATTTATGCAAAATTTAACTTTTCGCCCCAGTTTCCCCTACATTTTTACCCTACGAGGGTAAAATTTGTTGCGTGTTATTTTAACACAAATTCAGGTTAAAACAACACTTTTCATTTCCTGTGTAGCACTAACATGTAGTATTTACACAATTTTCGCAGATAGTGTACAATTAATTAAAATTGATTTAATAAATGGTAATAAATCATTAATCAGAGATCAAAATAAGTGAAACAATTTCAAAAAAAATTTTATTATTAAAGTAATTTGGTGTTGAAGTTCTGGATCATTTTATTTTCATGTTATTAATACTTTGAAACAAATAATGATAATAAAGTAATTTCTTTTAAATAAAGCTTAATGTCTATACCTACTTTAATGATAAAATAAAAAGATTGTTAAAAAATTAAAATCTAAAATTGTTATTAACAATTCTTATAAACAATTGCAAATTCAAGAATGTTCTGAATATTTTGGGAAAATTAAATTACCATGTATTGATGTGCAAAACTCTAAGTACACAGGCTTGCATCATTTCGGGATAATGAAAGCGACAAAGTGTTTCCGAAGGCAAATTTTGCCCTGGACACGAATCTAAAGACCAAAATGCTCCATCACGTCAAGTTTTTGAAAAAAATGGGTTTGAAACCCCTAAAAACAGCGTTTTTGGCACTTTTTGAAAAATTGTGGGGCAAAATCCTGACGTGATAAAAATTTCGCTATTATCAGAAATTAAAGCTTAATTCATGCCCTTTCAAATGAGCCCTCAGCCGATTAATATCCTTCAACCCTTAAAGCAGGGGGTGTGTTTTTGTCCAGGGGTGCAAAAACTTTAAAATACATATACAAAGAAAATTATTTAAGGGTTTTTTAGGGGTAGCCGTGTACTTAAACCTATAGCTTCAAAATTTTTCTCAATTCACAACCCCTAAAAAATCCCTTAAATAATTTTTTTTGTAAATGTATTTTAAAGTTTTTGCACCCCTGGACAAAAACACACCCCCTGCTTTAAGGGTTGAAGGATATTAATCGGCTGAGGGCTCATTTGAAAGGGCATGAATTAAGCTTTAATTTCTGATAATAGCGAAATTTTTATCACGTCAGGATTTTGCCCCACAATTTTTCAAAAAGTGCCAAAAACGCTGTTTTTAGGGGTTTCAACCCTATTTTTTTCAAAAACTTGACGTGATAAAAAAATTTTCGCCTGTATTTTGGCAGAAAAATCTACACAATTTCTATAATATAGAAGGTTACTGATTTTTCTTTCTTTAAATGAATCCTTGGAGTTTTGCCATAATTTTTCAAGTGTCCGGTTTCATTTATTTTGGCCATAATATAAGTAAAAATATAATAAACTGATGGAAAATATATGTAGCGTTTTTACTTTGTAATTTCCATATTACGAACACAATTAGTTTTGTAGTATATATATATAAATATTATTTCAATATTAAATATAAGAAAAACTCTAATAAAAATATAATATACACTACCAGTTAAAATTTAGAGACCATACCCATTTTCAGGAGAATGAAAAACATTTTAAAATGTATCATGTACGGAAACTAAAATTTTTGTATCTTTTAAGTTTTAAAAGATGTTTAAATTTTGAATTGATCAAGATCTTTTAGAAGTCATTTGATTAATATTTTATTTAGACATTTTTAAAAAATGATAATTTTCAATGTTTTACAAAAATTTTAATAACTTCTAAAATACTGAATGCTTTTTAATGATGTTATGCTTATTTTAAAGGTGATTTTCTCCAGAATGAGAATTTTTTATAGGCATTAACGTGTAATTTTTTTTAGAAAATTCAATTTGTCAAACTTACATTTAAAAAATTAAAAAACTTTTAAACAATCTTATTAACAGAGAAATAATTTTTAAAATATAAACATATGTTTTTATTTAATTAAGATTTAATTTAAGGTTATATTAAGGTTTTTGTTGTGGGAAAGGACCAGAAGTGGGCGCGCAACGCGCGTCCTTTTGGATCTAGTGTTCATGAAATGTATAGTTTGTTACATCAATGTTTTTATTAAACAGTCAATGTTTATTCTATTGTTTAAAATAAATATTTCAACTTTTTTTAATTTACTATTTTTTTAATTGTAAATACATCCATTCGGAATAGAAAGCAATTTAGCGCAAATTAATTGGTTAATTTTTATAAGAATTACATAAAATTTTCTATGTGGGACATATATGTCCCGGAGTCACGAAAGGGTTAAATTTTCTAAAGTCAATTCCGATAAGGTTTCAGAAGACGAACAAACGGTTGCTTATTGCACTGATTTGAAGGGCCTTATTGAGCACATTAAAGAAAAACGTCAAATATCTAAGTATCACTTAACATTTGGAATCGATGTTGGTGGAGGTTTTTTGAAAGTGTGTTTGTCAATCCAGTCTACTGAAGAAGAGGAAAAATCTGATGGATGTCGTCAACGATATAATAAAGGGATTTCTGTAAAACGTTTTGAGGATTCTGGTGTCAACAAGTTACTCATATTGGCAGTAGCTTAATGTGCTCAAGAGAACTATCAGAATGTGTTGCTGTTGTGGTCTTTAATACAAATTAACGACTTCCACGGAACTATTGCAACTGATTTAAAACTCGCTAATATAATGGTTGGTATAATGTCACACAGCAGTTTATATCCTTGTACTTGGTGTTATGCGATGAAAGGAAAACTCGATGAACGTGGAGCTTATAGAACTTTGGGCAATACAATTCAAAATTATGAACGTTGGTGCACAGCAGGATCTCTAAAAAACGCAAAAAACTATTACAATTGCATTCATTCACCATTATTTACTTCAAAAGAGGATAAAACATTTCTTCAAATCATCCCTCCTCCTGAATTACACTTGATGCTGGGTGTTGTAAATACCTTATTCAAGCACTTACTAGCTGAATTCGAAGATGATGCTACTAGATGGGCAAAATTAAGCAACGTTGAACGAGAAATTACACATGGAACTCCCGGATTCAATGGAAATTCTTCTTTATTCAATGGAATAAAATAGGATGCTTGAAATTTGTAAAGACCTTCGACGATTTTAGAGATGTTGTATACGCTTGCTTCAGTAGTTATCTGGATCCTTGCTTCGAGGAAAAAATAGAGAAATTTAAAAGAAGCTACTTAGATTTAAACATTTCAATAACTCCTAAAGTACACGCTGTCTTTTTCCATGTTCCAGACTTCTGGAACGAAGTGCAAACTGGTCTTGGATTCTTTAGTGAACAGGCAATGGAGTCTGTTCACTCCGACTTTAAAACAGCATGGACAAAGTATAAAGTCCATAAAGATCATTGCGAATATGAATGAAGACTTCAGCGTTCCTTATGCGAATACAATAGCCTTCATTCGTTTTAGAAATTATAAATATTGATTGATTGATTGAAAAGTTTTGATTAAAAGTTTATTTATTGATTAAAAGTAGATTAAAATCTTCTGTTCTCAACAAAAGTATTTGTTTTTTTTGTATTTATTTACCAGAAGTATTTTTCTAATCAATGTTAGCCAAATAAAACAAATTTAAAAATTCATGTATAAAAAGGGGCGTGTTCAGAGGGTCATAATTCCGAAACTTTTAGAGATAAACAGTTTGATTTTTTTTCAATTTACGTACAATTTTTTTAACTTTAATTATTTTATAGAAAATTTAATATTTGTATGCATTAAAAGTGAGTAGTTTTGTAAAAATGCAACTATAATAGAAGTTGAATTAGCAAGACAAATAATGAAGAAATTCCTGAGTTACAATTATTGTTTACGTTAAAAAAAAGCTTTGATAAAAATAGATACAATTCTTAAATTTGTAATGAAGTTGCTGTAATTTTTAATACAAACTCTAAAGGAGAAATACCAGAATCATATGAAACGGTTTATAATAAATCTACAAAGGAATTAAAATTGGTTAGTAATTTAGATCCGAATGTTGAACCATGGATTTATCCCATATTTTATCCACTTGGAAATAAGGGTTATAATATTCATATGATTCGTAGTGATAGTGATTACAGAATTAGAAATCATATTATTTCTAGGTCTGCCTACATTAAATACAAAATTGCTGTAAGAGATAAAGAATTTAATCAATTTTTATATGGAGGTAGATTGCACAGCCCCACAAAAAAAGAAAAGTACCCTGCGCGAAAGTCCACAGTACCATACCCCTATGTATTTTGATGCGCTGAACACGAATCCAAAGTCAGATTTGCTCCATCACGTCAGGATTTTTTTCTAACCTCAAAAAACATGTCAGATTTTATGTAATTTATGTAAAATACAAAATTTTTTAAAAATTGATTAGATTTGTCTCAAACTTGTTTCTTGGGGGTTTTTAAGATCGCTGATTACGAATCTGCAGTCAGTTTTTAAAAATTCAAAATGGCGGATCCAATATGGCGGCCAAAATTTAAAAATTTGGTGGATTTTCACTTTACTTGGTATATAGGGGTTTTCGGGGTCGCTTATTACAGATTTGCAGTCAGATGTTAAAAAATCAATATGGCGGATCCAATATGGCGGTCATTTTTTTGAAAATTGATTTATTTTGCTTTAAAATGGGTACTCAGTGGTTTTTCGGATCACTGATAACAAATCTTCAATTAGATTTTGAAAAATCAATATGTGACTGTTCACGAGAAAACAGGGCTTAGCTCCCAAACGTGAATTTCACAGGGCGAGCGATTGCAGTACTACGATTGAAGTTAACTACGCTTGACATACCCATCTTTAAAACGATATTTTGTCGAAAGTAGTTGATATTTTTAACTTTTGACTTTTGCATCTGAAAAAGCAACATAAAATCTGTCGATTACCATAAAAAACTCAAATTGATTTTTTGGACCTAAGCCGTGTTTTGTCGTAGACAGTCGACGATTGAAGTTAACTACGCTTGACCTACTCAGCTTTAAAACGATATATTGTCGAAAATAATTGATATTTTTAACTTTTGACTTTTGCATTTGAAAAAGCAACATAAAATCTGTCGATTACCATAAAAAACTCAAAATTTATTTTTTGGACCTAAGCCCTGTTTTCTCGTGGACAGTCACATATGTCCGTTTGAAAATAATGTAATTTTTATTTATGTCTGTTTATGGTAACGGACTCGTTTGGCTTCGAAAGACCTGTGCAGTAGTTTTCTTTTTAAGTTTACTCTTCCTGGAACAATATCCCTTTTTAGCATCCAACAATAGTCAGCCATCATATTTACGTCCCATCTGCCTTGATATCTGCTCTCCATTTCATTAATATCTTGATAAAACCGTTCTCCCTGTTCCTCGCTGTAGTCTCCTTAATTTTTGGGAAAGTAACTCAGATGTGAATGTAGGAAATGGAGCTTCAAACTCATCAAGCATCCCAATTTTTGAAAGGTTTTGATCATACCATTCACTATTAGTTCCCAATTCTCGCTCTTATGGTTGCCAAGAAAGTTTTCAATAACTCCCTTAAAACTAAGCCAAATGCAGCTTTCTCTTTTTTACTCATTACTGTGATAAATTTTTCATCTTTTACTAGTTTGCGAATTCGAGGCCCAACAAAAATTCCTTCCTTTAATTTAGCATCAGATATCTCTGGAAATTTTTGTTCCAGGTACTTGAATTATTTCCCTTCTTTATCTAAAAACTTTACAAACTGTTTCATTACCCCTAGTTTAATATGTAAAGGTGGTGGAATTACCTTTGTAGGATCAACTAGAGGTTTTTTATTTAATATTTTTGGAACCTGGTGTAAAGGATGTTCTTTTGGTCCATTCTTTTTGTACGTAATGTTTTCTTCGATCTCTACTGTCCCACAAACATAAAAAGCAAGGTGTTTTCGTAAAACCTGCTTGTTGACCCAACATGATACTTATAATTTTAAAATCTCCACAAATTTGCCAATTGTGTTCTTTATATTTAATTTTCTCCAAAACTAATTTTACAGTTTCATAATCTTCTTTAAGTTCAGTCGAATGGGCTACGGGAATTGAAGCAAAAACATTAGTGTTATGAATTAGCACTGCCTTTAGACTTCTTTTAGAAGAGTCAATGAATAACGTCTAGTCTTATGTTGATCTTCATATATGTTAGGTTTCAATTCATTTATTAGTCCTTTAATGTCAGAACAATATACTAATGAAAGCTCATCGTCTTTTGTAAAATATTTCCGAAATTCCTTTTCTCTGTCACGATAAAAGTAAGCTGTGGTGCCTTTAGATAACAAATTTTTCTTTTTTAAAACTGAAGCTAGATATCTAGCTGCATATTCTATTTTTGCATTTTTCTATCT
Source organism: Leptopilina heterotoma (assembly GCF_015476425.1). NCBI lineage: Eukaryota > Metazoa > Arthropoda > Insecta > Hymenoptera > Figitidae > Leptopilina > Leptopilina heterotoma. Next base: position 757,662 of record NW_025111111.1, read on the forward strand.
AGCTGATATTCTGCTCCATTTTTGGGTAATTTCAAATCTCTGATGAGGTTGCTAAGCTCTTCTTGCGTAAAGCCTTCTTTAATCTTTTCTTCCTGATAACCATCTGGAATATAAATATCATCATTGTCTTCTACAATATTACTAACCGCATCACTTATATCGGAAAGTACATACTCTAATGGTGAACTGTCGATTTCCATATTTGCAGAAGAAAGAGTTAAATGACTTAAAATTTCGGGTTTTTTCACAGATACTACACATGCGTAAATTATATTCTTTTTATTATTTATTATAGCCTTTTACATTGGTCATGCAAAAGTAGCAATCTTCTCGATTCAATGGTTTTTTCCACAATGTTGGTTTTTTAAACTTCAGGTGTTTATCCTCTTTCGTATCATTCCAACGAGTTAACATTGTGTAGCAGGAACTGCAGATTGTATTTGGAACCCATTTTTTATTCTGATTGACTATCTCAAAGTCAAAACAATCTTTGTAAATTTGTTTAATGTTTTCATTGATTAATTTGCGATTTTTCGGGATATAAAATTATCCGCATACGTCACAAAATACATCTGCTTTGCTGTCACATGTATGTTGTGAGGTTGACACTCCAAAAAGAACTTTTGAAGCGTTTGAAGTTTTTTTATTGTTTTGATTTTTGAAAGCCATGATATTTAGGAAAATGCCCGCACGCTAGGGATCCTGGTCCGATCGCAGGCGAGTCCACCGTCCTAGGGGTGATAACCCTCATACCTCCCTAGGCCTAAGTATGAGAGCTTTCCGACTTTGAGGAGGACATTATCAACTCGTCGTCGGACACACTACGGTATCATCCTCACACCCTAACGTCCCCCTGCAAGGCAGCGCGCCTTCGCTGGCTTCGTTACTTCGATAGACAGGAAGCAAATCATTCTACACATCCCATTTCGGGGCAGTTGTCGTCGCCTACTACATCTATCGAAGCAGCAGGATTAATAAACCTTTTCATTTAAGGAATCTGTACTGCGCAAGCGCGGAGTATATATATATAACTTCCAACAAAGTTTCGAGCACTTTTTGTACAAAATGCACAGTGCCAATAGTGAAAAGTAATTAAAAAATATTACTAATAAATGTAGAAAAAAAAATTAGCGTGTATTAAAAATGAGCAGTATCCCTGAGAAAAATAATCCACAAAGGAAAAAAATTGATGCAAAAAAAAAATATTGTTTTGGGAATTGCAAAAGTGATGCTCGTTGCAAGTCTTATTTGACTGAAAATTATTACTTTATTTCTTTCCCAAAACCGTTTAACATTTAGAAAATGAAATATTAGGAATGAAAATATTCGAAGTAATTGCAAAACTTGTCAAGTATATCGAAAATGAGACCTTTGGGTAAGGTTATGTTCATAACATAACATAACCTTATTTACATGTAAACAATATAGACTTTTTTACCCTTTAAACACTGACTTCGGCTTTATAACCATATTTTTAATTGACAGCTACAGTATTTTTCTCTACCTGTTCAAACATTAATTTAGATTCTGGAATATCATTTTCATCGAGCTTTTTATTTGAATTGTTATTAGCACAATATACATTCTGACACAAAGTTGCTCGAAAATTTTGAAATCGCGCCGTCTGTCATGGCGTAGCTTCAACTTCCGGTCTTAAATGAAAAGGTCTATATTGTGCCAAAGCACAATGAAAATACAATACAGTATTATGTCCTAGCAGGCCTGCGTTCAAGAGAAAAGTATTCTGCAATTGTTGAATTGAACTTCCTCCAGAAATTATGCCTAATTCTCTAGAAATGTTCCTAGATGTCGTCTCGATAAATACATTTTAATTTAGGCATTCAGGTTACCAAAAATCTGCATTTCCTGCTGCATAAATGTTTACCAACAAACTTTTCGAAACTTTTAAATTTACCGACTCCCAAAATGCTTGCATATCAAGTCATATTGAACCAGTTGTTAGAAATTTTTAAAGTCTGATTTGAAATTTGTGATCAGCGATCCGAAAAACCAGTGAGTACCCATTTTAAAGCAAAAGAAATCAATTTTCGAAAAAATGACCGCCATATTGAATTTTTAAAATCTGACTGCAAATTTGTAATCAGCGACCCCGAAAACCCCTATATACCAAGTAAAGTGAAAATCCACCAAATTTTTAAATTTTGGCGGCCATATTGGATCCGCTATTTTGAATTTTTAAAAACTGACTGCAGATTCGTAATCAGCGATCTTAAAAACCCCCGAAAAACAAGTTTGAGAAAAATCTAATCAATTTTTAAAAAATTTTGTATTTTACATAAATTACATAAAATCTGACATGTTTTTTGAGGTTAGAAAAAAATCCTGACGTGATGGAGCAAATCTGACTTTGGATTCGTGTTCAGCGCATCAAAATATATACGGGTATGGTACTGTGGACTTTCGCGCAGGGTACTTTTCTTTTTTTGTGGGGCTGTGTTGTTTCAACAATTGGTGATTGAAAATGATGTAAAAATAGAAAAAGATAGATTAAGATTTTGTGCAAATAATCAAGCTCAAGTGAGAAGTGAAAGATATAAAGGACTGATGGATAATTTACACAATCATATGTTGAAAAATGATGTACACGTGTGAAAAACGCTTATATTGCCTTCTACTTTTATAGGATCACCTCGCAATATGATGCAACAATATCAGGATTCGATAACTATTGTTGCTCGTTATGGTAGACCAGATTTATTTATCACAATGACGTGTAATCCAAATTAGAAAGAGATACAGGAAAGTTTATTCCCCTATCAAACTGCTGCTGATAGACCTGATATAGTAACTAGGGTTTTAGCATTAAAAGTTAAACATCTACTTAAACCTATTGTTGTTAATAAATTATTTAGAGAAGTCAAATCTTATATTTATGTTATTGAATTTCAAAAGCAAGGATTGCCACACATTCATTTGTTAGTTATATTGAAAGAAAATTCTAAAATATTAACAGTTGAAAGTGTTGATCGTTATATTTCTGCAGAAATTCCTGATGAAAATATCAATCCTATTTTACATAAAATAATAATGCAAAATAATATTCACGGACCTTGAGGAGATTGGTGTTTAATTGATGGGAAATATTCAAAAAAAATTTCCAAAAAGTTACCAAGAAGAAACTACAATTGAAGAAAATTGCTATGTTCATTGTCGTCGAAGAAATAATAATAAAGCGTATGAACGACCAAATGGATTTATTGTTGATAATTCTAATGTTGTTCCGTATTGCCCTAAACTTTCAAAAATATTAAAATTCCATACTAATGTAGAAATAGTTTCGAGTATCAAGTCTGTTAAATATTTATATAAATATATTCTCAAAGGGCATGGTGATGCATCTATTGTTATCACAAATGCGAATGGTGAGGTAACTGTTAATCATATTGAAATACATCATTATGAAGAAAATAGATATGTTGGTCCAGTTGAGTCAGTTTGAAGAATTCTAAGTAAACCTTTAGAGAAAAAGAGTCATAGCGTTAATCGCTTACCCATACATTTGCCAAATGAACAGAATGTTATTATTCTAAAAGAAAAAGATAGCAACGGCATTTCTTTCGATTTAAATACAAAACTTTTGGATTATTTTAAACTTAACCAACGAGATAGTAATGCTTAAAAGTATTATTATTTAGATATACCAAAGCATTATACATGGGTAACAAAATCTCTTGAATCGAAACAAAGAATTCGTAAAGTAAAAGTATAAAGAAGAATGTATTCAGTTAATCCACATCAATTGGAGTTATTTCATCTTAGATTATTGTTGCTTACAGTTAAAGGAGCAACTTCTTTTGAAAGTTTGAGAACAGTTAATGGAGTTGTTCATGAATCTTTTACAACTGCTTGTTTGTCATTAGGACTTGTAGAAGATGATAGTGAGTGGATTAGGACAATCGAAGAAGCTGCATTATGGATGATGCCTCATTCACTTCGCCAATTATTCACAAGAATTTTAATTCAATGTCATCCTGTACATCCGGATAAACTATATATATGAACAATTTAAGGGTCAAATGTCAGAAGATTATTAAAAAATAAACGACATTGAAGCTGAACAAAGGGCTTGTAGAAATATTTAAACAATGTTATTTAACAAAGGGTATAATTTAACTGACTTTCAGGGGTTATTAGATATACAAGATGAAATTTTTACTGAACAAGTTAATGATATAAATATTGCAGAACATATTAACATAGGAGAACAGAATTATGCTAAATTAAATGTAAAACAAAAACTTGTAGTTGATTATGTACTTGATGCCCTAAAGGATTCTTCTTTTGATGGTTATATGGCAATTGTTAAGAAGTAAAGAAATAAATGTTTGCAACATGGCATTTACAGGTATAGCTGCAACTCTGCTTCCTTATGGAAAAACTGTTCATAAAGTTGTAGGCTTACCCGTTCTATTATATAATAACTTATCTTCAAACATTAAAGTTCAATCTTTAGAAGGCCTCTTTTTAAAAAATATAGATGTTTTTATTTGGGATGAAGCACCAATGGCTCTAAAATATGCTTTAGAAATTATGGATTATCTATTCCAACGAACCTTTTGGTGGTAAAATTGTAATTCTAGGCGGAGATTTTCGACAAACTTTACCAATTAAAGAACGGGGTACTTAATCAGAAATAGTAAATTTATCAATAAAAAATTTTTTACTTAAAGTTGTCAATGGTGAATTAAATAATACAGATGATAATGTTATATTACCAGAACATATTATTCAAAAAGGGAATAGGTACACAAAATTTAAAATAAAATTTAATTCTTTAAAGATAAAATGTTTTTAATAACTATGTGTGTATCTTTAGAGTAATATTAGAAACTTTTCGGTGTAAAAACATTTCCATTTTTAATAGCAGAAAGAAAAGGGGCGTGCGTAGCGCGCAAAAATAGTGACTAGTAGGGGAGAGTGTGGCAAGACGGGGTACCGGCCTTATTTAACAAACGAATTAACCAATCGCTATTATATTTTACATAATACTGCATCGAGACGATAGTATCTTGTTTATAAAACCTAAAAGTCATGAGAACAAATCTTTTATCTGTTTTTCTAAAAAAACTGTTTTCGACGATTTTCTTGTCATTTTTTCACTTTTTTAGGAGGTGTTTATTATTTAATAATAACAGTTAATGAACTGTATAAATTTTTTTCTAACTGGCAATGGTTACAGAAAAAGGGAAGCATATGTTTTTTTTCTTTGTTGAATCGTAAATTGTAGTAATTAATCGCTTTATTCAATTTCGTAGGTGCGGGCAAGATGGGGTAGGGGAGAGTGGGGCATTACGGGGTTCACAAATTAAGCAAAAAATAGAAATAAGAGAAGTTAAGAAAACTACTAAAATCAAGACTGAATAAAATAAGAGTGACCAAAAAGAAAAAAGCTTGTCAGGTTAAATCATCAATTAGCGCTGGTAAAGTGTAAAATACACCTTGTCTCTATTGTAATGGTTATTGTTTAGACTCAAATGAAGGCTAGGCTGCTTTTTTTGTCTGTCGCCAATGGTCTCACTGCAGTTATGCATGAAGTTGAAGATGCAACCTTTACTTGTGAAATTGTCGACAGAAATAGGTTGTTTCTTTTAGTACCCCATCTTGCCCCCTGGTGGGGCAAGATGGGGTGATTTGCAATTTTTTCTATATTATTAATTATAAGCTATTTAAGAATCAGATGGCCTTTGTACGCTTTTATTACGAAAGACTGATTCCCAAAGATGATTAAAAAAAATAATAATAAAGTATATATTACATAATTTTCTTTTTTTTGCGCTTTAAACCTTAAGTACCCCGTCTTGTCCCACTCTCCCCTATACTGTATAAAACATGAAATATTTTTACAAATTAATTTATTGCATCTCTCACAGGTACCTAATGACACTTTTTTAAACAGATATTTAACCATTATATATCTGTCTCGTATTAAAAAATGTTTCATCAATTTCTTAAAATGTTTTAAGTACATTGTGGTGAGTAAATATGTTTGAAAATGTACTCAATTCCCACAAAACTCAATGATAAAAGTTAAAAAACAAAAACGCTTATAACTTTTTTCACAAGTAAGGGAAGTGTTACGGTTGTGGGCACCCTTTTGTTTTTGCCTCATAACATTTGTCCATGTACATATTATACAAATATATGTGTACGAATTTAAAGCTAGAAGTCTAAGGTGACTGTCAGTGAAGGAATTAAATTGATTCCTTTAAATAAAAAAGTTCTATTAGAAATTTAGTGGAATGGAAATTTTCTGACAAAAAAATGTTTGTACCCGGTTGTGGGCACCCCTGAAAAATCCGCTAAATATGGAAAAATATTAAAGGAAACTAACACAAATAAAGAAGAAATGAAAGTTTCTTTATTTTAAGAGACTTTGCCGGGATAAATAACAAATATGATGACACGTTTTCACACTATGCTCATCGCTAACAAAAGCATAATGCTTGCATGTGAAGTAGCTAGTACGCAAACCATAACGCACTTCTAATGCACTGAACGTCTATATTCATCACATTTAATGGAGTTTGCGGCTGTCACTTTCCTTGGCAGAAAGTTTAGAAAGATAAGACAGTAGTCCACATCATTGTCAGATGGTAGAGCCTCCTTAACATAAAGGTGCCCACAACCGGGAATGACAGTCATTTTTTAAAAAGACCAACACATTTTGTGATGCAGGATTTTGGTTAAACACGAAGGTAAATCACAAAATATAATGACAACACTGCAAAAAAAATTAAACCCTTTTTTCTGAACGAATCTACACCCATATGTTGCTCTTCGAAAACAATACAAAACTACTTTTTTATTTATTTAATGCAAATTTTCTTTATTATGCTCACAGCTATTACACAAATGCATATATTTGTTTCGTTATCAATACGAAAAGTCCGTATTGTCAACGAACACGACTTGCAATACTTGGATCAGTAAAGTCTGCTTGCCGTCGAAGTTATGTAGGGGTGCCCACAACCGGAGCGTGCCCACAAGCGGCGCACTTCCCCTACCCACCGGTCTCAAAAATTTAACTACATTTTTTTAAAACCTTTATCTAACAGTGGTCCAATTCAACAAATTGGTAATGTTAATTCTATTTGCGAATATCGAAAGAATTATCTCGAAGAAGATCTGTAATTGCCTTAACGTTTTATAAATATTTTACAGAATAGCATAGTTTATACAAATTTAAAAAAGGCATGTTTTGTAACCCACTTTCAAATCTTTTTCGCTTATAACGAATTCTTGAAATAATAGAGTTTTCCAGCAAACTGACAATTTAAGGAAATAATTATAAAAATAAACAAATATTATTATTAAGGCAAATTAAACGAAAACATTCTGACAATGAATAAAATATTTATTTACTCCAACGTTTCGAAATCTAAATGATTTCCTCTTCAGGGAGTCTATCCAAAAAAATATACAAAATTAAACAATAATAAAAATTACATACATAATTAAAAAAAAAAAATAAAAAAATAAAAAATAATTTAACAATACATAAAATAAAAATTATTGTATAATTATCTTACCAAAAAAATAATAATTAAAACATACGAAGACTTAAATTTTATATGCCCTGACGATGGAGTAGAATCTGGAGTCAGAAAATTATAAAGGAACGTAATATTCATAAAATAAATTTAATTTAAAAAATATAATAATTGAAAAAATTCATAATTTAATTTAATTAAAAAAAAAAAAATATATAGTAATTTAAAAAAATTTTAAAAATGAAATTAGTAACAAGTTAATAACAATAAAAATTAATAAAAATTTAAAATTTATGAAGAATTAGTAATTAGTATAAAACCATAAATAATAATAAATAACACATAGATAATAAACAATTAAATAAATAAAGGTTCACAATACAATACTTCACAATAAAATAAAATAGAAAAATAATTTGTCAAAATGAGTAGAAACGTATTGCAAACTGCAAAGTCAAATTTAAAACTGAGCTCCAAACTCTAATCCAGTCATTACAATGAACATTTATTAAACAGAGAAAAACAAAAACAAATAAAAAAAATAAATTAAATAAGAACAGAGAATGAAACTCAATGAGTATTTATTACGTTAAATTGCTGGAAATAAAATTCAAAATCATTTCGTACGATTTATCAAAATTATTCAAGTCGGTCATTTTATTTAAATTATTCTCTCCTTCTTTCTTTATGAAAAACATTTCTGATACTAATCGTTTGTTAAGATTTGGTTCAACATCTAAAATATTAAAATCATCCCATTTTATAAAATGTGGAGAGGAATCACAATTAGAATTAGTTAAATGATTACTCATATGTTCCTTTCTACGAATATGCAAGGGTCTTTTAGTCTGTCCTATGTATGATTTACCACAATTACATTGGAATCTATAGACACAATTACATTGATTGTGTCTCTCGAGTCTATCCTTACCAAGCTTAATAAATTTATTAAATTTTGAGTTGACACTAAAAACTGTTTGAATGTTAAAAGCTTTAAGTAATCTTTTGATATTTTCCGATATTGGTCCATAATAAGGAAAAACTATTTTCTTAACTAACGTATTATTATTACTATTGTTGTCAATAATGTTATTTGAAGCTTTTCTGTTATTAATTTCAATAATTCTTTTTCTCACATGATTTTTAACAAATTGTTCAGGATAATTATTAAGTTTTAAATCTAATTTAACTAAATTTATGTTTTTATTGTAGAATTTTTTATCCGAAAAGTATCAAAACAGTATCAACAAGATTTTTAATAATTGCAATTTTTTGTTGTATTGGATGATTTGAGTAATAGTTCAGTAGTCTTCCTGAATAAGTATCTTTTCTGTACCAATCAGTAATGATATTATTGTTTTCTGATCTTATAATCTTTAAATTGAGAAAATTTATTTCATTATTACATTCTGATTCATGAGTGAACTGTAATCTGTCATGAAAGGAATTGAAGGCATTAACAACTGTGGATACTTTATTTTTTGGAACACATAAAAAAGTGTCATCCACATATCTCTTATATGAAATAATTGGAAAATCTAAATTATTAATTATAGTTTCTTCCAAATCTTGCATAACTATGTCAGCTAGAATTGGAGAAATTGAGGCGCCCATGGGCGTGCCAAACTTTTGTCTATAATATTTATTATTAAATTGAAAGAACATATTGTTCATAATGAATACAATACAATTTTTAAATTCATCTTTAGGAATCTTAGTGAATTTTTCAATATATGACCATCTGCCTTCAATACCCTTCATGACAAGTTCAATAGGTACATTAGTGAATAAGGACGAAACATCAAGAGACAACATAACATAAGACTGTGGGATTTTTAAATTATTAATAGATTCTTTAAAATTGAACGAATTTTTTATATAAGAGGAAGGTTTAGGTAATGACTTGCTCAATATGTTTGTAATATGTTTGTAAAAATTATGTCGTAAAACTGCTGAGTGTGTTAGAATTAATTTTTGGTTTTTGTGTTTTATGTTTTTTTAATATTCTTCAAAAAAATTTGTAATCTTTTTCTAATATTTCAGAAAAAGAAAAGAACATATCTTAAAGTCTTATTGTTAGTCACATTTTTATATACTCACAATGAAATAAGGTCTTGAGTATATCCTTTCGTAAAAACGAGATGTGTAAGATCGACTAACTTCAAGTGTAGAACTTTTTCTTGATTGGCTCTTTTTCAAAATCCTTTACTTTGATTGGATATAAACGTCGTGACACTACTTACTGATGTCAAAGCAGCTAACTTCAAGTGTAGAACTTTTTCCTCATTGGCTGATTTTATAATGAGTGTTCCTCATTGGCTGAATTTTATAATGATGGTGACCGCACACTTTTATATTTCCGTTTTTCTTTTTTAAAATTTAAAATTATCCTTTCGTAAAAACGAGGTGAGTAAGATCGACTAACTTCAAGTGTAGAACTTTTTCTTGATTGGCTCTTTTTCAAAATCCTTTACTTTGATTGGATATAATCGTCGTGACACTACTTACTGATGTCAAAGCAGCTAACTTCAACTGTAGAACTTTTTCCTCATTGGCTGATTTTATAATGAGTGTTCCTCATTGGCTGAATTTTATAATGATGGTGACCTCACACTTTTATATTTTCGTTTTTTTTTTAAATTTAAAATTAAAAAAATAATCAATTAAAATTATTAACTAAAAGTTAACTAAAAGTAGTTTAATATAATAATTTTTAATTATGGTTTGGTTTGTAATAAATTAAAAGTTTAATATTAAAATATATTTAATTTTATGATTCATTTTAGACTCTTCAAAATTGTTGCGCGCGCATCTTTTTTCCAAACAAAAATTGTTTGTTCGCTACAGCTATGTAACCTCACCTCAGTGTGAAACGCATAGTTTTTGATACGAAAAATTACGAAATGTTACAAGTGTTAGCAACTGTCAGCCATTTGTAAAGTGTGACACGTGTATTGTTTCAATAAGAAATATTGACTGTTATTTACCGAGTGATTTTTCTTCTGAAAGTGTTGATTGTGAATTTTGTGGTTTTGTTTTTTGTATATTAAAAAAAGTTAAAGTACATTACATACGTTACGTACGTAAGTATTAAAATACATGTAAATACTAATTATATTTTTTGTTAATATTATTTGTATATTTATTAGGGGGAGTTTGTAAATATAATGTGAATTATTTGATTTATTAATTAATTAATTATAAATTAAATTAAAGTTATGGACATTAATTTAATTAAATTAAAGTTTAAAGGAATAAAGGACATTTGCCTGTTATTTTGATTTCTGAATGTAGAATATTAATTGATTTTTTTAAATTCTGATGTTTGTATATTACATAATTATATTATAGTGGTAATAATTGTGATTTAATATTGATTTATATTTGTTTTCTTAATCTTAATTATTGATTTTTCAACATTTTGGTAGTTAGATATTATTATTTATTATTTGGAAAAACTTTATAAATATTAAAGATAAGTACTAAAAATAACATGTGATTACGAGATACCAGATACTTGATAAACAGAGATTTAGTCAAGAGGTACTAAATTAACAGATACTAGATTAACAGATACTAGATTAACAGATACTAAACAGATACAAAACAGAAAAGCTTACAAAAAATACGCATATATTTATTGTTGATAAAATATATAAAAATTAAAGATAAGTACTATTGATAACATGTGATTACGAGATACCAGATACTTAGTAAACAGAGATTTAGCCAAGAGCTACTAGATTAACAGATACTAGAATAAAAGATAAAAAATAAGAAATATAAACAGATACAAAACAGAAAAACTTACCAAAAATACTTATATTTAATAATATTAATAATATTAATAGATGAAGATACATTCTTTACATTCTTAATAATCTTCAATAAGAAAGGATAAGATAAAAATTCCAGTTACTGTTAAATGTGACAATAGTAACATTATTTACATGTGTTCTGAATTAATTAATTTTATGAAAAACTATTTTTTAGAAGCGATATATTTTTTTAATAAATTGAAAGAAATCATGTCGAACAAAAAAGAAACTGTTAATTTAAGTATTACAGATTTTAATATTATACTTACTGAAGGAGGAATGTTAAATGATACTCATATTGATGAATTCGAAAAATTATTGAGAAGAGAATCAAATTCTGCTTTTAGCATGCAAAGCACTTTGTATTTATATACGCTTGAATTTATTAGTCCGATTGAAAAAGGTAAAAAGCATATTCAAATACTTTTTAGTGGACCTATCAAGAAAGGTCATTGGATTTGCACTTATTATGATGGAATGAGACTTTATATTTATGATAGTCTTAATGAAGGATGTTTAAATGAAGATCAAAAGAAATATTTAAGTAGATTATATCCTTTTAAACATCCAGTAGTTTTCACAACTGTTGATCGACAACCAAACAATAGTCTTGCTTGTGCAATATATGCAATAGCATTCGCAACATCGATATTTTTTAATATTATGCCCCACTCTGTCAATTACTATTATTATAACATGAAAAATTATTTAATGTTTTTTTTTTTTATTGTTTATACTCCTGCCCTATTGGCCTTACGCATTTCGACAAGAGTCCCCGAGAAATACTTTTATTGGATTAAGCATAACCATTCTACATAAATTTTCTATATATTAACCTAATTTGCGTCTACAGCCGACTTTTATTAGGAGTACTCGCATTGCGCCTGGACCACCCGTCAATGGGTTTTCTCGCCAGAGAAGAGGGTTTATCGACAGTCGAGTTCTAATGGTGTGTACCGGACAATAATCGACGGTGCACATCATTATACCTCGACGTCAAACCCTTCCGCTCAGATTGTCTCACGTGCCGGAAAAATACCAAGCCAAGTGGGCGCGAACCAAGGATACTTATACCCTTGGTCCTTAAACGACCGCCAACGCCAGGCATCTATCCGACTGAGCTAATCTGTCGGTTAAGAAATTATTTAATGTTAATGTTCAAAAACAATCGTTTAAGTAAATTTCCGTCAGTAAGGTCGACTAATATTAGAACTATGACTGTTGAATATAATTGGGAGTGTCTTCTTAGGAATCGAGCTAGAGAAAAAAGTTTCCAAAATGAAGAAAATAAAATTGTTGACAATAATTTATCATCGTTGAATTCAACCAGCAATGTTTGTAAAAAAAATTTTGTTGATAGTTTAGAAAATTTGCCTTTAGTTCCAGCAAATGATGTTAATAATATTTCTATTGATTCAAGCAATGGAATGAAAGATACAAGATTAATAATAACTGAGAAGCAAGAAGAAAAAAAGAGCTATGGTTCATTTTCTTGAAGTAGAAGAAAAATATAAAATCATAAAACGTCAAAGAAAGCTGCTTATCAAAAAAAAATAGCGACAAAAAAAGCGAGAAAATAATAAAATTGTTCGCTCTGAATCATTGGATTTTAATGAATTCATTAGTGCAGAGCAAACTTTAAATACGAGGCCCCAAAGCACATCTACAGCTTTATCATCAGCAGAAGAAAATATTTCTACTTCTAAAGTTAAAATCTCAATTCGTGACAGAAATGTTGCTTACAAGCGCACCTCTCGACAAAATTAACATACTATTGTTCAAAAACAAAATCAGTCTGATATTATTTCAAAGTCACATATAGAGATAGGTTATTGTAATGAAATGAACATTACACGTGATCATTCTTATGTAAAACTTTGTGAACATAAAGTTAACAGTGAATTATTTATAAAATCAAAAACTAATGATGATTGTAATGATTCAAGAAATGTTACAAAATATACTAATTTAAAAAATGAAAATCATGTAAAAAAAAGATCAATAATACGTTCTTTAGAGGAAGAAGAACAACATCAAGTCATGAAACGTCAAAAGAAAGCTGCTTATTAAAGAAAGTTTCGACAAAAAAAACAAGAGAATAATAGAATTCTCAACCCTCAATCACTTTAAACAAAGGACAGTATTATTACAGTGTCAAAATCAAATATAAATTTAGAAAAATCCTCTACATCTGTTACTACAACTTTGGCAAAAGATAATGTAACTGTTACAGCAAATTTATCAAATACTAATATTTCCGGTCGTCAAAAAAATGTAGCTTATCGAAAAACTCATCGCCAAAAAAACGGGCTTCTGCACAGAATCAAAATTTCTCTGACAGTATTTCAGTCTCGCATATAGAAGAACATTTTGCTGGTGCGATGAACATTTCATGTGAGCATTGTAATGCTAAACATTTCCAAGCAGAAAGAGTATCTAATAAAAAAAACTCATTTCATGATTGTTGTAAACATGGCGAAGTCATTCTTGAAGATCTACCTGCTCCTCCACTCATATTACAAAATTTATTTGATGGCACCCACGAATTATCTGGGCATTTTCTTCATAATATACGACCTTACAATAATTCATTTGGTTTTGCTTCTTTCAACGCTAACTTAGTTAATTTTAACAATAGACGACCAGGACCATATTGTTTCAAAATACATGGTCAGGTTTATTATCAAATGAATACATCTTTGTATGCAGAAAGAAACGATACTCCTTCATTTGGACAGTTATTTATTGTTGATCAAAACGAAGCTTCCGAAATTCGTTGTAAGAATAATGTTCAATTAAACCGAGATATTGTTGATGGAATTGATACAGCCCTTCGGGATTGTAACCTATTTGCACAGTCCTACCGTATGATGCATGAAGAAATTAAAAAAACAATGACTGAAAATAATGCAGAAATTGAGCCTGAGATGCAATTATTATTTTCATTAAAGCCTGGGATGGATAGTAGACGTTATAATTTACAAAGTGTCAATGAAGTTGCAGCAATTTTTACTACAACTGCTGATGGTGATATTCCAGAATCATATGTTACCGTATATAATAAGAATACAAAAAGTTTACAATATATAAATTCTATGAATCCCAATGTTGAGCCATGGATATATCCTTTATTTTATCCACATGGAACAAGAGGTTGGGACAAAAATCTGACCTGCGCTAATACAAATAAACGTGTATCAAGAGCTGCATACATCAGGCATAGAATGGATTCTAGGGACAACAATGTATTTTTAAAGGGTGGTAGATTATTTCAGCAATGGATTGTCGACAGTTATGTGAAAATTGAAAAAGATAGGACAAATTTCTGTCGAAATAATCAAAAGAAACTTCATGCAGATACTTACGAAGGTCTAATTGATCATTTACAAAGAAGAGCTGATGATTCGAACAATGAAGTTGGGAAAATTGTAATACTTCTATCATCTTTCACAGGTTCTCCGAGAAATATGTTACAGCATTACCAAGATGCAATGGCTATTGTGAGAAAATTTGGTAAACCTGATCTTTTTATTACGATGACGTGTAATCCAAACTGGCGTGAAATACACGAAAATTTATTACCTAACCAAACTGCCTCTGACAGACCAGATATTGTATCGCGTGTTTTTACCATAAAAAAGATAAACTTATTAATACTATTGTAAAGGAACAATTATTTGGCGAAGTGATTGCTTATGTGTATGTCATTGAATATCAAAAACGTGGATTGCCGCATATGCATTTATTAGTGACTTTGAAACAAAATTATAAAATAGCAACACCCGAGATTGTAGACAAATATATTTTGGCAGAAATTCCAAGTCAATCAGAAAATGTTATACGTCATGACATCGTTATAAAAAATATGATTCATGGCCCATGTGGAAATTGGTGTAAAGATAATAATAGTAAATGTTTGAAAGGTTTCCCAAAGCAATTCTGTTCTGAGACAATAATAGATGAAAACGGATACCCAACGTATCGCCGCCTTAATACAAGACAATACGATCGCCTAAATGGAGGAACTACAGATAATCAATACGTTGTTCCATACAATCCTACATTACTTTAGTTATTTAATTGTCATATTAATGTAGAAGTAGTTTCAAGTATTAAATCCGTAAAATATTTGTATAAATATATCTTTAAAGGAAATGATGCTGCTGTTGTAGTAATTACCGATAGTAGTAATAATACAAGTTCTTTAGAATATGATGAAATAAAAAACTTTATTGAAACTCGATATGTTAGTCCTGTTGAAGCATCTGATAGAATATTTGGTAGACCATTACAGAGTAAAAGTCATTCTATTCTCCGATTACCTGTTCATTTAATTAATCGGCATACTGTAACCATTAGTGAAGAAGCAAATGATGATGCTATAAATGAAGCTTTACAGAAACGGACTATGTTATTAGAATACTTCGATTTAAATAGGCGTGATCCACAAGCTAGACAATATACATATGCAGAAATTCCATGTTATTATGTTTTTAAGAAAGAACGTGGTGAAATACATTAAAATGGGTGAAGCGTAAAGGGTCATTTAATGTCATTGGACGGATGTATTCAATTTCGCCCAGTCAATCAAAACTGTTTTATCTTAGATTACTTTTAATAGTAGTTAAAGGCGCTACAAGTTATGATCATCTGCGAACTGTCAACAATATTGTACATGACACTTTTCGTAGTGCATGTTTAGCATTAGGCCTTATTGAAGATGATGAAGAATGGGAACGTGCTTTAACAGAAGGAGAAGTATGGATGATGCCACAACAATTAAGACGTTTATTTGTGCGTATTTTAATTTATTGCCATCCAGTTCATCCAAACGAACTTTGGGAAAAGTTTAAAGAGGCTATGTCTGAAGATTATCAGAAAAATTATCCATCTAATGAAGCTCATAAAAGAGCATATAATGATATAATTAACTTTCTGTTGCATGAAGGATCAAATATTCGCAATTTTCCTGAAATGATACAGTTAAATGAAATAAGTATTGAAACAGAAAATCAAACAAACAACGAAATGTCATTACAACAACATAAAGAGATTGGTGAAATGCAATATGTGAAACTGAATTCCAAACAGAAGTATATTCTTGATGAAGTATTAAATGTAGTTATCCAAGATAAAAGAATACCATCTTCTTCATGTTATTACATTGATGGACCAGGTGGATCCGGAAAAACTTTTGTTTATACAACTTTATACCATTTGTTAAGAAGTAAAGGAAAATGTGTTTGTACTATGGCATTTACAGGCATTGCCGCAATATTACTTCCCCGTGGTAAAACTGTACATAAAACGTTTGGGATGCCTGTTCCATTGTTCTATGATTCTACATCAAATATTAAAAGTCAATCTAAAGAAGCTACATTTTTGAAAGAGGTTGATGTCTTTATTTGGGATAAAGCTCCAATGGCACCAAGATATGCTATGGAATTAATTGATAGAACATTACGCGATTTTATGAATGTTGATATGCCATTTGGTGGAAAAACTATGCTTTTGGGTGGTGATTTTAGACAATTATTGCCTGTTAAAGTTAATGCTACTAGAAGCGAATTAGTTAATTTATCTATTAAATCTAGCACATTATGGAGTCATTTTAAGGTAATATCATTAACAGAAAATATGAAAACTTTACCTGGTGAAATAGAATTTTCAGAATATTTATTATCAGTTGGAAATGGTACTTTAAATGATAATGATAATAATATACTAGCACCAGAGCAATGTGTAGAGAATGGTGATATCATTCATAAAATATTTGGAGAATTAATTATCAATAAAAAATACGATGATTTAGCAAAAGTAGCAATATTGTCTGCTCGAAATGTTGATGTTGATGAAATTAACAACAAGGTACTTGAACTGTTTGATAATAAAAGTGAGCGAATTTATACAAGTGTTGATAGTACCGAAAATTGTGATAATGGAAGTATAAATGATGCTATTTTAACAGAGTATTTGAATACTTTAAATCCATCAAATTTCCCGCCTTATGAATTACGATTAAGAGCCAATTGTATTGTCATGCTACTTCGAAATCTTAGTATTAATGAAGGTTTATGTAATGGAACGCGAATGCAGGTATTAGAACTATCAAACAATCTGCTACGTTGTCGTATTTTAACAGGTGATAAGGTTGGAGATATTGTATTTATAAATCGTATTACGCTGTATTGTGAGGATATTTATCCTTTTACTTTCAAACGACGGCAATTTCCTATAAAATTAGCATTCGCAATGACAATAAATAAAAGCCAAGGACAAACTTTTGACAAGATTGGTGTAGACCTTCGTAAAAATGTATTTAATCATGGGCAAGTATATGTTGCATTTTCACGAGTTAAATCTTGGGAATCATTAATTATATATTTAGGAAATCAAAGACCTAATTTACTAATCAAGAATTATGTTTACACTGAATTATTGAAATAAAAGTAAATATTTTTTCTATAAAAATGTCTGAGTCGTTATATATTTTTTTTTCTTAAAAAAGGAGTGTGTCTCAGTATGGCTGTCTTTACGCGTGAGACTTTCTTCGACGCTTCTTATTGGTAAATTGCGTCATTTTTTTGTAATAAGATTCACACGTAAGATTTCTTTACACGTTTCTTTCTTATCAATTGGTCAAAGACGTTTTAATTTCCTAATTTCAAATAATAGTTCAAACTTCAGATAATTAAGACACTTATTTGTACGTATTTTAATGTACTGCCAACCAGTTCATTTAAATGAACTTTGAAAAAAGTTTAAAGATAATATTTCTCAAGATTATTAACGAAATTTTGCATCTCATGAATCTTATAGAAAAGCATATATTGAAATAAATTATTTTCTTCGAAATGACGGAGTACTTACATTTTTTGTATAATATTTACAGAAACCACACTTATATTTCTTTTTTATTAATATTAATTAATCATACTGAATAAATAGTAAGTTTGACTTTTATAAATCTTTTTACATTTCTAAAATTATCTTTACTTTATTCTATATTGTATAAATCCATTTATTTTCATATGCATTTTTTTATAAATATTTCTTTTGTTTTTTTTCTGAGATAGAAGTATGATTTAGTAAATTATTTTCAGAGGCCTACAGAACGTAAAGTTAAAAAAAATACCAAAAAATTTATTGGCACTTTTAACTATCAATAATTGAAAGAAGATAAAAAAGCTTCCTCAATATAATATATACCAATTGTTTAATTTTTACATTCTCATCAAAAATGAGAAATTATTAGTTTTGGTCGAAAATTGACTTTCGCTAATTTCATGAAATCTCGACGTTTTGGGGTCCCCTGAGTCCAAAAAATATGGTCTAGAAAAAGTGTCTGTCCGTATGTCTGTCTTCGTGTCTGTCTGTAGACACAATGGTGTCCCTACGATAACTCTTGAAAAACTTATTGCATCAACTTGCAACTTTGCATGCACAAAGTTAGTGTTAAAATACAGATCGAGTTCGTTAGCCAGCCATTTTCGTCGAAAACTACGCAAACTACAGTAGTTTCAAAATTTTGAAAACTCAATTTTTTCAAATTTCATTATTTTTAACTTTATATTACTTTAGATTAGAAAAATGCAAACAACTTTTCTCTACAACATTTTTTCATAGAAAGTCAAATTTCGAAGTTATAGACTCTTAAATAGTAAAAAAATACTCAAAAATCCTAAAATAACGCTAAAAATCAAAATTTCTCAAAGAGAAAAAAATTATTACATTAATTTCCACATATTCTCACCCCATTGTACTCAAAAAATGCTCACATTAACCAAAAACTAGTAATTTCCGGAAAAACCACCGTATATATATTTTTTATCATTTTTTTAACAAAAAATCCATATTCCGACTCAATTATCTCCAAAACTATTGCCTATGGGAGCTTGCTACCAGAGACTTTTTTTCTCGTCTTACCATCAGCTACAACTTTGCTGTTGACAACTTTTTACTAAACTTAAAACTTTTCGACTTATTTGCAAAAAACTAATTACATTCTCATCAAAAATGAGAAAGTTTTGGATTTGTGTGATTTTGAGCATTGTCTAATTTTGGTAAATCTTCACGTTTCATGACCCCCTGATTCCAAAAAAATGGTTTTTAGCGAAGTGTCTGTCTGTCTGTTGGTCTGTAGAAAATTTTGTCTCGACGATAACTCGAATAAATTTTTATGAATCGATTTGCAATTTGGGAACTTTTTAGTCAATAATAATGAAGCCTGAGTTCGTTGGACAGCTCATTTCGTCAAAAAATAACAAAAATACAAAATTTTGAAATTTTCAAAATTTTGTATTTTTGACAATTTTCAAAAAAATATTTTTTTTTATTTTTTTCCTTGAATTTTCAACAAAATCAAGCAATTTTTTCTTGAGATACTTTTTCGTACAACAAGAAATTTTTAAAGTATCAAATCAATCTCAGAACTTTTTTTGGGTTGTCTACTTCAGACATTTTGCATCATATACGAAATTTAACTTACCTCCAAATACTTTACAAATCAAAAGAAGATTATATCCTTCCAGAAATGGACCACTAATTCCTCTTACTTCAATACCTCTTTCATCATAGATTACTGGATTTGAAGGATTTTCTGTAAACATTGTATTTAAACAAATTATTAGTATATGAATGGAAGTATGTAAATATGTAAACATTGTGGATTCTGAGCTTTATAGCTAAGTGAGAATTCCTGAAAGGAGACACAAAAATATTTTAATTTTCTTTTTTGTTGTAATTTGGTATAAGTTGTATTTTATATAAGAAATCATAATTCCAAAGAATTTCACAAACAAATTTTGTTGTTAATATTATTGAATATTGAAAATTTTGAAGGTAAGTATTAAATAAACTAATTTATAAATCTTATTGATCGATTTTCATGGTTCACGTTTCATTTTATTTGTCTTGAAATAAAGTATGATTGACATTATTTTCAGATAAAAATATTTAGTTTTAATACAAAAAGTAATTGTTTATTTTTAAAAAGTTAATAATAAATAGTGTTCTGGACGATATTTCTAGTCGAAAAAGTTACTAAAATATACCCAACCACGTATATTGATGAATCGAAACGTACTTTAAAAAAAAAGAATTAGTAAACATAAAAACAAAAACCTGGAATCTGTTGTGAACAAACATCAAATTGAGTATAATATAATATAATTTCTGATATAAATAATTTTTTGTTTAATTTTTTATTTTAGTTTTAAAATTGTGTTGAATTTATTAGGAAAACATTTTTTATTAATGTGATCTGATGATGGTGGCGATCCAGAGTACCAAAACGTCGTCTATTTAATTTTATAAAAAAAGTAAGAGTGTTTTTCTTTTACATTTTATACGTCTTCCAAAAATCGAAAAAATTAATTTATAAAATAATTGTGGAGGAATTTACTGAATATTGAATTAAAAAACTGGTGCCAAATTTTATCACTAATAGTTTTGTAACACTTGGTTTTTGTTCTACTTGACGCGATACACTTTCATTAATATTGTTTATACAACTCAGGCGTATTATAGTCACTTTATCTACCTGTACAAGCGCATACAAGTGATCAAAATATGCCTTTGTTGCATAAAGTTAAGTATGCATCAAAGGAGGTAAGTCCGAGTTTATGTGCCGAGCACAATATTAAAGAACGAGTCGTAGCACGAGCAAAGCTTTTTTCTCAAAACTGTATTTTATAAATCGGTAGATACTCCACTCTAGCTGTCACAAATTTCAATCAATTCTCTTAGATTTTTTAAATTTTGTTTGTAATATAATTATCTAGCGAAATACGTAAGAATTTTTCAAAATATTAATATTTACATCTTCTAGACAAGTTTAAGTAACGAAATTTAGGAAAAAAATACGCACTTTTTCCTTCAAATCGTTGTCATTTTGCGAAAAATGCATTTTTTAAAAACGGATACGTATTTTGCTAGATTTTGAGTCGCAGAAACTAATGCTTTTTTATTTTTTGGTCTAGATCAATTCTGGACTGAGTTATAGTGTCCACCGCACGGCAATACATTTTAATTTTCTTAAAAAAATTTCTATTCTTCAATAAAAAGTGTATATTTTGATAGGGTCAAAGTGGTGTGACCCTTTAAGAAAGAATTAAATTTGGAAATTATATTTATTTCTTTTCTTAAAATTGGTAAAATTAGTGTTTTAGAAGCGGAGTCCTTATTCCGACCAAGTATATTGTTGTGTTTCTTCATGATTCGCACAATGATAAATCTATATTCTTTTAACCCACTTGTTGCGTACCCTGTTCACTTTAATGGCAGCGTTTGCACGAGCAGCTTTAGGGCCAGAGTCTCGCCCTGCACCTCAGTACAAGTTCTTAAGTTTATACAATTTAGGACTTCGTGACATTTTTTTCTTAACGGAATATTTTTTAAATATTACTGACGCGATCAAGTGAACATGTGTTTATGAGACGTTCCTAGTTTTTACATTATACAGTTCAAACTATTTTATTAATTGTCCTCTTGTGCCACCTGGATTATTTTCGTCTCGCAAATGAGTTAAGGGGGAACACTAGTTGTAACGTTAAAAAGTAGTGCCTTTTTCAAGAATTTTTTTCTAATAAACCATAAAACTTTTTTAAAAATACTATTTATTACCTAAATACTTTGCTTTACAACAAGTACATACATAAGGCTTTAATTTAAAAAGAAAAAAAATTTTATAAAAATCTTTCTGAGATATGACCCATTGAAGTGGCGCCTGCGGAAAAAACATAAATTACGGTGACCAGCATTCCGCAAGTATAGTTCGTCTGAAATGCAAAATGAAATTGATTTACATTTATTATAAGATTATCTAGTTCCTGATCGAAGGACTTCTTTTTTATGCAAAAATTTTTTTCCTACAGCTGAAAATCCACTTTTATTTTTAACCAAAATCATGCTCATGACTTTGACAGGATGACATTTTGTCAAATATTTTTTTTAAATCCTTGGATCGAGAACTAGATAATCTTATAATAAATGTAAATCAATTTTATTTTTGCAGTTCAGACGAACTATACTTGCGGAATGCTGGTCACCGTAATTCATGTTTTTTCCGAAGGCGTCACTTCAATGGCTTATATCTCAGAAAGTTTTGGATAAAAAAAACCGACGAATGTTTGGTGTTTAAAAACCCATCGGCATGTAAATAATGCGTTTTTCTCATTAATATAATTTCCGCGGCTACGTTATCCATTTTTTAAATAAATTTAATATTGACAATAAATTCTCAACAAATTTAAGATTGAAATTGAAACACAAAAAATTTCGAATGATACCACGACGAGAATTTACATGTCAAATGATACAAAATATTGAAACCATGAAACAAAGGTTACACAAGACACAACTTCATGTCAAACAAAAGAAAGTGGAATAAACAATTTGTTTCCCGCTGAAATAAAATACAATTTTATTGGACTTTAGGTATATTTTTTGGACTTTTCAATATTGAACAATTTTTAATTTTGACTTTTTGAACCTTTTGGACCTTCTAATTATTGGACTTTTTGTATTTTGGAATTTCTATTTATTGGACCTTTTGGATTTGGACCTTTCATTTTGGACATTCTGTACTGTAATCATATTTATATATTTTCTTTTAGTTTTATTTACTTTAGTTAATTTCCTTTGTGTTATAACGCGCTTGAACTTTATTTATTATTTCACTTTTCATTTCTCACTTTTGTCACTTTATTTTATAACCATTTATTTACTCACTTATTTTATTACTTCATCTTTATCTTGTGGTCTATTATTCAGACCTTCAATTTAATTCAAAAAACAAGAGCTTCGTACAATAAACTATAGCCCTAACTCTCCGTCTTGGTGACGCCGAGACACACGGGCAAATGCTCAGATTTCCCTGTGTTTATCGATTTTATTCATCGACATTACAGTGTTGAAATCATTCTTTAGTTTATTGCACCTCCTCGTTGCCAGGCGCTTTTCTGCAAGCTTGCAGTTTTAGGCAGTGGTGTGATCATGGTTCATTAACCTAGACACACCACTCCTTAAGTTTCACAATACATTAGTATCTGAAGCCTCATTCTTTTAAGTTAAGTTAAATTCTTAATCTTTTTTAATGTAAACTAGCATTAAATCGCGCGGCTAACTTCTTACTACCTTTTATAAATAAAATTAGCAATTTTAAAAAGAATAAAATTTGGAAATTTTCTAATTTAAATTTTTGTTGAAAATACTAAAAAAATTTAATTTTGTAGAATTTAAAAATAATTGGAAAAATTCTTTAAAAAAAAGTCTTCTTATTACATTCAACTATGTTCAAATCTTGAAAAAAATTCTTGTAAAAATCCCAATTATCTTTATAAATAACAAAATTCTTCTCCAAAGTTCAATTATTTTCAGAAATTTTTCTAATTTTAATGATTTTCAATATCTACGATTTTCATAAAATATTTCCCAAAACGAAAACTTGTATGAAAATGGCGGCCGTTTTCTCCAATGGGCAAGAAAAATGTTCGTGAACAGCTAATTTTCTTGCCCTTGGAAGAACACGGCCGCCATTTTCATACGGTCAAGGAAATGAATGACTTTCCACCCTGTCGACTGCTATCAGAAAGCGCCATTTTTGTCCATGTGGGATAAAAAAAATTTTAATTTGAAATTTTAGAAAATGACAATTTTGAATGAATGAATTAAATAATAAAAATTTCAGAGGAATTCTATTATTTACAAATTTTTTATAAATTTCTTTGCAATAATTCAATTATTTTCGTGAAGAATAACATTTTTTTAACCAGGAATTCAATTATTTTCATAAATAATAAAATTCTATAGGTATGTACACTACCGTCGGGAATTATCGGTACGGCTGCACACGCACGGCCCAAAAACATACCAATCTTTAAATCACGATTTTTTTGTAAATACAAATGTCAGAAAATTAACAAATATACCATTCGAAAGATTATTAAATACTACAATTAATGGTACATAACTGAAAATTTTAATAATTTATACAAAGATTGCAGCAATCGACAAATTTGACAAAAAAATTTTAAAAATACAATTTTTTTGGAAATTTTTTCAACCCCTGCACATTTTTTAAAAATTGTAGAAAAAAATTGAAACTTACATAAGTGTGATCCTTTAAGTCTCATCTTTAATTTAAGACCAAAAGAGTTTAAAAATCTTATTCGGTTCATGAGATATCGTTATAAACGTCCGAGCATGTTTTTTGACAAATGCATTGAATTAGTCGATTTTGAACGGTTTTTGGCTGAAAATGCTCGGACATTTATAATGATATCTCACTAACCGATTGAGATTTTTAAATTTTTTTGGCCTTAAATTATAGATGAGACTTAAATGATCACACTTATATAAGTTTCAAATTTTTTTTGCAATTTTTAAAAAATGTGCAGGGGTTAAAAAAATTTCCAAAAAAATTGTATTTTTAAAATTTTTTTGTCAAATTTGTCAATTGCTGCAATCTTTGTATAAATTATTAAAATTTTCAGTTATGTACCATTAATCGTAGAATTTAATAATCTTTCGAATGGTATATTTGTTAATTTTCTGACATTTGTATTTACAAACAAATCGTGATTTAAAGATTGGTATGTTTTTTGTCCGTGCGCGTGCAGCCGTACCGATAATTCCCGACGGTAGTGTAGGTTTTCAATTATTTTCATAAATAATAAAAATCATCGAAGAATTTAAATTATTTTTGGTACCGTAATCTGGGGCTACAAGGAACAGATTTCAGCTTTAAAGTCTTGCAACTTTTTTGTTTATTGAAATATTGCCTTAATTTTTTTTTCTTTTCTTGATCTTGGCGAGCACTTTGAAGGGTTAAAGTATTGTTTTGATCAAAGCTGGAATTTTAAGCAAAAAATACGAAAAAGGCGCATTTTTTCGAAATTACAAAATGGGGCTATAAGGAACAAGGCGGTAAAACTATTGGAAAACGTATTTAAAGTTAAAGAAATTATTTTTTATTGATCGAAAGTAAACACAGAATATAAAACAAATGTAAAAACAAAACTAAACGTTGCTGGTATCATCAGTTGAGGTCGATGATGATAACTGGTCGTTTTTTGTGACTTGTCGGTACCAACACTCTTTTACAATTTCGAACCATCTTTGAACACTAAAAACCAAATTAGGTGATAAAAAACAAACGAAATTACGAAAAACTTACGTTTTAACAACACACTTTAACAATTCGGAAGAAATAATTGTGTTCCTTATATTCCCGCCGTTTTTGAATTTTGGTTTTTTTCTCGTAAATCTTACTGTAAATACAAAATAAACGTATTTATTACTTAGTAAACTCAATAAAACTTCCCATAATAAATCCCTTTAATAAAAAAAAATTACTTTGAGAAGTTAAAATAGGAACAACTTACCTCGGCAATCAAATGTTTCCCAAGTTTGAAATTTCACTTAAACACAATTACTCACTTACAAGCTACTACTGTTCACAAAATTATTAATAGTCGCAATTATTGCATTGAGTAGTATTGGCAGTTACCCCAGCAACAATTTTTCAAAAGCAAGTAACACAATTTATTCATACACGGCCCCGATAACTTCAACTCCACCCGAACACAGAGTTTTGTTCCTTATAGCCCCGGTGTTCCTTGTAGCCCCGGTTTACGGTACAATGTTAATGGAATTTCTCGAAAAATGTAATTATTCTTAAAAAATTTTATTAAAATTAATTTTCAAAGATTTTAATTAAATAACTTTTAACAATTTGCTTTTTTTCAAAATAATTTGAATTGAATTCTTCGTAGAAATAAATTAATTTTAATAATATCAAAATTCAATTATTTTAAATATCTACTATTTCAATAAAAATTCACAAAAGAATTCAATTATTTAAAAAGAAATATATTATTGAAATTCATCGCACAGTGGTCCAGAGACAAGAAAAAATGGCAAAAATTCGAAAATTTTACATATCGTTTTGACAACACTCTTTAAGGGGTTTTAGGGATTTTTGATTACGAATATGAAGTCAGATTTTAAAAATTCAAAATGGTGTATCCAATATGGCGGATAAAAATATTAAACAAGTTGTTCATTTCATGACCATTTAGCTTTCTCAATATATAAATAGAAATTCGTAAGGTAATTCACGTACAAAATTTTGAAATTGAAATTCAAAAATTTAAATTTTTGGTGAAAAAGAAAAATATTTATTAATTTTATAAATTTTAATAAAATATATACTTTGTATACATTAATCGATTCGTTTTCTTGTCAGGAATGTAATTTTAGGAATAATTAATGAAAATATTAACAAACAAAAAAATTATTTCAAAAAATACAAAAAAAAATTTTTTGTGAATTATAAAAAAATTGTATAAAAAAAAATTTTGTAAATATTTTCGAAAATCCTTGTGTCACATTTTAGGTATTAATGACTGCAATAAACCTGCAAAATTTCAGGACAATCCATCAAAATTTGTCTGAGATAATTTGTACACAATTTTTGTGACATACACACACACACATACATCTGGACATTTGCTCATAATTGAATATACATATGTTCTAGATAAAAATGAGTTCATATAACCTTCTTTTGAAAAATTGAAAATCGTCACCAATGCAAAGCTTCCTCATGAGGAAGCAAAATCATTTGGATTTACATGAAACTCGTTACATGGGGGATTTCGGGGTCGCTGATTACGAATATGATATCAGATTTTCAAAATTCAAAATGTCGGATCCAATATGGTGACCCAATATGGCGCATAATTTCAAGATTGATCCGATTCGATAGAAATTTGTTTCTCAGGGGTTTTTGGGGTCTCTGAATTCGAATTTGATGTTCGTTTTTCAAAATAAAAAACGGTTGATCCAATATGGCGGATAATTTCAAAATTATTGCTATTCGATAAAAATTCGTTTTTTGGGGTAGCTGAATTTGAATTTGATGTTTGTTTTTCTGAATGCTAAATTGCGGATTCACTATGTCATGGCGACCAAATTTTCTGCATTTTGACGAATTTTTATCAAAAATGTTTACTCAATTTTCTCAAGTTTTTTTTTGCTTTATTATTCAAATATACTTCAAAAACCGGGATTTTTTATATTTTCGTTAACCAGACGTGTACATCAAAGTTAATAGAAAGGAATTTACGTATTCGAAAAATCGTTTGAGACAAGAGTAGGGATAAGGGGCAATACACAATCCTTTTTTTATTTATTTTATTCATAATATAATTTATTGATAATAAAATATTAATATAATTTATTTATTAACAACATTTGATACATTTGATACATTTAATACGGTGTATTAAAATCACTTCACAATTTTTACTCGAAATCACTGAGTATATAACGCGTTCACAATTTCAAATTTTGACTATTTGCACTCACTATAATTTTTAAATAGACCGAAAACTAAGTACATCACGTCGCACTTCCACTAATATTATAAACACTAAACCGAGAAGCAACATATTGTCGCCCATAAGACGATGTTTTAAATGAATTACAATTACCTTAAAAAATGCGCAAGTAAGTCAAATAAACAAAAGGTCACTCTCGCCTGAGAGTATTCAATTTTGTTTTTCGATTAACAAAGTCACTCTCGCCTGAGAGTATTCAATTTTAATTTTCACTACTTTTCGATTTAAGAGATAAAAATGTCACTCTTCGACAAGAGTATCCCTTCTCTTTTATTATTCCCTTTTCTTTAAAACTATTCAAGTCAGTTTTAAAGCAAAGAAATGTCACCTTATTACGAAGGTATTCGTTCTTTCAAATCAAATTACGCTCGATTTATTCATTTGACAAACAAAACCAAAACGTTCTTGTCTTTGTTAAGTCGACGTAATTACTTAATAAACATTATCTAAGATTTCTATTCACTAATTAGCAGTTCGCTCCTCCAATTCGGCTGCTCTCCAATAAACTCCAAAAAAGGGAAGACTTCTTGATTTTTCTTCCGAAAGCACACAAGAAATACCTTCAGACAATCTGCTCGCTCACAGGTCAAAACTAATACTGACCTTTTTCATTAGAATTATCCTATCCCCTCTTTTAATACTTGTAATGACTGTAATATATATATATATATATATATATATACAGTCTCAGGTAGTCGAACCTTTCCGGGTCTCAAGCAATAAAATTTTATGACAACTTCAATACATTTATTTTTCTATCGAAATACAAAAAACGAACAAATAATATTTAACAAGATTATAAACGAAAATTAAATTACAAATTAATAATTAACAATAATTAATTAAACAATTTACAATTAACTCAAAATTAATTTAACTTCTTATTTCATCAGTAACATTCTCCCCCTCAATGCGGAGACGTTAC
Source organism: Leptopilina heterotoma (assembly GCF_015476425.1). NCBI lineage: Eukaryota > Metazoa > Arthropoda > Insecta > Hymenoptera > Figitidae > Leptopilina > Leptopilina heterotoma. Next base: position 786,319 of record NW_025111111.1, read on the forward strand.
TCTCCCGCATCCAAAGATGATGGAATAAGAACAATAATTTTATTTGCAGCTCTTTTAAGAATTTTTTGTCGGCATCGAACATCAACAATACGTACTCGACCATCCTTTCCGGGGTAAACTTTGTTTATAATTCCTTTGGGCCACATGTTTCTTGGCAAAGTTGAATCAGCGATTAACACGACGTCATCTTCCATTAAATTTCTGGTCTCTGTATTCCAGCATTTTCGAGCAATCAAACTAGGAAGATATTCTTTTACCCACCTGGCCCAGAACATGTCTGCAAGCTTTTGGGCTATCCTCCATTGCTTTCTGCCACACAGATCATCCGCAATGAATTCTCCGTACCGTACCGCTCCAGAGGAAGATCCAATTAGATAATGGTTGGGAGTAAATGCCTCTTTGTCTCTAGGATCTACAGATACCGAGGTTAATGGTCTACTATTTATAACATGTTCTATTTCGGTTAATAGAGTCCTTAGGATTTCCTCTTTAGGACATCTCTCTTTCAAAACAACAGCCATGGAGGTCTTCACACTCCTCACTAACCTTTCCCAGCTTCCGCCCATATGAGGAGCAAGTGGTGGGATGAATCGCCATTTAATTCCAAGGTTGGTCATTTTATCACAAAATTGGGTTTGATTTATTTCCATCACATTTCTTTTTAGTTCAGCTTCCATTCCAGTGAAATTCGTCCCATTGTCCGTGTACATTTCGGAAGGAGTCCCGCGTCGATTACACATTCTTTGAACAGCCATGATAGCTGAATCAGTCGACATTGACGAAACCATCTCTAAATGCACCGCACGAGTTGTTAAATACGTGAATAAGGCGCCCCAACGCTTTTCTTTACGCCTTCCAATCGTCACAAACATTAGACCAAAATAGTCCAAGCCACAAAAGGTGAATGGTCGACAGTGATGAGCCAATCTAGCTGGGGGCAGGTCTCCCATTCTAGGTTGTTGTGCCTTTGCCTTTCGTAACCGACAAAATCTACATTTTACGGTGACTGATCTAGTTGCGGGACGTATTTTCAAAATCCAATACTTTTGCTTCAATTCATTGAATACTGTCTCAGTGGACCCATGATGATATTTTTCATGGTAATGTTGTATTAATAAACGAGTATAATAATTTTTCCCATCTAAAATAATTTGACATTTTGTTGCCTCAGGGACATGCTGCGCAGCTGTTATTCGTCCATCAACTCTCAAAATTCCGTCTTCCATTGCAAGTCTGGGTGTCAAAGACTTAATACGACTGTTTTTAGCTACAGAGTTTCCTCGTTCAATATCTTCGATCTCTTCTAGAAAATCCTCTTGTTGGACCTTTTGATTAAATGTTTTTCAGCATTTTCCAATAACTCTGGACACAGTTCACTTTTTCGATGATTTCTCCATACACGCGGAACGTTTAAAAATAACGCTGTACTTCGAATTAAAACAAGCCATTTGCTAAAGTTTTTAATTATTGGGGCCTCATAGGTTTTCTTTTCCACGTTAGATACGACAAAGACTTTCTTTTCTTCAATCGTAGGCGGGACAGTTTTTTCGACCGATTGTGACCATATTGAAGTTTCAAATTGAAGAAACTTAGGGCCTTCAATCCATTTTTTCATTAAACTGTCGACATTTTCAGAATCTCTAGTGCTACAATCGGCTGGATTTTGCTTTCCTGGAACCCATTTCCATTCTTCTATATTTGTTAGCTCGGTTATCTCTCCTAAACGGTGCGCTACAAAAGTCTGATATCTTCGAGGATCGGCGCGAATCCATCCTAGAACAGTATTTGAATCTGTCCAGAATGTTCTGCTTTTCACCTTTATGTCTAATTCCTCGACAATGGTTTGTCCCAAACGGCTAGCCATTAAGGCTCCTTGCAGCTCTAATCGGGGTATCGACACCGGCTTTAATGGTGCGACCCTAGCCTTCCCAAGTATGAATGAAACTTTAATCGTACCGTCGTCTTGTGTAATTTTTAAATATGCTACCGCCGCATAGGCCTTTTCACTCGCGTCACTGAAAAGGTGAAGTTCAACGTTTTGGGGTATTCGAATATTTCCGAAATAAGCTCTCGTTATTCGATGATCTTTTATTTGAGGTAGAGCTTGAGTCCACTGTTGCCACTGGAGAAATTCATTCTCCTTTAATCTTTCATCCCATCCGATGCCGCTACGCCATACATTTTGTAGTATGACTTTACTTCTGATGGTAAAGGGTAACAAGATTCCTAAGGGATCGTATACCGACATTATAATACGCAGCATTTCTCGTTTTGTAAGTGTACGAATTCCTTGATATATTTCAAGAGGTAGTTTGTTCATTTTTAGATCAAAAAACATCGCGTCAACTGAAGGATTCCATTGTAGCCCCAATGTTTTCTCTACAGGTAATTGATCGATTGATAAATCCACGATTTCTTCTGAGCGTAATGAAATTGGTAGTTTTTCCAGTAACGATTTACTATTACTAGTCCATCCTCTAATTTCGAATCCTCCCCGTTTGTGAATTGATGATACATCCGTGATTCGTTTCAATGCCTCCTCAACAGTGTCAACGCTGTCTATGTAATCATCAACATAATGTTTTTCTAAAATCGCCTTAACGGCTTCTGGATGGGTTGTTTCGAATTCTAAGGCGTTTCGTCGCATAATAAATTGCGCTGTGTAAGGGGATGATGCTGCTCCGAATAACATTGAGGTCATCGCGTAAACGTCCGGATTTCCAGTTCTATTCATACCACGCCAGAGAAATTTTTGTGCATTTTGATCACTTTCACAAATTTTAATTTGAAGGAACATTTCTCGAATATCGCCTTTAAAGGCGATTGGTCCTTGACGAAATCGAATAAGTACTCCGACTAAAGAATTTACTAAGTCTATTCCTGATAATAAATTTTCATTTAAACTGATTCCTTTAATTTTTGCTGCTGCATCGAAAACAAGGCGTATGCTATCTGGTTTGCCGGATTTAGAAACTCCAAAGTGTGGAAGATACCATGATTTCGAATCGCTTGTATCATCCTTTATTTTTTTGCATAACCGGAATTTATTAGATGTTCGGCTTGTTTGCAATATCGTGCTGCATATTCAAGATCTTTATCCATTTTTTTCTCTAGCGCCATTAAGCGATGTAGGGCATATGATTTACTATCAGGTAGTCGAATATTATTATTCTTTCACAATAAACCTACTTCCCAACGATTTCCTATATTTCTCGCTGTCGTCGTTAGTATTTTTTCTGCTCTTTCTTCCAGTTTTCCTTTTCGTTTGGAGTTTGTTATTCCGACGCTTTCTAAAGCAAAACTAGCTTTAACTAGTTCGTTTAGATCCATATCCGCAGTAGTACAATTTCTTGCTTGATCACTCCCGTTCGTAAAATATACTTGTTGTATATTTGGTCTCGTATTCATTATCTTGCCGTGGATTACCCAACCTAACTGGGTTAAGGAAGCCGCTGGTTCATCTGGTGTCGAATGTCGAATTTGAATCGAACTTATCAAATTCCAATGGTCTTGTCCAATAAGTATAGATGGTTTCACGTCTTCGTAATAGTCAAACGGTAAATGTGATAGATGTGTATAGTTCTTGAGGTCCGATTCTCTTAGAGATTGTGAAAAAAGATTAAAATTTTGCACAGTACGTGCTTTATATATTTTGTGTATCATTTTACTGTCAAGTGCACTAATGCCGAAGGTTACCTGTTGACTACAAGGATCCAAATTTCGTACATCTCCGATTCCTGTTATTTTTAAAGGAAAAGATGGACCTCTAACTTCGATTTTCTTTGCAAGTTCTGAGTCAATTAGGGTTATTGTAGACCCTTCATCCATGAAGGCAAATGTGATGAGGGTTTTATTTGATCCATGAACTCTTACAGGTTTTACCTTTAATAAAACACGTTCTGAAGAATCTAGTCATTTATTTGGTGAGTCGTGATGACGTGGTGGATTCTGGTTCCCAATTCTTTCTGGCGATAGAGATGGCGATCTTTGATTTGTGATTTCTCCATTCCCTCGATGCAAGAGAGAGTGATGGTTTTGTCCACAATTTGAAATATTGCACGAAGATGCTTGGCATTGATTTTGTCGATGTGTCGAATCCTTTAGACATTTAAAGCAAAGTTTACTTTCCTTCGCCCAATTCCAACGATTAGATATCGGTAGATCAATGAGTCGTTCGCATCGATCTAATGTGTGCGAATCTTGGTCACAATAAGAACATTTTTTATTTAATTTCCTTCTCTTTGATTTGGATGAAGAACCAGTGTCCGTACTTGTCGTTGCATGAACTTTTTCTTGTTGACGATAGGAAGTGTTCTTTCGACGATTTTGATTATCAGGTCCATTTTTATTGCTTACATTTTTCTCTATTGTATTTTTGCTTTGTTTCCGTGCAGACACATTGGAAGTCATATCTAAGGTCCCAGCTTTGCTGGCAATCTTTGCTTCGTAAAAGAGGAATTTAGACAAGGTCACGAGTGCAGGTTCTTCAGTAGTTCCTTTTTCGTCTAGATAGCGGTTGAAATTATATATCATCGCATAAGGTAACTTTTGCGTAATTTCTTTGATAAGGTCTGGGCTATGGAGGTAACCAATATGTTCCGCGGCTTCCAGAGCAGCTACGCAGTTCCTCACACGAGTCGCAAATAGCAGGAGATCTCCATTGTTGTTAAATAATTTTGGCAATCCCTTCAGGTCTTCAATTATTCGAGCCGCAATTATATTCGGGTTTCCAAAACGTAGATCTAAAAGATCAATTATTTCCTTTGTATTGCGTGTGGTTACCATTAAGGATGCAACCGTTTCTCTAGCTGTTTCTTTCAAACTTTGATAAAGTCTCATCAAATTTTCCTCTTCGTTGAAATCACCTCTTTTAGTTGTTTCAAGGAAAGTTCGTTTGAAGCAGGGCCACTCGAAAATATCACCATCAAAAGTGGGCAGATTCTTGTTTACAGTGATTCGATGAAGCAATTTCTGAGTGACATCATGTGGTCCTGTAGTGTAATGAATAAATTTGTCTTCTGTTCTCGACGTGTGTGCTGCTGGTTCACCCTGGAGCTGATTTTTATCAGATGCTAACCATCTTCGAATATTCTCAGCTCCATAATCTTTATTCCGTTGGATTGATCGCCGTGTGAGTACTGAACGGAGATCCTCTTCTTCCTCTTCTTCCTCTTCCACATGTGCTAAGTCTGATCTCAGTTGTTCGTCGATTAGCTCCAATTCTAAATTAGCTTTTTCCTCCATCAATCGGGTTTTGACTGCGTGTTTTCTTTGAGCGGCTTGTAATTCCAACATTTTTCTTTTCCGTGTTGTGTTGCTGGTGCTACAAACTTGAGACATTTTGACAGTACTTTCGTCTCCATCAAAATCTGATGAATAATACGAATTTTGTTGCGATCCATTTTCATGGCGCAAATGTCCTCCTCGTCTTAAATCCCGTTGAGATCTATCCTCTATCCGTCTTGAACCGCGTTCAGGTCTATCATCTATCCGTCTTGAAACCCGTTCAGGTCTATCTTCCATTCGTCTTAAACCCCGTTCAGATCTATCTTCCGTTCGTCTTGAACCTCGTTCAGATCTATCAGCCATCCTTCATCTAGGTTAGAATTCATAAATATCAGTATCTTGATTTATCTTCGGAAGCGAAAGAAGATTTATTATTTAAGCAAGTCGTTGTCCATACATAGATACCCGGCGCCTCCACCATTTGTTACTTCAAAAACCGGGATTTTTTATATTTTCGTTAACCAGACGTGTACATCAAAGTTAATAGAAAGGAATTTACGTATTCGAAAAATCGTTTGAGACAAGAGTAGGGATAAGGAGCAATACACAATCCTTTTTTTATTTATTTTATTCATAATATAATTTATTGATAATAAAATATTAATATAATTTATTTATTAACAACATTTGATACATTTGATACATTTAATACGGTGTATTAAAACCACTTCACAATTTTTACTCGAAATCACTGAGTATATAACGCGTTCACAATTTCAAATTTTGACTATTTGCACTCACTATAATTTTTAAATAGACCGAAAACTAAGTACATCACGTCGCACTTCCACTAATATTATAAACACTAAACCGAGAAGCAACATATTGTCGCCCATAAGACGATGTTTTAAATTAATTACAATTACCTTAAAAAATGCGCAAGTAAGTCAAATAAACAAAAGGTCACTCTCGCCTGAGAGTATTCAATTTTGTTTTTCGATAAACAAAGTCACTCTCGCCTGAGAGTATTCAATTTTAATTTTCACTACTTTTCGATTTAAGAGATAAAAATGTCACTCTTCGACAAGAGTATCCCTTCTCTTTTATTATTCCCTTTTCTTTAAAACTATTCAAGTCAGTTTTAAAGCAAAGAAATGTCACCTTATTACGAAGGTATTCGTTCTTTCAAATCAAATTACGCTCGATTTATTCATTTGACAAACAAAACCAAAACGTTCTTGTCTTTGTTAAGTCGACGTAATTACTTAATAAACATTATCTAAGATTTCTATTCACTAATTAGCAGTTCGCTCCTCCAATTCGGCTGCTCTCCAATAAACTCCAAAAAAGGGAAGACTTCTTGATTTTTCTTCCGAAAGCACACAAGAAATACCTTCAGACAATCTGCTCGCTCACAGGTCAAAACTAATACTGACCTTTTTCATTAGAATTATCCTATCCCCTCTTTTAATACTTGTAATGACTGTAATATATATATATATATATATATATATACAGTCTCAGGTAGTCGAACCTTTCCGGGTCTCAAGCAATAAAATTTTATGACAACTTCAATACATTTATTTTTCTATCGAAATACAAAAAACGAACAAATAATATTTAACAAGATTATAAACGAAAATTAAATTACAAATTAATAATTAACAATAATTAATTAAACAATTTACAATTAACTCAAAATTAATTTAACTTCTTATTTCATCAGTAACATTCTCCCCCTCAATGCGGAGACGTTACTCTCCCGCATCCAAAGATGATGGAATAAGAACAATAATTTTATTTGCAGCTCTTTTAAGAATTTTTTGTCGGCATCGAACATCAACAATACGTACTCGACCATCCTTTCCGGGGTAAACTTTGTTTATAATTCCTTTGGGCCACATGTTTCTTGGCAAAGTTGAATCAGCGATTAACACGACGTCATCTTCCATTAAATTTCTGGTCTCTGTATTCCAGCATTTTCGAGCAATCAAACTAGGAAGATATTCTTTTACCCACCTGGCCCAGAACATGTCTGCAAGCTTTTGGGCTATCCTCCATTGCTTTCTGCCACACAGATCATCCGCAATGAATTCTCCGTACCGTACCGCTCCAGAGGAAGATCCAATTAGATAATGGTTGGGAGTAAATGCCTCTTTGTCTCTAGGATCTACAGATACCGAGGTTAATGGTCTACTATTTATAACATGTTCTATTTCGGTTAATAGAGTCCTTAGGATTTCCTCTTTAGGACATCTCTCTTTCAAAACAACAGCCATGGAGGTCTTCACACTCCTCACTAACCTTTCCCAGCTTCCGCCCATATGAGGAGCAAGTGGTGGGATGAATCGCCATTTAATTCCAAGGTTGGTCATTTTATCACAAAATTGGGTTTGATTTATTTCCATCACATTTCTTTTTAGTTCAGCTTCCATTCCAGTGAAATTCGTCCCATTGTCCGTGTACATTTCGGAAGGAGTCCCGCGTCGATTACACATTCTTTGAACAGCCATGATAGCTGAATCAGTCGACATTGACGAAACCATCTCTAAATGCACCGCACGAGTTGTTAAATACGTGAATAAGGCGCCCCAACGCTTTTCTTTACGCCTTCCAATCGTCACAAACATTAGACCAAAATAGTCCAAGCCACAAAAGGTGAATGGTCGACAGTGATGAGCCAATCTAGCTGGGGGCAGGTCTCCCATTCTAGGTTGTTGTGCCTTTGCCTTTCGTAACCGACAAAATCTACATTTTACGGTGACTGATCTAGTTGCGGGACGTATTTTCAAAATCCAATACTTTTGCTTCAATTCATTGAATACTGTCTCAGTGGACCCATGATGATATTTTTCATGGTAATGTTGTATTAATAAACGAGTATAATAATTTTTCCCATCTAAAATAATTTGACATTTTGTTGCCTCAGGGACATGCTGCGCAGCTGTTATTCGTCCATCAACTCTCAAAATTCCGTCTTCCATTGCAAGTCTGGGTGTCAAAGACTTAATACGACTGTTTTTAGCTACAGAGTTTCCTCGTTCAATATCTTCGATCTCTTCTAGAAAATCCTCTTGTTGGACCTTTTTGATTAAATGTTTTTCAGCATTTTCCAATAACTCTGGACACAGTTCACTTTTTCGATGATTTCTCCATACACGCGGAACGTTTAAAAATAACGCTGTACTTCGAATTAAAACAAGCCATTTGCTAAAGTTTTTAATTATTGGGGCCTCATAGGTTTTCTTTTCCACGTTAGATACGACAAAGACTTTCTTTTCTTCAATCGTAGGCGGGACAGTTTTTTCGACCGATTGTGACCATATTGAAGTTTCAAATTGAAGAAACTTAGGGCCTTCAATCCATTTTTTCATTAAACTGTCGACATTTTCAGAATCTCTAGTGCTACAATCGGCTGGATTTTGCTTTCCTGGAACCCATTTCCATTCTTCTATATTTGTTAGCTCGGTTATCTCTCCTAAACGGTGCGCTACAAAAGTCTGATATCTTCGAGGATCGGCGCGAATCCATCCTAGAACAGTATTTGAATCTGTCCAGAATGTTCTGCTTTTCACCTTTATGTCTAATTCCTCGACAATGGTTTGTCCCAAACGGCTAGCCATTAAGGCTCCTTGCAGCTCTAATCGGGGTATCGACACCGGCTTTAATGGTGCGACCCTAGCCTTCCCAAGTATGAATGAAACTTTAATCGTACCGTCGTCTTGTGTAATTTTTAAATATGCTACCGCCGCATAGGCCTTTTCACTCGCGTCACTGAAAAGGTGAAGTTCAACGTTTTGGGGTATTCGAATATTTCCGAAATAAGCTCTCGTTATTCGATGATCTTTTATTTGAGGTAGAGCTTGAGTCCACTGTTGCCACTGGAGAAATTCATTCTCCTTTAATCTTTCATCCCATCCGATGCCGCTACGCCATACATTTTGTAGTATGACTTTACTTCTGATGGTAAAGGGTAACAAGATTCCTAAGGGATCGTATACCGACATTATAATACGCAGCATTTCTCGTTTTGTAAGTGTACGAATTCCTTGATATATTTCAAGAGGTAGTTTGTTCATTTTTAGATCAAAAAACATCGCGTCAACTGAAGGATTCCATTGTAGCCCCAATGTTTTCTCTACAGGTAATTGATCGATTGATAAATCCACGATTTCTTCTGAGCGTAATGAAATTGGTAGTTTTTCCAGTAACGATTTACTATTACTAGTCCATCCTCTAATTTCGAATCCTCCCCGTTTGTGAATTGATGATACATCCGTGATTCGTTTCAATGCCTCCTCAACAGTGTCAACGCTGTCTATGTAATCATCAACATAATGTTTTTCTAAAATCGCCTTAACGGCTTCTGGATGGGTTGTTTCGAATTCTAAGGCGTTTCGTCGCATAATAAATTGCGCTGTGTAAGGGGATGATGCTGCTCCGAATAACATTGAGGTCATCGCGTAAACGTCCGGATTTCCAGTTCTATTCATACCACGCCAGAGAAATTTTTGTGCATTTTGATCACTTTCACAAATTTTAATTTGAAGGAACATTTCTCGAATATCGCCTTTAAAGGCGATTGGTCCTTGACGAAATCGAATAAGTACTCCGACTAAAGAATTTACTAAGTCTATTCCTGATAATAAATTTTCATTTAAACTGATTCCTTTAATTTTTGCTGCTGCATCGAAAACAAGGCGTATGCTATCTGGTTTGCCGGATTTAGAAACTCCAAAGTGTGGAAGATACCATGATTTCGAATCGCTTGTATCATCCTTTATTTTTTTGCATAACCGGAATTTATTAGATGTTCGGCTTGTTTGCAATATCGTGCTGCATATTCAAGATCTTTATCCATTTTTTTCTCTAGCGCCATTAAGCGATGTAGGGCATATGATTTACTATCAGGTAGTCGAATATTATTATTCTTTCACAATAAACCTACTTCCCAACGATTTCCTATATTTCTCGCTGTCGTCGTTAGTATTTTTTCTGCTCTTTCTTCCAGTTTTCCTTTTCGTTTGGAGTTTGTTATTCCGACGCTTTCTAAAGCAAAACTAGCTTTAACTAGTTCGTTTAGATCCATATCCGCAGTAGTACAATTTCTTGCTTGATCACTCCCGTTCGTAAAATATACTTGTTGTATATTTGGTCTCGTATTCATTATCTTGCCGTGGATTACCCAACCTAACTGGGTTAAGGAAGCCGCTGGTTCATCTGGTGTCGAATGTCGAATTTGAATCGAACTTATCAAATTCCAATGGTCTTGTCCAATAAGTATAGATGGTTTCACGTCTTCGTAATAGTCAAACGGTAAATGTGATAGATGTGTATAGTTCTTGAGGTCCGATTCTCTTAGAGATTGTGAAAAAAGATTAAAATTTTGCACAGTACGTGCTTTATATATTTTGTGTATCATTTTACTGTCAAGTGCACTAATGCCGAAGGTTACCTGTTGACTACAAGGATCCAAATTTCGTACATCTCCGATTCCTGTTATTTTTAAAGGAAAAGATGGACCTCTAACTTCGATTTTCTTTGCAAGTTCTGAGTCAATTAGGGTTATTGTAGACCCTTCATCCATGAAGGCAAATGTGATGAGGGTTTTATTTGATCCATGAACTCTTACAGGTTTTACCTTTAATAAAACACGTTCTGAAGAATCTAGTCATTTATTTGGTGAGTCGTGATGACGTGGTGGATTCTGGTTCCCAATTCTTTCTGGCGATAGAGATGGCGATCTTTGATTTGTGATTTCTCCATTCCCTCGATGCAAGAGAGAGTGATGGTTTTGTCCACAATTTGAAATATTGCACGAAGATGCTTGGCATTGATTTTGTCGATGTGTCGAATCCTTTAGACATTTAAAGCAAAGTTTACTTTCCTTCGCCCAATTCCAACGATTAGATATCGGTAGATCAATGAGTCGTTCGCATCGATCTAATGTGTGCGAATCTTGGTCACAATAAGAACATTTTTTATTTAATTTCCTTCTCTTTGATTTGGATGAAGAACCAGTGTCCGTACTTGTCGTTGCATGAACTTTTTCTTGTTGACGATAGGAAGTGTTCTTTCGACGATTTTGATTATCAGGTCCATTTTTATTGCTTACATTTTTCTCTATTGTATTTTTGCTTTGTTTCCGTGCAGACACATTGGAAGTCATATCTAAGGTCCCAGCTTTGCTGGCAATCTTTGCTTCGTAAAAGAGGAATTTAGACAAGGTCACGAGTGCAGGTTCTTCAGTAGTTCCTTTTTCGTCTAGATAGCGGTTGAAATTATATATCATCGCATAAGGTAACTTTTGCGTAATTTCTTTGATAAGGTCTGGGCTATGGAGGTAACCAATATGTTCCGCGGCTTCCAGAGCAGCTACGCAGTTCCTCACACGAGTCGCAAATAGCAGGAGATCTCCATTGTTGTTAAATAATTTTGGCAATCCCTTCAGGTCTTCAATTATTCGAGCCGCAATTATATTCGGGTTTCCAAAACGTAGATCTAAAAGATCAATTATTTCCTTTGTATTGCGTGTGGTTACCATTAAGGATGCAACCGTTTCTCTAGCTGTTTCTTTCAAACTTTGATAAAGTCTCATCAAATTTTCCTCTTCGTTGAAATCACCTCTTTTAGTTGTTTCAAGGAAAGTTCGTTTGAAGCAGGGCCACTCGAAAATATCACCATCAAAAGTGGGCAGATTCTTGTTTACAGTGATTCGATGAAGCAATTTCTGAGTGACATCATGTGGTCCTGTAGTGTAATGAATAAATTTGTCTTCTGTTCTCGACGTGTGTGCTGCTGGTTCACCCTGGAGCTGATTTTTATCAGATGCTAACCATCTTCGAATATTCTCAGCTCCATAATCTTTATTCCGTTGGATTGATCGCCGTGTGAGTACTGAACGGAGATCCTCTTCTTCCTCTTCTTCCTCTTCCACATGTGCTAAGTCTGATCTCAGTTGTTCGTCGATTAGCTCCAATTCTAAATTAGCTTTTTCCTCCATCAATCGGGTTTTGACTGCGTGTTTTCTTTGAGCGGCTTGTAATTCCAACATTTTTCTTTTCCGTGTTGTGTTGCTGGTGCTACAAACTTGAGACATTTTGACAGTACTTTCGTCTCCATCAAAATCTGATGAATAATACGAATTTTGTTGCGATCCATTTTCATGGCGCAAATGTCCTCCTCGTCTTAAATCCCGTTGAGATCTATCCTCTATCCGTCTTGAACCGCGTTCAGGTCTATCATCTATCCGTCTTGAAACCCGTTCAGGTCTATCTTCCATTCGTCTTAAACCCCGTTCAGATCTATCTTCCGTTCGTCTTGAACCTCGTTCAGATCTATCAGCCATCCTTCATCTAGGTTAGAATTCATAAATATCAGTATCTTGATTTATCTTCGGAAGCGAAAGAAGATTTATTATTTAAGCAAGTCGTTGTCCATACATAGATACCCGGCGCCTCCACCATTTGTTACTTCAAAAACCGGGATTTTTTATATTTTCGTTAACCAGACGTGTACATCAAAGTTAATAGAAAGGAATTTACGTATTCGAAAAATCGTTTGAGACAAGAGTAGGGATAAGGAGCAATACACAATCCTTTTTTATTTATTTTATTCATAATATAATTTATTGATAATAAAATATTAATATAATTTATTTATTAACAACATTTGATACATTTGATACATTTAATACGGTGTATTAAAACCACTTCACAATTTTTACTCGAAATCACTGAGTATATAACGCGTTCACAATTTCAAATTTTGACTATTTGCACTCACTATAATTTTTAAATAGACCGAAAACTAAGTACATCACGTCGCACTTCCACTAATATTATAAACACTAAACCGAGAAGCAACATATTGTCGCCCATAAGACGATGTTTTAAATTAATTACAATTACCTTAAAAAATGCGCAAGTAAGTCAAATAAACAAAAGGTCACTCTCGCCTGAGAGTATTCAATTTTGTTTTTCGATAAACAAAGTCACTCTCGCCTGAGAGTATTCAATTTTAATTTTCACTACTTTTCGATTTAAGAGATAAAAATGTCACTCTTCGACAAGAGTATCCCTTCTCTTTTATTATTCCCTTTTCTTTAAAACTATTCAAGTCAGTTTTAAAGCAAAGAAATGTCACCTTATTACGAAGGTATTCGTTCTTTCAAATCAAATTACGCTCGATTTATTCATTGGACCAACAAAACCAAAACGTTCTTGTCTTTGTCAAGTCGACGTAATTACTTAATAAACATTATCTAAGATTTCTACTCACTAATTAGCAGTTCGCTCCTCCAATTCGGCTGCTCTCCAATAAACTCCAAAAAAGGGAAGACTTCTTGATTTTTCTTCCGAAAGCACACAAGAAATACCTTCAGACAATCTGCTCGCTCACAGGTCAAAACTAATACTGACCTTTTTCATTAGAATTATCCTATCCCCTCTTTTAATACTTGTAATGACTATAATATATATATACATATATATATATATAGTCTCAGGTAGTCGAACCTTTCCGGGTTTCAAGCAATAAAATTTTATGACAACTTCAATACATTTATTTTTCTATCGAAATACAAAAAACGAACAAATAATATTTAACAAGATTATAAACGAAAATTAAATTATAAATTAATAATTAACAATAATTAATTAAACAATTTACAATTAACTCAAAATTAATTTAACTTCTTATTTCATCAGCAACAACAAGGATAAATATTTTGAGACAAAACCATTAACTTTTAAAAAAGTAAGTCGTCATATTGGATACGCAATTTTAGTTTTTAAAAAAGGAACATCAAATTCGAATTCAGCGACCCCAAAAACCACCAAGAAACGAATTTTAATCGAATCGAATCAATATTGACACTATCCGCCATATTCGATCCGCCATTTTGAATTTTGAAAATCTGACATTTTATTCGTAATTAGCGAACCCTAAATCCCCCGAGTAGCAAGTTTTAAGAAAATCCGATGGATTTTTAATTTTCTCGTCTGCCATGTTGGATTCGCAATTTTGAATTTTGAAAATTTGACATTAGATTCGTAATCAGCGACCCCAAAAACCCCCGAGGGATGAATTTCCGTTGAAACGCATTAATTTTAAAATTATCCGACATATTGGATCCGCCTTTTTGAACTTTAAGAAACTGACCTTAAAATCGAATTCAGCGACCCCAAGAACCTTATATATGATGAAAGCAAGCGCGGTCCAGTGGACCCTGCATTGTTATAAGCATAAAAACATTATGATAACGTACACGGTAAAAAATTTACTATGGGGACTACAGTACCACTTAGTGGAATTGACAAAATGTACTATTTCTTCCAAGAAATTTGCGCCTACACCAAATAATCCTGCCTTGCACTCATCTTAATCATCATTTTTATATTTTAATGCATTAAAATTCATTATATAATAAAAAGAAAACAAAATATACAAAGATCTACGTTTTTGTGTGTTTTTAAAGCGAGGTTTAATGGACCCAGGGCCGTAACGACGTAGGTGGAAGCGGTGCGGTGCACCGGGCCCCCAGCTGTCAGGGGCCCCCGAAGCCAAATGAAGTCATTATAGAATCGACATAAAAAATTGATTTTTTAGTTTTACAATTTTGCTAAAAATAAAATAAAGAATCCAAACAACTAAGTCAAAGTAAAAGCGCAAACACAACTCTACTGCCTGTCTTTCTATGGGCAGATAGCATAAGGGACGCGCATAAGAGTAAGCGAGATAAAAAATTCAAATTTTTCTCATCGCTCTCTCATGTGTGCACCTTGTCCCATCCACTTGCAAGCAGGCAACGAGCTGTGTTTTCGCCTTAATACAATTCCAGTCATATTTTGCGCAAGCGCAAACATATATGCTTTGGTATCCACTCATATTACACTGATAAAAGTGGATATTATAAATCTTAATATACTAGATATGTATTAAGAAAAGATGCTAATGCATATCATCTAGATGTTATGGTTTAATATCTCAAATATTAAATAGTATAATCTGTAAATGTGAGGTTATGTTTAAACACGTATTTTTCCAATATCTGCGATATTAAATTTGATCATATAAGATGTTTACATATTTGATTGTCACAGATATTGGCCATTAATATCTAGATAATAAAGCTTAATATCCATTTTTCTCAGTGTAATTTTACAAAAACTATTAACGATTTTGCCGCTATGAAATCAAGGAAATGATTTATTTTTCCGTTAACCTTCACCTTAAGAGGGCCCACTGGTTTTTTTGCACTGGGGCCCCCAAGACTGTCGGCACGGCCCTGAATGGTCCCCACTTGCCCGCTTACGTAATTTTTTAGCTTACCCGTCCAAGTTGAAATTAAATTTGATTTGGTACGTTTTTTTAAAGTGCTTGTATAAAATCCACAAAAATCCCATTTTGCAAGACTTTTTTTTAAAAGTTGGTTCAAGCCCACCGTGATTCGTAAACCGCCCAGGAAAAAAAACCTATTAATCAGGCCTTTTAGTGAATTAGACATTTTAATAATGCGGATTTAAGCGACTTGCTTTGAATCGGTTTCGGGAAATTTGAATCGGAATATTTTTCAGACATTTTTGAATCTGTGTTTTTCCATTAACTAATTCGTCAATTTTATATACCTGAATAGTCTACGTAGGAGAAGCTAACCTCAAATTTTTCCAAAAAGCATCTTCCAGTTAACAGCATAATAAAGCAAATGAGTAAAATTATTTTTGAAAAGGTACTATGAAAATATAAAGTTTAATAAGATAGTTGTGATACAGACTGAATCGTGTTAAATATTATTGAATAGGTACTATAAAGGTTATGTTCTTCTAATAACGTAGTGCCTTTTAATTTATTTTGAAATAAAAAAAATTCGAATTGAAAGTGAGAGAAGAACTTTTGAAATCCATACCTAACCTAACAAGATGCGTCTCTCTGTAAATTATAATGCGTTCCATACGGCTTCGGTTTGTGGCGTTTTTTTAAATACGGTTAATAATATAATAAATAATGTGCAATAGTGGACAATTATGTTATCGAGTGCTTAGGTTCGTGAAGATTAAGTCAGCTTATTAAAATATTTAATTATTATTATTACCCTGCTAAAAATAAAATCAGAAATAAAGAGAAAACGTCAGAAATTTTGATGTTTTGTGACTACTTTGACGATTCATGAAGCTTTTGGTTAATTCTGACTAAAGGATTTTTTATGCTCCTGTTGAATCCTGATGTTTATGGATTGTGATTATTGAGCATTGAAATCTTTTTTTTTATTTACAGCCCCTCACCGAAATATAGCCGGTAAATGTAAAGTACCGTTAAAACTTGAAATTTGTGCGTAGCCCTTTTTTCACAATAGAATTGCGGGTCTATTGTTACGAGGTTCGGGTCTCTAACCTAATTTTTATTGCTCAAAAGTTTTGCAATTTTAAAATTTCAAGTAAAATGAATATAAATTCAAAATCTAGAAATCTCCACAATTACAAATATCTAAAATTTATTATAAAAAACATTTTTTTAAGGAAACTGTAACGTATCTCGAAAACCGTAATTGTTAAATAAAAAAGGATATCATTTTTGAATTTAAGTTCTAAAGGATATACTGCATGCATAATAAGAGCATATTGTTAGATGAAGTCTAAGTCGATGAAAAACAAGTATAATGTTTAAATAAATATGAATATAAACAAATAAAAAGATTTCCCTTCAATTTTATGACGGTCAGTTGACCATTTTCCAGGTAAAAAAGGGTGTCGACTTTGTATAAAAAACCTGAGTACTTTTGAAGCTTTCTGATTAAACATGACTCAAGCCTGACGTTCTGTGGCTGCAATCGTAACAAATGCAGCCTAAAAACGTCAGAGATTCTGACTAAATTTCTGTCGTTTTGTGATTTTATTTTTAGTAGGGATATTCAAGTTTTATTATTGAAATTGAAATCTACGATGTTTGATGAACATTTTTAGCATTTGAAGTGTTTGTATATTAGTGCGAAAAAGTTTTCGAGTTCATAATACTTTTCATTTTTCTTCTTGTAAATATTTAATAAAACGTTTATTTTGAAAATGATTATCATTCGTTAATTTATTTTGAAAAATAATATAATATTTATTTATCTGTTAACATTTTTTTATCATACTATTTTCATTCGACGCCACCTCCGATTCATGTCACATTGTGAATCGGATAATAAAAAGTTTATTATCCCGATTCGAATTATTGACGTCCTATTCAATAAGTAGTGCAAATAATCAGAATTAATCTGCCTTCGCCTTTTAAGAATGCGGATTCACGAGAGCTTTTGACCGATTGAAAACAAGCGAATAGGTTTTTGTTTCCTGGGCGATATCCTAACCACCTAACCACGCTCGCCCGCTAGGATGACTTGCTTAATACATGAGGACATTCCTGTCACAGTTCAACTGATAACTGTAGTTAATTTTACTACTTAAAATAATTGCATTTATATTTTTACACAGTTGGTACTCTTCTAAAACTCTTTAACAAAAATTATATCAAAAATTATTCAACTGATAGAATAAGAATATAACTGTACATATGAATTTTTCCTACGTCTGGAATGCATAGAAAGGCGAACAATTTAATTTTAAACATTTAAAACGATTGAAAGTTGCATTTGAACAGCCCTATGACACTCCTTTACATTTTCATATAAATAAGTTGGCAGAGATTTGACTAGGCGCTGGCTGCAAAAAAAGATGACTTTTGCGGAAATTTAAAAAAAGGATAATATTATTTTTATTATTTATAAATATTTATATTAATTATTTATCAATATTTAGCAAGCTTAATAATTATTAATAAATATCTATAAATAATAAAAATAATTTTTTTTAAATTCCCGACAAAAATCGGCCTTTTTTGCAGTCAGCGCCAGATCAAATCTCTGCCAACTTATTCATAGCAATTGCATATATCTGCATTTGAATAAAAATTACAATTTTCTGTCAATAAAAAACATTTGTTAAATTTTAGGTTATGTTAGAAAAAGAGGTTAGGTTGTGGGCAATCTTAATGAATTCCTTTTCTATTGTTAAATTGATAATTTCTATCCAATTCAATTCTCTGTAACCACGTGACCAGAATTTGAATTCCCTTTAATGCCCTTTAAAGAATTCAATGTTAATTAAAAGGCATAAACTACACAAAAAATGATTCCCTTAAACGGCATTAAAGTAAATTCAGACTCTGGTCACGTGGTTACAAAGAATTGAATTCGATAGAAATTGTCAATTGAAGGGCTACATAAAATAAGGGGACGAACGCGAGGCTTGGAAGAGATACTACCAGTCGGGTAGCAGTGACAAGCCTTGAGCCGCTCGCTGCTACCTGACTGATATTATCCCTTTCAACCATGCGTTCATCCCCTTATTTTATGTAGCCCTTCAATTTAACAATAGAAAAGGAATTCATTAAGATTGCGGACAAAAACGGAATTGGTTTGGAATTTAAGGGCATAAAAGTGCCAATCCACTTTAATTCACCCCTTATTACTGGGTTTTTACTATATATAAATTAATTTTTCGACACGTTGAATATAACAAAAATGTATTTTTAAACATTGTTAAATGTTTAACAAATCGAAGTAAATTAATTAAAATGATAAGTTCAATGCGTACTTAGACAGTAAATATGTTATATTTTGTGATCCAATACCAAGTATTGGATCGACAAGTATTGTATAACAACAATGAAAAAAATTTTGCTTGTAAACACAAGCAAAATTTTTTTCACGTAAGGTCCATTTTCACTGTCCAGGTCACATATATTAATATTAAATATGCTTTATTTAGGTTATAAATGCCTTTAAACACTCACCAAGATTCATTTTTCCAATTTAATAATTACGAGGCATTGTCTACAACAAGAAAATTAATAAAATAGATGTAGATTTCAACTTTTTGTTTTAAATAAGTTAGTTTTTATAATAAAAACATATATAAGAAGAGAGAAAAATTGAATTTTTTATTAATACTAGAAAATTCACTTTGAGGTGAGACGAAATACATGGGAATCAGGGAGGATCATCTTGCACACCCATTGAGGGATCATCTTGCCCCAAATGCCATTATTTTTTAATTTGTTCGTAACTTAACCTACGAGCTCTGTTATTCCATAATACCAATCAGAACACTTAATTGAAGATATACTGAAGCTGTGAGTACAAGAAAAATGGAATTTCAGCTGCTACAACAAAAGTTATCTAAGTACACAGTTAAGCTTTCCTTAGATCAAAAGTATGAAATTTTTATTTTTTACAATAGAATTTTTTTAATGACGCGTGTTGTCATGACAGTTTGACTGATTCATAGGTATGTCATTGACAACGTATTACCGTATTTGCCTAAAAGATTACGCTAATAGGCTCTCCAAAATTTAAAAGGATCATCTTGCCCCAGGGGATCATCTCGTACACCTTTCCCCTATGACCGTTAAGAATATGATAAAGAAAGTTTAAGTCAGAAAATAAAAATCGAAACTCTATTGAAGGAATTTTAAATATGGAACGCAGTTCTCGATAGTCATGCGAAAATCTGTCATAATGAACATTAAGCTGATACGCCATAAATCTAAGAAAACGATTTTGGACCCGCTCTAGCCGGTTTTTGTGACATTCATAATAAGGGGCCCATATTATAGAGGCAAAATCAAGAACTGATCTTACCAAAGTAAAATAAAGCATTTTTAATAACAAGGGATCATAGAAAGTTATGCCCCAAATCTCTCGATGATCTAACAATCCGCCCCAGTACTCTTAAAGCTTTATTTACCGTTATATTTAAATGTTCTAGAAAATTTAATTGAGAGTCATAAGTAACACCTAAGTCGCGAACACTGGAAACAGATAATAAGATTTTAGAATTTAAGTTATAATAAAATTTTATTACTTTACGTCTTTTAGTAAATGTAATTACAGAAAATTTTTTTTCATTCAAGGGCAGATTGTTAATAATAGACCAACGAAAAATTCCCTCTACGTCATCCTGGAGATGCTTAATGCAGTCTTTAATGTCATTAATTAAAATTATAAAAAGAAGGGGACCCAAATGAGAACCCTGAGGAACACCAGATGGAACATAAAAACCTTCAGATAGTCTGCCATTTATTTTAACAAATTGATTACGATTACGTAAGTATGACGCGAACCAAGAAAGTGCTTGATCACCAATACCGTAGGCCTTTAATTTAGCCAATAGTATATGGTGATCAACTTTGTCAAAAGCCTTACCAAAATCAAAATAGACAGAGTCCACCTGATTCCCCCTTTCTAGGCTCCTAGTTAGGTATGCCAATACATAGGTATGCCAATTTACAGCTCTTTAGGTATAAAACTGGGCGCCAGGGTTCCCCCTGGCGCCCAGTACATGCATTTTTTTCGAAATTTTCATTATAATTTAGATTACTATCACAATTAGAAAACCCAACTCTTTAATGACCGACTCTACAAATTATAATTTTAATTAATATGCGAATTAGAAATCCCGACTCTTCAATGGCCGACTCCACAAATTCCGATATCACTATAACGCATGAGCAGTAGTGTTCTATCACTATTACGCATGCGTAGCAGTGTTCTATCACTATAAAGCATGCAAAGAACATTCAGAACTTCAAAATTTAATTTTTTAATTCACACACGATCTAAAAATTATTTTTCTACAATACAAAATTTCCAAAGCCCAAAATGTCCAAAATATGAAATTTCTAAAATAAAAAGTGTTGAATTGTAGTGTAAGTGAAAAGAATTAGATTATTGAGATTTAACAATTCTATTTCTGTGTAAGATATTTTTAAAAAATTATTATTTTCAATGTTTTACAAAAGTTTAAATAACTTCTTAAAACATGAACACTTTTTAATGATCGTAGCCTTACTTGAAAGGTTATTTTCTACAGAATGGGAATTACTTGTAAACACTTACGTGTAATTTTTTCTCAGAAATTGCAAGTCGGCAAAGTTATATACAAAAAATTCAATTTGAAATAATTTTTTTGGACAAAAAACTACCCTACAAAAATATAAAACATGATATGATGTAGATATTTCAAGAAAATTTAGTAAAAAAATATGTTTGAATTTTAAAAATTATTTTTCTGTTAACCCGTTGTCTGTTAACGACCGTTGGGTAGTAAACTTTTTAGCGCAAAATAAATGCAATTTTGTATGTAAATTATAAAATAAATTGTTTTATATCATTATTAACACACTATTGATTGCAATGATCCTAAATTAAGTAATAAATAAATTATTATTTATTATTTTTAAACAATATAACAATTTAAAAACAAGTAAAATTTATGAAAATTTATTTTTAATTTAAGTCACATTTAGTGTATGAGGGTTTTTGGAGTCGGTGAATTCGAATTTGACCTTAATTTTAAAAAATTCAAAATAGCGGACATCATTTTTGAAATTCATTTGGATTTTTATCAATTTCAGTACCTAAGGGTTTTTCAGGACGCTGAATTCGAGTTTGACCATCATTTTTAAAACTTCAAAATGCAGGATCCAAATTGGCGGACATACTTTTTGAAATTCATTTGGATTTTTATTAATTTCAGTATCTAGGGGTTTTTCGGGTAGCTAAATTGAAATTTGTCTTTCAAAATAAAAAATTATGAATTGAAAATGAGGGACGTAATTTTTTTAATTCATCCCGATTTTTATCAATTTCAGTATCTAGGGATATTTTGGGTCGCTGAATTTAAATTTGTTTTTCAAAATAAAAAATTATGAATTCAAAATGAGGGACGTAATTTTTTTAACTCATCCTGATTTTTATCAAATTTTGTACTCTATTCTATATCCTTTACATTAGCTGATAAAACAAATCATGACCCCAGAATGTGCCGCGTGGAGACTGCAAAGGTTTTACATTACACTTTCTGTTCTTTGTTTTTTCTATAATATCTGTTTAAAATTTAAAAAATTTGTCCGACATATTGGATCCACCATTTTGAATTTTTTTTGACGTAATATTTATATTCAGCGACCCCAAAATCCCTTGTATACTAAGTTTCATAAAAATTCATCTAACAGATTTTGCTGAACATTTTGGGCCAATCATATGATTATTATTTTTCCAAACAGCGAAGGGGTTTATAAGATTGTTTCAAATTTTTTAAATTATTTTGGTCTAAGTTTGCCAACCTGCATTTTCTAAGAAAAAAGTTTCGTATATTCGCATAATTCAAGTTATTTGAATTAAATAAATATAGGGGAGACTGGGGCGAAAAGTTAAATTTTGCATAAATGATTTTTTTTGGCAATATAAGCCGCTTAGATGCAAATATTTGTATATCAATATTGTAGGGCAACTTGTCCTCTACAACTTTCAATAAAAAAGTTCCTGATATTTTCGCAAAAAATACATGTTTTCTCCTTTTTTGAAAATTTTGTTTTTTTTAACTTTTCGCCCCATGCTGGGGCGAAAAGTTAAATTCTATTTTTAGCCTACTAAAACTATTTTCTGATAGGTGATAAATAGTAGATAAGTTAAAGTATACGTAAACAAGTAATTTAGTAAATAAAAGATCTTTGTTTATTTAACAAAAGCTTTAGAATAGTTGTAAAGTTAAAAAATTGAAATTTCAAAAAAAAAAAATTTTTTGGTTTATTTCACGTGAACCGGCTTATTTTTTGATAGAGTACTTGCCAAATGTCAAATAAATAATGTTTAAACAAATAAACTCAAAAAAACGAAAAATAAAAAAAAATTTTTAACAACATGTAAAAATACATTGAACTTTTCGCCCCACCCATTATTTAACTTTTCGCCCCAGGGTGCGTTTTTGGCTTTAACAACAAATATAAAAAATCTGACTAAAGATATTTAGAAAATACATGTAGGTATCTCTTCAGGGGACCCAAATAATGAAGTAAAAAAATCGCGGTGAGAAAAAATGCAAAAAATATACTTAAAAGTTGATATATTCTTTTTCGAACAAATTTTCAAAAGTAGGTTGAAAAAAAACTTTTAATATTGACACCACAAAAATAAACAGAATTGCACACAACTCCGGACATTTATTTAGGGTGATAACACCCTTCGATAATTAAAATTGCAATGCTTTAACTATTTTCGTTCGAAAGATAATGAATTTTAACGGTTTTGGCAGTTTAACTTTTCGCCCCAGTCTCCCCTATAGATAAAAAAAATTATTTTAATGAAATAGTTTTTTTAGTGTGCTAATACTTTTACGTATGCAAATAGAAGAACAATAATTTATTTATTATAAATTTAGTATTAGGACTACATAAATAATTATTTGACGCAATTAAAGGGATATTGGTCTAAATTAAAATAATTAATTATGAAAAATAATTGCATATTTGATATAAATAAGGGAAATTCCACGTCAACACGGACTGAGCTCTAAACAAAAATTGCTTTGATGGATTTAAACATTCTAGGGCTTAAAAGATTTCTACATTCATGTAGAAGATGGGATTTAAGATACTGATCTAATATGGCGGAAAAAATTTTCAAATTTGATCCGATTTCCTTAAAACGTGTTACTCGGAAGCTTATGGGGCCACAGATTACAAATATGAAATCACTTTTTAGAAATAAAAATGGGGGATCCAATATGGTGGAAATTTTTTTTAATTTGATCAGATATAATTAAAACGTGTTACTCGGGGGTTTTTAAGGTATCTGATTACGAATCTGAAATCACAATTTAAAAATTGAAAATAGCGGATCCCATATGACTGAAAAAAATGTCCAATTTTGATACATTTCGCTTAAGGGGTTAAACCACTCTAGAGCGTCAAAAAGAGGTTCTAATTTCAACATTTTTTTTAAAGAAAAGTTTAAAAATAATGAAAAAGATGTTTACATATCTCTATCAGGTACACTTTAAAGAGAAAACAATATACTTTATAAGTTTTTTTTTGTTTAAAAACAGTAGATGTACATGTACGTGATGGAAACCCTTTGTAAAAAGAATTCCTTCGCGGCCGGAAAGGTTTTTGGTACAATTTTCATCCTAGAACCGAAAACAAATTTTTTTCTATTTTTACATCTCAAAAGCTAGAGAAAGACGTAGGGGATCTTTTTATGTTGCATATTTTTTTAGTTATAAACAATTTAGTGCCAATTTTTTTCAGTTAAAAACTCAGTTTTTCCATAAAATGTTCACCATTTTGGCAAAAATCGATTTTAAAGAAATCCCCTACGTCTTTCTCTAGCTTTTGAGATGTAAAAATGGAAAAAAATTTGTTTTCTGTTCTAGGATGAAAATTGTATCAAAAACCTTTCCGACCGCGAAGGAATTCTTTTTACAAATGGTTTCCATCACGTACATGTACATCTGCTGTTTTTAAACAAAAAAAAATTTATAAAGTATATTTTTTTCTCTCTAAAGTGTACCTGATAGAGATATGTAAACATATTTTTCATTACTTTTAAACTTTTCTTTAAAAAAATGTTGAAATAAGAACCTCTTTTTGACGCTCTAGAGTGGTTTAACCCCTTAAAGTTTGTAATAATAACAAATTGTTTACATTACAGAACAGTATGAAGCTAGAATTTCTTAAAAGTAACTTCAAATTCGTAATCAGATACGCTAAAAACTCCCGAGTAACACTGTTTAATTAAATCTGATAAAATATAAAAATTTGTCCACCATATTGGATTCATCATTTTTAATTTCTAAAAAGTGATTTCATATTTGTAATCTGTGGCCCCATAAGCTTCCGAGTAACACGTTTTAAGGGAATCGGATCAAATTTGAAAATTTTTTCCGCCATATTGGATCCGCCATTTTGAATTTCTAAAAAGTGACTTTAGATTCGTAATCAGCGACCCTAAAGACCACCGAGTAACAAGTTTTAATCAATTCTGATAAAATTTGAATTTTGTCTGCCATATTGGATCCGTCATTTTGAATTTAAAAAAAAAACTTTAGATTTATATTCGGGGACCCTAAAAACTGTTAAAGAATGAGTTACAAAATAATTTACCCCGTTTTTTGCTTTTAATTCATAAAAGTATTTTGAGATTTTTGGACCTTTTGACTTTTGACAGCTCTATTGGCATCGGAAATAAAAATTTGCAAAAAATGCCCATCGTCACCTTAAAGTACATGAATGTAGAAATCTTTTAAACCCTAAAACGTTTAAATTCATCAAAGCAATTTTTGTTCATTTGTTCAATTCATTTGACTTAAATAATTCGAATTTGCTACAAATAACTATTTATTTGATACTACAAATTAAAACTTTTATATCAAGTAAATATTTTCTTAAATCAAATAAATAAAAACAAATAAGTTGAAATAGAACCGAACGAGAGTTTATAGAAAATAATTATTTGAAAATGTTTAATTTTGCCATAAAAAAATTAACATTATTTAAACAATAGAAAATTTAGTTATTTTTCTCCCATATAAAAAATCTATTTTTATTTTAAGAAAATCAAAATATTTCACTTGTCTGTTAACGAAGAAAATGTATTTTAATACTTGTTTTTGATAAAAAAGATTTTTTCAAATGGGCAAAAAAAACATTTAAACATTGGAACTAATAAAAATTTTTAAATTTAAGAATTATAAAAATTAAATTAATGTTTGTTTTACATTGTCTATTAATTATTTAAAAAATATCAGGCAGAGAAATATTCACTTTTGGCCTCTAAAAACCAATGTGATTATTTTTTACTTGTAAAGCTTGCATATAATTTTTAAACATATTGCAGTAAGTTCGTACATAAAAACTAAACATTTTTCTCTTTGGAACCCCATCTTTATACTTAAGGCCATGTGGAAACAGCCAACTTCAATGAATACGTGTAATAATTCCCACTGGATTTCTCAAAGAATACAAAATAATTTTCGAAGATATTTTAGAAGATGTTAGCTAACATGTAGATGCATTGATCCCTGACTAGTTTTGGGCAAAAATTTACTCCTAAATATTATTTTATTGAAATAAAATGTTTGACATTTGTCGTGAGGTAAAATGACAATCGCCATGATTTTTGACATTAAAATTGACAATTTATTTATGAATAAATTATAGATTAATTATTTTTGCATTATTTGTAGATGACAATTAGTATATTCTTGAAGTAAAATGAAAATTCTTTTAGTAATTCGATAAAACCACATTGAAAACAAGAATAATGAATGAAAAATAATTCTATTTGTCAAATTTGCTGTACGAATTCTGGACGTTTTCTGAAAGGAATTACGCACGTAATTTTTGCTGAAAATATTTCCTATTAAATTTGCCTACTTTTCTAAACGTATTTTGTACAATATTCGTGCGAATTATTGACGAAATTTTTTAAAAATTGCGCTGGACATTCAATACAAACTCTTTACGTGATACTTGTCTAAAAAATTTCAACCACATTTTCAAACGAATGTTATACAATATTCGTGCTAATTACTGAAGAAATTTTTTATTAAATTTTTCGAAAATTGTTGTAGAAATTGGATAGAAATTTCAACAAATATATGAAAGTAATACCATTCAGAAAAAGTCCGGAGTTCGTATAGAAAATTGAACCCGAATTTCACAAATGTTTACCGTATAAATTACAGGCAGAATTCCATGCAAATTTACATGTGGAATATATTTTTTATCAATTCTGTATTTGTTTTTACTAAGAAATTTGTACGAATTACTATTTTATGTCAAAAAGAAATTGCGAGAAAAATGATTTTGTGTTATTACCAGAGACAAATATATTATTTTATAGAAAATGATTCTTTATAAATGTTTGACGTAAAAGTAAAACTGAAACAGTAAATTTTGTGCAAAAACATTTTATTTATTGATTCTTTATTAAATCTATAATAATTATACAATAAAATTGTCGTGAAGAAATACTTATTCATAAATATTTATCATAGAAAGCTTTCTGAACATAAGATTAGATATAAAATAGGATATTTAATAAAAATGTACACTAAGAAAAATATGGTACTAAAATTCTGAAAGCAATATCGCTTTATTATTTTTATTTATATTTACAATATGATTATAAATAAATGTAAAAGAATTAAAGAATATTTCGATGATAATAATAATTTGAAGTCTTGCTTCCCATTTTTGACTGTTGAATAAATTTTTCTTATTATTATTTTGTATCTCATAAAATAAAAGAAGCATTGATAGTAAGCATGATACTTTTTAACTTTGTATCGTATAAAAGTAAAAAAAGTAAAGTAAAAGTAAAAAACATTTTTTTGTTTGATTATTTATTATTTCTATCATCATTACGCATTAACTTTTGTACTCAGAGTTACAATATTATTGTTAAAAAAAATTGAAGTGAAATACAGACGGTTTTTAAAAGTATAAATAAAACTAATTTTTTAAATTTTTTTATCGTACATGTATAACAATAAATTGCAACATATAATGAAGAAATTATTTTATAATGAATCAATATATTAAGTTAATCAGCAATAGCGTTCATATATTTATATATATATTTATTTATATTATTTTTTAAAACAGAAACTTTTTAAATAAAATCCTTTTTTACATGATTTTTATTAATTTACATACCTTTACAGCAACAATTTATATCAAATGACAAGACTGCAAAAATTTGCCTAAAAATGGCAAAAATTACTGGACCAGTATTAATATTCAAAATGCCCCTTATAAAGCTGTGTCGATTGTCAGATAATTTAATTTTTCAAGATTGGTCCAAATCTTGGCACAGTAATATCGCGTTTACGGCAAAGTTGTTAAATCTGTAATGCCGGAATATAATTTTCAGTAGTGGCAAGAATTTTATATCGTTATTGGCACATAATAATTGCTGCCAATAAAATTTGTATCTTTGATAATAAATTACTATTGCCAGAAATGTAACGTAGCATGGACCAATAATGGTAGATTATCGGACAGTAGTGCAATTTAAAAGAATAATTTCGCTTTTACAACTTCACGTCTTCAGCGTAGCAGAGTGACCAAAGTATTTGGCTTTGGTGCGTGAGGTTGAGGTATCGATTCCCACGTGTGGTAAGAATTCTTCAAATATTTATAATATTGCATTTAATTTAAGGAAGTAAGCCATATAAATATTATAAATGAATTAGTTAATTAATTAAAAAATATAATTATTGTTATTATTTTCTGCAAATTATCAATACTGGCAAATGGTGTCATTTATATTACCGGATTTTATTCATGGTATATTCAAACGACTTCGAGCGGATAAAATATCTTTTTTGGACGACCTAGGGATATCCATGCAATAAAATATCATGGATATCCAAATTCCCGGAAGACAACAAATATTTTAAGAAATTTGATAGAATTCTTTTTCATTTTTTATAATGTGCTGGTTCGTGGTCCGAAATACAAGAAAAGAAAATGGACACATTCTTCTGAAATAAATCGTGTACAGTATTCTAAGTAAGTATGCTACAATCAAATTTGATTTCTTCTTTCTTCTTTGCTGTTTGAAAAATTAAATCTTGGAGTTTATATTAAGGAAAAAAATTCAAACCTAGGTTATTAAAACTTAGGTATATGTAACTTAACCTACTAATTTAATAAAGATTAACATTAATAATTTTTTAATGATCTATTATAATAAAAAAATTAATTTACTACTTTTGAACAAAAGGGTTTCTTTTAAACCCATGTAAGATTGAAGTAAATAAATAATTAGTACCAAGGATTATTCTACTGAAAATAATGTATTTTAATATTATTTTTTAAAAGTTCTTTTGTGATGTATTATGTAAATCTGCAACAAATTCTAAGAGTAAGTACATGAGATTAATTATGTTACAGATTAAGTGTATTGGTATTCAGCTTGAGATACTAAATTAAAATTTTTACAAAGAGAAATATAATCGGAACCGGAAAGTGGATTGATATATTTGAGTTTTACGGCAAGTCAAGTACTTGAAGAATCTTTTTTGAATTTTTTCCAAGACGTTTTACTAATTTTTGTACAATTTTAGACAAGAATTATTTTTATCATAAATTCTACAAATGTATTTGGCGAAGATACATAATAAAATACAAATCAAAATTCGGTTACGCACAATAATTTCTATAAATATTTTCAGCAAACAATACATATTTTGATATTAGCAATTTTTTTTAGTTAATCATTTCAAATAAAGAAAATCAAAATATTTTGCAAAATTTTTACAGTGCATAATCAATCTAGCATTGGCTCTACTCAAAAAGTTTGCAATTTAAAAGTCTGCAATGAGAATAAAGTCCTATTTTCAAAAGCATCTTTATTTTGTAGCTAAAAGAATATACAACAATGCTATACTAAGTCAATTATTTTTCATGACAGAAAAGCAGCACAGACTATTGCATAATTTTTGCAAACATCTTTATTCAGCACTGAAATTTGAATTTTTTGATTAAATCAATCAATTACATTATTACTGAATCAACAATTCCTAGCATAATAACTACAGAGAAAGAAAGTCTTTCTAAATACACATTCGAGCGTATACTGTACTTTGATCGAATCATTTCAGAATCGATTAGCAAAGCAAAGTACAGATCAGCAAAGCAAAGCAAAGCAAAGCAAAGTATAGCAGTCAAGATTCGTTTTGAAAACAGGGTTTGCTTTTTTTGCAAGGCACCTTGAATTATTTATGTCGTTTTTGGCATAATTTTTAATAAAGTAGATAAAAAAGAAAATGTTTTTCACATTTTTTGCAATTATTATTATTAAGCATTAAAAAGCATCATTAATACAAACAAGTTATTTTCTAGCAAAATAAATAAATATCAGAATTACTTTATTTATATTGCTTGTTATAAATTAATATAAATTAATTTGTAACATGTATAATAAAATAAAATAATAAGTTAAAATTAAAAAACTAGAAGATTTTTAATCAGAGAAATATAATATATGTAGTTAAACCGATTGAATAATTTTAAAAAATATATTATTTTATTCAAATAAATTTTTGCTTGTATAGAACGAAATATTAGGTTTAAGAAAACAAAAATATTGTTGAGTGCAATAAAGTGTTTGGTTCATGCAAATAAAAACATTTAATTAATAAATTTGGTTGAAATATGTCAACATTCAACAAAATGTATAGCACTGCATTTATTTGGTTGATTCAACCAAAATTTGGTTGTTTTAAATAAACTTTCTTCTAAGTGTGTTGTTAAAAGAACATATTCTACTTACTGTAGTTTGGCTGCCAACAAAATAGGACAAAAGTTAAATATTCATTTATTTTTACAAACAATAACATTTTCAATACAAAAAATAAATTTAACGAATAATATAAGATAATTAAATTATGTAATCAATATTTATTAAAAGAAATTAAAAATTTAAATTCAACAATTGATCAGTTTTGAGTCCATGGCAAATTGCTGAACAATGGATAAGGTCGACTATTCTAAAAAACAGATTTAAGATGTTATTACTAATAATAATGATGTACGAGTTTTATGTATATGTGTAACTTTATATGTAAATGTATTTTATGTGTATGAGTCTTGTATACACGTGTTACTTTATATGTGTAATTGATTTGTGTGTATGTATAAATATAAGTGTAATTGAATTTCGTGTAAATTTGTTAGTTGATATGTGAATGTGTATTCTGCGTATGTGTAAGTACATGTATGTATAAGTTTTGTGTGCATGTGTTTTAAGTAAGTTAGTCAGCTAGTCAATCAGTCAGTCAGTCAGTCAGTCAGTCAGTTAGTGAGCTAGTCAGTTAGTTAGTCAGTTATTCAGTAAGTCAGTAAGTCAGTAAGTCAGTAAGTCAGTTAGTCAATTAGTCAATTAGTCAATTAGTCAGTTAGTCAATTAGTCAGCTAATCAGTTGGTCAGTCAGTCATTCATTCAGTTAGTCAGTTAGTCAGTTAGTCAATTAGTCAATTAGTCAATTAGTCAATTAGTCAATTAGTCAATTAGTCAGTTAGTCAATTAGTCAGCTAATCAGTTGGTCAGTCAGTCATTCATTCAGTTAGTCAGTTAGTCAATTAGTCAATTAGTCAGTTAGTCAATTAGTCAGCTAATCAGTTGGTCAGTCAGTCAGTCAGTCAGTCAGTCATTCATTCATTCAGTTAGTCAGTTACTCATCTAGTCAGTCTTTTAGTTAGTTAGTCAGCTAGTCAATCAGTTAGTCAGTTACTCATCTAGTCAGTCATTTAGTTATTTAGTCAGTCAGTCAGTCAGTCAGTCAGTCAGTCAGTCAGTCAGTCAGTCAGTATGTTAGATGATATATGAATGTATATTCTGCGTGTGTGTGTAAGTACATGTATGTATGAGTTTTGTGTGCATGTGCTTTGGATATATATGTGTTAATTTATAGGTGAATGCTTATTGTCTAAAGAAGTGAAATAAAAGCTTACAAATAAATTGATAGGAGATGGTATTTGTGGAACAAAACTCTGGACGTGTGGTTGGGTGATGAGATAGGGTTGTTGAGGAAGTTGCTGTTGATATATGGCTGGAAATGTAGATGGAGCTAATGTAACGGGTTAATATTGTTGGCTGAAGGAAGTTCCTTGGATCTGCTGTCCCTGATGATATTTTCGCTTTTTGTGCTGAAATTTTCAAATCTTTTTATACACACATTTAAACCTATAAACGAAATATACATTTTTTTGAAATTTGAATTTTACATGAGAAAAAAATTTGTTTAAATTATTAAGAGGAAGAGATTGAAATTAAGTTATCCAATGTCTTGGAAATATACGTGAATGTCCTAAGAATATCTCAGAAATAGTCTAATTTCTGGATACGACTAGAATGTCTGTTGGATATCCGAAAATATCCTTTTATGTTAGAGTTTATATTTAGGATATCCTGCGTACATCCTAGGATAACCAGAAATTTGGATAGCCTAATTTCAATTTCTCTAATTCCATTTACAATAAATATAAATCGCATAGTATCTTACTTGATTCGGTTTTTGAAGCTGCTTTTCTTTTTTATTCTGACATAGTAGTTCTGGGTCAATTTCGTTTTCCTGATTTTCGTAATTTTCTTTTTTTGTTTTTTGTTGTTGAGGTGGTTGTAATTGTTTTTGTAATGTTGAAAGTTTGTTTGTGTACTCTTGCAAGAATTTGGAGTGCTGTTCCACGAGTTCTTGCAAGTGTGTGTTTTGTAAGTTTAATTCGTGTAATTCCTTGTAATTTGGGTGTGATTGTAAATTGTCTTGTTCTTGTTGATCTACTTCTTTTTCTCTTTCTTGTAATTGTTGTTGTAGTTTTTCGATTTCCTGCTGCTGCTTATGAATTGATTGTTGTTTTTGTTTAATTTCTTGTTCTTGATCCTGAAGTTGTCGTTGTTTATGTTTAATTTGTTGATTTTGTTCCTGAAGGTTTCTTATATTACCATTTAATACACATTCTTTTTCGCCTATTTTCATCTCTCTTTGATTCAAATCCGATTCGCGATCATCCATTTCTCTTTGTCTCTCGACTAAAATCTGCTGTCTCTCTTTAAAATCTCTTTCTTTTTGTTCCAAAAGTTGCATTTTTTGTTTTAGATCCTGTTGTTGCTGTTGAAAATCTTGATGTTGTTGTTGTTGAAGTTG
This sequence comes from Leptopilina heterotoma, assembly GCF_015476425.1. Lineage (NCBI taxonomy): Eukaryota > Metazoa > Arthropoda > Insecta > Hymenoptera > Figitidae > Leptopilina > Leptopilina heterotoma. The sequence continues at coordinate 819,078 of NW_025111111.1, forward strand.
TTGGAGTTGTAGTTGTAATTGTTGTTGTTGATTTATTTGTTCCTCTTGTGATTGTTGACCAAATAGTTGTTGCGCAGTTTGTTGAGTATTTAATTGTTGCTCTGTTTTTTATCTTCCAATTTTTCAGAGTTGTTAAAATCCTGAAAGTGTTGAATAGTGCCATCTGCTGCTTTTGACAACTGAAAAATTAATACAAAATTAATTAAATATTGTCAACTAAAAATCACAGTAAATCGTAAGGTACTCAGTTAGTCAGTCAGTTAGTCAGTTAGTCAGTTAGTCAGTTAGTCAGTTAGTCAGTTAGTCAGTTAGTCAGTTAGTCAGTTAGTTAGTCAGTTATTCAGTTAGTCAGTAAGTCAGTTAGTCAAATAGTCAGACAGTTAGTTAGTGAGCTAGTCAGTTAGTCAGTTAATTAGTTAGTGAGATAGTCAGTCAGTTAGTTAGTCAGTTAGTCATTTAGTCATTTAGTCATCTAGTCAGTCAGTTAGTCAGTTAGTTAGTCAGTTAGTGAGCTAGTCAGTTAGTTTGTCAGTTATTCAGTTAGTCAGTAAGTCAGTAAGTCAGTTAATCAATTAGTCAGTCAGTTAGTGAGATAGTCAGTTAGTCAGTTAGTTATTTAGTTAGTCAGTTAGTTAGTGAGCTAGTCAGTTAGTTAGTCAGTTAGTTAGTCAGTTAGTTAGTTAGTAAGCTAGTCAGTCAGTTAGTCAGTTAGTCAGATTGTCAGTAAGTCAGTTAGTCAATTAGTCAGTTATTCAGGTAATCAATTATTCAGTCAGTCAGTTACTCATCTACTCAGTCAAGTTAATCAGTTAGTTAGTGAGCTAGTCAGTTAGTCTGTCAGTCTGTCAGTTAGTTAGTCAGTTAGGTATTTTTGGCGTATTTTGGCGTATTTTGGAAAATCGTTGTCTTCGTTTTAATTAAATGTAAAATTTTAGTCATTGTAAAGAATGGATTATTTTTATCTATATTGTTGTTTTAAAATTCATCCTAATATCAATTTTTTACCTTTATTTTCATCGGATCTATTTTTTTCTTATCCACAGCTTCTGAAGGCATTTTTGAAATTCGGATGATTGGATTAACCTAAATAGATGAAGCAATGTTGTGGAAACAATTTTTGAAAAATTGATTTTGTTCTTGTGACGCATATTTTTTTTAATTATTTAGTGCATAAATTATGTAGTTTAACTACATTTGATTTTAAAAATTAGCAATATACATGAAAATAAAGGATATTTTTGTTTAAAGTATTTGACAGTTAAAATAATTTGTTTGTTCTAATTTTACCACTTTCTCTGAATTCTTGTTTCCTGTCCCGATTACTCTTTTTCCTTGTGAATCTATCACTGTAATTATTCTTCCTCTACTGCTTTTTTTTCAACTGGTTTCATTTTTTAATAATAAATCTGCATAATATGGACGTCAATGACAGATAATTATTTTAGAAACAATATGAAGGCAAAAGAATATTATCGTTTATATATTTTTTGTTTTGTTCTCTGACTTATACCTTTTATGGTAAATATAACTAAATGACAATCAAATATATATTCAGATTGTTAAAAAAAAACTATGTCGAAAGAGAAAGAAATTTTAGAATTAAAACGAAACATAGAGAAAGAATTTAATAAGGGGAAGCAATTTGAAAAAGACATAAATGCCTTAAAAGGTAAAAGATAATTAATTATTTATTTTATATTGTTGTGTCCGTAAATTAATATTCTTACCAGTTGTCATGTCATTAACATAAATTTTAAAAATTTTTTCTATCGACGATTCTTAATAATAAATTTTTTTTAAGCATTTCTTCTATTTTTTATTGTCTTATATATATATTTCAATAAAGCCTCTTTAAATTTAAACTTTTACCATTTGAAATTACTTAATTTAAGAATAAAATGTTAATTAAATTTATTTTATTGTTTTATTTTATATTTTGATTCAAAAGAGTCAATACCCATATAATTAATAACAAAAAATCATTTTATAATTTTTATTCCAGTTCTTATGCAGAAGTTCTTAATATGCTGAAATATTAAATACTGCAAAATTTTATTTTTTATGATTACATACATTAAGTACTATTTTTATAGATGGAAGACAGAGAAGGAATTTGCAGAAAGAAAATAAAACAGGAGCGATTCATTTTAATTTTTATGTAAATAATAAAGAGTCATTGGAAGATATAAATAAAAGTTGATAATATTTTTCAAACTATTGAGTTTTTTATATTTCAAATTTAATTAATTAAGTCAATTAATTAATTCCAAGTCAGATTTTAGTTAACCTTTTAAATTCAGTCTAGCACATTTTTTCGAATGTTAGATTATATTATATTTGTCTTTCTTCTTTAATTTTTATGTTTTTCTTCTCTTTTCGATTATTCGAGCATAATCGATTGAAATTGGTTTCTATTCATTTTGTTTCTTGGTTGCACTAAAAAATTTTACTTAAAAAATTAATAATGTCATCAGTCGAAAAAGAAATCGCTGAATTAAAAAAGTCGATAGAGGAGGAAAAGAAGAGAAACGAAAGTTTAGAAGAAGAACTAAAATCATTGAAGGGCGAAAGTGAGTTAAATATTAATTTCTGAATTTTTATACATTTACCATTAGTTGTCATAACCTTTTTTGACCAAACGAAATTTCTGACTGCTTTTATTTCATAGTGATATAATTTTTATGCATATATGTTTAATAATTTTTTTAATTTGTATTTAATTTCTCTTTTATAAAACTGCTTTTTACAAATCATTAAAACTATTATTCTCGTAGGTTTGAGGATGGACACAGATGATGAGTCATTCAAGGCTAATGCTTTAAATGGAAAAAGGAAAATTTATTATAACAGAAGTTATAAGAAAAGGTGGAATAATTGGAATAAGGGAGGAAGAAAAGGTGGTGGAGGAGGAGGAGGATTTAATTTTTATGTTAATTTAAATTAAAAAAAATTAAAAATTATTATCAGAGTTTGAAAATTCATCGCCATATCTTATTAAATATATATCATGGTGTAAAATATTGAATTTAAATATAATTGGTTTTGTTTCTCTGAATAATTTTGTTTAGTAATAAATCATTGCTTTTATTTACAAGTAACTTAAAATAATTTTTTTTAAATCTAAAGCAACGAATTCAATATCGACGCTACAACTTTCCTTTAAAAATTTACATTTCAAAAAAAGTTTATTTTTAATTTATATTTCTTGCGTTATTTATTCTACTTAAAAACAGTTTGACACTCCTTATTAATAAAAGATTTTAACCAAATTTTGAGAACAATGTATATAAAAAACTGAAATCTATTTACGCATAATTACAAATTAATTATATTAAATTAAAAATTATTTTAAGAATATATTTCAGAAACATTTATTTAAATTTTTAAAGAACTTTATGAAGTATACTGCATTGAAAATGTTTACGTCTTTTCGTGATTGTTTATTTGACGTTTTAAGGCGAAATTTCATGGGGCGAAAAATTCGTAGCGACAAGCATAAATAGCGAATAAGCGACGGTCGCTATTGGTCGCTATGAAGCTGGTTTTATTGAGCTTCATAGCGACAACATTTTGCAAATGTTTTTTCGCAGTTTTCCTGTAGTGGTTAAGTCACAGTTAAAATTTACATTTTTATTGTAAAAAAATTAATAAAATGGAAAGTAGCGAAGTAAGTATGAAATTAATTTAATTTAAATTTAATTCAATTAATTTATTAAAATTAAACAAATTTTATATTATTTTTATATTAATTCTTTATTATAGATTTTCAAAAAATTTATTAAATACTATGATTCTTGTTTTTAGTTAGTAAGATATTTATCGTAAATTGTATATTAATTTAAAAAAATCATTTTAGGAAAATCCGGAATATATCTGTGTCGTGTGTAAGGAGGGCGTCAAATTTTTAGATGTGTGTAATCATCCGTGCACTTTTCAATGCACAAATATTTATGTGGATAATGATAATTATTTTCATAATATAAGTCCTCGTAAGTATACATATATTTTTTATTAGAATTTATTAATTTAATTTCCACGGTTGATTTAAACAAAAGGTATGATTATACGATAAAAAAAATTTCATAGTCTTATCACGGGCTCTAAAAAGCGCGCGAAATCATTAGAATTTTAAATATTTAAAACTTAGCGCTGGAAAGCATTTTTGTTTTAAATACATAAAAATAGAAAATCACAATAAATGTTTAGAAAAATCTAATTGTGTAATAATAAATTGTACTACAAGAATAACAGATTCATAAATATACAAAAAATTACTAAAATTAATTTTAAAAATATAATTGTAAATAAATAACATTATTATTAAAAAAAATGATGAATCTAATAAATGATTGATTAATGATTAAATGTTTAATTAATTACTTAATTGATTAAAATTGATAAAAAATAAATTTTATGTTAATAAATTGTTTTTGAGTATATTTTATATATTTTTTTAGCTGCAGACAATACAAATGAAAATGGAAGTAATGTTGTCAGTGGTCTTCTTGATGATGGTTCTGGTGGTTTGCCTATCAACGGGGATGGGTCTGGCAATGGAGTTGTGTCTGCCGATGAAGATGTGTCTGCCGATGGTGATGTGTCTGCCGATGGAGATGTGTCTGTCGAAAGGAGTGTGGCTGCCGATGAGAGTGTACGCCGGAATATTCTGCGGAGTCCAGAAGAGATACTCATTGCGGAGGTTTATGCTCGTGAACCTTTATGGAATTGCACACTTCCAGTAACTCTTCGCAAAAAAATTACCAAGGAGAAGTTGTGGGTAGAAGTATCACAGGCTCTTAATGGTAATTATGAAGTTTAAGAGGCGCATGATGAATATCCCATAAAAATTATTAGTTACATTATTTATTATAAAGAATTTTTACATAGAATATAATAATTTTTATTTTAGATTATTGCAAATTTTCAATTCCCAAGCAGTTTCATTAATATATATATATATATATATATATATATATAATTGTTTAAAGTAACTATTTTATCTAAGAATTTTTGTGGGATATTCATAGCGCTTGTGATTAATTTTACCTACTAATTTTCAATACAAAAATATATTTTTTTTATTTTACAGGACATTATACGGCAGAGGAAGCCAAAAAGAAGTGGAAAAACCTGCATGACACTTTTAAAAGGTGTTTAAGTGGAGAGAAAAAAAGCAAGAGTGGCTCTGCAGCGAAAGCACCTTGCAAATGGCAGTGTTTCCAGCAAATGAAATTCTGTTCCAGCGTTGATTTGGGATATACTGCGTAAGATAAATAAAGACAAATAAGGGAGCATTTACACCTTCGGTAAAAATTTCCAGAAAGGAAAATTTTTTATTGGAGTAAGAGAGACAGATTGTATATCTGTCTCTCTTACTCCAATGTAAATGCTCCCTAGGGAGCTACACGTGTAGCTACACGGAAAAAATAAATTTAGCAGATTTTACAAAACTGTTACGGAGTAGCGGATACAGATTTTTACGAAACTGAGTTTTATAAAATGTAAGGAATGTTTCAAGATAAAGTACAGAACTTCGTAGTTTATACTGAATATTTTTGAAGTTTATCCGGAAATATTCCTTACATTTTACAAAACTCAGTTTCGTAAAAAGCTGTATCCGCGACTCCGTAACAGTTTCGTAAAATCTGCTAAATTTATTTTTTCCGTGTTAAGAAAATTTACTTTGTTTTTAAGTTACTTTTGCTTACACCTCTTTTATTTTTAGGAAAAGTGTAAGCAATACAGATGGAGATGAAAATTCTGATACAGAAGTTACTAATACTTCAGATGCGGATTTGAGAACTGCTGGTATGTACTCCATTTTTATACTTTAGCAGGGCACGGATTGTACGACTTTTTCGACTTTTTTCGACTTTTCTAAGGAAATGTAACTTTTTTCGACTTTTTGTGAAAAAATGCGACTAATCGACTTTTTCGAGATTTTTTTAGTAAAATGCCACTGAAATTAAATTTTTTTTTAATTTCTGAAGATAATTAAAATTTTGACGATAAATTTTTAAAAAATTAAGAATAATTGAATTTTTATGATGAATTTTATTATTTATAAAGATAATTGAAATTTTGACAAGAATTTTATTAAAATTTTTGCAAATAATTGAATTTCAGAGACGAATTTTATTATTTCTAAAGATAATTGAAATTTTGACGAGAATTTTATTAAAATTTTTGAAAATAATTGAATTTTGAAGAAGAATTTTATTATTCCTAAAAATAATTGAAATTTTGACGAGAATTTTCAAAATTTTCTGAAAATAATTGAATTTTGGAGAAGGATTTTTATTACTATTGAAAATAATTGAATTTTGGCGAAGGATTTTATAATTTCTAAAGATAATTGAATTTTGAAGAAGAATTTTATTATTTCTAAAGATAATTGAAATTTTGGCGAGAATTTTTTTAATTGTTTGAAAATAATTGAATTTTGGAGGAAAATTTTATTAAATTTTTTACAAATTTTATTCCCCATTGTTTGATATTAATGCATCCGTTGTTGAGAAATGTCATTTATTTTTTACAATTTTGAAAATTTCGTGTTTTCTTTTTGTCGTTTTTTCTAAGATTTCATGCCACTTTTTGTGACTATTGCTGTAAATTTATGCGACTAAAGCGACTATTTTTGAATCTTAAAGATGATCCGAGCCCTGCTTTACTTACTAATTTACTAACTAACTTATTAACTAATTTACTAACTTATAAACTAACTAACTAACTTACTATCTAAGTAAGTAACTAACTAATTTACTAACTTAGTTATTAACTTATAAACTAACTAACTTACAAAGTAAGTAACTATTATCTAACTAACTAACTCACTAACGTAGTTACTAACTAACTAATTACTTAACTAACTTACTAACCAGCATATCTACTAACTAACCAACTGACTAACTAACTAATTTTGACCTAAACGAACAATTTATTAGTAAAAATTAAAATTTTGAAAAATTAATTATACTAATATGTTTAGTTGTAATAAGTGGATAAAAATGTTATAATTAGTATTAAAAAAATGAAAACTAATTTTTCTTTTTCAGTTGTTGGACAAAAGTATTAAGTGCAATTTGTGGAGAACAGCAATTTTCGTTCTCTTGATTTTTGCTCTCGGTGCGCTCGCTCGAGCAGCAATCTTTAAAGTCGCGAGATATTGCTCTTGTTCTCCACTCGTTGCACAATATTTAATTATAAATATTAATATTTTAAAGTTTTTATAATACATTTTTTAAAGGTCCGAGTAGTAAGAAATCAAGGCATGAATTGACTGATAGTGCTATAGATAAAATAGTAGAAGCATTGTCCACTCCTATTCCAACACCTGAATTTCCTCCTATGCTACCACCTCCTACTCCACCACCTCCTGTAGACTCATGTGTATCAAGGAAGAAAGATGAAATTGATGGTTTTTGTTGCATTGTTGAAGAGAAACTTCGAAATATGCCAAAAGAATTGGCTGATCAAAAAATGTTTAAAATTTACAGCCTTTTGTACAACGCCACTAACTTATAAGCAGTTCATTTTTGAAAAGTTTTTCTTACATTTTTTTCCTTAAGTTTTTCTTAATAGAAAAATAAGTTTTTATTATGACACTAATAAATGGTTTTATCTAGTTAACTGATTTCTTATTCTTAATTAATATTATTAATTCATTACTACTTTTCACTGTTATTACTTTCTCGCATTTTAGTTTCATTGCAGCCTATATTGCCATAAACCATAACTGTAATTTGTAATTTAACAAAAATATAAAAATGATACTAAAATAAACTGCATTTAACTGAAAATGATTTTATTTTTCTGTATATAGTAACATACATGTAAATATTTAAAAAATTATGTTTTGAAAGAATTTTATTAAATACGAAAATTGGAAAATTTTCAATCGAAACGAAAGGGAAAAACTTTACGGTTAAAAATTAACATCAATTTCATAACAAACAAATTAACAAATAAATATTAGAAAATTGTATCCTTAAATTATATTTTCAATACGAAAATTGAAAAATTTTAAAACGAAAATAAGGGAAAAAGTTTTACAGGAAATCATACTGCCATCCTAAGGAACCTTCATTACTGAAGTAATCGCAAAAATTTTCACGCATTCGAAATGCTTCACGAGTAACTGAATTGTTTCCAGTGCGATGAATATCGCGAAATGCTGATTGGTCTCCAACTATGTCTCTCCAAGATCCAGGACGAAATCCATTTTCATCTTCTCTGTCACACATCTCCTGGGTAACATAGGCCGTTCTAAGATCTTCGTCTTCTAAATCTTGGAGTCTCAACAAATTATGAAGGCATATTACAGCTTGCATAATTTCTATCACGTGTTCTGGATTTGATAAAATCGGTTTCCGAAAAATCCTCCACATACTAGCTATGATGCCAAACATGTTTTCAATTGTGCTTCTAGCACGACTCAGGCGATAATTAAAAACTTGCCTCTCTTGTGTATTCAAGACTTTGCCAGGATAGGGTCTAAGAAGGTTCACTTTCAGTGGAAAAGCCTCATCACCAAGAATACAATAAGATAAACTCGGTCCATCTTCAGAAACTTTAGAAGCTGGGGGAATATTTAATGATCCATTATCAATTTTTTCTTTTAAAGAGCTATCATTAAAAATCCCTGCATCATTTCTTCTTCCATATGCACCGATGTCCACGTATGTGCAAATGTAGGATGCAGTACACATAGCTAGAAACACAATGCTATGGCTACCCTTGTAATTATAGTACGATGAACCAGCATTTCTTGGACACTATACAAGATTATAAACAATTAGTATACTGTATATAAAAACTTTTAAACAAAAAGAAAAAATTAAATCATTTTTTCACCAAGGTTTCCTACACAGCACCGAAACTATCCTAAAAATTTACCCAGCTACCACGTAATCTTGTAGCAAGCTTCAAATATTATACCATAAGAAGCTTGCTGAAATATAGCGGTAATTTTGCCTCAAGCTTGTTTCCAAAAATGTTCTTATTTGTTAAAAATAAAATTTTTATGTAAGCTTACAGCAAGCTTGCGGCAATATTATCGCAATATTGTGAGAATGAAATTTAAATATTCAGGCAAGTTTTACGATAGATTTTTACGTATATAGATTTTTAGGAAAATTTTATTTAAATTTTCAGGAAAGTTTCACGTTAGACATTTATTGAAGTGGGACATTTAAATCTTTACACAATTGTCACTAAACTTTGCAAATACATACTTTGAAGTTTACAAATAAATCTTCAATACATTTTTAGGAAAATTTCGGTGCTGTGTGGGTTCCGTAAATTGATTTGCACATTATATTTAATAACATCAGTAAAAAGTTTGCGCAAATATACAAATTCTGCAAAATTTCGAGCTTATTTAATTAAAGGGCACATTAAAATTTAAGTTCAATCCAATAATCTATTTGCAACATATCTAAAAAAATTAATGTATTAAACAATGTTAAAATATAATATAATGTACTTGAATAACAATGTGTTTGCCATCGAGTGCACCAATGCAATGAACGAAGTTCCACATTGTTTCGTACTCTTCTGCAATTTTTAACCATTTTTCAGTATTATACTTTGATGGTAATACAATTGGCTGTAAATTTTTCCAAATTGCCCTGCAAACCTCGTAAATAATGTTACTTGCTGTTGTCACACCGACTAAATATTGGTACGACATTGATGTTATTGAATCTCCAGAAGCAAGAAACCTATATAAATGTTTTTGAATTATCTTTTATCTAACAAATTTTAATCTTTTATGATAAAAATATCTCTAAAAAGTTTCTTTTTAATTTTAGATAATTTTTAAAAATTGAATGCAAGTTTCAATTAATATTTAATGATGAATAAATTAGAAACTTCTTTTATAATTTTGTGTGTGTGTTTGTATAGAGAAATCTTCTAATTAATTTAAATAATTTTTTAGACAGACCTTAAGGTCAGGACTAAGCGTTGAGCTGCTGATATAGGCTCTCGCACAACGAATTGCTTATGAAGATCAGGACCAATTATTTGTAACAAATTTTCCAATTGTACAGCTGACATTCGTAGGTAATTATGGAATCTCAAATCTTCAAGTTGCAGTGTGGGAAAAATCGCATTGAAAAATCCACTTTGCTCTCGAATTTTGAAAATTGGAGCTACCCAATATTTTTTCTTCTTATATTTCCTCTTTTTAGTTGCAATAAACAAAGCTGCTACTGCAGCAGCTTTCCTTTTTCGATGTATTTCATTATAATATTGATTCATTTGTAATAAACAATTTACGTATTGTGCATAATAATGTCGATAGTAATTATTGTACCACTCTTCATAATCTGATGCATTTATATTACGATTATCCATAATTTTTGAATTTTCAAAATTTAAAAAAGACAAATGTCAAAAACAAATTTCAATTCGCCGCTGCAATGTCGCCAATCGTCGCTGCGACAAGTTGATCGTGTCGCCGGTCCACGCTAGTCGTCGCTACGACAAGTTGACGACAGTGTCGCCAATCGTCGCTGCTATTTTATTACTCCATGAAAATCCGCCTTTAAATTGAACTTCTATTTTGCGGTTATAGAAAAATTAATTTATTATAAGAACAATTTTATTAAATTGTGCTGAAATCTAATTAAAGCAATTAAATTTAAAAATGGAATTAAGACACATCGAAAATATGAGTAGTCAAAGAAAATACAAAAGGAAAGGACATTATCAGACTTCAGGCAGAAGACTATCCAGTAAATATTCAGCGCGCATGCTGTATGAAATGATTTTAAAATGTTAGATTTAACAAATCGCACATTATAAAATTTTTTTATTATTCTTAAAAACTGTTTAAATACTTTAGAAATAATTTTTTATTAATTTTAATTATTTAGAAGTACTTTCTTGTAATTTGTAATCTTCATTATCTACTTATTTTTTCTTGAAACCAAGATTTGAAGCAGAATGTTCATGTAGTAGAATTCAAAAAATTATAGTTTCAATATAAAAAATTTTAGATTTTACAAAATTGGTTTTTTCAAAAAATTTTACAAATAAGTTGTTTTTCTGTACATAAAAAATGTGTTTAATTAAAGGTAACGATTTACTCTTTTCTAATAGCAGAGTTTAAAATTAAACCACAATTTCTGTTTACTATAATTTTATATATAAAAATAAAAATTGCAAACTATTAAAGTAGACTTGGGTGAGATCAACATTTATCTCTTATTTTCGTATTTTACAATTTATAAATTTGATCTTCCGTCAAGCTTAATTGTAGAATTTTTGGGATCTCTGATTAAGATTTTGACGTCAAAATATTGCAATTCAGAATTATTTATTTATCTAATTCATTCATTATTCTTTAATTGAAAGAATTTAGAAATATATAATAAAAATGGAGATATATTATGATAAATGATTTATGAGAAAAATAATATCGTAGTATGTCAAGAATTGTAAACTGTAAACAAAAGGTTCTAAATTAGATCTGATTTTTGGTATTAAAGTAGAACCAAATGACGATTTAGTGCCAAAATTGGTACTAAATTAGTACCTTTCTTTTTATAGTATGTGATACGATAATTTCACTATGCTATTTGGTAAAAGTTTAGATGGTAAAAAGTTTATTTTAATTTTACTTCTAGATATAGCTACAAAAATTGACTCATTTGATGAAAAATCCCTTTTTTAAGTTCATATGTTATATTATATTACTAGCTGTCGTACCAGTCTTCGACGGGTTTTAGTTTCTCCTAATATAAAGCAGAATGTTTACTAACCGCGCGGGAAAACCGAGAAATAGCCGGGAATTTAATTTGACCGAATAAAACAGGAATAAGCTGGTAATTTTATGCCAAACCGGGAATTTTCTTACCAAATTAAAAAAGTTTTATTATATTTACTAGTTTTTAAGAAATCCCTTTTTAATTTAATTTTTATTTATGTAATATTTATTTAAACAGACCCGAGTTAAAATTTACTTTGTTAAAAAAGATTCTAAATTAGAGCTGATTTCGGTATTAAAATTAAAACAAATTACGATTTAGTATCAAAATTAGTACTAAATTTGTACCTTTTTTTATAGTTTTTTTTATACCTTTTTTTTCCCTACTCACAGCCTACAATAATTATAGGTTTTATTTAGGTTTTGACAGTCGTAACCTAGGGTCTAATTGCGATACAATTAGTTACAATTAGGCTCATGATTTGTCGGTTAAGGATTTAATCAGTGATTAACTTTTAATCGTTGTTGGTGAAACCGGCCCTTAGACTCTACTTTGACTTCAAAAATTGGTGGAAATTTAGGATTAATTTTTAATAAATGAAGTACTACAAACGCATAAAGTACTAGAAATTGACAAATACTGTTCTCTGAATTTGAATTAGTTAAAAATAACTAATTTTATAGTAAAATGTTAGTCACTGATTCAAATAGTAATATTTTCGTAATGAAATAGTAAATGGTACACTGAGAGACCTTTGGGACTATAGCGGAACAACGTATGTGACAGCAGCTCCACTATGGTTTTGGTGCGCTACGGTACAATTTTGGGCGCGTGACAGTCCAAAATTTTAGTAAACAGCTCACCGAAGTAGTTGGGATGCCGCCTTTGGTTTGCAGCTGAATAACTTTTAGACTGTCACGCGCCCAAAATTATACCGCAGCAACCCAAAAGTATAGTCCTGTAGCGTTCCTCCAAAATGGTCAGTAGCAGCCTATCGAAAGTCTGCTGCTGACCCAAAGGACTTTCAGTGTAGCTAATTATTATTTTTTCCTAGTAAAATTAAATTTTGACTTTTTCGCGGTTGGTAGGCACACTGCTAAATGTATTAGTAGAAACTAAAACCCATCGAAAGCCGGCACCACAACTACTTTTATATATAAATAAATAAAATTAAAATCATTTATCTATTTGTCAATCATATGATTCACTGAATGAATTAGTCATTATATTCATTGCTTTATATTGGGACATTCCACGTCAACACGGACAGAGCTCTAAACAAAAATTGATTTGATGGATTTAAACGTTCTAGGGCTTAAAAGATTTCTACGTTAATGTACTTTAAGATGCCGATGGGCGTTTTTTGCAAAATTCCATTTCCGATGCCAATAGAACTGTCAAAAGTCAAAAGGTCCAAAAATCTCAAAATACTTTTATGAATTAAAAGCAAAAAACGAGGTAAATTATTCTGTAACTCATTCTTTATCAGTTTTTAGGGTTCCCGAATATAAATCTAAAGTTTTTTTTTAAAAATCCAAAATGGCGAAATCAATATGGCGGACAAAATTCAAATTTGATCAGATTCGTTTAAAACTTGTTACTCGGGGGTTTTTAGGGTCGCTGATTACGAATCTGAAGTCACTTTTTAAAAATTCAAAATGGCGGATCCAATATGGCGGAAAAAATTTTCAAATTTGATCAGATTCCCTTAAAACGTGTTACTCGGGGGCTTTTGGGGTCGCAGATTATGAATATGAAGTTACTTTGTGTTTGAGACTTCAAATTCATAATCAGATACGCTAAAAACCACCGAGTAACACTTTTTAATTAAATCTAATCAAATTAAAAAATTTGATCCGCCATTTTGAATTTCTACAAAGTAACTTCATATTCATAGTCTGCGACCCCAAAAGCCCCCGAGTAACACGTTTTAAGGGAATCGGATCAATTTTGAAAATTTTTTCCGCCATATTGGATCCGCCATTTTGAATTTTTAAAAAGTGACTTCAGATTCGTAATCAGCGACCCTAAAAACCCCCGAGTAACAAGTTTTAATCGAATCTGATCAAATTTGAATTTTGTCCGCCATATTGAATTCGCCATTTTGGATTTAAAAAAAAAACTTTAGATTTATATTCGGGAACCATAAAAACTGATAAAGAATGAGTTACAGAATAATTTACCTCGTTTTTTGCTTTTAATTCATAAAAGTATTTTGAGATTTTTGGACCTTTTGACTTTTGACAGTTCTATTGGCATCGGAAATGGAATTTTGCAAAAAACGCCCATCGGCATCTTAAAGTACATGAACGTAGAAATCTTTTAAGCCCTAGAACGTTTAAATCCATCAAAGCAATTTTTGTTTAGAGCTCTGTCCGTGTTGACGTGGAATGTCCCATATATATAAGGACAGTATATTATGACGCTGAAAATTACTGGATTATGCCCTGAAAAACTGATTATTATGCGAAATTATGCGTTGAAAAATTAAAAAGTCCAAATTGATGCTTTTGAAAGAAAAACGTTATTAAGGAACCAAATAAAGGTTTTAACATTATGTTAATTTTTTTAAGAAAAACCACCAACATTTTTAAATAAAGCAACTTATTCTCTATAAATATAAAGTAAAGGTCATCATAAGAAATGTTTTGCGATGACCACGGTAACAAGGAGCTGGTTTCTCAGAAATACAAAATTCAAACGAATTTAGTTAAAATAAAAGATAAAAAAATGCTGTGGGTTCTCAGCTGTAAAAAGATATTGTTTGGGGTCATCCATAAAGCATACTTAATTTCCGAAATTTTATCCCCCCCATCTTGATACTTTTTCCATTAATGATTAATATGAAGCATGATATTTTATGGACCCCCCTACTCCTTCAAATATCACATGCTTTATGGATGACCCCTTTCTTAAAAAAAGAAATCATTCTATTGAGGTAAGGAGTAGATTTTTATGTATTAAAAAAGCACACTAAACTCAAGAAAAATCGGAGATTCAGTGCAGTAGTTTTTGAGAAATAGTGCGATCACCGATTTGCAAAATGCTGTTTTAAGAAAAACGAGTTTAAAATTTTATCATACTCTTTCATTAGACGAAATTTTGTTCCGGGCTACAGGAAGCCAGACTTAACTGAACCTTGCTTCAGATCTTTAAAGCTTTATATCTCACTCAATTTTTAAAATATCAACTTATTATTTCACAAACATATGTCTGAGAACCTACCCACACAGTACCGAGACTTTCTTAAAAATTTATTAAAGATTTACTTGCAAACTTCGAAGAATTTACTTGCAAAGTTAGCTCAACATTTATTTGAGTGAGACATTTAAATCTTTGCAGAATTTTCACTAAACTTTGCAAGTAAATACTTCCAAGCTTGCAAGTAAATTTTTAGTAAATATTTAAGAAATTTTCGGTGTTGTGTGGGTAAACTTAGAAAAAATACTAGAAAAGAAAAACTAATTTTTTGAAAATTACAACTAGGATTGCCCTTTTAATTATGGATGATTAATTTTATTCATAAATTTATGATAAAATGTATTTATAAACAGATATTTCGTTAATGCAGATTTAGACTGTGAAATATTTTTATATTTCTTGCACAAAAAATATAATTATGCACAATTATGCGAGAATTCAAAAATTGTGCGATGAAAAAAAATTATGCGTTTTGATGCGACGCGAAATTTATTTTATTGTATTCATAAACATTATAGTACGTAAAACTTTAAACTTTCTTTCAATTTTTGAAAATTATGCGATTATGCGCTTCGCACAAAGTGTAGGTCTATATATATATATATATATACTAGGGGGGCTTCGCCCCCCTGCGCGCTTCGCGCGCCAACCCCCTATCTCTATTTTTATATTGATTTTAATTTTTATAAATTTAAAGTAATTTTTTCTTAATATCAATGCATCTTAATAAATTGCATACAATACATGACAAAATACACATAGATTTTGACGTAATGTAATAATCGTTATGGACCTTTTTTATATATATATGTCAAAAATTAGATTAAACTTTGACATATATTTTGACCCATTTTAACCTATAGGTTAAAAAGGCGTCAAATTTTAAATAGATTTTGACGTATCATAGATACGTTTATTGTCCTTTATTGTCCCTTTTTAAGTTGTAGTTAAATAAAAGTCAAATTACACATAGATTATGACGAAACTAAATAAGGAAGTAAAAATAAAACGTCAAAATTAGGTCAAAATGATAGGTGTAAGAGCAAACACAATTTTAAAATTACCTTACATTGTTAGGTAAGATGCCAAACTTCACCTCATCATTAAGTCTGCGCGCGGAAATTGTTTGACAAATTTTGACGTCTATGTCAAAGCTGCACTCAAACTTGACCTAAATTTTGAGGGTAGCGGGAATTCTTTGTCAAATTTTGATGTGTAGGTCAAAACTGCCCTCAAAATTGACCTAAATTTTGAGGGTAGCGGAAATTGTTTGTCAAACTTTCACGTCTAGGTCAAAACTGCCCTCAAAATTTACCTTAATTTTAAGGGTAGCGGGAATTCTTTGTCAAATTTTGACGTCTGGGTCAAAACTGCCCTCAAAATTGACCTAAATTTTGAGGGTAGTGGAAATTGTTTGTCAATTTTTGATGGGTAGGTCAAAATTGCCCTTAAAATTGACCTAAATTTTGAGGGTAGCGGAAATTGTTTGTCAAATTTTGACGTCTAGGTCAAAACTGCCCTCAAAATTGACCTTAATTTTGAGGGTAGCGGAAATTCTTTGTCAAATTTTGACGCCTAGGTCAAAACTGCCCTCAAAATTAACCTATATTAACGTAATGTGAGGCCTTTATTTATCCTCTTTTTGACCTACAGGTCAAGAAATAGGTCAAATTAGACATATATTTTAACGTAATGTGAGGCCGTTATTTATCCTCTTTTTGACCTATAGGTCAAAAAATAGGTCAATTTTGACATAAGTTTTGACGGCCCCTTTGGGATAGGGCGCCCTTACAGAATCTTGAAACAGCGGCGGCGGCGGCGATATCTTTTTGTAATATAGGTAGATATATATATGTTACCGTCAAAACCCGAAATCACTCAGTACTAGTTTTGCCTAGTCAAAACTAGTTTTGACATAGCCCTCTCGTCAAAACTAGAATTGACTAGTCAAAACTACAATTGACTAAAACGGTTCAGGCAATACTAGTTTTAACTAAATCTTGCTCTTTATTTCTACTTTTAACTAGTCAGAACTAGTTTTGACGAAAATTAATTAAAATAATTAAAAAAGATGATTATAATTAATCACATAAATACGAAAATAAATTTTAATAAACGTATTAAACTATCTTCAACATTTCAAAAGCGATATATAATATAAAAATAATTTGTCAGATACACATGTATGTTAAAATGTTAAAAATGTAAAAAAATATTTTGAAACATAGAAGCCGAAATAATAATAAATATTTCCAAATTGTGAATAACTCGAAACAACTCATTTATTGCGGCAAGGCAAACTATCATGGCATCTCGAATTGCAGAGCAGTCCTTTTTTTGCACAGACACCTATTGGACAAACAAGATTTTTTACAGGAGCAACGGGTGAAACCTTGCGGTGTTATTGCTGCATGTCTTGCTGCTGTTCTCAAAGAGATGCCTTTGTCGGGTACATTTTCAGGAGAAAGAAATGTCGTTTTGTGTGTCATTTTTCTGGTGCATCTCAACGTTGATTTCTTGTAAGTCGTTTAATTCGATGTTGATTACGTCAATCTCGCTCTGAGTCCCGATTATCTCTACTGGAATTTCATTGTCTTCGCTCTCGTCTTGTGTCTCGATTATTTCATTCTCTTCGCTCTCGTCCTGTGTTTCGATTATTTCAGTCTCTTCGCTCTCGTCCTGTGTCTCGATTATTTCAGTCTCTTCGCTCTCGTCCTGTGTCTCGATCACACCTTCCATCACTCTCTCGAGGTCGTCTTCCTCTTGTATTGTTTGCAACACATCTGTTGTCAAAATAGAAGTAGTTAATCCTACTCTTGGATCAATTTTAAACATTGCTCGGTAGGGCGATTGTTTAATGCCAGAGTGGTAAGCTCTATTTTTCATAAATTGGACAAATCTTAGACCATTTGACCATTTCGTAGAATTATTGTCCCGTAACCACGTAGCAAGCATTTTCTCAATATCTTGGTTGGCTCGCTCTACTGAACCTTGACTCTGGCTGTGTCTTGGTTTGCCGTTAACCAATTTTAATTCGAGCCACAATTTTGACAACTCCTTGATAACAGAATTCACAAATTCTCTGCCGTTGTCGGAATGTAATATACAAGGAGCGCCAAAGGTGAGAAATATGTCCACAAGATGATGCGCTACTTCCTCGGCTTTTTTATTTTCAAGTGCTCGCAGTAAGACAAATTTTGTCAGATGGTCCTGACACACCATGATGAACCGATAGTTCCCATCTGCTTGGGCCTGCAAGTCTATTAGGTCAACTTGGCATCTACTATTCATTTCCATATGGAGAATAGGCTTGGAAACTAATCCTCTTTTTCTTTTGCTTTTCTTGAGCTGACAAGTTTCGCATGTTGCAAAAAAATCGTTGATCATCTCCTTCGTTATGTTGGCGTACTTTTTGGAAGTTTCGTCCTTCAATCTGTCTCGACCTCAATGTCCTACGGCAACGTGAGCAGCTTGTAACACATCAAAGATTTCCTCAGCAGGCAAATAATATTTAATCGGCAATTTTTTTGTTACTAACTTTTTTGTGCCGCAAATGTCTAATACATTAAACCGCTTTAATTGCCTGTATAACGCTGGAGTTTTCTTTGTTTTTGTAAATTTAGCTTGGTCAATATCAACTAAAAGTTTATTATGCGAGAACGATCGCGCGCCCCAGCGCGCGCGTTTTTTCTCTTGCGCATTCCTTTTTTTAATATTTTAATTTTTTTAAACAAAAGTACTTACAATGAGAATAATGGCGCAAATATAATACATGTTTAAAAGAAAAATTGAAAAAGAAATGTTTATGAGAATGATAATCAAGATCACCATCAGCAGTTGTAGTAAAAATTGCTGCAACTTCATTCACACTTTGTAAATTATAACGTCTACTATCCATCCCAGACTTTAATAAAAATAATAATTGCATCTCAGGCTCAATTTCTGCATTATTTTAAGTCATCGTTTTTTTAATTTCTTCATGCATCATACGGTAGGACTGTGCAAATAGGTTACAATCCCGAAGGGCTGTATCTATTCCATCAACAATATCTCGGTTTAATTGAACATTATTCTTACAACGAATTTCGGAAGCTTCGTTTTGATCAACAATAAAGAACTGTCCAAATGAAGGAGTATCGTTTCTTTGAGACGCATGCTTATTCCCGAAATCTTTTTTAACCAAATAGTTATTTGATATAAAACTACTTAACTTAAAATTCACATAAAATGCACATTATTTGACATAAATTTCATTGCACACAAAAACCATTTAACATAAATATCATTTGTCATAGAATTCATTAAACAGAAATATTATGTTACATAAAACTCAGATAACTTAATTCCTATTTGCCATAAAAATTATGTAACATAAATTTCTATTGTCATAAAAATCATTTAACATAAATTTCTTTTGACATAAAACTCATTTAACGTAAATTTTATTTGTTATAAAATTCATTTGACATCAATTTCATTTGGCATAAATGTCATTTAACGTAATTATCATTTGACATAAATACCCAGTAAAAAAACTAATTCAAACTGATTGAAATGTATTAAGATTTTGGTAGAAAGCGGTATTCATTCAAGCTCTTTGTATATTCGATTAAATTCGATTCAATTTGCCTGAAGTTGTGCAAACGAATTCGCATTCGTAAGAAATGACCAAGGCATGCATTGAATTCGTGCTGACGAATTGAAAAAAATTAAAGGCCCTAAAACTTGTCCATTGAAATAGTATGAATAGAAGGTTTGGAAGTTCAATACAGTTTGACGAATTCAAGAAAATTGCAGCATAGCTCCAATTCGTATTTGTCACAAAGCGGGATTCACTGAAACTCTTTGTAAATTCTTTTTAATTTATTTCAATTAGTTTTTGTTTACTGAGTATCATTAGACATAAAATTAGCTTGACATAAATTTCATTTGACGTGAATATCATTTAACATAATTATTATTTAACGTAAAATTAAATTTATATAAATTTCATTTAGCATAAATTCCATTTAACATAATTCTCATTTGACATAAAATATACTTGACGTTAATTTCATTTGGTATAAATATCATTTAACATAATTTTCATTTGACATAAAGTTCACTTGATATCAATTTCATTTGACGGATAAGTCATCACACATAATTCTCATTTGACATAAAATTCAGATGTCATAGATTTCATTTTACATAAAGATCATTTTACCTAGAAATATAGGCGCGAATTTTAAAATTGGCGAATCACAATGTTGTTGATAATATCTCATTGGTTACTTTTAAAATTGGCGCCGATATTTTTATGTAAAATGTAATTTGTGTGAAATGAATTTTATGTCAAATGAGAATTTTGTTAAATGACTTTTATGACAAATGAGAATTGTGTTAAATGTCTTTTATATCAAATGAACTTTATGTCAAATGAAAATTATGTTAAATGCGATTTACACCAAATGAAATTTATGTCAAGTAAATTTTTTGTCAAAGAGAATTATGTTAAATGGTACTTATGCTAAATAAAATTTATATAAATTTAATTTTACGTCAAATAATAATTATGATATTCACGTCAAATGAAATTTATGTCAACCTAATTTTATGTCTAATGATATTTATGTCAATTGAGAATTACGTTAAATGACATTTATGCAAAATGAAATTTATGTCAAATGAATTTTATAACAAATAAAATTTACGTTAAATGAGATTTATGTTAAAAGAAATTTATTTTAAATGATTTTTATGTCAATAGAAATTTATGTTACATAATTTTTATGTCAAATGGGAATTAAGTTATCTGAGTTTTATGTAACATAATATTTCTGTTTAATGAATTCTATGACAAATGATATTTATGTTAAATGGTTTTTGTGGGCAATGAAATTTATGTCAAATAATGTGCATTTTATGTGAATTTTAAGTTAAGTAGTTTTATATCAAATAACTATTTGGTTAAAAAAGATTTCGGGAATAAGCATGCGTCTCGTTTCTTTCTGCATACAAAGATGTATTCATATGATAATAAACCTGACCATGTATTTTGAAACAATATGGTCCTGGTCGTCTATTGTTAAAATTAACTAAGTTAGCGTTGAAAGAAGCAACACCAAATGAATTATTGTAAGGTCGTATATATTATGAAGAAAATGCCCAGATAATTCGTGGGTGCTATCAAATAAATTTTGTAATATGAGTGGAGGAGCAGGTAGATCTTCAAGAATGACTTCGCCATGTTTACAACAATCATGAAATGAATTTTTTTAATTGGATACTCTTTCTGCTTAGAAATGTTTAGCATTACAATGCTCACATGAAATGTTCATCGCACCAGCAAAATGTTCTTCTATATGCGAGACTGAAATACTGTCAGAGAAATTTTGATTCTGTGAAAAATTCCGTTTTTTTTGGCGATGAGTTCTTTGATAAGCTGCATTTTTTTGACGACCTGAAATATTAGTATTTGATAAATTTGCTGTAGTAGTTACATTATCTATTGTTAAAGATGTATTAATAGTTGTAGAGGATTTTGCTGAATTTATATTTGGTTTAGCCACTGTAATAATACTATCTTTTGTTTGGATTAATTGAGGATTAAGAATTCTATTATTATCTTGCTTTTTTGTCAAAACTTTCTTTGAAAAGCAGCTTTCTTTTGACGTTTCATGACTTGATGTTGTTCTTCTTCCTGTAAAGAACGTATTATTATTCTTTTTTTTACTTGATTTTTATTTTTTAAATTAGTATATTTTGTAACATTTCTTGAATCAATACAATTCTCTAATGATCTCGAAGTCATGCATTGTCATTGTCTATTATTAAAAGTTTCCTCTGAACTGTTGATTTTTGAATTATTTGTTGCATTTTCAATAATTACATTATCTTTGTCTTTATAATTTCCTTTGTGTATTACTTCTCCTGATGTACTATTATTATTCTGCGCTGATATTAAAGGCATACTTTGCAAACTTCTGTTTATAATAATTTCTCCCTCATTTCTATTAGTTTTTGATTTTATAAATAATTCACTGTTAACTTTATGTTCACAAAGTTTTACATAAGAATGATCACGTGTAATGTTCATTTCATTACAATAATCTGTCTCTATATGTGACTTTGAAATAATATCAGACTGATTTTGTTTTTGAACAGAAGTATGTTTATTTTGTCGAGATGTGCGCTTGTAAGCAACATTTCTGTCACGAATTGACGTTTTAACTTTAGAAGTAGAAATATTTTCTTCTGCTGATGATAAAGCTGTGGATGTGCTTTGGGGCCTCGTATTTAAAGTTTGCTCTGCACTAATGAATTCATTAGAATCCAATGATCCAGAGCGAACAATTTTATTATTTTCTTGCTTTTTTTTTTTTTTGATAAGCAGCTTTTTTGACGTTTTATGATTTTATATTTTTCTTCTTCTTCAGAAAAATGAACCACAGCTCTTTTTTTTCGTTGCTTCTCAGTTATTATTAATCTTGTATCTTTCATTCCATTGCTTGAATCAATAGAAATATTATTAACATCATTTGCTGGAATTAAAGGCAAACTTTCTAAACAACTATCAACAACATTTTTTTTACAAACATTGCTGGTTGAATTCAACGATGATAAATTATTGTCAACAATTTTATTTTCTTCATTTTGGAAACTTTTTTCTCTAGCTCGATTCCTAAGATGACACTCCCAATTATATTCAACAGTCATAGTTCTAATATTAGTCGACCTTACTGACGGAAATTTACTTAAACGATTGTTTTTGAACATTAACATTAAATGATTTCTCATGTTATAATAATAGTAATTGACAGAGTGGGGCATAATATTAAAAAATATCGATGTTGCGAATGCTATTTACCTTTTTCAATCGGACTAATAAATTCAAGCGTATATAAATACAAAGTGCTTTGCATGCTAAAAGCAGAATTTGATTCTCTTCTCAATAATTTTTCGAATTCATCAATATGAGTATCATTTAACATTCCTCCTTCAGTAAGTATAATATTAAAATCTGTAACACTTAAGTTAACAGTTTCTTCTTTGTTCGACATGATTTCTTTCAATTTATTGAAAAGATATCGCTTCTAAAAAATAGTTTTTCATAAAATTAATTAATTCAGAACACATGTAAATAATGTTACTATTGTCACATTTAACAGTAACTGGAATTTTTTATCTTTTCCTTTCTTATTGAAGATTATTAAGAATGTAAAGAATGTATCTTCATCTATTAATCTATTTTCATCTTATCTAAAGAGTAACTTTCTCAACAATAAATATAAGTATATTTTTGGTAAGTTTCTCTGTTTATCAAGTATCTGGTATCTCGTAATCACATGTTATTTTTAGTACTTATCTTTAATATTTATAAAGTTTTTTCCAAATAATAATAACTAACTACCAAAATGTTGAAAAATCAATAATTAAGATTAAGAAAACAAATATAAATCAATATTAAATCACAATTATTACCACAATAATATAATTATGTGTTACGTCATTTCCGTAACAAAAATTTTTCCAAAATTTTATATTTTATTAGAATTCATTTCTTAAGGATGCATGATCAGCATTTCGAAATCGCGCAGAAAATGAACTCGGTTCAAAGACCGTAAGCCTTTTCTTACGTCTGAAAGTACAATTTCAGCAATTAAACTATTTTATTTTCATGACTTTCAGGTAAATCAATTAATGAAATGTCATTATTTTATAAAGTTAGCTATTTTCTTGATTTTATAAACAAAACAAATGTGTATGTGTGTATGCATATGCATATGCATATATATATATATATATATATATATATATATACATATATGGATATGAAGAATGGACGAGAGGCTTCACTCAACATGTTGAGTGAAGGCTCCCCGCGCTCCCCTTGACTTTGTGCGAGAGAGAAGGAATACTATGTATAGCATTGAAACGTTCTCTCTCATACATATTGTTCTTACAGAGTATTGCGTACTCTTTCTGTCCTGTAGTTCTTTCTCTCTCTCACTAATGGCGAATTTAATCATCTTTTAAATGCATTCTTTTAATTTTCTAAATCTTGAAAATAGGGTGAATGATGGCCCGGTATTAATTAAAATATTTATATATTTAACAACTTTACGATATTTATATAGATGGGAACGTTTAGGTTTTATTTAATTATTTATAAATTATAATTTATCCTTTTTTTTGCTTCCCTGTATCAACCTAGCTTATAAACCTTGCCCGCCATAAATTGCAAACTTGCGGAAGGTTCCAATGCATTACAAATAAATTAATGTTGGATTTGTAACAACCTTTAAAGGGCTACAAGATAGAATGGAATTTCTATTTTTGAAATGTCCATTATTTCCAACTTACATTAATCCTATTTTAAGAGATTAATTTGAAAAATTAAATAAACAAATTAAAAATTGTTTCAATAATTAAAAGAATATTAAAATATATTCTTTTCTAAGAATACAAGAAAAGGAATTTATTTCAACATAGTGCAATGAACCGATTCCATAAAATGCAAGTTCAGCAATTTTGGCATGGCAACAGGTCCAACGCCCTGTCCCCACCTTTCAATATTTCTTAAGGAAGTAAAACTATAAAAGCACACTAATTAGACATCTAAATTGTTCAGTACGGTTTCCCACGGCACAGAGACTCAATCTCTGTCGGAATAAAAATAATATTATCCGTAACGTTCCCGTCCGGTATACAGGATCCAAATTGGTTGTATGTTTATACAAGCAATTTGGCCGGACGAAAATAAAATTCTTAACTCGAAATCCGCGGGGCCACCTAAAGCTAAAATAGTGAAGGGGGAGATTTTATTTAAATAAATTTAAAATTTTCTTTCTTGTCAAATGACCGGCCGGTTTTACGGTGTAGCCGCGTCCGCCCTATTTTTAGTGGTTTAGGAAACTAAAAAAAAAAAAAAACAATAAGTTGTGCACGTGTGAGTGTGTGGTGAATTATCTTCGCCCGTCGGAAAGTTCTGGCGGTAGATTTAATAACCAGCAACGGTAAGTACTGTATCGTTCTGGACTAATCAAATTTCATCCCCCCCCAAATTGTATGAGAGGTGGATGGAATTATTTTCCTTTTTATTATAATAAATTTATAATTATTATTCTTAACTTTCTCTCTATTAATTTCTTTATCTTCCTTACCCCCCCCCTCCTCTAATTAAAATTCTGAATGTTAAAAGTAACCAGGAATAACGTGTCCCAATAAGATAAACAGAGCTTACGCTCTGGCAGTTTGGTCTCCTCCGCCGAACTATAAAAATAGGGCCAGCTCAAAAGCCCAAAAATAATTTTTATAATAAACAATTATTCAAATTATTTAAAATATTTTTATCGGTTCGTAACATTATGTGATGTACAAACATCAGAATTTAAAAAAATCAATCAATATTCTACATTCAGAAATCAAAATAACAGGCAAATGTCCTTTATTCCTTTAAACTTTAATTAAATTAATGTCTTTAACTTTAATTAAATTAATTAAATCCTTTAAATTAATAAATCAAATAATTCACATTATATTTACAAACTCCTCCTAATTAATATACAAATAAAATTAACAAAAAATTTAATTTGTATTTACGTGTATTTTAATACTTACGTACGTAACGTATGTAATGTACTTTAACTTTTTTCAATGTACAAAAAACAAAACCACAAAATTCCCAATCAACACTTTCAGAAAAAAAATCACTCGGCAAATAACAGTCAATACTTCTTATCGAAACGATACACGTGTCACACTTTGTAAATGGCTTACAGTTGCTAACACTTGTAACATTTTGTAATTTTTGGTACCAAAAACTTTGCGTTTCACACTGAGGTGAGGTTACATGTCTGTAGCGAACAAACAATTTTTGTTTGGAAAAAAGATGCGCGCGCAACAAATTTGAAGCGTCTAAAATGAATCATAAAATTAAATATATTTTAATATTAAACTTTTAATTTATTACAAACCAAACTATAAATAAAAATTATTATATTAAACTACTTTTAGTTAATAATTTTAATTAATTATTTTTTTAATTTTAAAAAAGAAAAACGAAAATATAAAAGTGTGAGGTCACCATCATTATAAAATTCAGCCAATGAGGAACACTCATTATAAAATCAGCCAATGAGGAAACCAAACCATAAATAAGAATTATTATATTAAACTACTTTTAGTTAACTTTTAGTTAATAATTTTGATTAATTATTTTTCTAATTTTAAAAAAGAAAATATAAAAGTGTGAGGTCACCATCATTATAAAATTCAGCCAATGAGGAACACTCATTATAAAATCAGCCAATTAGGAAAAAGTTCTACACTTGAAGTTAGCTGCTTTGACATCAGTAAGTAATGTCACGATTATATCCAATCAAAGTAAAGGATTTTGAAAAAGAGCCAATCAAGAAAAAGTTCTACACTTGAAGTTAGTCGATCTTACGCACCTCGTTTCTACGAAAGGATTCCTCGATAGTCATTACATTATAGTGGCTCTTTTTATTACACTCTGCACTAATAATTTTTTTTACAAAACTCTTCCTTCCACACACTTACACTTTCATCCGAGCGATTATTTACTGAAGTCATAATGAACGACGCGAGACAAACGGAACGGCATATAATTACTTATCAACGGCAATAAGCATATTGAAAATTACAGCGATACCAACGATTATTAAATTTTCGTGATGAGCTCACATTTGTTTTGAATAGGATTCTCATTCATTAATTTTTCTTTCTTGTTTTCTCGAATTGAAAGTAACAAGCGAAAATCTTTGCAATATTATTAACAATTTTATTTTGTTTTGAAACTAATATTTATTTTGATAGATAGATAGTTTAACACGTGTATTAAAATTTATTTTCGTATTTCTGTGATTAATTATAATCATCTTTTTTAATTATTTTAATTAATTTTCGTCAAAACTAGTTCTGACTAGTTAAAAGTAGAAATAAAGAGCAAGATTTAGTCAATTCTAGTTTTGACGAGAGGGCTATGTCAAAACTAGTTTTGACTAGGCAAAACTAGTACTGACTGATTTCAGGTTTTGACGGTAACATATTTATTTAAACCTATTTAGCTGAAACTAAGTATGTGCAATTCCACGTGAGATTTAAGTCGACCTCTTAAAATCAACCAAAAATATTTTTTTTCTATTCTGTGTCGAAAAAAACAGATACGTATTTTTTTATTTATGTTTAATTGTCCAAATGTTCGAGTTATGAATTTTCGAAAATTTGGACTTTTAATTGTAGACCTATATTCAGTAGCTTATAAGTCCGAAAATATTGAGTTTAGGAAAAAGTTGTCAAAGAATGAAAGTTTTAGTTTTCTTTCGACTTTTAAGAAATGTGAACAATTTTTTTTTTTAATTATTTATTAAAAAAAAATTTTTTTTATAAACAAATTAATTTTTTTTTATTTTCTTGTACCTTATAATATAGAGAAGATTTTCCAAAAAGTCCCGAAATGGGCCTGATGTGTTAAATGAGTTTTAAAATATTTTCAAAAATCACTTGCAAGCACCGCAGTGGGATTTTTTTACATTTAACTTTTTAAAACTGTTTACAGCGTAGACCCTTTTATTTAAAACAAAGAACACTCAAATATATTAAAAATTAAACGCTGTAGACAGTTTTAGAAAGTTAATTGTAAAAAAATCCCACTGTGATGCTTGCAATTGATTTTTGAAAATATTTTAAAACTCATTTAACACATCAGGCCCAATTCAAGACTTTTTGGAAAATCTTCTCTATATTATGAGGTACAAAAAAATAAAAAAAAATAAAAAAAAATCCGGCCCAAAGTTAAAAAAATTAATTTGTTTATAAAAAAAAATTTTTTTAATAAATATTAAAAAAAAATTTTTGTTTGGGTCAGAATTCGTGAAATTTTCACAGAAAATAAAAAGAATTTTTTTTAAATCGAAGTGTTAAAAAAACATTTCTATTTGGCCTTAAGAATGTGTCCACCAAAAAACAGGAAAAAAAATTATTTTTTATAAAAGTTATTGCAAAATTAATTTTTTAGCAACTTTTTAAACAAAATTTTATTTCTCCTAAATGAATGAACCCATTTAAATGAACCAAGCGGGAATATCAAGGGGATAAAATATACTTTCGTTCAGAATTAGAAAATTTTTAAAAAGTTTATTTTTTAATAATTATTTAATAAATTTTTTATAAACAATTAATTTTTTTTAATGTTTTGCGCCTTTTAAAAATTTGAAAAAAATATTAAAATACACTTAAAACTATAAGAAATCAAAATCCGTTGAGAAAATTTTGGAGCGACAATTATTTTAAAAGTTATAAACAAATTATATTGGCGCGGTGTTGTGCATCAACGCTGAACTTAGTTTTTGATCATTTTTATCAATTTTTATGGTTATATAATTGAATAAAAATGTTAATTTGACAGTGTTTTGTTCATTTCGTAGTTAAAAATAATGTTTTAATTCTGAAAATCATCAAAATCGCATCTCCGTTCAATATAATTTGTTTATAACTTTTAAAATAATTGTCGCTCCAAAATTTTCTCAACGGATTTTGATTTCTTATAGTTTTAAGTGTATTTTAATATTTTTTTCAAATTTTTAAAAGGCGCAAAACATTAAAAAAAATTAATTGTTTATAAAAAATTTATTAAATAATTATTAAAAAATAAACTTTTTAAAAATTTTCTAATTCTGAACGAAAGTATATTTTATCCCCTTGATATTCCCGCTTGGTTCATTTAAATGGGTTCATTCATTTAGGAGAAATAAAATTTTGTTTAAAAAGTTGCTAAAAAATTAATTTTGCAATAACTTTTATAAAAAATAATTTTTTTTCCTGTTTTTTGGTGGACACATTCTTAAGGCCAAATAGAAATGTTTTTTTAACACTTCGATTTAAAAAAAATACTTTTTATTTTCTGTGAAAATTTCACGAATTCTGACCCGTTTACATTTCTTAAAAGTCGAAAGAAAACTAAAACTTTTATTTTCTGACAACTTTTTCCTAAACTCAATATTTTCGGACTTATAAGCTACTGAATATAGGTATACAATTAAAAGTCCAAATTTTCGAAAATTCATAACTCGAACATTTGGACAATTAAACATAAATAAAAAAATACGTATCTGTTTTTTTCGATGCAGAATAGAAAAAAAAATTTTTGGCCGATTTTAAGAGGTCGATTTAAAACTCACGTGGAATTGCCCATATACATATGTGACGTCAGAATTAATTTTCTTCCTCCTAAATTTTTTTTTCTTATTATTTTAATTTCTCTTTCTCGTTTGATAAACTTGAAAAAAAGTTTAGAGAGTTTAAAATTTGTTTCTGAAAATAACAAATATTGATTTCTCTCGAAGAAAGAATTTTTGTCAAATATCATATTAAGATTTTCAAAGAGAAAAATCAATATTTGTTAGCAAATAGATTTAAAAATGCGTTACTTATTTGGAAACCATAGAGCGATCTCATAGTAGAAAAATCTGGACCCTTCAGTCTAAATTTGCGTGGACAGATCCCGGCGCAAGATAATGATCGGTTGACGGCAAAGCGGGAAAAACCCAAAATTCGCCTGTTTAATGACTTTCTCTTATTTTTGTAAAAATTATGTTAAAAATGAATTTTGTGTTTTTCTTGTTTTTGAAACAATTATTAATTTATTGCATGAGGAAAATATTAATTTTTAAACCAATTTTTTTATTATTATTTACTCTTTATGCGATTTCATTTATTTAATAGGATTTGAATTTTCTTTTAATTTATCTTTCTCTCTCTTACTCATAAGTACCAAACGATCAATTAAATTTATAAACATTTAAATAATTGAAATTTCTTTCTTTATTAACAATAAAGTTTAAAATTTGATTAAAAAATCGTTACCTTTAATAAATATATTCAATAAAATATTAATTCTATTCATGATTTCTATTCGTGTGTAAAATAAATTCTAAAATAAATTAGAAATTACTAATTAGTAAAATTCAATTATTTAATTGTTTAAATAATATATTATTAAAAATTTAGAACTTTAATAATCCTTTGACTAATTTCAACATGGCAAAATAATAAAATTGTTTAAATTAATGATAAATGCTAATTTACTAAATTTTGTAAAAATAAAATGTTTAATACTAATACTCTACAAAATTAAGATTTAAACAATTTTAATTTAAAATGATGAAATTAAATTA
The DNA here is from genome assembly GCF_015476425.1 of Leptopilina heterotoma. Classification (NCBI taxonomy): domain Eukaryota; kingdom Metazoa; phylum Arthropoda; class Insecta; order Hymenoptera; family Figitidae; genus Leptopilina; species Leptopilina heterotoma. Next base: position 849,172 of record NW_025111111.1, read on the forward strand.
GTTCTAATAATTCACAAAATTTCAAATTTAGTTACTAAAATTAGTAATATACAAATATTCGATCATTTTTAATAATAAATACTAATTGTAATCAAAATAAGAAATTACTGTATATTTTAAGGCTTACTGTAAATAATTTAAGTTAACTAATTTTAAATTGTTTGTTAAAAATTGTACTAATTTTTATATAAGATTTTTATTCGATTTAATCGTAAAATCTTTGATAATTTTTCAAAAAGGTTGAATTTTAAAACTTTGAATTTTACGGAAAACCTAACAGTGTCTCCATCTTTTGAAAAAACTCTAAAGTTTTATCCCACTCTAAAGATTTTCAAATTCAAACGCCCACGTAAATTTTGGCAACTATCGGAGGGACGAAAGTAAGGGTCCCAATCATAAGACCCTCGATAATGAGATTTTACGCCTCTTTCTTTTTCTATTCGACAAAACCGAATTTTGCCATGCCCATACTCTTCCACTAAAAAATTTAACCCCCAATTTGGAAAACTTTAGAGGGGACAAGACTATAAAAATTTGAACTCTTGGAAAAGGACTTCACTTCTCTACACTTCTTCATTTTTCTTCTTCTTCTTCATTTCTTTTTCAATACACACATTCACATTTCAACTTTGAATTTTTAAGTTTCAACTGTCCTAACTTCTTCAAATTACTACAAGTTTTAATAAGTTTTTCAAAGTTTTACAAATTTTAAAAAGTCAAACAAGTTTTTGACAAATTCAAACAAGTTTTTGACAAGTTTTAATAAATTTTTCAAAGTTTTACAAATTTTAAAAAGTCAAACAAGTTTTTGACAAATTCAAACAAGTTTTTGACAAGTTTTAATAAGTTTTTCAAAGTTTTACAAATTTTAAAAAAGTCAAACAAGTTTTTGACAAGTTTTAATAAGTTTTTCAAAGTTTTACAAATTTTAAAAAAGTCAAACAAGTTTTTGACAAGTTTTAATAAGTTTTTCAAAGTTTTACAAATTTTAAAAAAGTCAAACAAGTTTTTGACAAGTTTTAATAAGTTTTTCAAAGTTTTACAAATTTTAAAAAGTCAAACAAGTTTTTGACAAATTCAAACAAGTTTTAACAAGTTTTAAAATATCAAATCAGTTTTCGACAAGTTTTATTATTTTTAAACGAGTTCTACAATCACCGAAAACCTTAAGGAGAAATTATCAAGGATTTCGACGACAAATTTATTTTGCTGCCTATTCTGTTTGCCGAAAAATTTAAATTACAACAACAAAAGTAAGTTTAATGAATAAATGTTATAAAATTAATTAATTCGTTTACATTCATTCATTTTTTCTTTTTTTACACAAGTTTACTTTCTTCTACTCTTTACATTTTTTTCGTCTGAAATAGAAACTTGTACAACCGAGTTTCATGATGACAATTTTGAATAGGGAAAACGCGCGGTATTGATATGTATAGTTGCTAACCTTATTTTATTAAGCGCGTAGGCTATACATTTTCAATTTTCTTCCGTTAGCTTCTTTTCTTCTTTCTTTTAAACTTCCTTTTTTTTATACTCAAATTTAAGACAATTTAATTAATCAAGGTTTAGACTAAAAGTTTCCCGAACTATTGGACTTTAGAGTCTAGGTTCAAATATCTAGTTAATAATTATTATTAACTATTTTTTTTACTATGTTATATCTTCGGACGTAACACATACTAGGGTGTCCGTTATTTCCGAAGTTTGCTATTTTTATTTGGGTATCGTCAAAATCGTTTCATTTTGATCTAAAAACAATTCTAGAAACTAGAAAAAAATTTTACGATGCCGTTTAACCTTGTCTAAATAACAATACTTTTCCCATTTAATTAACATGGGATTTTTGCACTTTTTAGAAAATAATTTTTATTTCGTTTATAATACTCTTTGACTAACCAACAATGCTTGATTTTGCTTTTATTATGATTCCTTTAAGTAGTATAGCAAAGCCGATTCTGGCGCAGGTTCTGATCTCAGCTAAGTACCTACAGTCGGTAATGCAGATTCCTACATTACCAACAGTCGGTGGGGTAGGTATCTGTCACTAATTCAAACCCGGTTGGCAATGTAGGAATCTGTTTTGCCGACGGAGCTGTTGGCGGGAGATTTGAATTTTATTAAATAATTTAAAATTGCTTGGACGCCATTTTCTTTGAAACTAAACTGTCTTTCGCGAGTAAACTGTTTTACCGACAGTGGAAGCTTACTCACTATCCAACAGATGGCGCTACAAAAAATTAGCAGCCTAGTCGCTTGAATTATTTTAAATTTCGCGCGCAAAAATGGCGCCATATTGTTTACACTACAGAGTTTACCAAAGACTCAATAGATGGCGCTACTAAATGTTGTTAAAATCTATTTTATTAAACATAACCTTAAAATCTATTTCTTATTATGTAACGTAATACTAATAAAGGTATTTAATTAAATACAGTATTAATAACATTTTATACATTTATTATATTCAATATACAATATTTACACTTGTTTTATTTTAAATTCAATATGGTTGTATGGACCACCAATATACTTAAGCCGCAATTGTCCAGAACTAATTGCTTCTTGCATTTGGTCCAAGCATATCGAGTCATCGGTGAACATTGGTACAAATCTTGAAAATAGGAATGTATTGAACTTTTTATCCACCTCAACGACGACCTTGACTCCATACCTGGTGTTGACAACCTGGATCTTCGTTATAGGATACTTATGTCCAGGAGACAGTTCGGAAAGCGGCTTCGTAAGTAGAAAAGCATCCATGCGACCAATGGCGTTGATTTTGGTTAGATCCATCTTTTCTTAGAGATAATACTTTGTGAAGTCACAAAACATAATGACTAAATCGGTCGAGATTCCTCAATTTATACCCAAATATGACGCAATACCCCCACTACTTTTTCTACGCATGCGCAATACCCCACCACTGCTTCTACGCATGCGCATTACCCCCACTTTTATTTATTAAGTCACGCCTACTTTGTGACGTCATAAGACAAGTCTAGACTAGTTTTAACATGTTTAATAGTTTCACGCATATGTAATAAAGATAATAGGATGTGGAAGGGTTTATTAATGTAAACATTCGTAATACATTTAATACATTTATTCATTAAATAGGAAATTTTCCCAATCATTATAAAAATCTTTCAATGTACAATCATTGTCAACTTCATCATTATTTTCTATATTATTTCGTAGTACATTTGACGGTTGTATCAACCAATTTCGTAGATTACATACATTTTTAACAACGCAATTGCTAAAGTTACGTGTGTGATTTGTGCATGTAGATGAACTATCTACACTTAAACTTTTTAGCGACGGACATTTAAAATCATCTAAATTAAATACATTTAGCGTATATTTTTCTAACCATTTTTGTTTTTCTAAACCTTTTACATAAACAGTAGGTGTACCTATTAATACTTCTTTTATTATAGGTTGTAATTCTTCATAAGGAATGTCACCAGCAGCCCAATCGATACCATGATAATTATTTGTAAGCCATCGATTCTCACATTTATATCTTGCAGGCAATCGACTCCAGGCATATGGCGGCTCGAAGAGGTAGACCAATGGATGAGATGTTAGTCTCTTGCGAACTGATTAAGGAATGAATGACTTCTGACATGGCAACTCTTTTATATAGCTTCCACCAGTTTTTCTATGAAATATAATTCCCATTACGTTGATTTAACGTGTAATCAAATTGTTATAGTTTCACCTCTAAAATTTATTAAATCTCCGTCTTGATCAACAATTCTTACTTGAATATTATGTATTGTCTTCACGGCGATTGGAAGGTAAATGACGTGAGATGGAACTTCCACAATCTTATATCCAGCTGGTACAATTGGAAAAAATTCGTGAATTGTGTGTACCTTTTTATTATTTATGTATGCACCAGTAGTAATGTTACATTTAATTCTTATAGCACTGACCTTAAGAATAGCTACTGGTACATCTGACGTATGAGGCTTATTAGCTGTCAATATTCGTGGAGTAAATCCTAATAATTTACCAATTGAATCGTTTTGTTTAAAACTCACTTCAAGGCTGCTTGTTATTTCACTACGTAAAGTATTATTGTTCGGTTTGATTCTTACAATTTCAGATCCATTTTCAATAGAGTTTTGAATATATTTTTCAATATCTTCAATTTCATAACTTCCAGGGGGAATAGTAATCACTTTATCACCAATATAAAATTTATTTTTACCTTGATCAATATTAGGAATTGAATTAAAAGTTAGTAATTCAACTAAGCCAAGTACATAGTTTTTATTATATAATAATTCTATCGGAGGAAAATATTCTGCCTCCAGGACAGATGAATTGCCTGAGATAGTCGGAGTAAAAGATTCTTCCATGCTGATGACTTTTTATAAACTGATTAGCTGGAATGACTTACAATCACTTATATAGAATATATTTTTTACTTATTTTAAGCTGTCCACATAAGAATTTTAGACATAAATGACCACAATTAAAGCTATTATAAACCTTGATAATTTTGATGATTATACTGTATTAAAGTATTGTAACCTAAGTAATTGACAAGTTCATAGGGTGGTTGAAGATTACCAAAACTATCAAAGTATACTGCTTTATTGTTAACTTTTTTATATGCAACCCAATAAGTTCCAGAACCATCTTTATCATCTAAATTAATAATGGCGGATTCATTTTTTCGAGGACCACTTATAGGTAGTTCATTTCGCATAAAAACTCCTCGAAAATGGGAAATTTTCATTTCTTTAGCATATTTAAGTAAATCTAGATCTGTAAGTGCTCGTTGAGGCAGCTTTAAACTTTTTTTTTCTACATCGTCTTTTAATACCTTGTCCTTTAACGTATGGTTTCAAATGAAGTCCCAACCCTTGTCGGTATGGTTTTAAATGTAGACCTTTGCCAAGTGCCACTGCTTCCAACTCTCTATTATGACGCTGAGCTTCCTTTAACTGCTCTTTTGCTGCACTTGCATCATTAACAGCTTTTGCTACACCAGCAACTCCCCCAGTAAGTGCTCCAAGTGCACTTAGCCCAGCAAAAATTGGAATTAATGGTAACAGACCACCAACTTTTGATGGCACAGGTAGAATACAAGGTGTTAAAACCTTTTCTCTACCACCTGCATTCCTTACAGCTTTTCGAGCTGTTTCAATAGCTGACTTTATTGTTGATCGAGCATCATTACCAGGAATTATTGATTTTCTTGCAGCATCCACAATTTTCCTAAGATTTACTCGTTTTTTTGATTTTATCTTCTTCTTTACTCCCATTCCAAATTTTGATTTTGCTTTCATAGCGTTTGTTATTGCGTAAGCTGCAGCTCTTTCACTATATCGTGCGTCTGGAGCAAATACACGTTGCCACGCTTTGTCAGCTAATACTCTATCAGCAGCGTTTCTTTCTTCAACGTTTTCTCGATTTTTCGAGTAAGCAATATCGTGCTCTTTGCAAGCGGTGTCTAATGGATTAACACCTGGATCACCTCGGTCTAGACGTTTTGCTAACTTTGTGCCTGGTCCACAATATTGATAACCTGGCAAATGTAATTCAAATGGTAACTTCTTTATAAGTTTATTAATTAAGCCTTCTCCTCGAGAGTGATGATATATAATCATACCTTACTCTGTGAAAGTTAAAATTAGAATGACTTGTGAGCTATATAAGCGCTGTATTTATACCTTTAGCGGCAGTCTAAATCAGGATGCGGTTCAAGGAACAACTTCATAAGCTGCCAGTCGTCAATCTAGACTCGATTGTTGAACAACAAGAGAAGAAAGTGAAGCGTCATGGCAGTTTATTTTTCGGTAGTATTCGAGCTATTTTTTGTGGACCATCAAATTGTGGAAAGACAAATGTACTCCTTTCTTTAATTTTACATCCTAATGGTCTTAGATTTGATAATATTTACTTATACTCAAAGTCTTTACATCAACCCAAGTATAAATTCTTGGAACAAGTTGTAAGTAATGTTGAAGGAGTAGAGTATTTACCATTTAGTGAGCATGAAAAAGTCATTACTCCTAAAGATGTAAAACGGAATTCAATATTTATATTTGATGATATTGCTTGTGAGAAGCAAGATAATGTAAGGGCATTTTTTTGCATGGGTAGACATGTTGATGTTGATTCTTTTTATCTTTGTCAAACATATGCCCGCATTCCTAAACATTTAGTACGTGATAATGTTAATTTACTAGTTCTTTTTCGTCAAGATGAGAAAAATTTAAGGCATGTTTATGATGACCACGTTAATACTGACATGACATTTAATCAATTTCGAGAACTATGTGCCACATGTTGGAATTCAGACAAGTATGGCTTTGTAGTAATTGATAAGGATTCTGATTTAAATGATGGAAGGTATAGGAAAGGATTTGATAGCTTTGTAACACTATAAATATAAGATCATTCCTAAAATATTGTTAGTTCAATATGAAACCTTGTAATAATAACATGTTTCATAAAGAAAAAGAATATCTTCATCAAATTGCTAAAGCGAGTGAGGCAATTAGGCGAAAACATCGTATGTTAAAATTAGGAAAAGAAGAAGCTGAAAATGTGCTGACTGAAACATTTAAACCGATAGTTCAACCCTTACAGAAAATTATTAACTTGACAGACAGTGAACATGAAAATTTCAAGATTGAAAATGTTAAGATTGAAAAGAAAGAGCAGAAGGAGGATGATAGCATAAACTATGAAAGTGAAAAATCTCCAGATGATGATAAAATAAGTAATAAATTTCTATACTTATTAAATCATAATAGAAAGCAATGTTTAGATTCAACATACGGCATACGTAAGCTAAGTGATGGATCACTTATGATTGGTGATTCACCAATAACTCTTGAAGATCAGTTTGTAAAAATTGGTGATAAACGATATCTTCAAACACCTGGATTACTTGAACTTTTATTCAAAAGTAAACCTACCAGATCGTTTATAAGTGAAGCTGATGAAAGAAACTATAAAGAGATTCTGATTGCTACTAATGCACACAAAGAGAAGTACAGCTCCTCTGAATCTATACGCATGGATAAGAGTTACAAGTATTTGAGTTTTATATCTCAATTCTTCCCTCGAACACCTACCAAACAGCCATCTGTAAGCGGTAGTTCATTACCTAAATTTATGATTACAAACAGAAATTTTCAACGAGAATATATCTATTGGGATGATCCGAATGAGTTGGTTGACCGTCTTAGACTATTAATGGCTTCTCAAGATGCTGGAAATCCTAGTCACAATAATGAAATCATGTCTATCATTGAGGAACTACGAGAAGCTAAAAATTATATATTAAGATGTGTTTTAGCAAATATCATTCATTTCAACAATGAGCATTGACGTGTTCGGACATCCTCTCAATCAAAGAGGAACAGCAAGACGAGGGCCTCCTGGAGTTGGTTTTAAACTTAATTCCCAAGGTAACTTTGACGTTGAAGGAAGAAAACTCTGTAATCTTGCTGGCGCTGAAGAGCAACACGACGCAATAAATTTAAGACTTGCCCAACATATTATACGAAACGAGATAAAACCTGTTATTCAAATTACATCTTCTTTAAGATCAGCTATTGATGACTTGAATAATTTTATTCTAGTTATTAAAGCACGAGCTACCGAAAAACTTAAAGAAATTGAATCACATCAAAATTATATTATCAAAGAGGCTAAATTTATTCAACAGGGATGGCTGATAAAAAATTAACAGTAGTGAATGAACTTCATACTCAGGCTAGAAAAAATTATCCTCGACGGCGAGTTGAAATGCGTGATATTGATGAGACCTGGCAAGCAGATTTAGTAGAAATGATACCTTATTCAAAAATAAATAAAGGTTTCAAGTATTTACTAACAGTTATAGACATATTTTCGAAATATGCTTGGGCTGTTCCAGTAAAAAGTAAAAATGGAAAAGATGTTTCTCATGCAATGCAATCTATATTTGCTAAAAAACGCATACCAAAAAACTTGCATAGTGACAAAGGAAAAGAATTCTATAACTCACAATTTGAAGCATTAATGAAAAAGCATAAAATAAATTTTTATTCAACATACAGTAATATGAAAGCTTCCATTGTTGAACGGTTTAATCGAACACTAAAAAGAAAAATGTGGATGCAATTTAGTTTACGAGGAAATTACAAGTGGTATGATATATTGCCTACTCTTCTTTCCAACTATAATGATACAAAGCATAGAACAATTCGAATGAAGCCTAAAGATGTTACTTCAGAAGACGTTGAAATTTTAAAAGAAAGGGTCTCTAAACTGAGAAAAATTCCTTTAAGACGACCAAAGTATAAAATTGGTGACAAAGTTCGAGTAAGCAAATATAAAAACGTTTTCGAGAAAGGATATACACCCAATTGGACAACAGAAATATTCACCGTGGATCAAGTTGTATCAACTCAACCAGTGACTTACAAGCTCAAGGATTACCAAGATCAACCCATCAGCGGAGGATTTTATGAAGAGGAACTTCTTAAAGTAAAATATTTAGATATTTATCTTGTGGAAAAAATTCTCAAGACACGTAGAAACAAAGTTCTTGTCAAATGGCTTGGCTTTGATAATTCTCACAATACGTGGGAAAATAAAGCAAATGTATAATCTATTATTCGCAAATCGTCCCCAGTAACTTAACGCAAATGTCAATCAACCAGCAAATCAATCAAAGATTAATGTTAGCGTAGAACCTCTCTATAAATCAAAACTGCTTCCAACAATAGACCTTTACACTGCCAGTGCCAAATTTAATTAACATTAAATCAATAATGAATCAATAATGAATCAATAATGAATCAATAATGAATCAATAATGAATCAACAATGAATCAATAATGAATCAACAATGAATCAATATTAAATCAGTTGGCACTGGCATTGTGAAGGTCTGTTGTTGGAAGTAGTTTTGATTTATAAAGAGATTCTACGCTAACATTAATCTTTGATTGCTTTGCTGGCTGATTGGCATTTGCGTTAAGTTACTGGGGGCGATTTGCACATTTAAATTATATAAGTTTTAATCATATGTTATTATGTATATATGAAAGGATTTTTTAAATAAAAAAACACATGGAAATTGTATATAATTGTATTATTTATTAACAAACCTTTTATTTTTTACAATCATATTTTACAAAATTATTCGTCGATTGTGGGGATCGCATAATGTCCCCAAGGCAGAGTGTCAGTACTCTGGGGTAACAAGTACCGTTTATCATCATGCGGACTTAAGGCTACTTTAACTTGTTTGACTGTCTCTAAATTATGTAACCGTGACCTTATATTGTACTGCGTTCTGGTCTGAATTTCAAAATTGTTAAGGCATTGTACATAGTCATCAAAGTTTATTGTCTTTTTGACGACTCCTGCTTTAATACCTTTTGCTTTCTTAACGAAATCCTCACCTTCAACGCGTATGCTATACATTTTACACCGCAAGCCAACAAATTCGGTAACAATTTTACCATTGCATTCGTCCTTCATAAGGCCGAGCACTTTTTTGTTGACTTGCGGCATGTCATACACGTTGTCTGCGGGAAAATCAGATGTGTCAAACTTGTCAATGTCGTCTTTCATGTCTTTGTATATGTCTTGACATTTCACTTCGTACACTAGACTGTCTGTGTCCGTGTACAACAGTTTACATGCTCCACCATATTTCTGGAGCATGTAACTGTAGTGAAAGTCATAGACTAGCGTTTTCGAGATATCCAACACACTTAAACCCACATAAATCGGTTTATTGAGTAGGATCTCAGTCTTGCGCAGTTCGATGGCCACAAGGTCCTCATCGAAGATCGCTCGACTGTGGAAATTGGGTCGAGAGATGAGGGCTTCGGCACCATACCGACCGTACCAGTGTGTAACCAACTTAATGTTAACATGCTTGCGAACATTTTCCATGGTCTTACCATACACTGCATTATTCATTAATTTGAATAAATTCTTTTCGAATTCATTTTTTGCAGTGGTTCGCATGGTAGTGTTAAAATCTATGTAGGGTTTTAACCATTCGGATTGGTTGAATTCAAGCACTCGGTGGATTTTTACGAGTTTCATACCGTTTCCGAGAGCCTGTTTTATTGCACGATAGTGTATAACATACTTCTCTTTAGGCAGGAGAGTTGTAAGTAATTTCTCCTGTCTGGACATGGGGGGTTTTGCATTAGTTGCGCAAAAAGGCATGTCCTTATGAGAATCGTGCAGGCTCTCGGGATACTCGAGATCGACTTCTAAAATGTACCCGACTGAAGAGTCGTCGGGTACGTTAAAGTCAAACGCCTCGTCAGGGTTGGCAATCCACTTAAAACCACCAATTGGAAGTGCTTGTGTCATTGCCCAACCGTACAAATTATTGGCATCGAAATACATAATGTACTTTGGGTCTTGAGATGGATCAAAATGATCCATATAGGAATTGTTCGCTTTAGCATACCGGTTACAACACTGGCTAATGCCGCCTCTGATACCCGATTCAATAAACATCATCATGTCTATGTCGGTTATAAGTTGCAATGCTATACCCGTATATTTGAGCATAGCATCCCAAGTTAAACCGGGGGTAGTGTAATAGTGTGCTGGATCTAACCCGTACGTTTTTACACAGTGTTCGCGAAAGTTTTCAAAGACATCGGCAAGTAATAACACATCAGTTTTCATATAAAGGTGAACGTAATCGTAAAGAGTTTGACAATTAAATTCAGACCAGACTTTTTGCGCATGCTCATATTCATCATCCGTTACACCAGCGTCGTAAAGAGTACTATAAAATCTCTCTTTTGTTGGCAACTCTGTTTCATCGAGTTTACTTCGCGAATCAAAGTACTCGTAGGGGAAGATACCCTTTCGCGTTAACAATTTTATTTGTTCGCGATCCGTCACCGTACTGGCAAATACGGATTCAATAATTTTATATTCGTCAAGGTATGACGCTAGATTCTCAAGAGATGCTGCCATGAATCGAAACGAGTCAATGAAGCGGAATTTAACCTCACTCCCCTTGATGTTTTTAGTAAAGGAGATATACTTCTCCTTGTTCAAGGGGAGGAGGTCAATTCGACCTTCAAAGCTTGTTGATACAGCATGAATTATAAAGTGTGCGTCATACCCGCTTAAATTGTGAAATACAATGGGGATGAGTTGGCACTCTTGATAATTCAAGTTGCACGATTCATGCGCAGCACCTCGGTATTTGCCAGTAAGATAACAGTGATCGCGAACTTTTTTAACACCCGCTGGTATATTCTTCTGACAAATATGGCACACGGTTGCATTTTTAAAATCAGCAATTTGCTGAGGAATTAAGGCATCCATAGGTATAGGGTTTTTAAATACGTTATCAATTCTTTCCGCGAATTGCCTTAACTCGTTAGCAAACCACTTGGCAGGGTCTAATTCCTGCCTTGGACACGGTACATACATAGACATTGAGTCATCGAAGCTACATTTTACATAATAACCGATACTCAACAATTTATGACGCTGGAATATCTCGGTTTTACTTAAATTGTCTGTATCTTCTTCAGCGGGAAGAAGTAAACTTTCACAGTCGGCATAGATGACAAAAGGAACTTTCTCCTTATTTACATAATTTTTAAAGGTAACTATACAATTTTCTGTTCTTGGTAGCTTAATGCGACACACATTTTTTTGTTTACAATTTTCATCGTGCGCATTTAATCTTTCCACAGATGAGAAGTAGTGTAAACAACGGTCACAAATAAACTGTCTATGACCTCTTTTAGACAGTTGTTTTGACACTAGCCGCGATAAATCTTTAATCCAAACATAGTGGATATTCATAAAGTCAATATCGTCGTCACAATTTACATTGTCATCGCATACACTTTCATCATCATACGAATCTACTACATGCAGTAGATTCACATGTTTCTCTCTCTTCTCTGCGGTCAGATGAAGAGGGTGGACGGAGAAATTACCATGCCATTTCGTAAGGCCGTAGACATTAATCGATATATCGTTAAGTTTTTCAAATTTCACAATACTTTTTAACGTCACAGGGAATTCAATTCCATTGAAGTTTAGTTCATTGTCAAAGTCCTTATAGCTTGATACACGATATGCATCTCTTACATTTAAGTGCAATGCTGACAATACAGCCCATTTAAAACATTGTCATCGTTTTGAACATTGATACACGCTTTCTTATTCTTAATTTGTGTAGGTAGATTGATATACGAACTCGCACGCATTGGATTATACTTATTTACATTAATTTCTAATTTCACTATCGACACTAGGTTCCAGTTTGACCCCTTCTCATGGAACTCCTCGACCTTCCTCATGATTGGCTGCTTCATGTTTGATTCAAACCAGTCCTCCAATACGGTCGTCGGGAAGATGCTACTGGATTTGGCTGTGAATGGTATTGGTTGAACCACTTCTTCTTCGTTCTGCACTCTTTTGAAGTTGGCTGTCAAAACACCGTATACAATTATGGGGCCATTTTGTTTTAAAGCATCTTGAATGTGTTCTTTAAATAAAATGGCCGCATCATCCAAAAACGCACATATGTCTAGGTGTACAATATTTAACACAACATTCGTATACAGTCGACATTCAAATGCACTCTCACATTCAGCCCATCGCACGCGGTTATTAATGTTAGGGTCTTGTAGACCACCGCCCTCTATCGCTTGAGACTCGAACAATACTCGAAATCCCATTATGGATTGCAGAATGTTCTGGCAACGACTTTTCTCATGCGTAAATTACATGGATTTTAAAAGACCTGACAGAACTTGTTCGTTGCGAGAACATTCTGCAACCCACCGCGAAACAAAATCGATTTTATTGGCGCCATTGCTCAAACTCGACAGCAATTCGAGAGCATCCTTGATGAGTACAATCGTGAGCTCACATTCATCAAGGATGGTGCCATAATTAGGACGCTTCGCTGATCCTACGTTACCGGTAAACTTTCGTTTGCCAGGCATTCTCAAAAACAAAAAATCAATAACACAAAAAAAGTATTAATAACAAAAAAATAAGACAAAACAATAATACTAAAAAAACTCAAAACGCACTTACAAAACTAATACACTTAAAAGTTAAATTACAATCTAAGAGAACACAAAAAAGAACAATAAAACGCTTACAAACTAAATCCTAATCTAAGTGAACGTAGAAAAAGAACAATACAATAATAACGCTTACAAAATAAATTCTAATCTAAGAGAACTAAAAAAAAATGATAAGTAAAAGTTGGAATACTGTAATCGGTGTTAGCTTAGCTTTGTCTACTCTGCGTGAGCTCACAGATTACAATGAGAAATTTGCTCTCGAAAATCTCATTTATAGTCTGAAATCCCCACTCTAATACCCAAAAATCTCCCACTACTACCTTTGCGCATGCGCAGTAGACTATTTACCCCCACTACTACCTTTGAGCATGCGCAGTAGACTATTTACCCCACTACTATCTTTGCGCATGCGCAGGAGAACATTTACCCCCACCCATAATTTTCACGCATGCGCAGCAGACCATTTACCTTACTCATAGTTTTCACGCATGTGCGATTCCACACTACCTTAATTTTCATCCATTCTACCGCTACTACAACATTCACACACACATGCATTATATAATTTACCCTAACCTACAATACTAATAAATACACACTTATTTTAGAAAATATATCTTCTATATTATTATTTAATTATTATTATTATAATTATTAATTATTATTTTTATAACGACGCGTGGACGGCGGCGACGTCGCTCTCGATGACCTCCATGTGGAGGTGTCGGCTTCCGAGGTGACGCTGTTCGCTGAGCCTCTGGTGGAGGTGGTGTCGGCGACCTCGGCTGCGGTGGCGGCGTCGGCGATACCTCTCAGAACTGAGGTGGCGTCTCTGGCCGATGCCACGGGTACCTCGGAGGCGTTGGAGACCTTAGTCGCGGTGATGGCGTCGGTGATGCCTCTCGCGACTGAGGTGACGTCCCCAGCACCACATAGGGTGGTGGCGTCTCTGGCCGGTGCCACAAGTACCGCGGAGGCGTTGGAGACCTTGGCCGCGGTGACGACGTCGGTGATGCCTCTGGTGTAGGTGGCGTCTCTGGCCGGTGCGACAAGTACCGCGGAGGCGTTGGAGACCTTGGCCGCGGAGATCGCGTCGGTGGTAGTGGCACCTCTTGACCCGGGTGCTGCAACTAAAATATATTATTAGTACAATTTAATTATTAATAATTACTTACTTAATTATTAATACTTACATTGTACTGCGACACCATCCTCATGAGGCAGTTGAAGCACTCGCACCGCTGGTTTTCCATGTCGACCGCCTGCTGCTGTGCTGCGATCTGAATGAGCTCTCTGCCGTGTGCTAGCTACCCTCGTAGGGTTCTCCCCACCAAGCGGTTCCCCCACTCGCGCTCTCCCCACCGTGCACTCTTACGAACGCGCTAGGCGGCCGTTGTTAGTAGCTAAGAAGATACTTATTACCCGTCGGTAAAGCGCGAAATTTGAATTAAGATTAATTTTTTTATTTTATATTGTGAGTGGAAGTAATTGTAAGAATTAATATATATTTCAATATATAATAATTTTGATAATAAATATTTATAATTAAAAATAAATATTACTCGAACTTATCTTTGTTTATTAATTAATTAGTTTATATTAAAATAAATAGACATAAAAATTAACCAAACTAATAATAATTAAAATAATATCTTTCTTAATAACTAAGCAATAGTAATATTTCATTATACCTAACTATAGTGAATTAATAAAAATATAAACGAATTAAAAGTGCAAAACTGACTATGAATATACAAAAATATATATTTTTATTAGTAAGGTAAATAGATTTATAAATAACTAAACATTCGTTAATTAATAATTATCTATAATTATATGAAAAACTTTAAATATGAATGTAAATTACAACAATACTAAAAAAAAAATCTTTTAAATTATAATTATGAAAAGTATTGAAATTATAGAAATACAATTTTTTAAATTTAAAGATAAGTAAAAATATTCTACTAAATTATGTATTTCCTCACTAAGTCTATAACAACTATAAATATTAGTGGTAGGTTTGATTACACTTAATTTGAAATAATATAAAATTTTATTTAGACAACAATTTTATTTACATTTTTTTTTCTTTTTTACATATATTAAACTTCTTTTTTAGTTAAAATGAATAGAAATGTAAATAGTGTAACAAAAAAATATACAACAATTTCTATTTACATTTTTTTTTCCTAAAATAAAAATTAAGAAATGATTGAATATGATTAATATAAATAGAAATAAAAGAATTAAAAAAAAACGATTGAAAAAAATTGTCAAAATAAATATTAGTAAGGAAGAAATGAAATAAAAGAATTTTTTTCTTGAAAAAAACCGATTGAAAAAAATTGTCAAAAACATATTAGTAAGGAAGAAATGAAATAAAAGAATTTTTTCTTGAAAAAAACCGATTGAAAAAAATTGTCAAAAACATATTAGTAAGGGAGAAATGAAATACACTGGAATCTAGATCGGTGAGCTCGGGATCGTTGAGGTTACTTTATTTTTATAAACTTTATTGTACGTTTCAACTTTTAATTTAAGTAAAAATTAATAATAAACGTACGAGTGAACTAGCATCCTTTGTTAGTCTCCAGACTTCGCTTGTCATATCTGAATTTTTTTCAGTTTTGTTGGCTTTCTAAATAATAAGTTACTATTAGTTATAGTATAAAAATTTAGATTTATTAATATAAAAAGGGATGATAATATATTATATATGTAATAATAATAATTTGTAAAAAATTAATACTCACCATGTTGACTACACTGCACATTCTACACTAACACTATGTAAAATTTGTCTGCTAGCGTTGTCTGCTAACATGGTGTAATTAAGAAACTTTAGAATTGTAATAAAACTAAACTATATAAAAAAAGTTTTTTTTAAACATCAATTTATAAATTATAATTTATAAATAATGTAAAAGGTGGGAAAATTTAAAAAAGTATAATTATATGGGAATAACAGTAGTCAAAAGTAACTCTACTTTATTGAAAACGTGACTTCACGTTCTTAAGAAAGGCGTGAATGTCATTCAAATTCAAAAATAAGTTTTCAAAAAATTGTTAAATAACTTATGTTTTAAATTGTTTACTATAACTAATAGTACAAATAGTAATTAATATAAAACTGAGATATAAGTAATAATAACAGTTTTAATAGCATAGTTTACCAAATGAAAATAATATTAACTGTATTGGAATAAAAAACAAGAAAAGTTTCAAAAATATAAATTGTCTCACTTACCTTTAATGTTTATTAATAATTAATCTAAACTTAAAAGTAATATATACTTTACAAAGAATAAAAATTTATAAACATCTAATAAAATTAACCAGAAAAATATTTAGTTTACGATAATTAATAATAAAACTTACCTTCATTAATACATAAATTGTATTAATTAAAAGCAATAAATAATTAATTTAAATTCTTTGCTATTGAGTCTTTGGTAAACTCAGTAGTGTAAACAATATGGCGTCATTTTTGCGCGCGAAATTTAAAAAATTCAAGCGACTAGGCTGCTAATTTTGTGTAGCGCCATCTGTTGGACAGTGAGTAAGCTTCCACTGTCGGTAAAACAGTTTAGTCCAAGCAATTTTAAATTGCCTAATAAAATTCAAATCTCCCGCCAACAGCTCCGTCAGTAAAACAGATTCCTACATTGCCAACCGGGTTTGAATTAGTGACAGATATCTACCCCGCCGACTGTTGGTAATGTAGGAATCTGCATTACCGACTGTAGGTACTTTGCTGAAATCAGAACCTGCGCCAGAATCGGCTTTGCTATACTACTCCTTTAGATAGAGAAATTTTTATATTATTGCGAAAAATTTATTACACAAGTTTTAAAAAGGTCAATTTCATTTTTATTGATTTTTCTGATTATTTTGCTAAATCTAATTATTAATTAATTTTTATTTGGTATTTCATTGAAAGTTTCTTGTTTTATGCATCCAATTGGACCATAACAATAATTTCAATTCTTTAACTATCTAAGAATCACACAGTAGACTAAATCCACTTCAAATCAGGCAGGTCGAGTAACTTCATGTTATAGAAAAAAAATTGTTTTGCTCGTTATTTTTTTTTAGTATAATTTAATTTTCTTTCTTGGGTCTTGTAGATGGTCTTGTCCTCTTCACAATCCAGTTTGAAATTTGAAAAAATATTTAAAATGATAAAAATAGGGGATGATTTTCTGAAAATAAATTAGATCAATTTTTTTAAAAACACCACCTTCTTTGTTATCAAATTTTTACTACAAATTCTTAAAATAATTATGAACATTTCCTATGAATTTCAAGCAAGCTAAACCATTCTGGCAATAAGAAGAATTTTTTTTTTAAATTTATTTTTAAAAATTTTCAAATTGTTAACGTTTACGTCAAATGTTATAACGATTCATTTGTTTTTAAAAATTCCTGTTAACAATTTGAAAATTTGCAAAAATAAATATTTAAAAAATTCTCTTGATTGTTGGTCAGTCAAAGAGTATTATAAGCGGAATAAAAATTATTTTCTAAAAAGTGCAAAAATCCCATGTTAATTAAATGGGAAAAGTATTGATATTTAGGAAGGGTTGAACAGCATCGTAAAAATTTTCTCTAGTTTCTAGAATTGTTTTTAGGTCAAAAAGAAACGATTTTGACGATACCCAAATAAAAACAGCTAACTTAAGAAATCACGGACACCCTAATACATACGCATTTTTACATGTAGATTACAAGAAAAGTATAACAGATCATATTGGAGGTAATGAATACAAAGTATCAATTTTTATTGTACCTAATTAAAGATAACGCTTATCTATATCACTTTATTTTAAAAACAGTATATAAATAATTACAAAGAAGTTAATATAATATGTATATAATTCTCTGTAATTATTTATACTTTGTAATAATTTTTAATAACATTTTTATTGATTGGTATTTTGCCAATTTGTTCCAACTAATCTGTTCGACTATATTTTTCCTGTAAACTTAACGTTATAATACATATATGTGTATAGAATTTAAGCTCACTAGCTCAAAAAATGTAGAATTTAAATATAAGTGACATTTTCATTTTTTGACATTTTTCAAAAAAATTAAATTTCATTCCTTTCTAGTTCGTAAATATGACCACCAATAACGTTTTCTTTAATTTTCCCCAAATCTACAAATGAAAATGTAAATGTGTACCGAATTTTAGCCTAATAAGTGACGATATGTAGAAGTTCACTATGGGGACAAAATCATTTTTTGACATTTTTTCGAAAAAATTAAATTTCATTCCTATCTATTTCGTAAATATGACCACCAATAAGGTTTTCTTTAATTTTCCCCAAATCTACAACTGACAATGTAAGTGTGTACCGAATTTTAGCCCAATATGTGACGATATGTAGAAGATCACGATAGAGTCAAAATCATTTTTTGATATTTTTTCGAAAAAATTAAATTTCATTCCTTTTTAGTTCGTAAATATGACCACCAATAAGGTTTTCTTTAATTTTCCCCAAATCTACAAATAAAAATGTAAATGTGTACCGAATTTTAGCCTAATAAGTGACGATACATAGAAGTTCACTGTGGGGACAAAATCATTTTTTGACATTTTTTCGAAAAAATTAAATTTCATTCCTTTCTATTTTGTAAATATGACCACCAATAAGGTTTTCTTTAATTTACCCCAAATCTACAACTGACAATGTAAGTGTATACCGAATTTTAGCCCAATATGTGACGATATTTAGAAGTTCACGATAGAGTCAAAATCATTTTTTGATATTTTTTCGAAAAAATTAAATTTCATTCCTTTCTAGTTCGTAAATATGACAACTAATAAGGTTTTCTTTAATTTTCCCCAAATCTACAATTGAAAATGTATATGTGTACCGAATTTTAGCCTAATAAGTGACGATATGTAGAAGTTCACTATGGGGACAAAATCATTTTTTGACATTTTTTCGAAAAAATTAAATTTTATTCCTTTCTATTTCGTAAATAAGACCACCAATAAGGTTTTCTTTAATTTTCCCTAAATCTACAACTGACAATGTAAGTGTGTTATTAAGTTATTAAGTGTGTTATTAAGTGGGTTTATATTATTGTAAGTGTGCGAATTTTAGCCCAATATGTGTTTTCTTTAATTTTCCCTAAATCTACAACTGACAATGTAAGTGTGTTATTAAGTTATTAAGTGTGTTATTAAGTGTGTTTATATTATTGTAAGTGTGCGAATTTTAGCCCAATATGTGACGATATTTAGAAGTTTACGATAGAGTCAAAATCATTTTTTGATATTTTTTCGAAAAAATTAAATTTCATTCCTTTCTAGTTCGTAAATATGACCACCAATAAGGTTTTCTTTAATTTTTCCCAAATCTATAATTGAAAATATATATGTGTACCAAATTTTAGCCCAATATGTGACGATATGTAGAAGTTCAGGATGAGGACAAAATCATTTTTTGACATTTTTTCGAAAAAATTAAATTTAATTCCTTTCTAGTTCGTAAATATGACCATCATTTAGGTATTTTTTAATTTTAAAGATTTTCGGGTTGTTAACGTTTACGTCAAATGTTATAACGATTCATTTGTTTTTAAAAATTCCTGTTAACAATTTGAAAATTTGCAAAAATAAATATTTAAAAAATTCTCTTGATTGTTGGTCAGTCAAAGAGTATTATAAGCGGAATAAAAATTATTTTCTAAAAAGTGCAAAAATCCCATGTTAATTAAATGGGAAAAGTATTGATATTTAGGAAGGGTTGAACAGCATCGTAAAAATTTTCTCTAGTTTCTAGAATTGTTTTTAGGTCAAAAAGAAACGATTTTGACGATACGCAAATAAAAACAGCTAACTTAAGAAATCACGGACACCCTAATACATACGCATTTTTACATGTAGATTACAAGAAAAGTATAACAGATCATATTGGAGGTAATGAATACAAAGTATCAATTTTTATTGTACCTAATTAAAGATAACGCTTATCTATATCACTTTATTTTAAAAACAGTATATAAATAATTACAAAGAAGTTAATATAATATGTATATAATTCTCTGTAATTATTTATACTTTGTAATAATTTTTAATAACATTTTTATTGATTGGTATTTTGCCAATTTGTTCCAACTAATCTGTTCGACTATATTTTTCCTGTAAACTTAACGTTATAATACATATATGTGTATAGAATTTAAGCTCACTAGCTCAAAAAATGTAGAATTTAAATATAAGTGACATTTTCATTTTTTGACATTTTTCAAAAAAATTAAATTTCATTCCTTTCTAGTTCGTAAATATGACCACCAATAACGTTTTCTTTAATTTTCCCCAAATCTACAAATGAAAATGTAAATGTGTACCGAATTTTAGCCTAATAAGTGACGATATGTAGAAGTTCACTATGGGGACAAAATCATTTTTTGACATTTTTTCGAAAAAATTAAATTTCATTCCTATCTATTTCGTAAATATGACCACCAATAAGGTTTTCTTTAATTTTCCCCAAATCTACAACTGACAATGTAAGTGTGTACCGAATTTTAGCCCAATATGTGACGATATGTAGAAGATCACGATAGAGTCAAAATCATTTTTTGATATTTTTTCGAAAAAATTAAATTTCATTCCTTTTTAGTTCGTAAATATGACCACCAATAAGGTTTTCTTTAATTTTCCCCAAATCTACAAATAAAAATGTAAATGTGTACCGAATTTTAGCCTAATAAGTGACGATACATAGAAGTTCACTGTGGGGACAAAATCATTTTTTGACATTTTTTCGAAAAAATTAAATTTCATTCCTTTCTATTTTGTAAATATGACCACCAATAAGGTTTTCTTTAATTTACCCCAAATCTACAACTGACAATGTAAGTGTATACCGAATTTTAGCCCAATATGTGACGATATTTAGAAGTTCACGATAGAGTCAAAATCATTTTTTGATATTTTTTCGAAAAAATTAAATTTCATTCCTTTCTAGTTCGTAAATATGACAACTAATAAGGTTTTCTTTAATTTTCCCCAAATCTACAATTGAAAATGTATATGTGTACCGAATTTTAGCCTAATAAGTGACGATATGTAGAAGTTCACTATGGGGACAAAATCATTTTTTGACATTTTTTCGAAAAAATTAAATTTTATTCCTTTCTATTTCGTAAATAAGACCACCAATAAGGTTTTCTTTAATTTTCCCTAAATCTACAACTGACAATGTAAGTGTGTTATTAAGTTATTAAGTGTGTTATTAAGTGGGTTTATATTATTGTAAGTGTGCGAATTTTAGCCCAATATGTGTTTTCTTTAATTTTCCCTAAATCTACAACTGACAATGTAAGTGTGTTATTAAGTTATTAAGTGTGTTATTAAGTGTGTTTATATTATTGTAAGTGTGCGAATTTTAGCCCAATATGTGACGATATTTAGAAGTTTACGATAGAGTCAAAATCATTTTTTGATATTTTTTCGAAAAAATTAAATTTCATTCCTTTCTAGTTCGTAAATATGACCACCAATAAGGTTTTCTTTAATTTTTCCCAAATCTATAATTGAAAATATATATGTGTACCAAATTTTAGCCCAATATGTGACGATATGTAGAAGTTCAGGATGAGGACAAAATCATTTTTTGACATTTTTTCGAAAAAATTAAATTTAATTCCTTTCTAGTTCGTAAATATGACCACCATTTAGGTATTTTTTAATTTTAAAGATTTTCGGGTTGTTAACGTTTACGTCAAATGTTATAACGATTCATTTGTTTTTAAAAATTCCTGTTAACAATTTGAAAATTTGCAAAAATAAATATTTAAAAAATTCTCTTGATTGTTGGTCAGTCAAAGAGTATTATAAGCGGAATAAAAATTATTTTCTAAAAAGTGCAAAAATCCCATGTTAATTAAATGGGAAAAGTATTGATATTTAGGAAGGGTTGAACAGCATCGTAAAAATTTTCTCTAGTTTCTAGAATTGTTTTTAGGTCAAAAAGAAACGATTTTGACGATACGCAAATAAAAACAGCTAACTTAAGAAATCACGGACACCCTAATACATACGCATTTTTACATGTAGATTACAAGAAAAGTATAACAGATCATATTGGAGGTAATGAATACAAAGTATCAATTTTTATTGTACCTAATTAAAGATAACGCTTATCTATATCACTTTATTTTAAAAACAGTATATAAATAATTACAAAGAAGTTAATATAATATGTATATAATTCTCTGTAATTATTTATACTTTGTAATAATTTTTAATAACATTTTTATTGATTGGTATTTTGCCAATTTGTTCCAACTAATCTGTTCGACTATATTTTTCCTGTAAACTTAACGTTATAATACATATATGTGTATAGAATTTAAGCTCACTAGCTCAAAAAATGTAGAATTTAAATATAAGTGACATTTTCATTTTTTGACATTTTTCAAAAAAATTAAATTTCATTCCTTTCTAGTTCGTAAATATGACCACCAATAACGTTTTCTTTAATTTTCCCCAAATCTACAAATGAAAATGTAAATGTGTACCGAATTTTAGCCTATTTAGTGACGATATGTAGAAGTTCACTATGGGGACAAAATCATTTTTTGACATTTTTTCGAAAAAATTAAACTTCATTCCTATCTATTTCGTAAATATGACCACCAATAAGGTTTTCTTTAATTTTCCCTAAATCTACAACTGACAATGTAAGTGTGTACCGAATTTTAGCCCAATATGTGACGATATGTAGAAGTTCACGATAGAGTCAAAATCATTTTTTGATATTTTTTCGAAAAAATTAAATTTCATTCCTTTTTAGTTCGTAAATATGACCACCAATAAGGTTTTCTTTAATTTTCCCCAAATCTACAAATAAAAATGTAAATGTGTACCGAATTTTAGCCTAATAAGTGACGATACATAGAAGTTCACTGTGGGGACAAAATCATTTTTTGACATTTTTTCGAACAAATTAAATTTCATTCCTTTCTATTTTGTAAATATGACCACCAATAAGGTTTTCTTTAATTTTCCCCAAATCTACAACTGACAATGTAAGTGTATACCGAATTTTAGCCCAATATGTGACGATATGTAGAAGTTCACTATGGGGACAAAATCATTTTTTGACATTTTTTCGAAAAAATTAAATTTCATTCCTTTCTAGTTGGTAAATATGACAACCAATAAGGTTTTCTTTAATTTTCCCCAAATCTACAAATAAAAATGTAAATGTGTACCGAATTTTAGCCTAATAAGTGACGATACATAGAAGTTCACTGTGGGGACAAAATCATTTTTTGACATTTTTTCGAACAAATTAAATTTCATTCCTTTCTATTTTGTAAATATGACCACCAATAAGGTTTTCTTTAATTTTCCCCAAATCTACAACTGACAATGTAAGTGTATACCGAATTTTAGCCCAATATGTGACGATATGTAGAAGTTCACTATGGGGACAAAATCATTTTTTGACATTTTTTCGAAAAAATTAAATTTCATTCCTTTCTAGTTGGTAAATATGACAACCAATAAGGTTTTCTTTAATTTTTCCTAAATCTACAATTGAAAATGTAAATGTGTACCGAATTTTAGCCTAATAAATGACGATATGTAGAAGTTCACTATGGGGACAAAATCATTTTTTGACATTTTTTCGAAAAAATTAAATTTAATTTCTTTCTAGTTCGTAAATATGACCACCAATAAGGTTTTCTTTTATTTTTCCTAAATCTACAATGGACAATATAAGTCTGTACCGAATTTTAGCCTAATAAGTGTCGATATGTAGAAGTTCACTATGGGGACAAAATCATTTTTTGACATTTTTTCGAAAAAATTAAATTTAATTCCTTTCTAGCTCGTAAATATGACCACCATTTAGGTATTTTTTAATTTTCCTCAAATCTAGAATTGAAATTGTCAACGTATACAGAATTTTAGCCTAATAGGTGACGATATGTAGAAGTTCACTATGGGGACAAAATCATTTTTTGATATTTTTTCGAAAAAATTAAATTTCATTCCTTTCTAGTTCGAAAATATGACCACCATTCAGGTTTTCTTCAATTTTCCCCAAATCTACAATTAAAATTGTAAACGTGTACTGAATTTTAGCCTAATAGGTGACGATATGTAGAAGTTCACTATGGGGACAAAATCATTTTTTGACATTTTTTCGAAAAAATTAAATTTAATTCCTTTCTAGTTCGTAAATATGACCACTAATAAGGTTTTCTTTAAATTTCCCTAAATCTACAATTAAAAATGTAAATGTGTACAGAATTTTAGCCCAATAGGTGACGATATGTAGAAGTTTACTATGGGGACAAAATCATTTTTTGACATTTTTTCGAAAAAATTAAATTTCATTCCTTTCTAGTTCGTAAATATGACCACCATTTAGGTATTTTTTAATTTTCCTCAAATCTAGAATTGAAATTGTCAACGTATACAGAATTTTAGCCTAATAGGTGACGATATGTAGAAGTTCACTATGGGGACAAAATCATTTTTTGACATTTTTTCAAAAAAATTAAATTTAATTCATTTCTAGTTCGTAAATATGACCACCATTTAGGTATTTTTTAATTTTCCTTAAATCTAGAATTGAAATTGTCAACGTATACAGAATTTTAGCCTAATAGGTGACGATATGTAGAAGTTCACTATGGGGACAAAATCATTTTTTGACATTTTTTCGAAAAAATTAAATTTAATTTCTTTCTAGTTCGTAAATATGACCACCAATAAGGTTTTCTTTTATTTTTCCTAAATCTACAATTGACAATATAAGTCTGTACCGAATTTTAGCCTAATAAGTGACGATATGTAGAAGTTCACTATGGGGGCAAAATCATTTTTTGACATTTTTTCGAAAAAATTAAATTTAATTCCTTTCTAGCTCGTAAATATGACCACCATTTAGGTATTTTTTAATTTTCCTCAAATCTAGAATTAAAATTGTCAACGTATACAGAATTTTAGCCTAATAGGTGACGATATGTAGAAGTTCACTATGGGGACAAAATCATTTTTTTAAATTTTTTCTAAAAAATTAAATTTCATTCCTTTCTAGTTCGAAAATATGAACACCATTCAGGATTTCTTCAATTTTCCCCAAATCTACAATTAAAATTGTAAACGTGTACTGAATTTTAGCCTAATAGGTGACGATATGTAGAAGTTCACTATGCGGACAAAATCATTTTTTGACATTTTAACGAAAAAATTAAATTTCATTCCTTTCTAGTTCGTAAATATGACCACTAATAAGGTTTTCTTTAAATTTCCCTAAATCTACAATTAAAAATGTAAATGTGTACAGAATTTTAGCCCAATAGGTGACGATATGTAGAAGTTTACTATGGGGACAAAATCATTTTTTGACATTTTTTCGAAAAAATTAAATTTCATTCCTTTCTAGTTCGTAAATATGACCACTAATAAGGTTTTCTTAAATTTTCCCTAAATCTACCATTGACAGTGTAAGTGTGTACCGAATTTTAGCCCAATAGGTGACGATATGTAGAAGTTCACTATGGGGACAAAATCATTTTTTGACATTTTTTCGAAAAAATTAAATTTAATTCATTTCTAGTTCTTAAATATGACCACCATTTAGGTATTTTTTAATTTTCCTCAAATCTAGAATTGAAATTGTCAACGTATACAGAATTTTAGCCTAATGGGTGACGATATGTAGAAGTTTAGGATGAGGACAAAATCATTTTTTGACATTTTTTCGAAAAAATTAAATTTTATTCCTTTCTAGTTCGTAAATATGACCACCAATAAGGTTTTCTTTAATTTTTCCTAAATCTACAATTGACAATATAAGTGTGTACCGAATTTTAGCCTAATAGGTGACGATATGTAGAAGTTCTCTATGGGGACAAAATCATTTTTTGACATTTTTTCGAAAAAATTAAATTTAATTCCTTTCTACTTCGTAAATATGACCACCAATAAGGTTTTCTTTAATTTTTCCTAAATCTACAATTGACAATATAAGTGTGTACCGAATTTTAGCCTAATAGGTGACGATATGTAGAAGTTCACTATGGGGACAAAATCATTTTTTGACATTTTTTCGAAAAAATTAAATTTAATTCCTTTCTACTTCGTAAATATGACCACCAATAAGGTTTTCTTTAATTTTTCCTAAATCTACAATTGACAATTAAAGTGTGTACCGAATTTTAGCCTAATAGGTGACGATATGTAGAAGTTCACTATGGGGACAAAATCATTTTTTGACATTTTTTCGAAAAAATTAAATTTCATTCCTTTCTAGTTCGTAAATATGACCACCAATAAGGTTTTCTTTAATTTTCCCCAAATCTACAACTGACAATGTAAGTGTGTACCGAATTTTAGCCCAATATGTGACGATATGTAGAAGTTCACGATAAAGTCAAAATCATTTTTTGATATTTTTTCGAAAAAATTAAATTTCATTCCTTTTTAGTTCGTAAATATGACCACCAATAAGGTTTTCTTTAATTTTCCCCAAATCTACAAATAAAAATGTAAATGTGTACCGAATTTTAGCCTAATAAGTGACGATACATAGAAGATCACTGTGGGGACAAAATCATTTTTTGACATTTTTTCGAAAAAATTAAATTTCATTCCTTTCTATTTTGTAAATATGACCACCAATAAGGTTTTCTTTAATTTTCCCCAAATCTACAACTGACAATGTAAGTGTATACCGAATTTTAGCCCAATATGTGACGATATGTAGAAGTTCACTATGGGGACAAAATCATTTTTTGACATTTTTTCGAAAAAATTAAATTTCATTCCTTTCTAGTTGGTAAATATCACAACCAATAAGGTTTTCTTTAATTTTTCTTAAATCTACAATTGAAAATGTAAATGTGTACCGAATTTTAGCCTAATAAATGACGATATGTAGAAGTTCACTATGGGGACAAAATCATTTTTTGACATTTTTTCGAAAAAATTAAATTTCATTCCTTTCTAGTTCGAAAATATGACCACCATTCAGGTTTTCTTCAATTTTCCCCAAATCTACAATTAAAATTGTAAACGTGTACTGAATTTTAGCCTAATAGGTGACGATATGTAGAAGTTCACTATGGGGACAAAATCATTTTTTGACATTTTTTCGAAAAAATTAAATTTAATTCCTTTCTAGTTCGTAAATATGACCACTAATAAGGTTTTCTTTAAATTTCCCTAAATCTACAATTAAAAATGTAAATGTGTACAGAATTTTAGCCCAATAGGTGACGATATGTAGAAGTTTACTATGGGGACAAAATCATTTTTTGACATTTTTTCGAAAAAATTAAATTTCATTCCTTTCTAGTTCGTAAATATGACCACCATTTAGGTATTTTTTAATTTTCCTCAAATCTAGAATTGAAATTGTCAACGTATACAGAATTTTAGCCTAATAGGTGACGATATGTAGAAGTTCACTATGGGGACAAAATCATTTTTTGACATTTTTTCAAAAAAATTAAATTTAATTCATTTCTAGTTCGTAAATATGACCACCATTTAGGTATTTTTTAATTTTCCTCAAATCTAGAATTGAAATTGTCAACGTATACAGAATTTTAGCCTAATAGGTGACGATATGTAGAAGTTCACTATGGGGACAAAATCATTTTTTGACATTTTTTCGAAAAAATTAAATTTAATTTCTTTCTAGTTCGTAAATATGACCACCAATAAGGTTTTCTTTTATTTTTCCTAAATCTACAATTGACAATATAAGTCTGTACCGAATTTTAGCCTAATAAGTGACGATATGTAGAAGTTCACTATGGGGGCAAAATCATTTTTTGACATTTTTTCGAAAAAATTAAATTTAATTCCTTTCTAGCTCGTAAATATGACCACCATTTAGGTATTTTTTAATTTTCCTCAAATCTAGAATTAAAATTGTCAACGTATACAGAATTTTAGCCTAATAGGTGACGATATGTAGAAGTTCACTATGGGGACAAAATCATTTTTTTAAATTTTTTCTAAAAAATTAAATTTCATTCCTTTCTAGTTCGAAAATATGAACACCATTCAGGATTTCTTCAATTTTCCCCAAATCTACAATTAAAATTGTAAACGTGTACTGAATTTTAGCCTAATAGGTGACGATATGTAGAAGTTCACTATGCGGACAAAATCATTTTTTGACATTTTTTCGAAAAAATTAAATTTAATTCCTTTCTAGCTCGTAAATATGACCACCATTTAGGTATTTTTTAATATTCCTCAAATCTAGAATTGAAATTGTCAACGTATACAGAATTTTAGCCTAATAGGTGACGATATGTAGAAGTTCACTATGGGGACAAAATCATTTTTTGACATTTTTTCGAAAAAATTAAATTTAATTCCTTTCTAGTTCGTAAATATGACCACCAATAAGGTTTTCTTGAATTTTCCCTAAATCTACCATTGACAATGTACATGTATACTGAATTTTAGCCTAATAAGTGACGATATGTTGAAGTTCACTATGGGGACAAAATCATTTTTTGACATTTTTTCGAAAAAATTAAATTTCATTCCTTTCTAGTTGGTAAATATGACAACCAATAAGGATTTATTTAATTTTTCCTAAATCTACAATTAAAAATGTAAATGAGTACCGAATTTTAGCCTAATAAGTGACGATATGTAGAAGTTCACTATGGGGACAAAATCATTTTTTGACATTTTTTCGAAAAAATTAAATTTCATTCCTTTCTAGTTCGTAAATATGACCACTAATAAGGTTTTCTTAAATTTTCCCTAAATCTACCATTGACAGTGTAAGTGTGTACCGAATTTTAGCCCAATAGGTGACGATATGTAGAAGTTCACTATGGGGACAAAATCATTTTTTGACATTTTTTCGAAAAAATTAAATTTAATTCATTTCTAGTTCTTAAATATGACAACCATTTAGGTATTTTTTAATTTTCCTCAAATCTAGAATTGAAATTGTCAACGTATACAGAATTTTAGCCTAATGGGTGACGATATGTAGAAGTTTAGGATGAGGACAAAATCATTTTTTGACATTTTTTCGAAAAAATTAAATTTTATTCCTTTCTAGTTCGTAAATATGACCACCAATAAGGTTTTCTTTAATTTTTCCTAAATCTACAATTGACAATATAAGTGTGTACCGAATTTTAGCCTAATAGGTGACGATATGTAGAAGTTCACTATGGGGACAAAATCATTTTTTGACATTTTTTCGAAAAAATTAAATTTAATTCCTTTCTACTTCGTAAATATGACCACCAATAACGTTTTCTTTAATTTTCCCCAAATCTACAAATGAAAATGTAAATGTGTACCGAATTTTAGCCTATTTAGTGACGATATGTAGAAGTTCACTATGGGGACAAAATCATTTTTTGACATTTTTTCGAAAAAATTAAATTTCATTCCTATCTATTTCGTAAATATGACCACCAATAAGGTTTTCTTTAATTTTCCCTAAATCTACAACTGACAATGTAAGTGTGTACCGAATTTTAGCCCAATAGGTGACGATATGTAGAAGTTCACTATGGGGACAAAATCATTTTTTGACATTTTTTCGAAAAAATTAAATTTCATTCCTTTCTAGTTCGTAAATATGACCACCAATAAGGTTTTCTTGAATTTTCCCTAAATCTACCATTGACAATGTACATGTATACCGAATTTTAGCCTAATAAGTGACGATATGTAGAAGTTCACTATGGGGACAAAATCATTTTTTGACATTTTTTCGAAAAAATTAAATTTAATTCCTTTCTAGTTCGTAAATATGACCACCAATAAGGTTTTCTTTTATTTTTCCTAAATCTACAATTGACAATATAATTCTGTACTGAATTTTAGCCTAATAAGTGACGATATGTAGAAGTTCACTATGGGGACAAAATCATTTTTTGACATTTTTTCGAAAAAATTAAATTTAATTCCTTTCTAGCTCGTAAATATGACCACTATTTAGGTATTTTTTAATTTTCCTAAAATCTAGAATTGAAATTGTCAACGTATACAGAATTTTAGCCTAATAGGTGACGATATGTAGAAGTTCACTATGAGGACAAAATCATTTTTTGATATTTTTTCGAAAAAATTAAATTTTATTCCTTTCTAGTTCGAAAATATGACCACCATTCAGGTTTTCTTCAATTTTCCCCAAATCTACAATTAAAATTGTAAACGTGTACTGAATTTTAGCCCAATAGGTGACGATATGTAGAAGTTCACTATGGGGACAAAATCATTTTTTGACATTTTTTCGAAAAAATTAAATTTCATTCCTTTCTAGTTCGTAAATATGACCACCAATAAGGTTTTCTTTAATTTTTCCTAAATCTACAATTGAAAATGTAAATGTGTACCGAATTTTAGCCTAATACGTGACAATATGTAAAAGTTCACTATGGGGAAAAAATCATTTTTTGACATTTTTTCGAAAAAATTAAATTTCATTACTTTCTTATCGTAAATATAACTACCAATCAGGTTTTTTTTAATTTTCTCCAAATCTACAATAAAAACTGTAAATGTGTACCGAATTTTAGCCCAATAGGTGACGATATGTAGAAGTTCACTATGGGGACAAAATCATTTTTTGATATTTTTTCGAAAAAATTAAACTTCATTCCTTTCTAGTTCGAAAATATGACCACCATTCAGGTTTTCTTCAATTTTCCCCAAATCTACAATTAAAATTGTAAACGTGTACTGAATTTTAGCCTAATAGGTGACGATATGTAGAAGTTCACTATGGGGACAAAATCATTTTTTGACATTTTCTCGAAAAAATTAAATTTCATTACTTTCTTATCGTAAATATAACTACCAATCAGGTTTTTTTTAATTTTCTCCAAATCTACAATAAAAACTGTAAATGTGTACCGAATTTTAGCCCAATAGGTGACGATATGTAGAAGTTCACTATGGGGACAAAATCATTTTTTGATATTTTTTCGAAAAAATTAAACTTCATTCCTTTCTAGTTCGAAAATATGACCACCATTCAGGTTTTCTTCAATTTTCCCCAAATCTACAATTAAAATTGTAAACGTGTATTGAATTTTAGCCTAATAGGTGACGATATGTAGAAGTTCACTATGGGGACAAAATCATTTTTTGACATTTTTTCGAAAAAATTAAATTTAATTCCTTTCTAGTTCGTAAATATGACCACTAATAAGGTTTTCTTTAAATTTCCCTAAATCTACAATTAAAAATGTAAATGTGTACAGAATTTTAGCCCAATAGGTGACGATATGTAGAAGTTTACTATGGGGACAAAATCATTTTTTGACATTTTTTCGAAAAAATTAAATTTCATTCCTTTCTAGTTCGTAAATATGACCACCATTTAGGTATTTTTTAATTTTCCTCAAATCTAGAATTGAAATTGTCAACGTATACAGAATTTTAGCCTAATAGGTGACGATATGTAGAAGTTCACTATGGGGACAAAATCATTTTTTGACATTTTTTCAAAAAAATTAAATTTAATTCATTTCTAGTTCGTAAATATGACCACCATTTAGGTATTTTTTAATTTTCCTCAAATCTAGAATTGAAATTGTCAACGTATACAGAATTTTAGCCTAATAGGTGACGATATGTAGAAGTTCACTATGGGTACAAAATCATTTTTTGACATTTTTTCGAAAAAATTAAATTTAATTTCTTTCTAGTTCGTAAATATGACCACCAATAAGGTTTTCTTTTATTTTTCCTAAATCTACAATTGACAATATAAGTCTGTACCGAATTTTAGCCTAATAAGTGACGATATGTAGAAGTTCACTATGGGGGCAAAATCATTTTTTGACATTTTTTCGAAAAAATTAAATTTAATTCCTTTCTAGCTCGTAAATATGACCACCATTGAGGTATTTTTTAATTTTCCTCAAATCTAGAATTGAAATTGTCAACGTATACAGAATTTTAGCGTGACGATATGTAGAAGTTCACTATGGGGATAAAATCATTTTTTGACATTTTTTCGAAAAAATTAAATTTAATTCCTTTCTAGCTCGCAAATATGACCACCATTTAGGTATTTTTTAATATTCCTCAAATTTAGAATTTAAATTGTCAACGTATACAGAATTTTAGCCTAATAGGTGACGATATGTAGAAGTTCACTATGGGGACAAAATCATTTTTTGACATTTTTTCGAAAAAATTAAATTTAATTCCTTTCTAGTTCGTAAATATGACCACCAATAAGGTTTTCTTGAATTTTCCCTAAATCTACTATTGACAATGTACATGTATACTGAATTTTAGCCTAATAAGTGACGATATGTTGAAGTTCACTATGGGGACAAAATCATTTTTGACATTTTTTCGAAAAAATTAAATTTCATTCCTTTCTAGTTGGTAAATATGACAACCAATAAGGTTTTATTTAATTTTTCCTAAATCTACAATTAAAAATGTAAATGAGTACCGAATTTTAGCCTAATAAGTGACGATATGTAGAAGTTCACTATGGGGACAAAATCATTTTTTGACATTTTTTCGAAAAAATTAAATTTCATTCCTTTCTAGTTCGTAAATATGACCACCAATAAGGTTTTCTTTAATTTTTTCTAAATCTACAATTGAAAATGTAAATGTGTACCGAATTTTAGCCTAATACGTGACAATATGTAAAAGTTCACTATGGGGAAAAAATCATTTTTTGACATTTTTTCGAAAAAATTAAATTTCATTACTTTCTTATCGTAAATATAACTACCAATCAGGTTTTTTTTAATTTTCTCCAAATCTACAATAAAAACTGTAAATGTGTACCGAATTTTAGCCCAATAGGTGACGATATGTAGAAGTTCACTATGGGGACAAAATCATTTTTTGATATTTTTTCGAAAAAATTAAACTTCATTCCTTTCTAGTTCGAAAATATGACCACCATTCAGGTTTTCTTCAATTTTCCCCAAATCTACAATTAAAATTGTAAACGTGTACTGAATTTTAGCCTAATAGGTGACGATATGTAGAAGTTCACTATGGGGACAAAATCATTTTTTGACATTTTCTCGAAAAAATTAAATTTCATTACTTTCTTATCGTAAATATAACTACCAATCAGGTTTTTTTTAATTTTCTCCAAATCTACAATAAAAACTGTAAATGTGTACCGAATTTTAGCCCAATAGGTGACGATATGTAGAAGTTCACTATGGGGACAAAATCATTTTTTGATATTTTTTCGAAAAAATTAAACTTCATTCCTTTCTAGTTCGAAAATATGACCACCATTCAGGTTTTCTTCAATTTTCCCCAAATCTACAATTAAAATTGTAAACGTGTACTGAATTTTAGCCTAATAGGTGACGATATGTAGAAGTTCACTATGGGGACAAAATCATTTTTTGACATTTTTTCGAAAAAATTAAATTTAATTCCTTTCTAGTTCGTAAATATGACCACTAATAAGGTTTTCTTTAAATTTCCCTAAATCTACAATTAAAAATGTCAATGTGTACAGAATTTTAGCCCAATAGGTGACGATATGTAGAAGTTTACTATGGGGACAAAATCATTTTTTGACATTTTTTCGAAAAAATTAAATTTCATTCCTTTCTAGTTCGTAAATATGACCACCATTTAGGTATTTTTTAATTTTCCTCAAATCTAGAATTGAAATTGTCAACGTATACAGAATTTTAGCCTAATAGGTGACGATATGTAGAAGTTCACTATGGGGACAAAATCATTTTTTGACATTTTTTCAAAAAAATTAAATTTAATTCATTTCTAGTTCGTAAATATGACCACCATTTAGGTATTTTTTAATTTTCCTCAAATCTAGAATTGAAATTGTCAACGTATACAGAATTTTAGCCTAATAGGTGACGATATGTAGAAGTTCACTATGGGGACAAAATCATTTTTTGACATTTTTTCGAAAAAATTAAATTTAATTTCTTTCTAGTTCGTAAATATGACCACCAATAAGGTTTTCTTTTATTTTTCCTAAATCTACAATTGACAATATAAGTCTGTACCGAATTTTAGCCTAATAAGTGACGATATGTAGAAGTTCACTATGGGGGCAAAATCATTTTTTGACATTTTTTCGAAAAAATTAAATTTAATTCCTTTCTAGCTCGTAAATATGACCACCATTGAGGTATTTTTTAATTTTCCTCAAATCTAGAATTGAAATTGTCAACGTATACAGAATTTTAGCCTAATAGGTGACGATATGTAGAAGTTCACTATGGGGACAAAATCATTTTTTTAAATTTTTTCTAAAAAATTAAATTTCATTCCTTTCTAGTTCGAAAATATGAACACCATTCAGGATTTCTTCAATTTTCCCCAAATCTACAATTAAAATTGTAAACGTGTACTGAATTTTAGCCTAATAGGTGACGATATGTAGAAGTTCACTATGGGGATAAAATCATTTTTTGACATTTTTTCGAAAAAATTAAATTTAATTCCTTTCTAGCTCGCAAATATGACCACTATTTAGGTATTTTTTAATATTCCTCAAATCTAGAATTGAAATTGTCAACGTATACAGAATTTTAGCCTAATAGGTGACGATATGTAGAAGTTCACTATGGGGACATAATCATTTTTTGACATTTTTTCGAAAAAATTAAATTTAATTCCTTTCTAGTTCGTAAATATGACCACCAATAAGGTTTTTTTGAATTTTCCCTAAATCTACCATTGACAATGTACATGTATACTGAATTTTAGCCTAATAAGTGACGATATGTTGAAGTTCACTATGGGGACAAAATCATTTTTTGACATTTTTTCGAAAAAATTAAATTTCATTCCTTTCTAGTTGGTAAATATGACAACCAATAAGGTTTTCTTTAGTTTTCCCTAAATCTACAACTGAAAATGTGAACGTGTACTGAATTTTAGCCCAATAGGTGACGATATGTAGAAGTTCACTATGGGGACAAAATCATTTTTTGATATTTTTTCGAAAAAATTAAATTTCATTCCTTTCTAGTTCGAAAATATGACCACCATTCAGGTTTTCTTCAATTTTCCCCAAATCTACAATTAAAATTGTAAACGTGTACTGAATTTTAGCCTAATAGGTGACGATATGTAGAAGTTCACTATGGGGACAAAATCATTTTTTGATATTTTTTCGAAAAAATTAAATTTCATTCCTTTCTAGTTCGAAAATATGACCACCATTCAGGTTTTCTTCAATTTTCCCCAAATCTACAATTAAAATTGTAAACGTGTACTGAATTTTAGCCTAATAAGTGACGATATGTAGAAGTTCACTATGGGGACAAAATCATTTTTTGATATTTTTTCGAAAAAATTAAACTTCATTCCTTTCTAGT
The DNA here is from genome assembly GCF_015476425.1 of Leptopilina heterotoma. NCBI lineage: Eukaryota > Metazoa > Arthropoda > Insecta > Hymenoptera > Figitidae > Leptopilina > Leptopilina heterotoma. The sequence goes on from NW_025111111.1 coordinate 884,577, forward strand.
TCGAAAATATGACCACCATTCAGGTTTTCTTCAATTTTCCCCAAATCTACAATTAAAATTGTAAACGTGTACTGAATTTTAGCCTAATAGGTGACGATATGTAGAAGTTCACTATGGGGACAAAATCATTTTTTGACATTTTTTCGAAAAAATTAAATTTAATTCCTTTCTAGTTCGTAAATATGACCACTAATAAGGTTTTCTTTAAATTTCCCTAAATCTACAATTAAAAATGTAAATGTGTACAGAATTTTAGCCCAATAGGTGACGATATGTAGAAGTTTACTATGGGGACAAAATCATTTTTTGACATTTTTTCGAAAAAATTAAATTTCATTCCTTTCTAGTTCGTAAATATGACCACCATTTAGGTATTTTTTAATTTTCCTCAAATCTAGAATTGAAATTGTCAACGTATACAGAATTTTAGCCTAATAGGTGACGATATGTAGAAGTTCACTATGGGGACAAAATCATTTTTTGACATTTTTTCAAAAAAATTAAATTTAATTCATTTCTAGTTCGTAAATATGACCACCATTTAGGTATTTTTTAATTTTCCTCAAATCTAGAATTGAAATTGTCAACGTATACAGAATTTTAGCCTAATAGGTGACGATATGTAGAAGTTCACTATGGGGACAAAATCAATTTTTGACATTTTTTTCGAAAAAATTAAATTTAATTTCTTTCTAGTTCGTAAATATGACCACCAATAAGGTTTTCTTTTATTTTTCCTAAATCTACAATTGACAATATAAGTCTGTACCGAATTTTAGCCTAATAAGTGACGATATGTAGAAGTTCACTATGGGGGCAAAATCATTTTTTGACATTTTTTCGAAAAAATTAAATTTAATTCCTTTCTAGCTCGTAAATATGACCACCATTGAGGTATTTTTTAATTTTCCTCAAATCTAGAATTGAAATTGTCAACGTATACAGAATTTTAGCCTAATAGGTGACGATATGTAGAAGTTCACTATGGGGATAAAATCATTTTTTGACATTTTTTCGAAAAAATTAAATTTAATTCCTTTCTAGCTCGCAAATATGACCACCATTTAGGTATTTTTTAATATTCCTCAAATCTAGAATTTAAATTGTCAACGTATACAGAATTTTAGCCTAATAGGTGACGATATGTAGAAGTTCACTATGGGGACAAAATCATTTTTTGACATTTTTTCGAAAAAATTAAATTTAATTCCTTTCTAGTTCGTAAATATGACCACCAATAAGGTTTTCTTGAATTTTCCCTAAATCTACTATTGACAATGTACATGTATACTGAATTTTAGCCTAATAAGTGACGATATGTTGAAGTTCACTATGGGGACAAAATCATTTTTTGACATTTTTTCGAAAAAATTAAATTTCATTCCTTTCTAGTTGGTAAATATGACAACCAATAAGGTTTTATTTAATTTTTCCTAAATCTACAATTAAAAATGTAAATGAGTACCGAATTTTAGCCTAATAAGTGACGATATGTAGAAGTTCACTATGGGGACAAAATCATTTTTTGACATTTTTTCGAAAAAATTAAATTTCATTCCTTTCTAGTTCGTAAATATGACCACCAATAAGGTTTTCTTTAATTTTTTCTAAATCTACAATTGAAAATGTAAATGTGTACCGAATTTTAGCCTAATACGTGACAATATGTAAAAGTTCACTATGGGGAAAAAATCATTTTTTGACATTTTTTCGAAAAAATTAAATTTCATTACTTTCTTATCGTAAATATAACTACCAATCAGGTTTTTTTTAATTTTCTCCAAATCTACAATAAAAACTGTAAATGTGTACCGAATTTTAGCCCAATAGGTGACGATATGTAGAAGTTCACTATGGGGACAAAATCATTTTTTGATATTTTTTCGAAAAAATTAAACTTCATTCCTTTCTAGTTCGAAAATATGACCACCATTCAGGTTTTCTTCAATTTTCCCCAAATCTACAATTAAAATTGTAAACGTGTACTGAATTTTAGCCTAATAGGTGACGATATGTAGAAGTTCACTATGGGGACAAAATCATTTTTTGACATTTTCTCGAAAAAATTAAATTTCATTACTTTCTTATCGTAAATATAACTACCAATCAGGTTTTTTTTTAATTTTCTCCAAATCTACAATAAAAACTGTAAATGTGTACCGAATTTTAGCCCAATAGGTGACGATATGTAGAAGTTCACTATGGGGACAAAATCATTTTTTGATATTTTTTCGAAAAAATTAAACTTCATTCCTTTCTAGTTCGAAAATATGACCACCATTCAGGTTTTCTTCAATTTTCCCCAAATCTACAATTAAAATTGTAAACGTGTACTGAATTTTAGCCTAATAGGTGACGATATGTAGAAGTTCACTATGGGGACAAAATCATTTTTTGACATTTTTTCGAAAAAATTAAATTTAATTCCTTTCTAGTTCGTAAATATGACCACTAATAAGGTTTTCTTTAAATTTCCCTAAATCTACAATTAAAAATGTAAATGTGTACAGAATTTTAGCCCAATAGGTGACGATATGTAGAAGTTTACTATGGGGACAAAATCATTTTTTGACATTTTTTCGAAAAAATTAAATTTCATTCCTTTCTAGTTCGTAAATATGACCACCATTTAGGTATTTTTTAATTTTCCTCAAATCTAGAATTGAAATTGTCAACGTATACAGAATTTTAGCCTAATAGGTGACGATATGTAGAAGTTCACTATGGGGACAAAATCATTTTTTGACATTTTTTCAAAAAAATTAAATTTAATTCATTTCTAGTTCGTAAATATGACCACCATTTAGGTATTTTTTAATTTTCCTCAAATCTAGAATTGAAATTGTCAACGTATACAGAATTTTAGCCTAATAGGTGACGATATGTAGAAGTTCACTATGGGGACAAAATCATTTTTTGACATTTTTTCGAAAAAATTAAATTTAATTTCTTTCTAGTTCGTAAATATGACCACCAATAAGGTTTTCTTTTATTTTTCCTAAATCTACAATTGACAATATAAGTCTGTACCGAATTTTAGCCTAATAAGTGACGATATGTAGAAGTTCACTATGGGGGCAAAATCATTTTTTGACATTTTTTCGAAAAAATTAAATTTAATTCCTTTCTAGCTCGTAAATATGACCACCATTGAGGTATTTTTTAATTTTCCTCAAATCTAGAATTGAAATTGTCAACGTATACAGAATTTTAGCCTAATAGGTGACGATATGTAGAAGTTCACTATGGGGACAAAATCATTTTTTTAAATTTTTTCTAAAAAATTAAATTTCATTCCTTTCTAGTTCGAAAATATGAACACCATTCAGGATTTCTTCAATTTTCCCCAAATCTACAATTAAAATTGTAAACGTGTACTGAATTTTAGCCTAATAGGTGACGATATGTAGAAGTTCACTATGGGGATAAAATCATTTTTTGACATTTTTTCGAAAAAATTAAATTTAATTCCTTTCTAGCTCGCAAATATGACCACTATTTAGGTATTTTTTAATATTCCTCAAATCTAGAATTGAAATTGTCAACGTATACAGAATTTTAGCCTAATAGGTGACGATATGTAGAAGTTCACTATGGGGACATAATCATTTTTTGACATTTTTTCGAAAAAATTAAATTTAATTCCTTTCTAGTTCGTAAATATGACCACCAATAAGGTTTTTTTTGAATTTTCCCTAAATCTACCATTGACAATGTACATGTATACTGAATTTTAGCCTAATAAGTGACGATATGTTGAAGTTCACTATGGGGACAAAATCATTTTTTGACATTTTTTCGAAAAAATTAAATTTCATTCCTTTCTAGTTGGTAAATATGACAACCAATAAGGTTTTCTTTAGTTTTCCCTAAATCTACAACTGAAAATGTGAACGTGTACTGAATTTTAGCCCAATAGGTGACGATATGTAGAAGTTCACTATGGGGACAAAATCATTTTTTGATATTTTTTCGAAAAAATTAAATTTCATTCCTTTCTAGTTCGAAAATATGACCACCATTCAGGTTTTCTTCAATTTTCCCCAAATCTACAATTAAAATTGTAAACGTGTACTGAATTTTAGCCTAATAGGTGACGATATGTAGAAGTTCACTATGGGGACAAAATCATTTTTTGATATTTTTTCGAAAAAATTAAATTTCATTCCTTTCTAGTTCGAAAATATGACCACCATTCAGGTTTTCTTCAATTTTCCCCAAATTTACAATTAAAATTGTAAACGTGTACTGAATTTTAGCCTAATAAGTGACGATATGTAGAAGTTCACTATGGGGACAAAATCATTTTTTGATATTTTTTCGAAAAAATTAAACTTCATTCCTTTCTAGTTCGAAAATATGACCACCATTCAGGTTTTCTTCAATTTTCCCCAAATCTACAATTAAAATTGTAAACGTGTACTGAATTTTAGCCTAATAGGTGACGATATGTAGAAGTTCACTATGGGGACAAAATCATTTTTTGACATTTTTTCGAAAAAATTAAATTTAATTCCTTTCTAGTTCGTAAATATGACCACTAATAAGGTTTTCTTTAAATTTCCCTAAATCTACAATTAAAAATGTAAATGTGTACAGAATTTTAGCCCAATAGGTGACGATATGTAGAAGTTTACTATGGGGACAAAATCATTTTTTGACATTTTTTCGAAAAAATTAAATTTCATTCCTTTCTAGTTCGTAAATATGACCACCATTTAGGTATTTTTTAATTTTCCTCAAATCTAGAATTGAAATTGTCAACGTATACAGAATTTTAGCCTAATAGGTGACGATATGTAGAAGTTCACTATGGGGACAAAATCATTTTTTGACATTTTTTCAAAAAAATTAAATTTAATTCATTTCTAGTTCGTAAATATGACCACCATTTAGGTATTTTTTAATTTTCCTCAAATCTAGAATTGAAATTGTCAACGTATACAGAATTTTAGCCTAATAGGTGACGATATGTAGAAGTTCACTATGGGGACAAAATCATTTTTTGACATTTTTTCGAAAAAATTAAATTTAATTTCTTTCTAGTTCGTAAATATGACCACCAATAAGGTTTTCTTTTATTTTTCCTAAATCTACAATTGACAATATAAGTCTGTACCGAATTTTAGCCTAATAAGTGACGATATGTAGAAGTTCACTATGGGGGCAAAATCATTTTTTGACATTTTTTCAAAAAAATTAAATTTAATTCCTTTCTAGCTCGTAAATATGACCACCATTGAGGTATTTTTTAATTTTCCTCAAATCTAGAATTGAAATTGTCAACGTATACAGAATTTTAGCCTAATAGGTGACGATATGTAGAAGTTCACTATGGGGACAAAATCATTTTTTTAAATTTTTTCTAAAAAATTAAATTTCATTCCTTTCTAGTTCGAAAATATGAACACCATTCAGGATTTCTTCAATTTTCCCCAAATCTACAATTAAAATTGTAAACGTGTACTGAATTTTAGCCTAATAGGTGACGATATGTAGAAGTTCACTATGGGGATAAAATCATTTTTTGACATTTTTTCGAAAAAATTAAATTTAATTCCTTTCTAGCTCGCAAATATGACCACTATTTAGGTATTTTTTAATATTCCTCAAATCTAGAATTGAAATTGTCAACGTATACAGAATTTTAGCCTAATAGGTGACGATATGTAGAAGTTCACTATGGGGACATAATCATTTTTTGACATTTTTTCGAAAAAATTAAATTTAATTCCTTTCTAGTTCGTAAATATGACCACCAATAAGGTTTTTTTGAATTTTCCCTAAATCTACCATTGACAATGTACATGTATACTGAATTTTAGCCTAATAAGTGACGATATGTTGAAGTTCACTATGGGGACAAAATCATTTTTTGACATTTTTTCGAAAAAATTAAATTTAATTTCTTTCTAGTTCGTAAATATGACCAACAATAAGGTTTTCTTTTATTTTTCCTAAATCTACAATTGACAATATAAGTCTGTACCGAATTTTAGCCTAATAAGTGACGATATGTAGAAGTTCACTATGGGGGCAAAATCATTTTTTGACATTTTTTCGAAAAAATTAAATTTAATTCCTTTCTAGCTCGTAAATATGACCACCATTGAGGTATTTTTTAATTTTCCTCAAATCTAGAATTGAAATTGTCAACGTATACAGAATTTTAGCCTAATAGGTGACGATATGTAGAAGTTCACTATGGGGACAAAATCATTTTTTTAAATTTTTTCTAAAAAATTAAATTTCATTCCTTTCTAGTTCGAAAATATGAACACCATTCAGGATTTCTTCAATTTTCCCCAAATCTACAATTAAAATTGTAAACGTGTACTGAATTTTAGCCTAATAGGTGACGATATGTAGAAGTTCACTATGGGGATAAAATCATTTTTTGACATTTTTTCGAAAAAATTAAATTTAATTCCTTTCTAGCTCGCAAATATGACCACTATTTAGGTATTTTTTAATATTCCTCAAATCTAGAATTGAAATTGTCAACGTATACAGAATTTTAGCCTAATAGGTGACGATATGTAGAAGTTCACTATGGGGACATAATCATTTTTTGACATTTTTTCGAAAAAATTAAATTTAATTCCTTTCTAGTTCGTAAATATGACCACCAATAAGGTTTTTTTTGAATTTTCCCTAAATCTACCATTGACAATGTACATGTATACTGAATTTTAGCCTAATAAGTGACGATATGTTGAAGTTCACTATGGGGACAAAATCATTTTTTGACATTTTTTCGAAAAAATTAAATTTCATTCCTTTCTAGTTGGTAAATATGACAACCAATAAGGTTTTCTTTAGTTTTCCCTAAATCTACAACTGAAAATGTGAACGTGTACTGAATTTTAGCCCAATAGGTGACGATATGTAGAAGTTCACTATGGGGACAAAATCATTTTTTGATATTTTTTCGAAAAAATTAAATTTCATTCCTTTCTAGTTCGAAAATATGACCACCATTCAGGTTTTCTTCAATTTTCCCCAAATCTACAATTAAAATTGTAAACGTGTACTGAATTTTAGCCTAATAGGTGACGATATGTAGAAGTTCACTATGGGGACAAATTCATTTTTTGACATTTTTTCGAAAAAATTAAATTTCATTCCTTTCTTATCGTAAATATAACCACGAATCAGGTTTTCTTTAATTTTCTCAAAATCTACAATAAAAAATGTAAATGTGTACCGAATTTTAGCCCAATAGGTGACGATATGTAGAAGTTCACTATGGGGACAAAATCATTTTTTGATATTTTTTCAAAAAAATTAAATTTCATTCCTTTCTAGTTCGAAAATATGACCACCATTCAGGTTTTCTTCAATTTTCCCCAAATCTACAATTAAAATTGTAAACGTGTACTGAATTTTAGCCCAATAGGTGACGATATGTAGAAGTTCACTATGGGGACAAAATCATTTTTTGACATTTTTTCAAAAAAATTAAATTTCATTCCTTTCTAGTTCGTAAATATGACCACTAATAAGGTTTTCTTTAAATTTCCCTAAATCTACAATTAAAAATGTAAATGTGTTCAGAATTTTAGCCCAATAGGTGACGATATGTAGAAGTTTACTATGGGGACAAAATCATTTTTTGACATTTTTTCGAAAAAATTAAATTTCATTCCTTTCTAGTTCGTAAATATGACCACTAATAAGGTTTTCTTAAATTTTCCCTAAATCTACCATTGACAGTGTAAGTGTGTACCGAATTTTAGCCCAATAGGTGACGATATGTAGAAGTTCACTATGGGGACAAAATCATTTTTTGACATTTTTTCGAAAAAATTAAATTTAATTCATTTCTAGTTCGTAAATATGACCACCATTTAGGTATTTTTTAATTTTTCTCAAATCTAGAATTGAAATTGTCAACGTATACAGAATTTTAGCCTAATAGGTGACGATATGTAGAAGTTCACTATGGGGACAAAATCATTTTTTGACATTTTTTCGAAAAAATTAAATTTAATTTCTTTCTAGTTCGTAAATATGACCACCAATAAGGTTTTCTTTTATTTTTCCTAAATCTACAATTGACAATATAAGTCTGTACCGAATTTTAGCCTAATAAGTGACGATATGTAGAAGTTCACTATGGGGACAAAATCATTTTTTGACATTTTTTCGAAAAAATTAAATTTAATTCCTTTCTAGTTCGTAAATATGACCACCAATAAGGTTTTCTTGAATTTTCCCTAAATCTACCATTGACAATGTACATGTATACTGAATTTTAGCCTAATAAGTGACGATATGTTGAAGTTCACTATGGGGACAAAATCATTTTTTGACATTTTTTCGAAAAAATTAAATTTCATTCCTTTCTAGTTGGTAAATATGACAACCAATAAGGTTTTCTTTAGTTTTCCCTAAATCTACAACTGAAAATGTGAACGTGTACTGAATTTTAGCCCAATAGGTGACGATATGTAGAAGTTCACTATGGGGACAAAATCATTTTTTGATATTTTTTCGAAAAAATTAAATTTCATTCCTTTCTAGTTCGAAAATATGACCACCATTCAGGTTTTCTTCAATTTTCCCCAAATCTACAATTAAAATTGTAAACGTGTACTGAATTTTAGCCTAATAGGTGACGATATGTAGAAGTTCACTATGGGGATAAAATCATTTTTTGACATTTTTTCGAAAAAATTAAATTTAAATCCTTTCTAGCTCGCAAATATGACCACCATTTAGGTATTTTTTAATATTCCTCAAATCTAGAATTGAAATTGTCAACGTATACAGAATTTTAGCCTAATAGGTGACGATATGTAGAAGTTCACTATGGGGACAAAATCATTTTTTGACATTTTTTCGAAAAAATTAAATTTAATTCCTTTCTAGTTCGTAAATATGACCACCAATAAGGTTTTCTTGAATTTTCCCTAAATCTACCATTGACAATGTACATGTATACTGAATTTTAGCCTAATAAGTGACGATATGTTGAAGTTCACTATGGGGACAAAATCATTTTTTGACATTTTTTCGAAAAAATTAAATTTCATTCCTTTCTAGTTGGTAAATATGACAACCAATAAGGTTTTATTTAATTTTTCCTAAATCTACAATTAAAAATGTAAATGAGTACCGAATTTTAGCCTAATAAGTGACGATATGTAGAAGTTCACTATGGGGACAAAATCATTTTTTGACATTTTTTCGAAAAAATTAAATTTAATTCCTTTCTAGTTCGTAAATATGACCACCAATAAGGTTTTCTTTTATTTTTGCTAAATCTACAATTGACAATATAAGTGTGTACCGAATTTTAGCCTAATAGGTGACAATATGTAAAAGTTCACTATGGGGACAAAATCATTTTTTGACATTTTTTCGAAAAAATTAAATTTCATTACTTTCTTATCGTAAATATAACCACGAATCAGGTTTTCTTTAATTTTCTCAAAATCTACAATAAAAAATGTAAATGTGTACCGAATTTTAGCCCAATAGGTGACGATATGTAGAAGTTCACTATGGGGACAAAATCATTTTTTGATATTTTTTCGAAAAAATTAAATTTCATTCCTTTCTAGTTCGAAAATATGACCATTATTCAGGTTTTCTTCAATTTTCCCCAAATCTACAATTAAAATTGTAAACGTGTACTGAATTTTAGCCCAATAGGTGACGATATGTAGAAGTTCACTATGGGGACAAAATCATTTTTTGACATTTTTTCGAAAAAATTAAATTTCATTCCTTTCTAGTTCGTAAATATGACCACTAATAAGGTTTTCTTTAAATTTCCCTAAATCTACAATTAAAAATGTAAATGTGTACAGAATTTTAGCCCAATAGGTGACGATATGTAGAAGTTTACTATGGGGACAAAATCATTTTTTGACATTTTTTCGAAAAAATTAAATTTCATTCCTTTCTAGTTCGTAAATATGACCACTAATAAGGTTTTCTTAAATTTTCCCTAAATCTACCATTGACAGTGTAAGTGTGTACCGAATTTTAGCCCAATAGGTGACGATATGTAGAAGTTCACTATGGGGACAAAATCATTTTTTGACATTTTTTCGAAAAAATTAAATTTAATTCATTTCTAGTTCGTAAATATGACCACCATTTAGGTATTTTTTAATTTTCCTCAAATCTAGAATTGAAATTGTCAACGTATACAGAATTTTAGCCTAATAGGTGACGATATGTAGAAGTTCACTATGGGGACAAAATCATTTTTTGACATTTTTTCGAAAAAATTAAATTTTATTCCTTTCTAGTTCGTAAATATGACCACCAATAAGGTTTTCTTTAATTTTTCCTAAATCTACAATTGACAATATAAGTGTGTACCGAATTTTAGCCTAATAGGTGACGATATGTAGAAGTTCACTATGGGGACAAAATCATTTTTTGACATTTTTTCAAAAAAATTAAATTTAATTCCTTTCTACTTCGTAAATATGACCACCAATAAGGTTTTCTTTAATTTTTCCTAAATCTACAATTGACAATATAAGTGTGTACCGAATTTTAGCCTAATAGGTGACGATATGTAGAAGTTCACTATGGGGACAAAATCATTTTTTGACATTTTTTAGAAAAAATTAAATTTAATTCCTTTCTAGTTCGTAAATATGACCACCAATAAGGTTTTCTTTAATTTTTCCTAAATCTACAATTGACAATATAAGTGTGTACCGAATTTTAGCCTAATAGGTGACGATATGTAGAAGTTCACTATGGGGACAAAATTATTTTTTGACATTTTTTCGAAAAAATTAAATTTCATTCCTTTCTAGTTCGTAAATATGACCACCAATAAGTTTTTCTTGAATTTTCCCTAAATCTACCATTGACAGTGTAAGTGTGTACCAAATTTTAGCCCAATAGGTGACGATATGTAGAAGTTCACTATGGGGAAAAAATCATTTTTTGACATTTTTTCGAAAAAATTAAATTTAATTCCCTTCTAGCTCGTAAATATGACCACCATTTAGGTATTTTTTAATTTTCCTCAAACCTAGAATTGAAATTGTCAACGTATACAGAATTTTAGCCTAATAGGTGACGATATGTACAAGTTCACTATGGGGACAAAATCATTTTTTGACATTTTTTCGAAAAAATTAAATTTAATTCCTTTCTAGTTCGTAAATATGACCACCAATAAGGTTTTCTTGAATTTTCCCTAAATCTACCATTGACAATGTACATGTATACCGAATTTTAGCCTAATAAGTGACGATATGTAGAAGTTTACTATGGGGACAAAATCATTTTTTGACATTTTTTCGAAAAAATTAAATTTAATTCCTTTCTAGTTCGTAAATATGACCACCAATAAGGTTTTCTTTTATTTTTCCTAAATCTACAATTGACAATATAATTCTGTACTGAATTTTAGCCTAATAAGTGACGATATGTAGAAGTTCACTATGGGGACAAAATCATTTTTTGACATTTTTTCGAAAAAATTAAATTTCATTCCTTTCTAGTTCGTAAATATGACCACTAATAAGGTTTTCTTTAAATTTCCCTAAATCTACAATTAAAAATGTAAATGTGTACAGAATTTTAGCCCAATAGGTGACGATATGTAGAAGTTTACTATGGGGACAAAATCATTTTTTGACATTTTTTCGAAAAAATTAAATTTCATTCCTATCTAGTTCGTAAATATGACCACTAATAAGGTTTTCTTAAATTTTCCCTAAATCTACCATTGACAGTGTAAGTGTGTACCGAATTTTAGCCCAATAGGTGACGATATGTAGAAGTTCACTATGGGGACAAAATCATTTTTTGACATTTTTTCGAAAAAATTAAATTTAATTCATTTCTAGTTCTTAAATATGACCACCATTTAGGTATTTTTTAATTTTCCTCAAATCTAGAATTGAAATTGTCAACGTATACAGAATTTTAGCCTAATAGGTGACGATATGTAGAAGTTCACTATGGGGACAAAATTATTTTTTGACATTTTTTCGAAAAAATTAAATTTTATTCCTTTCTAGTTCGTAAATATGACCACCAATAAGGTTTTCTTTAATTTTTCCTAAATCTACAATTGACAATATAAGTGTGTACCGAATTTTAGCCTAATAGGTGACGATATGTAGAAGTTCACTATGGGGACAAAATCATTTTTTGACATTTTTTCGAAAAAATTAAATTTAATTACTTTCTACTTCGTAAATATGACCACCAATAAGGTTTTCTTTAATTTTTCCTAAATCTACAATTGACAATATAAGTGTGTACCGAATTTTAGCCTAATAGGTGACGATATGTAGAAGTTCACTATGGGGACAAAATCATTTTTTGACATTTTTTAGAAAAAATTAAATTTAATTCCTTTCTAGTTCGTAAATATGACCACCAATAAGGTTTTCTTTAATTTTTCCTAAATCTACAATTGACAATATAAGTGTGTACCGAATTTTAGCCTAATAGGTGACGATATGTAGAGGTTCACTATGGGGACAAAATCATTTTTTGACATTTTTTCGAAAAAATTAAATTTAATTCCTTTCTAGTTCGTAAATATGACCACCAATAAGGTTTTCTTGAATTTTCCCTAAATCTACCATTGACAATGTACATGTATACCGAATTTTAGCCTAATAAGTGACGATATGTAGAAGTTCACTATGGGGACAAAATCATTTTTTGACATTTTTTCGAAAAAATTAAATTTAATTCCTTTCTAGTTCGTAAATATGACCACCAATAAGGTTTTCTTTTATTTTTCCTAAATCTACAATTGACAATATAATTCTGTACTGAATTTTAGCCTAATAAGTGACGATATGTAGAAGTTCACTATGGGGACAAAATCATTTTTTGACATTTTTTCGAAAAAATTAAATTTAATTCCTTTCTAGCTCGTAAATATGACCACTATTTAGGTATTTTTTAATTTTCCTTAAATCTAGAATTGAAATTGTCAACGTATACAGAATTTTAGCCTAATAGGTGACGATATGTAGAAGTTCACTATGAGGACAAAATCATTTTTTGATATTTTTTCGAAAAAATTAAATTTTATTCCTTTCTAGTTCGAAAATATGACCACCATTCAGGTTTTCTTCAATTTTCCCTAAATCTACCATTGACAATGTACATGTATACCGAATTTTAGCCTAATAAGTGACGATATGTAGAAGTTCACTATGGGGACAAAATCATTTTTTGACATTTTTTCGAAAAAATTAAATTTAATTCCTTTCTAGTTCGTAAATATGACCACCAATAAGGTTTTCTTCAATTTTCGCCAAATCTACAATTAAAATTGTAAACGTGTACTGAATTTCAGCCTAATAGGTGACGATATGTAGAAGTTCACTATGGGGACAAAATCATTTTTTGACATTTTTTCGAAAAAATTAAATTTCATTTATTTCTTATCGTAAATATAACTACCAATCAGGTTTTTTTTAATTTTCTCCAAATCTACAATAAAAACTGTAAATGTGTACCGAATTTTAGCCCAATAGGTGACGATATGTAGAAGTTCACTATGGGGACAAAATCATTTTTTGATATTTTTTCGAAAAAATTAAACTTCATTCCTTTCTAGTTCGAAAATATGACCACCATTCAGGTTTTCTTCAATTTTCCCCAAATCTACAATTAAAATTGTAAACGTGTACTGAATTTCAGCCTAATAGGTGACGATATGTAGAAGTTCACTATGGGGACAAAATCATTTTTTGACATTTTCTCGAAAAAATTAAATTTCATTACTTTCTTATTGTAAATATAACTACCAATCAGGTTTTTTTTAATTTTCTCCAAATCTACAATAAAAACTGTAAATGTGTACCGAATTTTAGCCCAATAGGTGACGATATGTAGAAGTTCACTATGGGGACAAAATCATTTTTTGATATTTTTTCGAAAAAATTAAACTTCATTCCTTTCTTGTTCGAAAATATGACCACCATTCAGGTTTTCTTCAATTTTCCCCAAATCTACAATTAAAATTGTAAACGTGTACTGAATTTCAGCCTAATAGGTGACGATATGTAGAAGTTCACTATGAGGACAAAATCATTTTTTGATATTTTTTCGAAAAAATTAAATTTTATTCCTTTCTAGTTCGAAAATATGACCACCATTCAGGTTTTCTTCAATTTTCCCTAAATCTACCATTGACAATGTACATGTATACCGAATTTTAGCCTAATAAGTGACGATATGTAGAAGTTCACTATGGGGACAAAATCATTTTTTGACATTTTTTCGAAAAAATTAAATTTAATTCCTTTCTAGTTCGTAAATATGACCACCAATAAGGTTTTCTTCAATTTTCCCCAAATCTACAATTAAAATTGTAAACGTGTACTGAATTTCAGCCTAATAGGTGACGATATGTAGAAGTTCACTATGGGGACAAAATCATTTTTTGACATTTTTTCGAAAAAATTAAATTTCATTTATTTCTTATCGTAAATATAACTACCAATCAGGTTTTTTTTAATTTTCTCCAAATCTACAATAAAAACTGTAAATGTGTACCGAATTTTAGCCCAATAGGTGACGATATGTAGAAGTTTACTATGGGGACAAAATCATTTTTTGATATTTTTTCGAAAAAATTAAACTTCATTCCTTTCTAGTTCGAAAATATGACCACCATTCAGGTTTTCTTCAATTTTCCCCAAATCTACAATTAAAATTGTAAACGTGTACTGAATTTCAGCCTAATAGGTGACGATATGTAGAAGTTCACTATGGGGACAAAATCATTTTTTGACATTTTCTCGAAAAAATTAAATTTCATTACTTTCTTATTGTAAATATAACTACCAATCAGGTTTTTTTTAATTTTCTCCAAATCTACAATAAAAACTGTAAATGTGTACCGAATTTTAGCCCAATAGGTGACGATATGTAGAAGTTCACTATGGGGACAAAATCATTTTTTGATATTTTTTCGAAAAAATTAAACTTCATTCCTTTCTTGTTCGAAAATATGACCACCATTCAGGTTTTCTTCAATTTTCCCCAAATCTACAATTAAAATTGTAAACGTGTACTGAATTTTAGCCTAATAGGTGACGATATGTAGAAGTTCACTATGGGGACAAAATCATTTTTTGACATTTTCTCGAAAAAATTAAATTTCATTACTTTCTTATCGTAAATATAACCACCAATCAGGTTTTCTTTAATTTTCTCCAAATCTACAATAAAAAATGTAAATGTGTACCGAATTTTAGCCTAATGGGTGACGACATGTAGAAGTTCACGATGGAGTCAAAATCATTTTTTGACATTTTTTTGAAAAAATTAAATTTCATTCCTTTCTATTTTGTAAATATAACCACCAATAAGGTTTTCTTTAATTTTCCCCAAATTTACAATTAAAAATGTAAATGTGTACCAAATTTTAGCTCAATATGTTACGATATGTAGAAGTTCAGGATGAGGACAAAATTATTTTTTGACATTTTTTTGAAAAAATTAAATTTTATTCCTTTCTATTTCGTAAATATAACCACCAATCAGGTTTTCTTTCATTTTCTCTAAATCTACAATTGAAAATTTTAATGTGTACAGAATTTTAGCCTAATGGGTGACGATATGTAGAAGTTTAGGATGAGGACAAAATCATTTTTTGACAATTTTTCGAAAAAATTAAATTTCATTCCTTTCTATTTCGTAAATATGACCACCAATAAGGTTTTCTTTAGTTTTCCCTAAATCTACAACTGAAAATGTGAACGTGTACTGAATTTTAGCCCAATAGGTGACGATATGTAGAAGTTCACTATGGGGACAAAATCATTTTTTGACATTTTTTCGAAAAAATTAAATTTTATTCCTTTCTATTTCGTAAATAAGACCACCAATAATGTTTTCTTTAATTTTCCCTAAATCTACAACTGACAATGTAAGTGTGTTATTAAGTTATTAAGTGTGTTATTAAGTGGGTTTATATTATTGTAAGTGTGCGAATTTTAGCCCAATATGTGTTTTCTTTAATTTTCCCTAAATCTACAACTGACAATGTAAGTGTGTTATTAAGTTATTAAGTGTGTTATTAAGTGTGTTTATATTATTGTAAGTGTGCGAATTTTAGCCCAATATGTGACGATATGTATAAGTTTACGATAGAGTCAAAATCATTTTTTGATATTTTTTCGAAAAAATTAAATATCATTCCTTTCTAGTTCGTAAATATGATCACCAATAAGGTTTTCTTTAATTTTTCATAAATCTACAATTGAAAATTGTTGAATTTAATACTATCAAGCGGGTAGAAGCTACAATTATAAAGGAATCAAGGCAACGTGATGACTTTAAAGCTTTTATTAAATACAAGAAAAGAACGAGTGTGATTTACAAAGTAAAACTCTCAATGTACTGCGTTAGTCTAGATGAAACCGGAAGAGTAAATATATTAGTATCGTTGTATTAAAGAGGGCGCTTATTGACAAAGCGGAAGATAGCAAATTTAGTAGTCGCGCGTAAATCGTGATTATTTGAAAAACATATTTCGAACACTTCCCCTCGATTAACACGCGAATTTATTAAATAATCAAAAAGTCATTTAGATTTTAAATTTAAAAGTTCAAGACACTTTTCGTGTTTCACCCTCGGAAGACCCTTGGTGAGAACATCGGCTGGCATGAGTTCCGTTGGTGCGTATTCAATTGATAAAATTCCACTATCCAAAACTTCTCGCACATAGTGATGACGGACGTCTATGTGTTTGGTTCTAGAATGGTAGACTGGATTTTCCGCCAGTTTACAAGCTCCGTTATTGTCGTTAAAAATTTTCAATTTCGCTTGTAGATTGAATCCCAGATCGCCGATTAACTTTCGAAGGTGGACTGCCTCCTTTGCTGCATCCGAGATGGCCATGTACTCGGCCTCAGTTGAAGAGAGAGAGCAGTAGTTCTCTGTTTCCGAGCTTCCCAGGATACCGGGCCACCGTTGAGGATAAATGTATATCCAGTGTATGACCTCCTGTCATCTAGGCAATTGGCCCAATCCGCGTCAGCATATCCGGTGAGGCATTCCCCGCTGCTCTTGAAGAATATTCCAATGTTTGACGTCCCTTTTAGGTACCGTAGTACACGCTTCGCTGCTGTCCAATGTGTGATGTCGTAGCAGCTGCAGAATTGACTGAGATAACTTGTGGCGAATGCGATATCTGGCCTGGTACAGACAGCCAAATACATGAGAGAACCAATTAGTTCTCGATATGGCAGGTGTTGATCGGAGTCGCCTTTTCCTTTCTGCAATTTGACGCTGCAGTCAATCGGGGTTGTCACGGGTTTTGAATCGCTCATCCCGAATTTTTCGAGAATCTCGTTGACGTATTTTTCTTGAGACATTTTGATTCCATTTTTGTTCTGGTTAAATTCGATACCGAGGCAAAACTTGACTTTGCCGAGGTCCTTAATTTTGAAAGTCTTAGACAATTGTGTTGTTAATTCCGTGATCATTGACAGTTTCCGTGAGGCCGCCAGGATGTCGTCAACGTACACTGCGATGAGAAGTAAATCTTCCCCTTTTCCTTTGTAGTATATGCACGGATCAGCTGTTGATTGTTGGAAACCAAGACGTTTAAGTTCATGAGAAAATTTCACGTGCCACTGACGGCCTGCTTGGCGGAGACCATAAAGAGCCTTTTTTAATAAGCACACTTTATCTCCACTTTTTAGTTGTGTGAGCATTTCCTTTGCTTGGTCGACAATCTTCCCCTTCTTTTTGGAAGTGATGAGTTCCTCCAAAGCTTGATCCATGAATTTCGGTGCTTCCATAAAGATTTGTTCCTCGAGTTCGCCATTCAAATAGGCGGACGTAACGTCAAGTTGCCGGATTTCTATTTTGTGCTCTGCCGCTAAAGCGATTATGACTCGAATCGAATTTAGTCGAGCCACAGGGGCGAATGTTTCGCGAAAATCAACACCAGGAGTTTGGGAAAATCCACGCGCCACTATGCGCGCTTTTCTTCGCTCGATCGTTCCGTCTTGATTTTGTTTATCTCGTAACACTATTCGGCTTCCAATGACATCTTGATTTTTTGGACGGTCGACTAAAATCCACGTTTTGTTGATGATGATAGCTTCCATTTCAAGTGCCATTGCGTCTCGCCATTCTTCTGCATTCGGACCTTTCATGGCTTTGTTGATTGGTATTTCTGCGGTTCCGGCGAATTCGATTTGCTCGATCATGAAATTAGCCATGTGGTATTGTTTCGTAGGTCTTCCTCTGCGTCCGGTAAGTATTTTTCGAGGCCTTCCAGGCCCTCTTTTCGGAGGTTCAGGTTCGTTTTTTCCTTCATCGCTCTCCTGATTTTCAATTTCCTCGTCTTCGATTTCTTCTTCTTCGTCGTCCTGGTCGGTGGATGTGGCATCTGATTCGTCGTTTTGTGTGAGTTTCTCGCCATTTGCGTTGTCGATTACTGGAAAATCGATCTCGATTTCTTTTCGAATTATTTCCTCACTTATCGGGCCAAAATCATCTTGGATTTGTTTTGGTGATTCACGAACTTTTACGAACTCTACGTCTCTGGCTATATCAATTTTTCGTTCTTCGGGGATCCATATTCTGTACGCCTTCGAAGATTCAGCGTATCCGATAAAAATTCCCTTCTTCGATCGACATTGGAATTTTCCCTTGTTCGGCTCTCTGATCAAAGAATACACTGGGCAACCGAACTCGCGAAAATATTTAACATTTGGCACATTCCCGGTCCACTTTTCGTACGGAGTTTTTCCTTCAAGGGCACTGGTTAGACATCGGTTTCGTATGTAATTGGAGGTTTTCACAGATTCTCCCCAAAAACATGATGGTAAATTGGATTGGATGAGGA
This sequence comes from Leptopilina heterotoma, assembly GCF_015476425.1. Taxonomy (NCBI): domain Eukaryota; kingdom Metazoa; phylum Arthropoda; class Insecta; order Hymenoptera; family Figitidae; genus Leptopilina; species Leptopilina heterotoma. The sequence continues at coordinate 903,400 of NW_025111111.1, forward strand.
GGCATCTCGCCATGTCAACGAGAGTGCGGTTCATCCTCTCCGACACGCCGTTCTGTTGCGGGGTGTGTGTCACTGACAGTCTTCGCTCGATTCCACTTTCCTTGAGGTAATTTTCGAATTCGCGACTTGTATATTCGGTGCCGTTGTCTGACTGAAGACATTTTATCTTACGGCCAGTTTGATTTTCGGCGTGGGCCTTGAATTCTTTGAATGCACTGAACACTTCACTTTTCGATTTTAACATGTAAACAACGCACCATCGCGAATAATCGTCAATGAACGTCACGAAAAATCTCGATTTTCCCAATGATTCGATTCTCATTGGTCCACACACATCACTATGAACCAATTCTAAAAGAGTTTTTTGTCTTTCCGACTTTTTCGGAAAAGGAGATTTCACCATTTTTCCGAGAATACAAACGTCACAATTAAAATCACATTCCGAAGATTTGATGTCCATTCCACGCACTGTTCCGTTTCGATTGCTCGAAGAAAGGTCCTTTAGATTTAAATGGCCCATCCGACGGTGCCATATTTCAGTTTGTGACATTTGAGGAACTTTTTCCGATGCAATTGTAGTCGCGGAATTGCAGTCTTGTTCACTTTCGCGAATGTAATATAATCCGTTCACGCGAGGAGCAACGAGTTGTATTTTGCCGTCGTTGTCGATCACTTTAGCACTCTTTTCGTCGAAAATCACTTTATAACCTTTATTTGTTATTTTACTGACAGATAATAAGTTTGTGCGCAAGTCGGGCACATGTAACACATTTTCCAGATTTAAATTTCGATTTTGTCCATTTACTTCCGCGTTTAAGTGAATGGCACCTTTTCCCGTTATCGGAGTGGACGTGTTGCTAGCGAGATTTAATTTTTCCGATGACACTTCTGTAAGATTCGAGAACTTATTTGTTTCATTGCATAGATGTGAGGTGCACCCACTATCTAAGCACCATCCTTCACTACGTGTTGTCTCGAGCGCTTGCAATCCTTGTTGAACCGAATGTGTGTAGGCGAGCACGCAAACGTCGTCGGCGTCTGCCATTTTCCCGTTTTCAGAGTTTTTTTGATAATTTCGATTCGGACCAATACGCGAATAGCATTCGGCTGCTTTGTGCCCGGGTTTGCCACAGCGGTGACATTTTATCGAAGATTTCTTCGCACTTACTGTGTTACTCTTTTTCTCACTAGTGTTTACGCGTTTATCGAAATGTCTTGCGACCATTGCACCCTGACCTATGTTTCGCACATCACTTTTCCTAGCGTCGCTCTCTTCGACGATTTTTATGCGTAACATTTCTGGCGACGGTAATTCATCACGCGACTCAATCGCGCACCTGAAATTTTCGAATCGCGGAGCAAGACTATATAAAAGCATGACACACAGCAAATCTTTGTTTATGTCCACGTCCATATCGCTTAATTTGTCCACTGTGTCAAAAAACTTTCGCATATGCTCGCGCACGTCGTCACTGTCGTCCATTCGATGCAACATTAATAATTTTAAAAGACTGGCTTTTCTCGCGGGCCCTTTCGATTCATAGATCGACGATAGCTTTTCCCAAACCTCTTTCGATGTGTCGCAGCCTTTAATTTGTTTCAACTCACTTGGGTTTATAGAAAGGATTATGTCCGATCGCGCTTTCCGATCACTTATTTCCCATCTTTTAACCTCTTCCTCATTTCCTTCTGCGTTTGCAGGTTTTGTTTTTTCCCCACTAACATAGCACCACGCGTCATTTTTTATTAACAAAGCTTCCATCTGGATTTTCCAGGTGTCGAAATTTTCTTTGTTTAGCGTCTCGATTCTTACGGTCGAGGACGCCATTTTTATACTTTTTGATACACACACGCTTTCTTTCTACCGAGTCACTCGCGATTGTCTCTAATTTCCTTTAACCCTCGACAAAAAGCCTGGGCCCATAACCTGTTGAATTTAATACTATCAAGCGGGTAGAAGCTACAATTATAAAGGAATCAAGGCAACGTGATGACTTTAAAACTTTTATTAAATACAAGAAAAGAACGAGTGTGATTTACAAAGTAAAACTCTCAATGTACTGCGTTAGTCTAGATGAAACCGGAAGAGTAAATATATAAGTATCGTTGTATTAAAGAGGGCGCTTATTGACAAAGCGGAAGATAGCAAATTTAGTAGTCGCGCGTAAATCGTGATTATTTGAAAAACATATTTCGAACAAAAATGTATATGTGTACCGAATTTTAGCCCAATATGTGACGATATGTAGAAGTTCAGGATGAGGACAAAATCATTTTTTGACATTTTTTCGAAAAAATTAAATTTCATTCCTTTCTAGTTCGTAAATATGACCACCAATAAGGATTTCTTGAATTTTCCCTAAATCTACCATTGACAATGTAAGTGTGTACCGAATTTTAGCCCAATAGGTGACGATATGTAGAAGTTCACTGTGGGGACAAAATCATTTTTTGACATTTTTTCGAAAAAATTAAATTTAATTCCTTTCTAGTTCGTAAATATGACCACCATTTAGGTATTTTTTAATTTTCCTCAAATCTACAATTGAAATTGTAAACGTATACAGAATTTTAGCCTAATAGGTGACGATATGTAGAAGTCACTATGGGGACAAAATCATTTTTTGACATTTTTTCGAAAAAATTAAATTTAATTCCTTTCTAGTTCGTAAATATGACCACCAATAAGGTTTTCTTTAATTTTTCCTAAATCTACAATTGACAATATAAGTGTGTACCGAATTTTAGCCCAATAGGTGACGATATGTAGAAGTTCACTATAGGGACAAAATCATTTTTTGACATTTTCTCGAAAAAATTAAATTTCATTACTTTCTTATCGTAAATATAACCACCAATCAGGTTTTCTTTAATTTTCACCAAATCTACAATAAAAAATGTAAATGTGTACCGAATTTTAGCCTAATGGGTGACGACATGTAGAAGTTCACGATGGAGTCAAAATCATTTTTTGACATTTTTTTGAAAAAATTAAATTTCATTCCTTTCTATTTCGTAAATATAACCACCACTAAGGTTTTCTTTAATTTTTCCTAAATCTACAACTGACAATGTAAGTGTGTTATTAAGTTATTAAGTGTGTTATTAAGTGTGTTTATATTTTTGTAAGTGTGCGAATTTTAGCCCAATATGTGACGATATGTAGAAGTTTACGATAGAGTCAAAATCATTTTTTGATATTTTTTCGAAAAAATTAAATTTCATTCCTCTCTAGTTCGTAAATATGATCACCAATAAGGTTTTCTTTAATTTTTCATAAATCTACCATTGACAATGTACATGTATACCGAATTTTAGCCTAATAAGTGACGATATGTAGAAGTTCACTATGGGGACAAAATCATTTTTTGACATTTTTTCGAAAAAATTAAATTTCATTCCTTTCTAGTTGGTAAATATGACAACCAATAAGGTTTTCTTTAATTTTTCCTAAATCTACAATTGAAAATGTAAATGTGTACCGAATTTTAGCCTAATAAGTAACGATATGTAGAAGTTCACTATGGGGACAAAATCATTTTTTGACATTTTTTCGAAAAAATTAAATTTTATTCCTTTCTAGTTCGTAAATATGACCACCAATAAGGTTTTCTTTTATTTTTCCTAAATCCACAATTGACAATATAAGTGTGTACCGAATTTTAGCCTAATAGGTGACGATATGTAGAAGTTCACTATGGGGACAAAATCATTTTTTGACATTTATTCGAAAAAATTAAATTTAATTCCTTTCTAGTTCGTAAATATGACCACCAATAAGGTTTTCTTTAATTTTTCCTAAATGTACAATTGACAATATAAGTGTGTACCGAATTTTAGCCTAATAGGTGACGATATGTAGAAGTTCACGATAGAGTCAAAATCATTTATTGATATTTTTTCGAAAAAATTAAATTTCATTCCTTTCTAGTTCGTAAATATGACCACCAATAAGGATTTCTTGAATTTTCCCTAAATCTACCATTGACAATGTAAGTGTGTACCGAATTTTAGCCCAATAGGTGACGATATGTAGAAGTTCACTATAGGGACAAAATCATTTTTTGACATTTTCTCGAAAAAATTAAATTTCATTACTTTCTTATCGTAAATATAACCATCAATCAGGTTTTCTTTAATTTTCACCAAATCTACAATAAAAAATGTATATGTGTACCGAATTTTAGCCCAATATGTGACGATATGTAGAAGTTTACGATAGAGTCAAAATCATTTTTTGATATTTTTTCGAAAAAATTAAATTTCATTCCTCTCTAGTTCGTAAATATGATCACCAATAAGGTTTTCTTTAATTTTTCATAAATCTACCATTGACAATGTACATGTATACCGAATTTTAGCCTAATAAGTGACGATATGTAGAAGTTCACTATGGGGACAAAATCATTTTTTGACATTTTTTCGAAAAAATTAAATTTCATTCCTTTCTAGTTGGTAAATATGACAACCAATAAGGTTTTCTTTAATTTTTCCTAAATCTACAATTGAAAATGTAAATGTGTACCGAATTTTAGCCTAATAAGTAACGATATGTAGAAGTTCACTATGGGGACAAATTCATTTTTTGACATTTTTTCGAAAAAATTAAATTTTATTCCTTTCTAGTTCGTAAATATGACCACCAATAAGGTTTTGTTTTATTTTTCCTAAATCTACAATTGACAATATAAGTGTGTACCGAATTTTAGCCTAATAGGTGACGATATGTAGAAGTTCACTATGGGGACAAAATCATTTTTTGACATTTATTCGAAAAAATTAAATTTCATTACTTTCTTATCGTAAATATAACCACCAATCAGGTTTTCTTTAATTTTCACCAAATCTACAATAAAAAATGTAAATGTGTACCGAATTTTAGCCAAATGGGTGACGACATGTAGAAGTTCACGATGGAGTCAAAATCATTTTTTGACATTTTTTTGAAAAAATTAAATTTCATTCCTTTCTATTTCGTAAATATAACCACCAATAAGGTTTTCTTTAATTTTCTCTAAATCTACAACTGACAATGTAAGTGTGTTATTAAGTTATTAAGTGTGTTATTAAGTGTGTTTATATTTTTGTAAGTGTGCGAATTTTAGCCCAATATGTGACGATATGTAGAAGTTTACGATAGAGTCAAAATCATTTTTTGATATTTTTTCGAAAAAATTAAATTTCATTCCTCTCTAGTTCGTAAATATGATCACCAATAAGGTTTTCTTTAATTTTTCATAAATCTACCATTGACAATGTACATGTATACCGAATTTTAGCCTAATAAGTGACGATATGTAGAAGTTCACTATGGGGACAAAATCATTTTTTGACATTTTTTCGAAAAAATTAAATTTCATTCCTTTCTAGTTGGTAAATATGACAACCAATAAGGTTTTCTTTAATTTTTCCTAAATCTACAATTGAAAATGTAAATGTATACCGAATTTTAGCCTAATAAGTAACGATATGTAGAAGTTCACTATGGGGACAAAATCATTTTTTGACATTTTTTCGAAAAAATTGTATTTCATTCCTTTCTAGTTCGAAAATATGACCACCAATAAGGTTTTCTTGAATTTTCCCTAAATCTACAATTGAAAATGTAAATGTGTACCGAATTTTAGCCTAATAGGTGACGATATGTAGAAGTTCGCTATGGGGACAAAATCATTTTTTGACATTTTTTCGAAAAAATTAAATTTCATTCCTTTCTAGTTCGTAAATATGACCACCAATAAGGTTTTCTTGAATTTTCCCTAAATCTACCATTGACAGTGTAAGTGTGTACCGAATTTTAGCCCAATAGGTGACGATATGTAGAAGTTCACTATGGGGACAAAATCATTTTTTGACATTTTTTCGAAAAAATTAAATTTAATTCCTTTCTAGCTCGTAAATATGACCACCATTTAGGTATTTTTTAATTTTCCTCAAATCTAGAATTGAAATTGTCAACGTATACAGAATTTTAGCCTAATAGGTGACGATATGTAGAAGTTCACTATGGGGACAAAATCATTTTTTGACATTTTTTCGAAAAAATTAAATTTCATTCCTTTCTAGTTCGTAAATATGACCACCAATAAGGTTTTCTTTAATTTTTCCTAAATCTACAATTGACAATATAAGTGTGTACCGAATTTTAGCCTAATAGGTGACGATATGTAGAAGTTCACTATGGGGACAAAATCATTTTTTGACATTTTTTCGAAAAAATTAAATTTCATTCCTTTCTAGTTCGTAAATATGACCACCAATAAGGTTTTCTTGAATTTTCCCTAAATCTACTATTGACAGTGTAAGTGTGTACCGAATTTTAGCCTAATAGGTGACGATATGTAGAAGTTCACTATGGGGACAAAATCATTTTTTGACATTTTTTCGAAAAAATTAAATTTCATTCCTTTCTAGTTCGTAAATATGACCACCAATAAGGTTTTCTTGAATTTTCCCTAAATCTACTATTGACAGTGTAAGTGTGTACCGAATTTTAGCCCAAAAGGTGACGATATGTAGAAGTTCACTATGGGGACAAAATCATTTTTTGACATTTTTTCGAAAAAATTAAATTTAATTCCTTTCTAGCTCGTAAATATGACCACCATTTAGGTATTTTTTAATTTTCCTCAAATCTAGAATTGAAATTGTCAACGTATACAGAATTTTAGCCTAATAGGTGACGATATGTAGAAGTTCACTATGGGGACAAAGTCATTTTTTGACATTTTTTCAAAAAATTAAATTTCATTCCTTTCTAGTTCGTAAATATGACGACCAATAAGGTTTTCTTGAATTTTCCCTAAATATACCATTGACAGTGTAAGTGTGTACCGAATTTTAGCCCAATAGGTGACGATATGTAGAAGTTCACTATGGGGACAAAATCATTTTTTGACATTTTCTCGAAAAAATTAAATTTCATTACTTTCTTATCGTAAATATAACCACCAATCAGGTTTTCTTTAATTTTCTCTAAATCTACAACTGACAATGTAAGTGTGTTATTAAGTTATTAAGTGTGTTATTAAGTGTGTTTATATTTTTGTAAGTGTGCGAATTTTAGCCCAATATGTGACGATATGTAGAAGTTTACGATAGAGTCAAAATCATTTTTTGATATTTTTTCGAAAAAATTAAATTTCATTCCTCTCTAGTTCGTAAATATGATCACCAATAAGGTTTTCTTTAATTTTTCATAAATCTACCATTGACAATGTACATGTATACCGAATTTTAGCCTAATAAGTGACGATATGTAGAAGTTCACTATGGGGACAAAATCATTTTTTGACATTTTTTCGAAAAAATTAAATTTCATTCCTTTCTAGTTGGTAAATATGACAACCAATAAGGTTTTCTTTAATTTTTCCTAAATCTACAATTGAAAATGTAAATGTATACCGAATTTTAGCCTAATAAGTAACGATATGTAGAAGTTCACTATGGGGACAAAATCATTTTTTGACATTTTTTCGAAAAAATTGTATTTCATTCCTTTCTAGTTCGAAAATATGACCACCAATAAGGTTTTCTTGAATTTTCCCTAAATCTACAATTGAAAATGTAAATGTGTACCGAATTTTAGCCTAATAGGTGACGATATGTAGAAGTTCGCTATGGGGACAAAATCATTTTTTGACATTTTTTCGAAAAAATTAAATTTCATTCCTTTCTAGTTCGTAAATATGACCACCAATAAGGTTTTCTTGAATTTTCCCTAAATCTACCATTGACAGTGTAAGTGTGTACCGAATTTTAGCCCAATAGGTGACGATATGTAGAAGTTCACTATGGGGACAAAATCATTTTTTGACATTTTTTCGAAAAAATTAAATTTAATTCCTTTCTAGCTCGTAAATATGACCACCATTTAGGTATTTTTTAATTTTCCTCAAATCTAGAATTGAAATTGTCAACGTATACAGAATTTTAGCCTAATAGGTGACGATATGTAGAAGTTCACTATGGGGACAAAATCATTTTTTGACATTTTTTCGAAAAAATTAAATTTCATTCCTTTCTAGTTCGTAAATATGACCACCAATAAGGTTTTCTTTAATTTTTCCTAAATCTACAATTGACAATATAAGTGTGTACCGAATTTTAGCCTAATAGGTGACGATATGTAGAAGTTCACTATGGGGACAAAATCATTTTTTGACATTTTTTCGAAAAAATTAAATTTCATTCCTTTCTAGTTCGTAAATATGACCACCAATAAGGTTTTCTTGAATTTTTCCTAAATCTACTATTGACAGTGTAAGTGTGTACCGAATTTTAGCCCAAAAGGTGACGATATGTAGAAGTTCACTATGGGGACAAAATCATTTTTTGACATTTTTTCAAAAAATTAAATTTCATTCCTTTCTAGTTCGTAAATATGACGACCAATAAGGTTTTCTTGAATTTTCCCTAAATATACCATTGACAGTGTAAGTGTGTACCGAATTTTAGCCCAATAGGTGACGATATGTAGAAGTTCACTATGGGGACAAAATCATTTTTTGACATTTTCTCGAAAAAATTAAATTTCATTACTTTCTTATCGTAAATATAACCACCAATCAGGTTTTCTTTAATTTTCTTCAAATCTACAATAAAAAATGTAAATGTGTACCGAATTTTAGCCTAATAGGTGACGACATGTAGAAGTTCACGATGGAGTCAAAATCATTTTTTGACATTTTTTTGAAAAAATTAAATTTCATTCCTTTCTATTTCGTAAATATAACCACCAATAAGGTTTTCTTAAATTTTCCCCAAATTTACAATTAAAAATGTAAATGTGTACCAAATTTTAGCTCAATATGTTACGATATGTAGAAGTTCAGGATGAGGACAAAATTATTTTTTGACATTTTTTTGAAAAAATTAAATTTTATTCCTTTCTATTTCGTAAATATAACAACCAATCAGGTTTTCTTTAATTTTCTCTAAATCTACAATTGAAAATTTTAATGTGTACAGAATTTTAGCCTAATGAGTGACGATATGTAGAAGTTTAGGAGGAGGACAAAATCATTTTTTGACAATTTTTCGAAAAAATTAAATTTCATTCCTTTCTATTTTGTAAATATGACCACCAATAAGGTTTTCTTTAGTTTTCCCTAAATCTACAACTGAAAATGTGAACGTGTACTGAATTTTAGCCCAATAGGTGACGATATGTAGAAGTTCACTATGGGGACAAAATCATTTTTTGACATTTTTTCGAAAAAATTAAATTTAATTCCTTTCTAGTTCGTAAATATGACCACCAATAAGGTTTTCTTTAATTTTCACCAAATCTACAATTGAAAATGTAAATGTGTACCGAATTTTAGCCTAATAGGTGACGATATGTATAAGTTCACTATAGGGACAAAATCATTTTTTGACATTTTTTCGAAAAAATTAAATTTAATTCCTTTCTAGTTCGTAAATATGACCACCAATAAGGTTTTCTTTAATTTTTCCTAAATCTACAATTGACAATATAAGTGTGTACCGAATTTTAGCCCAATATGTGACGATATGTAGAAGTTCACGATAGAGTCAAAATCATTTATTGATATTTTTTCGAAAAAATTAAATTTCATTCCTTTCTAGTTCGTAAATATGACCAGCAATAAGGTTTTCTCTAATTTTCCCTAAATCTACAACTGACAATGTAAGTGTGTTATTAAGTGGGTTTATATTATTGTAAGTGTGCGAATTTTAGCCCAATATGTGTTTTCTTTAATTTTCCCTAAATCTACAACTGACAATGTAAGTGTGTTATTAAGTTATTAAGTGTGTTATTAAGTGTGTTTATATTATTGTAAGTGTGCGAATTTTAGCCCAATATGTGACGATATGTAGAAGTTTACGATAGAGTCAAAATCATTTTTTGATATTTTTTCGAAAAAATTAAATATCATTCCTTTCTAGTTCGTAAATATGATCACCAATAAGGTTTTCTTTAATTTTTCATAAATCTACAATTGACAATGTAAGTGTGTACCGAATTTTAGCCCAATAGGGGACGATATGTACAAGTTCACTGTGGGGACAAAATCATTTTTTGATATTTTTTCGAAAAAATTAAATTCAATTCCTTTCTAGCTCGTAAATATGACCACCATTTAGGTATTTTTTAATTTTCCTCAAATCTAGAATTGAAATTGTTAACGTATACAGAATTTTAGCCTAATAGGTGACGATATGTAGAAGTTCACTACGGGGACAAAATCATTTTTTGACATTTTTTCGAGAAAATTAAATTTCATTCCTTTCTAGTTCGTAAATATGACCACCAATAAGGTTTTCTTTAATTTTTCCTAAATCTACAATTGACAATATAAGTGTGTACCGAATTTTAGCCCAATATGTGACGATATGTAGAAGTTCACGATAGAGTCAAAATCATTTATTGATATTTTTTCGAAAAAATTAAATTTCATTCCTTTCTAGTTCGTAAATATGACCACCAATAAGGTTTTCTTTAATTTTCCCTAAATCTACAACTGACAATGTAAGTGTGTTATTAAGTGGGTTTATATTATTGTAAGTGTGCGAATTTTAGCCCAATATGTGTTTTCTTTAATTTTCCCTAAATCTACAACTGACAATGTAAGTGTGTTATTAAGTTATTAAGTGTGTTATTAAGTGTGTTTATATTATTGTAAGTGTGCGAATTTTAGCCCAATATGTGACGATATGTAGAAGTTTACGATAGAGTCAAAATCATTTTTTGATATTTTTTCGAAAAAATTAAATATCATTCCTTTCTAGTTCGTAAATATGACCACTAATAAGGTTTTCTTTAGTTTTCCCTAAATCTACAACTGAAAATGTGAACGTGTACTGAATTTTAGCCCAATAGGTGACGATATGTAGAAGTTCACTATGGTGACAAAATCATTTTTTGACATTTTTTCGAAAAAATTAAATTTTATTCCTTTCTATTTCGTAAATAAGACCACCAATAAGGTTTTCTTTAATTTTCCCTAAATCTACAACTGACAATGTAAGTGTGTTATTAAGTTATTAAGTGTGTTATTAAGTGGGTTTATATTATTGTAAGTGTGCGAATTTTAGCCTAATATGTGACGATATGTAGAAGTTTACGATAGAGTCAAAATCATTTTTTGATATTTTTTCGAAAAAATTAAATTTCATTCCTCTCTAGTTCGTAAATATGATCACCAATAAGGTTTTCTTTAATTTTTCATAAATCTACCATTGACAATGTACATGTATACCGAATTTTAGCCTAATAAGTGACGATATGTAGAAGTTCACTATGGGGACAAAATCATTTTTTGACATTTTTTCGAAAAAATTAAATTTCATTCCTTTCTAGTTGGTAAATATGACAACCAATAAGGTTTTCTTTAATTTTTCCTAAATCTACAATTGAAAATGTAAATGTATACCGAATTTTAGCCTAATAAGTAACGATATGTAGAAGTTCACTATGGGGACAAAATCATTTTTTGACATTTTTTCGAAAAAAATTGTATTTCATTCCTTTCTAGTTCGAAAATATGACCACCAATAAGGTTTTCTTGAATTTTCCCTAAATCTACAATTGAAAATGTAAATGTGTACCGAATTTTAGCCTAATAGGTGACGATATGTAGAAGTTCGCTATGGGGACAAAATCATTTTTTGACATTTTTTCGAAAAAATTAAATTTCATTCCTTTCTAGTTCGTAAATATGACCACCAATAAGGTTTTCTTTAATTTTTCCTAAATCTACAATTGACAATATAAGTGTGTACCGAATTTTAGCCTAATAGGTGACGATATGTAGAAGTTCACTATGGGGACAAAATCATTTTTTGACATTTTTTCGAAAAAATTAAATTTCATTCCTTTCTAGTTCGTAAATATGACCACCAATAAGGTTTTCTTGAATTTTTCCTAAATCTACTATTGACAGTGTAAGTGTGTACCGAATTTTAGCCCAAAAGGTGACGATATGTAGAAGTTCACTATGGGGACAAAATCATTTTTTGACATTTTTTCAAAAAATTAAATTTCATTCCTTTCTAGTTCGTAAATATGACGACCAATAAGGTTTTCTTGAATTTTCCCTAAATATACCATTGACAGTGTAAGTGTGTACCGAATTTTAGCCCAATAGGTGACGATATGTAGAAGTTCACTATGGGGACAAAATCATTTTTTGACATTTTCTCGAAAAAATTAAATTTCATTACTTTCTTATCGTAAATATAACCACCAATCAGGTTTTCTTTAATTTTCTTCAAATCTACAATAAAAAATGTAAATGTGTACCGAATTTTAGCCTAATAGGTGACGACATGTAGAAGTTCACGATGGAGTCAAAATCATTTTTTGACATTTTTTTGAAAAAATTAAATTTCATTCCTTTCTATTTCGTAAATATAACCACCAATAAGGTTTTCTTAAATTTTCCCCAAATTTACAATTAAAAATGTAAATGTGTACCAAATTTTAGCTCAATATGTTACGATATGTAGAAGTTCAGGATGAGGACAAAATTATTTTTTGACATTTTTTTGAAAAAATTAAATTTTATTCCTTTCTATTTCGTAAATATAACAACCAATCAGGTTTTCTTTAATTTTCTCTAAATCTACAATTGAAAATTTTAATGTGTACAGAATTTTAGCCTAATGAGTGACGATATGTAGAAGTTTAGGAGGAGGACAAAATCATTTTTTGACAATTTTTCGAAAAAATTAAATTTCATTCCTTTCTATTTTGTAAATATGACCACCAATAAGGTTTTCTTTAGTTTTCCCTAAATCTACAACTGAAAATGTGAACGTGTACTGAATTTTAGCCCAATAGGTGACGATATGTAGAAGTTCACTATGGGGACAAAATCATTTTTTGACATTTTTTCGAAAAAATTAAATTTAATTCCTTTCTAGTTCGTAAATATGACCACCAATAAGGTTTTCTTTAATTTTCACCAAATCTACAATTGAAAATGTAAATGTGTACCGAATTTTAGCCTAATAGGTGACGATATGTATAAGTTCACTATAGGGACAAAATCATTTTTTGACATTTTTTCGAAAAAATTAAATTTAATTCCTTTCTAGTTCGTAAATATGACCACCAATAAGGTTTTCTTTAATTTTTCCTAAATCTACAATTGACAATATAAGTGTGTACCGAATTTTAGCCCAATATGTGACGATATGTAGAAGTTCACGATAGAGTCAAAATCATTTATTGATATTTTTTCGAAAAAATTAAATTTCATTCCTTTCTAGTTCGTAAATATGACCAGCAATAAGGTTTTCTCTAATTTTCCCTAAATCTACAACTGACAATGTAAGTGTGTTATTAAGTGGGTTTATATTATTGTAAGTGTGCGAATTTTAGCCCAATATGTGTTTTCTTTAATTTTCCCTAAATCTACAACTGACAATGTAAGTGTGTTATTAAGTTATTAAGTGTGTTATTAAGTGTGTTTATATTATTGTAAGTGTGCGAATTTTAGCCCAATATGTGACGATATGTAGAAGTTTACGATAGAGTCAAAATCATTTTTTGATATTTTTTCGAAAAAATTAAATATCATTCCTTTCTAGTTCGTAAATATGATCACCAATAAGGTTTTCTTTAATTTTTCATAAATCTACAATTGACAATGTAAGTGTGTACCGAATTTTAGCCCAATAGGGGACGATATGTACAAGTTCACTGTGGGGACAAAATCATTTTTTGATATTTTTTCGAAAAAATTAAATTCAATTCCTTTCTAGCTCGTAAATATGACCACCATTTAGGTATTTTTTAATTTTCCTCAAATCTAGAATTGAAATTGTTAACGTATACAGAATTTTAGCCTAATAGGTGACGATATGTAGAAGTTCACTACGGGGACAAAATCATTTTTTGACATTTTTTCGAGAAAATTAAATTTCATTCCTTTCTAGTTCGTAAATATGACCACCAATAAGGTTTTCTTTAATTTTTCCTAAATCTACAATTGACAATATAAGTGTGTACCGAATTTTAGCCCAATATGTGACGATATGTAGAAGTTCACGATAGAGTCAAAATCATTTATTGATATTTTTTCGAAAAAATTAAATTTCATTCCTTTCTAGTTCGTAAATATGACCACCAATAAGGTTTTCTTTAATTTTCCCTAAATCTACAACTGACAATGTAAGTGTGTTATTAAGTGGGTTTATATTATTGTAAGTGTGCGAATTTTAGCCCAATATGTGTTTTCTTTAATTTTCCCTAAATCTACAACTGACAATGTAAGTGTGTTATTAAGTTATTAAGTGTGTTATTAAGTGTGTTTATATTATTGTAAGTGTGCGAATTTTAGCCCAATATGTGACGATATGTAGAAGTTTACGATAGAGTCAAAATCATTTTTTGATATTTTTTCGAAAAAATTAAATATCATTCCTTTCTAGTTCGTAAATATGACCACTAATAAGGTTTTCTTTAGTTTTCCCTAAATCTACAACTGAAAATGTGAACGTGTACTGAATTTTAGCCCAATAGGTGACGATATGTAGAAGTTCACTATGGTGACAAAATCATTTTTTGACATTTTTTCGAAAAAATTAAATTTTATTCCTTTCTATTTCGTAAATAAGACCACCAATAAGGTTTTCTTTAATTTTCCCTAAATCTACAACTGACAATGTAAGTGTGTTATTAAGTTATTAAGTGTGTTATTAAGTGGGTTTATATTATTGTAAGTGTGCGAATTTTAGCCTAATATGTGACGATATGTAGAAGTTTACGATAGAGTCAAAATCATTTTTTGATATTTTTTCGAAAAAATTAAATTTCATTCCTCTCTAGTTCGTAAATATGATCACCAATAAGGTTTTCTTTAATTTTTCATAAATCTACCATTGACAATGTACATGTATACCGAATTTTAGCCTAATAAGTGACGATATGTAGAAGTTCACTATGGGGACAAAATCATTTTTTGACATTTTTTCGAAAAAATTAAATTTCATTCCTTTCTAGTTGGTAAATATGACAACCAATAAGGTTTTCTTTAATTTTTCCTAAATCTACAATTGAAAATGTAAATGTATACCGAATTTTAGCCTAATAAGTAACGATATGTAGAAGTTCACTATGGGGACAAAATCATTTTTTGACATTTTTTCGAAAAAATTGTATTTCATTCCTTTCTAGTTCGAAAATATGACCACCAATAAGGTTTTCTTGAATTTTCCCTAAATCTACAATTGAAAATGTAAATGTGTACCGAATTTTAGCCTAATAGGTGACGATATGTAGAAGTTCGCTATGGGGACAAAATCATTTTTTGACATTTTTTCGAAAAAATTAAATTTCATTCCTTTCTAGTTCGTAAATATGACCACCAATAAGGTTTTCTTTAATTTTTCCTAAATCTACAATTGACAATATAAGTGTGTACCGAATTTTAGCCTAATAGGTGACGATATGTAGAAGTTCACTATGGGGACAAAATCATTTTTTGACATTTTTTCGAAAAAATTAAATTTCATTCCTTTCTAGTTCGTAAATATGACCACTGTTACGGCCGAACTCCGTAACTTTTTATATTGTTAATACCTTTTTTTAATTATACTTAAACTAAAATTACATGCAACAATAACACGCAATATGAGATTTTGTTAAACAACACAAAACATTTACACAAAAACAACAACAAATTTCACAAAAGGGACATTCTTCTCTTTGAATATCTTAATCCAGAATATTTTAATTGGAAAAAGATCTAACTTTATATAAATAATATATATTTCAATAGATTTAACATTCCTTTAAGTTTCACAATTTGAAATGAAAAGCCTAAGAATAAAACACGGTATTTCTTAATAAATTCCTTTTCTTGGACAAACAGTTTATTGACCCTTTTGAAAATTAGTTAGAAAATATCAAAGTTAAATTG
The DNA here is from genome assembly GCF_015476425.1 of Leptopilina heterotoma. Classification (NCBI taxonomy): domain Eukaryota; kingdom Metazoa; phylum Arthropoda; class Insecta; order Hymenoptera; family Figitidae; genus Leptopilina; species Leptopilina heterotoma. The sequence goes on from NW_025111111.1 coordinate 919,293, forward strand.
CTCAATATAAGGAGTGGTGCATCCAAGTCACTGAACTCGGATCACACCACTGCCTAAATCTGCAAGGTTGCAGAAATTGACTTGACAACAGTCAAGTACAATGAACTTAACATACGATTTCCCCACTAAATCGTCTTTCAATAAAATTGATTGACACCGGGAAATCGAGGCAGTTTAAGCCAGGCCGTTGTAGCCGGCAGTTAGCCCGGGCAGTTTAGGCCCGCAGTTTTAGTCCAGGCCATTGTAGCCTGAAGTTCTAAGTCCGGCATTTAGCCGTGTTAATCGTATCGAAAGTCTAACGGTAGAATAAAAAGTTTGTTTAAAGAAAGTGAATACAATTGAGAATAATATAAATAAATAAAAGTTAAAGAAGATTGAATTGAAAATATATATATTGAATATAAATAATTAAATTGTGTAATTAAAGGAATCAAAGAAATATAAGAAAAATATTGAAATATAGTGAAAGAAAATAAATAGAGAGAATTTACTTAATAAAAATTAAATATAGGGAATTGAAAAGAAATATTAAAATAAAAGAAATGAAAATAAATTTAAAGAAATCATAAATTATGTTAAAGAGTAAAAGAATTGAAGTCTCAGCATTGTGCATTATCTAAGGAATATTAAAGTTCATAGTAAAGAGGATAAAAACAAGATTCGTCATTGGATTCGAATTTCGAAGTACAGAATACCAAGTAGTGAGTAAAAACATCTTACATTTTACGACACACACGATTATCTCATTCACACGTACAGATTCACACGTACTTTTTACACACGTAAAGATTAGTTTTATTTGTATTAGGGACTCATTGGGAAAATATATATCTTATATTGTTTAATCTTATTTTTGCTTATAATTTAATTATTCCTAAAACTATCCTATCTTCTCCAAATTCAAGGGATAGGATTCTCACCCCTTGGTTGAACCAATAACCAAGTAGAGGGAAGAATCCACTACCCTTTACAAATTATTTTGTCCGAAGGACACGTTTAGTTAAAGTTTCTTTAAAAATTTGATATTATTAAATTAATTTATTTAATTTTTCAAATTCGGCTCTAACAAACTGGTGGCAGCGGTGGGATTTTTCCCCTTTATTCTTTGAAGGAAAGAGAAGATAGAAAAAGTAAAAAAAAAATTAACAATTAAAAAAAAAATTTTTTTTTAAAGACATATATAAAGTTAAATTTTTACATACAGGGTTACACTAAGCACATTAACACAAAAGTTTAATATATTTTATGAGATATAGATATATATTTATATGCATTTATTTTCTATTTTATAAAACTTGTCTATCTGTTTCTTCACAGGAGAAAAATATATCAAATTTAAAAAAAAAGTGCGGTAAAAGAGAATTTTTTTATGTTCACTAAAGTTGAACACAGGGAACAGTAACTACCCTTGCGACGGCAAGCTCTGGTTTCTTTAATAAATCGCGCCCAATTCCTTGACTTAACCTTGCCGGAAGTGTGTAGCCACTTGGGCAAGTGAGAGGATTAAAATTAAATTCTTTGTTTTAAATTACAAAAATTAAAATTCCCTATTAATTACGGGTACTAAAATACAAGTTTGAATAAAGTTTTTTATAAAAAAAAGTCTAAGAATTTTTATAAAAAATTATAAAAAATAAATAATAAAGAATTTAGAGCTTACTTTGCGAATTTTAACAAGGTGTAGAAATACATAATTAATAAAAAAAAAAATAATAAAAATAAATAAAGTAAATAAATGCTCCAGAATCATCATCTATCCATCTTATTTTATTTAACCAAATCCTCAAAGTTACTGAAGTGAGTTATATGTATTTTTAATTCCTTTAAAAAAGCATATTGTACCATTCATACGCTCGATTTTCACGGACGCTTAGAATTTATTTCTTCAAGCGAAAACGAAAGTTTCGTTAGCAGTGAATATTCAGCAATTTTGTTCAAAAACGAAACAATACAATATTAATTAAATGTAAAATTTTAATTAATATTGAATTTAATCGTACATCTCACAACGGACCACAGTCTCCCCGTACTGTTGTTAGTAGAGTTTGATTTTCGTACTACCTCTGCCTAAACAGGGAGCATTTATTTTAAATTCAAATATAAGTAATATAAACTGAAAAAATTGATAAACGAGAATTGACATAAAGAATAAAAACCCAAGAAGCAAAACGAGGTTCAAAGTTCGAAGTAATCCAGAAAAGAATCCTCCGTCTTGAAGAGCAACAATGAAGATAAAATTCGGGAAATGACAAAAATTGTTTGCGAAATTAATTAAATTTATTTTTATGAGTAAATAAAAAGAATAATTGGAAATGAAATATAGAGAGACAATGTGCTAAATTAGATAGGTATACGAACTCGGTTACGCGACACTGTGTCAGGTTACACTTCAGGTGTGTAGGTCAGTAGGAAGTAGACATTGAAAGAAATGCTTATATAGACAATTAAAGAAAAACTCATTTACTTCTGTATAATTTAAATGAATAAATACACCTTTTATTGTTTCTTTTTCAATAAAATTCATATTTGATAAATAGCAAATAAAATTTTAACGAAATTAAAAAACCTAAAATTATAAATTGAATAAAAATCTTAGTTAAAACGCATAGAAAAATGTAAACAAATTTAGTATTTTATTAAACTTCGAAAATTAAGAAAACTTAGGATTTTTATTTTAAATTTTATAGCACAAAAATTTTGAAGATAATGACTTAGGTGAAATCAGTCTACGAAATAGAAGAATGAAAAGTAACATATTAAAAATAAACCTTCATCAGTTGGAAGAACAATAAATAAATCATGCTGAATTAGCAGAAATACGCAAACAGAGGAATAACGTTTAGAAAATGTCGGAAGTAAACCGTGGAGAAGATTCTCGGATAGTCAATCAAAGATTAAATCTTGCATTGTCATTAACACTATTCGAAAAACAATTAAAATTTTTTGATGGATACAACATACCAGTTGAAGAATTCATAGAACAAATAACATTTGTAGCTTCACGAATGCCAATTACTTGTGAAGCCCTTATAATAACAATTATACTGGATAAATTAGAAGGTACCGCAAAAGCTAGCACTGTTGGCATCCAATTTAAAATTTTGATAGACTTATTAGATCATCTAAAAGAAAATTTTTCTCCAAATGTTCTATTCGACAACTCCTCTCCCTCTAACTACGATTTTTCGAGAACAAATTACAATGCCATTGACCATTACAACACGTATCAACCAAGGAACCAACGACAAAAATGGGGTCAACAACATAGAAGAAAAAATAGAGGCTACAATAAATTTAACAATCAGAATATGGACAAGAGTTTTAGAAAAAATGGACAAAACAGGAACATGGATTGGCAAGATTATGGAAGAGAAGACTTTTATAACTATGATCGGAATTTCGACGAGTACAATGTCGAATACGGAAATTCACAACACAGATTTAGAAACGAATATAAAAGATACAAGGACGTCCAGGATGGTTACAGTAGAGATGATCAAAAAGACCACAGATATGACAACTACGAAGAGTCTTATACAATGAGCTTTAACGAAATATATTCTAATATTTATAATTCAATGTGTTTGCAGAACTCACTCACAGACCAAAACTCCTTTAGGGTTGAAAGTCAATTAAATTATAGTGTCTCAACCCCAGCGAATGAGCCACAAGTTGTAAGCAAAAGCGAAGAATCAATTAACAAAAAGACCATTCAAAAAATACAAAAACCTGTGGAAGAAGAAGAACAAACAGCAATGTATATGGATCCTATTATAAGTACTTTCGACGACGACAAAGAAGATATCAACATCAATGAAAAACCACCAAACAAGAAAAAGATGGACATACATGGAGATTTAGACAGAAAAATCAGTTTATCGTTAGAAGAAAACCAAACTTGTATTTTGGACAACAAAATGCTGGAAAAAGAGGAAGAGAATAGAAAGGAAACACTACAAATGCCAAGTTCGAAGAAAAGGAAAAATATAATCAAATTAGAAGAGGATAATGACGTAAAGAATTATAGTTGTTATAATCACGAAACATTACAGCGAGAAAACAATGCAAAACGATCTGAAATTAGCCATGAATTAAATGAAACAAGATCAGATCAAAAAGGTGAAGAAAAAATTGTTGAGAAAAGTAAAGAATTTTTAGATATTAAACAAGCAAACAATGAGAATGTTGCAGTCATGGATGATTCAAATTCATTAATACAACATATGAATTCGGACAGCACTATGAAAAAACTAAGAAAAGGAAAACCTCCTGGTAAAATCAAATCAAAAACTCAAGAACAACTAAGTGTAAAAAATGAAGAAGAAAAAAAAGAAGAATTAGGCGATGAAGTATCAAATGAAGACGTCATCATTTCAACAAATACTTATGCTGAGGTAGAAGAATTTGTCGTAAATAAGATTCTATCATCTAGAAAAAGTTTAAATCAAGAAATTTTAGAAATGGTAGAATATTGTATCTCATTGCATAACGGATTATCAGAAATACATCAAAAATATTTTTGGGATACATTTTTACTCGGGACAAATGAGAAAAATGAAGTTATCTGCAAATTCGAAGGGAATGAACTACTACAAAATAAAATACCTAAAATAGTAGTAACAAAAGTCTACTCAGAGAGGTTAGGAATAGGTTAGACGTATGTAAAATCAAGCAGGAGACAGAAATAATAACAGTGAAAGCACAAAATATCTTCAACGATTTTTTCCGGGTAAAATAGTTAATTTATTACTCGAACTTTACAAGTCTCAAGGACTTAAATGTAATATAGATATTAGTTAATTGAGTTTATCATTCTCTTTCCATTACACTATAATTATCTTTATTTTATGTTCTCATTTAGAGTAAAATATCTAATATACTTATAAAAATACAAAAAAATATAAGATCGATAAAGTAAAATAATAACTAAGTAAACATACAAATAAAAGATTAAGGAAATATGGAATAAAACAGAAGTTATTATAACATATTTTATAAACAGTAGATTACTAACATGTATACAAAATATAAGCTTAATAAATGCTTTAAGTAAATTTAAAAATTTTATACGCTGCTAAAATAAATAAAAATTATCGTCATGAAGAGACGCATGAAAATGTCAAACTAAAATTTTTCTGCCTAATAATTTATAAAAATAAAACTAAGAAAATTCCAAACTAACTACATTGATAAACGTAAAGTAGTTCGAAAATATTAATTCCTTAATGAAAAAAAAAAAAGGTTAAAATAATTATAACAATAAAAAGAAAATGATAAATAAAGTGAAATGATAACTAAACCAACACTTAAGTAAATGATTAAAAATATAGAATACAATTATCAGATTGAAAAATGAGACATAAAATGTTAAAAAATTCTCGCTTACTAATTTAGTAAAAAAAAAAAATAAGTTTTTAAAAAAAAAAACGTTTAACAATGGCTCGAATACTAACACTAAATATATAAGTCTAGTAAAAGCTTCTAATGGAATAACAAATTTAATAAAATGGGATATGCTCTAATAAAAAAAAAGTAAAATTATAATAATGAATAAAAAAATTAAAATGTCAAACAAAACATATTTTTAACAAATTGCAATAATAAAATAAAAAAAAATTCTAACATTTTAATTTATTTATAAAACAGCAACTACACATAATTTAATTATTATTAACCAAATTAACTAAATCCATAAACGAACGGTGTTTCAAAAATAAAAAGTACTGCAATGATCTAAAAAAAAAAAAATAATAGCATTTGTTGAAATACTTAGAAATTTCGTTTCATTGATGCTCTTGACAAATTATATTAAATTTCAGATTAAAATTCGCTTTAAATGCTTTTACAATCTGCGACTATTTTTTTATAATTCTTTAAAAAGACACGATGCACTAAATAATATTAAAGGGAATGCTTTAAACTTCGAGCATAAATGAAACTATTGCGGCACCAATAATACTAATATAAATTAACAAATTAATACTATTCAATTATAAATATTAATATAAAAACACTTTAAAGAGATTTATTTGTCTTAAAGAAACGAGAATGTATTTTTATTGTTTTTCTTTGTTAAAAAACTATAAAAAATACATAAATAAATTGAAACATAAATATTAAAAGGCAAATTCTTAAAAACATTTTAAACAATTATTTTTTTAAGAAAAGTGTAATTCATTTCTTTTTTTTTTTTTAAAAAAGTTAAAGTATGATAAACAGCATTTTTTTGTAAAAGAAAATCTGAAACAAAATGTTATGCTTTACATTTTCTTCGTCTAAAAAAAAACTTATTCAACTTACACTATTTCTAACATGAACTTATAAAGAAATGTTTAAAGAATGAAAATTTTCAATACAAAGCACTATATTTATATGCCCTATATAAAATTTTAAAACGGATAAGCATAATAAATAATTTGAAAAGTTTTGCTTTATCAAAACTATTTGACCAGAATTACTATTAGTAATGAAATTAAAAAAAAATCAGAATGTTCCGTTTTTCTATAAATTCTCAATACTGTTTACCAAATTCTATTTGATACTGCACAAAAATGTAATAAGGAAACAGAATTAAATTAATACAATTTAACATTTTTTTCCTTAAATTTTGCACGTCTTTTAAAAAACTACAAAACATTCACAAAAATTTCATAGTTAAAAAGACATTTTTTAAATAAAAAACTATTTTCGCTACCACAAATTAAAATAATTTAATGATATAAAGATAAAAAAAGATGTTATTACAGTTCAAAATAAAATATTTTAAATCGAATTTTTTCAAGAAAACTATGAAAATTTACAATATTCCAAACTATGAAAGTATTTTTTTTTTCGAAAATAAAATTTTTATCTTATTATTGTGTAATAAAAATATTCTGCAACCTATGTAAAATTATTTCATAACGGCATTAAGAAAAATTGAAATGATAAATAAATTCGACAATCTTCGTTAAAAAAAAGTTATAATTATAAATTTCTAGCAAAAACAATTTGTTATGATAAATTCAAATTTTGATACTATGAAATTATGTTTTTTTAAATCATTAAAAGTAAAAATATTTAATGTATTCTTCGTTTGAAATTAATAGCACCCTAAAAAATTGTATACTAAAATTAGCTATAGGTTTTATAATATCCAATATACATTTAAAAATAAGGATCAATTAAAAAATACTTAAAATAATAAACGTTGTCACTCAAATTTTATAAAAAAGTGAAATGAAAATTTAGAAAAATTACATATCTTGAAATAAACGAATTCCTAGATTGGTAAAAATGCAGTCAAAATATAAACCATTAAAATTCTGTTTCTTAGTAAATATAGTTAAAGAGACAAGTTAAACAAAAAATAATAAAGCTGTTTTTTACCACTCTAGACCTTAAAATACTTTAAAATGCGTCATAATAAATACAAAAATAATTTGTAAACCATCGAAAACCAGTTTTGTTTTTGCTTATATTGTAAAGTAAACTTGAAACTAAAGTAAAACTCACAACAATAATTTACCTCTATTTATAACAAATCTTTACAATGCAAAAAGAATTAGAAAGATTGGAAAGAAAAGAAAGAACAAGAGTATTTAGAAATGGCTGCCAAGGGACGTCAGCCTAATTAAAAGGGGGGCATGACAACAGAATTGTCGTCACAATTTTTTTTCTTCTCTTTCCGAAAATAAAAAAAAATTTTTTTTTTCATTATGACAATCACATACAATACAACTTAGGTAGACATGGTTACGTTTATTCATATGATACTAGTGAAAGACGTTGTCAGCGTTTAAAGTCATATTCGACAAAATTCTTTTAAAATTATATAATTATACTAAAAACACAATGACCTGTATAACCATTTTTACCAACGATAAAGTAAAAACATTGTAGAAAAATACTTTAATCAAAGAACTTAGGCATACGGCATGTTAAATCGCATTTCATTTTGAACATGTTCTATAAATGAAAAATATATTAAAATTTGTAAGGCAAGTTTTTAAGAAAGATTAACATAATCAATCTCAAACATAAACTTCTGTAAAGCAAGATAACCAGGATACGATTTTTTGTAAAACTTAAACGAGTTATATCTACAAATTTTAAAAGAGGATCTTCGATAACGCATTCATAGCAGCTGACAAGGGACGTCAGCCTAATAAAAGGGGGGCATTTGTTACGGCCGAACTCCGTAACTTTTTATATTGTTAATACCTTTTTTTAATTATACTTAAACTAAAATTACATGCAACAATAACACGCAATATGAGATTTTGTTAAACAACACAAAACATTTACACAAAAACAACAACAAATTTCACAAAAGGGACATTCTTCTCTTTGAATATCTTAATCCAGAATATTTTAATTGGAAAAAGATCTAACTTTATATAAATAATATATATTTCAATAGATTTAACATTCCTTTAAGTTTCACAATTTGAAATGAAAAGCCTAAGAATAAAACACGGTATTTCTTAATAAATTCCTTTTCTTGGACAAACAGTTTATTGACCCTTTTGAAAATTAGTTAGAAATTATCAAAGTTAAATTGCTCAATATAAGGAGTGGTGCATCCAAGTCACTGAACTCGGATCACACCACTGCCTAAATCTGCAAGGTTGCAGAAATTGACTTGACAACAGTCAAGTACAATGAACTTAACATACGATTTCCCCACTAAATCGTCTTTCAATAAAATTGATTGACACCGGGAAATCGAGGCAGTTTAAGCCAGGCCGTTGTAGCCGGCAGTTAGCCCGGGCAGTTTAGGCCCGCAGTTTTAGTCCAGGCCATTGTAGCCTGAAGTTCTAAGTCCGGCATTTAGCCGTGTTAATCGTATCGAAAGTCTAACGGTAGAATAAAAAGTTTGTTTAAAGAAAGTGAATACAATTGAGAATAATATAAATAAATAAAAGTTAAAGAAGATTGAATTGAAAATATATATATTGAATATAAATAATTAAATTGTGTAATTAAAGGAATCAAAGAAATATAAGAAAAATATTGAAATATAGTGAAAGAAAATAAATAGAGAGAATTTACTTAATAAAAATTAAATATAGGGAATTGAAAAGAAATATTAAAATAAAAGAAATAAAAATAAATTTAAAGAAATCATAAATTATGTTAAAGAGTAAAAGAATTGAAGTCTCAGCATTGTGCATTATCTAAGGAATATTAAAGTTCATAGTAAAGAGGATAAAAACAAGATTCGTCATTGGATTCGAATTTCGAAGTACAGAATACCAAGTAGTGAGTAAAAACATCTTACATTTTACGACACACACGATTATCTCATTCACACGTACAGATTCACACGTACTTTTTACACACGTAAAGATTAGTTTTATTTGTATTAGGGACTCATTGGGAAAATATATATCTTATATTGTTTAATCTTATTTTTGCTTATAATTTAATTATTCCTAAAACTATCCTATCTTCTCCAAATTCAAGGGATAGGATTCTCACCCCTTGGTTGAACCAATAACCAAGTAGAGGGAAGAATCCACTACCCTTTACAAATTATTTTGTCCGAAGGACACGTTTAGTTAAAGTTTCTTTAAAAATTTGATATTATTAAATTAATTTATTTAATTTTTCAAATTCGGCTCTAACAACCACCAATAAGGTTTTCTTGAATTTTCCCTAAATCTACTATTGACAGTGTAAGTGTGTACCGAATTTTAGCCCAAAAGGTGACGATATGTAGAAGTTCACTATGGGGACAAAATCATTTTTTGACATTTTTTCGAAAAAATTAAATTTAATTCCTTTCTAGCTCGTAAATATGACCACCATTTAGGTAGTTTTTAATTTTCCTCAAATCTAGAATTGAAATTGTCAACGTATACAGAATTTTAGCCTAATAGGTGACGATATGTAGAAGTTCACTATGGGGACAAAATCATTTTTTGACATTTTTTCAAAAAATTAAATTTCATTCCTTTCTAGTTCGTAAATATGACGACCAATAAGGTTTTCTTGAATTTTCCCTAAATATACCATTGACAGTGTAAGTGTGTACCGAATTTTAGCCCAATAGGTGACGATATGTAGAAGTTCACTATGGGGACAAAATCATTTTTTGACATTTTCTCGAAAAAATTAAATTTCATTACTTTCTTATCGTAAATATAACCACCAATCAGGATTTCTTTAATTTTCTTCAAATCTACAATAAAAAATGTAAATGTGTACCGAATTTTAGCCTAATAGGTGACGACATGTAGAAGTTCACGATGGAGTCAAAATCATTTTTTGACATTTTTTTGAAAAAATTAAATTTCATTCCTTTCTATTTCGTAAATATAACCACCAATAAGGTTTTCTTTAATTTTCCCCAAATTTACAATTAAAAATGTAAATGTGTACCAAATTTTAGCTCAATATGTTACGATATGTAGAAGTTCAGGATGAGGACAAAATTATTTTTTGACATTTTTTTGAAAAAATTAAATTTTATTCCTTTCTATTTCGTAAATATAACCACCAATCAGGTTTTCTTTAATTTTCTCTAAATCTACAATTGAAAATTTTAATGTGTACAGAATTTTAGCCTAATGGGTGACGATATGTAGAAGTTTAGGAGGAGGACAAAATCATTTTTTGACAATTTTTCGAAAAAATTAAATTTAATTCCTTTCTAGTTCGTAAATATGACCACCAATAAGGTTTTCTTTAATTTTTCCTAAATCTACAATTGACAATATAAGTGTGTACCGAATTTTAGCCCAATAGGTGACGATATGTAGAAGTTCACTATAGAAACAAAATCATTTTTTGACATTTTCTCGAAAAAATTAAATTTCATTACTTTCTTATCGTAAATATAACCACCAATCAGGTTTTCTTTAATTTTCACCAAATCTACAATAAAAAATGTAAATGTGTACCGAATTTTAGCCTAATGGGTGACGACATGTAGAAGTTCACGATGGAGTCAAAATCATTTTTTGAAATTTTTTTGAAAAAATTAAATTTCATTCCTTTCTATTTTGTAAATATAACCACCAATAAGGTTTTCTTTAATTTTCCCTAAATCTACAACTGACAATGTAAGTGTGTTATTAAGTTATTAAGTGTGTTATTAAGTGTGTTTATATTATTGTAAGTGTGCGAATTTTAGCCCAATATGTGACGATATGTAGAAGTTTACGATAGAGTCAAAATCATTTTTTGATATTTTTTCGAAAAAATTAAATTTCATTCCTTTCTAGTTCGTAAATATGATCACCAATAAGGTTTTCTTTAATTTTTCATAAATCTACAATTGAAAATGTATATGTGTACCGAATTTTAGCCCAATATGTGACGATATGTAGAAGTTCACGATAGAGTCAAAATCATTTATTGATATTTTTTCGAAAAAATTTAATTTCATTCCTTTCTAGTTCGTAAATATGACCACCAATAAGGTTTTCTTCAATTTTTCCTAAATCTACAATTGACAATATAAGTGTGTACCGAATTTTAGCCTAATAGGTAAAGATATGTAGAAGTTCACTATGGGGACAAAATCATTTTTTGACATTTTTTCAAAAAATTAAATTTCATTCCTTTCTAGTTCGTAAATATGACCACCAATAAGGTTTTCTTGAATTTTCCTTAAATCTACTATTGACAGTGTAAGTGTGTACCGAATTTTAGCCCAATAGGTGACGATATGTAGAAGTTCACTATGGGGACAAAATCATTTTTTGACATTTTCTCGAAAAAATTAAATTTAATTCCTTTCTATTTCGTAAATATGACCACCAATAAGGTTTTCTTTAGTTTTCCCTAAATCTACAACTGAAAATGTGAACGTGTACTGAATTTTAGCCCAATAGGTGACGATATGTAGAAGTTCACTATGGGGACAAAATCATTTTTTGACATTTTTTCGAAAAAATTAAATTTAATTCCTTTCTAGTTCGTAAATATGACCACCAATAAGGATTTCTTGAATTTTCCCTAAATCTACCGTTGACAATGTAAGTGTGTACCGAATTTTAGCCCAATAGGTGACGATATGTAGAAGTTCACTGTGGGGACAAAATCATTTTTTGACATTTTTTCGAAAAAATTAAATTTAATTCCTTTCTAGTTCGTAAATATGACCACCATTTAGGTATTTTTTAATTTTCCTCAAATCTACAATTGAAATTGTAAACGTATACAGAATTTTAGCCTAATAGGTGACGATATGTAGAAGTTCACTATGGGGACAAAATCATTTTTTGACATTTTTTCGAAAAAATTAAATTTAATTCCTTTCTAGATCGTAAATATGACCACCAATAAGGTTTTCTTTAATTTTTCCTAAATCTACAATTGACAATATAAGTGTGTACCGAAATTTAGCCCAATAGGTGACGATATGTAGAAGTTCACTATAGGGACAAAATCATTTTTTGACATTTTCTCGAAAAAATTAAATTTCATTACTTTCTTATCGTAAATATAACCACCAATCAGGTTTTCTTTAATTTTCTCCAAATCTACAATAAAAAATGTAAATGTGTACCGAATTTTAGCCTAATGGGTGACGACATGTAGAAGTTCACGATAAAGTCAAAATCATTTTTTGACATTTTTTTGAAAAAATTAAATTTCATTCCTTTCTATTTCGTAAATATAACCACCAATAAGGTTTTCTTTAATTTTCCCCAAATTTACAATTAAAAATTTTAATGTGTACAGAATTTTAGCCTAATGGGTGACGATATGTAGAAGTTTAGGATGAGGACAAAATCATTTTTTGACAATTTTTCGAAAAAATTAAATTTCATTCCTTTCTATTTCGTAAATATGACCACCAATAAGGTTTTCTTTAGTTTTCCCTAAATCTACAACTGAAAATGTGAACGTGTACTGAATTTTAGCCCAATAGGTGACGATATGTAGAAGTTCACTATGGGGACAAAATCATTTTTTGACATTTTTTCGAAAAAATTAAATTTAATTCCTTTCTAGTTCGTAAATATGACCACCATTTAGGTATTTTTTAATTTTCCTTAAATCTACAATTGAAATTGTAAACGTATACAGAATTTTAGCCTAATAGGTGACGATATGTAGAAGTTCACTATGGGGACAAAATCATTTTTTGACATTTTTTCGAAAAAATTAAATTTAATTCCTTTCTATATCGTAAATATGACCACCAATAAGGTTTTCTTTAATTTTTCCTAAATCTACAATTGAAAATGTATATGTGTACCGAATTTTAGCCCAATATGTGACGATATGTAGAAGTTCAGGATGAGGACAAAATCATTTTTTGACATTTTTTCGAAAAAATTAAATTTCATTCCTTTCTAGTTCGTAAATATGACCACCAATAAGGTTTTGTTTAATTTTTCCTAAATCTACAATTGATAATATAAGTGTGTACCGAATTTTAGCCTAATAGGTGACGATATGTAGAAGTTTACTATGGGGACAAAATCTTTTTTGACATTTTTTCAAAAAATTAAATTTCATTCCTTTCTAGTTCGTAAATATGTCCACCAATAAGGTTTTCTTGAATTTTCCCTAAATCTACCATTGACAGTGTAAGTGTGTACCGAATTTTAGCCCAGTAGGTGACGATATGTAGAAGTTCACTATGGGGACAAAATCATTTTTGGACATTTTCTCGAAAAAATTAAATTTCATTACTTTCTTATCGTAAATATAACCACCAATCAGGTTTTCTTTAATTTTCTCCAAATCTACAATAAAAAATGTAAATGTGTACCGAATTTTAGCCTAATGGGTGACGACATGTAGAAGTTCACTATGGTGACAAAATCATTTTTTGACATTTTTTCAAAAAAATTAAATTTTATTCCTTTCTATTTCGTAAATAAGACCACCAATAAGGTTTTCTTTAATTTTCCCTAAATCTACAACTGACAATGTAAGTGTGTTATTAAGTTATTAAGTGGGTTTATATTATTGTAAGTGTGCGAATTTTAGCCCAATATGTGTTTTCTTTAATTTTCCCTAAATCTACAACTGACAATGTAAGTGTGTTATTAAGTTATTAAGTGTGTTATTAAGTGTGTTTATATTATTGTGAGTGTGCGAATTTTAGCCCAATATGTGACGATATGTAGAAGTTCAGGATGAGGACAAAATCATTTTTTGACATTTTTTCGAAAAAATTAAATTTCATTCCTTTCTAGTTCGTAAATATGACTACCATTTAGGTATTTTTTAATTTTCCTCAAATCTACAATTGAAATTGTAAACGTATACAGAATTTTAGCCTAATAGGTGACGATATGTAGAAGTTCACTATGGGGACAAAATCATTTTTTGACATTTTTTTGAAAAAATTAAATTTAATTCCTTTCTAGTTCGTAAATATGACCACCATTTATGTATTTTTTAATTTTCCTCAAATCTACAATTGATATTGTAAACGTATACAGAATTTTAGCCTAATAGGTGACGATATGTAGAAGTTCACTATGGGGACAAAATCATTTTTTGACATTTTCTCGAAAAAATTAAATTTCATTACTTTCTTATCGTAAATATAACCACCAATCAGGTTTTCTTTAATTTTTACCAAATCTACAATAAAAAATGTAAATGTGTACCGAATTTTAGCCTAATGGGTGACGACATGTAGAAGTTCACGATGGAGTCAAAATCATTTTTTGACATTTTTTCGAAAAAATTAAATTCAATTCCTTTCTAGCTCGTAAATATGACCACCATTTAGGTATTTTTTAATTTTCCTCAAATCTACAATTGAAATTGTAAACGTATACAGAATTTTAGCCTAATAGGTGACGATATGTAGAAGTTTACTATGGGGACAAAATCATTTTTTGACATTTTTTTGAAAAAATTAAATTTAATTCCTTTCTAGTTCGTAAATATGACCACCATTTATGTATTTTTTAATTTTCCTCAAATCTACAATTGAAATTGTAAACGTATACAGAATTTTAGCCTAATAGGTGACGATATGTAGAAGTTCACTATGGGGACAAAATCATTTTTTGACATTTTTTCGAAAAAATTAAATTTCATTCCTTTCTAGTTCGTAAATATGACCACCAATAAGGTTTTCTTTAATTTCTCCTAAATCTACAATTGACAATGCAAGTGTGTACCGAATTTTAGCCCAATAGGTGACGATATGTAGAAGTTCACTGTGGGGACAAAATCATTTTTTGACATTTTTTCGAAAAAATTAAATTTCATTCCTTTCTATTTCGTAAATATGACCACTAATAAGGTTTTCTTTAGTTTTCCCTAAATCTACAACTGAAAATGTAAACGTGTACTGAATTTTAGCCCAATAGGTGACGATATGTAGAAGTTCACTATGGTGACAAAATCATTTATTGATATTTTTTCGAAAAAATTAAATTTCATTCCTTTCTAGTTCGTAAATATGACCACCAATAAGGTTTTCTTTAATTTTCCCTAAATCTACAACTGACAATGTAAGTGTGTTATTAAGTGGGTTTATATTATTGTAAGTGTGCGAATTTTAGCCCAATATGTGTTTTCTTTAATTTTCCCTAAATCTACAACTGACAATGTAAGTGTGTTATTAAGTTATTAAGTGTGTTATTAAGTGTGTTTATATTATTGTAAGTGTGCGAATTTTAGCCCAATATGTGACGATATGTAGAAGTTTACGATAGAGTCAAAATCATTTTTTGATATTTTTTCGAAAAAATTAAATATCATTCCTTTCTAGTTCGTAAATATGACCACCAATAAGGTTTTCTTTAATTTTCCCTAAATCTACAACTGACAATGTAAGTGTGTTATTAAGTGGGTTTATATTATTGTAAGTGTGCGAATTTTAGCCCAATATGTGTTTTCTTTAATTTTCCCTAAATCTACAACTGACAATGTAAGTGTGTTTTTAAGTTATTAAGTGTGTTATTAAGTGTGTTTATATTATTGTAAGTGTGCGAATTTTAGCCCAATATGTGACGATATGTAGAAGTTTACGATAGAGTCAAAATCATTTTTTGATATTTTTTCGAAAAAATTAAATTTCATTCCTTTCTAGTTCGTAAATATGATCACCAATAAGGTTTTCTTTAATTTTTCATAAATCTACAATTGAAAATGTATATGTGTACCGAATTTTAGCCCAATATGTGACGATATGTAGAAGTTCACGATAGAGTCAAAATCATTTATTGATATTTTTTCGAAAAAATTTAATTTCATTCCTTTCTAGTTCGTAAATATGACCACCAATAAGGTTTTCTTTAATTTTTCCTAAATCTACAATTGACAATATAAGTGTGTACCGAATTTTAGCCTAATAGGTAAAGATATGTAGAAGTTCACTATGGGGACAAAATCATTTTTTGACATTTTTTCAAAAAATTAAATTTCATTCCTTTCTAGTTCGTAAATATGACCACCAATAAGGTTTTCTTGGATTTTCCTTAAATCTACCATTGACAGTGTAAGTGTGTACCGAATTTTAGCCCAATAGGTGACGATATGTAGAAGTTCACTATGGGGACAAAATCATTTTTTGACATTTTCTCGAAAAAATTAAATTTCATTCCTTTCTATTTCGTAAATATGACCACCAATAAGGTTTTCTTTAGTTTTCCCTAAATCTACAACTGAAAATGTGAACGTGTACTGAATTTTAGCCCAATAGGTGACGATATGTAGAAGTTCACTATGGGGACAAAATCATTTTTTTACATTTTTTCGAAAAAATTAAATTTAATTCCTTTCTAGTTCGTAAATATGACCACCAATAAGGATTTCTTGAATTTTCCCTAAATCTACCGTTGACAATGTAAGTGTGTACCGAATTTTAGCCCAATAGGTGACGATATGTAGAAGTTCACTGTGGGGACAAAATCATTTTTTGACATTTTTTCGAAAAAATTAAATTTAATTCCTTTCTAGTTCGTAAATATGACCACCATTTAGGTATTTTTTAATTTTCCTCAAATCTACAATTGAAATTGTAAACGTATACAGAATTTTAGCCTAATAGGTGACGATATGTAGAAGTTCACTATGGGGACAAAATCATTTTTTGACATTTTTTCGAAAAAATTAAATTTAATTCCTTTCTAGATCGTAAATATGACCACCAATAAGGTTTTCTTTAATTTTTCCTAAATCTACAATTGACAATATAAGTGTGTACCGAAATTTAGCCCAATAGGTGACGATATGTAGAAGTTCACTATAGGGACAAAATCATTTTTTGACATTTTCTCGAAAAAATTAAATTTCATTACTTTCTTATCGTAAATATAACCACCAATCAGGTTTTCTTTAATTTTCTCCAAATCTACAATAAAAAATGTAAATGTGTACCGAATTTTAGCCTAATGGGTGACGACATGTAGAAGTTCACGATGGAGTCAAAATCATTTTTTGACATTTTTTTGAAAAAATTAAATTTCATTCCTTTCTATTTCGTAAATATAACCACCAATAAGGTTTTCTTTAATTTTCCCCAAATTTACAATTAAAAATTTTAATGTGTACAGAATTTTAGCCTAATGGGTGACGATATGTAGAAGTTTAGGATGAGGACAAAATCATTTTTTGACAATTTTTCGAAAAAATTAAATTTCATTCCTTTCTATTTCGTAAATATGACCACCAATAAGGTTTTCTTTAGTTTTCCCTAAATCTACAACTGAAAATGTGAACGTGTACTGAATTTTAGCCCAATAGGTGACGATATGTAGAAGTTCACTATGGGGACAAAATCATTTTTTGACATTTTTTCGAAAAAATTAAATTTAATTCCTTTCTAGTTCGTAAATATGACCACCATTTAGGTATTTTTTAATTTTCCTCAAATCTACAATTGAAATTGTAAACGTATACAGAATTTTAGCCTAATAGGTGACGATATGTAGAAGTTCACTATGGGGACAAAATCATTTTTTGACATTTTTTCGAAAAAATTAAATTTAATTCCTTTCTATATCGTAAATATGACCACCAATAAGGTTTTCTTTAATTTTTCCTAAATCTACAATTGAAAATGTATATGTGTACCGAATTTTAGCCCAATATGTGACGATATGTAGAAGTTCAGGATGAGGACAAAATCATTTTTTGACATTTTTTCGAAAAAATTAAATTTCATTCCTTTCTAGTTCGTAAATATGACCACCAATAAGGTTTTGTTTAATTTTTCCTAAATCTACAATTGATAATATAAGTGTGTACCGAATTTTAGCCTAATAGGTGACGATATGTAGAAGTTCACTATGGGGACAAAATCATTTTTTGACATTGTTTCAAAAAATTAAATTTCATTCCTTTCTAGTTCGTAAATATGACCACCAATAAGGTTTTCTTGAATTTTCCCTAAATCTACCATTGACAGTGTAAGTGTGTACCGAATTTTAGCCCAGTAGGTGACGATATGTAGAAGTTCACTATGGGGACAAAATCATTTTTGGACATTTTCTCGAAAAAATTAAATTTCATTACTTTCTTATCGTAAATATAACCACCAATCAGGTTTTCTTTAATTTTCTCCAAATCTACAATAAAAAATGTAAATGTGTACCGAATTTTAGCCTAATGGGTGACGACATGTAGAAGTTCACTATGGTGACAAAATCATTTTTTGACATTTTTTCAAAAAAATTAAATTTTATTCCTTTCTATTTCGTAAATAAGACCACCAATAAGGTTTTCTTTAATTTTCCCTAAATCTACAACTGACAATGTAAGTGTGTTATTAAGTTATTAAGTGGGTTTATATTATTGTAAGTGTGCGAATTTTAGCCCAATATGTGTTTTCTTTAATTTTCCCTAAATCTACAACTGACAATGTAAGTGTGTTATTAAGTTATTAAGTGTGTTATTAAGTGTGTTTATATTATTGTAAGTGTGCGAATTTTAGCCCAATATGTGACGATATGTAGAAGTTCAGGATGAGGACAAAATCATTTTTTGACATTTTTTCGAAAAAATTAAATTTCATTCCTTTCTAGTTCGTAAATATGACTACCATTTAGGTATTTTTTAATTTTCCTCAAATCTACAATTGAAATTGTAAACGTATACAGAATTTTAGCCTAATAGGTGACGATATGTAGAAGTTCACTATGGGGACAAAATCATTTTTTGACATTTTTTTGAAAAAATTAAATTCAATTCCTTTCTAGCTCGTAACTATGACCACCATTTAGGTATTTTTTAATTTTCCTCAAATCTACAATTGAAATTGTAAACGTATACAGAATTTTAGCCTAATAGGTGACGATATGTAGAAGTTCACTATGGGGACAAAATCATTTTTTGACATTTTTTTGAAAAAATTAAATTTAATTCCTTTCTAGTTCGTAAATATGACCACCATTTATGTATTTTTTAATTTTCCTCAAATCTACAATTGAAATTGTAAACGTATACAGAATTTTAGCCTAATAGGTGACGATATGTAGAAGTTCACTATGGGGACAAAATCATTTTTTGACATTTTTTCGAAAAAATTAAATTTCATTCCTTTCTAGTTCGTAAATATGACCACCAATAAGGTTTTCTTTAATTTCTCCTAAATCTACAATTGACAATGTAAGTGTGTACCGAATTTTAGCCCAATAGGTGACGATATGTAGAAGTTCACTGTGGGGACAAAATCATTTTTTGACATTTTTTCGAAAAAATTAAATTTCATTCCTTTCTATTTCGTAAATATGACCACTAATAAGGTTTTGTTTAATTTTTCCTAAATTTACAATTGATAATATAAGTGTGTACCGAACTTTAGCCTAATAGGTGACGATATGTAGAAGTTCACTATGGGGACAAAATCATTTTTTGACATTTTTTCAAAAAATTAAATTTCATTCCTTTCTAGTTCGTAAATATGACCACCAATAAGGTTTTCTTGAATTTTCCCTAAATCTACCATTGACAGTGTAAGTGTGTACCGAATTTTAGCCCAGTAGGTGACGATATGTAGAAGTTCACTATGGGGACAAAATCATTTTTGGACATTTTCTCGAAAAAATTAAATTTCATTACTTTCTTATCGTAAATATAACCACCAATCAGGTTTTCTTTAATTTTCTCCAAATCTACAATAAAAAATGTAAATGTGTACCGAATTTTAGCCTAATGGGTGACGACATGTAGAAGTTCACTATGGTGACAAAATCATTTTTTGACATTTTTTCGAAAAAATTAAATTTCATTCCTTTCTATTTCGTAAATATAACCACTAATAAGGTTTTGTTTAATTTTTCCTAAATCTACAATTGATAATATAAGTGTGTACCGAATTTTAGCCTAATAGGTGACGATATGTAGAAGTTCACTATGGGGACAAAATCATTTTTTGACATTTTTTCAAAAAATTAAATTTCATTCCTTTCTAGTTCGTAAATATGACTACCAATAAGGTTTTCTTTAATTTCTCCTAAATCTACAATTGACAATGTAAGTGTGTACTGAATTTTAGCCCAATAGGTGACGATATGTAGAAGTTCACTGTGGGGACAAAATCATTTTTTGACATTTTTTCGAAAAAATTAAATTTCATTCCTTTCTATTTCGTAAATATGACCACTAATAAGGTTTTGTTTAATTTTTCCTAAATCTACAATTGATAATATAAGTGTGTACCGAATTTTAGCCTAATAGGTGACGATATGTAGAAGTTCACTATGGGGACAAAATCATTTTTTGACATTTTTTCAAAAAATTAAATTTCATTCCTTTCTAGTTCGTAAATATGACCACCAATAAGGTTTTCTTGAATTTTCCCTAAATCTACCATTGACAGTGTAAGTGTGTACCGAATTTTAGCCTAATAGGTGACGATATGTAGAAGTTCACTATGGGGACAAAATCATTTTTTGACATTTTCTCGAAAAAATTAAATTTCATTACTTTCTTATCGTAAATATAACCACCAATCAGGTTTTCTTTAATTTTTACCAAATCTACAATAAAAAATGTAAATGTGTACCGAATTTTAGCCTAATGGGTGACGACATGTAGAAGTTCACGATGGAGTCAAAATCATTTTTTGACATTTTTTCGAAAAAATTAAATTCAATTCCTTTCTAGCTCGTAAATATGACCACCATTTAGGTATTTTTTAATTTTCCTCAAATCTACAATTGAAATTGTAAACGTATACAGAATTTTAGCCTAATAGGTGACGATATGTAGAAGTTCACTATGGGGACAAAATCATTTTTTGACATTTTTTTGAAAAAATTAAATTTAATTCCTTTCTAGTTCGTAAATATGACCACCATTTATGTATTTTTTAATTTTCCTCAAATCTACAATTGAAATTGTAAACGTATACAGAATTTTAGCCTAATAGGTGACGATATGTAGAAGTTCACTATGGGGACAAAATCATTTTTTGACATTTTTTCGAAAAAATTAAATTTCATTCCTTTCTAGTTCGTAAATATGACCACCAATAAGGTTTTCTTTAATTTCTCCTAAATCTACAATTGACAATGTAAGTGTGTACCGAATTTTAGCCCAATATGTGACGATATGTAGAAGTTCAGGATGAGGACAAAATCATTTTTTGACATTTTTTCGAAAAAATTAAATTTCATTCCTTTCTAGTTCGTAAATATGACCACCAATAAGGTTTTGTTTAATTTTTCCTAAATCTACAATTGATAATATAAGTGTGTACCGAATTTTAGCCTGATAGGTGACGATATGTAGAAGTTCACTATGGGGACAAAATCATTTTTTGACATTGTTTCAAAAAATTAAATTTCATTCCTTTCTAGTTCGTAAATATGACCACCAATAAGGTTTTCTTGAATTTTCCCTAAATCTACCATTGACAGTGTAAGTGTGTACCGAATTTTAGCCCAGTAGGTGACGATATGTAGAAGTTCACTATGGGGACAAAATCATTTTTGGACATTTTCTCGAAAAAATTAAATTTCATTACTTTCTTATCGTAAATATAACCACCAATCAGGTTTTCTTTAATTTTCTCCAAATCTACAATAAAAAATGTAAATGTGTACCGAATTTTAGCCTAATGGGTGACGACATGTAGAAGTTCACTATGGTGACAAAATCATTTTTTGACATTTTTTCAAAAAAATTAAATTTTATTCCTTTCTATTTCGTAAATAAGACCACCAATAAGGTTTTCTTTAATTTTCCCTAAATCTACAACTGACAATGTAAGTGTGTTATTAAGTTATTAAGTGGGTTTATATTATTGTAAGTGTGCGAATTTTAGCCCAATATGTGTTTTCTTTAATTTTCCCTAAATCTACAACTGACAATGTAAGTGTGTTATTAAGTTATTAAGTGTGTTATTAAGTGTGTTTATATTATTGTAAGTGTGCGAATTTTAGCCCAATATGTGACGATATGTAGAAGTTCAGGATGAGGACAAAATCATTTTTTGACATTTTTTCGAAAAAATTAAATTTCATTCCTTTCTAGTTCGTAAATATGACTACCATTTAGGTATTTTTTAATTTTCCTCAAATCTACAATTGAAATTGTAAACGTATACAGAATTTTAGCCTAATAGGTGACGATATGTAGAAGTTCACTATGGGGACAAAATCATTTTTTGACATTTTTTTGAAAAAATTAAATTCAATTCCTTTCTAGCTCGTAACTATGACCACCATTTAGGTATTTTTTAATTTTCCTCAAATCTACAATTGAAATTGTAAACGTATACAGAATTTTAGCCTAATAGGTGACGATATGTAGAAGTTCACTATGGGGACAAAATCATTTTTTGACATTTTTTTGAAAAAATTAAATTTAATTCCTTTCTAGTTCGTAAATATGACCACCATTTATGTATTTTTTAATTTTCCTCAAATCTACAATTGAAATTGTAAACGTATACAGAATTTTAGCCTAATAGGTGACGATATGTAGAAGTTCACTATGGGGACAAAATCATTTTTTGACATTTTTTCGAAAAAATTAAATTTCATTCCTTTCTAGTTCGTAAATATGACCACCAATAAGGTTTTCTTTAATTTCTCCTAAATCTACAATTGACAATGTAAGTGTGTACCGAATTTTAGCCCAATAGGTGACGATATGTAGAAGTTCACTGTGGGGACAAAATCATTTTTTGACATTTTTTCGAAAAAATTAAATTTCATTCCTTTCTATTTCGTAAATATGACCACTAATAAGGTTTTGTTTAATTTTTCCTAAATTTACAATTGATAATATAAGTGTGTACCGAACTTTAGCCTAATAGGTGACGATATGTAGAAGTTCACTATGGGGACAAAATCATTTTTTGACATTTTTTCAAAAAATTAAATTTCATTCCTTTCTAGTTCGTAAATATGACCACCAATAAGGTTTTCTTGAATTTTCCCTAAATCTACCATTGACAGTGTAAGTGTGTACCGAATTTTAGCCCAGTAGGTGACGATATGTAGAAGTTCACTATGGGGACAAAATCATTTTTGGACATTTTCTCGAAAAAATTAAATTTCATTACTTTCTTATCGTAAATATAACCACCAATCAGGTTTTCTTTAATTTTCTCCAAATCTACAATAAAAAATGTAAATGTGTACCGAATTTTAGCCTAATGGGTGACGACATGTAGAAGTTCACTATGGTGACAAAATCATTTTTTGACATTTTTTCGAAAAAATTAAATTTCATTCCTTTCTATTTCGTAAATATAACCACTAATAAGGTTTTGTTTAATTTTTCCTAAATCTACAATTGATAATATAAGTGTGTACCGAATTTTAGCCTAATAGGTGACGATATGTAGAAGTTCACTATGGGGACAAAATCATTTTTTGACATTTTTTCAAAAAATTAAATTTCATTCCTTTCTAGTTCGTAAATATGACTACCAATAAGGTTTTCTTTAATTTCTCCTAAATCTACAATTGACAATGTAAGTGTGTACTGAATTTTAGCCCAATAGGTGACGATATGTAGAAGTTCACTGTGGGGACAAAATCATTTTTTGACATTTTTTCGAAAAAATTAAATTTCATTCCTTTCTATTTCGTAAATATGACCACTAATAAGGTTTTGTTTAATTTTTCCTAAATCTACAATTGATAATATAAGTGTGTACCGAATTTTAGCCTAATAGGTGACGATATGTAGAAGTTCACTATGGGGACAAAATCATTTTTTGACATTTTTTCAAAAAATTAAATTTCATTCCTTTCTAGTTCGTAAATATGACCACCAATAAGGTTTTCTTGAATTTTCCCTAAATCTACCATTGACAGTGTAAGTGTGTACCGAATTTTAGCCTAATAGGTGACGATATGTAGAAGTTCACTATGGGGACAAAATCATTTTTTGACATTTTCTCGAAAAAATTAAATTTCATTACTTTCTTATCGTAAATATAACCACCAATCAGGTTTTCTTTAATTTTTACCAAATCTACAATAAAAAA
The DNA here is from genome assembly GCF_015476425.1 of Leptopilina heterotoma. Classification (NCBI taxonomy): domain Eukaryota; kingdom Metazoa; phylum Arthropoda; class Insecta; order Hymenoptera; family Figitidae; genus Leptopilina; species Leptopilina heterotoma. Next base: position 943,654 of record NW_025111111.1, read on the forward strand.
TGTAAATGTGTACCGAATTTTAGCCTAATGGGTGACGACATGTAGAAGTTCACGATGGAGTCAAAATCATTTTTTGACATTTTTTCGAAAAAATTAAATTCAATTCCTTTCTAGCTCGTAAATATGACCACCATTTAGGTATTTTTTAATTTTCCTCAAATCTACAATTGAAATTGTAAACGTATACAGAATTTTAGCCTAATAGGTGACGATATGTAGAAGTTCACTATGGGGACAAAATCATTTTTTGACATTTTTTTGAAAAAATTAAATTTAATTCCTTTCTAGTTCGTAAATATGACCACCATTTATGTATTTTTTAATTTTCCTCAAATCTACAATTGAAATTGTAAACGTATACAGAATTTTAGCCTAATAGGTGACGATATGTAGAAGTTCACTATGGGGACAAAATCATTTTTTGACATTTTTTCGAAAAAATTAAATTTCATTCCTTTCTAGTTCGTAAATATGACCACCAATAAGGTTTTCTTTAATTTCTCCTAAATCTACAATTGACAATGTAAGTGTGTACCGAATTTTAGCCCAATATGTGACGATATGTAGAAGTTCAGGATGAGGACAAAATCATTTTTTGACATTTTTTCGAAAAAATTAAATTTCATTCCTTTCTAGTTCGTAAATATGACCACCAATAAGGTTTTGTTTAATTTTTCCTAAATCTACAATTGATAATATAAGTGTGTACCGAATTTTAGCCTGATAGGTGACGATATGTAGAAGTTCACTATGGGGACAAAATCATTTTTTGACATTTTTTCAAAAAATTAAATTTCATTCCTTTCTAGTTCGTAAATATGACCACCAATAAGGTTTTCTTGAATTTTCCCTAAATCTACCATTGACAGTGTAAGTGTGTACCGAATTTTAGCCCAGTAGGTGACGATATGTAGAAGTTCACTATGGGGACAAAATCATTTTTGGACATTTTCTCGAAAAAATTAAATTTCATTACTTTCTTATCGTAAATATAACCACCAATCAGGTTTTCTTTAATTTTCTCCAAATCTACAATAAAAAATGTAAATGTGTACCGAATTTTAGCCTAATGGGTGACGACATGTAGAAGTTCACTATGGTGACAAAATCATTTTTTGACATTTTTTCAAAAAAATTAAATTTTATTCCTTTCTATTTCGTAAATAAGACCACCAATAAGGTTTTCTTTAATTTTCCCTAAATCTACAACTGACAATGTAAGTGTGTTATTAAGTTATTAAGTGGGTTTATATTATTGTAAGTGTGCGAATTTTAGCCCAATATGTGTTTTCTTTAATTTTCCCTAAATCTACAACTGACAATGTAAGTGTGTTATTAAGTTATTAAGTGTGTTATTAAGTGTGTTTATATTATTGTGAGTGTGCGAATTTTAGCCCAATATGTGACGATATGTAGAAGTTCAGGATGAGGACAAAATCATTTTTTGACATTTTTTCGAAAAAATTAAATTTCATTCCTTTCTAGTTCGTAAATATGACTACCATTTAGGTATTTTTTAATTTTCCTCAAATCTACAATTGAAATTGTAAACGTATACAGAATTTTAGCCTAATAGGTGACGATATGTAGAAGTTCACTATGGGGACAAAATCATTTTTTGACATTTTTTTGAAAAAATTAAATTTAATTCCTTTCTAGTTCGTAAATATGACCACCATTTATGTATTTTTTAATTTTCCTCAAATCTACAATTGATATTGTAAACGTATACAGAATTTTAGCCTAATAGGTGACGATATGTAGAAGTTCACTATGGGGACAAAATCATTTTTTGACATTTTCTCGAAAAAATTAAATTTCATTACTTTCTTATCGTAAATATAACCACCAATCAGGTTTTCTTTAATTTTTACCAAATCTACAATAAAAAATGTAAATGTGTACCGAATTTTAGCCTAATGGGTGACGACATGTAGAAGTTCACGATGGAGTCAAAATCATTTTTTGACATTTTTTCGAAAAAATTAAATTCAATTCCTTTCTAGCTCGTAAATATGACCACCATTTAGGTATTTTTTAATTTTCCTCAAATCTACAATTGAAATTGTAAACGTATACAGAATTTTAGCCTAATAGGTGACGATATGTAGAAGTTTACTATGGGGACAAAATCATTTTTTGACATTTTTTTGAAAAAATTAAATTTAATTCCTTTCTAGTTCGTAAATATGACCACCATTTATGTATTTTTTAATTTTCCTCAAATCTACAATTGAAATTGTAAACGTATACAGAATTTTAGCCTAATAGGTGACGATATGTAGAAGTTCACTATGGGGACAAAATCATTTTTTGACATTTTTTCGAAAAAATTAAATTTCATTCCTTTCTAGTTCGTAAATATGACCACCAATAAGGTTTTCTTTAATTTCTCCTAAATCTACAATTGACAATGCAAGTGTGTACCGAATTTTAGCCCAATAGGTGACGATATGTAGAAGTTCACTGTGGGGACAAAATCATTTTTTGACATTTTTTCGAAAAAATTAAATTTCATTCCTTTCTATTTCGTAAATATGACCACTAATAAGGTTTTCTTTAGTTTTCCCTAAATCTACAACTGAAAATGTAAACGTGTACTGAATTTTAGCCCAATAGGTGACGATATGTAGAAGTTCACTATGGTGACAAAATCATTTATTGATATTTTTTCGAAAAAATTAAATTTCATTCCTTTCTAGTTCGTAAATATGACCACCAATAAGGTTTTCTTTAATTTTCCCTAAATCTACAACTGACAATGTAAGTGTGTTATTAAGTGGGTTTATATTATTGTAAGTGTGCGAATTTTAGCCCAATATGTGTTTTCTTTAATTTTCCCTAAATCTACAACTGACAATGTAAGTGTGTTATTAAGTTATTAAGTGTGTTATTAAGTGTGTTTATATTATTGTAAGTGTGCGAATTTTAGCCCAATATGTGACGATATGTAGAAGTTTACGATAGAGTCAAAATCATTTTTTGATATTTTTTCGAAAAAATTAAATATCATTCCTTTCTAGTTCGTAAATATGACCACCAATAAGGTTTTCTTTAATTTTCCCTAAATCTACAACTGACAATGTAAGTGTGTTATTAAGTGGGTTTATATTATTGTAAGTGTGCGAATTTTAGCCCAATATGTGTTTTCTTTAATTTTCCCTAAATCTACAACTGACAATGTAAGTGTGTTTTTAAGTTATTAAGTGTGTTATTAAGTGTGTTTATATTATTGTAAGTGTGCGAATTTTAGCCCAATATGTGACGATATGTAGAAGTTTACGATAGAGTCAAAATCATTTTTTGATATTTTTTCGAAAAAATTAAATTTCATTCCTTTCTAGTTCGTAAATATGATCACCAATAAGGTTTTCTTTAATTTTTCATAAATCTACAATTGAAAATGTATATGTGTACCGAATTTTAGCCCAATATGTGACGATATGTAGAAGTTCACGATAGAGTCAAAATCATTTATTGATATTTTTTCGAAAAAATTTAATTTCATTCCTTTCTAGTTCGTAAATATGACCACCAATAAGGTTTTCTTTAATTTTTCCTAAATCTACAATTGACAATATAAGTGTGTACCGAATTTTAGCCTAATAGGTAAAGATATGTAGAAGTTCACTATGGGGACAAAATCATTTTTTGACATTTTTTCAAAAAATTAAATTTCATTCCTTTCTAGTTCGTAAATATGACCACCAATAAGGTTTTCTTGAATTTTCCTTAAATCTACCATTGACAGTGTAAGTGTGTACCGAATTTTAGCCCAATAGGTGACGATATGTAGAAGTTCACTATGGGGACAAAATCATTTTTTGACATTTTCTCGAAAAAATTAAATTTCATTCCTTTCTATTTCGTAAATATGACCACCAATAAGGTTTTCTTTAGTTTTCCCTAAATCTACAACTGAAAATGTGAACGTGTACTGAATTTTAGCCCAATAGGTGACGATATGTAGAAGTTCACTATGGGGACAAAATCATTTTTTGACATTTTTTCGAAAAAATTAAATTTAATTCCTTTCTAGTTCGTAAATATGACCACCAATAAGGATTTCTTGAATTTTCCCTAAATCTACCGTTGACAATGTAAGTGTGTACCGAATTTTAGCCCAATAGGTGACGATATGTAGAAGTTCACTGTGGGGACAAAATCATTTTTTGACATTTTTTCGAAAAAATTAAATTTAATTCCTTTCTAGTTCGTAAATATGACCACCATTTAGGTATTTTTTAATTTTCCTCAAATCTACAATTGAAATTGTAAACGTATACAGAATTTTAGCCTAATAGGTGACGATATGTAGAAGTTCACTATGGGGACAAAATCATTTTTTGACATTTTTTCGAAAAAATTAAATTTAATTCCTTTCTAGATCGTAAATATGACCACCAATAAGGTTTTCTTTAATTTTTCCTAAATCTACAATTGACAATATAAGTGTGTACCGAAATTTAGCCCAATAGGTGACGATATGTAGAAGTTCACTATAGGGACAAAATCATTTTTTGACATTTTCTCGAAAAAATTAAATTTCATTACTTTCTTATCGTAAATATAACCACCAATCAGGTTTTCTTTAATTTTCTCCAAATCTACAATAAAAAATGTAAATGTGTACCGAATTTTAGCCTAATGGGTGACGACATGTAGAAGTTCACGATGGAGTCAAAATCATTTTTTGACATTTTTTTGAAAAAATTAAATTTCATTCCTTTCTATTTCGTAAATATAACCACCAATAAGGTTTTCTTTAATTTTCCCCAAATTTACAATTAAAAATTTTAATGTGTACAGAATTTTAGCCTAATGGGTGACGATATGTAGAAGTTTAGGATGAGGACAAAATCATTTTTTGACAATTTTTCGAAAAAATTAAATTTCATTCCTTTCTATTTCGTAAATATGACCACCAATAAGGTTTTCTTTAGTTTTCCCTAAATCTACAACTGAAAATGTGAACGTGTACTGAATTTTAGCCCAATAGGTGACGATATGTAGAAGTTCACTATGGGGACAAAATCATTTTTTGACATTTTTTCGAAAAAATTAAATTTAATTCCTTTCTAGTTCGTAAATATGACCACCATTTAGGTATTTTTTAATTTTCCTCAAATCTACAATTGAAATTGTAAACGTATACAGAATTTTAGCCTAATAGGTGACGATATGTAGAAGTTCACTATGGGGACAAAATCATTTTTTGACATTTTTTCGAAAAAATTAAATTTAATTCCTTTCTATATCGTAAATATGACCACCAATAAGGTTTTCTTTAATTTTTCCTAAATCTACAATTGAAAATGTATATGTGTACCGAATTTTAGCCCAATATGTGACGATATGTAGAAGTTCAGGATGAGGACAAAATCATTTTTTGACATTTTTTCGAAAAAATTAAATTTTATTCCTTTCTATTTCGTAAATATGACCACCAATAAGGTTTTCTTGAATTTTCCCTAAATCTACCATTGACAGTGTAAGTGTGTACCGAATTTTAGCCCAATAGGTGACGATATGTAGAAGTTCACTATGGGGATAAAATAATTTTTTGACATTTTTTCGAAAAAATTAAATTTTATTCCTTTCTATTTCGTAAATATGACCACCAATAAGGTTTTCTTTAATTTTCCCTAAATCTACAACTGACAATGTAAGTGTGTTATTAAGTTATTAAGTGTGTTATTAAGTGTGTTTATATTAATGTAAGTGTGCGAATTTTAGCCCAATACGTGACGATATGTAGAAGTTTACGATAGAGTCAAAATCATTTTTTGATATTTTTTCGAAAAAATTAAATTTCATTCCTTTCTAGTTCGTAAATATGATCACCAATAAGGTTTTCTTTAATTTTTCATAAATCTACAATTGAAAATGTATATGTGTACCGAATTTTAGCCCAATATGTGACGATATGTAGAAGTTCACGATAGAGTCAAAATCATTTATTGATATTTTTTCGAAAAAATTTAATTTCATTCCTTTCTAGTTCGAAAATATGACCACCAATAAGGTTTTCTTGAATTTTCCCTAAATCTACCATTGACAATGTACATGTATACCGAATTTTAGCCTAATAAGTGACGATATGTAGAAGTTCACTATTAGGACAAAATCATTTTTTGACATTTTTTCGAAAAAATTAAATTTAATTCCTTTCTAGTTCGTAAATATGACCACCAATAAGGTTTTCTTTTATTTTTCCTAAATCTACAATTGACAATATAAGTGTGTACCGAATTTTAGCCTAATAGGTAACGATATGTAGAAGTTCACTATGGGGACAAAATCATTTTTTGACATTTTTTCGAAAAAATTAAATTTCACTCCTTTTTAGTTCGTAAATATGACCACCAATAAGGTTTTCTTGAATTTTCCCTAAATCTACCATTGACATTATAAGTGTGTTCCGAATTTTAGCCTAATAGGTGACGATATGTAGAAGTTCACTATGCGGACAAAATCATTTTTTGACATTTATTCGAAAAAATTAAATTTAATTCCTTTCTAGTTCGTAAATATGACCACCAATAAGGTTTTCTTTAATATTTCCTAAATCTACAATTGACAATATAAGTGTGTACCGAATTTTAGCCCAATATGTGACGATATGTAGAAGTTCACTATGGGGACAAAATCATTTTTTGACATTTTTTTGAAAAAATTAAATTTCATTCCTTTCTAGTTGGTAAATATGACAACCAATAAGGTTTTCTTCAATTTTTCCTAAATCTACAATTGAAAATGTAAATGTGTTCCGAATTTTAGCCTAATAGGTGACGATATGTAGAAGTTCACTATGCGGACAAAATCATTTTTTGACATTTATTCGAAAAAATTAAATTTAATTCCTTTCTAGTTCGTAAATATGACCACCAATAAGGATTTCTTGAATTTTCCCTAAATCTACCATTGACAATGTAAGTGTGTACCGAATTTTAGCCCAATAGGTGACGATATGTAGAAGTTCACTGTGGGGACAAAATCATTTTTTGACATTATTTCGAAAAAATTAAATTTAATTCCTTTCTAGTTCGTAAATATGACCACCATTTAGGTATTTTTTAATTTTCCTCAAATCTACAATTAAAATTGTAAACGTATACAGAATTTTAGCCTAATAGGTGACGATATGTAGAAGTTCACTATGGGGACAAAATCATTTTTTGACATTTTTTCGAAAAAATTTAATTTAATTCCTTTCTAGTTCGTAAATATGACCACCAATAAGGTTTTCTTTAATTTTTCATAAATCTACAATTGACAATATAAGTGTGTACTGAATTTTAGCCCAATATGTGACGATATGTAGAAGTTCACGATAGAGTCAAAATCATTTATTGATATTTTTTCGAAAAAATTAAATTTCATTCCTTTCTAGTTCGAAAATATGACCACCAATAAGGTTTTCTTGAATTTTTCCTAAATCTACCATTGACAATGTACATGTATACCAAATTTTAGCCTAATAAGTGACGATATGTAGAAGTTCACTATGGGGACAAAATCATTTTTTGACATTTTTTCGAAAAAATTAAATTTCATTCCTTTCTAGTTGGTAAATATGACAACCAATAAGGTTTCTTTAATTTTTCCTAAATCTACAATTGAAAATGTAAATGTGTACCGAATTTTAGCCTAATAAGTGACGATATGTAGAAGTTCACTATAGGGACAAAATCATTTTTTGACATTTTTTCGAAAAAATTAAATTTCATTACTTTCTTATCGTAAATATAACCACCAATCAGGTTTTCTTTAATTTTCTCCAAATCTACAATAAAAAATTTAAATGTGTACCGAATTTTAGCCCAATGGGTGACGATATGTAGAAGTTCACTATGGGGACAAAATCATTTTTTGATATTTTTTCGAAAAAATTAAATTTAATTCCTTTCTTGTTCGTAAATATGACCACCAATAAGGTTTTCTTTGAATTCCCCTAAATCTACAATTGAAAATGTAAATGTGTACAGAATTTTAGCCCAATAGGTGACGTTTTGTAGAAGTTTACTATGGGGACAAAATCATTTTTGACATTTTTTCGAAAAAATTAAATTTCATTCCTTTCTAGTTCGTAAATATGACCACCAATAAGGTTTTCTTTAATTTTTCATAAATCTACAATTGACAATATAAGTGTGTACTGAATTTTAGCCCAATATGTGACGATATGTAGAAGTTCACGATAGAGTCAAAATCATTTATTGATATTTTTTCGAAAAAATTAAATTTCATTCCTTTCTAGTTCGAAAATATGACCACCAATAAGGTTTTCTTGAATTTTTCCTAAATCTACCATTGACAATGTACATGTATACCAAATTTTAGCCTAATAAGTGACGATATGTAGAAGTTCACTATGAGGACAAAATCATTTTTTGACATTTTTTCGAAAAAATTAAATTTCATTCCTTTCTAGTTGGTAAATATGACAACCAATAAGGTTTCTTTAATTTTTCCTAAATCTACAATTGAAAATGTAAATGTGTACCGAATTTTAGCCTAATAAGTGACGATATGTAGAAGTTCACTATAGGGACAAAATCATTTTTTGACATTTTTTCGAAAAAATTAAATTTCATTACTTTCTTATCGTAAATATAACCACCAATCAGGTTTTCTTTAATTTTCTCCAAATCTACAATAAAAAATTTAAATGTGTACCGAATTTTAGCCCAATGGGTGACGATATGTAGAAGTTCACTATGGGGACAAAATCATTTTTTGATATTTTTTCGAAAAAATTAAATTTAATTCCTTTCTTGTTCGTAAATATGACCACCAATAAGGTTTTCTTTGAATTCCCCTAAATCTACAATTGAAAATGTAAATGTGTACAGAATTTTAGCCCAATAGGTGACGTTTTGTAGAAGTTTACTATGGGGACAAAATCATTTTTGACATTTTTTCGAAAAAATTAAATTTCATTCCTTTCTAGTTCGTAAATATGACAACCAATAAGGTTTTCTTTAATTTTCCCCTAATTTACAATTCAAATTGTAAACGTGTACTGAATTTTAGCCGAATAGGTGACGATATGTAGAAGTTCACTATAGGGACAAATTCATTTTTTGACATTTTTTCGAAAAAATTAAATTTAATTCCTTTCTAGTTCGTGAATATGACCACCAATAAGGTTTTCTTTAATTTTTCCTAAATCTACAATTGACAATATAAGTGTGTACCGAATTTTAGCCTCATAGGTGACGATATGTAGAAGTTCACTATGGGGACAAAATCATTTTTTGACATTTTTTCGAAAAATTAAATTACATTTCTTTCTAGTTCGTAAATATGACCACTAATAAGGTTTTCTTTAATTTTTCCTAAATCTACAATTGACAATATAAGTGTGTGTTGAATTTTAGCCCAATAGGTGACGATATGTAGAAGTTCACTATGCGGACAAAATCATTTTTTGACATTTATTCGAAAAAATTAAATTTAATTCCTTTCTAGTTCGTAAATATGACCACCAATAAGGATTTCTTGAATTTTCCCTAAATCTACCATTGACAATGTAAGTGTGTACCGAATTTTAGCCCAATAGGTGACGATATGTAGAAGTTCACTGTGGGGACAAAATCATTTTTTGACATTATTTCGAAAAAATTAAATTTAATTCCTTTCTAGTTCGTAAATATGACCACCATTTAGGTATTTTTTAATTTTCCTCAAATCTACAATTAAAATTGTAAACGTATACAGAATTTTAGCCTAATAGGTGACGATATGTAGAAGTTCACTATGGGGACAAAATCATTTTTTGACATTTTTTCGAAAAAATTTAATTTAATTCCTTTCTAGTTCGTAAATATGACCACCAATAAGGTTTTCTTTAATTTTTCATAAATCTACAATTGACAATATAAGTGTGTACTGAATTTTAGCCCAATATGTGACGATATGTAGAAGTTCACGATAGAGTCAAAATCATTTATTGATATTTTTTCGAAAAAATTAAATTTCATTCCTTTCTAGTTCGAAAATATGACCACCAATAAGGTTTTCTTGAATTTTTCCTAAATCTACCATTGACAATGTACATGTATACCAAATTTTAGCCTAATAAGTGACGATATGTAGAAGTTCACTATGGGGACAAAATCATTTTTTGACATTTTTTCGAAAAAATTAAATTTCATTCCTTTCTAGTTGGTAAATATGACAACCAATAAGGTTTCTTTAATTTTTCCTAAATCTACAATTGAAAATGTAAATGTGTACCGAATTTTAGCCTAATAAGTGACGATATGTAGAAGTTCACTATAGGGACAAAATCATTTTTTGACATTATTTCGAAAAAATTAAATTTAATTCCTTTCTAGTTCGTAAATATGACCACCATTTAGGTATTTTTTAATTTTCCTCAAATCTACAATTAAAATTGTAAACGTATACAGAATTTTAGCCTAATAGGTGACGATATGTAGAAGTTCACTATGGGGACAAAATCATTTTTTGACATTTTTTCGAAAAAATTTAATTTAATTCCTTTCTTGTTCGTAAATATGACCACCAATAAGGTTTTCTTTGAATTCCCCTAAATCTACAATTGAAAATGTAAATGTGTACAGAATTTTAGCCCAATAGGTGACGTTTTGTAGAAGTTTACTATGGGGACAAAATCATTTTTGACATTTTTTCGAAAAAATTAAATTTCATTCCTTTCTAGTTCGTAAATATGACAACCAATAAGGTTTTCTTTAATTTTCCCCTAATTTACAATTCAAATTGTAAACGTGTACTGAATTTTAGCCGAATAGGTGACGATATGTAGAAGTTCACTATAGGGACAAATTCATTTTTTGACATTTTTTCGAAAAAATTAAATTTAATTCCTTTCTAGTTCGTGAATATGACCACCAATAAGGTTTTCTTTAATTTTTCCTAAATCTACAATTGACAATATAAGTGTGTACCGAATTTTAGCCTCATAGGTGACGATATGTAGAAGTTCACTATGGGGACAAAATCATTTTTTGACATTTTTTCGAAAAATTAAATTACATTTCTTTCTAGTTCGTAAATATGACCACTAATAAGGTTTTCTTTAATTTTTCCTAAATCTACAATTGACAATATAAGTGTGTGTTGAATTTTAGCCCAATAGGTGACGATATGTAGAAGTTCTCTATGGGAACAAAATCATTTTTTGACATTTTTTCGAAAAAATTAAATTTCATTCCTTTCTAGTTCGTAAAAATGACCACCAATAAGGTTTTCTTTGAATTTCCCTAAATCTACAATTGAAAATGTAAATGTGTACAGAATTTTAGCCCAATAGGTGACGATATGTAGAAGTTCACTATGGGGACAAAATCATTTTTTGACATTTTTTCGAAAAAATTAAATTTCATTCCTTTCTAGTTCGTAAATATGACCACCATTCAGGTATTTTTTAATTTTCCTCAAATCTACAATTAAAATTGTAAACGTATACAGAATTTTAGCCTAATAGGTGACGATATGTAGAAGTTCACTATGGGGACAAAATCATTTTTTGACATTTTTTCGAAAAAATTAAATTTCATTCCTTTCTAGTTCGTAAATATGACAACCAATAAGGTTTTCTTTAATTTTTCCCTAATCTACAATTAAAATTGTAAACGTGTACTGAATTTTAGCCTAATAGGTGACGATATGTAGAAGTTCACTATGGGGACAAAATCATTTTTTGACATTTTTGCGAAAAAATTAAATTCAATTCCTTTCTAGTTCGTAAATATGACCACCAATAAGGTTTTCTTTAATTTTTCCTAAATCTACAATTGACAATATAAGTGTGTATTGAATTTTAGCCCAATAGGTGACGATATGTAGAAGTTCTCTATGGGAACAAAATCATTTTTTGACATTTTTTCGAAAAAATTTAATTTCATTCCTTTCTAGTTCGTAAAAATGACCACCAATAAGGTTTTCTTTGAATTTCCCTAAATCTACAATTGAAAATGTAAATGTGTATAGAATTTTAGCCCAATAGGTGACGATATGTAGAAGTTCACTATAGGGACAAAATCATTTTTGACATTTTTTCGAAAAAATTAAATTTCATTCCTTTCTAGTTCGTAAATATGACAACCAATAAGGTTTTCTTTAATTTTCCCCTAATTTACAATTTAAATTGCAAACGTGTACTGAATTTTAGCCCAATATGTGACGATATGTAGAAGTTCACTATAGGGACAAATTCATTTTTTGACATTTTTTTGAAAAAATTAAATTCAATTCCTTTCTAGTTCGTAAATATGACCACCAATAAGGTTTTCTTTAATTTTTCCTAAATCTACAATTGACAATATAAGTGTGTACCGAATTTTAGCCTAATAGGTGACGATATGTAGAAGTTCACTATAAGGACAAAATCGTTTTTTGACATTTTTTCGAAAAATTAAATTACATTTCTTTCTAGTTCGTAAATATGACCACTAATAAGGTTTTCTTTAATTTTTCCTAAATCTACAATTGACAATATAAGTGTGTATTGAATTTTAGCCTAATAGGTGACGATATGTTGAAGTTCACTATGGGGACAAAATCATTTTTTGACATTTTTTCGAAAAAATTAAATTTCATTCTTTTCTAGTTCGTAAATACCATTCAGGTATTTTTTAATTTTTCTCAAATCTACAATTAAAATTGTAAACGTATACAGAATTTTAGCCTAATAGGTGACGATATGTAGAAGTTCACTATGGGGACAATATCATTTTTTGACATTTTTTCGAAAAAATTAAATTTCATTCCTTTCTAGTTCGTAAATATGACCACCAATAAGGTTTTCTTTAATTTTTCCTAAATCTACAATTGACAATATAAGTGTGTACCAAATTTTAGCCTAATAGGTGACGATATGTAGAAGTTCACTATGGGGACAAAATCATTTTTTGACATTTTTTCGAAAAAATTAAATTTAATTCCTTTCTAGTTCGTAAATATTACCACCAATAAGGTTTTCTTTAATTTTCCCTAAATCTACCATTGACAATGTAAGTGTGTACCGAATTTTAGCCCAATGGGTGACGATATGTAGAAGTTCACTATGGGGACAAAATCATTTTTTGACATTTTTTCAAAAAAATTAAATTTAATTCCTTTCTAGTTCGTAAATATGACCACCATTCAGGTATTTTTTAATTTTTCTCAAATCTACAATTGAAAATGTAAATGTGTACAGAGTTTTAGCCCAATAGGTGACGATATGTAGACCTTCACTATGGGGACAAAATCATTTTTTGACATTTTTTCGAAAAAATTAAATTTCATTCCTTTCTAGTTTGTAAAAATGACCACCAATAAGGTTTTCTTTAAATTTCCCTAAATCTACAATTGACAATGTAAATGTGTACAGAATTTTAGCCCAATAGGTGACGATATGTAGAAGTTCACTATGGGGACAAAATTATTTTTTGACATTTTTTCGAAAAAATTAAATTTCATTCCTTTCTAGTTCGTAAATATGACAACCAATAAGGTTTCTTTAATTTTCCCCTAATCGACAATTGAAATTGTAAACGTGTACTGAATTTTAGCCCAAAAGGTGACGATATGTAGAAGTTCACTATAGGGACAAAATCATTTTTTGACATTTTTTCTAAAAAATTAAATTTAATTCCTTTCTAGTTCGTAAATATGACCACCAATAAGGTTTTCTTTAATTTTTCCTAAATCTACAATTGACAATATAAGTGTGTACCAAATTTTAGCCTAATAGGTGACGATATGTAGAAGTTCACTATGGGGACAAAATCATTTTTTGACATTTTTTCGAAAAAATTAAATTTAATTCCTTTCTAGTTCGTAAATATTACCACCAATAAGGTTTTCTTTAATTTTCCCTAAATCTACCATTGACAATGTAAGTGTGTACCGAATTTTAGCCCAATGGGTGACGATATGTAGAAGTTCACTATGGGGACAAAATCATTTTTTGACATTTTTTCAAAAAAATTAAATTTAATTCCTTTCTAGTTTGTAAATATGACCACCATTCAGGTATTTTTTAATTTTTCTCAAATCTACAATTGAAAATGTAAATGTGTACAGAGTTTTAGCCCAATAGGTGACGATATGTAGACCTTCACTATGGGGACAAAATCATTTTTTGACATTTTTTTGAAAAAATTAAATTTCATTCCTTTCTTGTTCGTAAAAATGACCACCAATAAGGTTTTTTTTTAATTTCCCTAAATCTACAATTGAAAATGTAAATGTGTACAGAATTTTAGCCCAATAGGTGACGATATGTAGAAGTTCACTATGGGGACAAAATCATTTTTTGACATTTTTTCGAAAAATTAAATTACATTGCTTTCTGGTTCGTAAATATGACCACTAATAAGGTTTTCTTTAATTTTTCCTAAATCTACAATTGACAATATAAGTGTGTACAGAATTTTAGCCCAATAGGTGACGATATGTAGAAGTTCACTATGGGGACAAAATCATTTTTTGACATTTTTTCGAAAAAATTAAATTTAATTCCTTTCTAGTTCGTAAATATGACCACCAATAAGGTTTTATTTAATATTTTCTAAATCTACAATTGAAAATGTAAATGTGTACCGAATTTTAGCTTAAAAAGTTTGCTAAAATAAACTAAATTTTACCAAACTTAACTAAAAACAAAATTTCTAAAAACTAAACAATTTTTAAAGTTGGCTAAAATAAACTAAATTTTACCTAACTTAACTAAAAACTAATTTCAAAATTACTAAAAACTAAAAATTTTAAAGTTTGCTAAAATAAACTAAATTTTACCAAACTTAACTAAAAACAAAAACTAAAAATTACTAAATACTAAACAATTTTTAAAGTTGGCTAAAATAAACTAAATTTTACCTAACTCAACTAAAAACTAATTTCAAAATTACTAAAAACTAAACAATTTTTAAAGTTGGCTAAAATAAACTAAATTTTACCTAACTCAACTAAAAACTAATTTCAAAATTACTCAAAAATAGAAATTTTAAAGTTTGCTAAAATAAATTAAATTTTACCAAACTTAACTAAAAACAAAATTTCTAAAAACTAAACAATTTTTAAAGTTGGCTAAAATAAACTAAATTTTACCTAACTCAACTAAAAACTAATTTCAAAATTACTAAAAACTAAAAATTTTAAAGTTTGCTAAAATAAACTAAATTTTACCAAAATTAACTAAAAACAAAAACTAAAAATTACTAAATAGTAAACAATTTTTAAAGTTGGCTAAAATAAACTAAATTTTTCCTAACTCAACTAAAAACTAATTTCAAAATTACTAAAAACTAAACAATTTTAAAAGTTTACTAAAATAAACTAAATTTTACTAAACTAAACAAAAAAAATGAAAATTATAAAAAAAAAGAAAAACAATTTTGAAAGTTTAATAAAATAAAGTAAATTTTACTAAACTAAACAAAAAAAATGAAAATTATTTTTAAAAAAACTAAACAATTTTAAATGCTTACTAAAATAAACTAAATTTTAGTAGACTAAGCTAAAATAAAAAAAACAAAAATTTTACTAAATAACGAAACAAATTTTAAAGTTTACTAAAATTAATTAAATTTTACTGAACTATACTAAAAACAAAAATGAAAATTAGTAAAAACTGAACAATTTTAAAAGTCTACAGAAAACTAAATTTTACTAAAAACGGAATGCTTATTTAAAAACTAAAAATTTAAACAAACTACACATTTTTTTTTCTATAAAGCCTACTAAACGCTGAAAATTAAACTATTTACATTTAATGAATGATTTATTGTACTAAAATTAATTTTCGTTGTCAGTAAAAATAAAATCCATTCCAAAAAAATAATCAAAAAAAAGTATCTTTTTATAATTTATATGAAACTTCAGTACTGAATAAAAAATAAAAATTTCATAATTTTTAGAAAATTTGTAAAATAATGATTTTAGAATCACAATACCAAGATGCAGTATTAAATTATAAATCAATCATATATAGTCAAAAAAAAAAATGAAAAAGAAAAAGAAAAAATTTTTTTTATAGAAATGCAAACACAAGAAAATAAAACTAATTTTTTTTTAGAATGGGTAATATCTGTACTGATATTAAAATAACGATTCCGGGAAAATTCAAATGATTAATATGATTTTTCAAAGTAAAATAAACGCATATATTAAAAATATTGATACATTAACTATGCGATTCTTATATCATATTTTAATTATTTCTTTTTACGAAATTTTAAATAAGCAATTACGATTCATTTATTTCAATTTAATAAAAAATTTTTACAACTAATTATTTCCATACAATCCATTTCAACCTATTCATATAATTTTAATTTCTAGATAAAGATAATTCTTTTGTATTTCAAAGAAAAACAAATTTTTTTTCCTCCTCTCTTGAAATAAAAGAAATTTAATACAAAATAGAAACAGTCAATTCGGAAATTGTATAAGATAATATAATTTTGTGTTTAATATAAAAGACAAATAATGCGTATTAAATGTGAATACATAATTTTATTAATATAAATATTTAAAATAATTAGTTATTATTTTGTTTCAATCACCGTGATAGCTTGGTGCATTTATAAAAAAGTCCTGCATATCCTAAAATATTAGCATTCATAAATTAAGGTTCATTTTCTTTTTATCGCGTAGCAATGCTTGTAATAAATAATTCTTCTGTTATTTTGATTATTTATTTGTATTTGTGTTCTCAAGTTTAATAAGGTATTTTTTTTCTCTTGTAATAATTAATTGTAAGTAAATAGTTTGTGCAGGCAAGGTTGCATTTGTTAATAAATAAAGTTTCAATTACTTTCAGACACAACATAAAGTTTGTGCAGGCAAGGTTGTATTTGTTAATAAATAAAGTTTCAATTACTTTCAGACACAACATAAAGTTTGTGCAGGCAAGGTTGCATTTGTTAATAAATAAAGTTTCAATTACTTTCAGACACAACATAAAGTTTGTGCAGGCAAGGTTGCATTTATATACAAATAAAGTTTCAATTACTTTCAGACACAACGTAAATTACAAATTTAAAACAAAAATTATTTTATTCAAATTGATTATTTTGAAATGGAAAAATAAAAAAAACGAACAGTTCAAACTTTTGATAAATTCGTATTCAATAAATTGTAATAATATGAGGATATAATTGATTAATGAGCTAAATTAAAAAGAAATTAAATAAATGTTTCTTGTTTCATTTAAATTTATTTTATATACACGTTTTTTTATGAGATTCAGAGGATGTCTTTTAATATGATTTTTATATTACAGATCAATCTATGTATTCAAATTTTTATATTAATCTACAATATACATATAAATTTAAAAAAATGTAGGTCAAGGAAAACCTTTTAATATTGTATAAATTCACAAATGTAAATAAAAATCTGTAAGGAACCAATGAAGAACAATCATCACAATCTTTAACAAGGAATACAAAAACTTACAACACAAATCATCATTTAACATTTGAGAATAAATTGTCTGAACCGCGTAAACGTCAAATGTTTAAAATAATTATTGTTAAAATTTTCTTCTTATTATAATGTCAAATTTTAAAAAAAAATCCACTTTTTTTTTGCTATACAAACATTACATTTTTTAAATCATGTTATAAAAGTTTAGAATGCATATGTTCCAGATAAAATTTATTTTTATATTATCATTATTATTAACTTAAATTCATACTAACTAAGAATATCATCACTGTCTACAACACTAATTTTCCTTCGAATTTTTATAGAATATATACAAATTTAAAAGATATAATTTAATGTATACGTCCAATTTTATCGAATATTAAATCTATATGTTAACAATAATGCTCATTCAATTGCGACTTGAAACAAATTATTACTGGAAGATAAATTATTTATATTTTCAAATACCAATCAACGATTTATTTATGTTCTTTATATATTTATATATCTTTGTAAGGTCCAAGTTACAGTGCAGTAGTTGTAACAGAGGTGACTCAGATAGTCAAATGTGTATCTGTTGAAATAAAGGTTCAACATGGAGGAACGTGTTACATAGAAGTTGAAGTGAGCAGAAATAATGGATCTTACTACCTGATATCAAGGACACTCATCTGGAAGATCATGGGAATAGAAGTTAAGTGTAACTTATACCATCATACCACAAAATCATCGAAAAATACTACAAAATCCTAACTTCATTTGTGGAAATACAAACACCTGCTGTACTTGTACCAGCATCATCAAATACTTTGGAATATATTAACCGGTAATTTATATTCCAAAGAGAAGTTTAAATTTTTGCGGGAATAAATGAAGTTTCTCGTAAAACAACCGTCTTTACTCAACGACTCGGCCAAATCAATGAGAGGACAACCAGTACTATCTTCAAGTGAAGGCGTTATAGGACCCTTTTCAACAAAGAAGTAGTCGAGAAATTGCAGAAAATTCCTGGGATGAGCTGTGGCATGCATTCCCTATTTGTGAGCACAGTCAATGCAGAAGTTGTACCAGTTTTTATCGTCTCTTAATATATTAAAATGATAGAAAAGTCCATAATCTATAGATGTCCGATGAACAAATTAGGAGCCATCTGTAGTTCTACAACCCATCATTCAGTGCGACTGATGTCAACCACCAAATTTCAATCAAGAACGTCAACAACAATCGTATCAACAAGATCAAACTAAAACTACACTATACTCTATATTATCACACCTACTTCAGAGAAAACTACATCTATTGAAGTCAAATATTCCAAAGGATTCTTCAACCTTTTTTTTATACGATACCATTTGTCTGCATGTGTCAGTTCTCAAACAACGAAACCTAAACTGGGATACCTAATAATCAAAATATTAAAACATATGTACATTCTGTGGTCGCTTCTCCGATATCACTTTGTTACTATCTATAAGCAACCATTTAACTATGGGGGTGTGACGTCAGAATTAATTTTCTTCCTCCTAAATTTTTTTTTCATTATTTTAATTTCTCTTTCTCGTTTGATAAACTTGAAAAAAAGTTTAGAGAGTTTAAAATTTGTTTCTGAAAATAACAAATATTTATTTCTCTCGAAGAAAGAATTTTTGTCAAATATCATATTAGGATTTTCAAAGAGAAAAATCAATATTTGTTAGCAAATAGATTTAAAAATGCGTTACTTATTTGGAAACCATAGAGCGATCTCATAGAAAAATCTGGACCCTTCAGTCTAAATTTGAGTGGACAGATCCCGTCGCAAGATAAGGATCGGTTAACGGCAAAACGGGAAAAACCCAAAATTCGCCTGTTTAATGACTTTCTCTTATTTTTGTAAAAATTATGTTAAAAATGAATTTTGTGTTTTTCTTGCTTTTGCAACAATTATTAATTTATTGCATGAGGAAAATATTAATTTTTAAACCAATTTTTTTATTATTATTTACTCTTTATGCGATTTCATTTATTTAATGAGATTTGAAATTTCTTTTAATTTATCTTTCTCTCTCTTACTCATAAGTACCAAACGATCAATTAAATTTATAAACATTTAAATAATTGAAATTTCTTTCTTTATTAACAATAAAGTTTAAAATTTGATTAAACAATCGTTACCTTTAATAAATATATTCAATAAAATATTAATTCTATTCATGACTTCTATTCGTGTGTAAAATAAATTCTAAAATAAATTAGAAATTACTAATTAGTAAAATTCAATCATTTCATTGTTTTAATAATATATTATTAAAAATTTAGAACTTTAATAATCCTTTGACTAATTTCAACATGGCAAAATAATAAAATTGTTTAAATTAATGATAAATGCTAATTTACTAAATTTTGTAAAAATAAAATGTTTAATACTAATACTCTACAAAATTAAGATTTAAACAATTTTAATTTAAAATGATGAAATTAAATTAGTTCTAATAATTCACAAAATTTCAAATTTAGTTACTAAAATTAGTAATATACAAATATTCGATCATTTTTAATAATAAATACTAATTGTAATCAAAATAAGAAATTACTGTATATTTTAAGGCTTACTGTAAATAATTTAAGTTAACTAATTTTAAATTGTTTGTTAAAAATTGTACTAATTTTTATATAAGATTTTTTATTCGATTTAATCGTAAAATCTTTGATAATTTTTCAAAAAGGTTGAATTTTAAAACTTTGAATTTTACGGAAAACCTAACAGTGTCTCCATCTTTTGAAAAAACTCTAAAGTTTTATCCCACTCTAAAGATTTTCAAATTCAAACGCCCACGTAAATTTTGGCAACTATCGGAGGGACGAAAGTAAGGGTCCCAATCATAAGACCCTCGATAATGAGATTTTACGCCTCTTTCTTTTTCTATTCGACAAAACCGAATTTTGCCATGCCCATACTCTTCCACTAGAAAATTTAACCCCCAATTTGGAAAACTTTAGAGGGGACAAGACTATAAAAATTTGAACTCTTGGAAAAAGACTCACTCTCTTACACACTTCTTCATTCTTCTTCTTCTTCATTTCTTTTTCAATTTACACACTACTTTTTTTTACACTCTACACACTTTTCTTTTTACCAATTGCAACTACAATAACTTCTTTTTTTACTACTCATCAACACAACAACACACTCAACTTTGAATTTTTAAGAATAACTACTCTCATTTCTTCTAATACCAAGTTTTACAAAGTCAGACAAGTTTTTGACAAGTTTTAACAAGTTTTTCAAAGTTTTACAAATTTTAAAAAGTCATTTTTACATGACAAGTTTTTGACAAGTTTTTCAAAGTTTTACAAATTTTAAAAAGTCAAACAAGTTTTTGACAAGTTTTAACAAGTTTTTCAAAGTTTTACAAATTTTAAAAAGTCATTTTTACATGACAAGTTTTTGACAAGTTTTAAAAAGTCAAACAAGTTTTCTACAAGTTCAACAAGTTTTAAAAAGTTTTCAACAAGTTTTTCAAAGTTCAACAAGTTAAAAAAAAAGTTAAACAAGTTTTGACAAATTTTACAAAGTCAAAATACTTTAAAAATTTCTACAATCTACAAAAAAAAATCTTGAGGAGAAATTATCAAAAATTGAACGACGAAATATATTGCTGCCTATTCTGTTTGCCGAAAAATTCAAATTACAACAATAAAAGTAAGTTTAATGAATAAATGTTATAAAATTAATTAATTCGTTTACATTCATTCATTTTCTTTTTTTACACAAGTTTACTTTTTTCTACTCTTTACATTTTTTTCGTCTGAAATAGAAACTTGTACAACCGAGTTTCATGATGACACTTGAATTTTTGAATAGGAAAAACGCGCGGTTTTGATAATGTATAGTTGCTAACCTTATTTTATTAAGCGCGTAGGCTATACATTTTCAATTCTCTTCCGTTAGCTTCTTTTCTTCTTTCTTTTAAACTTCCTTTTTTTTATATACTCAAATTTAAGATAATTTAATTAATTAAGCTTTAGACTAAAAGTTTCCCGAACTATTGGACTTTAGAGTCTAGGTTCAAATATCTAGTTAATAATTATTATTAACTATTTTTTTACTATGTTATATCTTCAGACGTAACAAGATAATCGAATCTCGCAGATATTCCGCTGCGAGTTTAAACTCTTCATATGTTCCATAAGAGGAGGGGAAGCACTCCATGGAAGCCTTGAGGTCCTCAATATATTAAGCCCAATCAGTACTCCTAGGATTACGTCCCCATTTATGTTCCCGATCTTTCGATTCCATTCTGAATGCAATAAGTCTGTGGTCTGAAAGGGAATCTTCATCAGACACCCTCTAGCCCCTCACACCACTCCACACAGACTTGGAACAGATGGTTCAAACAATAAAAACATCTTAACGTATATTCGCAAAAATTCTTACTCGGGGGTTTCTGGGGTCGCTGATCACGATTCTGAAGTCAGATATTCAAAATACATAATTTTTTATCCAAAATGTCCGCCAAAAATCTTTCAGAATTTAAAAAGTGGATAAATTTTTCTAAAAATTCTTACTCGGGAGTTTTTGAGGTCGCTGATCACGATTCTGAAGTCAGATTTTTAAAATACATGAATTTTTATCCAAAATGTCCGCCAAAATTTTTTTAAAATATTAATAGTGGATAAATTTTTCTAAAAATTCTTACTCAGGGATTCTTCAGCTCGCTGATCACGATTCTGAAGTCAGATTTTCGAAGTACATCATTTTTAATAATCGTCTGCCATATTGGATCCTCTTTGTTGAATTTTGAAAACCTAACATCGGATTATAGCAATCAGCGACCCCGAAAATTCCAGATTAACAATTTTCAGACCAATCTAATGAATTTTTAAAAATGAGTTGCTATATTGGATCTGCCATTTAAAATTTTTAAAAATTAATAACTGTTTCGTAATCAGC
This sequence comes from Leptopilina heterotoma, assembly GCF_015476425.1. Lineage (NCBI taxonomy): Eukaryota > Metazoa > Arthropoda > Insecta > Hymenoptera > Figitidae > Leptopilina > Leptopilina heterotoma. Next base: position 965,999 of record NW_025111111.1, read on the forward strand.
GACCACAGAAACCCTCGAGTAACAAATTTTAAACGAATCCAATGAATTTTTCAAAACCATGACCGACATATTGGATCCGCCATTTAAAATTTTAAAAAACTAACACCGGAATCGTAATCAGCGACCCCAAAAACCCCCGAGTAACAAATTTTAAGCGTATGCAATGAATTTTTCATAATCGTGACCGCCATATCGGATCCGCTATTTTGAATTTTTAAAAACTAACACCGTAATCGTAATCAGTGACCACGAAAACTCCCGAGTAACGAATTTAAAGCGAATCCAATGAATTTTTTAAAACCTTGACCGCCGTATTGGATCCGCCAATTTGAATTTTTAAAAACTAACACTAACACTAACACTTGAAACATTCTTATTTACAGAAAAATAATTTTTAAAATTCAAACGTATTTTTTTTATTAAATTTTCTTATAAAATCTACACCATATAAAGTTTTACATATTTTGTAAAATAGTTTTTAGTACAGAAAGATTGTTCCAAATTTTTTGAATTTTTCTGGTCCAAGTTTGACGGCCTGCATTTTCTAAGAAAAAAATTACACGTTCATGCCTATAAGTAATTCTTATAGTGTAGCAAATGACCTTTAAAATAAGCTTAAGATCATTAAAAAGCGTTCATTATTTTAAAAGTTATTCAAATTTTTGTAAGACATTGAAAATGACGATTTTTTAAAAATATCTAAATAAAATATTAGCTAAATGACTTCTAAAAGATCTTGTTCTTTTCAAAATCTTATCATCTTTTAAAAAATAAAAAGCAAAATATTTTAGATTCCATACATTTTATGTTTTAAAATGTTTTTCAATCACCTGAAAATGGATGGTCTCTCAATTTTGACCGGTAGTGTAGATTCGTAATCAGCGACCCTAAAAACCACCGAGTAACAAGTTTTAATCGAATCTGATAAAATTTGAATTTTGTCCGCCATATTGGATCCGACATTTTAGATTTAAAAAAAAACTTTAGATTAGATTATTAGATTTATTATTATTATTATTAGATTTATATTCGGGGACCTTAAAAAACTGTTAAAGAATGAGTTACAGAATAATTTACCTCGTTTTTTGCTTTTAATTCATAAAAGTATTTTGAAATTTTTGGACCATTTGACTTTTAACAGCTCTATTGGCATCGGAAATGAAAATTTGCAAAAAACGCCCATCGCCATCTTAAAGTACATGAATGTGGAAATCTTTTAAGCCCTAAAACGTTTAAATCTATCAAAGCAATTTTTGTTTAGAGCTCTGTCCGTGTTGACGTGCGGAGTGTCCCATAAATATTTAGTTATTTTAAAAAAATTATTTTATTGATGCAAATAAATATTTATTTGAATTAAAATCCATGCATTACTGAATCAAGTAATTTTCCTAATTGATTTAAAGCAATATTTATTAGATCCAATTATTCCATTCATTTGACTTAAATAATTCGAATTTGCTACAAATAACTATTTATTTGATACTACAAATTAAAAAACCTCTGCCAAGTTGTATATTTTTTTTATAATTTTGGTGCTCATTTCATGAACACTTTACTTCCTCATAGAGATAAAAATAATAGAAATATATGAATAACTTTTTAGAAATATGGTAAAAGTGATTGAATTTTGGGTGAATCAATTTATTTTTAAATACCCTACAAGATAGTTACAATAATTTAGGGTAATGTCACCTTGAGTGGACCGCCTAAGCTTTTTTTCTAAAAAATTCTTCTTGACAGCAAATTAATCGGAGGTTTCTATTTCAAGCTTTAGTTTAGATCCCTAGATAAGTGTTTATACCATAATAGCATTGATTTTTTTTTATTTGGAAAAAACAACTTTTAAAAAATAGCTCATTTTTAAGGAATGAAAAAAGTGTAACCTTGAGTGGACCACTCTTAAAAAATTGTAAAAGTTATTCTACATTCTTTAATGTATTTAATATTTCTGATATATTGAAACAAAATTCATGCTTATGCAGCTTCAGACCATGTTTGTGTCGCAATGTTTACAAGTGAAACCATTTTCAATAATTTTGGCACATATCACATCAAAATCACAAAAAAATTAATAAAGAACATAAAACAGTTTCAAACCAATTTATTGTCAATTTATTTCCATAAAAATGGTAAACTGACATTAAAAATATAAAAAACAGGCAGTCCAATCATGGTTATAAACAGTGGTCCACTCATGGTGACATGCAACTTTTTATGGCAGACACCAAAATTTTTTTTTGAGTCAAAATTATCACTTAATTAAACTAAGACAATCAATTCCAATGTCCAAAGTAGTAGGAAAAAAATAAGTTACCTTTTAAAACTTAAATTTTGCCCTACTTTTACGCTTCCGAATCACTTTACTCATTAGTAAGAGCGACTTCTTTTTTGGTTTGTGTTCTTAAAAATGCGTTACATCAAACAATAACGTGTATGATTATCGCGGAACATAAATTCTTACTGTTTCTAGGTGCGGTGCTGCACGGAGAGAAATCTGCTGCTAATATTACTCGAAAGAGCACATTACTTAAATTGCTTAACGTTTCTCTTATATTTTTAGCATCGATTCATATACTTATTGTAAAAATACTTTCAATGCAATAAGCATAAGAGACAGTAGCTAATTTTGCACGAAATCTTTATTATAAATACAAAGAGAACGTGCTATAAAAGTATTAGATTCTTCTTTTAAGAATCGCTCGAACTCCGACTGATTTTCAGGCGGACTTTATACAACACAATCTTACCTGTGTATACGCACATATAACTCACACACACATATATTTCTCTCTCTCTCTCTCTCTCTCTCTCTCTCTCTCTCTCTCTCTCTCTCTCTCTCTCTCTCTCTCTCTCTCTCTCTATATATATATATATATATATATATATATATATATATATATTTGATATTTCTTTGTCCTGTAAAACATTATTATATATTATATGTAGTATTTAATACTTGTTGCTGTTATAAAAAGATAATATTTATTTAATAGTAAGTATATTATTTAAAAATTATTGCATTTTTATTCGTATTTGAATATATAAGCAACATGTGAAAATTGTTAGGTTATGTTATTGCAAACGTCACCGCTTTGTACGCGTTCCGTTCCTCGAAACCATCCAGAGAAATATATGTGTGTGTGAGTTATATGTGCGTACACGCAAGTAAGATTGTGTTGTATAAAGTCCGCCTGAAAATCAGTCGGAGTTCGAGCGATTCTTATAAGAAGAATCTAATACTTTTATAGCACGTTCTCTTTATATTTATAATAAAGATTTCGTGCAAAATTAGCAGCTGCTTTTTGTTTTTATTGCATCGAACTCTCTATTACATTAAATAGATGATTTTGTATATAAATTATTATAACCTCAAGCTAAAATTCTATTCAGCAGTGACTAATAAAATTTGTAAAGATTCTGCAAGCAATAATAGCAACAGATTTCTCTCCGTGTGCTATTCGTTTTATTTATTTAACGTTTCCGCTGTCAGATAACTTAAAAACTCAGGTGGTCCACTCAAAGTAGCGGTCCACTCAATGTGACATTACCCTAATAGTTAAACAAAAATTTTCAAACAAAAATGTTGAGAAAATGTCATTTTTCACAATTTTTGGTTTTTAAAATACCAATAATTTCGAAATTTATTATCGAATTATGTTCAAAAATAGGTCAATCGAAGCGTTTGTTAATGCTGTACAAGTTAATAACGATAATTTTAAAGTTACTTCCACGTTTTTCAACAAAATTTTCAAAAAAGTCTTTTTTCCAAAATTTTTTATTTTTAAAAGCTTAATAACTCCGGTTAATATGGACGAAAAATGTTTAATTAGGGCTCAAAAGATGCGTCTAAAAAAACTCTACAAAATTATGGAAAAACATTTATAGGTGTCCTAACATTTTTTTAAAGTTATGGACGAAAAACGTTGTGTCCGCAGGTGAGATCTACAATTTAAAAAAAATTTAACCCAAAAGCTCTTTATGATTTCGAGATATTTATGAAAATGTGATGTTTACACACACACACACACACACACACATACGGAATGACATTTTTTAAAAATGTCATTTTTAAACTCCTGAGGTCAAATAACATAAAGATATGTCAAAAAATCGAACTTGAGAAATTTCGGTATTACAATACTTCCTCTATGAGGAAGTAATTTTTATATCAAGGGCAGTTTCATACGAAAAGTAAATGGTGGATCACCGATTTTTCTTAAAGTTTGTAATTTTGTAGTATTTGGGGTACTAAATAACTGTGCCAAACAGTTTTGCAAAAAAAAAATTTTTTGCAAGATATTTAGATTTAAAAAATCAGAAACTGAAAATAAATAAATAAATGTCAATTTTTTATAATATTAAAAAAAAAGTTAAGAAAAATTAAATTTTCAATAATTTGTTTAAACAATAATTTTTTATTGTTAAAAAAATATGCTAAGGACATCATGGAGTTTTCTAAAAAAATTATTTTCTCAAAATTTAAACCTTCCTTAATAAGTGGTTAAATTTTTAAAGAAGTGCTTTTTGATGTTTTTAAGAAAAAAATTTTTGAAGTTTGCGCTACGAGTTTTTGTGCGTTGCGCTAAATAAGTAGCGCCTATATCAGTGTATTTTAAAAGATGATATGACCTTTACTGCTCGCCTCTAATACATTTATTAATTATATACGTATATATTATGACTAGTTATAATTAATATAAGAATATTTTACTTACTTTCTGGGGTGTCTTCCATTTTATTTTCATAAAATTTACGCTTTTATAAAAAATAACAAGCAATGAAAACTCACTTTTATTTTTCTGTATTTTAAAGTCAATGTTAAGCACTAACACGAAGGGTTATGTTAAACTGACATATGCACTGCTGTAATAGATTTGGGGACCTATTATAAGTGAAAAAAGCTTCACAACGACCCAGAGCAACCAACTGTAAGTCTAAAAATCCCCATTCAAAACTTTCACATTTTGGTCTAATCTCCGGGTTTTTTTAATTTGGCTCCACTGTGGGGCAGTGTCCATTCGTACATAAAGTACTAAAAGATTAGGTATATAATAAAAATAAATTTATAAATATGTCAAAAAATCACAATCGAACCATTAGTTGGTGACGCCGGTGATATTTGTCTTTTTATAATTTTTTTCTGCTATTATAAATTATATTTTTGTATGTATTGCTAATTTAAAATTAGGCCACGATTTTTGTATAAATGACATAAATAGACAAAAATTGACTGTATGTTATGAATTCAATAATGAGGAAGCAACACTGCAATTTACCATGGAGATTGGAAAAAATGAAATACATTTTTTAGACATAAAATTAATTAACGAAAATAATATACTCCTGACTAACTGGTACAGGAAACCAACTTGGTCAGGCAGATATTTAAATTTCAATTCACATACAGATTTCTCGAAAAATATATAAATTTAAAAATGAAAAAAATTACCACGCCTAGAGTAAACAATAGTGAAAAAACCTTTGACACTAATAAATTGGTGTTATTCCATATATTTATGAAAATCACATTCAATTAAAAAATATCTTAATGAAATATAATTTTAATGTTATTTTTAAACCTTGTAAAAACAACTAGGGTGCCTATAAAAATGGTTCTTAATTAGAGCTGATTTCGGTACTAAAATAGAACCAAATTACGATTTAGTGCCAATTTTGGTACTAAATTAGTACCTTTCTTTTCACAGTGTGTCTTCCGAAACTTTAAAGACCCTATTCCATTGTACGCCCTGATGCTTTAATGCCTTCCTGCCGGTTTTGACCGCGTTTTAAAAAGTCGTGACACGTCTATAAAAATGTTGTTAGATCGTGACGTATAAGTTCGTTCATACGTCACGAAGTAACTAAATTTTGATAGATATGTCACGACTTTTTAAAACGGCGTCAAAACCGGAAGGTGGCCAAATGCCTAACTTGCCATTAGACAAAATCATACAAATTTTTCACAGCAAATGTGTTTTCAAACTGAGCCTCTCCAAACTTAACCTTCTTTCTGTGTAAAATTGTGATTTGGTCAAATGGCAAGTTAGGCCTACCGTTTTCACTGTGTATATAAAAATTAAAAATTTCAAAATAAATAGATCCCATCGTTTGCCCACGATCAAACAAGGCTTAAACATTGTTAATTTAGTGCTATAGCACTAATCTTAATTAACTTCAACCCAGATGTTCTTGCCCAGATCGGTTCTTTCTTGCTTTTGTTTCTGGGATGCCCTTTGATGATTTTAAACATAAAATAAAAAAAATCGGTTGGGCCGTTTTTTAAAAAAATTGATTTTTAACATTTTTAAAAGAGGTTAATCAACATATTTTTCCTAAAATGAGTGAAAATAATCGCCACATCTACTTGAGTCATTAAAAATGATATCAGAAAATAAGTGCTAGGTACTGAGTATCTTTAAGTAACTTTATACCAGAAAAATTTATTCAAAACAGTAAAAGACGGGTAAGAAATGGAGTTTTTTGAATAATACTCTCTCCCAGTACATATACACCTAAAATGACCTATAGAAGAATTAAAGAGTATAAAATTTTGAAGAAAACCAAAAAAAAATTCGATACTTTAGTTCACCATTTTCATAAAGAAATTGTGAATTTATATTTAGTTACGCAAATGGGAACCGCGAAAAAATGCTTCATTACAGACCGAATAGTGAAGCATTTTTTGAAGGTCGAATCTTTGACATGGGACCTCTTCATCGTCAGTGCGGTTGATATACTCAAAGTGCTTATTTTTCGCGACGCGTCAAAAATGCTATTTTACAGGTCATTTTAATTAGTAATGATTTCATTGAAAACTTTAACACTCCAATTTTCCATTTTTGTAAGAAAAGTGTTTGTTTGTTTACATTTCACAACTTGGACATTTTAGAACTTTGACTTGGCCATTTTATAAAAATCGTAACTCCAATCCTATTAGAGATAGAATGATATTTCAACGACGGATTTACTCAGAATTTAGTCTACTTCAATTTATTTTGAGTAATATATATGCGTTAGATACACAAAACACTTTTTATTTTTCAAAAACTAAAATAAAATTTTTTTTACTATATTTTTTGCTAAAATCTGACTTTAGAACGCCATAAATCCAAATGATTTAATGATAAAGCACTCTATTTTTTTGGTTTCTTTAAAATTTTATACTCTTTAATTCTTCTATAGGTCATTTCCAGTGTATATGTACTGGGAGAGAGTAATATTCAAAAAACTCCATTTTGTACCCGTTTTTCACTCTTTTGAATTAATTTTTGTGATATAAAGTTACTTAAAGATACTAAGTACCTAGCACCTATTTTCTGATATCATTTTTAATGACTCTAGTATATGTGGCGATTATTTGCACTCATTTTAGGAAAAATATGTTGATTAACCTCTTTAAAAAATGTTAGAAATCAGTTTTTTTTAAAACGGCCCAACCGATTTTTTTCATTTTATGTTTAAAATCATCAGGTGGCATCCCAAAAACAAAAGCAAGAAAAAACCAATCTGGACAAGAACTTCTGGGTTGAAGTTAATTAAGACCTGCCGTAGCTATGTAGTTTCTTACAAAAAATTTTGAAAAAAATAGGTCGATACTTACATTGTTAAACATGAAATTTTATTTAAAAAATTTTAAAATGGTATCGTAAATTATTACAAAATTTTTTTAAATATTTTGTTAATAACTACGCGTAAAAACAAAACTTTTCATTATAAAAACGTTCAATTTGATCAATTTTTGACCTAACCTACAAAAATATATTAATTGTAATACTGTTCTTATTATTATTATTTTAGAATCTGAAGAGGACTGGAAAATTCAGTCGAAACGTTATGTAACATGTAATGTGCAATAAAAAAGACCAAATAAAAAATTAAAATAAATTAAAAAACATTTCTATTTAAAATCTGTATGTTTAATGTTTTATTGAAATCCAAAGAAATTATTTTTCGCATTTTACTCCTAACTTCTTTGAAATCGTAGCCGCAGTCAGGGCGTTAAATAAGTATCAATAGTTACGTACCAATTAACGTTAGATTCACTCTAAAGTTTCTAGTAGGAGAATTAACGAAATCCACTCTGCATCTAAATATTCCTTGATCTATGAATTCAACGTTGTTCAATTTCAATTTGCCTCGATGACCATCAGTCATTTGAAAGTATGTTTTCTTTCCAAGATCATTGCTTACGGCCCAGTGGACAGCACTTCTCAAGTTCCCTTTTCTAGCATCAATACTAAAATAATATAAGCCCTTCATTCATTATTCCTGTATCAGAGTATTTCTTAACTTTTCAAAATAAAACTATGAATGGAAAAAGAAATAAATAAAATCTGATAATATAAATACTATTTTTACCATTTAAACATCTTTAATTATTATGGAACATGAAGATAACAATCACTTTGAGTCAAAGTCTGATCGCTATCGGTTTGCAGAAAATTAATCATTAGTTAAGAGAAATTATCGATTTTCCGATCAAAGTGACATGTATGACACACTAGAAAAAGTTGGTGTGATTTTTGTTGCGTGTTAAATTAACCAATGTTAAACGACATAGAATGTGGCGCCACCTATGACTATTATTTTAACACCAAATTCGGTGTTAAAATAACACTTTTTATTTTCTGTGCATGACTTATAAACTTTCACACAAAATTTAAAACTCTATGATGATTCTTCGACACAGTCGAATACTGCAATTATCTTTTTCAAATTAAAATTTTGCTCAGAAAAAATAAGCCATGAAGAATAGGGTTAGTCGATTCCGGACTTTTTTCGAGTCGAGATTTCTACATGGAGAAAACTGGAGTATTCAACTAACTATCTGGAGAGACAAACAGACTATATTTGAGGTTAAGTTTTTTGTAACTATCTCGGAGGGATAAATAGACACTCCGATGATTAATTTGACTAACTCGGAGGGAAAAGTTAACTATCCAGAGAATCAGGCTTAACACTCAAAACCTAACCCTCTAAGTTTGACTATCCAGTTTTCTCAGTGTAATAGTCCGGAAAAGTTGCCTTATTACATCCTGATTTCAATGCAATATTTTTCGTTTTGAGACCGGACTGCATCTTCAGCAAAATGTATAAAACAAAAGTTGTTTGTCGCGTCATTAGCTACCGAAATAGTATGTATGATCATGGCCGTAGAACGAACCGTTCTGGAGATACGAGCAGAAAGGCGGCGCGCCGCAGCGCTAGGTGAAATTCGGCTTTTACATGGAGAGAAAAATCAAGCGTTTGTAGTATGGACAGTTAAGCTTATTTCGTAAAAGAATGCACATGCGCAATATGCGTAAAACTTCTGCTGTATTTGTATAAATTTCTACGTTATCAGCATAAAATTTCTACCTGTAACGCATGGGACGTCAGTATACTACGATTGCAAGAGATCCATGCTTTTTTAGTATATGTTTCATGCAACTGAGGTATAAAAACATGCCTCTTTAGCAGGACGTTCATACAAAATTAGCATAGGAAGTCTCCATACTACAAACGCTTGATTTTTCTCTCCGTGTAGCCACACTTTTCTCTGAATGCGCCAAAAATGACGCCGGCGCTGCGGAGATGTGTTCCGTGCTTCACGCGTTGGGTCGGACCGGCTGGGCCGCTCACCACGTCTCGTCTCGCTCTTCCCCCACCCCTCCCCGCCAGACACTAGGCTAGACTTTTTGTGTTATCAGTTTTAAAGATTTCGTATAGGGCGACTCCAAGGAGTAAAGAGTATGAACCTAGGAGTAAAGAGGTTTCAGAAATAGTTGCAAAAAAGGTTGAAAATATTTTCAAAAAGTCACACACCAGAGTTCTACAAATGCTCACCACATATCATACGAAATTTCTGACACTGAAACACACTCTGGTGTGTAAGACTATCGGAATAGATGACTTTTTGAAAATATTTTCAAACTTTTTTGCAACTATTCTGAAACCTCTTTACTCCTAGATTCATAGTTGTCGCCTCGGAGTCGCCCTATACGAAATCTTTCAAACTGATAACACAAAAGAACATCCTGGTAACTGGGTAGCTGGGACTCAGTGAGATCGTAGGGTAAGACTCCGTCAGAAAAAAAGCGATTTGCAAGTGGTCTTCCGATTTCTTCGAAACCTTGGGAAATAGAAGTCTTATATGAATTAAATTTAACCCTAACAGGATTTTGAAAAATTTTCAAAATGGCGGCCGCTACGCCATACTGAAAATGAGTGTTGCGTTTTTTTCAAAAATTAATAACTCTGAAACTTTTTAATCGATTTTAATAAAATTTACAGGTGATATAGTTAAAAATACGTAGTTTAATTTGATATTATGAACAAAAAAAAATTTTCAAAATTTGTCAAAAAAAAGTCAATAAAATTTTTTGAATTAATTTTTAGTTCAGTTGGCCTAATTTTTGAATTTTCTAATAAGTAAATATCGATTCCTTGTAATTTCACCTTTCATTTCATAAAAAAAAATTTATGGAGACTCTAATAGTTCTCGAGATATTGCGACTTTAGTGGGAGCGCGTACCGCGGAATTAAACTCTGTAGCGAGGCGGAATATGAAGCGAGCGTACAAACGTGCACAATAGGGTGTCCGTAACAATGCGACTTTCGAATTTTGTTTACGCCACCCCCCAGTTTAGTTCCAATAAAATAAAAACAATTTCCTAAAATTTGAAGCCGATTGATTAATATTAACACGTGCCAGAGATCCATCGAAATTTCCTATTAAAAATACATAGGAAAAATGCACTTTTTAAAAATAATTCATAACTTTTTTAATTTTCATGCAAAAAATTCTCCAGGTCACATTTGCCTTCATTTTTAGCTGCACTATAAGATAGCACTTTGCCAAAAATTTAATTTTTAAAAATTTTTAAAATGGCGGATGATTAAAGTGGGTCATAAAAATGCACCACAATATATCCAAGGTTTTAACACATAAGTGTTGTCAAAAATTCAAAAAAATTACTTACTCGGGGCTATTTTCGATCGTTCATCATGAATCTGATATCAGAAATTAATTTTTCCAAATTTTCGATCCAATATGGCGGGTTCAAAATTTTGATTTTCTACATTTTTAAAGTAAAAATTCTAAAACAACGTCAAGGGCGATTTTTGGAAGCGCTATTTACACTCAGAGAAAAAGTTTATTTCACTTAACCAAACTGTTTAATTAACCTATTTTATTTGTCACGATAAAACAATTTTGTTGATTTAAATAAAAATTTGGTTTATTTTAATAAATACGTAAAATTTGTTTGGTTATTGGAAAGAAATTTTTTATTTGAAGTTGTTTGTTTCATTTAACCAAATTTGTGTTTTGAATAGAGATTATTGTTTAGTTAAATACAGTTTGTTCGACACAACACACAAATTTGTTTGATTCAACCAAATCATTTTATTTGAGTCAAACAAACATATTTGCTTTTGTCAAAAAGTACATGTGTGAATTTAAAAATGGCGATCTCACTTGTCTACAGTCCGCGTTCGCGTCAAATTTATTTGTTAAATCGGTAAATCGAAGAAAAAAAATTATAAGTGTCGGTTAAATAAATATTAAATACATTGTGTTCATTGACTTACTGCATATTTAATTTGTACCAGTGAGAAGAATATTTACAAAAAGGTTTTGTGAAGTTTTCAGTTTGTTGTTTCGAATAAACTTTTTTCTGAGTGCACGTATAAAAATCATAATTATAATATGTTTAATGTAATATTTCAAATGTTTTTTTATAATTAAGTAATTTTGTTTATATGAAGAAATACATATATAATATTTTACTTATGTAATTGTTACTTATTTTCCTCTAATAATGTTTGAGTTTCCTAATTTAATATTTTCTAGTATACATATTATTGGTTAATTTATAATTTATTATATGTTTAATTTTAAAATATCAATAATTATATAATAAATTATAAATTAACCAATAATTCGTACTAGAAAATATTAAATTAGGAAATTCAAATATTATTAGAGGAAAATAAATAACAAAATTAAGTAAACAAAAATATTTATTTAAATGAACCAAATACGTTTACTAAAACTATTTATTTGAATCAAACAAATCTTTTCTCTTGAAATAAACAAATTTTTTAGTTATATTAAATAAAATTTTTTGGTTAAGTGTAATAAGCATTTGGTTAATACAAATAAACGTATTGGAAGAAATTTTTTGGTTGAATCAAACAAACGTTTGGTTGACTGTATAGCAATGCATTTATTTGGTTGATTCAACCAAAATTTGGTTGATTCGAACAAATTTTTTTCTGAGTGTACGAATCTAAGGTTAAAATTTTATTTTTCAAATTATTCGATCCACTATGACGGATTCAAAATTATGGTTTTCTACATTTTTAAGTAAATAGTCTAAATATTAATTTATAGATTAATATTTACAAAAAATAATTATTGGGATGTTTTAGAAACTCTTTTATAGAAATTTAACTTTTTATACCTCTGCTCTTAAAAATCGATTATTAAAGGAATATTTAAAAAAAAAAATTTGAATCCGCCATGCCATATTAGATTCGGTAATTTAAAAAATAAATTTTTAACATTAGATTCGTAAATAGCGCTTCCAAATATCGCCCTTGACGTTGTTTTAGAATATTTACTTCGAAAATGTAGAAAATTAAAATTTTGAACCTGCCATATTGGATCCAAAATTTTGAAAATTAATTGTTACGGACACCCTATTGTGCACGTTTGTACGCTCGCTTCATATTCCGCCTCGCTACGGAGTTTAATTCCGCGGTACGCGCTCCCACTAAAGTCGCAATATAATATAATATAATATAATATAACTATATTAATATAATATATATAATATATATATAATAATATATATTATATATTATATATATATATTATATATATTATATGTATATAATATATATAACTATTAGAGTCTCCATAAATTTTTTTTTATGAAATGAAAGGTGAAATTACAAGGAATCGATATTTACTTATTAGAAAATTCAAAAATTAGGCCAACTGAACTAAAAATTAATTCAAAAAATTTTTTTGACTTTTTTTTGACAAATTTTGGAAATTATTTTTTGTTCATAATATCAAATTAAACTACGTATTTTTAACTATATCGCCTGTAAATTTTATTAAAATCGATTTTATTAATTTTTGAAAAAAACGCAACATTCATTTTCAATATGGCGTAGCGGCCGCCATTTTGAAAATTTTTCAAAATCCTTTTAGGGTTAAATTTAATTCATATAAGACTTCTATTTCCCAAGATTTCGAAGAAATCGGAAGACCACTTGCAAATCGCTTTTTTTCTGACGGAGTCTTACCCCGTACGGATATATATGTGTCCTGACGCGGTGAAAGGTACCTTACGCCAAAACAGTGAATTATGCAGAAACGGTATTAGAAGTTAAATTAATTAATTTATTAACTAGCTAAAACAAACGCGTGTAAACGCGCGTGAATACTTGCTGGGCGCAACTGCCATAACATAAGAACCCTGATTATCTTAAAAATAATGTAAGAAAATAAATAAATTTTGCAATAATTTTAATTAATAGTACCCAATGCATTCAATATATATCATTTTAAAAAAAATTAACAAATTATGCATAATTTTTACATAGTCTTATATAGTAATTACTTAACAATTATTGGAAAATTTTCTGTCTTTTTCATAAAATAAACAAATCATAATATTGAATACTATTTCTCATAAACCGTTTTTTTAAAAAGGTTTGTATCATATTTCTAAATAGTAACAGTTATCGTCAAACAGAAACAATAATACTTCAATTAAGTATTTTTTACACTAATTTCATTCTTTTTTTTAATAATATTTAGAAAATTAAATCTGATAGCGTTCCACAAATGTAAGAATGGATGTCGAAATTTTAACAATTCTAAGAAATATGTTAAACGTTAAAACATTCATGATATTTTCGTGTCTTAACACTAAGGGGCCATTCATAAACCATGTAACCTCTTGAAGGGGAGGGGGGTCAAGCAATTGACTACGACAAAGGGAAAAAATGGCGCTAATAGGGGAGAGTGGGGCAAGACGGGGTACCGGCCCTATTTAACAAACGAATTAACCAATCGCGATTATATTTTTACACAATACTGCACCGAGACGATAGTTTCTTGTTTATAAAACCTAAAAGCCATGAGAACAAATCTTTTATCTGTTTTAATAAAAAAACTGTTTTCGACGATTTTCTTGTCATTTTTTCACTTTTTTTAGGAGGCGTTTATTATTTAATAATAACAGTTAATGAACTGTATAAATTTTTTTCTAACTGTCAAGGGTTACATAAGAAGAGAATCATATGTTTTTTTTCTTTGTTGAATCGTAAATTGCAGTAATTAATCGTTTTATTAAATTTCGTAGCTGCGGGCAAGATGGGGTAGGGGAGAGTGGGGCAAAACAGGGTTCACAAATTAAGCAAAAAAAAGAGAAATAAGAGAAGTTAAGAAAACTACTAAAATCAAGACTGAATAAAATAAGAGTGACCAAAAAGAAAAAAGCTTGTCAGGTTAAATCATCAATTAGCGATGGTAAAGTGGAAAATACACCTTGTCTCTATTGTAATGGTTATTATTTAGACTCAAATGAAGGCTGGCCTGCTTTTTTTGTCTGCGGCCAATGGGCTCACTGCAGTTATGCATGAAGATGAAGATGCAACTTTTACTTGTCAAATTTGTCGACAGAAATAGGTTGTTTTTTGTTAGTACCCCATCTTACCAGCCGGTGGGGCAAGATGGGGAGATTTGCAATTTTTTCAATATAATTAATTATAAGCTTTTTTAAGAAACAGATAGCCTTTGTACGCCTTTTTTACGAAAGACTGATTTCCAAAAATGATAATTAAAAATAATAATAAAGTATATATTCGATAATTTTCGTTTTTTTGCGCTTTAAACCTTAAGTATCCCGTCTTGCCCCACTCTCCCCTACATGTAATAGCGTAGGGGAAGTGCGCCGGTTGTGGGCACCCCTACGTAAACTTCGACGGCAAGCAGACTTTACTGAACTAAGTATTGCAAGTCGTGTTCGTTGACAATACGGACTTTTCGTATTGATAACGAAACAAATATATGCATTTGTGTAATAGCTGTGAGCATAATAAAGAAAATTTGCATTAAATAAATAAAAAAGTAATTTTGTATTGTTTTCGAAGAGCAACATATGGGTGTAGATTCGTTCAGAAAAAAAGGGTTTAATTTTTTTTTGCAGTGTTGTCATTATATTTTGTGATTTACCTTCGTGTTTAACCAAAATCCTGCATCACAAAATGTGTTGGTCTTTTTAAAAAATGACTGTCATTCCCGGTTGTGGGCACCTTTATGTTAAGGAGGCTCTACCATCTGACAATGATGAGGACTACTGTCTCATCTATCTAAACTTTCTGCCAAGGAAAGTGACAGCCGCAAACTCCATTAAATGCGATGAATATAGTCGTTCAGTGCATTAGAAGTGCGTTATGGTATGCGTACTAGCTACTTCACATGCAAGCATTATGCTTTTGTTAGCGATGAGCATAGTGTGAAAACGTGTCATCATTTTTGTTCTTTATCCCGGCAAATTCTCTTAAAATAAAGAAACTTTCATTTCTTCTTTATTTGTGTTGGTTTCCTTTAATATTTTTCCATTTTTAGCGGATTTTTCAAGAGTGCCCACAACCGGGTACAAAATTTTTTTTGTCAAAAAATTCCCATTTCACTAAATTTCTAATAAAACTTTTTTATTTAAAGGAATCAATTTAATTCCTTCACTGAAAGTCACCTTAGACCTCTAGCTTTAAATTCGTACACATATATTTGTATAATATGCACATGGACAAATGTTATGAGGCAAAAACAAAAGGGTGCCCACAACCGGAACACTTCCCTTACTACGGAGGGAGGGTCAACATTCCCAAAAAATGGGGCTACGTGGCTTATGGACGACCCCTAACAGATGATAGTAAAAATTAGAAGTCAATCTGCCACCATTTGCGAAGTTAGGAGTTTATTTTTATAAAACACCTATTTTTCTAAAATGTCAACGTAATCTTAATCACGCTTTATTATATTCTTGCTGAACATGAATATCGTATTTATTTTCAATTAAATTCACGTTGTTTCACAAAATTTAGAAAAAATTGAAATATGGGTTCCGTACTCCCCCATGGGTCAAGAATAGTTAGAGCTAGTTTGTCACGAAAAAATCCTGCTAATGCGACTGGAAATTATAAAAAAATGTTTAATTATTCTTTTTAGGTTGATATACACAATGGTGCGTAATTATATGTGACCTGGACAGTGAAAAGGGACCTTACGTGCGAAAACAAGTTTTCGAGAAAACAGCAGTTAAAGTTTAACTTAGAAAAACCCTTGTAACTTTTTTAAATATTAATATTTTTTAATCAATTTAGGCTTATTTTCTTCACTGTGAATCACAGTATCTAAATGAATAACATACAAGTAATGAAATTTTTTTTTACTAATTGTTTATAGAAATTAATAACAAACTCCCCAAACATAGAAAAAATAATCTAAGTTTTCTAACTTGCAACAATAAGTATAAATAAGTGACACATGTTTGTAAGGGTTTTTTTCGCTGATTACGAATATGATAACAAATTTGAATTTTAACTGTTGACAGTTGTCAAAGAAACTGTCAACTTTTCTAAATAATAAAAAAATTATCGTCTTCGTTATTTTAATTTGTATAATAAAAAAATCAGTTTTTTCGTATTTTTACTCTTGTTTTTTTTAACTTTAAAATTTTCTTTAAAAACTTCTAATCAACTTATGATTTTTTGGTTTTCACCATCTTAAAGAGCATTTCAAACCCTATCCGAATCAACAAAAAAGTAAAAAATGATTTTTTGACACGTAAGGTCCCTTTTCATAGACCAGGTCACATATATACGGAAAAATGAAGCTTATTGACCAAGAAATTGGTGGTCGTCTGAAGAAAATTGGTTAACTTTCAGGTTCTAGTTCAGACGAATTTTTATTCAATATTGAAATTTAGAAAATGTTCAGAACATATTGTTATTACTTTCAGATATCAATATTAAATAGTCTAAATCCAATAAAATAAAGAAAACGAAAATTTACTGATTTTTTATAACATGATCCGAAAAGGTCTTACCTAACTATTCTTGCCCCATCCTCCCCTACTTTTATTCAACATACAATTCAAAAAATATTTTATACAGTTCAAATTGTAGAAAATTAAATTAAAACCCTGACCATCGTGGGGCCCTTTTCTTTATTGTATCATTAATATTAAATTATTATTATTATTTTTTTTTAAATTTATTTGTTTAAACACCCGTCTTAAGCCTACAATCTTGGCTATACAAGTGTTTTTACAACCGTAGAACATTTGTTACAAACATTTCTTAAATTTTACTTAATACTAAATTTTTGCGCCTACAGAGCGACTTAAAAATTAGGAGTACTCTCATTTGCCTGGATCACCCGTCTAATGGGTTTTCTCGCCAGTGGAGAGGGAAACTGTAGAAAACCTCTCCTGAGTACAACCGGTTTATCGACAGTCGAGTTCTAATGGTGTGTACCGGACAATAATCGACGGTGCACATCATTATACCTCGACGTCAAACCTCCCACTCAGATTGTCTCACGTGCCGGAAAAATACCAAGCCAAAAAGGCGCGAACCAAGGGTACTTACCCTTGGTCCTTAAAACGACCGCCAAGCGAGGCATCTATCCGACTGAGCTAATCTGTCGGTATATTAAACTATTATTATCAATATTAATAATAAAAATGGAAAAAATTGTTTGATTCAATTAAATATTTTATTTGTCTATTATCTATTACTTAGTTATTTTTACCAAATTTGCATTACTTAGGTCAAATAAATGGAATAATTCAAATTAATAAATATTGCTTCAAATCAATTATTATGAAAATTGCTTGATTCAGTAATTCATGTTCTTTTAATTCAAATATTTATTTGAATCAAGAAAATAATTTTTCCAAAAAACTACAGATTTGTTTGTATCAAATATTCATAATAAATCATTATTTTATTTGAGACTAATATACCATTAATTGGGTAAAATAATTAATTATTATTTATCCCAAATGCTTCTAAGGACTCACATGCTTGGAAATATTAACATTAACCCTTAAACCGCACCCTGGGTGTGCGACACCCATATTCTAGCTTTTTACTCTAATATCTCATTTAAATTCGTAAAAATTGAACATGTGTTGATATTGGACAGTACATTTTGTACTTAACTTCTTGTTTCGTGATTGATATTAGTCTGTTAAGTGTCTTTGTGTATTTGATAACTTTATGAAGTTGACGGCGAAAAATTTCTGCTTGTCTGACACCCAGTTTTTGGTTTAAGGTGATTCCAGTAGTTTAAAAAAACTCTTTTTTAATTATTAATATTAAATAAATCATTATGAAACCTATTTTCCTTCAAAATAGATGTACTAAGCAATATAAGATAATTTTTCAAAAAGATAATATCCTATTCCAGCTTAAAGAACACACTTAAAAGTCCCCGGGTGTCGCACACACAGTGTGCGATTTAAGGATTTTTTCGTAAGTGCACTGAGAAAAAAGAGGGCGCGTTGCAGCACATTTTCGATTCATGTTGCGCGACTCAACCTAATTTCAGATTCGTAATCAGCGACCCTGAAAATCCTCAAGTATTCAGTTTCAAGCCAATCTGATCAATTTTTTATTTCGTTGTCCGCCATATTGGATCCGCTATTTTGAATTTTGGAAAACTAATGTTAGATTCGTAATCAGCAACCCTTAAAACCCCTGAGTAACAAGTTTCAAGCAAATTCGACGAATTTTGAAAAAAAATTCCGCCATCTTGGATCCGCCATTTTAAATTTCGAAAAACTGATGTCAGATTTGTAATTAGCGATCCCAGAAACCTTAGGGTACCAAGTTTCATAAAAATGCATTAAAAAATTTTTCAAGGGGTTAAATACGTCAAATTCAAATTTCATCCAATATATTTCTCCTTAATCCATTTTAAATACTTCAAATTCCATCCAACATCCAATCAATTGAAATTTCAATTTTATCCAATATTTCTTTTCTTATCTTTTAAATAAAAAAAATCAAATGTTATTCAAAACAGGAAAAAAGTAAATGTCAATTTCTTTATCCTTTAAATTCAAAATGAATAAAACTATATCAAATGGTAATATAATATTTAGAAAAATATAACTATACCACTCAAGAAACACTTTAATTAACTCTCAACAAATTGTAGAGAAATTATATAAAAAACAGAAAATATCTAATGTTATCCAAAATAAAAAAACTATATCAAATAGTAATGTGATATATTCAAAAAATAAATATACCACTCACGAAGCACTATCGTTATCTCTCTACACTACACTGAAAGAATTTTTAAGAGGCTGCAGGCTTTACATTAGTGCCGCTAGAGCTCGCTGCCTCAAGCTCGCAGTTAACCTCAAAAAGGCGAGAATCTACTCCCGAAAGGTAAGCAGCTCACCTTTCGGGAGTAGATGCTCGCTTTTTTGAGGTGAGCTGCGAGCCCTGAGCAAGGGGCACTAATTTCGGACATTAAAAGTCAGCAGCCTCCCCAAAAATTCTTTCAGTGTACATACAAGGAGAGACGTCCCAGTTAGTCCCGTGAGGGAAAGTAGCCTTCCCCCACCATACAGCACACCAAGTTGAAACTGAGTCCCGAGCAACCCTCACAGCGGAGATCGCTCGGACCCTTAAACCCTCATTAAGGAAAACTGTTAATGACTTTTTCTATAAAATATAATTTTTTTAAATAGTAACATTTTTTATTTTTCATTAACATATTTAAATTCCTTACTTTCTCACGATTCTATACATATGTTGTTTACCAAAAAAAAGTTTAAATTAAAAAAATTAATTATTTTTTCCAGATACATAGAATGAAGTTAACTCTACCAAAAACCATATACCTATTATTAAATAAATATTTACTGTTTCACATAGGTTTTATCTAAGTCACTTTAATGCTATTTGACCCAATATTTGCAGTATTTGAAGCAAATACCATTCAACTTAATCTTTAAATTTTAACATTTTTTTGGTAAACAACATATGTATAAAATCCTGAAAAAGTAAGGAATTTAAATATGTTAATTTAAAAGTTAAAAATGTTACTATTTAAAAATTTATATTTTTCATTATTAATAGAAAAGTCATTAGCAGTTTTCCTTAATGAGGGTTTAAGGGTCCGAGCGACCCCCGCTATGAAGGTTGCTCGGGACTCAATTCCAAGTAGCCCTCGCAGCGGGGGTCTCTATGTCCCTTCTAACGGCGAACAGACAAACTAAATGCGAACAGACAAAATATATGGGACATTCCACGTCAACACGGACAGAGCTCTAAACAAAAATTGCTTTGATGGATTTAAACGTTCTAGGGCTTAAAAGATTTCTACGTTCATGTACTTTAAGATGCCGATGGGCGTTTTTTGCAAAATTCCATTTCCGATGCCAATAGAACTGTCAAAAGTCAAAAGGTCCAAAAATCTCAAAATACTTTTATAAATTAAAAGCAAAAAACGAGGTAAATTATTCTGTAACTCATTCTTTATCAGTTTTTAGGGTTCCCGAATATAAATCTAAAGTTTTTTTTTAAAAATCCAAAATGGCGAATTCAATATGGCGGACAAAATTCAAATTTGATCAGATTCGATTAAAACTTGTTACTCGGGGGTTTTTAGGGTCGCTGATTACGAATCTGAAGTCACTTTTTAAAAATTCAAAATGGCGGATCCAATATGGCGGAAAAAATTTTCAAATTTGATCCGATTCCCTTAAAACGTGTTACTCGGGGGCTTTTGGGGTCGCAGATTATGAATATGAAGTTACTTTGTAGAAATTCAAAATGGCGGATCAAATTTTTTAATTTGATCAGATTTAATTAAAAAGTGTTACTCAGTGGTTTTTAGCGTATCTGATTATGAATTTGAAGTCTCAAACACAAAGTAACTTCATATTCATAATCTGCGACCCCAAAAGCCCCCGAGTAACACGTTTTAAGGGAATCAGATCAAATTTAAAAAATTTTCCGCCATATTGGATCCGCCATTTTGAATTTTTAAAAAGTGACTTCAGATTCGTAATCAGCGACCCTAAAAACCCCCGAGTAACAAGTTTTAATCGAATCTGATCAAATTTGAATTTTGTCCGCCATATTGAATTCGCCATTTTGGATTTTTAAAAAAAAACTTTAGATTTATATTCGGGAACCCTAAAAACTGATAAAGAATGAGTTACAGAATAATTTACCTCGTTTTTTGCTTTTAATTCATAAAAGTATTTTGAGATTTTTGGACCTTTTGACTTTTGATAGTTCTATTGGCATCGGAAATGGAATTTTGCAAAAAACGCCCATCGGCATCTTAAAGTACATGAACGTAGAAATCTTTTAAGCCCTAGAACGTTTAAATCCATTAAAGCAATTTTTGTTTAGAGCTCTGTCCGTGTTGACGTGGAATGTCCCATATATATATGCAAACGGAATACGGACTTTAATATTGTTAATTTACTTTTGGAGTGCTCAATTATACAGCCTCTATTATTATTATTATTACTAATTGAATTAAAATTATTATAATTTTTTTTATTCAAAGAACACTTATCCATTGACTGCTCCATTGTTACAATTTTATTATTATTTACATTATTCCAAGGGTGTGTCTTCAAAAAATTATAAGAATTTGTTTTTTCATATTTCAAAAGACGCTTCTAATCACACTCTACAATCGAATGTCTCATATTCGATCTTCTCATCTCTGAAAACTGACATAAAACGATTATCTTAAAACATTTTTTAAATGCTGCCTCATTTTGTTATTTATGCTTTCGTAATTAACAGTGTTTGGCATAACATTATAAAATAATGATGTTGCAAATGCTATTGCATATACTCCGCATTCAACACTACCCATTGGTTGTTGATCAACAGTAACAATAACTACTGGTGGCTTAAAAGGATATAATCTACTTAAATAATTTAACTGATCTCCATTCAGACATTTTTCATTAAGACTATTAAAAATATAAATTCTTGTTGTAATAAATTTTACGAGGCCTTATACGGTGTAAACAATTTTATTCATTTTGACGACGTTTCGATACATTTAGTATCCTCTTCAGGTCAAATAATTGAAAATAAAAAAACAAACAGTCGTTCAGTCATTTCATCGAAAAAAATAATAACAAGTTGTTCATTTTATGATCATTAAGCTTCCTCAATATAATATATACCAATTGTTTAATTTTTTATTTTAGAATAATTATTTTAAAGTGTTAAGATAAAATGTCAAAAAATACAAAATTTCAATTTTTTGTGAAAATTTAAAATATTTATTAATTCTATAAATTTTGATAAAATATATACTTTATATACATGAATCGATTCGTTTTTATGTCAGGAATGCAATTTTGACAAGAATTAATAAAAATTTTAATATAGAAAAAAGTTACTTCAAAAAATCCAAAAATTATTTTTTCAAAAATTAAAAAATTGTTGAAAAAAAAATTTTTTTAGATATTTTTGAAAATCCTTTTGTCTGATTTTTGGTATTCGTGACCGTAATACACCTACAAAATTTTATCAAAATCCGTCAAGACGTGTAAGAGAAAATTTGTCCACAAGAATCGGTGACATACACACACACACACACACACATACATACACACATACATCCGGACATTTGTTCCTCTCGAAGAATTATATATACTACACTTGAAAATTTGTAAAAATAATTGATTCTAAAAAATTTGGAAATCGACATCACTATAAGGCTTCCTTTAAGAGGAAGCAATAATAAATTAATGGAAACCCTCTTTATGAGGTGTTTTTGTTTTCTTTTGTTTTTTCGATGAAATGACTCAACGACTGTTTGTTTTTTATTTTCAATTATTTGACCTGAAGAGGATACTCAATGTATCGAAACGTCGTCAAAATAAATAAAATTGTTTAAACCGCATAAGGCCTCGTAAAATTTATTACAACAAAATAAATGAAAACGGATGTAAAATTTATCAAGGAATATAAATTCTTACTCCATCATAATACGTACAAATCCAATGACCCCTCTTATTATGACCACTAAATAGTATTTGAATATGTTTTTCGCCTACTCCAATAGGTCTAATATATTCAAGCAGATCTTCATTTACAAATAAAGTACTTTGCATTCTCAACATAGAATTTGATTCTCTTTCCAAAATTTTTCCCAATTCATAAATATGATTATCACTTAACATTTTTTTATTATTAGGGAAGGGTAGGCTACATTGAACCGGGTATTTTATAAAGTCCAAGAACTAATTAAATTTTACTAATTTCGATCAGGTTTTTGTATCAAAATTAAGCTGAAGTACTCCTTTAGTTAATACACACGTTTCAAACACAAATTATTATGATTAAATAATTAAATTTAATTTTTTTCTAGCCAGTTACACTTTTCTTATTTTGAAGAATATGTGTCTACATTGAACCACCTCTAATAAAACACTACAATTTACTTCAAAAATAATATTTCCACTTACACATTGTAAAAAATCTTATTTTCCACTCAAAAAAATAGAAAATTGTTATTTAATTGTTATTACTTGTTAATATAGGAGATTAATGTATTTTAATGTCAGGTTAGGTAGGTAAAGTGACAGTTTGAGTTTATCTTGTTCACAATTGTGATGAAAGCATGTCTTCCAGTATTTTTCTTACTAATTAGTAGAGCAGACAATTTTACAACTCTTAAAATTGAAAATTCTTTGCTTTTTCGGGTGGTTCAATGATGCCGCACTTACTGTATTCACATGACATTCACAACAAAAATTGTTTATAATAAATTTGTGTAAGATTTAAAGTTCTTTATCACATCGGAATATTGAAGTTGACACCCTAGGCGAAATAAATCGCAAGTTTACTAATTTTTAAAACTTCCTATTTCAATAAAAAAACGTCATTATAATTCCACCAAATTTTTTATTTTGTACGTGAAAAACAGTTTTTTTAGTTTTTCTTTGTAAATAATAAACCTACGTGCCCGAAATTTTTGGACATATTTTGTTTCAGTAAAACTAACTTATATATTAAATAAGAAAAAATTTCACTCAGTCATTTCTCAGAAAATTAAAGTGGTTCACTGTTGACGCTGGTTCAATGTAGCCTACTCTCCCCTAAGTATTTCTCTATATTCTCTAGCACTTAAATTAACATGGCCTTCTATTCTCGACATTTTTTAATCAATGTTTTCTTCTTAATCTAATTTTAAGTCCAATTTGTGGGTTTTGATAATAATAATTACGTTTTCCCAATTTATATTTTCTACATCACAATTTCATCAATTCTTACAAAATCATTGTCTCCTATATCAATAATACAAATCAACCAATATTTAACTCATAAAACAATATTCAAGATTTCAACTAATAAAGTGTATTTACTCCATTTCAAATAAGCCACATTCCAATTTTATCCAATATTTAATTATTTAACCAACATATCAATATTTAACCAATCAAATCATATTTAACTCATAAAACAATGTTTTTGAATTCAACAACCAATATTCTATTTAATTCATTTTCAATATGTCAAATTCCAATTTTATTCAATATACATATCCAATAAGCCCTAAATTCAATTCTATCCAATATATATTCTATTTAATATATTTCAAATTCGTCAAATTCGTCAAATTCCAAATTCATCCAATTTACATATCCAATAAGCCTAAATTCAATATTATCCAATATATTCTATTTAATCTATTTCAAATTCGTCAAATTCCAATTTTATCCAATATATTCTCTTTATTTCATTTCAAATACGTCAAATTCCAATTTCATTCAATATATTTCTCTTTAATCCATTTTAAATGCATCAAATTCCAATATATATATATTTCTCTTTAATCCATTTTAAATTTTAAATACTTTAAATTCCAATTTCATCCAATATCCAAATTTCAATTTTATCCAATATTTCTTTTCTTATCTTTTATTTCATCCAATATCCAAATTTCAATTTTATCCAATATTTCTTTTCTTATCTTTTATTTCATCCAATATTCAAATTTCAATTTTATCCAATATTTCTTTTCTTATCTTTTATTTCATTCAATATCCAAATTTCAATTTTATCCAATATTTCTTTTCTTATCTTTTATTTCATTCAATATCCAAATTTCAATTTTATCCAATATTTCTTTTCTTATCTTTTATTTCATCCAATATCCAAATTTCAATTTTATCCAATATTTCTTTTCTTATCTTTTATTTCATCCAATATCCAAATTTCAATTTTATCCAATATTTCTTTTCTTATCTTTTAAATAAAAAAAATCAAATGTTATTCAAAACAGAAAAAATATCAAATTTTATTCAAAACAGAAAAAAAATGTCAATTTCTTAATCCTTTAAATTCAAAATTAAAAAAACTATATCAAATGATAATATAATATTTAAAAAAATAAAACTATACCTCTCACAAAACACTTTAATTAACTCTCTACAAATTGTAGAGAAATGATACAAAAAAAAGAAAAGAAAATATCTAATGTTATCCAAAATAAAAAAAAGTATATCAAACAGTAATGTGATATATTCAAAAAATGAATATATTACTCACGAGGCACGATTGTTAACTCTCTACACTACATACAAGGAGTGATGTCGAAGTTAGTCCCGTGAGGGAAAGAAGCCTTCCCCCACCATACGGCACACCAAGTCAAAACTGAGTCCTGAGCAACCCTCACAGCGGGGATCGCTCGGACCCTTAAACCCTCATTAAGGAAAACTGTTAATGACTTTTTCTATAAAAATACAAATTTTTTAAAAAGTAACATTTTTTATTTTTCATTAAAATATTTAAATTCCTTACTTTCTTACGATTCTATACATATGTTGCTTACCAAAAAATGTTAAAATTAAAAAATTTATTATTTTTCCAGATACATAGAATGAAGTTAACTCTACCAAAAACCATACCTATTATTAAATAAATATTTAACTTAATCTTTAAATTTTAACATTTTTTTGGTCAACAACATATGTATAAAATCGTGAGAAAGTAAGGAATTTAAATATGTTAATGAAAAATAAAAAATGGTACTATTTAAAAAATTTATATTTTATAGAAAAAGTCATTAGCAGTTTTTCCTAATGAGGGTTTGAGGGTCCAAGCGACCCCCGCTGTGAATGTTGCTCGGGACTCAATTCCAAGTAGCCCTCGCAGCGGGGGGCGTTTTGCTCCCTCTAACGGCGAACATACATACTAAAAGCGAACAGACAAAATATATATATATGCAAACGGAATACGGACTTTAATATTGTTAATTCTCACTGCAAGCAAAGTATATAGAGGTCTAGTCGCTATCCAGGTAAGTCTCGCGGAGGGGAGCGTGACGTTGCCGCGACGCGCGGTGTGTGCGCGGTGGCTACTTTCTTCGCGACTAGCAGGCTCAACATGCTGTAGTATATATAGATATACTGTTTGTACGAAATATAATTTCTCACGATAGATTTTAAATGATATCGTTACAATGTTATCATCATTTAAATCAATAACTTGACTAAACAAATTTTTATGCTTAAGTAATACTTCTCTATATTATTTTTGACCTTGTTCACTGCTTTTTATAAAAGGATTTTTTGGATTTGAGTATGGCACAATATTGTTGCGATTTTTAAGGATTGTTAATTTTCTTTGCACTATTTAAAATTCTTCCACACTGAATTTGTTGATAAATAATTTTATTAGGGTTAATTTTTCTACATAGGAGTTCTTCAACTGGATGAAAGACACTTCCAATCATACTTAACAATTAAACGTGGATTAATATAATAGAATTTTTTCTTCCGGAAAACGGCTTAAATGATTGGTTTTAAAAATTAACTTCAAATGATTCCTCAAATGACAATAATCATAATAAGGAGTGTTTGGTATTTCATTAAAAAATAAAGATGTTGCAAATGCTATTGCAAATAGTCCACAGTCAACACTGCCTAACGGTTGTTGATGAACTTTTGAAACAACCACTGGTGGTTTAAATGGATATTATTTAATTAAATAGTTCATTTGATCCTCATTTAAAGAGTTTTTGTTAAAACTGTCAAAAATATAAAGTCTGGTTTCATCATAATAAGTGTAAATGTAGTGGCCAGAATAAGCTTTTAAAAATTCATTTATATGATTCTTATTTAACATTGCATTTTTATAATCTATTATATTATAATTTTTATCACTTAAGCTAATTCTTTTTTATTGGACATGGGTTTATTTCGTAAAGTTGACAGATATGATGGAAATTACTTTTAAATAAATAACGTCTTTTTTGGATTAGATGTAATTTTTGTTTAAAGTAAATCCATGATCTTAATGAATAAAAATAATTCATTTATAAGCTTTCGCTCGCTGACATCTTACATCTAAACTAAATTTTCTAAATCCAAACAACCAAAACACATGTTCATTTCAGATAGTTTTCTAAGTTTGATATGAACAAGAAAATCCTAAATGCAATAAAAATATTTAGAAAAATTCACGTAATTTATGCGAATACACAATATACATCAAACTTCAGAGCACACATTTTATGCATGTCAGTAGAGCAAAATTGAAAATTTTAAAAAGTATCCAAGGGGCCGTTCATAAACTACGTCACACTATTTTGCATAATTTTTCCACCCCCCCTACCCAAGTCACAAATTTTACACGCTTTAGCGCCATTTTTTCTACAGAACGTCACAAAAAATGAATTCCACCACCCCCCCTCTAAGGCGTGACGTAGGTTATGGACGGCCCCCAATTTTAAAAATTAACAATTAAAATATATGTCTGAGGTTTGATCAAGCCTTTTTATAAAAATTACATATTTGTATATTCTGTGTTTATTTTTATTTAACAATTTGGTGGCCCCTAAAAAGTGAGGCCCAGGACAATGGCCCCTTCTGTCCTCCCCTTAATCCGGCACTGCTAAAACATAAATACAATTAACGTCCTTTTTATTCAAAAGAAAGAAAGATGAAATTTTTCTTAATACAATTTAATAAAAAATTTATCCAATATCCATTACCAATTTCTACTTTAGTGTTATTTAACATCTATTTCTAATTAATACAATTTTAAATTGAAAAATGTTAATGAATTTTCATTTTAGATATCTGTAGACAATTTTGTATCATAGAAAAAATGTATAAGAACTGCACAAAAATAAAATTTTATATTGTTTAAATAACTAATTTCAATCTCTTCTGTACTAAAAATATTTGTTTGATCAATCTATATAAATTGAAAAAAATTTAGAATTTATTATATGGAAATAACTTACAGTTCACTGATTGTTCTATGAAAAAACCTAATATTCATTAACTTATCTTTAAACGATATCTGTTCTGTATCCACTACCGACATTGAAAAAATGTCTTTCTTTCCGGAATATACATGGGGCACACTGCAAAAAGAGGTGTATTATTTTGAGACGTTTTTAGTGTTTTAGATACTAAGATCGTCTTAAAATAAGACACCTCTTTTTGCAGTGCATTCTCTGTAAAATGGACTTTCCTCTCTGTCCAAGATAAGTTTAAACATAAAAAACCTTTCTTTTTGAAAAATTACAGCTTGAGATATGTAATTACTTTTTCCGTATGGCTTTTATAATTCAAAAATTTTGTATGACAACATAGCGTCATAAATAAATAAATGTTAACAAACAAAAAGTTGTTCATTTCATGATCATTCAGCTTCCTCAATATAATATATATACCAATTGTTTAATTTTTTATTTTAGAATAATTATTTTAAAGTGTTAAGATAAAATTTCAAAATTTCAATTTTTTGTGAAAAATAAAAATATTGATTAATTCTATAAATATTGATAAAATATGTACTTTATATACATAAAACGATTCATTTTTATGTCAAGAATGCAATTTTGACAAAAATCAACAAAAATTTTAATAAAGAAAAAAATTATTAAAAAAAATACAACAATCGATTTTTTTCAAAAATTATATAACAAAATTTTTTTTAGATATTTTTGAAAATCCTTCTGTCTGATTTTAGGTATTTGTGACCGTACTACACCTATCAACTTTTATCAAAATCCGTCAAAACGTGTAAGAGAAAATTTGTCCACAAGAATCGGTGACGTACACACACATACACAGAAAAAAATTAGTTTGCTATTATATGGATAGCTAATTTTTAGTTATTACAGCTTATAATTAGCTGTTTTAGCAAAACAATTTAGCTATTTTAGCTAATTATTAGCTGCCTTAGCTAACAATAATTGCCATCTATATAATAGCAATTAAGGTTAGCTAAGGTAGCTAAAAATTAGATGAAATAGCTAACTACTTTTCTCCGTGTACATACACACATAAATCTGTATTTATGTGTGTATCTGTGTATTTATGTGTTGTTCCTCTCGACGAATTATATATACTACACTTGAAAATTTGTAAACATAATTGATTCTAAAAAATTCAAAAATCGACATCTCTATAAGGCTTCCTTTGAGGAAGCAAAATGAATAGATTGTTTTAAAGTTACGAATCTGAAATCACTTTTTAGAAATTCGAAATGGCGGATCCAATATGGATTACAAATTATAATATTTTATTAGATTAAACATTAAAGAATAAGTTTTTACAATTAAAAAGTTTCATTATAAATATTTTATTATAGAAATAAATACTAAAAGTAGGTAAGTTTTTAGAAAAGCGACAAAAATTAGATTTTTTAAAAATTGTAGTTTTTGTAATTTTTAACATTTTTAACTAATATTTTACATTTGTACTCTTAAATAGTGGTACAATAAAATTAAAATCTATTCTATACTGCACTTTGTAAAAAAGCATTATAATTATTAGAATCTAAGACAATTACTTTTATGAGATTACTGATTACGAATCTGCCCCCACAGCACCGAAACTTTCCTAAAAATTTATTAAATATTTATTTGCAATGTTCGGAATATGTAATTGCAATGTTTATTGAAAGTTGTGTAAAGATTTAAATGTCCCGATTAAATAAATGTTTAGCGCGAAACTTTTCTAAACATTTATTTAATCGGGACATTTAAATCTTTACACAATTTTCACTAAACTTTTCAGTTAAATATGCCGAATATTGCAAGTAAATATTTAATAAAATTTTAGGAAAGTTTCGGTGCTGTGGGGGTGAAATCATTTTTTAGACATAAAAAATTGTGGATCTAATATAGCTGAAAAAATTTAAAAATTTAATGCAATTCGCTTGAAACTTGTACCCAATAATAATATAATTTATTTTCATTACAGAATAGTATGACGCTATAATTTCTCAAACGTGACTTCAGAGTCAGAATCAGCGACCCTATTAACCCCCGAATAATAAGATTTAAACAAACCTATTCAAATTTTAAAAACTATCAGCCATATTGGATCCGTCATTTCCAATTTCTAAAAAGTGATTTCAGATTTGTTATCATCGATCCAAAAACCCCCGAGTAACAAGTTTTAAAAGAATCTGATCAAATTTGATAATTTTGAAACAATCTATTAATTTTGTTTGTTAGCATTTATTCATTTACAACGCTACAGTGTCTTATAAAAAATTTTAATTAAAAAAGCCATACGGCTAAAGTAACTATATATTACAAGCTGTAATTTTTGAAAAATTACAATGTTAATTAAAGAGAATGCCCCATATACATATATACACAAGTATAAAATAATCTACGAGTGCAACAGTAACGCTCCTATATGTAATTTGCTTGAATCTCACTCGCACTCATGCTTACTACTAATTCATAGTTTCCCTCTCTCTATCTTTGCTCACTGGTCACTCAATAGACTGCCTACTGGTTGAAAGAAACCCTTCAAACAATAGGCCAGGTACTTGAACAAACATTTCGTTTCTCTTTAAATTTTATATATATATACATATATTTCAAATATCTTTGTCTCCTTCTGTCTAGATACTAAATAACATTATCGGTCTCTGTTTATAACGCAGAAAATCTAACGCAATTGCTTTCTTCCTCTTTCGAAAGTAAATAACATTAGAATGTCTCTCTTTACCTATAATTTGCATATCTACTCGTTTCATGTTAAGGATTTTGAAAAATTTGATTTTGGGAGGATTTAAAAATCCGCATTATTTTTTTGAACGCATTGATAAATTCTTCGTTTTGAATAGAATTTCTATAAATAAGCAGTTAACTATTTTGAAATATTTATTGCACGGAAAGGTGAAAACTTGGTTTCACATACAACAGTCTCCGTTTATTGATATAAACATTATAAACAACTTTAAAAATATATTTTTAAATTATTTCTTTTCAATTCCAATTCAAGTTAACTTTAAATTAAAATGGTATTCACGACGTTTCAGTTCCAAAATGGGAAATTTGCAATCTTATTTTATAAATCAAATCTATGAAGCACAATATTTGTTTTCGGAAATTGATATTGGTGAAATTTTCTATATAATAATTCAGCAGATGCCTAATCGCGTAAGGGATGCATTGGTAACGGCTGATTATTTTTTGATAAAATTTTACAGTCTTTAGTAAATTTAGATTTTGATTTATCAAGATAAACAAAGTGCTCGAAACAATGAATACAGAATGATAAGTCATTCATTATGTCATCAATTTAAAAAAGAACAATTAGATTTTATAAATTATGCACCTCCTTTGATGCCTTTGTCATGCGTGGATTCTGGGAAATTGGAGCAATCAACTAAAAATTGGAGTATTAATAATGATTATAATGAGGATAGTCAAGAAAGTTTAAAGGGGTTTGATAAAAATGATGTTTATAGGGGGATTGAACAAAATGACGGATTAAAAATGATGTCCAAAGTTGACTCTTTAATAAATAATATACAGCAAGTGCGCATTTTTTTAAATGGCGGATCCAATATTGCGAATAATTTTTTCGAAAGTTCATCAGATTCACGAATTGAAACTGGTTACTCGGGGTTTTTTTTGGGTCGCTGATTGCGAATCTTATATTAGTTTTTCAAATATAAATTTCAGAACATAGAAATTATTTCGTTTAGAAATTATAGTAGTAATATAAGCAGTGTTTTCGTATCGAATAATTCGTTTGAAATATAATAGTAATATTGATATTAACATTTATAATAATACAAATTATAACCCAATAAAAATCCCAGAGTAACTAGTCTCAAGTGAATCCGATGATGTTTTGTAAAATGTGTTCACCATTTTGGATCCGCCATATTGTATTTTTTAAAACCACTCTCATATTCGTAATCCGCGACCCAAAAATCCCTCCAGTAACCAGTTTCAAGTGAATCCAATGGAGTATTGAAAAAAGTGTCCGCAATATTGGATCCGCTATTTAAAAATTTTAAAAACTACTATGATATTTGTAAACATTAATCCCAAAAACTCCCGAGTAACTAGTTTCAAGTTAATTTTATTAACCGATAATATATTAATGGCTTTGCCACCCTTTCCTATGGAGTTACATGTATTTGAGTGGCCAGAAAGCATTTTTTTAATTTCTAAGTATGACGCACCTCTCGGATCAGGCTGGCGAAAAATTATGTTAAAAAAGTTGGCAAGAGTTTTCTTTTTAAAAAATATAGACGTCGCAACTCATAAATAACACCATTAAAAATTAAGAAAGATTTCGACTATGTCAGCAATTAGTGACATCTATTACATGTCAATTAAACTCTTTGGTTTAGAGTCAGGTGTTATTCTTAAGATAATTATTCCGATATGGTTGTAGGTAAATAATTATATTTTTGAATTTAATTTTTTTGATCTGAAAAAATAAGCTTCGTGAACAACAGCACTGTGCATCTGTGAGGACTCGAACCCCAGTTAATAGGTGCCTATCGCGGGACTAACGCCTACCAATTCACCTTGCCAACACAGCCTGGACGTTCACGTTTCTTATAATCTCAGATTAAGCTCATACACTAGTCGAAGAGCTGTATAGTTAATGTAGGAAATTATATGGTGATTAAGAATTTTAATTATGAAAGATTTCTACTATATCAGCAATTAGTGACATCTATTATATGTCGATTGAACTCTTTGGTTTAGAGTCAGGTGTTATTCTTAAGATAAACTGTGTTGGCAAGGTGCATTGGTAGGCGTTAGTCCCGCGATAGGCAGCTATTAACTGGAGTTCGATTCCTCACAGATGCACAGTGCAGTCGTTCACGCAGCTTATTTTTTCAGATCAAAAAAATTAAATTCAAAAATATAATTATTTACCTACAACCATATCGGAATAATTATCTTAAGAATAACACCTGACTCTAAACCAAAGAGTTAAATCGACATCTAATAGATGTCACTAATTGCTGATATAGTCGAAATCTTTCATAATTAAAATTCTTAATCAGCATATAATTTCCCACATTAACCATTAAAAAATTGTTTTAACGCTTAAAGCGCACCCTGGGTGTGCGACAACCATATCGTCACCTTAATCTGCAAACCTCGTAACTCCACTTTTGGTCGAAATTTAGTTTTTTGTGTTATCTGATTCTTTATATATAAACAAATATATATATTTAAAATGATAAAACTCTTATGCAATAAAAACAGTCTAAAAATTTTGCCCAGCAAACTTCGTAACTCCACTACGAAAAATTTTAAATGGCAAATCTTGTAACTCTATCTATGATTATTCAAGATGTCAAAAAACTGTCAACATTGAACAAATAGATGTCAAATAGATGTCAGTCGCAAAAATCAACAACGTGTGTTTTTAAGTTATTAAACGTTTTTAATAAAAAACTATAAAAATCAGGGACCGTCACGGAAATCGAATTTTGATTTCGTTACGATAATTCAAAACAAAACAAAATTATCAATGTCTTTTGATGTTGATTCGGTACCCAGTAAAAAGTAAGGAATTAATAAAAATTCGAAATTTTTAATTCTTTTGAATTCTTTTTATTTTCATTTCGAGAAACCGAAAAGAAGATGAGTTTTTTTTAATACCGTTTTAATATTTTAAGCAGAAAAAAAATCAAAGTGTTGCAAACTTCGAAGGAATTAAAAAATTTAAAAATATTAAAACGGAATAGACAGAAATTGAACTTACCGACTATCACACAGTATTTCGGAATTCACAAAAATTAAAAAATTAAAGAAATATTAAAACGTGATTGATTGGAATTCACTTTCAAGAAATCTTTGCCTGAAAAAGAAATACATAGGAATTGGACAGAAACGGAATTCAAAAAATTGATAATTTAACATTTTCTGTAAAAAGTTAAAAATGTTCAATTCTTCTCAATTCCTTACTTCTTACTGGGTAACAAAACTTTTAAGTCCATTCCACTTTAGTTTCGTTTGCCGATACAGAAACAAAATTTACTTCCTATTTTGATTCTGATACTGTAACGAAATAAAACCAAAAGTCTAGTAACATTACATTCGGTTTTCTTATGGAAACAGAACTTAACTCATACACAGTAATACTGTGTGTACTTTGGACATACGCAGTAGTGTTGAACTAACTAAATTAATTAACTAACTAAGGCTGTTTTCGGCGTGTCCACGGATCATGATCCGGATCACTCAGTGGTGCTTAATTGCATGTTTTTCTCATAAATTTTCTTAGTTAATAATATATTAAAAGATTTGAGCACCACTGAGTGATCCGGAACATGATCCGTGGACATGCCGAAAAGAGCCTAAGGTAACTAAGAAAGTTAGTAAGTAAATTAGTTACTTACGTTTCGCAAATTACGTAATTTACGCTGGTAACATACGTAACGTAACTTACGCAAGTTACGTAACTCACTTTAGTTACCTCTATTTACGTCTAACTTTAGTTACGTAAGTTACTGTATTTACGTAACTCACTTCAGTTACTACTCTACCTGCGTAAGTTACGTAAGTGTCGTTAGTTAGGTTACATTAGTTAGTTTAGCTTTTCTGGCTTTTTGCACACTTTATATATTACGCATACTGCGCATATTTATAGTGTATACAATATTATTGCCAATACATGCAACATAGTTGCGCATGTAAAATGTACACCAAACATAACTGCGCATATTTAAAGTAAATACAAAATTACTGTGCATGTAAAATGTACACTAAACATTACTGCGCTCATTTATAGTGTAAAAAACATGACATCAATACATAAAACATTATTTCCCTTAATTTTACTTTCAATATCGAAATCAAAACTTAAAGTTTTCATTTTGATTCAGATATTTGTATCAAAATTAAAACAAAAATGAATTTTGATTCTGATATTGGAAGCAAAACTAAATAGAGTGATACAGGAATCAGAACATAAACAACATTTATTTTTGATTCGGTTATCTGAATCAAAACTGATTAGAGACTACTTTTTATTTTGATACCCATATCCGAATCAAAACAAAAGTATATTTTTATTTTGTTTTGATTTCGTGACGGTCCCTGATAAAAATAAGTAAAATAATTGCATTCAGACTTTTATCTTAAGAAATTTGATATATTGTGGATTGTTGGTTACGTTTACGTTTTCGAAATGTCAATATAAGCAAAAATTACAAAATTAAGTGATCACTTCTGTCACTTTTTTATAAAAGTAAAATAATCTTTTCAAACTGTAATTGCTTTTATCATATGGACAACTTATAATATCTAAAAGTACTAGGGAGAGTGAGGCAAAATGGGGTAGGCGGGTCAAATGGGGTACCTCTGTTTTTCCATGATAGGTAATTTTAATTTTTTTATCCTTGATATATATAATTCATATTGATAAAAAACTGTTATTAATTATGAAGAAACTACAAAAAAAATTTTTTTGTTATACAACTTTAAAGTTTTAAGCAAAAAAATATGAATATTTGTCAAAATTAAAGTGCTTACAAAACTTTTTGGGATAATGCATTTAATTTGGCAAGTGTGGGATCATTTTCAGCACTTATTCTAAAGTAATTTCCAAAAGAAAAGATTGTTAAATTGTTTACACTAACTTGGAAACATTGCATTTTGTTTTAATATGCAGTGTGGGCAGAATAGGGTACCTAAGTGTGGGGCATACCCACAGGTGTCTGGAAGGAAAAAAAAGTTTGCCTACGATGCCAAAACAATTCATTGTTACCCTCTGGTTCCTTAGCACCCCCTGAAGAGAGAAAACTCAACCCGAAAATCGTAGCTGTTCATTTATAAAAAAAATCACCCCTTTATAGGGGTGATTTGGAATTTTTTTCAGAAAAAATTGTTTTTAAGGAGCAAATAGTATATTAAGCAACAAGGGTATAAAGGCAGCCATTTGTTTACGGTGATTTTTGTGACACAAGTGGAGGTCGAGGGCCCCGTGTTACTTACGATATTTTTTATTCCTAATGCACAAAAGTGTCGATTTCAGATAGCAGACGACAGGGAATAAAAGTCAGTCATTTGTTCGACTTATATGAAAATGGCGGCCGTTTTCTCCCTTGGGCAAAAATAACGCATGGGATCAACGGTTATGTTTGCACATTAGCCTGGCCATTTTTGTCAAATTATTTAATATCAATGAGTGCCAGGCTAAAAAATTCGACTGTCGATAAACCGGTTGTACTCGGAGAGGTTTTCTACAGTTCCCCTCTCCACTGGCGAGAAAACCCATTAGACGGGTGGTCCAGGCAAATGCGAGTACTCCTAACCTCAAAGTCGTTCTGTAGAAACGCAAAAACAAGTTGGTATATAAGAGTGTGTGTTCTGACAGTTGGCTAAGCCTGAAGTCATTTAAAAAAAAAAAAAAAAATTGTTGAAGATACGCCATTTTGAATTTTAATATTAATTTTATAAAATTTTGAATGTCTCGGAATATTGTTTGTGGATTCTTATGAAACTTACACATTTTTCAGGTAAAAATTTGTAATTTAAAGTAAAAATAAAGTTAATAAAAAAAATTAATTTTTAAATAAAAAATTTTAGGTATATCTCCGGCTGCTACTCTTGATAAAATTGATTTTCATTTCATTTATTATAAACGGTTCTTGCCCTTTCATACATAAGTATTCATAAAACTAAAAGTTACATAATCTTGTAACATACAAGTAACTTATCTAATTTTCAATAGATTTTCTTCAAATTTTGAGAAAATGTTTCTTTGTAAATATTTAAATATTTCAAAACTCTTTGCCATGTCAAAAAACGAGATATTGTGGTTGTCATTTTTTATTTTTAACATAATCGCATGTAAAAGTTAAAGTTTGAACTTGTATATCTCAAAATTTAGCATCGTAAAAGAGTTTTGAAATTTTTACCACATTTAAAGGGCACCCGAAGAGATATTTTCTCAAAATTTAAAGAAATTCTATGAAAAAACAATTTTTTCAAGAGTAGCAGCCGGAGGATTCGAATTTTTTTTAGCATCGACAAAGATTTTCTATGGTAATAAAAAGCACCGAAAATTTCTGTAGAGCCTTAAAAATTTCCAAAATTGATGAAGAAATTGTCGTTTATCATCAATTTTTAAAAAAATTTAGGAACCGTCTGTACCACAGGCCGACAGTATTTACTAAACAAGAATCAAACAATATTTTTCCGAAGATTTTCAACGTGATAATTCCTAATCCAGCGTCATAATAGACCCTGCACGTCAGGTTTTCGAGGTATTTTAACTTAAAAGTGCAAAAGACCAGTTTTTTAACATCCAAAGATAATTGTTTTGACAAAAGTTCAATATTGCATCTGAAGACGCTACTTTTCTTCTTTAAAATACATTTTGAAAATTTAAAATATTCCCATTTTCCTCTGAGTAATCGTTCATTCTGTTTACTAAGTTTGGCAAATTCTTTGAGAACTGAGTAAAAACAACAGACAAAACTTCGATAATGAAGAAGAATATTACTACAAACCAGAATATAAATTTCAAATACTTCTGCGTATTTTCGGTACAACTAAATGCGAATACGATGTCAGATTTACCAAATCGTCTGCCATATACGAACCGCTATTTTGAATTTTAGAAATCTGACATATAGTTTGTATCCAGTTATACCGAAAATCTGCATAACCATTTGAAATTTAGATGCTTGTAGTTAAATTCTTCTATATTATCGAAGTTTTGTCTATTTCTCCTCAATTTTTGTAGAATTTGCCCAACTCACTAACAAATGAAGATTTTTTAAATATCCGAAATGAAAAAAATCGAAAAAATGAGTTTATTCAAAATTTCATGTACCGATTTTTTCTTTTTTGTCTTAAAATTATTGTATGGCTTTACCGAAACGATACTAAAAAAAATTGGATGGGCAAGAACTTTTGGCTTTTTATTCGAAGCTCACCTTGTTGCTGCAGCTAGTCTTTTTTACAAAAACTTCAATATCTCCGGAACCAGATGAGTCTTCATCAATTTTGTTTTATTAAATTAAAGGTGAATTCATAAGGATTTCAAATATGTTAATGACATTTTTCTCAGAGAGGAGTAAATAATGAAAAAAATTTATTTTAAATTTTTTTATTTACATTATTTTTATTTTAAAGTACACATTTTTACCTGAAAAATGTGTACACTTCATAAAAATCCATAAACAATATTCCGAGATATTCAGAACTTTATGAAATTAATATTAAAATTCAAAATGTCAATAAAATCTCTTTTTCTATAATATTATTAAGTTTTTGGGTCTATTAATTATTTATAGATCAACTAAAGTATTTTCGTATTTGTTTATTTAGGTAAAAAGAAAACTTTTTATGCCCGGCGCTCAATGACATCACCAGATTAAAAAATATCTTAACAAATCGCGGCCAGGCTATTATATGGGTCAGAATTCGTGAAATTTTTACACAAAATAAAAAGTATTTTTTTTAATCGAAATGTTGAAAGAACATTTCTCTTTAGCCTTAAGAATGTGTCCACCAAAAAACAGAAAAAAAATTATTTTTTATAAAAGTTATTGCAAAATTAATTTTTTGCAACTTTTTAAACAAAATTTTATTTCTCCTAAATGAATGAACCGATTTAAATGAACCAAACGGAAATATAAAGGGGATGAAATATACTTTCGTTTAGAATTAGAAAATTTTTAAAAAGTTTATTTTTTAATAATTATTTAATAAATTTTTTATAAACAATTAATTTTTTTTAATGTTCTGCGCCTTTTAAAAATTTGAAAAAAATATTAACATACACTTAAAACCATAAAAAATCAAAATCCGTTGCGAAAACTTAGGAGCAACAATTATTTTAAAAGTTATAATTAAAATTATATTGAACGGAAATGCGATTTTGATAATTTTCATAATTAAAACATTATTTTTAACTACGAAATGAACAAAACACTGTCAAATCAATACTTTTATGAAATTATATAACCATAAAAATTGATAAAAATTATCAAAAACTAAGTTCAGCGTTGATGATTGGCGATCTAGCTTTCGAGCAAGATAGACGTGTTTTGAATTCGCTCTGTAAAAGATTTGTATATATAGTGTTTACAAGCTCGATAAAGCAAAAAAATGACAACGAACGACGAACTAAAAGACTTACTTCTTAATATCCAAATGGATACAAAAAGTTTAAATAATAAAATGGATTCAGTAGAAAGTGAATTATTAGTGATAAGAAGTGAAAATGCGGCCATGAAAAAAGATATTGCCTCGTATAGTGAAGTGATAAGTGCTCTAGAGCTGGAAAATAAGTCTCTAAAAAATAAAATGAACAATTGTGAAAAAAAAATTGAATACTTGATCAACAGAGACAGAATAAATAACATCATATTGTTTAAAGTCAATGATTCTCCGAAAGAAAATGATGATCTCTTTAAAACAATAAGTGAAATATTCCATCAAGCAGAGGTTACCCTGGATCCTAGGGATATAATTTCCATTCAAAGGATTGGCAGAATTGTGGGATCAAGACCAATATTGATAAAATTT
Organism: Leptopilina heterotoma; assembly: GCF_015476425.1. Taxonomy (NCBI): domain Eukaryota; kingdom Metazoa; phylum Arthropoda; class Insecta; order Hymenoptera; family Figitidae; genus Leptopilina; species Leptopilina heterotoma. The sequence goes on from NW_025111111.1 coordinate 1,005,855, forward strand.
GCAAATCCTAAAGGTAAAACTGAAATATTTCAGAAAATTAAAAATTTCGGCTCAATGAATATTGGAGTCTCTTACGATTTGTCGAAAGAAGCAAGAGAAAATAGGAAGAATCACTACAATAAACTGCTGGAATGTAAACAAACACTGGAAAAGCAAGGAAAGATAGCAACTATTAGAGGTCAATTCATTTACATGGACAATGAGTCATACGATCTAAACATGATTTCAAAGTTGATGCAGTCTTCCCAAGCAATACAACAATCGTCTGAAAATGGAAATGACAGTTGCGACACAGACGCATCCACAACATCGGTCACTTCTGGAATAAAAAAAAGGAAAAGAGGTAAACCGGAGGGAGCCAAAACATCATTGGAAAAAAAGATAAAGAGACACAATGATAAAACCAACAACGGATTAATCAGCAAATTTCTAAGCCAAACAAAGCGAAGTGATAATACGAATAATAACGATGAGGCATAACTAGTCACAAACCAACGAAGAATTATATTTTGGAATATTCACGGTCTACTGAATCTAACAGACTTACTACCAATAATAAATAAAGACGATATTGTGTGTTTAAATGAAACGTGGTTCATGGACAATCCTCTAACATACACTACGAAATTTCTACCCGAACATGACGTCATCTTCAGCAGAGCAACAAGAAGAGCTTCGAGAGGGAGAGCAAGAGGAGGACTGCTTGTAGCCTTTCATAGGAATAAGTACAAGTCTCAATCATTGTTTATTACTGAAGAATGTATATTTGTCAAATTTCTTCGGGGAAATTACAGATTTATATTAGGATTAGTCTATGCAATATATCAATCGATAGATATAATTTAGATTTAAAATGTGATAGTAAGGGAATAAAACTAGTCTCTAATATGGAAAACAATGGATTTATTTTAATGAATGGTAGAACGGCGAATGATACTCCGGCAAATTATACTTTTATAAATACGAATGGAAAATCAACAATTGATTTATTTTGGTCAAATATTAATGGCGTTGACGATATTGCTGATCTGCGAGTTGAGCATTTAATAACGAAATCTGATCACTTTCCAATTGTGACATTTATGACTGAAAAAATAGTGCGTGAGAAAGTTAGTTCTAGACTAAAATGGAATGAAAATTTAGAAAATGAGTATTTTGATTTAATGAAACTTTTTGAATTTGAGAAAAATAATATCGATTCTGTCAACAAGTTGGAGGGTGATCTGATTACAAAAATTTTAAATAGCGCTGATAAGTTGGGAATGATTAAAAGAAACCATAGTTACAAATATGGCACCTCGAAACCGTGGTTTGATCAGGAATGTGTTAATTTTAAGAATTTAGTTAAAACGCTATTGAAAATGTGTAGAGATTCAGGATTTGAAAACGAAAATTTATTAAAATCTTATAATGATAAGAAAAAAGAATTTAAAGAGATCCAAAAATCTAAAAAAGAAAAATTTAATTACACCTTATTAAACAAAATGATGGCTGCCAGGGATTCTTTCACATTCTGGAAAATAGTAAACAGATATAGGACACGCCCTAAATTGCAAGATCATATAAGTTTGACTGAGTGGTGTGTTTTTTTTGAGGCAACTCAATCAAAGTTTGCAACTTTCTCTCTGACTCGTGAAAATGTTTTAGTTATGACTGATATCAACCCCTTTCTGGAATCACATATAACAATAGAAGAAGTAATAATAAGCCTTAACAAAAGTAAAAATAATAAAACTCCAGGTTCAGACAGTATCCCCTTCGAATTTTTTAAAAATCTTCCCTCGAACTGCATTGAATATCTAAGAAATTTATTTAATAGAATCATGGAAAGAGAGGAAGTACCTTATTCCTGGTCAAACATAATATTAAAAATGATATTTAAAAAGGGAGATAAGGAAGATCCACATAATTATCGTCCAATTGCATTGGTCAATTCTATAACAAAAATTTTTACTCAGGTAATTGCAGCAAGAATAAATAAATGGGCAGAAGAGAGAGGTCTCTTGGGCGAGTGGCAGGCGGGGTTCAGGAAAAAGCGTAGTTGTAATGATCATATATTTACATTAAACGCAATGATACAATCAAGAGTGAGTTTAGACAAGGGAAAACTTTTTGTACTATTCGTAGATTTTCGCGGTGCCTTTCCCTCGGTTACACATGACCTGTTGTGGAAAAAAATTTACAAATTGGGAATTGGGAAAAAAATCATTATGATCTTAAAAGACCTATATTCAAAAGCTACAATAGCGGTCAGGGGGACGGAGGGAGATTCGAAACCTATAAGGGTAAGAGGCGGAGTTTTACAGGGCGAAGTATTAAGTCCGATTTTATTCTGTCTCTTTATCGCGGATTTCAAAGAATTTTTAGAGGGTGAAGGTATAAGAGGGGTATCAGTAAATCACCTGACGGAAATACTGGTACTCGCCTATGCAGACGATATCGCTCTTCTGTCTGACTCTGCTACTGGTATAAAGAAAATACTCAGAGCTTTACATAAATATTGTCTTTTAAATAATCTCGAAATTAACGTCAATAAAACAAAAATTGTGATTTTTAGAAAGGGTGGTCACGTGCACGATAAAAAATATGGATCTTTTGCTTATGGAGAGAAAGGTGCAATCGAAGTAGTTTCAAATTACACATATTTAGGAGTTAGTTTTAGTAATTCATCTATTTTTGTTAACGCAGCAAACTTGTCTATTTCTAACGCTAAAATCGCTTTGTATAATACGGTCTCATTAATTAACAGAATGAGACTGGATTCCTGGATGCCAATAAAGAAACTCTTGGAAAGTCTGGTTTTCAGTGTGCTAAAATATGCAATATCAGTATGGGGCTTAAGATATTATGAGGAAATCGAAATAATCCAAACTTTGTTTTACAAGAAAATTTTAAATATCCCGCGCACAACTCCTGGATATGCTATAAGATTAGAAACAGAGTCTGATAAATTAGCAATAAAATGTTTTGAATTAGTATTAAATTACATTGAGAAAATTGTAGCTATGGAAGATTACAGATACCCGAAAATTTGTTTCTTGAAATTGAAAAGAATAGCAGAGAAAGGAGATACAAAATTATACAAATTTAACTGGTATATGCAGGTCGAAAAAATTTTCAAACTAATAGATAAAAAAATAGAACTTGATAACATTAACTCTGAATCAATACAAAGATCAAAAGATATTTGGATTTCTGATTATAAAAAATTGATGTATACGAAGGATGTAGAACGATTGCAAGAGTCGCAGTCATTACAGATGTTGCCATATCTTCCAAGATGTGAGGGTCTTCAAAAGTATCTCTGTTTGAAAGTCCCTCTGAAATATTTCAGATTAGTAGCTCAAATAAGACTATTGAATAATTACAGTAGCAGAATTATAATAAACAACAAATTATTAGACTTAAAATCGACTAGCGTCTGTGTTGACTGCGGCTCTCCCATCCTTGAGAAGGGTTTTCATGTGTTATTGGAATGTGTATGTCACGATGTGGAGAGAGATTGTTACCTGGGCCGTCACGAAGATGAGGTTGCGAAAAAGAATGCTCTTTTCGATATTTTATGTAACCCGCAATGCGAAAAAGTTAAAAAAATCTATCTTTTTGTCAACGCCTTAGTAGATAAGCAATAAAAAAGAAAAAAAAAATTTTGTAATTGATCGCAAATTCTTTGTATAGACTTATGTCTTATAACAAATAAAATATTATAAGTTCAGCGTTGATACACTACACCGCACCAATATAATTTTCATTATAACTATTAAAATAATTGTCGCTTCTAAATTTTCTCAACAGAGTTTGATTTCTTATAGTATTAAGTGTATGTAAATATTTTTTTCAAATTTTTAAAAGGCGCAGAACATTAAAAAAAATTAATTGTTTATAAAAAATTTATTAAATAATTATTAAAAAATCAACTTTTTAAAATTTTTCTAATTCTGAACGAAAGTATATTTTTTATCCCCTTTATATTCCCGCTTGGTTCATTTAAATCGGTTCATTCATTTAGGAGGAATAAAATTTTGTTTAAAAAGTTGCAAAAAAATTAATTTTGCAATAAATTTTATAAAAATTAATTTTTTTTTCTGTTTTTGGTAGACATATTCTTAAAGCCAAATCACGGTGGTCTTCAAGCACTTTTAGGTTTACCTAAAATGAGTCAAAATTATGCTAACGCAGTTTTATATGGAATCGTCCCACGGTAGTCTTCAAGCACTTTTAGGTGTACCTAAAATGAGTCAAAATTGTGCTAACGCAGTTTTATCTGGAATCGTCTCAAGATTCAAAATTTTCATTTCCGAAAATCGTAGCTGATTCTTTTTTCGAAAAAAACATATATGGGCAATTTGACGTGAGATTTTAATCGACCTATTAAAATCGTCCAAAAATATTTTTTTCTATTGTGTATCGAAAAAAACAGATACGTATTTTTTTATTTTTGTTTAATTGTCCAAATTTTAGAGTTATGAATTTTCGAAATTTTGAACTTGTAATTGTAGACCTATATTCAGTAGCTTATAAGTCCAAAAATATTGAGTTTAGGAAACAAATTAATTTTTTCTAACTTTGAGCCAGATTTTTTAAAATTAAAAAAAATTTTTTTTATACTTTATAATATAGAGGAGATTTTCCAAGCAGTCCTGAAATGGCATAAGATGGTAAATGGGTTTTTTCCGTGATAATAATTATTATAAGATGGTAAGGTGTCAATTTAGCGGATATATATTTATTTCGCTTATCATCGATAAGACAGAAATCAATATTTCAAAATTAATACTTCATTAATATTTGAAAATATATTTTATTTTGTGCATGGTTTCTGAAAAAAAAAAATGAATCGTCTCTCACCGCTGGGGTATGATCCCAGAACCTTTCTATTGCCGGTAGGATGCTCTACCAATTGAGCTACAGAGAAATCCGATATCATCAATTTCAGAAACCAAGCACACGACTTTTCAACACATAGTACAAATTTTATTGTAATATCATAAGATGGTAAATGGGTTTTTTCCGTGATAATAATTATTATAAGATGGTAAGGTGTCAATTTAGCGGATATATATTTATTTCGCTTATCATCGATAAGACAGAAATCAATATTTCAAAATTAATACTTTTTTTTTTTTTGAAGTATTAATTTTGAAATATTGATTTCTGTCTTATCGATGATAAGCGAAATAAATATATATCCGCTAAATTGACACCTTACCATCTTATAATAATTATTATCACGGAAAAAAACCATTTACCATCTTATGATATTACAATAAAATTTGTACTATGCGTTGAAAAGTCGTGTGCTTGGTTTCTGAAATTGATGATATCGGATCTCTCTGTAGTTCAATTGGTAGAGCATCCTACCGGCAATAGGAAGGTTCTGGGATCATACCCCAGCGGTGAGAGACGATTCATTTTTTTTTTCAGAAACCATGCACAAAATAAAATATATTTTCAAATATTAATAAAGTATTAATTTTGAAATATTGATTTCTGTCTTATCGATGATAAGCGAAATAAATATATATCCGCTAAATTGACACCTTACCATCTTATAATAGTCCTGAAATGGGCCTGATGTGTTAAATGAGTTTTAAAACATTTTCAAAAATCACTTGCAAGCATCACAGTAGGATTTTTTTTACAATTAACTTTTTAAAACTGTCTACAGCGTAGACCCTTTAATTTAAAACAAAGAACACTCAAATAGATTAAAAATTATACGCTGTAGACAGTTTTAAAAAGTTTATTGTAAAAAAAATCCCACTGTGATGCTTGCAAGTGATTTTTGAAAATGTTTTAAAACTCATTTAACACATCAGGCCCATTTCGGGACTTTTTGGAAAATCTCCTCTATATTATAAGGTATAAATAAATTGAAAAAAATCCGACCAAAAGTTAAAAAAAATTAATTTGTTTATATAAAAAAAATTTGTTTTTAATAAAAAATTTTAAAAAAAAATTTTTGTTTATATTTCTTAAAAGTCGAAAAAAACTAAAAGTTTCATTCTGTGACAACATTTTCCTAAACTCAATATTTTCGGACTTATAAGCTACTGAATATAGGTCTACAATTACAAGTCAAAAATTTCGAAAATTCATAACTCGAAAATTTGGACAATTAAACAAAAATAAAAAATACGTATCTAATTTGTTTTAATACAGAATATAAAAAAAATATTTTTGGCCGATTTTAAGAGGTCGACCAAAATCTCACGTGGAATTGCCCATATGTATGTTTTTTTCGAAAAAAGAATCCTAGATAAGTGTTTATACCATAATATCTTTGATTTTTTTTATTGGAAAAAACGTATCCATTTTTTTACTAAAGAATGAAAAAAAATTGGTTTAGTCAAATTTAAAATGTGAACTGAAATCTGACGTGAAATTGACTACATATATGAGGCATTCCATGTCAAGTGATCCAGGTGGAGAAAAATTTGTCTCCAATCGTAGCAAAACTTGGGGCTTTTGTAGTACTAATAGATAGTAATTTTTTGTGAAAATATTTTTTTACCTAGTCCAATATTTTCCGAGGGGGAGGGGGTTAAATTTTTGGGTTTTTCAGTACAATGCTTATTTCGATAATTTTTTACTCTTAAACTATTAAACATAAAAATTTGGCAAGGTACATTTTGGAAAGGTTTTTTCATGCTCTTTCGATTGAAAATAAGCATTTAAAAAAAAAAATTTTTTTTGACCCAAAAAAATCAAAATTAAAAATAAATTTTAATTTTTTGGAAAAAAGGTCCCATTTTTTTTTTTTTTTAAACGAAAGCTGAGGTTTTTTCCTAAAAGGACATATAAATGAAAAAGTGGGACAAGAATGTTTAAACATTGAAAAAATGAATTTTCTCGTAAACAGAGCTAAAAACCGGGTTTAGAGAGTAGAAACCTCTGTTTTTCAATGTTTAAACATTCTTGTCCCACTTTTTCATTTATATGTTCTTTTAGGAAAAAACCTCAGCTTTCGTTTAAAAAAAAAAAAAAAAAATGGGACCTTTTTTCCAAAAAATTAAAATTTATTTTTAATTTTGATTTTTTTGGGTCAAAAAAAATTTTTTTTTAAATGCTTATTTTCAATCGAAAGAGCATGAAAAAACCTTTCCAAAATGTACCTTGCCAAATTTTTATGTTTAATAGTTTAAGAGTAAAAAATTATCGAAATAAGCATTACACCGTAAGACACCTGGATCACTTGACATGGAATGCCTCATATGTAAATAGATGTTATCCAAAATTGTTTTGTTAATTTTTTCTGAAAAAAATTCCAAATTACCCTTATAAAGGGGTGATTTTTCCATAAATGAACAACTACGATTTTCGGGTTAAGTTTTCTTTTTTAGAGGGTGCTAAGAAATCAGAGGGTATCAATGAATTGTTTTGGCATCGTAGGCAAAGTTTTTTCCTTCCAGACACCTGTGACCGGTGCACAGTGGGACAAGAACCTCGTTTGCGTGGCCAAAATTCATAACTTCTAGAAAAATGGAAATTTAAAATAACTCATAACTGTTCTTATAGTTTTTGGGGTGGCTGATTTCAAATCTGAAGTCTGTTTTCAAAAATTCAAAATGGCGGATTCAATATTACGGACAATAGAATTAAAAATTGATTCGAATGACCTGAAATTTTATATTCGGGGGTTTTTGTTGTCGCTGATTGCAAATTTAAAGTCTGTTTTCAAAAATTTAAAATGGCGAATTCAATGTGGCGACTTAATATTGCGGATAATTTTAAAATTGATGGATTTCAACGGAAATTTATTTCTCGGGGGTTTTCGAGGTCGCTGATTGCGAATCTGATATCAGATTTAAATAATTTAAAATTTTAGATTCAAAACACGACTACAAAAATTTAAAAAAAATTTAATTCGCATGAAACTCATTCGTTATCGAATTCAGAGACCTCAGAAATTACAGAAGTCATTTTTTGTTTTAAAAGCAGTGCTATAAAATAGACTACATATCACATCAAGTTAATGACATCTGCTTTGAACGTATATGAATATGCGCGTTAAAGATTCGATAGCATTTTTTTCTCAGTGCATTTTGAATTTAAAAAAAAACATAAAATTTGTATTCAGCGACCTCAAAAACCCCCGAGAAATAAATTTTCATCGAATCGCATCAATCTTGAAATTATCTGTCATATTGGATCCGCCATTCTGATTTTTGGAAATCTGACATTATATTCATAATCAGAGACCCCGAAAACCCCCAAGTAACGAGTTTCAAGCAAATCTTAAATCTTTTAAAATTTTTGTTGTCGCTATTTTGGGTCCGCTATTTTGAATTCTATAAATCTGACTTCAAATTCGGATTCAGCGACCCCAAAAACCTTAGTATACACTTTGCCACTCAAATCGAATTAATTTTAGTATTTTTTTTGAGATGGCCATATCAGACGCAAAGGTGTCACGACTTGTTGTGGCCATATATGGGTCAAGAACTGTCAAGGGGTTAATGTGAAATTTCAGACGTGTTTATGAAAATGCGCAAAATGGCGCATATACAATTCATAAATTACACTATTACGAAGAACATAGCACAAAATTTCACTCATTTTATAGCGGAACATCGGGGAACATTGTAATGGAAGTTATTCAAAACTAACGAAATTAAAGATTTTGCTGATTAGATTTCGTCAAAAAATACAAAAATTATATAAATATCTAAATTTTTAATGAATTTCTATTTTTTAATTTCAGTTGAAGATAATAACATATTATAAAAGATTATTTATTCAGAACTTTTATTTTAAAACAAGTTATAACTTCGTTCTGACATTTAGTATTTCGAATACAATTTTAATCTTTAAACGTTCTCTAAAAAAATTTATAAAGAAAAATCGTCAATACCACACCACAATATTTTGTGTAAAAGCATATATATAGAATAAGATAGGGTTATGTATATTTTATTTAAATTACTTTAAAAAAATTGTATTTTGTCCACTCAAACGAGGTTTCTGGCTCACTGTGCGGTGGCTACGCTGTTTCATCCAACTATTTAAAAACATTATATTATGTGGGTCAGAATTTCTCAAACGGATCACTTTAAAAAAAATAATTTTGTTTTTTATCGAAAATAATTTTTTTTACTCCTCGTAGAGTAAAAAATAGACCCTGAAAATTTTAGAACAAAAAAAAATTTTTTGTGAATGTTATTAACAATTTAGTTTTTTTGTAGTCTTAAATTAAAAAATTTTTTTCTCGTAAACTATTTGACCGATTTAAAAATTACGATATGGGTTTTCTTCGTCATGAAACAGAGTATTTAAAAATAATTTTGGATTTTAAAAAACTTCATTTTTAATAGTTTTTTATATTAATTGTTTATAAAATGTTAATAACAAATTGTGTTCTGCGCCTCAAAAAAAAAAAAAAAAAATTGCCTAGTATTGCCCACATTCCCCTGAAAACAAAACCGTTTTGAAAAAAAATGTACGTTAATTACGAAAAAAGTTATTAAAAAATAACTGTGGCGGTGCACAGCGATTCATGACTCGCAAACATGGCTCTCATGGCACCTGTGAGGCATTATTCCTGAACTGCCCCAAAAATAAAAAAAAGTTCTTGGATTTCCTTTATACTTTGGAAATATGTTACCCTAGTAGGTACAAGTTACTACACCAATTTACAGGTCCAACCCCCCACCCCAATCAAAAGGGTGGGGGGTTGAAATTTCAGCTTAAACTCGAACATGCATTCTTTAAACATTTGTAGTTTCTACTTAAATTATTCAATTAAAAAAAGTAAGTAGTGTTTTAGAAAGGTTTTTTTGTGTACTTTTAAAATATTTTATTTATATAATAAAAAAAAAATTTTTTTTGCAAAAATTTTTTTAAATAAATAGTTTTTTGCAATTTTGCACTCCAGCGCGATGAACAGTGGGATTTTTTTTCAACTTACTATTGAAAATTGTCTAGAAACTACAAATTTTATCGGATGTTCATGTTCTTGATTTAAAATTACTAAGAAATCCATCAAAGTCGATTTTTGAATTTTTAATTGTTTATTTTTTTCTTGTTACTCAAAAATTTGACAAATTACAATATTTTTAGAAAAAATCATGTTAATTTTTTTATTTTTCCATTACACATGATCGAAATCAATTTAAATTAGTCGAGTATGACCACCGGACAATTAATAAAGCATAATACAATTTATTTAAATTGTTGCAAACAATGTTAATTAACAAATAGATTACTTCGGACCTTCTTCATAAAAAAAATTGGTTTTTTTGCAGACAAGTTTAAATTTATGTCTAATTTAGTAAAAAACTAATTTACAGTTAAAAATTATCATTAATATTAACAATTATATAAACAATAATCAACTTCCTTTTGTATTTGTAAACATTTTCGTCATTTTTTAAACTTTAAATATTTATATCATATGTACATTCTTTCAAAAACTTAAAAAATTTATTTGCTTAAACAATTACATTTGTTATAAACAAATTTTTCATTTTTAAACAAATAAGTAGTTTTTTTCATCAAACAAAATTTTTTCCTTTTTTTATATTTACTATCATAAAAAAGAACTCCTTAATGAAATGGGAATACTATAAATTATTCATTTAATTCTAACGAACATTATAAGTTAAGAAATATTTATATTTTTAATGAAGTAAACCATTATTCAGTTAAAACAGTTTACATCTAAATGCATATAAATAAATATATTTTTTCTGTTAAAAAGGAACAAAGTTAAATATTTGTTAACTTATAATGTTCGTTAGAATTAAATGAATAATTTATAGTATTCCCATTTCATTAAGGAGTTCTTTTTTATGATAGTAAATATAAAAAAAGGAAAAAATTTTGTTTGATGAAAAAAGCTACTTATTTGTTTAAAAATGAAAAATTTGTTTATAACAAATGTAATTGTTTAAGCAAATAAATTTTTTAAGTTTTTGAAAGAATGTACATATGATATAAATATTTAAAGTTTAAAAAATGACGAAAATGTTTACAAATACAAAAGGAAGTTGATTATTGTTTATATAATTGTTAATATTAATGATAATTTTTAACTGTAAATTAGTTTTTTACTAAATTAGACATAAATTTAAACTTGTCTGCAAAAAAACCAATTTTTTTTATGAAGAAGGTCCGAAGTAATCTATTTGTTAATTAACATTGTTTGCAACAATTTAAATAAATTGTATTATGCTTTATTAATTGTCCGGTGGTCATACTCGACTAATTTAAATTGATTTCGATCATGTGTAATGGAAAAATAAAAAAATTAACATGATTTTTTCTAAAAATATTGTAATTTGTCAAATTTTTGAGTAACAAGAAAAAAATAAACAATTAAAAATTCAAAAATCGACTTTGATGGATTTCTTAGTAATTTTAAATCAAGAACATGAACATCCGATAAAATTTGTAGTTTCTAGACAATTTTCAATAGTAAGTTGAAAAAAAATCCCACTGTTCATCGCGCTGGAGTGCAAAATTGCAAAAAAACTATTTATTTAAAAAAATTTTTGCAAAAAAAATTTTTTTTTTATTATATAAATAAAATATTTTAAAAGTACACAAAAAAACCTTTCTAAAACACTACTTACTTTTTTTAATTGAATAATTTAAGTAGAAACTACAAATGTTTAAAGAATGCATGTTCGAGTTTAAGCTGAAATTTCAACCCCCCACCCTTTTGATTGGGGTGGGGGGTTGGACCTGTAAATTGGTGTAGTAACTTGTACCTACTAGGGTAACATATTTCCAAAGTATAAAGGAAATCCAAGAACTTTTTTTTATTTTTGGGGCAGTTCAGGAATAATGCCTCACAGGTGCCATGAGAGCCATGTTTGCGAGTCATGAATCGCTGTGCACCGCCACAGTTATTTTTTAATAACTTTTTTCGTAATTAACGTACATTTTTTTTCAAAACGGTTTTGTTTTCAGGGGAATGTGGGCAATACTAGGCAATTTTTTTTTTTTTTGAGGCGCAGAACACAATTTGTTATTAACATTTTATAAACAATTAATATAAAAAACTATTAAAAATAAAGTTTTTTAAAATCCAAAATTATTTTTAAATACTCTGTTTCATGACGAAGAAAACCCATATCGTAATTTTTAAATCGGTCAAATAGTTTACGAGAAAAAAATTTTTTAATTTAAGACTACAAAAAAACTAAATTGTTAATAACATTCACAAAAAATTTTTTTTTGTTCTAAAATTTTCAGGGTCTATTTTTTACTCTACGAGGAGTAAAAAAAAATTATTTTCGATAAAAAACAAAATTATTTTTTTTAAAGTGATCCGTTTGAGAAATTCTGACCCATGTATATTTAAACATTTCCCGTAGAAGAATCGATATTTTTGTTTCGTCATTCACTTGTTCGACCTGTATAAAAATGGCGGCCGTTTTCTTCCATGTGCAAGAATAACGCATGGGAACAGCTGATTTTCTTGCCCATGTGAGAACACGCCCGCCATTTTTATACGGTCGAAGAAATGAATGACTTTCCTCCCTGTCGTCTGCTATCAGAAAGCGCCATTTTTGTGCATGTGGGATAAAAATTAAATTTTATTTTAAAGAAATTGTAAGTGAAAGTGTAAATATTAGTGAAAATAATTTAAATTTTAGAAAAAGTTTAAGTGAAAGTGTTAGTGAAAATTTTATTTAATTTTGAAAAAAGTGAAAGTGTAAGTATAAGTGTAAGTGTAAATTAAATTAATTTTTGGAAAAGTAAAAGTGCACGTGTAAGTGAAACTTTAATTTCATTTGAGAAAAGTGAAAGTGTGAGTCCTTAATACTCACTTTCACGAGTGTGAGTGCTAGTGTAATTACGCGAACGCACCCCTGGGAACTCCTAACTGCGAGCAAAAACTATTCGATATTAAAATAGTTATCCAGGTATATCGGAATAAAAAGAGAAAAATATGATCAAAGAAAAACTTTTATTCAAGAGAGCTCGTGATAATAGAATGCCGAATCGGTTTACATGAGGCGACTGACGATCGCAAGGCGACCACACACGAGTACACTTGTTATAGAGAACAGCATCTGTCCAAGGAGGAGTGAAGCGCAAAATACAAATATTTTATGAAATGATGAAATTTATTACAAAAGTTTAACACTCTCACCATTTGAGTGCTTCACTCATGCCATACAAAGTTATATAAAAAAAATTAAAATTTACCCATACTAATTTGCTTGCGAAGCGATAAAAACTTTTCTTTTGCAAGAGGTTTAGTGAAAATGTCTGCGAGTTGCGATTCGGATGGAACATACAATGTTTCAATTTCCGAGGATTCTACTTTTTCCCGGATAAAATGATATCGGGTGTCGATATGCTTCGTGCGTTTGTGATATTTCGGATTTTTAATGAGTTTGATCGAACTTTGATTGTCAATATGCAAGACGGTTGCACGATTCATGTCACACCCGACATCATTGAGCAATTGACGCAGCCAGACAATTTCCTTTGCTGCATCGGCAGCGGCAACATACTCCGCTTTGGTGGTACTGAGTGTTACCATTCTCTGTCGTTTGGATGACCAAGTTATAGGTCCTCCTGCCAACAGAAATAAATAACCGGTAGTTGATCGTCTCGTAGTTACATCGCCGGCATAATCGGCGTCTGAATAACCCATTAACATGTGATTGCTCTCACCCTTTCCATAGATAATTCCCAGGTTACTTGTTCCCAATAAATATCTGAAAATTCGTTTGACGGCTTACCAGTGGCTCTGATCGTATTTTTCAACGAAGCGACTGACAAGACCGACAGCGAAAGCTATATCAGGGCGAGAAACGATAGCCAAAAACATTAACGATCCAACGGCTTCCCTGTACGGAATGTTAATTAGAGTTTCATTGTTATCTGGAAATTGTAAGTTAGCATGGGGGTCCTCCGGGACACTCAATGTTTTTACTTCAGTCATATTAAATCGCTTTATAGTTTTTTCTGTATAATTCTTTTGATGTACAAATATGGATTTGTTTGTTCTATACCTTTCTATTAGTAGTCCTACAAATGATTTTGCTTCGCCGGTCGTGATCTCGAAAGAAGTTTTAAGAATTTTGATCAAATTATCAATTACATTTACTGATTTCGATATAATTAGCCCGTCATCTACATACAAAACTAAAAACACTTCAAAATCGTCGATTTTACCGGAAAATACATATTTATCAGGATTACTTTCAGTTAGATTAAATTTATTCAAAAACGCGGAAAATTTTTTGTTTTAGCATCGGGAAGCTTGTTTAAGACCATAAAGTGATTTTCGTAACTTACATATTACCTGTCCTCCATTATTATCGATGACCAAACCTTCTGAAATTTTCATGAAGATGTCTTTTTGAAGTTCCCCGTAGAGGAATGCTGTCTTCATGTCGAACTGGATGATCTCGAGGTCGCGATCAGCGACTAGCGATAGGAGTGTTCGAACAGAGTCGTATCTGACGACTGGTGAGAAAGTTTCCGTGAAATCAGTTCCCTCTTTTTGCAGGAATCCCCTAGCACATAATCATGACTTGTAACGATGATTTCCTTTTAAAGAGTCTTCTTGAATTCTGAAGGTCCATGTGAAGTCGATAGGTCTCTGATCTTGATTGGTTGGGACTAATATCCAAGTTTGATTTTTTTCGTGAGCTGAAAATTCCTCTTTTATTGCAGCAATCCATTCTTCAGAGTTCGGTCCAGACACAGCCTCTCGCAATGTAGTTGGTTCTGTGATTTCAGCTTGAATCTTGCAGGCGGTTGAATTTTTGTTCGGTCTCTTAGCTGTCTTCCTTCGGTTATTTTCTGTTCCGGAGTGTGAACGAGATTTTCATCTGCGGTATCATTCATATCTGGTTCGGGTTGATCATTGGGTTCGTCTGAGTTTGATAAATCAAACGGTGTTTCGTCGTCCGAGGTGGGGACGTTTAATCAATCACGCAGATCATGTGTTGCTTGTTCTGGTGGATCGTATCCAGGAACCTCGTTGAAAGTGACGTCTCTTGCTTTACTGACACGTCTCGTGGCGATGTCGTATAGACGATAACATGATGTATCTCCTTGGTATGCTACTAATATTTTCTTTGATGCTTTTGGATCCCATTTCTTTCGTAGAACTTTTGGCACGTGAACATATGCTTCAGAACCAAATTTCCTTACATGAGACAGTCTTGGCTTTCTACCGGTCCATCCCTCATAAGGCGTGGAGTTCAGGATTTGACAGGTGGGGGTGCAATTTTAGAGGTAAACAGCTGTGTTTACAGCTTCCGCCCATAGATTCTTCGGAAGTTCTGCCTCGATTAAGAGTGTTCGAGCACTTTCCACTATTGTCCGATTGTCTCGTTCTGATCTGTCATTTTGTTCAGGTGAGTAAGGAGCTGTGGTTTCGAGGCGGATTCCTTTTTCTTTGAGATATACTTTTAACTCTTCGTTGCAATACTCTGTTCCGTTGTCTGTTCTAATCGCCTTCATTTTACTACCAAATTGATTTTCGACCAGCTGTTCGAATTGTTTGAAAATTTTGATGACGTCAGATTTATGTTTACAGAAGTAAACATTTCTGTACCCTGTATAATCGTCTTTGAAGTTTACGAAGAATCTTGCTCCACCTAGTGAAGTCTCCTCCATAGGGCCGCACACGTCACTGTAAAAGAATTCTCCTGTCTTCCATTTTCTGTCAGATTTAATTTTAGTAAAAGAGAGTCGATGTGCTTTTCCTAAATGGCAAGGCTCGCAAAAGATATCGTTCGTATTAGTTAGTTTAACTCCTGTCACTAAATTTTTGTCGACCATCTCTTTCAAAGATTTCTTGTTTACATGAGTTAGGCGCTCGTGCAAAGTTTGAAGGCTTGCGGTTGACACGTTGGCTTCGTCCGAAGATAGGGTCCGGAAAAATAATCTACAAAGCTCGTTGCTTTGTTTTGCCCCTTGAGCAACTAGTTCACTTTCACGTAAAAACACAACACGATTGTCCTTGAAATACACTTCAAATCCTTTGGTCGTACACACACCCACGGAAAACAGATTCTTTTTAAGTTGAGGCACATATATCACCTTTTCTATTTTTCCATTAATCCATTCACCATTTACAAGTTATTGAATATGCACAGTTCCAGATCCTAACACTTCACACAGTCCGTTGTCACCGAGAGCAATTGAATGTCCTTTTACAGATACGAAGTTCGTGAGCCAGTCACGTCGAAATGTAATGTGTTTCGAGGCACCACTGTCTGTAATACACACATTTTCTATGTCTTGTTTCATCAGTTGTGACACTTGTAAATTTGACGCGAGGTACCTGTTATAATTTTCTATTGATTTTTCATCCTCATTGTCATAATTGGTAACGAGAAATGCACAATCTTTCGGATCATTATTTCCTTTTTCGGGTCGATTACTTTGTTTACGCTTTCGACAGTCACGAATCATGTGACCTTTCTTGTGACAATAATAGCACTCAACATTGTTTTTATTGGGCTCTTTATTTTGTCCTTTTTTCTCACTGAAGTTCGATGTTTTCTTTGACGTTTTGAGACTCATTGCTGCTAGAGGATTTGTTGTTTCGTCACTTGCAGTCAATCGAGATTCCTCTTTTATCAACCTCTCCTGTCGTTTTTCTACCGTCTGTGACTCGGGGGTAACGCTATTTCATACTGTCACGAGAGCATTAAACTTTTGAGGAAGACTGCCCAGGATTTTAGCCATTATAGCAACGTCAGATATTTTTTCTCCTACGTCGTTTAATTGTCTCGCCATATTTTGTATTTTAGAAATGTGTTGAACTATTGAGTTACTATAATTCATGCGATATTAACGAAATTTTTGAGTTAAAATGAGTTTGTTGGACGCAAATTTTTGTTCATGAATGGCACTTAATTTATTCTACATTTCATTTACTGTAGCGCAAGTTATAAGGCACTCTAACTGCGAATAATCCATCGCGGAGGACATAATGAACATCGTCCTTGCATTTGATTTTGTCTACGCTTTTGCTTCGTTCGACTCTGGATTTTCTGGTTTAACCGATGTTCCATTAACAATTTCCACTAATCCATACGCGGCGGATATGGAATTTATCTGGAATTTCCACATTTGGAAATTCGATCCGTCGAATCTGGATATGTTTTTCGGATTAAGTTCGTCTCCCATCTTGGTTGTTTACCACGCACGCGAGAATGATAAGTTCGTGACGACTGCCGAGTTAACCGAGAAAAAATGGCGTCTTTGCGTTCCTTTACACGAGACTATACAAATTAAAACAAACGGATTTTCTCCACTTATTGTTCACGGATCACACTGATAGAACGCGACCTGGGCCCAGAACCTATTCGATATTAAAATAGTTATCCAGGTATATCGGAATAAAAAGAGAAAAATATGATCAAAGAAAAACTTTTATTCAAGAGAGCTCGTGAGAATAGAACGCCGAATCGGCTTACATGAGGCGACTGACGATCGCAAGGCGACCACACACGAGTACACTTGTTATAGAGGACAGCATCTGTCCCAGGAGAAGTGAAGCGCGAAATACAAATATTTCATGAAATGATGAAATTTATTACAAAAATTTAACAAAAACTAACAATTCAATGTGTTAATACTAACAACTTGCACAATAATCGAGTACAATTTATCACCATTAAGGTACTACTACACTTTAGACTTTTTAAATTTTTTATTTTTTTATTGTATTTTTTAACTCCTTATTACTTTAGAAAACACCTCCTAAAGTATTCATAACCAATTGTAAAAAATAAAAGTAAATTTTTCAAAAATTATTCAATAAATATAAAGAGCCATTAACAAAATAAGTAATTCTTTAAGGGGATGGTGGGCTCCAGCTTTTTGTTACGACCAGTAGAAACATTAGTGCTAATGTATGTAACAGTTTTTGACATAAAAAAGTGGAGAGGTTTCAATTTGCAAAAGGATTTTAGGTAATTTATGGATGGCCTCTAACGATACATATAAGGTTTAAACGCGTTTTTCTCAAAATAACGTTTTTTCAAATTGCGGACACTTTATCTCTGAATCTACTAAACCGATTTTAATAAATAATAAGTCGTTTTGTTTGTTGGCATGTCCTGTGTGTAAATTTACCAGAAAATAGTCCAAAAATTTAAAAAAAACATTTTTGCGGACTAGAAAAATACTGAAAAACAGTGTATTTAAAAAAAAAAATTATTGAAAAAATCTGTTATTTTTTTATTTTAGTCGATTTTTTATTACTGGTGGTGGATTTCTATGCAAGACACCTTTCTTTTTAACCCCTTCGCAGTCAACACCTAAAATCTCATAAGTGGGCTCAAAATGTCGACAACTTTTTAGAATACTAAAATTTGCGCAAACGAGCATACTATTGTATTTAAAGTCGCTGATTACGAATCCGATATCAGATTTTGAAAATTCAAAATGGCGGATCCAATATGGCGGACATAAAAATTAAAAATCGACTGAATTCACTTGAAACTTTTTACTCGGGGGTTTTCGGGGTCGCTGATTACGAATCCGATTTCAGATTTTGAAAATTCAAAATAGCGGATCCAATATGGCAAATTAAATTTTCTAAAATTCATTGGATTCATTTGAAACTCGTTACTAGAGGGTTTTCGCAGATTACGAAAAACTTTTGAAACGATAATAAATACAAAATTTTCCCTTGCAGCCAGCTGTTAAGTATACTACGTTACTTACGACCCCAGAGTTTACCACGTGGAGGTATGCGGTCGGATTTTACACTCCTTTATTTATTTTGTTTTTTAAATATTTTTTTTGTTTGTTCTTATATTGGATCCGCCATTTTGAATACCGATATTACATTTTTAATCTACGACATCAATAAATCCCAAGTAACAACTTTTAAGTAAATTTGATAAATTTTTTAAAATAGCGCCAGCCATATTTGAACTGCCACATTGTTTTTTGAAAATCTGATGCTAGATTTGTAATCAGCGCCCCAAAAACCGCAGAGTAACGAGTTTTAAATGAATCGGACGAGTTTTTGAAAAAGTCGTCCGCTATATTGGATCTGCCATTTTGAATTTTTAAAATCTGATATCGGATTCGTAATTAGCGACCCCAAAAAACCCCTGAGTAACAAGTTTCAAGTGATTCTGGTGAATTTTTGATAATGTCGTCCGCCATACTAGATCCGCCATTTTAAATTTTTTAAATTTGAAAACGGATTCGTAATCAGCGACTTCGAAAACCCCCGAGTATTAATTTGTGGACAAATCTGTGCGTTTTTTGTAGCCAAAAAACTGCTTGCGTCTATACACGTCATCGACAGTTTGAGCCCACCTGCACCATGATGTGTATACACGTCATCGACTGCCAAGGGGTTAAAAAGCAGTTTGGATTTTTTGTTTCCGATTTGTCAATCTTGAGATAAACTGTCCGCAATTGGACAATTAACTTTTTGTAGTTTCGATTTGGATGCTGTCTGCAGATTATGATATTGCATAAAAATTAAAAACAAACCATTATTTTTATTCTCCAAATATGTACTAATATAGGCAAAAAAGTTTTTTTTCATATTTATAATAAAAGACCGAAGAAATTTTTTTTAAATTTGGTCTTTTAAGGGAACCAAACACAACTTTTGGGTGTTTTTCAACATTTATTTTTTCATAGTAAAATGTATCGAAACACTGGGCTCTTTTTACACATATCAACACACATATTGAGGATTATTAAAAAAATATTTTTTTATTTATTCTGCCCTTCATGGCGACAAAATGGCGGCTGAACTGATTATCCGAAAAAAACTGGTTGACACGATATCTCTGCTTCAAAATGTCGGAAACAAAAAATCCAAAGAATTTCTTAAAATATTTGTCAGTGGCTATGGCTTGAACCACAAAAAATGGATTTGAAAAAAAAATGAGAAAATGGCGGTGGTTTTTAATTTTTTTACCCCTATTTCACCCCTAAAACGATAAAAAAAGGGTTAAAAATTTTCATATGGTCGAACAAATGAGTGACTTTACTCCCTGTCGTCAGCTATCTAAAAGCGCCATTTTTGTGCATGTGGGATAAAAAATATTTTATTCTGAATCCTCAATATGTGTGTCAATATGTGTGAAAAAAGCCCAGTGTTTCGATACATTAAACTATGAAAAAATAAATGTTGAAAAAACACGCAAAAGTGGTGTACGGTCCCCTTAAGAGCCTTCTAAAGTGTAGTAGTACCTTAAAGGAAGAATAATAATTTTAATCATTAATTAACACAACTAACAAAATCCATAAATTCTAAAATTTTGAATTATGAACTTTTAAAGCCTTAATATTAAAATATTAAGGGAAAATGTTAAATAAAGGGAATACGTAAATAATGGGAAATGTTATAATTGTTTAACAAAAATGACTATCTCGCCGCTGCCACCAAATCAGCTCTTACGTTTCGAGCAAGAGCGAGGGTATATTTTTTTTAAATGATTAATAAAATGGAGACAAGTAGCTGATTATAGTAGCGTGGGCCGAAAAATAACTTTTTTTAGAATCCTATTCTAGCAGTGGGGAAATGTTGCCTTTTTTGCTCAATAAAACATGTGCAAAACAACAGCTTGATCCATGGACTTTGTCGATAGCAAAAAACCATAAATATTTATTTTTTGACACAACACAAAAATCATTAATTTTGTTGTTGTTATAAAATTATTACTATTAACAGATTTGTGCCGTCTTTTTAATGATTTAGCTGTTTAAAATACATTAAAAATACACTCTCATACTGCCCCATCGAAGAAATATTTTAGTTTTACTTTTAATTAGCGCTTTTGATAATTGATAACATATTACCTGAAAAATTCAAAACTTACACAGATGTTAATGTACAGGTTGATGATGTTTGTTTTTAACAATTGTCAGTTCGTTTATTAAGGTTTATACACTTTTTAGCAAAACGACTATTAAACTTTATCACGTCGTACAGTTAATTTCTAATTTTTAGAATATTATTTCACACTATATAAGGCCTAAAATGTTAGAGGAATTAGTCTCTTTTAAACAGAAATAAAATAAAAAATTTAATTAAAAATAATTAAAAATAATAAAATAATTAAGGTAATATTACTAATGATTACTAATTTGTAATAATTTGATTTAAAATTTATCGTAAATAACAAAATTTTTATTTTTACGGTTGCAGCACGTAACAAAGCGGTCAGTTTGAAAAATGCTGACCCTTCAATATTTGAAAAAGAAAGAAATAGAATTTTAATGTTTTATTTTTACCTGTATATTGGGATTCCGTCATTATCCTTAAACCATAGTACCATACTAATTGTGTCTCCTGGTGTAGGAGGAGAAATATCACATGGTAATTCAACATTATCACCTTTATCTGCCCATACAGATTTCATCGGTACTGAAACCAAATTATTATTAAATGTATGTATGTATTGGTAAGTTGACAAATGCGTCACTTTTTCGTTTTCTTAACTGACCAACACTGCTAAATGAAATTTTAAACTTTTTTGCCATGTGGACAATCTTTTTGAAACAATCCGAAAATTTTAATTAGCATGGTTGGTCAGTTGACAAAAAAATTACTCATTTTTCTGGTTGTTCATTTGACAAGCGCCACATTTGGTAACTTCTCATCAAGGAGGAATCTTACAATGAATGTGGCTAAAAGTTTATGACGTGCATGGAAATATTCTTTTTGTAGTAATATATAGTGTAATATAATTTTTTTGGAAAATAACTTAATAATTGGCTAAATATTATTAAAAAATATAAATTGCTTATGTAAAATTTCGTTTAATATAAGAAATTAATAATTTTTGTTGTAAAAATTATCTTTTATCAGTGACTATACGTATCGGAAACGTATGAAAACGAAATTTCTTAAAATTTAATCCTTTAATAATTTGTTAAAAGGGAAAAAATATATTTTCTCAATGGTTAATAATAAATTACATATCATAATATGTAATTATAATATATATTTTTACTTTAATGTTATTGTTTTTTTAAATTAAAATTAATCGAAAAACGTGTCAATGTTGCAGAATCAAATTTTTTTCTTATAACGTTGGTAATCATGGTATTCATGATTATAAGGTTAGGTGTACATGTTGTTTGTGTTTCTGCACTTTTCTTATTTGGCTAATTTTGTATCATTAAATGTAAAAGAGTACTTGCGAGAAAAAAAAACAATTTGGAACATATGCGAGGGATGCGAGGCATATGGGCAAAAATGTGAGGTTAATAACAAATCGACTGAAAATTGGGGAGACTAGGTGCAGTTGTTACAATTTTGATAAAAACAGTTACTGTAATTAGAGTTTAAATTGTAACAACTGCACATAGTGAATGACGGTTGTTACAATACCAAGAATCATCTACAACATTTCTAAATTGAAGACAAATAATTTCTTATAACAACTTTTATTAATTATTCATAATTTTTGATTCAACGTAATAGTACGTGACAGTTCCATAGAGATGGCAGTATTAATATTGTTTCGAAATGAAAGAAATTTAAAAAAGTTTTTTTTTCATTAATTTTGAAGACGAATTTAGAAAAACCATGAGATTTTTCATAAAAAATGAGTGTGATTACATTTTTGACAAATATTTTACATTTCAAACGAATCTGATGAATTTTGGAAAAAATATCCGTTCTCATTATCACTTGTACCAACTGCACAACAGGTACATTTTTTACAATAAAACACTTTATTAAAAAAGTATGCACTAAATGTGGATAACCAAGGTAGTTTTTTAAAGCTTAATCCTCATAGAATTGATATTACAAAATTTACTTTGTTAAGTATAAAGGTCTATTAATTATTTAAAAAATATCAAGCAGAGAAATATTTACTTTTTGCCTCTAAAAACCAATGTGCCAATTTTTTTACTTGTAAAGCTTGCATATAATTTTTAAACATATTGCAGTAAGTTCGTACATAAAAACTAAACATTTTTGTTGATATTCTTAAATCTATTATCGGAAGAGTAATAAATGAAACACTATTTCATTAGTTGCGCAACGTTTTGGCGTCTTGGTTTGACACCATGATCCGGCAACTTTATTAAACAATGAAATTTTTTATAAACAATTAATTTACACATAAAATAAAATTAAGATTTTTAACACAAATTAAACAAAATAATATCTACCTAGTCATTAAAAAAAAATATTATATAAATTATTTAAAAAAACTAATTTGTTACATTTGTAACGCGTTTAGAAATAAAAACAAAAAAATTGAATCTGTGGTAAATGAGCATCAAACTACGCTTAATCATTCTTTCAATTTTAATAAAGTCAAAATTATAGACCTAGAATCAAATTATAAAAAACGATTAATTTCAGAAATATATATTGAGAATTAATTACTAGAAAATGAATTTTGTAAAAATTAAAAAACAGGATTAATTAAACTGATAAAATATTACCTTTCAAAAGGTGTTAAAAAGCAGGGAGTTCAAAAAAAAGTTTTAATAAAATTTGTTTATATTTTGAAACAAGTCATAATTAAATCGAACTATTTGTTAAATTTGGCCATAAGAAAGTTAAAATTTTCAAAAAATTGTAGTAAGGTTGACAAAATATTAATTTAAATTAAATTTTGTTACTAAAAATGTATTTTTCCTAAAAATAGAAAAAAGTTAAACAAAAGTGCGGTACATAAAATTACTTATATCACAATGATTTTATCTGACAATGAAACTTGTTTCCACCCTGGTAAAAATTTCGGACTAATTCCGGATTAAATACGGACAAATTAGTACGGATTAGTCCGAAAATTGTACGAAAAAGGTCCGAAAATGATCCGCGCTAGTCTGATATCAATCCGAACGAAAACCTGAATCCGAAAACACTCCGAAGTTATCCTGAATGTCAACGAATTTAGTCCGTTATTAGTCCGCAACAATCCAAATTTATGACCGGTGAAGAATTCTTCTAAAATAAGTACGGAATCATTCGAAATCAATATGTAAAGAATACGGAATCAGTCCGCAACAATCCGAATTTAATCTAGTTGAAAAAACTTAATCCGCAAAATGTCCGGAGCAATCCGAACTCTGTAAGCTAGAAATCCGGTATTAGTCCGCAACAATTTGAAATTAAGTGTGGCAAAATCCTATTCTGAAACAAGTACGAAACAATCCGAAAACTGTATGCAACAAATCCTGGAATTGTCTGCAACAATTCGGATTTAATCCAATTAAAAGGCATAATCCGAAATGAATTTTCGAAATAGTCACGTAGTACTGATTACCGTACATTTTACCGAATCCACTTTACCGAACGTCTTTTTTACCGAATTACTTTTTTACCGAACGCCGTTTTACCTAATGCACTTTTACCGAATCCAATTTACCGAATGAATTATTACCGAATTTTAGGCGATATTCCCGATCGCTTTCAAAGAACACTTGCCGGAGAAAATTTTTGATTCTCGATTCGAGAGAAAATGGAAGAGTCCTTGTCTTCTCTACACGTCGAAATCTGGAGCTTTTCAGTAGAAGTGACTGTTGGTTTCTGGACGGAACCTTTAAGGTGATTAAATAAATAATTAAAATAATATTTTGCATAGTTTTTAACTATTTTTGAATTATTTGTAATTTTTATGAATTTATTATTTAGGTGTGTCCAACTCGACGGCTCCCGTTGATATGATCTTGTTTCAATTGTCAAAATAATAAAATCGTCTTTGGAGCTCAGTTCAATATGATCTCTATTCAATTGTCAATTTAATATAATCTCGCAAAAGTTTCCGTGTAATAAAATCTTAATTCAGAGTAATTTTAAATTCACTTAAAAAATAAAATATTAATTCGTTTTTAATATTATTTTAGGTTTTATAATGATTAAATAATTATTAATAAAATAAAATATAGAAAAATAAATGAAGAAAATTATAAAATAAATAAAAAACGATATAAATTAATTAATTTTTAACAATTAATATACGAAATAAAAATTAGAAAAAAAATAAAATTATACGAAACTAATTAATAATAAAAATACTAAATAAACTAAAATTAAGTAAAATTTCATTACGTTTTAATTATATTTTATTTTGTTAATAATTATTATTTTAAATTTCTTTGATTTATTTTATTAATTTTACTATTATTGTAAGTTAATTATTCTATTTATAAAAATATTTATTTTTTATTATTTATATTACCTACATTATACCTAAAAAAGAATTTCAGTTGAAAAATGTAGTGTACCTAATATAATTCTAAATATATTTTTTAAATATTATAGATACCTAATACCCATTTTATTATACTTTGTTAATTTTTTTTTAATTAATTAATTTTATTATTTTTTGCAATATTATTTCATACTTTTTAATGAATAATGAATTTTATTAATTAAAATTAGTTAGTTTTGTATTTTTATTATTATTTAGATTTGTATAATTTTATTATTTATTTTTCCATTTAATTAATTATTAAATTAATTATTGAAGTGTATGAAATAATATTACAAACGAATTAATATTTTATAGTTATTAATTTATTATTTTTCTGATATTTTTAATATTTTTAATAATTTTAATAATTTTCTTCTTTTATTTTTCTATATTTTATTTTATTAATAATTATTTAATCATTATAAAACCTAAAATAATATTAAAAACGAATTAATATTTTATTTTTTAAGTGAATTTAAAATTACTCTGAATTAAGATTTTATTACACGGAAACTTTTGCGAGATTATATTAAATTGACAATTGAATAGAGATCATATTGAACTGAGCTCCAAAGACGATTTTATTATTTTGACAATTGAAACAAGATCATATCAACGGGAGCCGTCGAACTATTTTCACCCAAATATTCACAATACTGGGAACAGCTAACAGAAATATACGTGGTAGTCGAGATATTGTCAGTATTCCCCTTGTTTACGCATTTCTCTCGTCGAAGGAAACCGTACAGTATGCTGCAGTTTTGCGTGCAGTCAAATCAACAGCAGAGGACTTTAGGATAATTAATTGCCAACCGAATAAAATTATGTGCGACTTCGAGACGGCTATTTTAAATGCTTGTTTGGAGGTTTTTCCCGACATCCAGATTTCTTGTTGTTTTTTCCACCTCTCGCAATCGATGTATCGAAAAATTCAAGAGAAGGGATTGCAACAGGAATACAATAATCCCGATGATCGAGATGTAAAAATCTACACGCATATGATCTTGGCGCTTGCTTATGTTCCTGTGGAAGAAGTCAGTCGGGCATACAGTCTTCTGAAAAATGAGGTACCTGAAAATCTTATCCCAGTAATGGAATATTTTGGGGAAACCTACGTCAACGGAAGACCGGCAAGGGGCAGGAGGAGAGCAGTTGCACCCCGATATTCACCGGCGATTTGAAATCAGCATATTGCTGCACTTAACGATTCTCATAAAACAAACAACTTGAGTGAGGGGTGGCACAACCGCTTTCGGCTTGTTGTTGGAAAGCACCACCCCGATCTCTACTCCGCGCTAATTGAAGTCCAAAAGGAACAAGCTGACACCGAGATTATAATATCAGAGCTTAGTTTGGGTCGTAAAGTGAAAGCAGCACCGAAGAAACACTGGCTGGAATTGCGAAACAGAATAAAGTAGATTGTTGCCGAATATGCCGACTATAAAAATGATAGTCGCGACCTTCAGTTTTTACGCGCTATTGCGCATAACATTGTGATTTAAAATTGTATTTTTTTGCTCATTTTCTATTCATTTTTTTTTATTATTTATTTGTAGAATTTTCATACATTTTATAAATTTGAACTTTTATAATTAAATGTGTTCATTTATTCCATTTTTTTTCTTCGGGATCTTGTCAATTCGGTAAAAAGGCATTCGGTACAATAGTTTTCGGGAAAAAGAGCTTGCGGTAAAATGGTCATTAGGTAAATTTTTCATTCGGTAAAGTGGATTCGGTAAAATAGTTGGGAACCCGTAGTACTGATTGTTCCGCCACAGTTATTTTAAATAGTAAGACTTTTTCGCGCCACCTGTAGGTGTCGTCTCTAGTGACGCTCGCTGGACTGTCATTATTTTAAAGTTATGTATCAAAATCACTTACACGGAAAAACCTTTGAGAAGTCTGTCTTCCCACTGTCACAAAATTTCGCTTCTCACTGCATGGAAAGTCTGATCGCCCGCCACTGGGTGCGTAGCATTACCGTTTTCGATAGACAAACTTCCCAAAAAGTTTAGAAAATTACAACTGGGTACGTTGGTCACCCAGTTTGGGAGTGCAGATGAACAAGTTTAGTGGTGGCGCTGACGCATAAGTTTCGGGTGAGCAGACTGCTTAAAGGTTTTTCCGTGTAGGGGTAAAGAATCTCTTTTGAATCAAAAAATAGTATTCTTTCGGGTAGGGTGGTTTTGATCTATTCGGACGAGGCGTCTCATACAATTTCGATTGAACTTCACTTAAGGTAAGCTCGTTCAATCATTTAATTGTATTTCGCCGCCTCGTCCTTCTAGATCAACACGTAGATGTTTAAAGCTTGAAGTGATTTTGTACTTCTGTGTTTATTTATTTACTTTGTTTTTAATAATTTTTCTAACAGAGAAATTATGCTGAAAATTCTTCTCTAATTGAAAAATAGAAATTGTATTGTAATATAAGATATTATTTTAGTAATATAGTAATAAGAACTTATAGATTAAGTAGAAAATTGAGAACTGAAGAGCTGGCTGATCATCCCGCTGCTTTTCGGATGATTACGATGTCCGTGCCCCGTCTCGCTGCATCTGAAGTTGACGCCATGCAAGTGCTGTGTGTCTTAAATGTTTTCGTGTTAATGCCACAAGTTTCTAATTATTTTTAATCCAACGACTAATTGTTTGCACAGTTGCTGCATGGTGGGCCTTTTTATATGTAAGTAGTAGGTTACCCTTTGTTGTGTCTCCAGATCTTAACTTTTCAGTTTGCTGGATATAGGTGCGAAGTAATTTATCTGCGCACAGCTCTGGCTGGTCTTCGAATGTAGGAATTTCAATGTGTGGTTGATATTTCGTTCTACCAGTTGTCTTCATTTTTTCGGTTATTTTAATTTGAATAAGCTCTCTATCCAGATTGATGTTTTCTAATAAAATTGCTCTTACCGTTTGAATTCGTTGAGCTGTTATTAGGGATAGAAGAGTCTCGAGTTTCATGGTTAATTGATCCAAATTAAAAGCTTTGTTGGGATAGAGTTTCAACAAATATTGCAGTACCATATTTGGATACCACGTTTCGTCGTACCTAAATCTGAATGGCTTAATGGCCAAAACACCCTTAAAAAATCTTTTTATGCTAGCATCTTTTTCCAGCTAATTGCTCATCAACATCGATATAGATGTTCGATAAATATTCAAAATGCTTTATGAATTTGTCATTCTTAACTTTCGGCAAGGAACTGCAATAATATATTTCCCATATTGCTTCAAAGCTCCAAGTGTTGGTTATAAAAGCTTGCTGGATAATCGTATCGCTGACAAGCGGGGTCGTCTTCATGTGTGTAGAAGATAAAAGATTATCATTCGATTAAAAAAAAATATTGGTTTTTCGATGGCTAATGACATTAGGAATGGGTACCAAGGTTGCGTGGGTCAGTAGGGTACAACTACAACACCTTCTGCTTTGTCGAGTTAAGAGAGAAGGGGGGAAAATCGTAAAAAATAATAACCACTGTACTTCATTGTGAATGCATTTATATAGTCACAGAATCTAGGTCTCTAAGACAAGAGATATAATTTTTGCATTTGGCATTGATGTTCGATGCAGATCAGGCCTGATGCAAATAGGTAAGTTTCTAGAGCTCCAAATCTTCTTTCAATTTATTTATTTATTTATTTTTTTTAAACGCCCAATCCGATAATTGCCATTCATTTTCTTGTAGCAAGGTTCGAGATAATTCATCTGCATCTTTATTTTCTTTTTATGGTATGTATGAAGCTTAGATCCACAGATTACGTTCTTCACACAATTTCCAGATCTGACTAGCAAGGTGGTTCGTCAAGGGTACTGGATTCCTCCCATTTTATTAGCGTAAGCTATGGAAGTCGTGTTGTCCATGCGTAGGAGGATCTCATAGTTGTCGCTTTGCACGAAGAAAACTTAAATATCCATTTTTTCCGTGTGCTTAGCAAAGCACTTTAAACCCATAAATGCCACTTTTAGTTCTAAAGCGTTTATGTGAAGTTTTTGATCTTTTAGACTCCACAGACCCATCGCTTTCTATTACCACAAAAAACCTCCCAGCCAGTCAAAGGTGCATCAGTAAATATATATTTTATTTATTTATTTAAATGAAATTAAATTCTCGTATTGGATTTGATAATTTCTTTATATTTATATTGTTTATACTCCTGCCCTATTGGCCTTACACACTTCGACAAGAGTCCCCGAGAAATACTTTTTTGGATTAAGCATAACCATTCTACTTTAGAAATTTTCTATATATTAACCTAATTTGCGTCTACAGCCGACTTTATTAGGAGTACTCGCATTACGCCTGGACCACCCGTCAATGGGTTTTCTCGCCAGAGAAGAGGGAAACTGTAGAAAACCTCTCTGAGTACAACCGGTTTATCGACAGTCGAGTTCTAATGGTGTGTACCGGACAATAATCGACGGTGCACATCATTATACCTCGACGTCAAACCTCCCGCTCAGATTGTCTCACGTGCCGGAAAAATACCAAGCCAAGTGGGCGCGAACCAAGGATACTTATATACCCTGTACTTTACAGAATTTCTTTAACAAGAATTTGTTAATTAACTGGCTTATGGAATTTCACTTCCTTTTTGTTAGTTGAAGTGAAAAATGCTTGCTGTCAATGACAAACCCTAAAAAAGGTGCAAGATTGGGATAGAATCAATTGGCTTTTATTTGTACTAATAATAAAGTCAAGTGATTCCAACAATTTTTAAGCAACTCGAACGTTTCGCGTTCATTCTTCTTTAGTTTTAGCAGTGAATAAAACGTCATCTAAATAAATGACTAGAATAATGCCTTGGCTTCTTAGTTTTTGCACAGCTGGTTTGAGGATCTTTGTGAAAGTAAACTGTGCTGTACAAACACTGGAATTCGAACTCTACATTCTAAAAAATAAAACGAAGAAATTTTCTATGTTCAACGGAGACAGATACCATAATGTAGGCATCCTTAAGATCTATTACAGCCATGTAATGATCGCGATTTAAATGTCATAAAGCGGTTATCATATCTTCTATTTTTAAATGTGAAATCGTTATATACTTATTCAATTTTTTTTTTTTTTTTATAAATTGAATATGAATTGATCTTCACCACTAGACTTTTGTCTTAAGTAATAAGAAGACAGAAATTCTCCTTTATATGGATCGCAAGAAATGATGACCTCTATGTCTTGAGCTTTGTGAATTGCTTTAAGCATTCTTTTCCCTTCTTCGTTTGTCAATTCAGACTCTCTCAGAGTTTCTGATTGCATGGGTAAATTGTTGAAAGGTATTTCGTAACCCTGAATACACTCGAGAATGAAGTGTTTTTTAAATTATTGCAGGCGGCCTACTGTTTTACTTACGCCTAATTCTTTCCTCGGCGTGATTTCCAGGAGGGGCCCTTCCAGTTTTAAAGATTTTGACGTTGAGTGTCAGTAATGCTTGTCTCTGCTATATTGATTTACCCGTGGTTGAACTTTGAATAGCTAAGGATATTTTTTTTTTTTTTTTTTATATCCTTCGTCGATTTCTCGACTTCCATCTCTGATTTTTATTTTATCGGCGAATGTCTCGCCAAACAGTCATGGACAGATCATGTTGCAAATCTGTAAGAATTCTTCCCATATTGCAGAGAGTGGCAAAGATTGAGGTTATGTCAGCTGATTTTGTTTCTCGATCGTCTCTTTTGTCCTCTAATAGTATTGTCAGCACGCTGCCCAGTGCACTGATTGATGCTGCTAATTTATTTTGAGCTTGCACTTGATACATGTCCTTTTTCAAGGCCGTGGCACTTAACCCCTTTTTTATTTCAGGATTTATTTGTGGTGAATCCATTACAGTGCAATTTTCTGCTGGAGGGTAATATTTAAGCAACTCTTTTATTATTTCTTTTAATAAGCCGACTTTAAGAATTCTCGACCAGAATTCTGCGACTAAGTTGTAAATAGGAGTGCTGAATTTAATTTTGTCCTGCGCGCCATCTCCTAGTAATTGCAGTAGGTTATTTTACATTACCTGCGGAGCACTAACCTTTTTATCGTTCGATTTATTTTCAGCGCTTCCAGGATTTGTGGATATGCGCGACCTTGATCGAGATCGTTCTCTCGAATTGCGCATGGAAACGTCTCTCGGATCGTCCTCAGCGATAGTATCATTTCTAGAATCTGCGTTAGACGTTCCTCTCGGGATACCCTCTACGCTACGATTTCTAGAATGTTTGAGTTCTCAGTCACGATTTCTTTGCTCGCGACTCAGACTCCTTCTGCCTCTACATTTATTTTGACGTGCCTCTCGGGCCACGCTCTCTGTGAGGACTTGAGGAATGACATGTAGACTGGTATTCAAGTGATGAGCACCTTCGGTGACTGGTTGATGTCGAAGACGAACGAAGTGAACCTCTCTTACCTAACCTCTCTTCGGGAATGCTTTAGTCTGCTCAATTTCTTCTCGATTTTTCTTACCTCCATTTCATGTGTCAGATCTGGAAATTGTGTGAAGAACGTAATCTGTGGATCTACGCTTCATTTCGAAATTCTAATTTTTTTGTTTCCCATTTCCATTACTATGGATCACCCAACCATAGATCTTTTGCTGCTCCAACAATATACAGTCAGCCATAGAATATGGATGCAGCAACCTTAACTATGGATATCCCGTATTTTTCAATATAATATGGCTGTGATATCCATGTATCTGGATGTGTCAACTATTCCTTTTTCTCTGTGTGGAACAATCCAAAATCTGTATGCAAAGAATCCGGTAATAGTCAGTGGCAATCTGAATAATATCCGATCAAAACACCCCAGTCCGAAAATAAGTCTTATAATAATATGAAATTTGTAAATATATACAATCTAAAGACGGTCCGAAACAATCCATATTCAATCCAATTCAAAGACTTAACCTGGAGTAATTTTGGTATAATAGTGAATTTTTATATTAAAAATAATTTGTATTAAATGCAGATAAATTCAAACTATATAATTATAATTTCGTATGACAAAAACCTGACAAAAACCAGATTAATTCCGGATTTAATCGTAATAATTTCACATTGGCAAGTTTATTTATTTATATGTGTTTACGGGCACAAATCCCTTTTGTACAAAGTACTTAACAATATATTAAAACTAATTAACAAGAAGTTAGCGTAGAGAACGTTCAAACGTTATTATTATTTTCAAAGACTGCTAACTTTAAATTCCTGACAAATTTTCTCATTGGTGTTGTAAAAAAGTCTAAATTATTATTAGCAAGTAGGGTCAGTTGGGGTAAATAGAAACAAGGGGTAAATCGGAACAGTAGTTATTTCAGTTAAATAAAAAATTTTAAAAATAAATACGGCCTTACATCTTGAAGCTAATATTACCCCCAACAAGTTCTAAGTGTTTTCCTATTTTCCGTTTGTCAATTAGCAGTAGTATATACAAAAATATTTCCTATTGCACAAAAAATTGAAAATCAAAGAAGACACCCTTTCACTTTCTTGACTCGCATTTGGAAAAAAATTAACTAAAAATTCATATTAAAATTTATATTTATCTCTTATTAATACTACAACAAAAATCAACTTTGATTTTTTAATTTTGCAAACTTTAATTAAAAATATGAGACTGTTTCTATTTACCCCTAAAAACTGGATATTCGGGGTAAATAGGAACAGCAGAAATTTCAATAATATTTCTTATAATGGAAAGAGAAAAAATTGTTTCTTTCAAACTACAACACTATTTTCAGCATTATATATTAGCCTGGCCATTTTTGTAAAATTATTTAATATCAATGAGTGCCGGGCTGAAAAAGTTTCCTTTTCATCTAAAAAAACAAATACAAAAATAATAAAGTGAATTTGTAAATAACTAATGGACCCAAAAACTGATTGAATGGGAAAAAAGAGATTTTATTGAATTTTTGCAGTAATTTTCAATGTTTCTTTAAAGAAAATGGTTCTTTTCTGTGTAGCTATATATGACGGGTTCCACGTTAAGTGACCCAGGTCAAAATTTTAAATGTTTGGGATCGGGTTAAAATTTTGCAGAAACAGTAGTCCTATTAGATACAATTAAAAATACCAAATATTATTAATTTATTTAAACAAATATTAAAACTGGAGGGGGTCAAAGTTTAAATTTTTGGTCTAACATGGAATATTTGAAAAATTTGTAGTTTCTTTAAAACAAAACGAAAATACGTTTTCTATTTTGGGTTTTTCTGCTGTTTTTCAACACTCTCTAATGGTGTAAACAAATGTAGAGAAAAAAAATGTTAGACCTTGAAAAATTAAATTAAAAAATAAAATTTCATTTTTTCATCAAATGGACAGTTTTTATTTTTTAAAAAAAATTTTTATCATAAAGGTGACGTTTTTTCCTAAAAAAAATGTATAGTTCAAAACGTGGGACAAGAACTTTTAACTGGTCAAAATAAACATTTACTTCTGCAATCCACCGCCCCTGCTCGTTGTTGGGCTATATATTGTTTATAACAATTGAAATAAATTATTTTATGCTTTATTAATTATCTGGTGGTCATATTGGATGAATTTAAATTGATTTAGATCATGTGCATCAACGAAATAAGAAAATAAACCTCCTTTTTTTAAAAAAGTGTATTAATTTGTTAACTTTGATTTAAAAAAAATTATAAATAATTAAAATCTCCAAAATCTGCCTCGAAGGATGTCTTAAGAATTTATTCCCCTTTAACTTAAGACAAAGAACACTCAAATCGGTTAAAAATTGTAAGCTATAGACATTTTTTAATAGTAAATTGTAAAAAAAATTCCACTGTGGGACGGTGCACGGCAGAAGTAAATGCTTAATTTGACTAGTTAAAAGTTCTTGTCCCACGTTTTGACCTATACATTTTTTTTAGGAAAAAACCTCACCTTTATGATAAAATTTTTTTTAAAAAAATACAAACTGCCCATTTGATAAAAAAATGAAATTTTATTTTTTAATTTAATTTTTCAAGGTCAAACAATTTTTTTTCTCTACATTTGTTCACACTATTAGAAAGTGTTAAAAAACAGCAGCAAAACCCAAAATAGAAAACGTATTTTCGTTTTGTTTTAAAGAAACTACAAATTTTTCAAATATTCCATGTAAATTTTTGACCTGGGTCACTTGACGTGGAACCCGTCATATATATATACACATAAGAGACTTCTTTCCCTAAAATTTTTTTTTTAATTCAAAAATTGTTGAAGATACGCCATTTTGAACTTTAATATTAATTTTATAAAATTTTGAATATCTCGGAATATTGTTTGTGGATTCTTATAAAATTTACACATTTTTCAGGTAAAAGTATGTACTTTAGAATGCAAGTAAAGTTAATAAAAAAAAATTAATTTTTAAATAAAAAATTTTAGGTATATCTCCGGCTGCTACTCTCGATAAAATTGATTTTCAATAGATTTTCTTCAAATTTTGAGAAAATGTTTCTTTGTAAATATTTAAATATTTCAAAACTCTTTGCCATGTCAAAAAACGAGATATTGTGGTTGACATTTTTTATTTTTAACATAATCGCATGTAAAAGTTAAAGTTTGAACTTGTATATCTCAAAATTTAGCATCGCAAAAGGGTTTTTAAATTTTTAACAAATTTAAAGTGCACCCGAAGAGATATTTTCTCAAAATTTAAAGAAATTCTATGAAAAAACAGTTTTTTCAAGAGTAGCAGCCGGAGGATTAGGATTTTTTTAGCATCAACAAAGATTTTTTATGGTAAAAAGCACCGAAAATTTCTGTAAAGCCTTAAAAATTTCCAAAATTGATGAAGAAATTGTCGTTTATCATCAATTTTTAAAAAATTTAGGAACCGTTTGTACCACAGGCCGACAGTATTTACTAAACAAGAATGAAACTATATTTTTTCGAAGGTTTTCAACGTGATAATTCCTAATCCAGCGTCATAATAGACCCTGCACGTCAGGTTTTCGAGGTATTTTAACTTAAAAGTGCAAAAGACCAGTTTTTTAACATCCAAAAATAATTGTTTTGACAAAAGTTCAATATTGCATCTGAAGATGCTACTTTTCTTCTTTAAAATTCATTTTGAAAATTTAAAATATTTCCATTTTCCTCTGAGTAATCGTTCATTCTGTTTACTGAGTTTGGCAAATTCTTTGAAAACTAAGTAAAAATAGACAAAACTTCGATAATGAAGAAGAATATTACTACAAACCAGAATATAAATTTCAAATACTTTTGCGTGTTTTCGGTACAACTAAATGCGAATACGATGTCAGATTTACCAAATCGTCTGCTATATACGATCCGCTATTTTGAATTTTAGAAATCTGACACAGAATTTGTATCCAGTTATACCGAAAA
This sequence comes from Leptopilina heterotoma, assembly GCF_015476425.1. Lineage (NCBI taxonomy): Eukaryota > Metazoa > Arthropoda > Insecta > Hymenoptera > Figitidae > Leptopilina > Leptopilina heterotoma. The sequence continues at coordinate 1,041,311 of NW_025111111.1, forward strand.
TCTGCATAACCATTTGAAATTTAGATGCTTGTAGTTAAATTCTTCTATATTTTCGAAGTTTTGTCTATTTCTCCTCAATTTTTGTAGAATTTACCGAACTCACTAACAAATGAAGATTTTTTAAATATCCGAAATGAAAAAAATCGAAAAACTGAGTTTATTCAAAATTTCATGTACCGTCAACTGGGGCTATTTTGTGCACGCGAGTTTTTTAATGGAAAAAATTATTAAAATGAATTATTTTAATCTGCTATTTTGTAAAATGAAAGTTTGATTACATGACAATAGAGAGCACTAAATGTTATTATTTAATTCTTTGGCAATTAAGAGAAAAAAATTCCTAAAAACGGAAAATTTGTTTAAAAAATTTTGAAAGTTCGGAAAAATTATACCAGATCTTCTAGAGTTTTAATGTGTCTCATAAACTGTGTTAGATATTTGTTTTCAATTGTGTTGTGATGATACATACGTAATGCGCTAACTTTTTATTCATTATTTTAAGAGAAAAGTGGAAAAAACTGAAAAACCAGGATTCCATGGGGCTATTTTGTGCACTTAAAAAAATCAAATATTTTTCATAAATATTTTATTTAGTAAGTAAAGAAGATTCTGTTTATCATTTTTATACATTTTTGTCTTACTTTTCTGTGAAAAAACTGTAAATACGTTAATTAAAATCATTAAAACGATTAAAAGCTCTACCGGTGCACAACGTAACCTCAAAAAATGAACATTAATTAATATTTATAAGTTTTTCAAATTAGTTTCAAAACTATTTTCTCGTTTCTCTTAAAATAACTTGAAAATCATATTAGATATTAAATTGTTATCTATTTAACCTTAAAAATATTTATTTCAAGTTTTTTAAAAATATCATTCAAAACCATTAAAAAAGCTCCTATTGAAATGATGTTTTAAAGTTATTTATAAGTGTTTAAACGATCATTTTATAATTATATTAGTATATTATTATAAAATATATATTAAAAAAGAAAAAAATTTTATTTACTATCTGTGTCATATACAATTTAAAAAAAGATTGTTAATTTTTAGTAAATCCAGATTTTAGCAAAATTTTAGTGCTTTATTTTACATTTTTTGTATAATATATCTACAAAAAAAATTTTACTAGGTCATTCTTTTTTTAATTTACTCTCAAATATATACACAAAAGATTTCATGAAGCAGAAACGATTAAAAAAATTGTTTACGCAACATTATAGAAAAACAAAGTTCGATGCACAAAATAGCCCCATCCCGGGAGTTATTGTGTTCACGACTTTCAATGACTATAACTAAGACAAAAAAATTTTTTTCTTTGCAAAATTTATAGGAAACCTTCAAAAGGATGTCCACAACATATATCAAAAGTTGATTTTCTTTATTCTCTTAATTCTGAATTTAAATAAATCTTTGAATAAAAAAAAAGCTATTTGGTGCACAAAATAGCCCCGGTTGACGGTACCGATTTTTTCTTTTTTGTCTTAAAATTATTGTATGGCTTTACCGAAACGATACTAAAAAAAATTGGATGGGGAAGAACTTTTGGCTTTTTATTCGAAGCTCACCTTGTTGATGCAGCTAGTCTTTTTTTACAAAAACTTCAATATCTTCAGAACCAGATGAGTCTTTATCAATTTTGTTTTATTAAATTAAAGGTGAATTCATAAGGATTCCAAATATGTTAATAACATTTTTCTCAGAGAGGAGTAAATAATGAAACAAATTTAAAAAAAATTTTTTTATTTACATTATTTTTATTTTAAAGTACACATTTTTACCTGAAAAATGTGTACACTTCATAAAAATCCATAAACAATAGTCCGAAATATTCAAAACTTTATGAAATTAATATTAAAATTCAAAATTTCAATAAAATCTCTTTTTCTATAATGTTATTAAGTTTTTGGGTCTATTAATTATTTATAGATCAACTTAAGTATTTTCGTATTTGTTTCTTTAGGTAAAAAGGAAACTTTTTTTGCCCGGCGCTCAATGATATCACCAGATTAAAAAATATCTTAACAAATCGCGGCCAGGCTATTATATATGAGAATAAGAGAGAAAAGAAGAAAAAAATAAAGAAAAAAACCTTTATTTGTGAAATGTGTTTCATCTTTTGGCTCTAAAACTCGACTTTTTTTAAAAAAAGCGCAATTTTCTTCTTTTTTTGACGGACATTTTTATTTTGAAAAACTGACATCGGATTCGTAATCAGCGACCTCAAAAACCCTCAAGTAGTTATTTTCATTAGCTAAGCCTTATTTTATTTTCGATTTTGTAATTTTGTTGTAAATCTTGCCATAAACATTCTTTTTTTATTATTGTTTGAATTAAAAAATTGTGAATTCTTTATTGTACTATAAATTTTTTTCACAAAGTAGAATAAATTTGTGGGTGTTGGGTGTTTTGAAATCAAAAATATTTTTATTTTTGTCAAAGTTGTGAAGGTTTAAAGTCAAAAGTGGTTTTGATCGAAAACGCTGGGCGTTAAAGGGTTAAACTTACGTAATGCATTATTATTTATTAGTCTAAATTATTTTATGACTAACATCATTTTTATGTAGGTAATTCTTTGTATCTTTTAACATTTCCATACTTGAAATTGATTTTTTCTTAAATTTTGTAAAAAATAATCAACTGTCCCACATAGCACAATAGTATGAGGTAAGGTTATGTTGAGTACTAATCGTAAGGCTCATAAGGTTACACGATATTGCTGTGGTAGACCTGAGGTGAACTAAAAACTTCCGCCATGGAGGTAAGGTTACATGTTAGGGTGTGGTGACTATATATGATAAGGCCATGGTAACCTTACACGTTAAGGTTGAGGTAACGTTACATGTTAAGGTTGAGGTAAGGTTACATGTTAAGGTTGAGGTAACGTTACATGTTAAGGTTGAGGTAAGGTTACATGTCAAGGCTGAGGTAAGGTAATTATTAAGTTGTAAGGTTGAGGTAAGGTTGTGATAAGTTTACCAGTTATAGAAAATATTGAAAAAATAATTAATAAATAAATATTCAATTAAAATGTTAAGTTTGTTGCTCTTCTCTATTTTGGAAACCTGACATGAAGCAGAAAATTTTGAAAACAAATTTGGGGGGACTGGGATTCGAACCCGGGATCGGCGCGCATAAACCTATCATTCTAACTAACTGAGCTAAGTAGAGAACTGGCAGAAGGAAAATTAATGTTGCCTTTAAGGAGTTAATCATCTTCTTGGTTCACCTTAAAGGCAACATTAATTTTCCTTCTGCCAGTTCTCTACTTAGCTCAGTTAGTTAGAATGATAGGTTTATGCGCGCCGATCCCGGGTTCGAATCCCAGTCCCCCCAAATTTGTTTTCAAAATTTTCTGCTTCATGTCAGGTTTCCAAAATAGAGAAGAGCAACAAACTTAACATTTTAATTGAATATTTATTTATTAATTATTTTTTCAATATTTTCTATAACTGGTAAACTTATCACAACCTTACCTCAACCTTACAACTTAATAATTACCTTACCTCAGCCTTGACATGTAACCTTACCTCAACCTTAACATGTAACGTTACCTCAACCTTAACATGTAACCTTACCTCAACCTTAACATGTAACGTTACCTCAACCTTAACGTGTAAGGTTACCATGGCCTTATCATATATAGTCACCACACCCTAACATGTAACCTCACCTCCATGGCGGAAGTTTTTAGTTCACCTTAGGTCTACCACAGCAATATCGTGTAACCTTATGTGCCTTACGATTAGTATTCAACATAACCTTACCTCATACTATTGTGCTATGTGGGGTTCCTATTTACCCCTAAATTTTAGCAAAGTTAAAAAATTTAGGGGTAAATAGAAACAGTTGATTATTACGATTTAATAATTCCCACACGGAAAAAATGTTGGTGCACCACCCACATAGCACAATAGTATGAGGTAAGGTTATGTTTAGTACTAATCGTAAGGCACATAAGGTTACACAATATTGCTGCGGTAGACCTGAGGTGAACTAAAAACTTCCGCCATGGAGGTAAGGTTACATGTTAGGGTGTGGTGAGTATATATGATAAGGCCATGGTAACCTTACACGTTAAGGTTAAGGTAACCTTACACGTTAAGGTTGATGTAACCTTACACGTTAAGGTTGAGGTAACGTTACATGTTAAGGTTGAGGTAAGGTTACATGTCAAGGTTGAGGTAAGGTCATTATTAAGTTGTAAGGTTGAGGTAAGGTTAAGGTAAGGTTGTGATAAATTTACCAGTTATGGAAAATATTGAAAAAATAATTAATAAATAAATATTCAATTAAAAAGTTAGTTTGTTGCTCTTCTCTATTTTGGAAACCTGACATGAAGCAGAAAATTTTGAAAACAAATTTGGGGGGACTGGGATTTGAACCCGGGATCGACGCGCATAAACCTATCATTCTAACTAACTGAGCTAAGTAGAGAACTGGTAGAAGGAAAATTAATATTGCCTTTAAGGAGTTAATCATCTTCTTGGTTCACCTTAAAGGCAACATTAATTTTCCTTCTACCAGTTCTTTACTTAGCTCAGTTAGTTAGAATGATAGGTTTATGCGCGTCGATCCCGGGTTCAAATCCCAGTCCCCCCAAATTTGTTTTCAAAATTTTCTGCTTCATGTCAGGTTTCCAAAATAGAGAAGAGCAACAAACTAACTTTTTAATTGAATATTTATTTATTAATTATTTTTTCAATATTTTCCATAACTGGTAAATTTATCACAACCTTACCTTAACCTTACCTCAACCTTACAACTTAATAATGACCTTACCTCAACCTTGACATGTAACCTTACCTCAACCTTAACATGTAACGTTACCTCAACCTTAACGTGTAAGGTTACATCAACCTTAACGTGTAAGGTTACCTTAACCTTAACGTGTAAGGTTACCATGGCCTTATCATATATACTCACCACACCCTAACATGTAACCTTACCTCCATGGCGGAAGTTTTTAGTTCACCTCAGGTCTACCGCAGCAATATTGTGTAACCTTATGTGCCTTACGATTAGTACTAAACATAACCTTACCTCATACTATTGTGCTATGTGGGCAGTCGTTCCTACTAGTGCACGAGCTATACCAAACCGCAGGACGAATGTTGACCTAGCGCTTAGTATAGTATATGTACCGTTTTGTGACAGCAGGCGCACCCTTTTGGTGAGCCCTCTGCATTATTTAATAGAGCAGACGATATACTACACCTATACGGATTACATACGTCCCATTTTCGTGCATCTGACGCGCCAAAACGAGGTATCAGTGCGCCGAACTACTGGTACAACAACTGTACTATACGCAGCGCAAATGATGCACCAAAATTTTTTCCGTGCATATTTTTTACTACTCCATAAAATTATTCCACGGAAGTGAAATAATAACTCAACGCACAAAAAAACCGAAAGTATTCGGATTTAAAAGAAAAAATCTTATATTGGTAAAACTTAGCAAATCTGTTCCTATTTACCCCAACTGACCCTAAGTTTGCTGCTTGTAAGTTACGTATTATCAGACTAATTCCGAATTCACTAGTTATACACAAACCGCATTGAGTTTGTATTTATCCGGACTAATTCCGAGCGACAAAAACCTGACCATAAGCAGACTGTTGCAGACAAATTCTGGATTAGTCCGAAATCGGTCCGACTTTTTATTCAGGGTATTTACTTCTGGTTAATAAAATATTTACTTTTGTAGTCAATTTGATTTTACACTAGTATTATTAGTTATCTTTTTAATCTCCTTCTCCTTATATTATTTTATTTATAATATTAACATATTCGTCGTCGTTTTGTCGTCCGTCGTTCGTGTATTTCCGTACTTCATCCTATTAATAGATATTTATTTCCCATTTCCTTTACATATAAAAATTAGCATTTTTCAAAAAAATTTTTACAAATTTTTACAAATTTTAATTTTTTACTTCAATACAAAATCTTTATCTAATTATATAAATTAAATTCTCTTTTATTCTATTTATTATAATTTTAATTTAAAAATTAAAATTTTTCCTACACTATTAAATCATTATTAACTTTAAATTTCTAATTAATTAAAATGTAGTTTAAAAAAAACATTATAATTTCATTATAAAAATTTATAATTATAATATTTTAAATACCACAATACATTGAATATTTCATTATTGTCCACCAAGATGTAATTTACTATATAATTTTATTTATTTACTAAAACATTTTTATTTATATAATTTTAATCTTAATTTTTTATAAAAATATTTAAATTAACATATAAGTTAAATTAAACATCTTATTACTTAATTTCTATCCCTACATTTATAAAATATTTAATTTTCCCCTTTACATAAATACCCCTATTTATTTTAATTAATATTTTTTTTAACTATAAATAATTCACTTACCTATTTCTATAATTTAAATTTATTACATAAAAATATATTTTTTACTAAAATTAATTTCCTTTAATATTTTTAATATATTAAAAATTTAATATTTTATCAGGTCTAAATTTTATACTAAATTAAAAATTTTAAGATCTTTCTTTGCCTCTTTTTCTGAAATTTCTTCCAAATCCTATGAGGAAAACCAGTTTTCCATTCCTGAAAAAAGTCACTCGATAAAAATAGTTCACTTAATTAGAAATTATTGAACTTATTTAATCTATTCCTTATAAATATGATTAAAGTTTCCCCCTCCCTATTAATAGATATTTATTTCCCATTTCCTTAACATATAAAAATTAGCATTTATCAAAAAAATGCTTAAAATTTTTACAAATTTTAATTTTTTACTTCAATACAAAATCTTTATTTAATTATATAAATTAAATTCTTTTTTATTCTATTTATTATAATTTTAATTTAAAAATTAAAATTTTTCCTACACTATAAAATCATTATTAACTTTAAATTTCTAATTAATTAGAATGTAGTTTAAAAAAAACATTATAATTTCATTATAAAAATTTATAATTATAATATTTTAAATACCACAATACCACAATACAATACATATTTCATTATTGTCCACCAAGATGTAATTTACTATATAATTTTATTTATTTACTAAAACATTTTTATTTATATAATTTTAATCTTAATTTTTTATGAAAATATTTAAATTAACATATAAGTTAAATTAAACATCTTATTACTTAACCCTAGAAGGAGTAACTGGGGTGTCTGGACACCCCAAGCAAAATTCAAAGTATTCCCATGGCTTAACCAATAATTTTTTTACGCTCAAAACTCGTTGATAATTTAGTTTGAACCTCTATCTTTTGACACCTGTATGTGCCGCCAAAAGTTTTGCTCTAGGAAGAGCTCTATCTCCTGTTAAAATATGTCTGGGGTGTCTGGACACCCCAGTTACTCCCTAAAACGTTAGAAAAATTGTCAGGATAAGTAAATTCAAATTTTTTAAAAAATCGTTTTTAATCAGTTAAAATCATCTGTTATAGTATAAATTGATAGGTTATGCATGAAAAAGTTGTTCTATTTTTATGAAAAATATACATTCGGTATTTGTAACAACTTATGAAATTTGAGTTTAGACTTATTAAAAATTTCTGTGCTCTCTCTGCAGTCAGACATTAAATTCTAATACAGAAAAATGTAGTATATGACAGTCAAATTTAAATTATAAATTCTATATTGTTAATAATATTTTAACATATATTAGAGGTATTAAGAATTGTTAATTAAAACTTTGATTAAATATTAATTTACAGAATCATTTCATAAGTTATTAATTTTAATGTTAATATATTCAGATATATTAAGTTTGTAAAATTTTAAATCTATAACACCATTTTTAATAAATATTAATTGTTTAAGTCCATTTTATAGTTCATTTTTATGATTTTCACTATTCGTCAATTGTCTTTAATTTCTTTCACTTCAGATGTTCAAATAATTATGTTTTTTGGAAGTAATACAAAAACTAATTTTTTTCCCTAAAAGTGTATCTATTTAACTTTAAAAACCTAAAATAGTTTTTAAATTAGTCAAATTTTTAAGAAACTACAACGTTTTTTGTGAAAAAAGTCAATATTGCAATTTTTTGGTGTTTTTTGGGGGTTTTATGGTTTTTTTCAAAATTTTTTTAATTTATTAAAATATGAATAATATTATTGTATTCCTTACTAAAAAACCAATCAATTCATTATAATGAATTTTTTTTACGTCAAATATAAATCTTATAAAACAAGTTTAAAGCGTGGGGTGTCTGGACACCCCAGTTACTCCTTAGAGGGTGAGTAAATTAACGTACTCCTTCTAGGGTTAATTTCTATCCCTACATTTATAAAATATTCAATTTTCCCCTTTACATAAATACCCCTATTTATTTTAATTAATATTTTTTTTAACTATTATTATTATTATTATTATTATTATTATTATTATTATTATTATTTATTATTATTATTTATTATTATTTATTATTATTATTATTATTATTATTTATTACTTACCTATTTCTATAATTTAAATTTATTACATAAAAATATATTTTTTACTAAAATTAATTTCCTTTAATATTTTTAATATATTAATACATTAAAAATTTAATATTTTATCAGGTCTAAATTTTATACTAAATTAAAAATTTTAAGATCTTTCTTTTGCCTCTTTTTCTTAAATGTTGTGTTCTATCACAATGGCTGTTTTCGGCACAAACCCAGGGTTAACCCCGAGTTAAATATTATCCAATCGTCAAAAACATTCCGTTGGCCTAACCAATCACCATTAACCCGGAGTTAACTCGTGGCGAGTGCCGAAAACAGCCTATAACGCATGAGCAGTAGTGTTCTATCACTATAAAGCATGCGAAGAACATTCAGAACTTCAAAATTTAATTTTTTAATCCACACACAATCTAAAAATTATTGTTCTACAATACAAAATTTCCAAAGTCCAAAATGTCCAAAATATGAAATTTCCAAAATAAAAAGTGTTGAATTGTAATGTAAGTGAAAAGAATTGGATTATTGAGTATTGAGATTTAACAATTCTATTTCTGTGTAAGATATTTTTAAAAAATCATTATTTTCAATGTTTTACAAAAATTTAAATAACTTCTAAAAACATGAACTCTTTATAATGATCTTAGGCTTACTTTAAAGGTTATTTTCTACAGAATGGGAATTACTTGTAGACATTAACGTGTAATTTTCTCTTAGAAATTTAAATAATATAACAATTTAAAAACAAGTAAAATTTATGAAAATTTATTTTTAATTTAAGTCACATTTAGTGTATAAGGGTTTTTGGAGTCGGTGAATTCGAATTTGACCTTAATTTTAAAAAATTCAAAATAGCGGACATCATTTTTGAAATTCATTTGGATTTTTATCAATTTCAGTATCTAGGGGTATTTCGGGTCGCTGAATTTAAATTTGTCTTTCAAAATAAAAAATAATGAATTCAAAATGGGGGACGTAATTTTTTTAATTCATCCCGATTTTTATCAAATTTTGTACTCTATTCTATATCCTTTGCATTAGCTGATAAAACGAATTATGACCCCAAAATGTGCCGCGTGGAGGCTGCAAAGGTTTTACATTACACTTTCTGTTCTTTGTTTTTTTTGTTTATAATATTTGTTTAAAATTTAAAAATTTTGTCCGACATATTGGATCCACCATTTTGTATTTTTTTGACGTCATATTTATATTCAGTGACGCCAAAAACCCTTGTATACTAAGTTTCATAAAAATTCATCTACTAGATTTTGCTGAACATTTTGGGAAAATCATATGATTATTTTTCCAAACAGCGAAGGCATTTATAAGATTATTTCAAATTTTTTAAATTCTTTTGGTCGAAGTTTGCCAACCTGCATTTTCTAAAAAAAAGTTTCGTATATTCGCATAATTCAAGTTATTTGAATCAAATAAATATATAGATAAAAAAATTATTTGAATCAAATAATGTTTTTTAGTGTGCTAATACTTTTACGTATGCAAATGGAAGAACATTAATTTATTTATTATAAATTTGGTATTAGGACTATATAAATAATTATTTGACGCAATTAAAGCGAGATTTTGGTGTAAATTAAAATAATTAATTATGAAAAATAATTGCATATTTTTTTGTAAGATAATGAAAAGGCCTATTTTACATAAATTGCATATTTTATATAAATAAGGGAAATTCCACGTCAACACGGACAGAGCTCTAAACCAAAATTGCTTTGATGGATTTAAACGTTCTACGGCTTAAAGGATTTCTACATTCATGTACTTTAAGATGCCGATGGGCGTTTTTTGCAAATTTTCATTTCCGATGCCAATAGAGCTGTCAAAAATCAAAAGGTCCAAAAATCTTGTAACGATTTAAATTGTAGCGGGTAATTCACTATAATTTGAGAAGGAGAAATTCGTGTGAAGTATGAATGTTCGGATGCGTTTGTCAAATGTGACACCTCGTTATGTTGAATTCTTCACATTCGTGAGAATCGTCGTGAAGTGAGGACCGAAACCCTGGACAGGGGTAAGTGTGAGATAAGTTTGTCTTAAATTTGTACACGTGATGACGAGCATTTTTTTGTTATATTTCAATAGTTTTTGTGTCTGGGAGCATAAATTGGTGGTACTCGCATTGACGTGGTCAGGAGTTACAAATTGTTGATTGCAGACGGTGGACTTCTGATCCATAAATTAATTAATTTGACGATTCGCTGCATGCCGATTTGAGCATTATTCAGGCGAAAATTTATTGTACAACTCTCCAAGGACGTGAACGTCGAATAGCGATAGACTTTTACACCATACTCCGAAAAAGATAAGTTATCACAATTCTTTTTGTTATATTCAAGATTCTCACGAATAATTTTTAATTTGTTTTGACATTTTTTACGTATCGCAGTTATATATACAAAATATAATTTCATTTTATGTCATGTTAAAGAAAAACAGATTTATTGTAAAGTAATAAGAATTTTTTTAGTTGTAAATGTGTGAATGATGTATGAAATGTTCATTTAATACCGATCAGAGTGTGAACCAATAATTTCTTGTAAAAATTTGAATCGCGATAAAATAAATATTAATATTGTAAATTCATTTTTTTTATTAATTAATTTTATTTTAATATTTTAAACTAATATAAATATCTAACTACAAAATATTTCTTACAATCTCAAAATACTTTTATGAATTAAAAGCAAAAAACAAGGTAAATTATTTTGTAACTCATTCTTTAACAGTTTTTAGGGTCCCCGAATATAAATCTAATGTTTTTTTTAAATTTAAAATGGCGGATCCAATATGGCGGACAAAATTTAAATTTGAACAGATTCGACTAAAACTTTTTACTCGGGGGTTTTTAGGGTCGCTGATTACGAATCTGAAATCACTTTTAAAAATTCAAAATTTAAAATAACGGAAAAAATTTTCAAATTTGATCCGATTTACTTAAAACGTGTTACTCGGAAGCTTATGGGGCCACAGATTACATATATGAAATCACTTTTTAGAAATAAAAATGGCTGATCCAATAAGGTGGAAAATTTTTTTAATTTGATCGGATATAATTAAAACATTTTAGATTTAAAAAAAAACTTTAGATTTATATTCGGGGACCTTAAAAAACGGTTAAAGAATGAGTTACAGAATAATTTACTTCGTTTTTTGCTTTTAATTCATAAAAGTATTTTGAAATTTTTGGACCTTTTGACTTTTGACAGCTCTATTGGCATCGGAAATGAAAATTTGCAAAAAACGACCATTGGCATCTTAAAGTACATGAATGTAGAAATCTTTTAAGCCCTAGAACGGTTAAATCTATCAAAGTAATTTTTGTTTAGAGCTCTGTCCGTGTTGTCGTGCGGAATGTCCCATAAATATTTAGTTATTTTAAAAAAATTATTTTATTGATGCAAATAAATATTTATTTGAATTAAAATCCATGCATTACTGAATCAAAAAATTTTCCTAATTAATATCCTAATCCTAATATTTTATCGAATGGCGCTATCAGTTTTTTAGGAAAATCAATTTTTCTTCATTTGTTTAAACAAAATTTTTTAAACAAAATTTTTAACGTCAAAAAATATCATTAGACCCCTTGCCAGGATTCCAATAATTAGGGGAGAGTCTCCAGTTGTGAGACGGGTTTTATTTTTGACCCGTAAATTGTAAACGGGTAAACGAAATTGTAAATAAAATACACCGTTCGAAAGGTAACACAAATACGCATCTTTTATTAAAAAAAAGTGTAGTGTTTCGATGAACTCAAAAAATTTTACGATACATTTTCCGAGCACATCGCTTTTGTCAAAAAAGAAAATGTCTCCAGTTGTGAGACACTCATTAAAAATTGCTAAAATTTAATAAGTTTGACATAAAACGTTATGTTTAGTAGAAATAATTAAATATATTAATAATATATATTATTATATACTAAATAATAATATTTATTTGCCAAAATATGACTATCAAATAAACACAATTAAATAGCTTCAACACACTGAGAAAACTGGAGAGTCAAATTCAGAGGTTCAAAAAGTGTATGTTTCCTTTGCTTATGAAGAGAGTTAAATAGTCCTTCTAAAATAAATTTTGAATTGATAATGGAAATCTACTTGTATATTCTCTCCCATTATATCTGAGGGTTAAAAGTTGCGCAGAAAATGTGTACGATCTGATGCGCGCGAAATTATTTTTGTGACATTTTATGTATTTAATTTAGGGGTTATGTTGCCATATTTATTCATTTCGCGCCGGATAAGGAAGGGATTTCTCAAGGTGGTTAATTTGTCCCTCTGTTATAAACTCGAGTTTCCCTCCAAGAGAAATGGCAAGAATATCTATCAATGGTGTATTTGAACATTTAGATTGTTATCCAATTGCTAACTCTCAAATATCAACGATTTGTCCCTCCAGATGTTTAGTCCAATACTCCAGTTTTCTCAGTGCAAGAGCATTAAAATTGATTTCTTCTGAATCAATTGACTTTTTTCCACTTGACATGTCCAAAAATACTAGAAAAAAATCAAAACAACATTTAAATAGTATGCCTGCAAATTCGTATTTTTTATGCTGCCCAGATGAGTGTTGACACCGTCTCACAACTGGTGATATGCTGTGTCTCACACCCAGAAATTGGCGCAATTTTGAAAAAAGAAAATTAAATTATTTTCAACCGTAGATTAGAACAGTGCAATATTGCATCACAAAATATAAGGAAAACACTAAAAGAAAATGCATTACATTTACCTTTTCCGAATAATTAACTTGGAAAGAAAGTACTTTGCATTTATTGAAAAAACGCTTTTTAGTCGATTTTCACACACAGTGTTGGTATTTAACAAAAACAGTTTATATATCCGCTTTGGCGTACACGAAAAAGTTGACTCATATAAAAAGAAATGTTTTTATATAAACCAATCGGCTTTTTAATATTGCATGTTAAAAAAATTGACTGTCTCACAACTGGAGACTCTCCCCTACTTTTTTATATCTGCGTTCCTGTGCCCATATGATATGGGCATTAATGGGTTAAGAAAGGAAAATAATGTTTATAAAAAAGTTAAAAATATATTGTTAAACTGTTTATAATAATAATATATACGTATATAATTAATAAATGTATAGGGGCGAGCAGTAAAGGTCATATTATCATCTTTTAAAATACACTGATATAGGCGCTGCTTAGTTAGCTCAACGCACAAAAACTCGTAGCGCAAACTTCAAAAAATTTTTTCTCAACATCAAAAAGCTCTTTTTTTAAAATTTAACCACTTATTAAGGAAGGTTTAAATTTTGTGAAAATAATTTTTTTAGGAAATTCCATGATGTCCTTAGCATATTTTTTTAACAATAAAAAATTATTGTTTAAACAAATTATTGAAAATTTAATTTTTCTTAACATTTTTTTTAATATTATAAAAAATTGACATTTTCTCTACAATTTTAAATAAATGACTTTTTCTCGTAGAATCAATAGTTTTCGAAATAAAAATTCTTAAAAAAAGTCATTTATTTCAGTTTCCAATTTTTCAAATCTAAATATCTTGCAAAAAAAATTTTTTTTTAAAAACTGTTTGGCACAATTATTTAGTATCCCAAATACTACAAAATTACCAAATTTAAGAAATATCGGTGATCCACCATTTGCTTTTCGTATGGAACTGCCCTCAAGTAAATATTTACTTAAAGCAAATAAATAACAAGTTGTTCATTTTATGACCATTTAGCTTCCTCAATATATAAAAATTGCGGTTTTGCAAACTTTTGAAAAATTATGTACAAAAGGGTTCGTCCAGAAGATTTGTTAAAAATAAAATTATATAAATCATTTATAAGTTGTTGTATAAATATTTGGTGAAATTTACACTTTCATTTGCCAATTGCTTCTATTTTATGATAGAATAATCATTTCAAAATATTAATATTAATATTAAATTAATTATGAAAAAAATACAAAATTTGAATTTTTTGTGAAAAAGAAAAATATTTATTAATTTTATAAATTTTGATAAAATATATACTTTGTATACATCAATCGATTCGTTTTCTTGCCAGGAATGTAATTTTGAGAATAATTAATAAAAATATTAACAAATAAAAAAATTATTACAGAAAATACAAAAAAAAAATTTTCTGAATTTTAAAAAAATTGTATAAAAAAAAATTTTGTAGATATTTTTGAAAATCCTTGTGTCAGATTTCAGGTATTAATGACTGCAATAAACCTGCAAAATTTCAGGACAATCCATCGAAATTTGTCTGAGATAATTTGTACACAATTTTTGTGACATACACACACACACATACACACATACATACACACACATACATCTGGACATTTGCTCATAATTGAATATACATATGTTCTAGATGAAAATGAGTCCATATAACCTTGTTTTGAAAAATTGAAAATCGTCACCAATGCAAAGCTTCCTCATGAGGAAGCAAAAACAAATAAGTTGAAATACAACCGAACGAGGGTTTATAGAAAATAATTATTTGAAAATGTTTAATTTTGCTATAAAAAATTAACATTATTTAAACAATAGAAAATTTAGTTATTTTTCTCTCATATAAAAAATTTATTTTTATTTTAAGAAAATCAAAATATTTCACTTGTCTGTAAACGAAGAAAATGTATTTTAATACTTTTTTCCATGAAGGAGTATAAGGAGAAGTATGTATATGTATCCTTTTTGACTGTACTTGACTGCGTAAAATCGCCATGCACACAAATTGGCATACCGGAAATTTGTTCACTGATATTAGCGCCCGTAAAGGAGAAAATATATACCCTCTATGCTGTCCATGATAAGTTTTGTTTACGTTGTTTTTTGGTTATGTACCAAGTTGATAATAACAATAAAATAATAGTAATATGAATTGTTTTATAAAAAATTGCATGTCTAGTTATAAAGCAAATAAAAATCCTTCTGAAAAAAGTGTTTTTTCAAAGCACCGAGAATGATAAGTTTATTTAATATACTATTTTGTAAGGGTAAAAGTTTTTATACTTTTACCAACAGATATTTATGAATTTAATGCAAAGAATTTTTGGTTGTTTATTTGGAGTCCTTTCTATTTATATAATAACGTATAAAACAATTTAATTCTGTTCATCTATTTTACAATACAACACTCAGAGGATCCTCTAATCTTAAATATCAATCAGCTGTCAAAGATAAAAATACTTAAAATGTAAAATTGCACTTATTTCTCCCGTTTGGCGGCGCTGTTATCAGTGAACATGAGGCTGTTACTTTTCGCGTGCCTGTCGATTTTACTGCAGAGAAGTACAGTCAATATCAGGAAATTTTCCCATTGGAGATATGTCTCCTTATACTCCTTAATGCTTTTTTCTGATAAAAAATATTTTTTCAAATGCGCAACAAAAAACATTTAAACATTGGAACTAATAAAAATTTTAAAATTTAAGAATTATAAAAATTAAATTAATGTTTGTTTTACATTGTAATATTTCCAAACAAAATTTTTGTCTCCAAAAACTTTCATAATAATAACAATAATTTAAAATTAATTGAATCAATTTAATTAATATTATATAATTACATTATAATAATTAATATTATATAATTACATTATAATAATTATAATTATATATAATTATATTTTTGTAAGTTCGTTGGCACTTTAATAAATAAATAAATTATAGTTATATATATATAATAACACAGTGCAACAGCATTTTTATTTTTGGAATCGCATAGGGTGATTTTTATAGGTTTTTTGATGCTGAATGCGAATCCGTAATCAGAATTGTTCCATCATCATCTCGATTTTTGAGAAATTTGACCTTGAAAATTAAAAAAAGGCCGTTTTTGGGGTACTTTCTGGTTTTTTATCAGGATATAAAAATTTTTCCTAGGGTTTTCACTATGTGCGTACGAAAGCCCATATCTTCCTTAACAATTTCCAATTTGGACCTTTTAAAAATATCTATTTTTCGATGAGTTATCTTTGTTTGAAGTTCGCGTCGCATCATAAAATCATCAAAAATGCCGTTTTTGAGGTATTTTTTTGTTTTTTATCAGGGTACCAAAATTTTTTCTAGTGTTTTCATGATATACGTATACGAAAGCTCATATCCTTCTCAACAATCTCCAATTTTGACATTTTAAAAATATCTATTTTTCGATGAGCTATCCTTGTTTGAAGTTCGCATCGTAACGTCAAATGGGATAACAGTGAGAAAAATATTAACATAATATTAATATTATTATTATTAACCCATTAAATCTCAAGCAGAAACCAATGATTCATTAAAGAAACTATTATATTTTTAGGAAAATCAAAAATTAATTGACCATTTTTTTGTTTATCATTTCAAATTCTTTAACAATAATTTAACAAAAACAAAGATAACTCATCGAAAAATAGATATTTTTAAAATGTTTAAATTGGAGATTGTTGAGGAGGATGTGAGCTTTTGTACGCATATCATGAAAACCCTAGAAAATATTTTTGTACCCTGATAAAAAACCAAAAAGTATCCTAAAAACGTCCTTTTCTCAATTTTCAAGGTCAAATTTCTCGAAAACCTTGGGTGATGGAACAATTCTGATTACGGATTCGCATTCAGCATCAAAAAACCTATAACAATCACCCTATGCGATCCCAGAAATAATAAAAAAGTGAAATTCTGTTGCACTGTGTAATTTAACAATAAAGATGCTATTAAATAAATAATAAAAATTAAATATTATAATAATGTATGTTAAAGTAGGATTTAGAAATTTAATTTTAATTTTTAAAACTTTAACTTACGTGTCCTTCGGACAAAAGAAATTGTAAAGGTAGTGGATTCCCCCTCAACTTAGTTATTGATTCAACTAAGAGGTTGAGAACCCTACTCTTGAATAAAATGAGAAGATAGAAAAATTATTAGGATGTTTGAATTGAAACACAAATTTAAGATAATAACAATTAAATGTATATATTTTACCCAAAGTCCCTATTACAGATAAATCTAATTTTATGTGTAAGACGAGTAAGTGTGTCTGTGTGAATGAAGTATAAGTGTATGTTGTGACACATAAGATCTTTACTCACTACTGGGTGATTCTTCCTTGGTAATACGAATCCAATGAATGTGTCTTGTCTTTATATCCGCTTCACGATGTTCTTCCGAAAAATTCAGGAAATACCAAATCTAGGTTCACTAGATTGATATTTCGCTGTGAACTTTAATATTCTTTTTAAGTTGCACAAAGTTTAAGATCTGAACCTCGTAAATAAAGGATGTCTTCTAATATATATTTGAAATTAATATTATTTATTTTTATAGCTTTACTTTATTTTCCTTTTTGATATAAGAGTCTTTTACTTTACTTTGATCACTTTAATTCTTTTATATTCCTTTCACAAATTCCTTTATGTTTATTCTTTATATTTTTTTATATTCAATTTCATTTATTTTATTTTCAATATTTTCTTTTATTTCTTTTATCCTTTTTAATTATATGACTTTATTTTATTCTTTATATTTCAATTATATATTTTCCAATTCAACCTTTTTTACTTCTATTTATTTATATTTTTCTCAATTAAATTCACTTTTCTTAACAAACTTCTTATCAATTTCTTTGAACTTCTGAGATCCTTTTATACAACACGGCCAATTGCCGGACTTAGGTTTGCCTGGCCCAAAAATGCCGGCTACAACTACAGGCTACAACGGCCTGGACTAAACTGCCCAGATTTCCCTATGTCGATCACTTTTATTGAAAGACAATTTAGTGGGAGAATTCATAGTTAACGTGGCTGTTGCTAAGCCGATTTCTGCAACCTTGCAGATTTAGGCAGTGGCGTGATCCGAGTTCGGTGACTTGGATGCACCACTCTTTATATTGAACTATTTGCTTGCCTTTGATAATTTCTATCCATTTCTCAAAAGAGTTAATAAGCTGTTTGTGAAAGAAAGAAATTTATTGAGAAGTATTGTATTATATTCTTAAGTTTTTTTACTTTAAAAATTGTCAAACTCAAAAAAACATTAAATTCAATCTTTATGTATAATTGGAATTTTTGTCAAATTTGGGATACCTTGGATTAAAATTACCAAAGTGAAGAGTGTCCCTTTTGTGAAATTACAAAGGGTTGTTTTTCGTGTAAATGTTTTGAAGCTTGTTAACAAAATCTCTTGTTGTGTATAATTCGTTGTTTATAATTCGGTTTTTTAAGTATTGTAAATAATTATTAATGATATAAAAAGTTACGGAGTTCGGCCGTAACAATGTATAATAATAAAAATTTATGTAAGTGGAAATAAATAAGTAAAATGTCTTTCGAGCGAGCGTTAGCGAGCGAGAAATATGAAGCTTGTATTATAATTAACACTGATGCGTTAGTTTTTTGTACTATAAAGTAATAATAATTAATATGTGTAACTTGTATATGTCCTTTTAGTAAAATAAACCTCAGCTTTCGTTTAAAAAAAATCGTATCTTTCCCCCCCAAAAATTAAAATTTATTTTTAATTTTGATTTTTTTTGGTCCAAAAATTGTTTTTTTTCAAAATGCTTATTTCCTTATTTCCTCTCGGAAAATATTGGACTAGGTAAAAAATATTTTTACAATTTAAACATTAGCAAATACTTCTTAGCTAAATTGCAATCTATAACATTTCTTACTTTATTTATTAGTTAGTTGATAAGAGGGTTTAAATGTTTTACAAAGATATTTTTAGCTTAAAAACTCTTATTTGATGCAGGTCCCCAAACTATGTATATAACTTTTGAATAATATTTAAATATTTACAAATACTTTTTAGCTAAATTGCAATCTATAACATTTCATACGTTATTTATTAGTTAGTTGATAAGAGGGTTTAAATGCTTAACAAAGATATTTTGTGCTTAAAAGCTCAAATTTCATGCAGGTCCTCAAACTATGTATCTAACTTTTTTATTACAATTAAAACATTAGCAAATACTTTTAAGCTAAATTGCAATCTATAACATTTCTTTCTTTATTTATTAGCTTGTTGATAAGAGGGTTTAAATGCTTAACAAAGATATTTTGTGCTTAAAAGCTCAAATTTCATGCAGGTCCTCAAACTATGTATACAAATTTTAAATATGATTTAAGGTACTACTACACTTTAGAAGGCTCTTAAGAGACCAAATATAAAAAACAAATTCTTAGGTCTTTTATTATAAATATTTAAAAAAAATGTTTGCCTATATTAGTACATATTTGGATCATAAAAATAATGGTTTGTTTTTAATTTTTATTTAATATCATAATCTGCAGACAGCATTCAGATCGAAACTCCAAAAAGTTAGTTGTCCAATTGCGGACAGTTTATCTCAAGATTGACAAATCGGAAATAAAAAATCCAAATTGCTTTTTAAAGAGGAAGGTGTTTTGCATAGAAATCTACCACCAATAATGAAAAATCGACTAAAATAAAAAAATAGCAGATGTTTCAATAATTTGTTTAAAAATACACTATGTTTTTCAGTATTTTTGTAGTCTGCAAAAATGTAATTTCATACCTCAGGTACAAAATAGGCGCTTTTAGATAGCAGCCGACAGGAACTAAAAGCCATTCATTTGTCCACTTAAATGAAAATGGCGACCTTTTTTCCCATGGGCAAAAAAAGCACTTAGTCCCATGCGTTATTTGTGCTCATGGGATAAAAAGGCCGCTATTTTCATACAAGTCGAACAAGTGAATGACTTTTACTCCCTGTCGTCTGCTATCTGAAATCGACACTTTTGTGCCTTTGGAATAAAAAATATCGTAAGTAACACGGGACTTAAAGGCTGCCAATTTATTTACGATGATTTTTGTGACACTCGTTCCGGTCTTGGGGCGCCCTCGACCTCCACTCGTGTCACAAAAATCACCGCAAATAAATGGCTGCCTTTACGTACCTTGTTGCTTAATATACTATTTTTTAATTTTTTGACCATTTTCTGGTAAATTCTCACACAGGACATGCTAACAAACAAAACGAGTTATCATTTATTAAAATCGGTTCAGTAGATTCAGAGATAAACTGTCCGCAATTTGAGAAAACGTTATTTTGAGAAAAACGCGTTTAAACTTATATGTATCGTTAGAGGCCATCCATAAATTACCTAAAACTCTTTTGCAAATTGAAACCCCACCATTTTTTTTATTTCAGACACTGTTACATACATTAACAACAATGTTTCTACTGGTCGTAACAAAAAGCTGGACCCCATCATCCCCTTAAAGACTTACTTAATTTGTCAATGGCTCTTTATATTTATTGAATATTTTATGAAAACTTTTCTTTTATTTTATACAATTGGATATGAATACTTTAGGAGGTGTTTTCTAAAGTCATAAGAAGTTAAAAAATACCATAATAATAAATAAATTTTTTTTAAATTCTAAAGTGTAGTAGTAGTTTAATACAATTAAAACATTAGCAAATACTTTTAAGCTTAATTGCAATCTATAACATTTCTTACTTTATTCATTAGTTAGTTGATAAAAGGGATTAAATGTTTTAGAAAGCTAGTTTAAGCTTAAAAGCTCTGATTTGATGCAGGTCCCCAAACTATGTATAATTATTTGTTTATTAACATTCACTAAATTGTCCGGACTAATTTTTGACTGTTTCGGCCTAATTCCAGATTCACTAGTTGTATACAAACCGTATAACCTGACAATAAACCGCACTATTTCGGATAAATTCTGGATTCACTAGTTAAAATTAACTGATTAATTTCGGACTTCATCGGACCAACTCCGGATTCACTAGTTGTTCACAAACCGTATAGAGTTCGGATTTTCCCGGATTAATTTCGGGTGACAAAAACCTGACCATAAACCGCATTGTTTCGGACAAATTTCGGATTAGTCCGAAATCTGTCCGGTTTTTTAACCAGGGAGCTGAATTGAAACAACAATCTCTCTCTTCGTCTCAGAAACTGGATTTATTAAAAAATAAAATGTCAAATAATGAAGTGAGAATGGAATTTCTTTTTGATTCAGCTCGTGCAAAAAATATCGTTCTTTTTAATTTAGACGATACAGATGCAATTAATAAAAATTTATTTTTGGCTCTTCAAAATCTTTTTGCTGAGGTCAATTTCCAAATTCCGGATGTAGCGATCGAAGACGCTTTTCGCATGAGGAAAATCGCTGGCAATCGTCCTGTATTAATTAAGCTTGTTGGTACCAGATGGGTCAGGCTGTTGTTCTCCAGGGTTAAGGAATTTAATAACCTTAACCTCAAAATTTCCAACGACCTTTTTGAGGAGGAAAGGGAGGAGCGGAGAAAATGGCTTTCTTTCATAAGTGATCTGCGTGCGTTAGGCTACAAGGCCTTTTTGAAGCGGAATTCAATCTGGGTAAACGACAACGTAGCAACCCATGTGGAAGGGTTTTCGGAAACTATCCGGAATAGACTTCCGGAAACTTTCGGGAAGAAGTTTCCGGAAGTGAAATTTTTTTTTGTACAGAAATCATTCGGAAATCTTCCGGAAATTTTTTTTTTGTACGGAAATCTTCCGGAAACTTTCCGGAAATTTATTTTTTTTACGGAAATCATCCGGAAATATTCCGGAAACTTACCGGAAATTTATTTTTTTTGTACGGAAATCTTCCGGAAACTTTCCGGAAGTTTTTTTTTGTACGGAAATCTTCCGGAAAATTTCCGGAAATTTATTTTTTTTGTACGAAAATCTACTGGAAAATTTCCGGAAATTTATTTTTTTTACGAAAATATTCCGGAAATCTTCCGGAAAATTTCCGAAAATTTATTTTTTTGCGGAAATCTTCCGGAAAATTTCCTAAAATTTATTTTTTTTACGGAAATCATCCGGAAATCTTCCGGAAGCTTTCCGGAAATTTTTTTTTTGTACGGAAATCTTACGGAAACTTTTCGGAAATTTATTTTTTTTGTTACGGAAATAATCCAGAAACTTTTTGGAAATTTATTTTTTTTTACGGAAATCATCCGGAAATTTTCAGGAAATTTTTTTTTTTTTTGTACGGAAATCTTCCGGAAACTTTTTGGAAATTTATTTTTTTTACGGAAAAAATAATAACAAAACATCTGAAAAATAATCTGAATCTCTGGTGTTTTTGAGCAGTTTTTCTTACAATTGCAGCTCAAAAACATGAAAAAGACATAGAACCCTTCAAAATACTGCCAAGAATCATGAAAACTTTTATGACTGCCACTGAATTTTTTTATAGCATAGCAAAAAATCTTTTTTGGGGCTGAATTCTTGTTCCTTTATGTAAAAGGGTCGTCACGCCTTTTAAAACTTAGGTATACCATCGAGAAACCATTATACATTTCTTAATGTTTAAAATCATTTTTGTTTATTTCTACATTATATTTAATGTTTATAAACTCAGATTATTTTGAAGACTGTTTTACGTATACCTTATACTCTCTTGGCTTAAAATTCAAAAATGATATCAGTTTTTACATATCAGTTATATTTCATGAGATGGCTTATAATTTCTTCAAAATGAAGGTTTCGAGAATAAATTTTAGATATTTGGAAACATGAAATATCACAGATTCTAAATTTTTAAATTATAAACTTCCATTAGTTAAATTGATCAAGTTTCAAGTAATAAAATTTTTGTTTAAATAATCATAAACCTTCAGAACAATGCCTTTTTTGGTCGCTCGACTCAACTCAGTCACAATAACCAATTCGCTACGCACCTTTCTTTAACAATAGATTTCCGAGTCTATTGTAATGATTTTAAAACAAGAATTTTATAACTTAAAACTTCTGCATTTTAACTAATGCAACTTTGTAACATAAAAATTTAGAATCTATGGTATTTTACGATTCCAAATATCTAAAATTTATTTTAAAAATCATTTTTTAATTATCACTCAAACCTTATAATTTATTTTAATAAATATTTTTTAAAATAAATTTTAGATATTTGGAATCGTAAAATACCATAGATTCTAAATTTTTATGTTACAAAGTTGAATTAGTTAAAATGCAGAATTTTTAAGTTATAAAATTCTTGTTTCAAAATTATCACAATAGATTCGGAAAATCTATTCTTAAAGAAAGGTGCGTATCAAATTGGTCATTGTGACTGCGTTGAGTCGAGTGGGCAAAAAAAGGCATTGTTCTGAAGGTTTATGATTTTTTAAACAAAAATTTTATTACTTGAAATTTGTTTAATTTAAGTAATTGAAGTTTATAATTTAAAAATTCAAAATCTGTGATATTTCATGATTCCAAATATCTAAAATTTGTTCTAAGAAACTTCATTTTGAAGAAATTAAAAGATACGCTTCAAGTATGGTCAGCCTGGTTTGTGAAGTGAAGTGAGAAGCTGATAGAGTTCTCACAAAACATCAAATCCATACTAAAAATTCTGTCAGAAATAATCAGAAAAATGACAAATCATCAGAGTCAAGAAGAAGCATAAGAAAATCTGACGAATAATCAGAACTCTGATGTTTTGTCATGATTCCTCATTATTTTTTTAGTAGGGAAGGGAGAAAACGGCCGCCTTTTTCATATAAGTCAAACAAGTGACTGACTTTTATTCCCTGTCGTCTGCTATCTGAAATCGACACTTTTGTGCATTAGGAATAAAAAATATCGTAAGTAACACGGGAATAAAGGCAGCCAAAACTTCACTGCGAAAACTTTCCGGAAATTGATTTTTCTACGGAAATCATCCGAAAATCTTCCGGAAATTTATTTATTTATTTAAACGGGAAAATCCCTTTCGTACAAAAGTACTTATAACCTAAAGGTATTAATTACATTCAAATGCAAACGCTGGCATATAATTCACACAGTCGTGAAAATTACATTATAAGGGCAGAAAGTTCGAAATTCCTGCACTGCGCAAAATGATCATCGCGTAGTTTAGGGCTTTTGCATTTCTGCCCGTATAATGTATACTATTTTTCTTTATATACGGTCGAAAGTACGCTCGCAAATTTATTTTTTAAGAAAATTGCAATCGTGTTTCATTTGACAGCCAACCATCTTTATTTACTTTTGCTCCTCGCTTCAACGCCTCTAGCGGACACTCGCGAAGCTCTGGTTTTTTCTCTGTCTCTCTCTTGCAAACAATATTCGCCTGCCCCGACATTTGATGCACGAGCGAAGCGAGTGCTTCTGGTCAGGGGCAGGCACGAAAAAAAATGTGAAAAAGATAAATTAATATTATATTTTTAAAAAAATTTTTCTGGTGGTACAAAATTAATTTTATGTTTCTAAAATTCTAAACGTTCTAATGAACACAATTTCATTATTTCTTCAAATTATTAAAATTTTATTATAACATTTTGGCACGTATTAAGGTATTAGTCGCGTAAACTGGTTTTCGTCAGATTTTTTCAAATTTTGCATACTCATTCCTGAAGTATTCATCTACAGAATGAGACCAATTTCATTAATTTTGACCGTTTCAAAGCTTCAAAAAATGAATTAAAAGTTCATACGTTTTGCATGGAGGGAGCACCCAATGCATGTATTGAATTTGTTTAATAATTATTTATATGATAACTAATCGTCAGATTTTGAAATAAAACTACAAAAGTATTCAATTAGATGAAACAAATGAATAAAAAAACATGACATTTTTTGACGACACCAAACTATAAATATATTGACAAAAAGGTAAAAAAATAGTTAAATTATATGAACTTTTATACGAACGAATAGAGTGGGAAGTTAAACTGTCTCTCTTACTCTCACTGCCCCACTCTTGTAAGCGGCCCGGTAAACTTTTAGCCAGAGCCAGCTGCGCGACTAATCCTTTCTTAAAAAAGACATGGAGTGGAAAGGTCGAATGTATCGAAAAGTATCGAAGTAAAGAATGGGCAATGAGAATGTAAAATCTTAATAGAAGGGTGTTTTTAAAATTGTTTGTACATGTGAAGGTGGCGCTGCAGTCGTATGTTATTTAAAAAGAGCGCGAATATATAAATTTTATTTTTGTTAAGAGAAAGTACTCATAATAAATCTTATTTTGCATTGTCAAAAAAAACGTCAACATTTCAAATATAAATAAGCAAATTATTAACTGAAAAAATTTGAATATTATTATTAATGAAATAATGGACTTGGACAATGGACATATAAAAACTAGCACCGTAGACGGCCGCTTGCGGCCGTCGGAGGAGCTAGTACCTTAAAAAAGAAATTAAAAAATTTCTAATTATTTTATTTTTGTTTTTAATGTTTATTAAAATAAGTTTTGAAAATAATTATATCAGCAAAAGATTTCGTTCATTTCAATATTCAGAGCTTGTGGATAATAAATTTATAAAGTATAAAAAGTTTTCTTGATAACTTTTTTTTCTCATTTTATATTGAAAAAACAATTAATCGTTAAATTTTCATTGACTCAAAATTTTCTTATATACCGACAGTAGTGTTTTTACCGACAGAGAATTCTTTTACTCCCGCTGTAATAGAGGTTGGGTATGAAAATAAACCAAAGCACAAATGTTTGACTTTCTGCTGCGAAATCGCAGAGGGAAGTACAGTCAACTCTCGATAAGACAAAGCGCGATAACTCAAAGTAATTCTTGGATCCCGTTCATTCCTTATAAACATTATTAACATTTGATAACTCAAACTTTTCGATAACTCAAAGTTTTTTCGGTCTCCCTTCGAGTTTGTCTTATCGAGAGTTGGCTGTACGTACTCTCGACCGAGGTATGAAGAAAATATGATTTCTCAATTTATTGATAAATGCAACCAAAGGTACACCGAAATTAATTTTTTTACGAAAATCACTTTGGAAACTTTCCGAAAATTGATTTTTTACGAAAATCACTTTGGAAACTTTCCGAAAATTGATTTTTTTACGGAAATCACTTCGAAAAGTTTCCCTATTTTTCCCCATTTTGATTAATGCTGTGCTATATATAATGTTTTAACTGAAGAATTGAATCATAAACTTGAGAAAGTACTTAATTCTTGCGTGAGATTTATATTTAATTTAAAAATTGAGGAACACATAACACCATATAGGTTAAGGCTGGGTTGCCTCAGCGAGCGAGTGACAGACGTCTTTGGTTTGTTGGTTGTCTCACGCATATTATCTTATAGGGAAAGTCTACTGTGACAAGGGATTAAACAGGCCGATTTTTGCGGATTTTTTTTAAACAAAATATGACTGGTACAGTAAATTAAATTATACCGTCATCTCTATTATATATTCAAGTATTTTTTAAAAAAATTTTAAGTCGAAATATTCAAAATTGCCGTCGTGGCACTCCTTCAAGCGCAAACCCGTACTTTTTTAGGTGCACAAACGGTGTACATAAAATCTCACGTCTGGGTGATCTAAAACAAAAAAACAAAATATGGTTGTGAGTAGTATAGCTAAGCGGGTTCTGGCTCAGTTACCGACCGATGTCGGTAATTCAAGTGGGTTAGAAGGGGTGTTCTACTTTATCTACCGAGTTTTTAGTACCGTTTACTGCCGCTTGATGGCGCCATATTATTTTTTCTCACTTTAAACCCCCTTGGTGGGGTATTTTAATTTATACTAGAACCAAAAGGACGCGCGTTGCGCGCCCACTTCTGGTCCTTTCCCACAACAAAAACCTTAATATAACCTTAAATTAAATCTTAATTAAATAAAAACATATGTTTATATTTTAAAAATTATTTCTTTGTTAATAAGATTGTTTAAAAGTTTTTTAATTTTTTAAATGTAAGTTTGACAAATTGAATTTTCTAAAAAAAATTACACGTTAATGCCTATAAAAAATTCTCATTCTGGAGAAAATCACCTTTAAAATAAGCATAACATCATTAAAAAGCATTCAGTATTTTAGAAGTTATTAAAATTTTTGTAAAACATTGAAAATTATCATTTTTTAAAAATGTCTAAATAAAATATTAATCAAATGACTTCTAAAAGATCTTGATCAATTCAAAATTTAAACATCTTTTAAAACTTAAAAGATACAAAAATTTTAGTTTCCGTACATGATACATTTTAAAATGTTTTTCATTCTCCTGAAAATGGGTATGGTCTCTAAATTTTAACTGGTAGTGTATATTATATTTTTATTAGAGTTTTTCTTATATTTAATATTGAAATAATATTTATATATATATATATATATATATATATATATATATATATACTACAAAACTAATTGTGTTCGTAATATGGAAATTACAAAGTAAAAACGCTACAGATATTTTCCATCAGTTTATTATATTTTTACTTATATTATGGCCAAAATAAATGAAACCGGACACTTGAAAAATTATGGCAAAACTCCAAGGATTCATTTAAAGAAAGAAAAATCAGTAACCTTCTATATTATAGAAATTGTGTAGATTTTTCTGCCAAAATACAGGCGAAAATTTTTTTATCACGTCAAGTTTTTGAAAAAAATGGGGTTGAAACCCCTAAAAACAGCGTTTTTGGCACTTTTTGAAAAATTGTGGGGCAAAATCCTGACGTGATAAAAATTTCGCTATTATCAGAAATTAAAGCTTAATTCATGCCCTTTCAAATGAGCCCTCAGCCGATTAATATCCTTCAACCCTTAAAGCAGGGGGTTTGTTTTTGTCCAGGGGTGCAAAAACTTTAAAATACAAATACAAAAAAAATTATTTAAAAGATTTTTTAGGGGTTGTTAATTGAGAAAAATTTTGAAGCTATAGGTTTAAGTACACGGCTACCCCTAAAAAACCCTTAAATAATTTTCTTTGTATATGTATTTTA
This sequence comes from Leptopilina heterotoma, assembly GCF_015476425.1. Classification (NCBI taxonomy): domain Eukaryota; kingdom Metazoa; phylum Arthropoda; class Insecta; order Hymenoptera; family Figitidae; genus Leptopilina; species Leptopilina heterotoma. Next base: position 1,069,483 of record NW_025111111.1, read on the forward strand.
AAGTTTTTGCACCCCTGGACAAAAACACACCCCCTGCTTTAAGGGTTGAAGGATATTAATCGGCTGAGGGCTCATTTGAAAGGGCATGAATTAAGCTTTAATTTCTGATAATAGCGAAATTTTTATCACGTCAGGTTTTTCTTCCACAATTTTTCAAAAAGTGCCAAAAACGCTGTTTTTAGGGGTTTCAACCCCATTTTTTTCAAAAACTTGACGTGATGGAGCATTTTGGACTTTAGATTCGTGCCCAGGGCAAAATTTGCCTTCGGAAACACTTTGTCGCTTTCATTATCCCGAAATGATGCAGGCCTGTGTACTTAGAGTTTTGCACATCAATACATGGTAATTTAATTTTCCCAAAATGTTCAGAACATTCTTGAATTTGCAATTGTTTATAAGAATTGTTAATAACAATTTTAGATTTTAATTTTTTAACAATCTTTTTATTTTATCATTAAAGTATAGACATTAAGCTTTATTTAAAAGAAATTACTTTATTATCATTACTAGCAGAGCTACGCGCGCGCGATATTTCTACTTTTGTCTTATTATACTTAAGACCTTATTTCATTGTGTGTATATAAAAATGTTTTTTTGAAGAATTTTAAAAAAACATAAAACACGAAAACCAAAAATTAAATTTAACATACTGAGCAGTTTCACGACATAAATATAATATTTTTTTATTTTTATAATTATTTCCTTAAATTGTCAGTTTTTAGTTTAGTCAAGCGATAGAAAAACTTTATATAAATTCATCACACATTAGAAGAATTATTTTATTGAAGTATTCTTCCTTCTTTGTCAAAAGATTGACACCGAGATTTATTGATAGTCATGATATAAGCCGCGGTATAAGCTTAGGGGCCGTCCATAAACCACGAGGACAATTTTTCACCAATGTTTGACCACCCCCCATCCAATAAAGAACAAAAATTTTTACTTTATGCAATTGACCTTAAATTTGTCACTCGGTGGTTTCTAGGGTCGCTGATTACGAACAGATGTAAGTTTTAATAAATTTAAAATGGCGGAATTTTCTTTTTAATTTATGCAATTGACTTTAATTTTGTTACTCGGGAGTTCTTATACCAGTCAGGTAGGTGTAAATGTCCTAGGAGCGCTCACTGACAATTGACTTCTGTTTTAGCACTTGCGCCGACTCACAACCAGCGAGCGTGGATAGAAATTTTTTTAAATTTCTCTTCCTCATATTTATATTAGCCACTTTGAATTTTTGAAAACAAACATCGTATTCGTAATCATCTTCCTTAAAAACCACCGAGCCACAAAATTAAGATCAATTGCATAAAGTAAAAATTTTGTTCCATATTGGATCCGCCATTTTAACTTATTGGAAACTAAAATCGAGTTCGTAATCAGCATAATCAAAATTTAAAAATTAAAAAAGTTTACTGATTTTAAATTTTTTCGTTGGCCATTTTGGAACCACTATTTTGAATTTTTAAATTTTGACTAAAGATTTGGATTTAGAAACCTCAAAATCCCCCGAACCAGCATTTTAAGCGACCCCAAAACTTTAGAATATTCATTGATATTCATATTTCATTTATTACCGAATTTTCATTTTAGATGCCACTATAGCGGTCATACACACTGGTGGCACGAATTATTTTTGCCTCTATAGACGTCATACACTGGAAAGGGGTTAAAGGGTAAAAAAATTATCAAACTTAAAAAAATGAAATTTTTTTGAGTTTTTGAAATTATAACCGCTATATTTAATTTTTGTGTTGAACGAAATTCTTTTTTACACAGGAATCAAAAAGAGGACACTCAATAAAATAAAATTTGATAAGAATTTTCTTTTTTCAGGCGTTAATGAGTTAATCACTAACATAATAAATGAACACTATAATTTGGTTAAAATCTTTATTTTTTTAAAATTATTATAATATTATATTAACACCATAGTCAGAGAAATGTCGGGAAGAATTTTTTTTCATGGAAATTAAGAAAATTCAGACAATACATAAAAAACCACAATTTTTAGTAAAAACGTGCAAGTTATTTTGATAATGCGAAAAGTAACTATAAACAAATCATTCAAAAATTATTTTTGAATCATTTTTTAAGACATAATTTAATTTTTGAAATATATCTATAATAAAAATCTTTTTGAATAGTTGAAATTTTGTAAAATTTAATTGAAAAATAATTAATTTATTTTAAGTATTTTGTTACAATTTTTGAAAATTGTTTAAATTAAATTTAAAAATTAATGAAAATTGGCTTCTAATTTTTCAAAATTCAATAATAGAATTAGTAAAAAATATTAATAAAAATGATCAAATTCTTTAAGAATTTTAATTATTAACAGGACCATTATTTATAAATAAATAATGTTTAGTGATAATTTTGACTCAAAAAAAAATTTTGGTGTCTGCCATAAAAAGTTGCATGTCACCATGAGTGGACCACTGTTTATAACTATGACTGGACTGCCTGTTTTTTATATTTTTAATGTCAGTTTACCATTTTTATGGAAATAAATTGACAATAAATTGCTTTAAAACTGTTTTATGTTCTTTATTAATTTTTTTGTGATTTTGATGTGATATGTGCCAAAATTATTGAAAATGGTTTCACTTGTAAACATTGCGACACAAACATGGTCTGAAGCTGCATAAGCATAAGTTTTGTTTCAATATATCAGAAATATTGAATACATTAAAGAATTTAGAATAACTTTTACAATTTTTTAAGAGTGGTCGACTCAAGGTTACACTTTTTTCATTCCTTAAAAATAAGCTATTTTTTTAAAGTCAATTGTTTTTCCCAAATAAAATAAAATCAATGCTATTATGGTATAAACACTTATCTAGGGATCTAAACTAAAGCTTTGAATAGAAACCTCCGATTAATCTGCTGTCATAAAGAATTTTTTAGAAAAAAAGCTTAGGCGGTCAACTCAAGGTGACATTACCCTAAATTACTTCGGAAACTTTCCGGAAATCTTCCGGAAGTTGATTTTTTTTACGGAAATCACTTTAGGAACTTTTCGGAAATCTTCCGAAAATTGATTTTTATTATATTGCGAAAAATCAAACTCAAGTGATAAAATTTTGTAAAGTAATTTAACTCATTGTGGAAATTGATTCCCATGTGGAAAGATTACGGAACGTTTTCAGTTAATTTTTCCGAAAATTTCCTATTTCAAAGGAACCTTTCATCGATTTTTGTTGTGGACCTGTGTTATTGAAAAAATTGTTTAAACATTCGAAAAAAGGCGTTTTGAACGGCTTGAAAATTACGTCTCATCTTTAGAGGATAAAATATATCGGGTTCATATTTAGAGAAGTGATGGAGGAAGGCTCACTGAGGCGTGCTCATTTCTGTTTTAACATTAATTTTGCAAGAAAATTACTTTATTAACGATTGGAAGTGGAGTAATATGAGGTTGAGAGATTTTTCTAGTTCAGCCGCGACCACTAGCTCGAATTGACGTCATCTTCTTGTCAGTGACTTTCGCCAAAAATGCAACTTTTTAACCTTGCTTTTCAATACTTATTTCAAAAATTACTTGCTTTGACAGACTCTTACCATATTTCGAAAAATTAATAAAATCCAATCAAAAAGAAAAATACTTTGTCAAAATTGATTTTACCTGCTTCCTATGCTATGCCAAACTCTCGCCATATTTTGGAAAATTAATAAATTTCAATAGAAAAAAGAAATATTTTGTCAAAATTCATTTTAGCTGCTTCCCATATACTTTTCCAGACTCTTCCCTTAATTCTAAAAATAATAAAATTCAATAGAAAAGAGAAATATTTTCCTGCTTCCCATAACGTTGTCAGACTCATCCAATTAATTTTTTGAAATTTCTAGCTGCTTTCCATACTTTGCCTGACTCTTCCCATCCCATGCAGAAATTTCCACCCTTGCTCCCGATTTCCGACCTGGCCCCGGTCGGATTTTCTGATCTGGCCCAGGGGCAGTAAATTTTAATGGCCCCGGTCGTGGCCAGGCCGGGCTGCCCCAAGAAAAAGATAAGTAAAAATAAACTTTGTTTATTGCCACCACATTACTAAATAATTATTAAACGCATTTAATTTTTTGACATTTTAAACAATGTAGAAAGATTATTTGAAAAAATTAAATCAAAGGAGAAAAGATAAGTTAAAATAAACTTAATCCATTGTTATTATTGTTAAATAAATTATTCAAAACATTCCAATTTTTAATATATTTTAAACAATTGAAAGAATATTTGAAATAATAAGAATGGAATCCTCCTATTGATAAAAACGGTTGTCAATTTGGAGGTTATGTCATCCAAATCATTTCTTGTTGAAGAAAAATAGTAATTATTATTCAAAATATAGGCAATTCCACGTGAGATTTAAGTCGACCTCTTAAAATCGGTCAAAAATATTTTTTTTCTATTCTGTATTGAAAAAAAACAGATACGTATTTTTTTATTGTTGTTTAATTGTCCAAATTTTCGAGTTATGAATTTTAAAAATTTTGGACTTTTAATTATAGACCTATATTCAGTAGCTTATAAGTCCGAAAATATTTAGTTTAGGAAAAAGTTGTCAAAGAATGAAAGTTTATTTTTCTTTCGACTTTCGAGAAATGTAAACAAAAAAATTTTTTTTTAATTTTTTATTAAAAAAAAATTTTTTTATAAACAAATAAATTTTTTTTAACTTTGGGCCAGATTTTTTTTAATTTTTATAAAATTTATTTATACCTTATAATATAGAGAAGATTTTTCAAAAAGTCTTTAAATGGGCCTGATGTGTTAAATGAGTTTTAAAACATTTTCAAAAATCACTTGCAAGCATCACAGTGGGATTTTTGAAAATGTTTTAAAACTCATTTAACACATCAGGCCCATTTCGGGTCTTTTTGGAAAATCTTGTCTATATTATAAGGTATAAATAAATTTAAAAAAATAAGAAAAAATCCGGCTTAAATTAAAAAAAAAGTTAATTTGTTTATAAAAAAATTTTTTTGTTTACATTTCTTAAAAGTCGAAAGAAAACTAAAACTTTCATTCTTTGACAACTTTTTCCTAAACTCAATATTTTCGGACTTATAAGCTACTAAATATAAGTCTACAATTAAAAGTCCAAAATTTCGAAAATTTATGACTCGAAAATTTTGACAATTAATCAAAAATAAAATAAATACGTATCTCCTTTTTTCGATGCAGAATAGAAAAAAAATATTTTTGGCCGATTTTAAGAGGTTGACTTAAATCTCACGTGGAATTGCCCATATAGTGTTAAAAATTTTTACCAATATCCACTCTAAATTATTAGGCGGATGACTACTGTTTGGTGGCCGACTATGGTTTATGGTTTACCCTATACCACAAAAATTTTAATAGTAGTCAAATCGAGACATGGCCGGTCAGATTTCCCGAAGTGGCCCCGGTCTGGCCCTGGCCAGGGCCAGGTCAAAACTTCTGCACATATTTCTCAAATTTTATAAAATTTAATAGAAAACAGAAATATTTTGAAAAATTAATCTTAGATGCTCCCCATAGAGAACTAGGTACAGTTATTGTAACTTTGTGCAGTTTTTACCAATGGAATATCTTAAAAACAGTGATTATTTTTTATAAAAGATTTTATTCAATAACCTCATTGATTGCGTTTGACAGAAGCAATTCCGAAGTGATTTCCGTAAAAAATCAATTTTCGGAAGATTTCCAGATGATTTGCGTACAAAAAAAATTCCGGAAGAATTCCGTAAAAAAAATAAATTTCCGGAACATTTTTAGATGATTTCCGTAAAAAAACCAATTTCCAGAAGATTTCCAGATGGTTTCCCTTAAAAAAATTAATTTCTGGAAAATTTCCGGATAATTTCCGGAAGAATTCTAAAAAAAAAATCACTTCCATGAAAATTTCCAGATGATTTCCGTTAAAAAAAATCAATTTCCGAAAAAAAAAATTTCATGAAGAATTCCGTAAAAAAATCAATTTCCGGAAGATTTCCAGATGATTTCCGTAAAAAAAAATTTCCGAAAGGTTTTCGTAAAAACAAATCAATTTCCGGATGAATTCCGTAAAAAAATCAATTTCCGGAAGAATTCTGTAAAAAAAGTCAATTTCCGGTAGGTTTCCGTAAAAAAAATCAATTTCCGGAAGATTTTCAGATGATTTCCGTAAAAAAAATTCATTGCCGGGAGGTTTTAGGAAAAAAAATCAATTTTCGAAAGAATTTCGTAAAAAAAATCAATTTCCGGAAAGTTTCCGGATTATTTCCGTAAAAAAGAATTAATTTCCGGAATGTTTCCGGAAGATTTCCGGAAATTTTTTTTACAGAAATCATTCGAAAATTATCAAGAAACTTTCCGCAAATTAATTTTTTTTACAGAAATCATCCGGAAATCTTCCGGAAATTTATTTTTTTTTACAGAAATCATCTGGAAATCTTACGAAAATCATCTAGAAATCTTCTGGAAATTTGATTTTTTTAAGAAAATCTTCCGGAAATAATGCGGAAATGTTCCGAAAATTTTTTTTTTTACGAAAATCATCTGGAAATAATCCGGAATTTTTCTGGAAATTTATTTTTTTTAACGGAAGTCATCTGAAAATCTTCTGGAAATTGATTTTTTTATGGAAATCTTTCGGAAATAATGCGGAAATGTTCCAGAAATTTTTTTTTTCACGAAAATCATCTGGAAATTTTCCAGAAGCTTTCCAGAAATTTATTTTTTTAAACGGAAATCATCTGGAAATCTTCCGGAAATTAATTTTTTTAAATAAAAATCTTCCGGAAATCAGCTGGAAATCTTCCGGAAATTTTTTTTTACGTAAATCATCTGAAATTTTACGGAAATTGGTTTTTTTACGGAAATCATCTAGAATTCTTCCGGAATTTGACTTTTTTATGGAAATCTTCCGGAAATAATGCGGAGATGTTCCGGATATTTATTTTTTTTACGAAAATCATCTGGAAATTTTCCAAAAACTTTCCGGAAACTTTTTTTTAACGGAAATCTTCCGGAAATTGATTTTTGTTATGGAAATCTTCTGGAAATCAGCTGGAAATCTTCCGGAAATTTATTTTTTTACGGAATTCTTCCGGAATTTTTTTTTACGGAAATCATCTGGAAATCATCTGAAATCTTACGGAAATTGGTTTTTTTACGAAATCATCTGTAACTCTACCGGAATTTGATTTTTTATGGAAATCTTTTGGAAATAATGCGAAAATGTTCCGGAAATTTATTTTTTTTTACGAAAATCATCTGGAAATTTTCCAGAAACTTTCCGGAAATTTTTTTTTTAACGGAAATCATCTGGAAATCTTCCGGAAATTGATTTTTTTATGGAAATCTTTTGGAAATAATGCGGAAATGTTCCAAAAATTGATTTTTTTACGGAAATCTTCCGGAATTTTTCCTGAAATTTTTTTGTTAACGGAAATAAACTGGAAATCTTCCGGAAATTAATTTTTTTTACGGAATTCTTCCCAAATTTTCTATTAAATTTTATAAAATTTGAGAAATATGTGCAGAAATTTTGACCTGCTTCCGGTCTGAATGAAACAATAAAATCGACCGGGGCCATGTCTCGGGACAGATCTGGTTCCCTGCTGGGGACCCGACCGGGGCCATGGAATTTTTCCCGATTTGACTACTATTAAAATTTTTGTGGTATAGGGTAAACCATAAACCATAGTCGGCCACCAAACAGTAGTCATCCGCCTAATAATTTAGAGTGGATATTGGTAAAAATTTTTAACACTATATGGGCAATTCCACGTGAGATTTAAGTCAACCTCTTAAAATCGGACAAAAATATTTTTTTTCTATTCTGCATCGAAAAAAGGAGATACGTATTTTTTTTATTTTTGTTTAATTGTCAAAATTTTCGAGTCATGAATTTTTAAAATTTTGGACTTTTCAGTGTAGACTTATATTCAGTAGTTTATAAGTCCGAAAATATTGAGTTTAGGAAAAAGTTGTCAGAGAATGAAAGATTTAGTTTTCTTTCGACTTTTAAGAAATATAAACAAAAAAATTTTTTTTATAAACAAATTAACTTTTTTTAAACTTTGGGCCAGATTTTTTCTTATTTTTTTAAATTTATTTATACCTTATAATATAGACAAGATTTTCCAAAAAGACCCGAAATGGGCCTGATGTGTTAAATGAGTTTTAAAACATTTTCAAAAATCCCACTGTGATGCTTGCAAGTGATTTTTGAAAATGTTTTAAAACTCATTTAACACATCAGGCCCATTTCGGGTCTTTTTGGAAAATCCTGTCTATATTATAAGGTATAAATAAATTTTAAAAAATAAGAAAAAATCCGGCCCAAGGTTAAAAAAAATTAATTTGTTTATAAATTTTTTTTTTTAATATAAAATTAAAAACAAATTTTTTGTTTACATTTCTTAAAAGTTAAAAGAAAACTAAAACTTTCATTCTTTGACAACTTTTTCCTAAACTTCATATTTTCCTGATAAATAAATAATGGTCCTATAAACTAAGACAATCAATTTCAATGTCCAAAGTAGTAGGAAAAAAATAAGTTACCTTTTAAAACTTAAATTTTACACTACTTTTACACTTTAGAATCACTTTACTCATTGTAAGAGCGACTTCTTTTTTGGTTTGTGTTCTTAAAAATGCGTTACATCAAACAATAACGTGTATGATTATCGCGGAACATAAATTCTTACTGTTTCTAGGTGCGGTGCTGCTATTCGTTTTATTTATTTCACGTTTCCGCTGTCAGATAACTTAAAACTCAAGTGGTCCACTCAATGTGACATTACCCTACGTAAAAAAAATCTATTTCCGGAAGATTTCCGTAAAAAAATCAATTAGAATTAGAATTAAAATGTCTTTATTTTATCCTAGGAAATCCACGTGGACAAGCATTAAAAATACAGTAAAAGAAAACATACAATTTATAAATCATGTAACAAAAAGAATACATAAAATTAATCTCAAACAAAATAAAAATAACAATTGTAAAATTTGTAAAGTTAACACAATAATGCAATAAAATAAAAGTACAATTGTGAGATATAACATTGTAAGACACTCTAGAGTGATTGAGAAAATAACAATTAAATAAAAAAAGATATCGACAAAATCCTTCGTCAGACGAGAGTCAATACTATGTAGAAGACAACCATATTTTGTTTTTTTGTTTTAGATCACCCAGACGTGAGATTTCATGTACACCGTTTGTGCACCTAAAAAAGTACGGGTTTGAGCTTGAAGGAGTGCCACGACGGCAATTTTGAATATTTCGACTTAAATTTTTTTTTTAAAATACTTGAATATATAATAGAGATGACGGTATAATTTAATTTACTGTACCAGTCATATTTTGTTAGAAAAAAAAATCCGCAAAAATCGGCCTGTTTTTTCCCTTGTCACAGTAGACTTCCCCTATAAGATAAGATGCGTGAGAAAACCAACAAACCAAAGACGTCTGTCACTCGCACGCTGAGGCAACCCAGCCTTAACATATATGGTGTTATGTGTTCCTCAATTTTTAAATTAAATATAAATCTCACGCAAGAATTAAGTAGATTCTTAAGTTTATGATTTAATTCTTCAGTTAAAACGTTATATATAGCACAGCAGTAATCAAAATGGGGAAAAATAGGAAAACTTTCCGAAGTGATTTCCGTAAAAAAATCAATTTTCGGAAAGTTTCCAAAGTGATTTCCGTAAAAAAAATTAATTTCGGTGTACCTTTGGTTGCATTTATCAATAAATTGAGAAATAATATTTTCACGACTGTGTGAATTATATGCCAGCGTTTGCATTTGAATTTAATTAATAACTTTAGGTTATAAGTACTTTTGTAGGAAAGGGATTTTCCCGTTTAAATAAATAAATAAATTTCCGGAAGATTTTCGGATGATTTCCGTAAAAAAATCAATTTCCGGAAAGTTTCCGAAGTGAAGTCCACAAAAAAATCAATTTCCAGAAGATTTTCGGAAGATTTCCGATGTGATTTCCGTAAAAAAATCAATTTACAAAAAATTTCCGAAAAGTTTCCGAAGTGATTTCCGTTAAAAAAAATAAATTTCCGGAAAGTTTCCGGATGATTTCTGTAAAAAAAATAAATTTACGGATGATTTCCGTGAAAAAATTAATGTCCGGAAAGTTTCCGGAAGATTTCCGTACAAAAAAAATAAATATCCGGAAAGTTTCCGTAAAAAAAATAGTATATTAAGCAACAAGGGTATAAAGGCAGCTATTTGTTTACGGTGATTTTTGTGACACAAGTGGAGGTCGAGGGCGCCCCGAGACCGGAACGAGTGTCACAAAATCATCGTAAACAAATTGGCTGCCTTTATTCCCGTGTTACTTACGATATTTTTTTATTCCTAATGCACAAAAGTGGCGATTTCAGATAGCAGACGACAGGGAATAAAAGTCAGTCACTTGTTCGACTTATATGAAAATGGCGTCTGCTTTTTCCCTTGGGCAAAAATAACGCATGGGATCAGCGGTTATGTTTGCACATGGGAGAAAATGGACGCCATTTTCATATGGTCGAACAAATAAGTGACTTTACTCCCTGTCGTCAGCTATCTAAAAGCGTCATTTTTGTGCATGTGGGATAAAAAATAAATTTCTGGAAATTTTCCGAAAGATTTCCGGATGATTTCCGTAAAAAAAATAAATTTTCGGAAAGTTTCAGGAAGATTTCCGTAAAAAAATAAATTTCCGGAAAGTTTTCGGAAGATTTTCAGATGATTTCCGTAAAAAAAAATTTTCGGATTATTTCCGTAAAAAAAAATAAATTTCCGGAAAGTTTCCGGAAGATTTCCGTACAAAAAAAATAAATTTCCGGATGATTTCCGTAAAAAAAATAAATTTCTGGAAGATTTCCGTACAAAAAAAATAAATTTCCGGAAGATTTCCGGATGATTTCCGTAAAAAAATAAATTTCCGGAAATTTTCCGGAAGATTTCCGGAAGTTTTTTGTACAAAAAAAATAAATTTCCGGAAAGTTTCCGAGAGATTTCCGTACAAAAAAAAAATTTCCGGAAGATTTCCGAATGATTTCTGTACAAAAAAAAATTTCCGGAAAACTTCCTGAAACCTCTTCCGGAAAGTTTCCGGAAAATTTCCTGGAAACCCTTCCACATGGGAAGTGAGGATAAAGTTAAAAATCTTTTAAAAGGAGCAAAAGCTAAAGGTATTTCTACGAATGGATTAATTTTTTGGAATGTCTACGGTATTAAAAATTTGAAGGACTATGTTGATAAGGAGAGAGAAATTGATATTTTATGTATCTCAGAGACTTGGGTGGAACACGATAGGATTGCAGTTCTTCAGAATTCGGGCTTTCAGGTTTGTGTTTTCCCCGCCACTAGAGACTTTTTGCAGGGAAGAGCTGAAGGCGGTCTTTGCATTGCTTTTAATAACAAATTTTATTCTCTAAATACGATTTTAATTCAACACAATTTTATTTTCGCTGAAATAACTTCGAATGTTACTCGATTTATTTTAGGATTAGTCTATGAAGCTCCCGGAAGTAATTTTAATTTGTTTGTTGAAAACTTCTCTTCAATATTGGATATGATTTTACTTAAGTTTCCGAATCTACTCGTTGTGCTGGGGGGTGATTTTAATGGTAGAGTGGCGAATTTGAACCAATCAGATGCAAGGACCTTTGATGTAACCGCAAATTTTAGGGGCAAAAAACTTGTTGATATGATGGAAACGAATGAATTTTTGCTGCTAAACGGTCGCTCGCTCTTGGACTCACCTGCTAATTTCACTTTTGTGGGGCATCAGGGTAACAGTATTGTCGACTTGATCTGGTGCAACACCGATGCTTTGTATTTATTCACGAACCTCCAAGTTCTGCAAGTTACTTCTCTTTCAGACCATTTTCCGGTTGCCTTGTCCTTTTCAGGGGTTGAACAATCTGAGCCTGTCGAGCGTCCTGCTTTCACTGTGTGGTCTTGAAACGTTCATAAAGCGACTCTTTTTGCTGAATCTATGGCTTGGAGAAAGGAGGTAGCAGACATAAACTTGGAGGTTGATGAAATGAATGAAACTCTTGTCAATTCTATAAAAAAGGTAGCTTTGGTTTTGGGCATGCAGAAGCGTGTCAGTAATGATTTTGCTGTGGGTCCAAGAGAATTTATATGAAGGCAAAGAAAGATTTATCAAGGGTCTTAACCATTAAAAGAAACGAATATATGAGGTCTCGCATCAGTTATAATGAAAATTGTAAAGATTCGTCTAGATTTTGGAAAGCTGTCAACGCATTGCGACCTAAGGACCGAAGTGATTGTCGTATAAATCTCGATATTTGGTATGATTGCCTGCGAAATTGTTATCCTGTATTTAATTGTTCTCCACGTGGTGTGGTGTCATTACCAATTTTGTCTCATCCTGTACTTGATGAAAGTATCATTACAGAGAAGTTGATTAGGGTTTTAAATAGTTGTAAAAATTGAAAGACCCCCGGAATAAACGGTATAAATTACGATTTTTACAAAAATTTGCCGCAAAATTGGCTTCTTTATATGCAATACTTGTTTAATAAAATTATTTCATCGGAAAATGTTCCTAAGGAATGGTGTAAACTTATCACTTTCATGCTCTTCAAAAAAGGCAATCCCAATTCCCCTGAGAACTATAGGCTGATCACATTGGTAAGCTGTGTGGCAAAAATCTTCACGTAGATTCTTTGTGACCGTCTTACACGCTGGGCATCGGAATTAAACTTAATTCGGGAATCACAATGTGGGTTCAGAAAGCGGAGGAGTTGCGTCGACCATATTTTCACTCTTTCGTCTGCGATTCAAATTCATTTAAGTAACCCTAAGGCCGTAGTTTATGCTGTCTTCGTTGATTTTAAGGGGGCTTTCCCATCGGTAGCTCATCAACTGTTATGGGACAAGTTATACTCTCTCGGCTTAAGTACTAAACTGTTAAATATTCTGTTTAATTTTTATAATTCTTCGACAACTCGCATTATGTCTAGGGAAGGGTGTACTGACGAGGTTAACGTGACGCAACGTTTGGACATTGACGCTTTTTTTATTAAGTGGGGTTGTAGAGGACTCTCGGTAAATCATCATGTCGAGAAACCTATGCTGGGTTATGCTGATGACTTCGTCTTGCTCTCTGATACTCCAACGGAACTAAGTCAGAAACTCGAAGCCTTGCACGAGTACTGTTTAGAGAAAAAACTTACATTAAATGTGTAAAAAACTAAAATAGTAGTGTTTAGCAGGTATAGTAATTCTTTAGCAAGAAAATTCAGATCTTTTAAATTTTCAGATAAACGTATTGAGGTGGTTAACGAATACACGTATCTTAGTGTAACTAACTTTTTTGGGAAATTGTTCGTTTTTATCCGCGGCAAAACAGGCTATTGGTGCAGCGAATATAGCCGTGGGTTCTGTTTTAAAGGTGATCTATTTAAGTAACGCTTACTCTTGGGATTCATATGTAAAATTATTCAAGAGCCTTTTTTTAAGTATTCTTTTTTATGGAATTCAGGTTTAGGGTTTAAGGTTTTTGGACACTTTGGAAGGAATTCAACTTGCCTTTTTTAAGAGAGTTTTGTCTTTGCCTATTTGTACGCCAAGTTATGCTGTGAGGTTGGAGACCGGCTCCATACATATTTCTTTAGAAATCTTTAAAAGTACTCTAAACTGGCTTAATAAAATAATTGATATGGACTCTTCAAGATGCCATAAAATTTGTTTGATTAGACTAAGGTCCTTGCCTTGCAGAATCCATCGTCAAAATTCAACTGGTTTTGTCAACTAAGATCCTTTTTTAATGTTTGCGGCTTGGCGGACGCTTAGCGGGACATTGATCTCGGTCCAAACTCCTTAAACATTGAATTTTTTATTAATAAGTACGAGTATTTCCTCAGAGAGCGAGATTTGTCTTCTGTCTTGCGTTCTAAGAATTTTTTGATCTACCCAAGTCTTTCCCTCGTTCCGAAAGTCCAACCATATTTAGGCACTAAATTGCCTTTGTCCTACAAGAAAGTGATAGCCCAGATCAAGCTTATGAATGTACAATATTAGGGTGTCCGTTATTTCCCAAGTTAGCTAATTTCATTTGGGTATCGTCAAAATTGTTTCTTTATGACCTAAAAACAATTCTAGAAACTAAAAAAATTTTTACGATGCCGTTTAACCCTGCCTAAATAAGAATACTTTTCCCATTTAATTAACATAGGATTTTTGCACTTTTTAGAAAAAAAATTTTATTTCGCTTTATAATACTCTTTGACTAACCAACAATGCTTGATTCTGCTTCTATTATGATTCCTTTAGATAGAGAAATTTTCATATTATCGCAAAAAATTTATTACACAAGTTTTAAAAAGGTCCATTTCATTTTGAATGATTCTTCTGATTATTTTGCTAAATCTACTTATTAATTCATTTTTATTCGGTATTTCATTAAAAGTTTCTTGTCTTATGCATCCAATTGGGCCATAACAATAATTTCAATTTATAAACTATCCAAGAATCATACAGTAGACTGAATCCATTTCAAATCAGGCATGTCGACTAACTTCATGTTATAGAAACAAAATTGTTTTGCTTGTCATTTTTTTTCTTTTGAGTATAATTTAATTTTCTTTCTTGGGTCTTGTAGATGGTCTTGTCCTCTTCAGAATCCAGTTTGAAATTTGAAAAAATATTTAAAATGATAAAAATAGGGGATGATTTTCTGAAAATAAATAAGATCAATTTTCTCAAAAACACCACCTTTTTTGTTATCAAATTTTTACAACAAATTCTTAAAATAATTATGAACACTTCCTATGAATTTCAAGCGGGCTAAACCATTCTGGAAATCATGAGAATGTTTTTTTTAATTTATTTTTACAAATTTTCAAATTGTTAACGTTCACGTCAACAATGTTATAACGATTCATTTGTTTTTAAAAATGCAAGTTAACAACACGGAGAAAAATCGAAAAATGATTTATGCAGTCAGTGTAGTACTCCTTTATAGAATAATATGTGACAGGTACACACTATAGTATTAGAAGTTTCATAGCTGAACAGTTTGGGACTCAACACAAGTTATCCCATTCATCAGCTTAAACAAGACTGTTTATATAGTCTAAGAGGGAATAAGAGTATAAAAAATTGGAATGAGAAATTACTTTCTCATGTAATTGTTAAAAGAACGCGGCAGTGTACAAAACACAAGTCAATAATAGAAGCGAATATTGAACAAATAGTACTCAGTCCAGTTCTTTCGAAAAATGAACGCCGTGCACATAAAGTAGATACCTACTCGAAAACCACAAGTTATTCTCTCTCTCTCACACTAATGGTCGTTCACTTATCTTACCGTTTCACTTACTCTTACTACTCTCAACTATTATGCAGTGCAGTTAAGTTCATTAAATTATTAAATATTGCTGTGAGAATAATTAATTATACATTTCATTCAAAGTCAATTCACTATTTTATACACGAAAAAAAAAAATAATCAAATTTAACATGAGGACTGTCAAACTTAAAAAAGGTTTCAAGGTTATTAAGAAAAAATTAATGTTTTTTATTTATTTATTATTAAATTCTAATAACCGTATCAAATTTAAACTAGTTGACAATATTATTTATTCAATATTATGAATATTGTTGACATCCATACTTACATTAATTACAAAGTAAAATCCACGCATGATCTAATTTATTTCATTGGTAAGGGATGTTTCTTAAATAGGAAATTTCTCCCATCGATTGCGTAGCCGAGAGGCTTAATGTAAAAGCGTGCGATTTATAATTATATGCGTATATTTAGTTGTATGGTTAGTAGGGTGTCCCAAAAAAATAAAAAGTTTTTTTTTATTGGGTCTCATCCCCTAAAAATCTTTCAATTTGTGTAAAAATAAGAACACAATATTTGGAAATAAAAAATTTTAATATTAACCCGTGGTTCAGAGCCTTTGGACCATAAAAGCGTTAAAAATTTAGTGTTTTTTTATTTTTAACATAAATATAAATGTAAAATTATAATGATTAGGGTGTCATTGTAAAGATAATTAAATTACCTTTCGATCCATATGTCATAGTATAAGATTCAATGAAAATTAAGAGTGTTACAGTTGATTAAAGATCAAATTTCATGAAAATTTTGATGATTTTTAGACACTTAAGTAACTAGTACTTTCTTCACATTAAACAGTAAAAAATATTTAGATTTTAATTTTTTTATTGAGAGTCTGTAACATTACAAAAATCCGTAATTTAATCGTCGATTAAATTCGTCTCAAAATCCGTTACCCGATTTTGAGACGAATTCGATCGACTTTTATGAAGTTCTCCGCCATTTTGAAATTTGAAAAACTGACATTGGACTCTAAATCAGCGACTTCAGTATTTTTTTATCACTGATTTTAGTAAGTTTAGTGGTTATATCTAAATTTATTGTTTCAATTTTTGCTCCAAATGTTGAAGGAATGATAAGAATAAAAAAAATAGTTTCCTTCACTAAATCTAGTGTATAATTGTTATTTTCAATCAAATCGAGGTCCACAAGGGCTAAAAATTTTCGTAATGTTACAGACTCTCAATAAAAAATATAAAACCTAAATATTTTTTACTGTTTAATGTAAAAAAAATACAAGTTACTTGAGTGTCTAAAAAATAAAAATCATCAAAATTTTCATGAAATTTAATCTTTAATCGACTGTAACACTCTTAATTTTCATTGAATCTTATACTATGATATATGGATCAAAAGGTAATTTAATTATCTTTACAATGACACCCTATTCATTATATTTTGACATTTATATTTATGTTAAAAATGAAAAAACACTACATTTTTAGCGTTTCTATGGTTCAAAGGCTCTGAACCACGGGTTAATATTAAAATTTTTTATTTCCAAATATTGTGTTCTTATTTTTACACAATTTGAAAGAATTTGAGGGGATGAGACCCAATAAAAAAAAACTTTTTATTTTTTTGGGACACCCTAATGGTTAGGTAGGTGTTCAATCCCGTATGATTGTAAGATTTTCCGATTCATTTAGTTGTTAATTGTAAGTATGAAGATGTGGGAAGAATAAAACTTGTGAATTAATGAATATGAATATATAAAGAGTGCATTTAACATATTTTTCTTTTTTTTTAATGATTGGTTATTGTTTTTTTTATATAAAATTGACGAAGTGAATAAAAGAAAACACTCGTTTCGCGTCGGCCATTTATTTTGACAGGTTCCGCGCCTGCGTTCCCTCATTGTGAAAATTTCGAAGTAGGGGACTGAGTCCAGTTTCTCTACTATGCACACTGCAGCGCGCCTTATAATCTTCGCCTGTGTTTCAATGCTCTTTACAGTGACATTTGGAACTAAGGCCCTCTATACACTATACGCAACACCCTAAGATGCTTGATGGAAATGAATTAATGTACTTTTACTGGACTGAGTCCACTTTTTTCAATATTGACTCCCAGTTTTTCAAACTCTATTTTTCTCAGTGAATTTGAAAATTTGCAAAAATAAATATTTAAAAAAAAATTCTCTTGATTGACAGAATGGTTTAGCCTGCTTGAAATTCATAGCAAATGTTTATAATTATTTTAAGAATATGTATTGTAAAAATTTGGTAACAAAAAAAGGTGGTGTTTTTGAGAAAATTATGTGGAAGAAAGGCATAACAGCATAACTGCAGTTGTCATGATTTTGAGATAAATTAATTTAAATGTTCTCTCACTTCTGTCAATTTAGAAAATCAACAGATTTGTTCGGTCTTTTGCATTTAGTATTATTATTTACTATATTTTCAAAATTCGTTTATAACATTTAATAAAACACACGATTTGATATAAATTTTGATAATATTTCATCGGAATCATGAGTTTTATTGCACTTATGCGGTTATGCAAGTTCAGTTTGTATATGAGTCCAACTTCAGACACTTTTAATGTCACAATTTATTTTAGTTTCATTTGTCATAATAATAAGATTTGTTTACACAAACACAAATTATAAGAATTTATTTAGTTATAAAATTTATTTTTTTATAAAATGTTTTTAATTTATTTAAACGAGAAAAAAAAGTTACTTTACTGTTCAACTTGAAGAATTTTTCAATTTATTTTTTGAAATACTTTCCAAAATTATTTAGAATAGAAATGCCCTTAAATATAAGTACATAATTAAATGCACAATTTATGATATTAAAAATTTGTTCCAGTTTTATTAAAATAAATATATTTAATTTAAAGTACGAAAAATGTATTTCACTAAAAACATTTTATTACAAAATTCTTATTGTTTTTATTCTTAAAGGTTATTTTCATTTTTAATTATGTCAATTGTTTTTTAAACTGAATGCAGTTATGCTATTATGCTGGTCTCCTTCTGTCAAAAATGCAATTATGCGATTATGTTTTCCATTATTTTCTACATTAATTACCATTTTAATGATTTTTCAGCTATTGAACTTTGAAGAGCAATATTAAATATATACAAATCTGATGTTATCTCAAATTTGATAAAAATGTCAGTTATGCTGTTATGCATTTCTTCCACAGATATTGATCTTATTTATTTTCAGAAAATCATCCCCTATTTTTATCAAATTTAAATATTTTTTCAAATTTCAAACTGGATTCTGAAAAGGACAAGACCATCTACAAGACCCAAGAAAGACAATTAAATTCACAGTCAGTCCACTTCATACGGGAAAATGGTATTTGGAATATTAGTGCAGATTACCTCCCCTAGGTGTCACTATTTGAAAATATGTATAACCTGATATTGCCGATTTATAAAAATATAAACATTAATAATTATTATTAAAAGATTAATTAAGATTAAATAAGATTATTAAGTTATTAATTGACGTAGACAGATTTTTATTGCAGTTTATGTGTTTATTATAAAACTATTCTTATTTTGTTGAAAGTTATTAATTATTTAATTTGATATTGGATGGTTTTGACTGTTCTTGAAGATTTGAAAGTAATACAAACAATTAATTTATTTTTTAATTGTATTAAAAAACTATTATAAAATCTTGTTAATGTAAAATAAGTATAATTTTTTACAGCACGAAAATTTTACTATCATGCGGTAATACTTTTTTAAGAAAATTCGTAGGGTTTCCTTGAAATACGGCTGCTCCTAAAATTACTGTGAAGGTTATGATGTAAAAATTTTGAATTTTTATTCTTGTTAATTCTTATTTTCGTTTATTAATATGAAAAAATATTTTTTTAAATTTAATATATTTGTGACCTGGTCTCGGAAAAAGGGGCTTAAGGGTTAAAAAAATTTTTGTCCACTTTTTTGCCGATTCTGATAGAGTTTGAGACGCTTTTTTATATGGTGAAAACCAAAAAAAGCCCCGTTTCGCGCGTAAGCCCTATGTTTCTAGACCAGGTCACATATATTACTAACTATATTTATATTACGAAAGATTGCAAGAATGAGTTGCATAGTTCCAAACTGTGATTCTAAAAAAATGTCCAAAGTCACAAGTTTCCGGTTAACCTGAAGATTGGTGACCAGTGGTTAAAAGCAGTTGGAAATTCGAAACTTACAAAAATGACCTATGAGAATATTCGTAAACGGCAATACCGGGTATGCTATAAGCATTTTTCAGAAGATTCTTGGATAACCACGTTTGTAAGACCTCGGTTGAAAGATTTAGCTGTACCAACGTTGTTTCTCCCTGAAAATAATGAAAATCAAATACCTGCGTGTGAAATAACCATTGACAATTCCCCTGTGAACGCGAATGAAGTTACATGCATTTCCCCTATGGTTGAATTTTCATCCGCAATAAATTACAAAGACTCACCGATAAATAAAACACCGAGTTCTGAAGTAATATGCACATCGCCAAAACAATTCGAGCCCAGTATCATCGAAAAAAATATTCTTCATCCAAAGAATACCTTTGTGGATCAAAGAGAAGAAGCTCAAAATACATCTGCTGAAAAAATAATTTTCGATTCGCCTCAATTGAACCAAGTCACAAACATAGTACTTTCAGAAGAAGTGGAAGAAATACTATCTAATGATCAACCGGAAAAATCACAATTTGATAAAAATACTGAGTCTTTTGTTAAACAAACTGCTTCTAAATTCGGAACTAAAAAAATGATAAAAACAAATACATGGAGAAAAAGATTAATACAAAAAGAAAGTAACATAGTAGATTTAACACCAAAGGCTAAGAAAATGTATCTTGAAGTCTTGAGGTTGAGAAAAAAACTGCACAGAGCAAATGCCACAAAAGTCAGGTATCAGCGACAAATTGATATTGTGATACTTTTATAGCCGTAAATTTATTCTGATAAAAGATTTTTAAATAATATTGAATGTTAAATAAATTTATTTATAACTTTATTTTTGGAATTCAAAAAAACTTCTATTTTCAATAAATTAAGATAATTGAAGAACAATTCAGTTCTGAAAAATGATTAAACTCTGACTTGACTGGACTTTGCTTGAAATGATTTAGTTTGACTCAACTCTAGCTTAAGTATGTAAACTTTGACTTAACTCATTCAAGTGTACAGTTTAAACTTTTCATCGAGAAGTTTAATGTGCAAAAATGCAAATTTTTTTTAATTTCAACATTTTAAAAACATTCTTTTTCTCTTTAGACTCCAAAATCAAGCAAAAAATGAGATTTCCAAATATAATTCACAGTGGGTCTCAATTCACTTCAACTCAAAAGTGCTTGCACATCTCGTTTTTTTTATATTGTTTCTGGGATGCCTCCTGATGATTTTAAGGCAAAAATGAAAAAAATCGGTTGGGCCCTTTTTGAAAAAACTCATTTTTTGATTTTTTTAAAGAGATTAATCAACATATTTTAAGAAAAATACATTTAAATAGAAGGTATATCGATTTGAGCAATTAGAAATGACATAACAAAGAAGGCTCTAGGTGCTGAATATCTTGCGGTAACTTTATCACATCTAAATTCACGAAATTTCGTGAAAAATCGGCACAAAATTTAGTTTTTTGAAGATTACTCTTTTCTCGTGCATATCAGGTCTTAAATGTCTATAGAGAAATTAAAGCTTATAAAATTTGCAAGAAAATGAAAAAAAAAGTACTGTATCTTCAAAATTGTCGGATATATGACCTTTTAAAATCAGATTTTAACAGAAAATTCCTTTAAAAAAAAATTTTATTTTAGTTTTTGCAAAATAAATAGTTTTTTGTTCATCTGAGGCAAATATGTTATCAGAGATCAATTATAGCAGACTTAATTTCGAGTAAATATGTCATAGCACTCATTTTAAAAGTAGGGGAGACTGGGGCGAAAAGTTAAATTTTGCATAAATGATTTTTTTTTGGTAATATAAGCCGCTTAGATGCAAATGTTTGTATATCAATATTGTAGGGCAACTTGTCCTCTACAACTTTCAATAAAAAAGTTCCTGATATTTTTTAAAAAAAAGAAAAAAATACATGTTTTGTCCTTTTTTGAAAATTTTGTTTTTTTTAACTTTTCGCCCCATGCTGGGGCGAAAAGTTAAATGGCTGGGGCAAAAAGTTAAATTCTATTTTTAGCCTACTAAAACTATTTTCTGATAGGTGATAAATAGTAGATAAGTTAAAGTATAAGTAAACAAATAATTTAGTAAATAAAAGATCTTTGTTTATTTGACAAAAGCTTTAGAATAGTTGTAAAGTTAAAAAATTGAAATTTCAAAAAAAAAAAATTTTTTTTGGTTTATTTCACGTGAACCGGCTTATTTTTTGACAGAGTACTTGCCAAATGTCAAATAAATAATGTTTAAACAAATAAACCCAAAAAAAACGAAAAATAAAAGAAAAATTTTTAACAACATGTAAAAATACATTTAACTTTTCGCCCCACCCATTATTTAACTTTTTGCCCCAGGGTGCGTTTTTCGCTTTAACAACAAATATAAAAATTCTGACTAAAGATATTTAGAAAATACATGTAGGTATCTCTTCAGGGGACCCAAATAATGAAGTAAAAAAATCGCGGTGAGAAAAAATGCAAAAAATATACTTAAAAGTTAATATTTTCTTTTTCAAACAAATTTTCAAAAGTAGGTTGAAAAAAAACTTTTAATATTGACACTACAAAAATAAACAGAATTGCACACAACTCCGGACATTTATTTAGGGTGATAACACCCTTCTATAATTAAAATTGCAATGCTCTAACTATTTTCGTTCGAAAGATAATAAATTTTAACGGTTTTGGCAGTTTAACTTTTCGCCCCAGTCTCCCCTAATAATTGTTTCATTATGTTCAATAAAATGTTTTTGTTCTGAGGAAATTTAATTGTACTTTTATTTCTTTCAGTTACATAATAAAATAAAAAAATTAGGATATTTTTAAAATTAATACTCTCCAGAAACGAGAAAATTAAAAAAAGTGAATTTTAATAAAAGCTTATAAAAAAGAGTAATTTTTAAAATATCATAACTTTGATTCTATTGAAGATAGAAAGCTGACCCTATGACAGATTTACTCGAAATTAAGTCTGCTATAATTTATCTCTGATAACATATTTGCCTCAGATGAACAAAAAAATATTTATTTTGCAAAAACTAAAATAAAATTTTTTTTTAAAGGAATTTTCTGTTAAAATCTGATTTTAAAAGGTCATATATCCGACAATTTTGAAGATACAGTACTTTTTTTTTCATTTTCTTGCAAATTTTATAAGCTTTAATTTCTCTATAGACATTTAAGACCTGTAGTGCTATTCTGTAATTTTACTTCACATTCACTTCACATTCACTTCACATTCACTTCACTTTCACTGTCACTTCACTTTCATTTCACTTTCACTTCACTGTCACTTCACTTTCACTTCACTGTCACTTCACTGTCACTTCACTGTCACTTCACATTCACTTCACATTCACTTCACATTCACTTCACATTCACTTCACATTCACTTCACATTCACTTCACATTCACTTCACTTTCACTCCACATTCACTTTACATTCACTTCACATTCACTTCACATTTACTTCACTTTCACTTCACATTCACTTCACTTTCATTTCACATTCACTTCACATTCACTTTCAATGTGAAGTGAATGTGAAGTGAATGTGAAGCGAATGTGAAGTGACAGTGAAGTGAAAGTAAAGTGAAAGTGAAGTGAAAGTGAAGTGAAAGTGAAGTGAAAGTGAAGTGAAAGTGAAGTGAAAGTGAAGTGAATGTGAAGTGAATGTGAAGTGAATGTGAAGTGAAAGTGAAGTGAAAGTGAAGTGAATGTGAAGTGAATGTGAAGTGAAGTTACAGAATAGCACCCCCTGATATGCACAAGAAAAGAGTATTCTTCAAAAATTAAATTTTGTGCCGATCTTTCACGAAATTTCGTGAATTTAGATGTGATAAAGTTACCGCAAGATATTCAGCACCTAGGGCCTTCTTTGTTATGTCATTTCTAATTGCTCAAATCGATATACCTTCTATTTAAATGTATTTTTCTTAAAATATGTTGATTAACCTCTTTAAAAAAATCAAAAAATGAGTTTTTTCAAAAAGGGCCCAACCGATTTTTTCATTTTTGCCTTAAAATGATCAGGAGGCATCCCAGAAACAATATAAAAAAAAACCGAGATGTGCAAGCACTTTTGGGTTGAAGTGAATTGAGACCCACTGTGATAAAATGTTCCACAAGAATTTTCAGAAATTATCTTCGTCTCAAAAAACTCTAGTAGAAATGTAACTTCGTAATGCGAGCAAAGAACCGAAAGGCAGAAAGTTCATTAAGGCAGAAAAAACTTTAGCGTTGAGTTTATATAAACAATCACCCTTAGCGTACCGATTCATGAACAATTTATTCGTACTCCCTTTAGTTACAACGATGAAAAGGCATATTTCCAAAATTGACCCACATAGCACCATATTTTGCGGGAAGCTAACGGGAAACTAACCATGTTAGCTTCTATAGCTAACATGGTTAGCTTCCCGTTAGCTTCCCTTGGCCTATAAATGTCCTACGCTTTTTAGTTTTCCGTGTTAGCTTGCAGAAAGTTATCTAAGAAACTTTTCTGAAAACAAGTAGAGAAAAGTTCTTTAAAACTATCTCTTGTAAGTATCTGTAAGCATTAGAAGTTATTTTCTAGTAAGCGTCATAAGGTAAGTAATATAATATAAATTGATATTATACAAATAATCATTTACGGTATTTCCGTAATTATCTATTTAATTTGCACTTAAACTTATTTAATATTTCAGTTTACTTAAAGCTAATAAAATAGTATTTATAAATTTAATAAAAGTATAAAATAATAAATATTTCTCTCTATAATTTATTTATTGCCGCGAACTGATTACTTATTTATTCCTCAATATCAATATTATATTATTGAAGAATAATTTTGAAAATAAATTTGAAGGGACTGTGGGTAGAACCCGGGTTCACAACGCAGAAAGAAACAACCTAACCAACTAACCTAATCAACCATGTGTAGGGAAGAATATTTCGGGTCCTTTTAAGCTTCAAGTGATCTCATTGGTTGGCGTCACTAATGGCGGGATAATTTAAAAAAGGATTCACAAAGATATTTGAATTTTCTCATTACAATAAATAATTTAATTTCTAATATTATTTATAAGTTAAATCTTCAAAAAATAAGAATAAATAAATTATTAAAAATGAAAATATTAAATTAGAAAGTTAATAGATAAGCATTAAACTAAACTTTATTTTTCTCCCTATTAGTGATGCATACGAGCGGGATATAACGAGAAGTAACCTTTACGAGACTGAATATCGTTCAATTGTCAAAATTATCGTTTATGATCGTCTCGTGGTGACAACTTCTCGTTAAACAATTATAATAATCGAGAAATGTAAACACAGTATTTGTAATTTTTTATTTTTTACGTATTATATTATTAATTGTAATATAATATATATTATTTGAAGGATTCTTTCGAAAAATAAAAAAATTAAATTCAGAATTTTTAAAAATAGTGGCACATCTCTTGTTTAAATACTATTTTTTAATAATTTAAAAAGAATTTAGGTTGAAGCAATATTTTATAACCTGTTAAATTTGTGTTTAATCAGAAAAACAGGTTTTTCCATATTTTCTGACAAAACAAGAAAAATTAAATATTTATAAAAACTGATATAATTTTTTATTAGGTTATAAAATTATGTATTTAATTATTTTAGTATTATTTATAATTTTTATTCAACTTTTTTAACATTCTCAAAATTGTGTTAATGTAAAAAAAACGTAATTTAGGTTCAAACATTATTTCTTAGTCGTGTCCAGCATTGAGTTGATTTTCGAAGTTAAGGAACATGAATTCCATGAATTTAAACATATTAAATGTTTAATTGATTGATTTGACAACTTGTTCCTGTGTTTTCTAACAATCAAGGAACTTCGAGAGAACAACCTTTCGGACGGAACAGATGTAGCAGTTACCGAAAAAAAATCACGCGCCATTTTAGCAAGATTAGGCAAAGTTTTTTCGTTCTTTTCCCACCATTTGAGCACATCTGTACTTTTAGGTGCTCGCTTTTGCGCGTAGTAATAATCCAATTCATATCTCCAATTAGAAGTAGAATTTACAGAACTTGAGCATTCATCTTCTTCGGAATCTGAGACAAATAGAGCATCGACATCAAGTGCTTCACTGGTATTATTATTTTTTTGTTTGCTTGAAGACTGTGTAACTTCTTTCGATAACTAAACACAAATTTTTTAATAATTGAATAAAAATGTCTTATAGAAGAATGCATATTCTTATAAAATAATCTATATTATTAAATTAAATTAAAATATTTTTAAAAAAATCTATGTTTTGATTTTTTAAAGTAAGAAAATTTCATTTAAAAAATTTTTTGCAATAAAAATAATGTAATATTTAATATTACTTCAAGTTAACCAAAATGAGAAACAAATAAATTAATAATTTATTGATTTAGAGGACGAAGAGAAATAAAATGCAGGGTGGTCACGTGTCAGTAAAGTCAGGGAAATCTCAGGGAAACAACATTTTTTTCAGTAAAGTCAAGAAAATGCCAGAAAAAATTTTTTTCAGAGAAATTAAGAAAATTGAAACTTTTTCGAATTACATTTAAAAATTTCGACTTTTTTCCAAACAATGCAACAAAATACCACAATTTTTAGTAAAAAAGTGTAACTTATTTTGATTTTTATAATGCGAAAAATAACTATTAGTTATGAAGTCTTTCAAAAATTGTTTTTCAATCATTTTTTATCATAATTAAATTTTTCAAATATATATGTATAATAAAAAAAACTTTTTGAATAGTTAAAATTTTTTAAATTTACTTGAAAATAATTAATTTATTTGAAGTATTTTATATCAATTTTTGAAAATCACATTTTGAAAAATGAAAAGTCTTTAAAGGTAAATTTAAAAAAGAAAATTAATGAAAATTATCTTCTAATTTTTTAAAATTCAATTTTTTCATTATTTTCAATTATATATTTTCAAAAATTCAAATACAAAAATAATAACATTTTAAAATTATTTTTAACATTTTGAGGAAACCAATCATCAATTAATTAGTTTTTTAAATTATACAAAAATTCTTTTCAGAAATTTAATTACTTTCGAAAAATTACATTAAAATATTTTTAAAAAATAATTATTAAAATTGTTTTATAATAATTTTTTAAGATTTAATCTTCGAGCAATGTAAATAAAAATTTACTTTTTGGTAAAATTTATTTAAATTGTCGAGAAATCATTGTTCTGTTTATAATTAAAATTCTTCAAACATTTGATCATTTTTATTTATATTTTTCAAAAGTTTAATTATTTTCAAAAGATTTTAGCAAATTTTAATTGTTTAGAAATTTTTCAAAATTGAAAAACTATTATCTTTCTTTTTTAAATATAATTGAATTCTAGAAGAACTTTTAGAAAATTATTTAAATTAATTGATTCAGAGATAAAGTTTAGTTGAAAATTCTAGAAAATAATTTAATTCAGGAAGGGTTATAAATGTAATTTTTAGAATTTATTGAAACTTATAAATTTTCCTGTAAAAAGAATTTTGTCAGGGATAGTAATTTTAATTGTAGTAAATTGTCAGGGAAATTGGTAAACTAAAACTAGTTACCACCCTGAAAAAGGTTCCCTAGTATAGACTTTGTAGTTGCTATATACCTGTGGTTTATTGTAATATGTAGTTTTATATGTTTGCTCAAATTTCTTCACAGATTCTTTGGCCATTTCTTTTCCCCATTGCGTTAATTGGAACGTTTCTTTTTTAAAACGGGGATCTAAAAGCAATACTACACAATATCCCCAGTGACATTTTCGGTAATGTTTCAACAGTTTTTCTAATAATCTTTCTAGAGCTTCCAAAAGGATATCGTCCATTGGCGTTCTATTGTCCTTCAAAATTAGATCGTTTTTTGCATTTTCCAACTTGTCTAACAGCATGTTGAAACCAATTACTACTGAAGGCAATGTGACATACTTTTCTCCACTTAGTCTATCTGATAGAATTTTAAAATCCTGTAAATATGTGGATCCAATTTCCAAAAGTCCCCATTCTTGAATGTTAAGAATATACTTCGTTAATTTAATATTATTTTCGCAGAGCATGATTATCGCTGGTTTCATTTCAAATGCTAGAGTCAACCTAATAAATTTAGAATCATTATGATTAAAATAATTATATATATATATAAGAATAGAAAAAATAGTAAAGTAAAAAATAATATTTTAAAAATTATTTAAACATTAACATTGCTAATGTTGAATTCCATCTTGTTCCAACATGTATATTTGGTGACAAGGCCTTCACGTTACAGACATTGCAGCAAACATGCAACTTGTTTTTCCATTGTTCGGAGTTTTTGAGTAGAGAAAACAAAGCTCTGAGTTTTGAAAGTGGCGATTTTCTTTCGTTTTCATCAGAATTCAAATTTTCATCTTCAATGTCGCTGTCGGATTCTTCAAATTCTCTGTTTTCATTTGATTCGGGTATGTTATCAATTTTGAGAACATTAAGGAACGCCATAACACCCAGATGCAAAATATGAGCGAAACATCGATAATGTTGTTCATAAGCATTGAATTCAGGTATTAATCTAGACAAGTACTCCATAAATGAGGTGTTTGACGACGCATTGTCAACAGTGATGCCTTGTAATTTTGAGAGTAAATTATATTTTTCCAGAGAGTTAAAAAAAATTTCAGCAATATCGCGCCCTGTATGATGACCATTGGACGGAACAAAATCAACTACAAGAGAATTTAAACTCCAGTCATCACTGATAAAATGTCCTGTGATACCGTAGTATGATCGATGTGCTATTGAAGACCAGCCATCGATTGTAAAAGATATTCGAGATGAATTTGAACTCAAGATTTTCATAACAATATCTTGTTTCTGTTCAAATCTAAATTCCACTTCTGTTTTCAAATAGTTACGCATCGGGAGTTTAACCTCAGGATTTAAATAATGAAAGAATTCTTGTGTCTCGTCATCTTCAAAAAAGGAGTAGGTTAAATATTTTAGTGTTATCCAGTCTACTGTCATCTTATTGAATGTTTCTTGATCGAAAGTCTGTAGAATAAATCAAATTGTAAAAATTCTAAAAAATATTTTCAACAAATATAATACTTGATAAATTATATTTAAATTATTAAAAACCGAATAATTTTAAAAACCGAGGTTCAGTTTCTTTTTTCTAAAATATTGTACCAATACATTTAAATACCAATAATAAATAATAATAAATAATAATAAATAATAATAAATAATAAATAATAAATAATAAATAATAAATAATAAATAATAAATAATAAATAATAAATAATAAATAATAAATAATAAATAATAAATAATAAATAATAAATAATAAATAATAAATAAAATAATAAATAATAAATAATAAATAATAAATAATAATAATAATAATAAATAATAAATAATAAATAATAAATAATAAATAATAAATAATAATAATAATAATAAATAAAAAAATAATAATAATAATAAATACCCATAATAATATAATTTAAATACTAATACATTTACAATTTAATTTTTATATTCATAAGAACTATTTAATATAATTAAATTTGTTTTTAAATTAATATAAAATTTACATGAACTTTTTGCTTCTGGTTAGGATAAGTTTCTTCGAATTCTTCTGGATGAAAATGTTTAAGATGTCTTCTTAAACCTGTCGTATTTGAATCTTTCATTTTAATAATAATTGTTTTTTCAATACATAGTTTGCAGGTACCGACTTTCAATCCATCTACAATCGAGTACTTAAATGAAGATTCTAATGATTTTGCACTTGCTTTGCGCTTTCTGTATTTAAAAGCTTCAGTTGATGGCGGTATATCAGTTTCATGATTGCTATATTTATGTGAAAAATTTTAATAAGTTTACAAAAATCAAGAATATTTAAAAAATAAAAATATACCCAATTGTTTGCGTGCTACTACTTTCCAAAGCAACTTCTAAATTATCTTGAGATTCCATTATTAAATAAAATTTCATTTATCAGTTGTCATATTTTGTTATAACCCTTTAATACGAGTTCTCGTTCGTAATTGCGATACGATTCATAACGATAAAAACAAAAGAAATGTTGTTTATTATATATCGTAAACTTCTCACAAATCGAGAAAAATTGAACGAGGTAAACGATTTTCTCGGATCGTATGCATCACTATCCCTACTTAACCCTTTGCGGCATGCATAACATTATGACATTAATTTAAAAATCACAAATGCTTATAAGGGTTTTCAGGGTCACTGATTACGAATCTGAAATCCGTTTTCCAAAATTCAAGATGGCGGATCCAATATGGCGGACGAATTTTTTTAGAATTGATCGAAATCGCTTGAAAATAGTTAGTCGGAGGTTTTCGGGGTCGCTGATCACGAATCTGAAGTCCGTTTTCCAAAATTCAAAATATCGGATCCAATATGGGAGACAAATTTTTTTAGAATTGATCGAAATCGCTTAAAACTCGTTACTCGGGAGATTATGGGGTCGCTGATTACGAATCTGAAGTCCGTTTCTCAAAATTCAAAATGTCGGATCCAATATGGCGGACTAATTTTTTTATAATTGATCGAAATCGCTTGAAAATAGTTACTCGGGGGTTTTCGGGGTCGCTGATCACGAATCTGAAGTCCGTTTTTAAAAATTCAAGATGGCGGATCCAATATGGCGGACGAATTTTTATAGAATTGATCGAAATCGCTTGAAAACAGTTACTCGGGGGTTTTTGGGGTCGCTAATTACGAATCTGAAGTCCGTTTTCCAAAATTCAAGATGGAGGATCCAATATGGCGGACGAATTTCTTGTAATTGATCGAAATCGCTTGGTAATCGTTACTCGGGGGTTTTTGAGGTCGCTGATTACGTATCTGAAATAATTTTCAATAAATAAACGTTAATTTATTGAATAATTGTACCGTCGGCATTTGCGTTACCCGATGTACACCGCGGGGAGGTTGCACGATCGGATTTTGTACATCGTTTAGCCCTGAAAAGGGCAGATTGGTAAATACTGTTCAAAACTTTATAATAATCAAATTGAGCTGTTTATTTCCTAATAAAATTAACTAATTAATTAAAATCAGCGGATTTTAATTGCTATTATAAAGTTTTGATGTGTCTTGCTTTGGACAATTGAATTTTATTTTCAGCAGTGGTAAGCAGCGAAGCAATTTCTTGTGGGAAGCAGGCAGAGTGGTACATTGCAAGTTTTACACATCCATGATATTCGCTTTTGGTCGGCTTTAGTACTGCAATAAGCGCAGCGTCTAGGTGAAGCGATAATTTCAGGCATATGAGCTGATTGACTTTTTCTTTTTTCCTCTGACACTTTTGGTTTGTAAGAAGAGATTGTACTCAATTTACGTTTCTTCACAGTTGAACTTGGTAGTTTGTGTCCTACCACTTCATCTACTAAACGTAACCTGAATTCTTTCGAAGTCAAAGTTGGGTTCAATCTCTTCTCTTTGTACAAAATATACGCATTGACACCAAGAAAAAAAAATTAGCCCTAATTCAGAATTATTTAACTGAACTCATACCTACGTTGATGATAACAAACAAAACATTATTCAGAGTTTGACAAAACAAATGAGAAGCGCAAAAAAGACAAGTTATAATTCAACATTATTTTACTGAACGCATACCTACGTTGATGGTAACAAACAATAAACAAAATACTATCCATAGTTTGACGAAACAAATGACAAGCGTAAAAAAGACAAGTTCTAATTCAGCATTATTTGACTGACCGCATATCTACGTTGATGGTAACAAACAATAAACAAAATACTATCGATAGTTTGACGAAACAAATGACAAGCGTAAAAAAGACAAGTTCTAATTCAGAATTATTTAACTGAACGCATACCTACGTTGATGGTAACACACAATAAACAAAACACTATTCATAGTTTGACGAAACAAATGACAATCGCAAAAAAGACAAGTTATAAATCAGCAATATTTGACTGAACGCATATTTACGTTGATTAGAACAAACAATAAACAAAACACTGTTGAGAGTTCAAAGACACTAAAATACTAACTGGACTAAAGCAAATAAATTTTGCTGAAAGCGAATTGCTTCGCTGCTTACCACTGCTGAAAATAAAATTCAATTAATGTTCAAAGCAAAACACATGAAAACTTTATAATAGCAATTAAAATCCGCTGATTTTAATTAATTAGTTAATTTTATTAGGAAATAAACAGCTCATTTTCATTATTATTATAAAGTTTTGAACAGTATTTACCAAACTGCCCTTTTCAGGGCTAAACGATGTACAAAACCCGATCGTGCAACCTCCCCGCGGTGTACATCGGGTAACGCAAATGCCGACGGAACAATTATTCAATAAATTAACGTTTATTTATTGAAAGTAATTTCAGATTCGTAATCAGCGACCCCAAAAACCCCCGAGTAACGATTTCCAAGCGATTTCGATCAATTATAAGAAATTCGTCCGCCATATTGGATCCTCCATCAAGAATTTTGGAAAACGGACTTCAGATTCGTAATTAGCGACCCCAAAAACCCCCGAGTAACTATTTTCAAGCGATTTCGATCAATTCTAAAAAAATTCGTCCGCCATATTAAATCCGCCATCTTGAATTTTTAAAAACGGACTTCAGATTCGTGATCAGCGACCCTAAAAACCCCCGAGTATTCTGTTTCAAGCCATTATAATTAATTTTTGATTTCGTTGTCCGCCATATTGGATCCGCCATTTTGAATTTTGGGAAACGGACTTCAGATTCGTAATCAGCGACCCCAAAAACCCACGAGTAAAGACTTTCAATCAATTCGATTTAATTTTAAAAAAAATTTTTTGATCTTTAATTTATTTATTTATAGTTGTTTATAATTTCACGTAACCTCATTTACTATCAATTTTTCGACATTCAACAATATTTTGATTATTAATAAACAAAGATTTTTTGATTTTACTTGAAAAAGACTGTATATAAACAGATATTTTCAGAATATAAAAGTTGGTAATCTGGGTTACCACTATGCCGCAAAGGGTTAATTTGACTTCACATCTATTCGCAATTTGAAGTTAGTTGTTTCTGTTTGCATTTTGTTCTCTAGTTTTATTTATAATTAATTATTCTTTTTTATATTTTAATATTTAAAATTAATGAAAATTCTAATGTATAATAAAATGCTTTCAATATTAGAAAAGCAATTAAACAAAATTTTTGTCAATTAAAAATATTCCTTATGCGTTATTTCTTACTTAATTTTATAATTTTTAACCTGCAATAATTTAATTTTTACAAAAAAATAAATCCAAAATATTCAAAATAATTAAATTTTTTGCGAAAAATTAAAATAAAATCTTTTAAAAAAGTTTATTCTTACGCAAAATTTAATTAAAGTAATATTTAAAATATTTAAATTTTTATAAAGAGTTTTATTAAAATTTCTTATAATAATTTAATTCTTTTGTGAAATGTTATTAATTAATTATGAAACTAATTGAATTTCTGAGAAGAATAATTTTATTAAAATCTTTGAAAATCCTAATTAAATTCAATTGAATTTTTTTTTCAAATAATGGAGTTTCTTTAATAATTTCAATCGAAAATTTGAAAGTAATTGAAAATTATGAACATTTTTATTTTTTTATTTGCATAATAATAGTAAATCATTCTGTGCATAACATTTGCTGATTTATTGATAAATTTTGCAAAATAAAATTTGTAAATACGTTAAGAATATTAAAATTTGAAAAAAGAATAGCAATTTTTATTAATGAATTATTTAATATTACAGGGTTGCCACAAAAAATTAATTTACTTAAAAAATTATTAGATAAAAAAAAAATTGTATTACATTTACTTACGAATTTCTTAATTGTAAAATTATTCGCAAACATGAATAACTAAATTTTTAAATAAACATTTAATTATTATTTTCCCATAGAAATTAAAATTCTTCAAAACATTCAAATTCAAACATTTTTAAAATTCAACAACTTATATAAGAATATTATTATAAAACATAAAGATATCAATCACTCCGAGTCTTCGACTCGGAATATAAAATATTTCGAAAAAGTTAAATTATTTACAAACATTAGGTATAATAAAATTCGTTGCACGAATTCAATTATTTTCATAAATAATAAAATTTTTCACAGGATTTCAATTATTTTTAATACATTTTTTAATAAATTTCTCGAAAAATTAAATTATCTTCAAAAATTTTGTTGCAAGAATTTAATTACATTTCACGAATATAATGAAATTCTTCGTTGAAATTCTAATATTTTCAAAATCTACTATTTTAATAAAAGTTCTCAAAAGAATGCAATTATTTAAAAAAATGTAATAAAATTCATTGCAGGAATTCAATTATTTTCATAAATAATAGGTAAGATTCTTTACATTATTTCAATTATTTAAACAAAAATTTGAAATAATTTATTGCAAGAATTCAATTACTTTGATTAAATAAATAAAATTCTTCACAGGATTTCAATTATTTTTTATACAATTTTAAGTAAATTCTTCGAAAAATGTAATTATTTTCAAAAATTTGATTAAAATTCTTCAAAAGAATTCAATTATATCTAAAATTTTAACTGATATTCATTTTTAAATCAATTTTTATTGAAAAATTCTACAAGAATTCAATTATTTAAATATAAAAATAAATAATTTATTGAATAAATAAATGTTTCTCGAAATTGAATTATCATAAAGAATTTTATCAACAAAATTGAATTTTTTCGAGGAATTTTAATAAAATTTTCAAGAATAATTAATTTTTTCGAGAAATTCAATTAAAATTGTATTAAAAATTTGAAATCTATGATGAGTTTTATTATTCATGAAAATAATTGAATTTTTTTAAAAAAATATTATTTATGAAAATAACTGAATTATTGCGAAGAAATTTATAAAAAATTTTGTAAATAGTTGAACTCCTGTGAAATCTTTATTATTTATGAAAATAATTTAATGTTTGCTTAGAATTTGATGATTATTTTTTTATAAATATTTGAATTCTTTTGAAAAATTTTATTAAAATATTAGATATTGAAAATCATTGAATTTTATTATTTTTAAAGATAATTGAATTTTGAGGAGAATTTTTTTTAATTTTTGAATATAATTGAATTTCTGCGAAGAATTTCATTACTTTTAAAAATAATTGAATTTCTGCAATCGTTTGTAACTTATCCAAAATTTAATTATTTCCAGTACTTTAATAAAAATCTCTGACTTTTCCGTGATTTCCCTTGCCTCTGGCAATCCTGTAATAGAAATAATTTATTGTTTAAATTATATTTTTTTTAAAATCGATTCTTTAAATAAAAACATTTCAAATGAATAAATAAAATAAAAATGATATAAAAAATAGTAAAATAAATATAATTTAAAGAATAAATTATTTCTATTATTAAATAATTCATTAATAAAAATTGCTATTCTTTTTTGAAATTTTAATATTCTTAACGTATTCTATTAATAACATTTCACAATAGAATTAAATTATTATAAGAAATTTTGGTAAAACTCTTTATAAAAATTTTAGTATTTTAAATATTATTCTAATTAAATTTTGCGTAAGAATAAACTTTTTTAAAAGATTTTATTTTAATTTTTCGCAAAAAATTTAATTATTTTGAAAATTTTGGATTTATTTTTTTGTAAAAATTAAATTATTGCAGGTTAAAAATTATAAAATTAAGCAAGAAATAACGCATAAGGAATATTTTTAATTGACAAAAATTATGTTTAATTGCTTTTCTAATATTGAAAGCATTTTATTATACATTAGAATTTTCATTAATTTTAAATATTAAAATATTAAAAAGAATAATTAATTATAAAAAAACTAGAGAACAAAATGCAAACAGAAACAACTAACTTCAAATTGCGAATAGAAGTGAAGTCAAATTAAGTAAGGAGAAAAATAAAGTGTTACAAACAAGAATAATAAATTTATGTTGTTTCTTTTATTCGAGCTTTTGAGATGGCTCTTATTTAAATTCGGTTTGGGGAGGGACCAAGCTGCCAGGGTCTTTAAGGCCTGTTTAATTGTGTCGGTTCGTAAGCCTACTTTTAAAAGTTACCGTTTCTGCTTTGTTTTAACTCTGATAAATAATTATTTCAATTTACTTTATTTATTTCAGGAGTTTTAAAATAAATAAAATCAGATTTGGCATTCACATTAAAATTTTATTTTAACAAGATTTTAAGAAATTTACAAACTTGCACATGTTTGAAAGAGAATTAAAGTTAAAAGTAACATTAAATCATTGAAACGATACAGACTTACCGCTAAAATCCTTAATCCTACCGACAGGGCATAATTTCTTTTAGACGGCGCAGGCGCTACGCGCGCGGACTGGCCGGTCGAGAAACAGGGATCCTCCATCGGGCAAAACACAAGTTGAATGTCGAAAATTAAGTCGTCTATGCGACCAATTTTTATTTACGCGAAGTCGCGAATTTTGTGTGGCCACTGCATTGAGACGGCGCAGGTACTAAACGTACGGACTGGCCGATTAACAAACAAGATTCACAATTGTTAAATATTTAATTAATAGGAATCTCACTCAAAACAGCTCTCACTGGACTCCGTCGGTTAGAAGATTCTATTACATTTTTCGTCTGCCTTTCGCGTTGTACTTGATATGTTATACGCGGGGGCCCGACGCGCAGACGGGCTTAGTCGCGGCATTTCCTACTTTCTTGCGATCAACAGATCTGTCAGGCCGCAGCCAGGACAGGTGTTGATCGCTTGAAGAGGAAAATTGTACAGCAGCGATGGAAATATTGCGACAAGCCTCTACTCCTTGTCCTAATGCCAAAGTGGGGTAAATTTGTCAACTAAGGATTTTTAGAATTAGAAGTAGGGATGTTCTTAAGGCCCATTGGACTTTGCATTATGCTGACTTTTCTGATTGCATGCAGTTTTCGTGAGAACGGAAACGGCGTTGTTAATTTGATACTTTTTAGAAACTATTTTTACAACTAAATATATAAATTATAATTATATTGTAAAGAAAGAATTTTTTATTTATAATTATAATTTATTAATAGTTATAAGTGTTTAATATAAGTTGTATAAATAACGTTATATTGATCCTACATTTTATAAGTTACTAGTATATGTACTTTGCATTCATAATTATACATATACACATATACATGCAACTTACAGTCCTCCGGCATTTTATTGTTAATAATAAGTTACAATAAAATGTTTAGCTATTATCAAATTATTTTCTGTAAATTTGGAATAGTGCATAAAACGAATAAAATATATACGCTTCATAAAGCGTTGAGTCAGCCTCCAAATGCATGTGCATTTGTTATGATATTCTAGTCCCTAAGTTTGTAGGCCCAAAGGGGAAAAAGGAAGGAGAGACAAGAAAAGACAATAGGAGAGACAAGGCAATGAGCAGAGGCATGTGTAGCATGCTTGTATGTGTGCCCGTAACGCGAAGAACTCAAGGGTGTGGTCGTGTTAGATCTTGTAGCCATCGGAATCAGTGGATGTGCACGTATACACCCTGGTCGTCTCAATCCATGTGTGAAATGCATTACTTTTGATTATTTTCAAATGTAGGTTTCATTTATTATATAAAAATTTTAGAATTAATACTGTTCATAAATTTATGCATCTAATTTATAAACAGTTTATAAAGTATTTAATAATAAACATGTTTTACTATTTCTGTCCTATGTTTTGTAGCTTTATCAAACGATAATAATTAAAATAATATTAGCTGTTAAGTACCTTGTACGTAACAAAAGTTTAGTTTAATGCTTATCTATTAACTTTCTAATTTAATATTTTCATTTTTAATAATTTATTTATTCTTATTTTTTGAAGATTTAACTAATAAATAATATTAGAAATTAAATTATTTATTGTAATGAGAAAATTCAATTATCTTTGTGAATCCTTTTTTAAATTATCCCGCCATTAGTGACGCCAACCAATGAGATCACTTGAAGCTTAAAAGGACCCGAAATATTCTTCCCTACACATGGTTGATTAGGTTAGTTGGTTAGGTTGTTTCTTTCTGCGTTGTGAACCCGGGTTCTACCCACAGTCCCTCCAAATTTATTTTCAAAATTATTCTTCAATAATATAATATTGATATTGAGGAATAAATAAGTAATCAGTTCGCGGCAATAAATAAATTATAGAGAGAAATATTTTTTATTTTATATTTTTATTAAATTTATAAATACAATTTTTTTAGCTTTAAGTAAACTGAAATATTAAATAAGTTTAAGTGAAAATGAAATAGATAATTACGGAAATACCGTAAATGATTATTTGTATAATATCAATTTATATTATATTACTTACCTTATGACGCTTACTAGAAACTAACTTCTAATGCTTACAGATACTTACCTGAGATAGTTTTAAAGAACTTTTCTCTACTTGTTTTCAGAAAAGTTTCTTAGATAACTTTCTGCAAGCTAACACGGAAAACTAAAAAGCGTAGGACATTTATAGGCCAAGGGAAGCTAACATGGTTAGTTTCCCGTTAGCTTCCCGCAAAATATGGTGCTATGTGGGGAATTAGATACGGGAATCAATACTAATATTGGAGATATTTTAAATGATGCTGTGGGTAGTATGAAAGATGAGAAAGAAAAAACATCACTTTTAATCTGGAATGAGGCACATCTTAAAGCACATCTGTGGTATAATTACAAAAAAGATAGGATAATAGGGTTTAAAGATTTTGGAAATAAAAGGAATAGTAATTTTGCTGATCATGTGCTAGTTTTCATGGTTCGAACGTTGTTAGAAAACACTAAACTCTCTCTTTCTTACTATTTTTGTAATTCTCAAACCACTTATGTACAATTAATGGCATGTATTAAAGAGAACGTCAAATTTATTAAAGACTCTGGGTTGGAACTTGTAGTTACGGTGTGCGACCAAGGAACCTCCAACGTAAAGGCAATTAAAGAATTGCGAACTGAATATGTTGGAAATTGTCTTCGTAATGGCATTGAACCAAGTAAATTATAAAAAAATGAAATCCACCTAATCGCTGATGGAATATGAGATGGCTTATGAGATGGATGTGAAGAGTGACCATATTTATTATTTATATTTGTGAATAGTGATATTTTATTTACGATATTTTTAATTAATTATTAATTATTGTTATTTTTAATGTAAAAAGTTGGCAGAATTGTGATTATGTTTTACAGGACCAATAAATATATTTGAAGGACCAATGCAAATGGAACCATGCGCCATACACACTGCTAGCTATGCAGATTTTGCGGACCAAAGATTCGATTCTTGTAATGCCAGGAAAAATGAAAATGATCCTATTGTCAAAGAAAAGCCTTTAATGCAAGTGGTCACTGATACGAGTCCACATTTTGAATTTTGGAAGAACGCATTACGTAAAATGCGTAGTATGCGTTATGTTTCAAAAACGGATAAGATTCCTTAATCCTATCCTCCATCATTCATTAACTGGATGTACAATTTGGAAGGTTTTTCAGAATTATGGAAGATTTTGAAAACCAAGGGCTTTGAATGTATGAAAACTGGTCATATTAATCAAGATCCCATTGGAAATTTCTTTGGAAGTATTAGGAGTAGTAGGGGTCGAAATATTACTCCAACTTGCTTCCAAACTGAGGGATTTTATAAAGCCCTGTTAATTTCAAACCTTACCTCCAAACACTCTATTGGAGCAAATTGCTTAAATGACAATGCGACACCTTTAGCCTCTTTGGATATTTTGATTTAACACGAAAATTTAAACACAGAAGCCAATGGTAATCGATTATCTGAGTTCGACGAAGCAATTCATCCACAAGAATCATTTCGGGAAAGTTGGTCACCATTACGAATCGCAACTAGAATAAAATCAGCAGGAGAACTAGCTAGGTCTATTCTTACATCATTAAAAAATCTAAATTGTGCTCAATGCAAAAATGTATTTTTCTGTGACAGAAGAAATGAATTCGCTAGTCTTTTAAATGAAAACAATTTGGAAGTAATAAATGTCGCAGCTGCTGATTATTTTAAACGTGGGTTTACTACAGCAGTGAATGTTGTGAATAATCTTCTTCCTAGGATGGCATGGTTACATAATTTACGGGAAACACTTTTTGACTATTTGCGTTTAAAAATAGATTTTGAATGGATCACCTGTCAAGAGCATCGATCATTAATTCCTAAAAGATTTAATGAATGCGTAATATTAAACTGTATTCTACGTGCCTTCACATAAATGGAATTTTGTCAGGTCGCAATATTATAAAAAACTGCAACCGTATATAACGCAAAGCATACGAACATTACTTAGCTTCTAAAAAATTCAAGGAAGCAGTTCAAAATCAGTTCGTATCCAGTGAATTTAAATTAATACAAATTTTAAACTATTTATAAAATATTTTATTAATATAGGTATATTATTATTTCCAGAAAAAGACCCGAGGTTTAAGTTTTAAAGTGAAATTTACCGGAAAAAACCACCAACGTGCAACGAAAATAATTATATAATTTCAAAAAATTGTATATACATTTTATGAGAAAATTAGAAATAATTGTTATACTAGACAATTTTATAATTCCAAATTTATAATGACTCTTGATGAATTTAATTTTGTATATTTGTTATTAATTTCATTAATTCTTTATTAGTTAATTTATGAAAATTTATAATTGTCATTATACATTTTTAATAGTTTTCTTCATTAATGATACTTTATGCAAAACTTGACAAATTTATTTAGTTTTTTTTAAATTAGGTACAATTTATATTGTCAAGGAATATTAAATAAATAAATAAATTACTTTTACCAGAAAAATTATTGTTTAATCTTGTATTCATTATTATAGAATTATATAATTCATTTTATAAATTATTTAATTGTCTTTTTATTCGTTTTTTGATCTAATTAAATAGTTACAATTCAAGAAATTTAAAAATAATTTTTGAATGACAAGGGGAAAATTAGTAAAAATACCTCAACCAGGTGGCTCTCGCGGGGACGCTAAATGTTATTGAAAATTGCATTGAGTGGACCGACTGTGATTAAATTATACTCAAAAGAAAAAAAATGACAAGGAAAATAATTTTGTTTCTATAACATGAAGTTAGTCGACATGCCTGATTTGAAATGGATTCAGTCTACTGTGTGATTCTTGATTAGTTTATGAATTGAAATTATTGTTATGGTCCAATTGGATGCATAAAACAAGAAACATTTAATGAAATACCGAATAAAAATGAATTAATAAGTAGATTTAGCAAAATAATCAGAAGAATCATTAAAAATGAAATGGACCTTTTTAAAACTTGTGTAATAAATTTTTCGCGATAATATGAAAATTTCTCTATCTAAAGGAATCATAATAGAAGCAAAATCAAGCATTGTTGGTTAGTCAAAGAGTATTATAAACGAAATAAAATTTTTTTTCTAAAAAGTGCAAAAATCCCATGTTAATTAAATGGGAAATGTATTGTTATTTAGGCAGGGTTAAACGAAAAGAACAAAATCTATCGTTTTGATGTAAACTCGTATTGTAAACTTTGTAAATCGAAACGTGAGTCCTTATATAATTTTTTGTGTAACTGTTTGTCGTGTAAGCATTTATGTGAGTTTGAGTTTCCTTTGCCTTGCACTTGCGATTTTTTATACTTATTTATTACATCAAAATACATCATTTTGCAAAATATCAGAAATTTCTGTGAATTTTTAATGTGTGCCTGGTTCCTCCTTAAAAGCGTGTGTTAATATATCTTGTAAGTCTATAGTCCTATGATCGTTGAAATTACAACAATGCTTTGAGTTTCTTTGTAGTTTATAAAATATAGTTTCCTAAAAAATTGTATCAATAAATGTTTAGTTTTAAAATTATGTAAGAAATACATATCATCTTACCATTATCCTGAAACTCAAGAGTATGATCAATCCCCACAGCTGAATCAGATGCTATAATGATTATCATCAATCTTAAAATAAGCTCATAAAGTTGTGAAAACTGCATGTCGAAGTTATTATTGGTATTAAGCGGTAATTTATTTATTTAGAATTATGTTTTGAAAGAAAAACATAATATGAGAATAAGTATGACAAAGAAGTTGTAATGTTTACTACAGTCTTCATCATTTCTAATTTTGAATATTGCGACATATTCACACCAGCTTCATAAAATTGAAAGTTGTCTTCTCTTACAATGACAAAAATTTCTTCACGGATAAACTGAAAACAAAAAACAAAATCTAATTGTAATAAACAGTTAGCGAAGTGTTATTATTTTTTATAAGGACAATAATCAGAGGCAACATAGTTGATATTTCAACTGATTTTCTTTTATTTCTTTTTTTAATTTTGAGATATTTTTTACGTTCATTTGACTTTCATTAATAAAAATGAGTCAGAAAGATCTTTAACAACAAAATAAATAAATGTACACTACCGTCGGAAATTATCGGTACGGCTGCACGCACACGGCCCAAAAACATACCAATCTTTAAATCACGATTTTTTTGTAAATACAAATGTCAGAAAATTAACAAATATACCATTCGAAAGATTATTAAATTCTGCGATTAATGATATATAACTGAAAATTTTTATAATTTATACAAAGTTTGCAGCAATCGACCAATTTGACTAAAAAATTTAAAAAATAAAATTTTTTTGAAAATTTTTTCAACTCCTGCAAATTTTTTAAAAATTGAGGAGGTCAATCAAATAACTCGATTTACGCTCGGCTGAAATGTTGTGAAGCCAGTCAGTCGGGTCAAAAGTGAGAAAAATAAAAACTCAAAATTTTGGTTTTTAAAGAACGGCATCTTGTAGATAATAAAAAAATACATCTTTTTTCTCAATGAATTTTTTTTGTAGAGCTAATATTTCTCATATTAAAAAATAAAAACCAAAAAATTTGTGTTTAGAAATTTAATTAAGTTTTAAAATGCAAACGGTCTTTTTGCATGCAAAATGTTAATGAATTCGCTCGGAATTTTTTGTACATACTCATTTGGGTCTGCTGAAAAAGAGAAAGTCATAAAACATTTAAAAATTATTTTTTGTTTAATTGTTTTTTATTATA
This sequence comes from Leptopilina heterotoma, assembly GCF_015476425.1. Classification (NCBI taxonomy): domain Eukaryota; kingdom Metazoa; phylum Arthropoda; class Insecta; order Hymenoptera; family Figitidae; genus Leptopilina; species Leptopilina heterotoma. Next base: position 1,112,037 of record NW_025111111.1, read on the forward strand.
AACAATGACCTGTCAGCAATAAGGTTATCTTATTTTCGATGAGAAAAAGTATCGAGGGAAGTTTTAAGTTGAACAAACTTCCAGTGAGAAAGTTGTTCTATATTATTCAACGAAGTTTTTCTGAAAATTTCAAATAAATTTGTTTAAAAATAACAAAGTTATTCAATTTTTAAAAACTTCCTGCCGCGTCACGCATACGCCACAAGAGACAGCGCCGAGGACAGCGCCTTAACTTAGGCAATGTGGTGGCAATCTACTAGCAACAGCTATGTTGTTAATTTATTTTAACAATTTTTTTTATGTAAACATGGTTATTTCATTATTTTTTATTTTCCCTTTTTATGTAATTAGTTAAATAAATATTATCATTAATAATATTACAGTAAATAATACAATATTTATACTATTTTCGTTTCTACTTATGTTTTTATTTTACAACAAATTCTTTATTTTTACAATTTTTCAATTCCGCAAAATTTTTAATACTTATAACTTGTATTCAACGCAAATGTGAACATTAATTATTTCTCAACTTAGTTTGAATAAAAGGGTTTAAACACTACAAATAAAATTAAAAGATATTTAATTTTAAAATAATTTTGAAAATAAAACCTTTAAAGGTTCTTCACAATATTTTTTATAACATTTTTAGTCTTTGTCAATAGTTCTAATATAACATTTTAATTATGTAATAAATATTAAGATAATATTTTTTATTGGTAATATTTGCAAAGTATTTAATTTTTAAAATGTTTCTAATTTCAATCAATATTTAATATTGGTAAGTTTTACTTGATGAAAACATAAATATTTTTTTTCTATATACATTATGTTTGTAAGTAACATTAAATTAATGTATTATTAATTAATTTTAAAAACAATAACTTTTAAGTTTAAATAAGTTTTTAAATTAATAATTAATAAAGTTTTTCTATACATTTTCACAGCCTTTTTAATGACTTTTTTATCTTTGGAACAACTGTTTTTATATTTTTAGTATTCTTTGAATAACTTTTCGATGTTTTTGAAATTTGCCTAACTTTCTTTACAGATTTTTGTTTGCTTAAATTGCATTTCGCTGATTTGATGGAAGACTTTCCAATTAAATCATTAAAAAAAATTTTGCCTTTGGGACTCAAATACGCAAATAAAGACTGAACATCTTTAATTTTTTCCTGACTAATTCCTACTGAAGGAGCTCGATCCGTTTTTAACAATTTTTCAAATTGAATATCCGAAGTTAATCTGTACTGAAAAGGGGTGCCTTCATAACTTTTAAATATTTCGAATTCTCCATTCGGAAAATATTTTATTTTTACTGCCTCGCTAATTTTTACATCTTTAGGAATGCTCACGTCATGTGGAAGAAAAACTTCAAAATCACGCACATTTATTTCTGAATCATTAATAAGAATAAATGGCGGATTTTTCGCGGTTTTTATTATTTCAAAATAATCATCGTCTGTTTCGATTATCTCGAATTTCTTTTTCTTCACGCTACATATGCCAAAATTTCGATCGCATGAGCAAAATGAATGCCCACAAACTGGATATACATGACAAATTTCAATTTGAAGTTGTTTAGAAAGTAATGATAAAAATGATAACATTAAATATTTTTTATTTTGCCCACCGCAATTGTCAGAAAATAAATATATTTTGTCATAACAATTAAAACTTAGTTCACGCTGAATGGAGTCAAAAATAAAATTGCACACAGTGTTGGCCCCCTTTTTTAAATTTCCTTCTAAGAAGTTGTACATGTAACTCCGCTTTTGACCACCCAAAACATTGACATTAAAAATGTGCAGCCAAATTAATCTTTTGTAGAACTGATCTGAGACCGGTAGTTTTGGTAGGGGCAAATTTTGACCGAAATCAAATTCCAAGCATAAAACATTATTTTCAGACAGCATAGTTTTTTTCAAAATTTTATGATCCTCAACATTTTTTTTATGTCGGTTCAGTTCCTCATTAATTTCAACGACATATTTGTATTTAAAGCACAAATCGCAAACATCTGTTTTGGGCTTGACAAACGAAAAATTTAAATTATTATTAAAATATTTAAAATAAGTTTTTTTATTTATTGTTGGTGCAGTCCCAAATCTATTTGTATAATATTCAACAAATAAAGCATGCAATTTAGTTAAAGTCAATTCCGAATTTTCAAAATAAAATAATTTTGATTTTTCTATGCAGTAATGAGATCGAGAATGGGGAATACTTAAACAATGTTCATGAATTAGTTTTTTATAATCGTCAGTTAATCGTATGACGTGATTGACATGTCTCCCCGTATTATTTTGAAGCGATTCATCGTTGATAATTTTTTTCTGTATGGTGGTAAATCTTCCTATTTTTATGCTTAACAAATTACATAAAAACTTTTGGCAAACAATGACATAATTTGATAAGGAATGAAATGAATATTCCCACAAAATTTTGCCGTTGGTCTGGAAAGATTTAGTCGAACTTCGATTTTTTCTTGTGATTAGTCCACTTAGCAAGATGTTTTGTGACTTATAGTCACCAGCAGCTTTCCAAAATGAAGTGAAAAATTTTTCTTGTTCGGAATCTTCTATAGATTGAAAACAATTTTTTTGGCAACAATGTTGCACGGGATGAAATTGTTTCGCAGGAATTACTTTTCCAGTAACCGAAATATATTCTTCTCCCTGTTACAACAAGTACATAAAAATATAATTGTTTTCCATAAAAGTTATTATTCACGATAACAAAAATGTTAAAAGAAAACTTTAAAGTAAAAAAAAAACTTAAAAAATATCAAATTTGCTTAATAATATATGAAAAAATCGACTTTTTGTCCTTTAGTGATTCTACACTGAGAAAACGATTTATTTGACTCAAAAAAATTTCGTTTAAATCAATTTAAAAATAACTTTGCTATACAGTCAAAAATTTATATTTAATTGAAACACATAAATTTCGTTCATTTAAAGAAATTATATATTTAATTCAAGCATAAGTTACGGTTTATTTTAAATTTTACAAAATTGACTTTTAAATCAAAAATAAAATTTTTAAACGTATTTTTTGTTGAAACCAAAACAGAAAATATGTTTGAATTAGATATAATTATTCAAACAAATAATATTTTTAATTTAAAGCAGTAGATATTTTATATATATTGGGATTTAAATTTACAAAATTATTTTAATTAAACAAATAAATTTTTTTATTATTAAATAATAATTTAATATTTTTTTTCAATTTTTTTTTTTTTTGAAAATCATCTAAAAAAATTATTTTCGTATTTCATTTAAGTATAATGTTTTCTCAAAGTAATAGAAAAAATAATAAACTACAGAAAAATTATATCTTACCATATTTTTATCAAATTTTCTTTTGTTTTGTTTCCAAAAGTTTTCGTTTCTTGCTCTTTTTCTTCCCCTAACAAGAACACCACTTTCTTCCATTTTTTACGAAAATATAATTTATATATCAGAGTATATAAACTAATTGCACAATAGAAAATTACGACTATTTTATAATAACTTAAAATCAAGAAAATTCAAATGTACGATGACAAAATCAAACGAACACTGGATTCTTATAATTCTAATGAGACTTTGAAATATTGTTAAAACTCTTTGTTGTTCTGTTTATAAACAAAACTGGATAAAAGCATTAAATCACACAAATATATATTGTAATACAAATTAATAATCAAGAAATCAAAAATAACTGATCTCCTAACTAACAACTATAACGTACAATAATATTTATTTATAAATAAATTTATTAAACAACTTTTTAAGATAATTGTTAAAAATTGTTTTTCAATTAAATGTTTTTTAATTTGTAATATTTAATATAATTTCATTTATTACATATCTATTGAATATTATTAATATATTATATTAATATTATTGACAAAGATTAAAAATGTTGTAAAAATGTTTAGAAAAAACATAAAGGTTTTTATTTTTAAAATTACTTTAAAATTAATGTTTTCTAATTGAATTTTAAGCATTTAATTTATTATATTATTAATAATAATATATAATTTTTAGGAGAGGATGAAATAACCATGTTTACATAAAAAAAATTGTTAAAATAAATTAACAACATAGCTGTTGCTAGTAGATTGCCACCACATTGCCTAAGTTAAGGCGCTGTCCTCGGCGCTGTCTCTTGTGGCGTATGCGTGACGCGGCAGGAAGTTTTTAAAAATTGAATAACTTTGTTATTTTTAAACAAATTTATTTGAAATTTTCAGAAAAACTTCGTTGAATAATATAGAACAACTTTCTCACTGGAAGTTTGTTCAACTCAAAACTTCCCTCGATACTTTTTCTCATCGAAAATAAGATAACCTTATTGCTGACAGGTCATTGTTTATAATAAAAAACAATTAAAAAATAATTTTTAAATGTTTTATGACTTTCTCTTTTTCAGCAGACCCAAATGAGTATGTATAAAAAATTCCGAGCGAATTCATTAACATTTTGCATGCAAAAAGACCGTTTGCATTTTAAAACTTAATTAAATTTCTAAACACAAATTTTTTGATTTTTATTTTTTAATATGAGAAATATTAGCTCTACAAAAAAAATTCATTGAGAAAAAAGATGTATTTTTTTATTATCTACAAGATGCCGTTCTTTAAAAACCAAAATTTTGAGTTTTTATTTTTCTCACTTTTGACCCGACTGACTGGCTTCACAACATTTCAGCCGAGCGTAAATCGAGTTATTTGATTGACCTCCTCAATTGTAGAAAACATTTGAAACTTATATAGGTGTGATCATTCAAGTCTTATCTTTAATTTAAGACCAAAAAAGTTCAAAAATCTTAATCGGTTAGCGAGATATCATTATAAACGGCCGAGCATTTTCAGCAAAAAACCGTTCAAAATCGACTAATTCAATGCATTTGTCAGAAAACATGCTCGGACGTTTATAATGATATCTCACGAACCAAATAAGATTTTTAAACTCTTTTGGTCTTAAATTAAAGATGAGACTTGAATAATCACACTTATGTAAGTTTCAAATTTTTTCTACAATTTTTAAAAAATGTGCAGAGGTTGAAAAAATTTCCAAAAAAATGTTATTTTTAAAATTTTTTTGTCAAATTTGTCGATTGCTGCAATCTTTGTATAAATTATAAAAATTTTTAGTTCTGTAGCATTAATCGTAGAATTTAATAATCTTTCGAATGGTATATTTGTTAATTTTCTGACATTTGTATTTACAAAAAAATCGCTATTTAAAGATTGGTATGTTTTTGGGCCTTGCGTGTTCAGGCGTACCGATAATTCCCGACGGTAGTGTATATAAATATTAAAAAAATATTTAATAATGAATTTAATTTAATAAACAGTTTTAACAAATTGCAACAAACTTACAATATGGCGGATTTCACGTCAAATATCCAACCAAAATAAAAATGTTGATTCATTAATCAACATTTTTATTAACATAACAAATATTGGGGATTAATTAATCCCCAATTTTTGTTATGAGTTGTCCTATAGCTTAGAAATTTATTTGCCAAATATTTTTGAATTTTATTAAAAATTATCAGAATGGGGGGGATGAAAGTTTTGAGTTATGATGCAACACGCACTACTTCATTTATTTATTGTATTTAAATGAAACAATGAAAAATAGTTTTCGAAAATAGGTTCTTTAGATTTTTTCATCAGCTTTCGATTGCCGTAATCCATTTTAGAAAAATTTTTGAAAATTAAAGATAAAATTCAAATTTTGTCATCTTCGGGCTCGTTTTTTTATTTTATTTTAATTGTAAAAATCTGAGGTTTTTTTCCAAAAAAAAACTTAATTTTCAGAAAACCGTTTTTTTGTTTTCGAGAAATTAAATATTGAATATAGCGCGTCACGTTAACGAGCGGACACTACGCGCTTCGCCGCATGGTCTAAATCTGCAATTTCCTGTTTAAAGAAGTGTACAGCCCATAGAATTTGTCGAAATTTTGAAAATTTTTTTTAAAACACTCAAAAGTAAATTTTTAAGAAACTTTAGGAAGTACTTTCTTGAATTTCGAATTTTTATTAATATTATTTTAATATTTTAATGCAAATAACAAATAAATGATGACATCAATAGCTTTTCTTCTCATACATTTGGAAAAAATTGGTTTCTACTCGCCATTGTTTAAATCTTATGAGTTTTAACATATGAAAGATAGAAACGATATTTCGACAATAAAAATTTCTATTTTATAATAGAACTTCAGGCGAAAACTTAATGTCCGCCCTTTTGCGAGTTCGCAGAGCGAATTCTCTGGGAAGTCGCTGAAAAGTTGAAATGTTAATTCGCAGCGAATTATCTGGTAGTTATCTGTGATAAGTTCGGAAATTATCACCGATAATTTTAGATAGGTTATGGATGTAAATTTGCTCAAAAAATAAGACAAATATTTGTTAAATATTATAATAAAAGAAAAAAAATTATTTTGCTTATTTTATTAATTCATTATTATTCTAATAATTTTGGAAAGTTATAAACTTTAGAGAAATTTTTTTTTATTGTGAAAAACAATTTGGACGGCCTGGGGATTGAACGCGGGGTTTGACGGACGGAAACGAAAACAAAATAACCAACATAACCAACTGAGCTAAACGACCAACTACTGATACAAAAAAAATCTTTCTCTTAAGTTACATGTGATTTTATTGGTTGACAGAAGAAAGGCAGGTTAATTTAAAAATCTGTTTTTTGCATATCTCGTATAATTAAAATATTTTCATTATTATTGCGAATGATAATTTTAAATCAAAATTTTAAGTATTTAGTATTCAAATAAGACTGATAAAATAAACAAGTTAAATACGATAAAAATAAAAAATGTTGTACACTTTTTTGAAAAAAATGTAATAACCTTGATTCGCCAAAGACAATTTTTATCAATGGTATTAAAATAATCAATTATTTTAAATTTATTTAAAAACGGAAAAAAATTTAATTGCTTTGATTTACCAATTACAATTTTTTACTAAGAAACAGAAACCGTGAAAATTTTCCCCATTTTTTAAAAATAATATAGAGAATTGTATTAAAACGATATAACAGTGTTGCTACAATTTCTGGAAACCTGGAAAACCATGGAAAAATTCTGGTTCCGGCTATAGATACATCCTCACAGATTAAAATGCTTTTTGATTTTTTTAATTAGTTCAGTCAATTAGTCAGTATCGTGGTCGCCGATAGACGGCGTTTTTATGATCATCATTACTTTCCAGTTTTATAATTCAGAATCATTAAAATATTTTCACTTGCAAAAATTTTAATTTGTTGTTAAAATGTAACTGAATATATGGTAAAAATTTTAAAGTCCTTAGTTTCCATGGTTCTTAAAAAGAAAATAAAAAAAAACTCTTAAAAAAACGTCTGTCACACGGGGTGACCCCCTTAAGGTACTACTACACTTTAAAATTTTTAAAAATATTATTTTCTTTTATTGTATTTTTTAACTCCTTATGACTCCAGAAAACACCTCCTAAAGTATTTATAACCAATTGTAAAAAATAAAAGTAAATTTTTCAAAAAATATTCAATTAACGTAAAAAGTAATTGACAAATTAAGTAAGTCTTTAAGGGGATGGTGGGGTCCAGCTTTTTGTTACGACCAATAGAAACACTGGTGCTAATGTATGTAACAGTGTCTGACATAAAAAAATGGTGGGGTTTCAATTTGCAAAAGAATTTTAGATAATTTATGGATGGTCTCTATCGATACATATAAGTTTAAACGCGTTTTTCTCAAAATAACGTTTTCTCAAATTGCGGACAGTTTATTTCTGAATCTACTGAACCGATTTTAATAAATAATAAATTTACCAGAAAATGGTCAAAAAATTAAAAAAAAACATTTTTCCACACTCAAAAAAAATACTGAAAAACATAGTGTATTTTAATAAAAATTATTTAAACCTCTGCTATTTTTTTATTTTAGTCCATTTTTTATTAATGTTGGTAGATTTATATGCAATACACCTTCCTTTTTAAAAAGCAATTTGGTTTTTTTGTTTCCGATTTATCAATCTTGAGATAAACTGTCCGCAATTGGACAACTAACATTTTGGAGTTTCGATCTGTATGCTGTCTGCAGATTATGATATTAAATAAAAATTAAAAACAAACCATTATTTTTATTCTCCAAATATGTACTAATATAGGCAAAAAAGTTTTTTAAATATTTATAATAAAAGACCTAAGAAATTTTTTTTTTAATTTGGTCTTTTAAGAGCCTTTCAAAGTGTAGAGAGTACCTTAAGAGTAAAAAATTATCAAAATAAACATTGCACATTTGAATTGAAATTTATTTTTAATTTTAATTTTTTTTAGGTCAAAAAAATTTTTTTTAAATGCTAATTTTCAATCAAAAGAGCATGAAAAAACCCTTCAAAACTATACTTCGCAAAATTTGTACGTTTAATTGTTTAAGAGTAAAAAATTATTAAAATAAACATTGCACATTTAAATTCAAATTTATTTTCAATTTTTATTTTTTTAGGTCAAAAAATTTTTTTTGTCAAAATGCTTATTTCCAATCGAAAGAGCATGAAAAAACCTTTCAAAACGTTACTTGGCCAAATTTTTACGTTTAATTGATAAAGAGTTAAAAATTATCAAAATGAACATTACACATTTAAATTAAAATTTATTTTTAATTTTGATTTTTTTGTCAAAAAATTTTTTTTTTAATGTTAGATCTCTAATCTAATATTAAAAGAGATCTCTCTCTAATCTCTTTTGACCAATGTAAAGACAAAAGTTAAACTGGGTGTCTATTATTTTCGTTTAACAAAATTTACGTTGTTTTCCTAGCTTTGTCCAAATTTTTTTAAGTGCATCTATTCTCATCAGATTTAAATTTGCTTGATTTTAACCATAAATAAAGCTACAAATGGCGGACGGCGTACGGGTTTTTATTTCTACTAATACATTTAACTGGGTTTCTGTACCAATCCTGAAAAAAGGGAAATATCCAGGAATTTAATTTGACCGGGAAAAACTGGGAATAAGCCGGGAATTTTCTTATCAAATTTAAAAAAGTTTGCTTACATTAATTCGTTTTTAAAAAATTGCTTTTTACTTTAATTTTTATTGATGTAATCATTATAATAATTATACAATTAGTTCAAATTAAACTCTACTAAAACTCCAAAAATTGGTGAAAACTTTGAATTAATTTTTAATACATTATGCGCGTGCGTTATAGTGATAGAACACTACTGCGTATGCGTTATAGAACACTACTGCGCATGCCTGACATTGGTAGAACACTACTGCACATGACTGACATTGACAGAACACTACTGCGCATGCGTTATAGTGATAGAACACTACTGCGCATGCTTGATACTGATAGAACACTACTGCGCATGCGTTATAGTGATAGAACACTACTGTGCATGCGTGATACTGATAGAACACTACTGCGCATGCGTTATAGTAATAGAACACTACTGCGCATGCGTATATGTATGTACAATGAGTATATGTAGTATCGTATACTATGAATAAATGATAAAAGTCGAACGACCGAACAATGAAGTACGGAAGTACACGAACGACGGACGACAAAACAAATTAGGTGAAATAAAGTTTCGGCAAAACGAAAATTATGTTAAATAATCTTTCTGACAAATAAACATTCGGCTGAATGCTACTTCGAGGTAAGTGAATTTCTGTTAAATAAACATTAGAGCAAATAGGATATAGTTTATATGACAATTCTGTAAAAAGGAAATACTGGTAAATAATTATTCCAGACAATGGTAATTATAACTAATGTCATTTCAATTAAATTAAATTTATAACTCATTACATTTAGAGCAATTGATATTTAGGTTAAAAAACATTTGGAATAAAAAAATGTTAATTAATGATTTTAAAAAATAGGAATAATAACAGATGAAATATCGGAAAATCGAAAATTAGTCCAAACAATTAATTGAACAAATGAAAATAATGTCAAATGTTTCTTCGGGCTAACGAAATCTCTATTAAATAATATATCTGCAAAATAAAAATTAGAGCTAATGAATCATCGGGAAAATTAAAATTAGATTAAATAATTATTCTAATAAATATAGCTTATGGCAACTGGTGATTCGGCAAAGTGAATTTCGGTTACTTGTTATTATGTCAAATGGGATTTGTAGAAGATTGATGCGTCCCAAAATTTAAAGTTTTTTAAAAATAAAGGAAAAAATCCAAACAAAATAACAGCACAATATAAAGTAAAAAATTGTTTATAAATTCTATTTGTCAATTACGAATTTTAATTAAAATTGAAACTTTTTAAATTTTTAGAAAATAAATTAAAAAATTTTACTCAAAAAAATGTTCTGTTACATTTATTTATTAATTTCTTTTAAATAATTCGAAAACATCAATAATTTGTTTTTCAAATAAATATTTTATTATTATTCTTCTTCCATATGAATTAAGATTTTCAAAAATTTCAAATTCAAACATTTTTGAAATTACACAACTTATAAAAAATTGTTTTAAAACATGAAGAAATCGATCACTCCGAGTCTTCCGCTCGGAGCAATAGATAACTTCATGTTTAATAAGAGTTAAAGATGACCGAGTGATAAAATCATTATTTTATATTTGTTGTGTTCAAGGAAAATCACTTTAAGTAAATTTAATGGTTGTTTATTAGAAAGTTTAATGTTACAATTACATGTTAAAGGAAATGATTGAATTGTTTAAATAGTTCTCCACATGACACCGCAGTAAAGTCTCTCGCTCGTACTTTCACGAGCCACTGACTGGAACTGGCAACACTCAAAGGTTAGGCACTCCAGATGACGCAACAAGATACATGACGCGAAGATAAGTTTAAATTTGAATACACAACATTCCTCCCGTGAAAGAAAATAAAACAAAAGGTCTTTAAAAATGTAAACGGTCTGGTTTATGTCGTATCCTTGTCGATCTGCGCACTGGTGTCTGCAAGCCACTGTTCTGCTGATCACTGCATCTTGATTCAACTGTAGATTGATGTCCACGATGTATTGAAGGAGATACCAGATTCGGTATTGATGGAGTTAGAGATCTAGCAATTAATTCAGTGTTCTCGTTACTTTGATTATCATAAAAATGGACTTTTCGTTGAAAAATCTTGTTGTCATCTGCTTGAAGGTTGGGTTTAAATTTTAAAGAAGGTCCTCTAATTTGATCAACGTGACGTTTCAAGGATTTGTTTTCAAATTCAATTTCGTAATGTGAATCTCCTAGTCTGGTGATGATTGTACCGTATAACCATTTTTCCATTTTTGGGTTTCCAGATAAGAAATAGACTGGTTGAGATGGGGTGAACTCTCTGAACGATGAATTGAATGAAGCTTGCTGTTTTTCAATAATTTTGGTGTTGACAACCTCCGGTCTGACGAGATCCAGCTTAGTCCTGATGTTTCGACCCAGGAATAGTTAAGCAGGAGATTGATTCGTAGTCGAGTGAGGAGCTTTGCGATAATGTTGTAAAAATGTGTTGAGATTCGATTTGAGCGTTGCTGGTGTAGAAGACAAAGACTGTAAAGCATCCTTGACCGTTTCCACGTAGCGTTCTGCTTGTCCATTTGTAGACGGATGATATGGAGCTGTCAATTTATGATATTTCACTCTCACTGACTCCATGTGGATTTTAAATTCATCTGATGTAAATTGAGGTCCGTTGTCGGAAACTACTGTGATAGGAACTCCATATGTTGCAAACAGTTTATCGAGAATTGCGATGGTTGCTGAAGATGTCGTAGAATTAGTGACTATAACCTCCAGCCACTTACTAAATGCGTCGACGACAATCAACAACATAGATCCACAGACTGGACCTGCGTAATCGATGTGGATTCGTTCCCAAGGAGCTTTAGGATATTCCCAATAATGGCTGCGAAATTTTGGAGGAGCATGTGCGTGTCGAGCACATTCTGAACATAATTTGGCGATTTGTTCGATGTCTTTATCGATTCCTGGCCAGTAGACGAATGATCTGGCAATTCCTTTCATTTTTACTATTCCTAAATGTGCTGCATGGAGATCTGCCAAGATTGGTTCGCGGAGAGATTCCGGGATGATAACTCGATGTTCAAAGATTAAACAGCCTGATGAGAGAGAGTGACTTCTGGAGCTTTGTAACCATGTCGTTTAAGATCGTTACCAGTTTCAAGAAGTTAAACAATTTTACCAAGAATTGAATCCTTTTTAGTTTCTTTGGCGATGCTTTCAGCGCGTACTGGAAGCTGCTTGATCTGACAAATCATGAATTCGCTAAATTCGTCATGACTTTCCTCCCTGACAGAGAGTTTGTGAATTGAGTTTGCTTCTTCAGTTCCAGGTAACGGTGCACGTGAGCAGTAATCGGCATTTGCATTTTCCTTTGTCGGTTTGAAAATGACATCGTAATTGAAGTGCGACATGTAATCTGCGTAATTCACCATGCGACTGATGCACAAAACTGGTAGAGACTTCGCTGGATGAAGAATCTGCGTGAGGGGCTTGTGGTCCGTAATGAGTGTAAAATGACGAGCATACAGCTAATAAAAGAATTTCTGAACGGCCCAGACGATTGCCAATGCTTCTTTGTCGATTTGTGGGTAACGTTGTTCGGTTTCACTCATTGTGCGGCTGGCGTAAAAAATTCGACGCTCTCGTCCATCAGGAAGTCGATGTGAGAGAACTGCCCCGAGTCCTGTTTTGCTAGCATCAGTTGCGAGCAGCAAAGGCAACGATGGATCATACTGCATGAGAACCTGTGGTGAAATCAAAGCGTTTTTAATTGTCTCGTAGGCTCTGTTAGCTTCTGGAGTCCAAACAAATTCGTTTCCTTTGAGGATGTTTCGAAGGGGTCGATCTTATGTTTACAAGCTTGGAATGAACGAATTGTAGTAAGTTGCATTACCCAGAAATAGTTGAAGTTGTTCTGGAGTTGTTGGTTTAGGAGCATCGAATTGCCTCAATGTGCTTGTCCGATTTATGAACGCCATTAGCGTCGATCCTGTGCCCCAAAAATTCAATCGATGTGGAAACAAAGATACACTTACTTCGATTAAGATGTAGACCATGAGATCTCAATCGGCTGAGTAATTCATCCAAAACTTTTAGCATGTCCTCAAAATCCTCTCCATAGGCAAGAATGTCGTCGAAGAAAACACGAACCTTTTCAAGGTAACGAACAACTTCCTCTATTCGTCTTTGCCAGATTGCTGGAATATTTGCTGCACCGTAGACGGCTCGCTTAGGTCGAATCAGTCCATGTTTTGGTGTGTTTAGCGTGAGAGCGTGACTGAACTCATCGTCAGCCGGGAGATGCAAATATGCGTCGGTAATATCCAGGTGGCAGAAAAATTTGGCACCATTCATTCCAAGGAGAATGTGTTCTGTTTTCGGAATCGGATGTTCGTCTATTATAATTTGCGGATTTAACGTTGACTTGTAATTACCCGTGATTCGAATACCGCCGTTTTTTCGAGCAACGACGTGTGTGGGAGAAGCCCATTCAGCATAGTCAACTTTTACATAAAGTCCCGAAGCGAGTTTTTTTCTATTTCTTTCGAATAAGAGTCTCGTAACGCGTGTGGAATTTCGCGAGCACGAGAAAAGACCGGTCGGGCATCGGGCTTGAAATGAACAGACACTTGTGGACCTTTAAGTTTTCCTGGATTTGTGCTAAATATATCGTCGAAACGATATAAAAGTTGATTTAAACGATCCGATTGATTTTTGGTAAGTTCGGGAGTCGACGCTTTAACCGTGCACACTTTACTATCACGTGAGAATAGTTTATGAAAATCGATTTCCGACACAAATTCTGTTATCCACTCGCGACCGAATAATGAATCGAAATCATCCTCAACAACATGCACGACAAGTTGTTTAGAACTTCCACCGACTGTAACATTGACTGATATTTTACCCGCACTCTTTATCAAATGACTAGTGTAACTTGAAAATTGACGGTCTGATTTTTGTAACACGTAATTACGTTTGAATGATCTCAGCGTTTTGAGACTTATTATTCCACACGGTGCTCCTGTGTCGAGTTCCATTTGTATGGGGGAGTTATCGAGAAAGACTTGAATAAACTGTTTTTCACTAGATTTAAAAGAACTAATATCTTCTATTTTATTGAAGCACTGCACAATATCAATGTGATCAGCTGGTTGATTTACTGACTTTGAGTTTGAGGTTAAGGTTAAGGGTTTTTTTGAACGACACACACGAGACAAGTGACCTTTTTTTCCACATGTATGACACACTGCGTCTTTATATTTACAATCTTTTCGCGCGTGATTGCCACTACAACCGTTACACGAATTATCGGATTGACTTGATTTGTGTTGATCGCTTTGTTGACTGCGATTTCGAGATAAAGATCTGTTGCGCGGTTTGTTGTTTTTTATTCGCGACGGTGTGTACCCGAGTTTATTTTTCAGGTTCTGGTTTCGTGTTGCTTCGAGGGAATTCGTGACTTCGTACGCTGCCAAGAAAGTGGCGGGCTTTTTCGCGATAATTTCGTCACACATTTCACGAGACTCCAATCCGTGGAGAAGTTGTTCAATTAGCATGCGATCGAGAAACTCACCATATTCACAATAGGCGGCGCCTTGTTTCAGGCGAAGTGCGAAGTTTGCCACTGTTTCGCCTTTCGATTGGCAAATTTGTCTGTACCTAATGCTCTCGGCGTATTTATTTCGTTGACTGTCGAAATGATCCGTAAGAGTTTTTTTAATATTTGCGTACGAAATACTTTCAGGCAACTCTGGAGAAACGAGAAATTTCAAAGCGTTGTTCAATTCTGATCCCATGTGAACACGAGCATAATTAGCATGTGATTCCACTGGAATTTGACTCAATTGCAGAGCCCAATCAAAACGCTTAAAATAATCCGCTATAGTCGTTCTTTGCGAAGAACGAAACTCGGTGATCGAGAAAGATGGGGGTTTCGGTGTGTCGTTTCCTTGAAAATTTTAGGAGGAGGCTCAGAGAGCCGCGGTAAATGCTTCAGTCAGGTTTTTCAATAATTCCTCTGACGCCATTTTTTCTTCCCGTTTACTTTTCACAAAATACACTTGTATTATCACACTTCTGACACCAATTGTTGTGTTCAAGGAAAATCACTTTAAGTAAATTTAATGGTTGTTTATTAGAAAGTTTAATGTTACAATTACATGTTAAAAGAAATGATTGAATTGTTTAAATAGTTCTCGACATGACACCGCAGTAAAGTCTCTCGCTCGTACTTTCACGAGCCACTGACTGGAACTGGCAACACTCAAAGGTTAGGCACTCCAGATGACGCGACAAGATACATGACGCGAAGATAAGTTTAAATTTAAATACACAACAATATTATAAAGAAAATTGTTACTGTAGGTAACTTCTTCAAAATTATTTTTATCATTTTGATTAAATTATTATTTTCTGAAATTTTTAATTAATATTTATGAAAATAATTCAATTAAAAAAAAATTCTTATTTATGAAAATAATGGAATTATTGCGAATTACAGAGAAAGAAAAAAAATTTGGTCGAAAATTGTTCCAGTTACGAATTTTTTTTGGCTTTTTTACATTTTTTGGTTTTATGAAAAGGGCGGGTGAGAAAGCTGGCAATTAAAAGATTATTAAAAAGAATTTCGCAGTAGTCACCATTTAAAGAGCAATATTTCCTCTTTAATTTCTGACATTGAAAAAAAAATTTGGTCGAAAATTATTTGAGTTATGAATTTTTTTTTTGTAATTTTTCAAAGAATGACGCTAAAAACACCTGTTTTTTAGCCCATTTTTCGGACCGCGAATTTTTAAATCAAACATATTCTAAAATGCGCCGTATAAAGGGATATTATTTTAATAACCATTTTGAGTGGAGCATATCCTTTGTTTTTGGGGTATAGTGTTAAAATGGGGGTTTAGAGGGGTTAAAAGGGGTTAAAATACCAAAAATTAAATATGCTCAGATTCGCTGGAAATTGGTTACTCGGGGGGTTTCGGGGTCGCTGATTACCAATCCAATGTCAGTTTTTTAAAATTCAAAATGGTTGATCCGAAATGGCGGAAGACATTTTCAAAAATTTATTGGATTCACTTGAAACTTGTTACTCAAGGGTTTTCGGGGTCGCTGATTACGAATCCGAAATTACATTTTAAAAATTCAAAATGGCGAATCTAATATGGCGGACATTTTCAAAAATTCATTGGATTCACTTGGAACTTATTAAAAATAAATAATTAATTAAAAATAACGTGGAACTTATTAAACTTATTACTCAGAGGTTCTTTGGGTCTCTGATTACGAATCCGATTTCAGATTTTAAAATTTCAAAATGGCGGATCCAATATGGCGGACGACATTTATGAAAATTCATCGGATTCACTTGAAACTTGTTACTCAGGAGTTTTCGGGGCCGCTGATTACGAATCTAGCATCAGATTTTTAAAATTCAATGTAGTGTTTTCAATATGGCGGGCGCCATTTTTAAAAATTCCTCGAATTCACTTGAAACTTGTAACTCAGGGGTTTTCGGGGTCGCTGATAACGAATCCGATATCAGATGTAAAAAATTTAAAATGGCGAATCTAATATGGCAGGCGCCATTTTAAAAAATTTATCAGAATAACTTAAAATTTGTTACTTGGGGTTCATTGATGTCGTAGATTAAAAATGTAATATCAGTTGGGTAAGACTCCGTCAAAAAATTATAATTTGCATGCGGTTTTCGGACTATTCTGCAATTTGGAGAAGTTGTTATATTTGATGACAAAAATAAGTGTACCAAAAGTTTTTTAAAAATTTTCAAAATTGTAAAAGTTACGCCATTTTGAATTTTTTTATAAGATTTTTTTTAAATGTGAATATTTCCGAATCAATATAATGGATTTTAATCAAATTTAAATATGTTATACTTAAAATCATGTCCTTTCAGAATTTTTCAAAAGAAATTTTTTTTTACAAAAAAGTATAAAAAAAAATTTTGAATCCATTTATTAAGCACGGGACCGATTTTTGAGTATTTCTCGATATATAATAAAATATTTCTTATAATTTCACCTTTCATTTAAAAAAAACGATGGAGACTTTAATAGTTTTCGAGATATTGCAATTTTTGTGAAAGCGCGAAAAACGTTTCAGTGCCAGCGCAGTATCTTTTACCCGGGACGCCTCATAGTGGGATTTTTTTACACTTTACTCTTCAAAATTATCTAGAGCCTACTAATTTTATTGGATTTTGATGTTCTTGGTTTCAAATCAAAGGGGATAAAATTTCTAAGAGATCCCTTGAAACCGATTTTTGAATTTTAAATTGTTTATTTATTTTTCTGTTACTCAAAGTTAACAATTTACAATATTTATGTAAAAAATACTGTTTATTTTTTATTTTTCCATTGCACAAGATCGAAATCAATTTAAATTAGTCTAGTATGACCACTTGACAAATAATAATGCATAATACAGTTTATTTAGATTGTTAAAAAAACAATTTTAATTAACAAATACATAACTTTAGTCTTTTTTTGAATTGTTTTTTTTGTTGACAAATTTATGTTTATTTAAGTAATGTATGTCTATTTTGTAAAAAAAATGATTTTAAAGTTAATAATTCTCATTGTTATTAATAATTATATAACCAATAATCTATTTTCTTTTGCATTTATAAACATTTCTAGCATTTTTTAAACTTAAAATGTTTATATCATTTGTACATTCTTTCAAAAACTTTAAAAAATTTATTGGCTTAAACAATTACACTTGTTATTAACAAATTATTAACTTTAAAATAATTTTTTTTACAAAATGTAAGTAGAGTGGCTCAGCAATGGTTCACGAATCTGATTGGTTAGGGGGCGTGGCTTATTTATAGTTCACGAATCTGATTGGTTAAGGGGGCGTGGCTTATTTATAGTTCACGAATCTGGTTGGTCGAGAGGGTGTGGCTAAGGGGCGGGGATGAGCGTATGTGTAGGAATAGTTCAGAGCTGTGATTGGTTGAATTATGGTTCATGGATCTGATTGGTCGAGAGAGTGTGGCTAAGGGGGAGGGATTAAACGCCCGGTGAGGAATAGTTCAGAGCCGTGATTGGTTGAATTATGGTTCATGGATCTGATTGGATGTGGGTGTGTCTTGAAAAAATAGAAAGTAGTGAGTCAAAGATGGAGTCGGAAAAGTGGAGGTGAAAATTAAAGTGTAACGAAATAAAATACGTAAATTTCAAAAAGGTAAGTTTATTGTACTACTAATTAAATCTATATTACATATTAAGAGAATAAAATTATAAAGTGTATTTTATGAATTATGTGTAATACATGATGTTGTACATGTTTGATGTGTATGTGTGTGTGATGTAGAAGTATGGTTACAATTATGTTTAATTTTTAATGTTTTTTAAAAATTAGAAGCTATATAATCATTTTTTAATAAATTATTTGTAAAAAGTAAGTTAAAGTCGAGAAGAGAATAGTTAAAAGACATATAATAAAGAAACATAATACAAAATTGGCCACAAACAGTCGAAGAGGTACTTTGATATTGTGTTGTGTTCCATCTGAAAAAAGCGCAGTTTCTTCGTAAACAATCCAGATGTTGAGGAACAAAAGGCGGTAGACCATAGCTGTCGAAGTACGTTCCTCGGCCGTCCTTGCTGATGTGTATAGCGACCCAGTGGGTACCAGGTTTAGTGTGGTCATCGGTATTAATAACAATTGCAGACGGTCTTGTCAAAAAATGAGGTATTTTATCAGCAGGATAAACTCCAACGGAATGGTTGTTTATGAGACGTAGACACTGTAGTATTTGTAGACTGTTCATTCTTTGATGTATCAATATCCTCGTAATTGGCGTAAGTAGGAGTTGCGGTAGTTGTAGTCGACACTGGTAAGATTTGAAATGAGGTATCTTGACTATTTTTTACAACCTCTGGAATATAATGAAGAGGTGGTGTTGAGGATACTTCGTTGATAATTTTTAATTTTTTAGAACTGTTGTTACAAATAGATCAAATAACATCAAATACATCTTTTCTGTATTTTTCAATCCAGCGTTTAAGCTTTCTAGCGTTATTAAGAGAACAAATAAAATATTCTTCTTTCTTTACACCGTGGTGAAAACAGTAGGCACGACTATCTGGTAGTACCTTGAAGGAAGGACAAGATAAATTTTCGACATTAATAACTTGTCTACTTATGATTTGTTGTAAAACTTTAATCTTGTCTCGGCCTTTTACGTAAATGTTTCTGGATGTTCTTGCTACTTCACGTAAATTGGCATAAATATGTTTCATAGGTACATCACCATCGAACCATTCAATACCATGATAAAAACACGAAAGCCAATTATTTTGTTGTTTAATGTTGGATGGTAGATCCGAAAATAAGTGTGGTGGTGCAACAATCCAATGTCCAAAAAATTTACGATCCAATGCAATAACAGCTACTTCTTTGATCATAAAATTATCCTCTATATCAAGAAATCCTTGTATGTCTATAACGTAGTCGACCATTTTAAAAACGATCACGAATTTGTATTTTTGTAGAAACTTTTTTCACTTTTGTACCCGACTAGTGTTGTGTGTTCTTTAAAAAGAAAAAGTATACTGAGTTCTGCCTTATATATAGGTTCTGATATAACTGTATTCCCCTTCTCTTCACATTTCCAAAATGTCTTAAGCTCCAAAATCTGTTATAACCTGTCTAGATGCATCAATTTTTAGAACGTTGTCGTATTCGGCATATACAATACAATTAATAGTTTCTTGTAGCATTTCTTCAAAACGTAGTTCTATTCTTAAAGCTCCATGTTTTATAAGATTCCAATGAGAGAAACAATGAGCAGAGAGATCAGGTGTAAGATCAAAGGCAAAAAGGCAGTATCCATTTGCGTAGTCGAAACGATTAATATTATTTCCTTCGTTAAGAAAATGAATACCAGTCCCAGTAAATAAAGTTTGGTAAGCTTCAACATAAAGTTTATCTTTTGAAAAGTCTGTTAATAGTGGTTTAGAAGGTATTTGCATTCCGTCTACGTAGAGTGAAAAGTGGTTGATTTGATAATGTTTAAAGTTGAAAGGGTTTTTATTTCGAGAGCCGTTAAAAGCTGTATTATCGACGAATCCTATAATAATCCTTTTAGGTAGTTGACCAAGTATAACATTATCAAAAGTTTCACTGTGAATACCAGCGTGAAGTGACAAGGCCTTTACCTCTACTCTAGTTATAGGATATTTAGCGGTACCACTAGAGAGAGTCTTGGCATGACCAATTAAAACCCCAGGACTAATTTTTGCTCTACGTACAAGTAAAGAAGCTTCTTCGATGTGTAAGGGAGATACTCCTGTGGGGTCTATTAAACAAAAGGCATCTTTTGAGCGAACAAGTCGTAGTCGTAATTCCACACCGTTAAGTAAAAATTTATCTTGATTAAAAACATCACAATGTAAATGTCCGACCATGTCAATTATTCTAGAATCACTTAGATATTTTCGACGTTCAACTAAACCTTTATTTTCATCACCAAATTCTTCCATTTTACCAGCAGTGTCGTTAGACCATAACGAAGATGTAAGATGAGTGGTTTTTGCTACGTTATTGTAGTTGAGTAAAGTTTCAATGTAGGCTCTATATGCATAAGCGTTATTTGGTGGTGAGACAAGTTTTTGGTTAAAGTAGACATCAATCTGGTTGAACATAGAATGTAATAAATTATTTACTGGGCCTATTTTACTTATGTTGTCGGCATTTTCTGCAGTTCTTGCTGGTACAATTAAACGAACTTTGAGACTGATCATAGTATGAGGAAGATCGATATATTCATCTCCGTGACCAGGAACGACGAATTCTATCGGTGAGTCATCTGTAAGGAATGAAACAGGTTTGTAGTACACCCATTGTGAACTTTCTATAGCTGTTTGAGTTGGTTGTAAAGTAAAAAGATCCAATTCTGATTTTAAACATTCACAAGAATGAGAATGTAAGAAAGACATTTTATTTAAAAGTTCTTAAACTTTACCAAAAATATCAACTTTTGTTCTTCTTTTTGTTTTATATTTTTTAAATTTTTTGGCTTCTTTTTATTTTTTCTGGTTTTTTTCCCTTTCTTCTTTTGTTTTTTAAGAATTTTCTTTTTATGATTCAGATTTTTTTAAATCTTTTTCTTTGTTGAATGTTTTGGACTGTCGATGTGTAGTATGCTACGGTTTGCTAGTAACTGAGCAGGTGGTGATAATCCAATATATTTATAACCAGATCCGTTCATAATGTTTTCTACTTTTTCCATTGCTCGTCGTTTTAAATTTCCTCTAGATTCTTGAAATCATTGTTTCATTGCTTCTTTAAAAGGGACTTTATTTTCAACGTCGTCAATCACTTTGAGCCTCGTATTAAATACTTCTCTACCAACAGCTCTTGCTCCACGCGCTAAGAGTGGTAAAACACGTCGAAATAATCCACCAAGGAAACTACTAATTCCGTGACCTCTTTGATAAGGTGATCCAACATATACTTGCGATACACCACCTCTGCCGACTTGTGAAGTGTAATAATTTTCGTAAATAGACATTTTTCAGAGTTCCTGTTTAGTTGATTTTTTTAAAATGAAGTGTCACAGTCAATGAACCAGATTCAAATGGTATAGAAAGTCCCAAGTTGTCTCTTATATCGATTTCTATTGTCCTAAATGTTGTGTTTAAAACAGGTATGTAATTAGGAGTTGAAAATTGAGTCACTTGAGTTGACCCAAAAATATAGTTTTTGGTGTCTACAGGTACAACTCGTAATAAAGGTGCTTTAACATCACCCGTAATTCTTGGTTCACATACGTCACAATAAACGAATAACTGTTGAGGTATTCCATATGAAAGGCTTGGAGGTTGACACGCTCTCTGTGTATGTAGAGGTATGAGTTCTAAAGGTTCAAAACCCAATATTTTTGAAATTTTTCTGCTGATTACTAGAAAATGACGTCCAGGTATGACACATTTCTCAGTACAGGTTTTTTTAGTAGTACATAACGATTATTGTTATCATCATATTCAAATTGAAAGTGTTCCTAAAGAGAAGGTGTATTGTTTATAGCATATAAAAGACTTTGAATATCTTTGTAAATACCTGGAGGAAAAAAAGATACTAAAGGTTTTAACCATTCTCTATGAAGTATTTCGTAACCAGTGTTGACATTATTATTGATAGAGTGGCACTTATCAAATGTAAAACTCTTTTTTAGAATTTTTAATGGTAGAGAGTATTTTTCTAAAACTGATAAGCCATTAAATTCCTTATTATCGGATAAATTGAAAAACTCATATTTTTCTTTTGGTTTATCTAATTTACCTTTTTGGATTGATAAAAGCACAATTCTATTTTCTAGTTAAAATTCAGTACGTACATGAAGAAATGATCGTGGGAATTGAATTTCAGTGATGGCTACAACCCATTTTCATTGTAAACGTATTTCTTGTGGTAGCTGCGTAGTGAAATTTGTAATGGTGTTATTAGGAAAATATTTCATACTACTATCACTAGGTAGTAGAATATAAAACTGGTCGTGGTTCATTCTAAAGATTTTATGGCAGAAAACGGAATCCAAGAATTAAATTTAGCCGGATAACCAGCCCACTTTACATAAGCTTCTTTTCTTAAACCTCTTCCGCGGGTATGTATTATTTTTTTAACAATAAACTCGTCATTGTTTAAGTCTTTATTTTTAACATCAGCTAATTCTTGTTCGTAGAAAACACCATCAATTTTTTCTCCAGATAGATCCTCTAGTTCATAAACAGTGGGTGAATATTCTCTCCAATTTATAACACGCGTTATAACAAATAATTCTTTTGTCCATCCAGCTTCATAACCTTTCTCAAAGGTTCCTCTAGCACGACTGACACGTACCAAATCGCCAACGCTGTATTTACATCTTTTTTTAGCATATCTCTGTATCGGGAAGCGTTTTCGAATATTTTCACGTGCTATTGACGAGTTGTAGAATGTAACATCTGAAGGACACATATTTATGCTAGAATGATGTGCATTATTGTAAGCAGTAACTAAATCTTGTAAGACATCTAAATAACAATGTGTATTTTTATGTGTAAAATATCGCCACATACGTTCTTTTAAGGTTCTGTTGAAACGTTCTACAACAGCTGCTTTTACAGTTGGATCTCTAGCAACTCGAAATTTTATATTCTTCTCTATTAAAAATTTCTGAAAAGATGCACCGACAAATTCTTTTCCCTTATCTGTTTGAAGACATAACGGTATACGATTTTTATTATTTCGGAGAATTCGTTGAAAGCCATTTTTTACTTCTGACACTGTTTTATTGTGTAATGGTTCAACCCAGGCAAACTTACTTAGTACATCGATTACAACTAGAAGATAAGCATAATTTTTGTTCGTTTTTTTTAAAGCTTGTAAATCCACCAAGTCAGCCTCCCATAAACTGTCAATAGTGTCAACATTATAGAAAGCTCTAGGAAAAAAAGCTTAGAAAAAGCTTAGAAAAGCTTAGAAAAGAAAGCTCTTTTTCTTGTAGGTCTATGTAAATTATAAGCATCTTGTCCTTTTAGCCAATCTACAACATTTTGTTTATTTGCTTTACCGTGTACTAATTTTACAATTTTATTTGCCCCAGAGTATGAAGCAGGGTGTAATGGATCGTAATATATTTCATGCAAATTCTCCATTTTATATTCTAATCAAAAGAAAAAGGTAACCAACTAACTTTTACAATTTTTTTAATTTTTCCTTCTTTGTTATCAGACCCTGTAGAATCGTCGTCAGTAATAATGTCTTCTTTCGATTTTAAATTTTTTGATTTAGTTGTTACTTTTTTTCTCTCAAGTGATCTTTTAATAATAAATGTTGGTTTTTTTAAAGGAGTTGTTCTTCGCAAAGGTGTTGTTGTCGCTAACAGAGGCGACTTTACTCAATACTCCTTATTGGCAACGAGTTCTCTAGATATATTAATTTGTTTTGAAAAACTAGAGAACTGTCTTCTACCTGGCACCGTAACTGTCTTTCTATGTCTTAAAGCGTCGTTTATTAAATCTGTTATATTTGAACCTTCAACGAGAATATCATCTATAAACACATTTCCAACTCTATCCCAACGGAATCTTGATTGAATATCGGGACTTTGTAATCTATCCAATAACGCCGCACCTTTATTTTTGTATGTTTTAGGAATAGTGCTTAGTATGTCTTCTATGGGTAAAATTTTTTCGTCAACAGTATCTATACCCTCGTCAGAAACAGCTGCTGTATCGTCGTTTTTAGGGTTCCGTACACCTACGGTGTATCGGCGGAACCCTATTGGTGAGACTCTGTTGTCCGTAGCCAAATCGTGTCCCCCCCCTAGCGGCTAAACTATTTGACCTAAAGAGCTAAAATTTGGTACAGATATGTATTTTCACACGTAGATTACAGGAAAAATATAGCGAATGTGATTGGACGTGATAGGCATAGCGTTGTCAAGGAAATAACAAGATTTTTGGCCAAAAATGCATAAAAAGTGACCATTCCCCCCCCTTAACTTCTAAACTATTCGACATGGAGAGCTGAAATTTTGCATGCTGGTGTATTTTTACTCGAATATTACAGGAAAAATATAGAGAACTTGATATGTAATGATGGCCATAGCGTTGTCAAGGAAAAACTAAAAAATTTAAAAAAAAATTTTTTTTTTCCTAACTTTTACATTATTTGACCTAATGAGCTGAAAATTGGTATCCTAGTGTATTATTACAGTCTGACGACAAAAAATTTATTTAAGAAACTTTTTGAAAAAAAAACAAAAAAAAATTTTTTTTTAATTTTTTTTTCAAAAAAAAAAATATTTTTAAATTTTTTTTAGTTTAAACACGTGGCATTAAATATTTTAAGGAAGAGAGTGAAATTTTAAGAGAATAAATGAGAGATTGTTTTCTGACTTTAATTTCTTAACTAAAAATAAAAAAAAATTGGACAAGTGCGAGTTGTACTCGCACTGCAATGGCGGGTTCCGCACACAAATATTAAAACAATACTTGCAACATTGATCGGTAATTGGTAGAATTAAAATAAACAATTATAAAAATATATTAAAATCATTTGATAAAAAAAAATAACTAAAAAAAATTAAAGTATTGTATATCTAATATTGTAAACAATAATAAGCAGAGGAACTATAATAAATTTTGAAAATTTTGTTCCTCTGCTTATTATTGTTTACAATATTAGATATATACAATACTTTAATTTTTTTTAGTTATTTTTTTATCAAATGATTTTAATATATTTTTATAATTGTTTATTTTAATTCTACCAATTACCGATCAATGTTGCCAGTATTGTTTTAATATTTATGTGCGGAACCCGCCATTGCAGTGCGAGTACAACTCGCACTTGTCCAATTTTTTTTAGTTGTTCTTAATGGCGGAATAGGATCTCTTTATTGATCGATAAAATATAAAAACTTTTGTAGTACTTGCTGATACATTTTCCATTTTTCATGTTCGTCGTTATTAGGATATGTTGAGTAGAGAATTTTACTCATTTCTGAATCAAGTCTACTCAACAAATTTCCAGGGGTTTGAGTAGATTGTACAACATGATTACTTTCACTTTTAATTTGTTGTTGTAAATGTTGTTGTTGCTGTTTTTCGATTTGTTCTAAACGATCATTAGAAACAAGAACCATTTTCTTTGTGTGTTCCATATTATTTTTCTGACTTTCCTAATGTCGAGGAAAAAATGTCTGACAGCAATGTTCCTAATATTGGTGAAATGAGAAACGGTAGAAAACCGTTACCTTTTTGAAGAATAAACTGTTTTTTAGTTTTCCAAGAACCTTTTCTCTTTGTTAACTTTCTCAAAGCATTCTTGTGTTTTTTTAATTTTAGTTTCTCACAATCTTTTAAAGGCACGTTCCCTTGTAAAATATTTAAGGCACATTCACAAATACACTTAATAAGTTTAATATCTGCTTTTTTTAGAACAGCGGATCGTTGTTTAGCATCCAAGAAACATAGGGCTTTTAACGTTAAGGCATTTTTGTGGCCTATTATTTTACGTGTTTTAGGCTTCATTACAACTGCATAACTGGAACAAATGTACTACTTCTACAAGATTTTATACCCTTCGACGGTATGTAAACGTAGTGGTAGGTGTCGGAAGGAAATATGGAAGTCCTGAATCGGCAGTTGTCAGGTGTTGTTTGTTTCAGATCGAAAAGTAGATATCCATGAGGTTGAGAGGTTCCATCATGGTAAGCTTCTTGAACGAATCAAGAATTTTCTGGACATACTTGTCTAGCTAAATGTTGAATTTGAGCTCTATCTCTTGGATTTTTAAAAACAACTATGTAATTAGCATTTAACGAAATATCTCTTTGTCCATGGCGTTGATGAAAAAGGTTTTGTGAAATAAAAATAACACTTAAATTTTTGTGGTGACTACCTTTAGTAAACACGTCTATAACAGTATTATTTGAGGATTCACGCATAAGATCGTCTATAATTATTAATTTCGAACGTGTGTCGTCGGAATAATCAGTAGATTGTGGTAGACCTTCTTTGAATTCAATTTCGTCTTACGTGTTAATAACACAACGTTTGCATTTTTTAATATATATATATATATATATATTTCTGTAAATAAAATGATAAAACTGAGAAAATTTACTACTTCTCTCTAGCTAGTAACATATTACCAGCTAGTAACATATTACTAGCCAGTAACATATTACTTGCTAGTAACATATTACCAGCTTCTTAATACTTTAAACAACCTTGTACTAGTGAATTTGACTTTAATCTCATGAGCTGATACATTATGTTTAAAAGCTAAGAAATTTATTTAGAATATAATTAGCATGTGCACGCGGTTATTACAAGCTTGTTTAATCCGTGTTTCCGCTGTTTACTGACTCCGCCGCCCGCCGTAACCAATGTGCTGAATTTAAGAGGACCTTAGGGCGTAGTCCTATGTAAGTAGAATACGTACACTGAAAACAGAAATCGTGAGTGTAAGAGAGAAAGGTTGATATTACCGTCTCTCTCACTCTCATGAGTTTCTGCTCTTTGGTTTTATACTTCTGGTTCACATAAAGTTTTAAACTCGTTGTGAATATACATTAAAAACCTCACCAAAAATTCTCGTGACAAGTTTTAGTGTTTACATTCAATGTCAAATGAGTGAATATAGTGTATTTACTATATTCTTAGAATTTTATATAAATACAGATATTGAATATTCCGTATATTTTCTACAACTGGATATGTAAAATTATTTTTAATATTTCACTAATAACTTGTTAAAAATCAAGAGAAATGAAAAATTAATTCAAACATTTAATTTGTAAGTATTCATTTATAAATTTATATCAGAATTTTGTTTAAACTATTTTAATATTTCTTAAATTTATATACAAAAGAGCCTTCTGAGTGTGTCAAGTTGCAGTAGCGGAAAAACCGTACGCAGCGCTATCCACTCGGAAGTGGACGACTAGGCAATAGAAGAGAGTTGCGAGATATGCTTGCGCCTCAGAAAGGAGGAGGCGACTTGTCTCGACAAATTGGAGTTGGAAGTCGCAAAGATGATGGAGTCTTGCGACATTCAGAGGGGCGTCAAGAAGACGGTAAAAGATGGACTTAAAGTCATCGAAGTCCTGCTGAAAGAAGCAAAAGCAAAGCCTGTCGCGGCCGATGAGTCGGACGTCGATTTAGCATGCGTTCTGAGCGGTGCCGAGTGTAACCGCAAGGACCATAAGGAAGAGAGAGAGCGTTCATATAGGCGTAATCTCAAAAGCATCATAAGAGATGCTCAGAAACGGAAGAGAGAGGGTGACAGTCCAGAAGAGACTCGAACCAAAACCGATAAGAGGAAGAAGGAGGAAGCTCCTCCAATGGAAACGGAAGTACCAGATCCAAAGATTCCTCAATTAAAAGAATTGGGTCAAAAAATCCACAGTTCTAATCCGAGTCGGTCAAGGATTGACGTATGCTGACGTTCTAGGTAAGCTTCGCAAAGAGGTTAACCCGGAGGACAGCCATACGAGAATAGTAGCGGCAAAAGCTACAAACAAGGGGGACCTTCTGATTAAGTTCAGAGGAGACTCCGACAAGGACGCTTTCACCGCCGAGGTCACCAAAGCGGTTGGAAGCATGGGTAAGGTGCAGTCATTGGATCGAAGAGCTACACTCGAGATCCGTGATTTGGATTGCCTTACCCAAGAAGCTGAGGTGCAACAAGTGTTGTCTGAAGCAATGGGTAAGCCAGGAAACAGGAGAGTGACGGTCTTAGGACCCAACCGCCGAGGGATGAAGCTCGCGGTTGTAGTCACCAATCTGGAAGAGGCGAACAGGCTGGAGAAATTGGGACACGTAAAAATTGGTTTTATGTGTTGCCCAATCAAAAGAAGAGTAATGGTCGTCCGGTGTCATCGATGCCTGTGATACGGATAATTGGAGCCAAATGCCAGAAGGAGGACAGATCGGCTGCGTGCTTTAAGTGCGGTGAGGCCGGTCACAAGTTCTCCAACTGCAAAAAGAACGCAAGCTGCTTTTTGTGCACTGAAAAGTTTGGAAATAAGGTGTCTACCACCCATATTGCAGGCAGCGGAGGATGCGGAGTCTTCAGGTCGGCCCTTGAGGAGGCGAAGAAGACTTTTGCAAGGACTAAAAGTAAATGAGAAGTGTTAAAAGGAGAGAATAGTTTTTATTATTTATTGTATTTACTTTAATTATTTTTTGTAGTTTTTATACTGTCCTTTTTACATTTTTATTCTTCTGACTTTTGTACATTTGTTCCTTTATTCTTTGACATTGGAATGGTTTTTAATTTTAACTATTGACGCAGAAGAACCGCAGAGAGAGAAGAAAGTCGTATGAGCGACAGAGTCGGAGCGCCACCCTCGAAGGCTAAAGTCTTGCGACAGTTCCGAGGGTGGATAAAGGGCTCCAGAAGAAGGGTTACGGGTTTTAGTGGGTCGGGGCTGGCAGTAGGTCGCCAGTTTATTAAATTTTATTATTTTACTTATTTTATCTTTCCTTTTCTTTTTTTTATTATACCAACCCCACATAACCTTGGAATGCGGAGTCCAAGCTATCTGTATGCAGATTTCCCAAAAGTCCCTAAGCAAAAAAAAAAAAACCTACAAATTCATGTGTCGAGTTTTTAGTGTTTACTTTTTTATTAATATAAACCATTTTTAGAATTTTATAATATTAACAAGATTATTTATTGATTAAATTTTATAAAATTGAAATTTTTAAATTATTATTAATATTATTTATGTAAAAATTAAAAAGTTTATTTTTATTTTATTAAAATTGTTATTTTTATAATTATTTTGAATATTTTACCAATTACTTTATAAAAACAGGTGAAAGGTGAAAATAAATATGAAGATATTTAATATGTAATTATATAAATTTTTAAATTTTTTTCATCTTTATTACAATATTTATAAGTATTTTAAACGTTTTACAGATCTGACATTGTTGACGACGACGACTGAGTTGCTGTTGCACAATGCATTTGTGGTTCATTATTCATAAGAATCATCGGATTGTAGTAGCCATACACCCAGTAATAAGTTGCTGAAACAAATTAATAATAATTATTAAATTTTATAAAATTGTACTCTATGACTTAAAAAGTAAAAAGTATTCAACTAACATGTTAACAATATGCCACAGGTCAAGATCAAAAGGATTTTTTGCGACAATAGGAGTTTGTTTATTTATTTATAAATTTAATGTGCTGTTTTTAAACCCATACGGTACTGAGTCATATTTTTCTAAGCATCTGCGTTTGTTGTTTACAGGTTTGCACACTTTGTTTTCTGTGCATGTTATCACTTCATGATATGGCGTTCGTCGAATAACTCGTGAAGATGTTTGCAGAGAATTTACAGTTTTATCGACAATCATTTCTTTTAAACTATGAAAATTTATTTTTTCACTATTTTCATAATTTAATGTAAAACCTTTAACTTTACAGGTATAATGAATGTTACCTTTGCAATCAATCACTTTATACCCGTAAAATTTAGGTCCACCGGAAACAAAGCTTTCTATATAACTACCCTCTCCATATTCTACAGCGAGTTCATCCGTCATTTGACCCAAGAAACTACCAATTTCGGGTTGATATTCGTTTTTATTATTAATACTATTTACATATATACACGAATCAGTGTCGTAATACAAGACACGATTGTCTAACCGCTCGAGGTATGAATAGAGCTTCAAACGTGCTTGAGCTGTTACATACGCAGCTAATACAACGTTTGTATACTCTGTAATTGGCGATGTACCTTCTTGATTCGAGAAAGTTACATACAATATTTCATCATTTACTAATAAAATATTATGAACAACTTTTTTCGAATCAAACAATAATTCCATGAGTCGTTGTTGCTCATGTACAATTTCCGTTTGAGGTAAATTGTCTCTTGGACCAAATTTTCCCCAAAAAAAATTTAAACACAATTTTGCAACAGATCTAAGACCTGGATTTTTTACAATTTTATTTTTATCTAATTGTACACCTTCGACCTTAAAATGTTCATGCAAATATTGATCTTTTGACGCATCGTCAACACATTCACGAGGCCAACCTCCAGCTTCTTGTTTAAGCTTAAACCACATGTTTATGGGTGATTCTCCCGAAATACTCCTTTTTGTGAGTTACAAACAGAAAAGAAAAAAAATTATTATTTGACGGGTGAGAGGAATGACGATTTCAACATTTTTTAATTTTATTTAATTGACAAATAATTTTCCTCCAGCTTAGAATGCCCTATCATGTTTATAAAGGATAACTTTATGTGAAAAAAATTTGCGATCAATTTATATATATTAATATTGTTTTTATTAGGGGTGAGAGGAATGACGCTTTAGGTTGTGAATCTCTGCTTATGTCTCAATTTTAATTTTTTTAACGCAAAATAATTACATTTTTTAAAAAGTAACTTAAGAAATTAATATTAGAGATGTTAATTTAAATATTGATCACAATAATTAATCAATATCTCTACCCACAGCAAAAATGTTGGATAATATTAAACGAGTGAGAGGAATGACGCGGTACTACATGACAAATTTCATTTTCTATATTTAAAAAAACTACACGACGTATTTTATTTATATTTTTGAAAATTATTCCTAAATATCATAACTTTTAGAAAAAATTAATAAAGTACCAATTTTCATGTTTTAAATAATTGTTTTACCTATTGAAAAAATGAAAAGCACTTAGATGACAGGTTAGAAAATCGATTTTGAGGTGGTAAAATATTTTAAAAATGTATTAAACAATAAAATTTAACAACTTTTTCTTGCAGAACATTTAGAAAAAGTGATAAAATAGGGAAATATGACTTGGTATTTTCCCAAATGATTATAATTATTTAGAAAATCTTGATTACATGCAAAATGAGGTTTTTTGGAGAATTACCCTTATATACTCTGAAAAAAGCCCACCTTGACCGGTTTGACAATCATATTTTGTTGTCTTGTATTGCCAAACCTCAAAAACTTTAATAAGTTTATAACCTTTCTCAATAGCTTTTTTTAATTCATCCGAAACCCATGTACCTTTTATTTCTCGAAATTCTGGTTCATGTTCACATTCTGTTTGTTGCAAATTTTCACAACATGTTCGACACAATGGGAACATGAGTTTTGAATGCATGCGTACAGGGAGAATCGGATGAAATTCGTTTTGAGGTGGTAAAACAATACATTTTATCAAACCTTCAAGTTTTGATACATCTGACACGTCATCACCCATCAACTTTTTACTCTCTTCTCCTATGTAAAGTTCGGGATGACCAATAGGAAACTTACCTGTTTTACAAATATAAGGATATAATGAGCAAATATCTATATAAGATATTTTTTCACCATCTTTTATATCATAAAAACAGACAGTATTACCTGTTCGACCACCAAAAAAGGCATCTCTAGGATTTAAAGGTGCTTCGTAAATAAATTTATTATTTTTCAAAAAATTATTTAAATTTAAATTATCCTTTTTCATTTCATCGAATTGGCATTCCCACATTTCTGTTAATACATAACCTGCTGCTTCTATTTTTGATGATTGGACACGTGTCCGTTCATATTTTACAGATGGGCTTTCTCCGTTCCTAGGCTTTACATCTCTATTCAATTTATACCATATGACACAACCATGCCAGAAGCAACCGTGAAATTGTAAAACATGACGGTTACCTTGCTCTTCGTAGTAACCATCCACAAGCATGCCTTCTTTTAGTCTGTATTCACGGCATTTTCCAACATGAACTATGTTTTTACGTAGCGTGTGTTCTAACCAAAATAACCATTCAATTGCTTTTTTCGACTGATTGTTTGACACGCGATACCCTTTGTTTGGAGGAAGACCTATTGTGTCTTTTCTTAAAAATTTTTTTCTAAACAGTGTCATACACGCAGAAGCAATTGTGACACATTTTGTAAATGGACAAAATCCACCACGTTCGAAAAAAATTTCTCTAAAAGATAAACAGGCTAACCGTAAAATTGTGACGTCATTGACGCAATAATCAATTAACTCCTTCCAAAAATTAAAAACATAATTTTTGTCATTTGTCATTTCTCTATACCACAGGTAAAATTCCTCTCGCTTTTTTTAGGCATTGAGTCTGGCGAGTAAAACTTGGCCTCAGGTATACAGCCTATATACCCATCTCCATTACTGCACTCGCTATTCTCTAAGGTGTTGAATAAATGAGGAAATGTCCCTTTCATTGCAACATCCGAGAATCCGAACGCAGCAGGTAACGCACTCAATAGTAAGTGGAGGTAATTTAAACTGTCTATGAATTTTGTGTGCCCAACCTGTATTAGTATAATATTTGTACCTGTCATAATTACACAAGGTTTTGTTTGCGTACCAGTCTTCTCAACTAAATATTTTAATATAAATTGCGAATCAAACGCTTTAGCATTATAAAAAAATATTATTATATTTAATATTATTATTATAGTATTATTATATTAGTATAATATATATATATATATATATATATATATATATATATATGGGATATTCCACGTCAACACGGACAGAGCTCTAAACAAAAATTGCTTTGATGGATTTAAACGTTCTAGGGCTTAAAAGATTTCTACGTTCATGTACTTTAAGATGCCGATGGGCGTTTTTTGCAAAATTCCATTTCCGATGCCAATAGAACTGTCAAAAGTCAAAAGGTCCAAAAATCTCAAAATACTTTTATGAATTAAAAGCAAAAAACGAGGTAAATTATTCTGTAACTCATTCTTTATCAGTTTTTAGGGTTCCCGAATATAAATCTGAAGTTTTTTTTTAAAAATCCAAAATAGCGAATTCAATATGGCGGACAAAATTCAAATTTGATCAGATTCGATTAAAACTTGTTACTCGGGGGTTTTTAGGGTCGCTGATTACGAATCTGAAGTCAGTTTTTAAAAATTCAAAATGGCGGATCCAATATGGCGGAAAAAATTTTCAAATTTGATCCGATTTCCTTAAAACGTGTTACTCGGGGGCTTTTGGGGTCGCAGATTATGAATATGAAGTTACTTTGTGTTTGAGACTTCAAATTCATAATCAGATACGCTAAAAACCACCGAGTAACACTTTTTAATTAAATCTGATCAAATTAAAAAATTTGATCCGACATTTTTTGAATTTCTACAAAGTAACTTCATATTCATAATCTGCGACCCCAAAAGCCCCCGAGTAACACGTTTTAAGAGAATCGGATCAAATTAAAAAATTTTTTCCGCCATATTGGATCCGCCATTTTGAATTTTTAAAAAGTGACTTCAGATTCGTAATCAGCGACCCTAAAAACCCCCGAGTAACAAGTTTTAATCGAATCTGATCAAATTTGAATTTTGTCCGCCATATTGAATTCGCCATTTTGGATTTTTAAAAAAAAACTTTAGATTTATATTCGGGAACCCTAAAAACTGATAAAGAATGAGTTACAGAATAATTTACCTCGTTTTTTGCTTTTAATTCATAAAAGTATTTTGAGATTTTTGGACCTTTTGACTTTTGACAGTTCTATTGGCATCGAAAATGGAATTTTGCAAAAAACGCCCATCGGCATCTTAAAGTACATGAACGTAGAAATCTTTTAAGCCCTAGAACGTTTAAATCCATCAAAGCAATTTTTGTTTAGAGCTCTGTCCGTGTTGACGTGGAATGTCCCATATATATATATATATATATATATATATATATATATAATATATATATATATATAGTATTATTATATTAGTATTATTATATTTAATATTATTATATTTTGACTTGAATCAAAACTGATTAAAGTCATATTTTCCGGATTTACGTTTCGTATTATATAATTGTATATAGCACGGATTGATTTTTCAAGATATCTAATATCCTCAACAACCGACTTATCATGAAGTGGATTTTTAATTTTACAACAAACATGCAAACCCTCGTAATTAAATTTTGAAATAAATTCACTTCTTTCCCATTGTATTGTAAAAAATCTATTCTGACCTTGTTCTCTGGGGATATCTCTACTGCCTCCAGCTTGGTTGTAGTATTGAGGCTCCATAACCTCATCTGGTTGTTCATTTTCCTGCATTACTTCTTCATTTACTACTTCCTCGATTACTTCTTCTTCTTCCTCGTTTATTTCTTCTTCTTCTTCATCATCTTCGCTATTATCATCATCATCATCTTCATTCACCTCTGTGTGCTCGCTTTCCGATGTTAAAATTGAATACGACGTTTCAAATCCTGAATCCGCCGTAATACTGGAATCTTGAACACTCGAAGCGTCATCACTTGAATTTTCATCACTTGAATCCTCAAGTAATAAACGTCTATAACGTTCTTCTTCATCATCAATATTGGCATCTGATTCTTCTCTATTTTCATTATCAAACCATTCCTCTCCATTGTATGGTATTGTAGAGGCATTTGATTGCACATCCTCATTGTCATTCAGTTCCATCGGTTCGATTGCATCCTCGTCACCAACTGCATTATTTACAGTTATAAAATCTAAAAAAAATACATTTTATAAACCACTTTAAGAAATTCAATATTTTTCATAAAAACACTAAAAACGTTGAAAATTAACACTTTAAAAAATTTGTAATTTAAATTATTTTATAAACAACTAAATTTAATTAGAAAAATTAAATGAAAATTTTTTAAACTCTTTTCCTCGTCGAAATTTAAAATTTCTAAAACAGTGGTCAAGTCACCCAGTGTTACCATAGTGAAGACTTCGTAAAAACTAAATCTTTTACTCTGAAAAGGACTTTTTAAACATTATTTTTGTTTCCATGTTAAGTTTTTACTCGAATCCTATTGGCTACTAATACATATACCTTTTGAAACACACAAATATCATTTTTGGAAAATAATAGAACAGCCACTATGCGACACGAACCCTTGAGTGTCTCCATGGGCCTGGTGAAATTTTCCGCTCTTTATTTACGTGGCGCCGTCTGTATTACTCTTTCCGGTTGCAGACAGGTACCTCACTTTAAGCCTTTTTCCTCCTTAGCTAAATATCACCCTATCGTAAATTTCACTTTTTATGATTTTCCAATGCAGTCGTCTTGACAATGAAACGTTCTGATCTCTATAGTTTCTTTTTTACTTTTTGTAATTTTAACAACCATGAAAAAAGAACAATGTTGCATCCTTCTCATATTATTGTTTTCTGGTTCTCTGCCGACTGTTTTTAATTGTTAAGTTTAACTATTGGGCGGTCTTTTTTAACTACTTGCCCCTTTTTTTCAAAGATTTTCTTTGAAACATTAACCTTAATTTATAATTTACCCATTTGTAAAAGAATACATTTTTAATCATAACCATCTTGACAATCGGAAAGTTTCAATCTTTTTATTGTCTTTTTTACATTCCGTCTTATATTTTTCTTTAGAAAATTTATTGATTTTCTCATGTTAAAAATTTTAAACAGTCTTTTTTTAAGTATTTACCGGTATTCTTCAAAGATTTTCTTTGAATTATTTACCTTAACTTATAATTTTTTCATTTCTAAAAAATTAAATATTACATATATTTCAAAAATCAATTATTTTTAATTAAATTTTGGAAACAATATTTTATATTTTTATGGTTATTTTATTACCGTTACACAAAAAAAACAACTTTTTTCTGAGAATTTGAAAACAGTTATTTGCTTTTTAATAGTATTAAAAGTAGTCTAAAAATCGGTTTGTTACACATTATTTTTAAAACAGATGCCGATCTTGAAAATATATTTAAATTAGAAATTTTAAAAACGTGTTTTTACCGTTTTCAAATTTTTATCCCTACCAATCAATTTTTCGTTCTATATAAGAGGGAAAAAAATATTTTCATTCAGTCACTATACAGACATCAAAGTATTAACCATGTCTCAAATTGAAACACAAGATTTTACATTACAACACACAGAAAAAATTTACATCTATTATTACCAACTATTTGTCCATTAAATAGTTCATTTTCAAAAAAAGTAATTGTGGGAATTGAACTACAAGAAAATTGTACACCTTTACCTGTTATTCGACTTTTAAACCATTCTTCACAAGGAATTACATTTGATTCAAAAACATGGACAGCTCTACAACAAAAAATTGAATTAATTGATACATATTTTGACGAATCAAACTTATCATCACCTCTATATTCACAAGGTGCTGTTTTAGGAAAATATCGTCTTCTATTTTCCAGTGCATACGGATCGAAAGCTATTATTTTCGACGCTATTGTGGATGAAGAAGATGAAAATGTATGTGGTGAATCAAAAAAGAAAAAAATCTACACTCCTTCCATTGTAATGCAAAAAAGTTCTTTCCAAGGACTCAAAAATATTATTGTGTGTGTCGATGAACGTTTTCGTAGACTAGAGCGTTTATTAAAAAATGTTGAAGTTTGTACACAAGCACTAATTCAAAGTGTTTCGAATTATATTTTAACTGAAAAAATTATTTTTCACAATTTAGATTTTATAAAACAACTTTTACTCGCTAAATTTGATTTGTTTAAAAGACAAGTTCAAACAAAATTGGAAAACACATTTATTACACTACATTTTGATATTGTATTTCTTGAACTCATTTATGTTCAAAATGATTTCATTGCACACGGTGTTGTCAAGTCTATTAGCGATCAATTGTAAAAATTCTATTACACATATTTAAAAAAATACATACACAATCTATTATTAAATAATCATGAAAAATACTACTTTATTACATATAATTAATTTAACAAGTTACATAATTTTAACTACTTCATTTGTACTAAGTATTTTAATATTATAATTAAACTTACCTATCATTTAAAATACTGTGTATTTCATCTTCTCAACCCGCTCAAATTCCTTTTCACGCAACTTACCTTTTCTATAACTATGCCTTGCAGGTGGTCTACCTGCTGTACACCTGCACATCTTACCTTGTACTTTCAAAAACTATACTCATAAACTGTGACACTTTATTACCGTAGCAAAACGTCGCCTTTATTTTCACCGCTCACTTGTCCGTTTTCACGTAGTACATTTTACACCATTTTCCTACTCCATCTTGGGCCCAATACTTCCAGTTTTCCAAGACCCACCCATAACCAATCACAAACATGAACCATAATCCAACCAATCACAGCACTGAACTATTCCTACACATACGCCCATCCCCGCCCCTTAGCCACACCCTCTCGACCAATCAGATTCGTGAACTATAAATAAGCCACGTCCCCTTAACCAATCAGATTCGTGAACTATAAATAAGCCACGCCCCCAAACCAATCAGATTCGTGAACCATTGCTGAGCCACTCTACTAATGTAAACAAGATATAAACATTTTATGTTTAAAAAAATTAGACAAGTGCAAGTTAAACTCGTACTGCAATGACGGGTTCCGTACACAAATATTAAAACAATACTTGCAACATTTATCGGTAATTGGTAGAATTAAAATAAACAATTAAAAAAATATATTAAAATCATTTGATAAAAAAAAACTAAAAGAAATTAAAGTATTATATAACTAATATTGTAAACAATAATAAGTAGAGGAACTAATTTTGAAAATTTTGTTCCTCTACTTAACAAAGAGATGAGACACAAAAGTCTCACCAATAGAGTTCCGCCGATACACCGTAGGTGTACGGAACCCTAAATATTCTGAAAATGTTTATAAATGCAAAAGAAAATAGATTATTGGTTATATAATTATTAATAACAATGAGAATTATTAACTATAAAATCATTTTTTAACAAAATAGACATACATTACTTAAATAAATATAAATTTGTCTACAAAAAACAATTTAAAAAAAAAGACTAAAGTTATCTATTTGTTAATTAAAATTGTTTTTTTTACAAATTAAATAAACTGTATTATGCATTATTATTTCTCAAGTGGTCATACTAGACTAATTTAAATTGATTTCGATCTTGTGCAATGGAAAAATAAAAAATAAATAGTATTTTTTACAAAAATATTGTAAATTGTTAACTTTGAGTAACAAAAAAATAAATAAACAATTAAACATTCAAAAATCGGTTTCAAGGGATCTCTTAGAAATTTTATCCCCTTGGATTTAAGATCAAGAACATCAAAATCCAATAAAATTTGTAGGCTCTAGACAATTTTGAAGAGTAAAGTATAAAAAATCCCACTGTGAGGCGTCCCGGGTAAAAGATACTGCACTTGCACTGAAACGTGGTCGCGCTTCCACAAAAATTGCAATATCTCAAAAACTATTAAAGTCTCCATCGTTTTCTTTTTTTTAAATGAGAGGTGAAATTATAAGGAATATTGTATTATATATCAAAAAATACTCAAAACTCGGTCCCGTGCTTAATAAATCGATTGAAGAAATTTTTTTTTCTTTTTAAAAAAAAAAACAAAAAATTTTTTTTCTGTTGAAAAATTCTGAAAGGACATGATTTTAAGTACAACATATTTGTGACTGTCCACGAGAAAACAGGGCTTAGCTCCCAAACGTGAATTTCACAGGGCGAGCGATTAAAGTACTACGATTGAAGTTAACTACGCTTGACATACCCATCTTTAAAACGATATATTGTCGAAAGTAGTTGATATTTTTAACTTTTGACTTTTGCATCTGAAAAAGCAACATAAAATCTGTCGATTACCATAAAAAACTCAAATTGATTTTTTGGACCTAAACCGTGTTTTGTCGTGGACAGTCGACGATTGAAGAATATTCACATTTAAAAAAATCTTATAAAATAATTCAAAATGGCGTAACTTTTACAATTTAAAAAATTTTAAAAAAATCTTTGGTACACATATTTTTGTCATCAAATATAACAACTTCACTAAATTGCAGAATAATTCGAAGACCTAATGCAAATTGTAATTTTTCTGACGGAGTCTTACCCGGTTCTAAAAATGGCGGATCTAATATAAGAACTAGTCATTTCTTGATGTCATTATTGATGTTGTAGATTAGAAATGTTATATCGGTTTTGAAATAGCGAATCCAATATAAGAACAGAAAAAATAAAGGAGTGTAAAATCTGACCGAATTCCTCCCCGTGGTACACTCTGGGGTCGTAAGTAACGTAGTATACTTACCAGCTGACTGCGGGTGGAAAATTTGGTATTTTTTATCGTCTAAAAAGTATCTAGTCTCAATTCATTAAAAGTCTCTAGTATAAAGTTTCAAGTGAATCCGATGAATTTTTAAAAATGTCCGCCATATTGGAACCGCCTTTTTGAATTTTCCGAATCTAATATCAAATTCGTAATCAACGACCCCGAAAACCCCCGAGTAAAAAGTTTCAAGTGAATCCGATGAATTTTTAAAAATGTCGTCCGCCATATTGGATCCGCCATTTTGAATTTTTAAAATCTGATATCGGATTCGTAATCAGCGAGTTCAAATACAATAGTATGCTCGTTTGCGCAAATTTTGGTTTTCTAAAAAGTTGTCGACATTTTGAGCCCACTTATGAGGTTTTGGTCTTAACTGCGAAGAGGTTATGCAAATAAAATACTTTTGTTGTGAATTTATGCGACTAATGCAACTTTTTTTTATCTTAAAGTCGATCCGAGCCCTGTAGTATTTTTGTTATTGTACCTGAAAAATGCAACAAAAGTTAAAGTGCACAAAATGTTAATTTATTTAATGATTTCAAAGAGTAAAAATAGCACCAGAACGGGAATCGAACCGTTTGGTTTCTTTTATTTGATTTATTATCAATTTTGTAATAACACTGATATTTACCTCAATTTCGTCCCTTTTTGACTCAAGTTTATAAATTTAATAATATTCGTCTGCAAACTCGTCACATCGATGTTCAAGATCAAAATAATAATTTCGGAAATTAATTGTTCCTATCTTTTGTTTTGATTGTTTATAATCGCGAGAGTAAGACTCTCGTCAACTCCTTACTCAACGTTACGGAAAGGCGTAATCTGAAGTCATCATGGGAAGCGTTTCCTGGAATATAAAGTTAGAAGAGATTCCCGATTATTCAAGTGTGCCAGAAAGCAGCCTTTTAGTTATTTAACGTGCAGGACCTCCCAATACTGGTATACACACGAGCCGCTACGACCGTACGGACCAAGAGACTGCCTGACCAGAAGCGATAACGTATGAGGCCCTTGTCTACCCACCCACAGTTGCCTGTGGGCTCCTGGGTGGGGGGCGGGACCTTTCCAATTCCTGGTGACTCTGCAGGTAACCACCCGAGTTGAGGACCTGCAACTCACTCAGGCAGGCGTTGAACACATCTCTAACTCAGCATACGAGCTTTCAACCACTGTCAAGAGGGGAATGGAAAAACGCTTTCAAAGCATTAAATTCCCTTACCACCGCTGGTACAGATAGGCAATGCCTGAAATGAAAGAAGACTGGTGCCCAATGAAATGGAGAAGCAGTTAGATGCAGTCGTTTTGACCCCGCCAATACCCCATGTTGGAGATTGACGAGGGCAAGCCTCATGCACTACCAGCGGAGACCACGCGGAGGTTCTGCTTCCAGACCGAAGTCTCACCAGACCCGTACAAACAGGCGTAATGCGTTCGATAGTCACTTAGTCGTCTCTCACAGTGCTCTTGAAACAAAAGCAGGGTTTTTGAAAATGGATGGAAGATTTTCCAACGTAGAGTTTTCCCACAGGACCTCTAGTTTCTGAATTTTCAAGCCCCGAAATCGCACCTGATTCTATTTTAAAAATACATGTAAATAGGGCAAATTTTCTCAAGAGTACCAATGTCAAAATTTAAAGTTCCTGGATCGGACTAATATCTTCATAGTATTCAATACTATGAATGAGTACTTTAACCACCAAGTATTATGAAATTTCATAAAAAATTGAAGAGGGGGGAGGGTGTTGAAGATTTTGGTTACGTATGAACAGGAAAAATGACGTTTTTTTGTTTTTGAATAATCAATAAATTAATTAATTTAAATTATTAAAATTGAAATATTTTACAATAAAATAAAATTAACGCACTTCTGAATTTCCTTCTGTAAAGAATTACAAAATTCGCATCAGGCGACCCGTATGTTAAGTATTTTAGATAAATTGACGTTTTATAAGTAAATATTTGGGGCATTCTTGTCAAATTTTACCCCCTATCTGTCCATTTTTAATTTTAACGAAACAAATCAAAAAAGGGCTTAAATTAAAGCTTGGAACCTCTACTTTTATTTGCATGGTGGCCTTTTTTAAAAATTCAAGATGTCGGACTTGTACGTCGCGTTAAAGCAGTCGAGGAGCATAAAAATATTCTACTTTTTGCTAAAAAAAATATGAATTTCAAAGTAAAAATAGTTTATTTTTGGCACAAACATACCTCTTTATACGTACTTTACTTAGCCTTATTAACATTTTCGAAATTTCAAAATGGCGGATTCAATATGGCCGAAAAAATATAAATTTTTGTCAATCTTTGCGAAACTTACTATTAAGGGGTTATTTGGGTCGTTGATTACGAATCTGAAGTCAGTTTTGCAAAAACAAAAGTGCGGATCCAATATGGCAAATCCATTTTTCAAAAATCGGACTTTTTTGCCTGAAACTTGTTTCTGAAGTACTAATAAGAATAACTAAATATCAAGTGCAAATAAATAAAAACAGCGTAAATGGTTTCAAGCAAAAAGTACAATTTTTAAAAAATGGGTCAGCCATATTGGATCCACCATTTTGTTTTTTGCAAAACTGTCTTCAGATTCGTAATCAGCGACCCAAATAAGCCCTTAAGGGGAAACCCCACCTTAATTTTGACGCCTTTAAAGAAAAATTATTAAACGAGGTAATATTTTTTTTCCTGTATCATTTTTAACCTGCAAACATATAAGATGGTCAAAAATATTTCATTTTAATTTTTGAAGAGGTTAGAATTTTTTTCTATTAACCTATTGCATATTATTGCAAATCCATGCAAGAAGTTGTTTATAATGGTAAAATATGCATGGAAAAAAATTTTCGTTAAAAAATATTAAAAACTGTAAGAGAAG
Organism: Leptopilina heterotoma; assembly: GCF_015476425.1. Classification (NCBI taxonomy): domain Eukaryota; kingdom Metazoa; phylum Arthropoda; class Insecta; order Hymenoptera; family Figitidae; genus Leptopilina; species Leptopilina heterotoma. Next base: position 1,154,530 of record NW_025111111.1, read on the forward strand.
ATCGATTTTTAATATTCAAATCTTTAAATTTTGCCGAAATTTGGAAAGCCTTAAATCTTTAATTTTTTTCCAAACTTTATATACTTACGTAATTTGATGCTTTTAGTCAAAAAACATTGTTAAAATTGACATTTAGCTCATTTTCGTAGTAAAAACCATAAAAAGCATAGTCCGAAGCTTTCATGGTATACTTTATATATACCGAAATAAATGCAAAAAGCCATGATTTTTATAGTTTTTACCATGAAAATGAGCTAATCGTCAACTTTAACTATGTTTTTTCGACTTAGAGCATCAAATTGGAAAAAAATAAAGGTTCAGGAAATCCGAAATTTCGGAAAAAGTTAAAGATTTGAATATTAAAAATTGATCTTCTCTTACAGTTTTTAATATTTTTCAACGAAAATTTTTTTCCATGCATATTTTACCATTCTAAACAACTTCTCGCATGGATTTGCAATAATACGCAATAGGTCAAAAGAAAAAAATTCTAACCTCTTCAAAAATTAAAATTAAATATTTTTGACCATCTTATATGTTCTCAGGTTAAAAATGATACAAGAAAAAAAATATTACCTCTTTTAATAATTTTATTTTAAAGGGGTCAAAATTAAGGTGGGGTCTCCCCTTAATAGTAAGTTTCGCAAAGATTGACAAATATTTATATTTTTCGGCCACATTGGATCCGCCATTTTGAATTTTGCAAAAATTGACTTCAGATTCGTAATCAGCGACCTCAAAAACCCCTGAGTAACAACTTTAATGCAAAAAAGTACGCTTTTTGAAAAATAGGTCCGCCATATTAGATCCGCCATTTTGTATTTTGCAAAACTTACTTCAGACTCTTAATCAGCGAACCAAATAACCCCTTAATAGTAAGTTTAGCAAAGATTGACAAAAATTTATATTTTTTCGGCCATATTTAAGGACAGTATTTTATGACGCTGAAAATTACTGGATTATGCCCTGAAAAACTGATTATTATTATGCGAAATTATGCGTTGAAAAATTAAAAAGTGCAAATTGATGCTTTTGAAAGAAAAACGTTATTAAGGTCCCAAATAAAGCTTTTAACATTATGTTAATTTTTTTTAAAGAAAAACTACCAACATTTTTAAATAAAGCAACTTATTCTCTATAAATATAGAGTAAAGGTCATCATAAGAAATATGTTTTACGATGAGTACGGTAACAAGGAGCTGGTTTCTCAGAAATACAAAATTCAAACGAATTTAGTTAAAGTAAAAGATAAAAAAATGCTGTGGGTTCTCAGCTGTAAAAAGATATTGTTTGGGGTGATCCCTAAAGCATACTTAATTTCCGAAATTTTATCCCCCCCATCTTGATACTTTTCCCATTAATGATTAATATGAAGCATGATATTTTATGGACCCCCCTACTCCTTCAAATATCACATGCTTTATGGACGACCCCTTTCTTAAAAAAAGAAATCATTCTATTGAGGTGAGGAGTAGATTTTTATGTATTAAAAAAGCCCACTAAACTCAAGAAAAATCTGAGATTCAGTGCAGTAGTTTTTGAGAAATAGTGCGATCACCGATTTGCAAAATTCTGTTTTAAGAAAAACGATTTTAAAATTTTATCATACTCTTTCATTAGACGAAATTTTGTTCCGAGCTACGCAGGAAGCCGGACTTAACTGAACCTTACTTCAGATCTTTAAAGCTTTATATCTCACTCAATTTTTAAAATATCAACTTATTATTTTACAAACATATGTCTGATACCCTACCCACACAGTACCGAAACTTTCCTAAAAATTTATTAAAGATTTACTTGCAAACTTCAATGAATTTACTTGCAAAGTTAGATCAACATTTATTGAAGTGGGGCATTTAAATCTTTGCAGAATTTTCACTAAACTTTGCAAGTAAATACTTCCAAGCTTGCAAGTAAATTTTTAGTAAATATTTAGGAAATTTTCGGTGTTGTGTGAGTAAACTTAGAAAAAATACAAGAAAAGAAAAACCGATTTTTTGAAAATTACAACTAGGATTGCCCTTTTAATTATGGATGATTAATTTTATTCATAAATTTATAATAAAATGTATTTATAAACAGATATTTTGTTAATGCAGATTTAGACTGTGAAATATTTTTATATTTCTTGTACAAAAAATATAATTATGCACAATTTTTGAATTCTCGCATAATTATGCAAGAATTCAAAAATTGTGCGATGAAAAAAATTATGCGTTTTGATGCGACGTTAAATTTATTTTATTTTATTCATAAACATTATAATACGTAAAACTTTAAACTTTCTTTCAATTTTTTAAAATTATGCGATTATGCGCTTCGCACAAAGTGTAGGTCTCTAGCCATATTGAATCCGCCATTTTGAAATTTCGAAAATGTCAATAAGGGTAAATAAAGTACGTATAAAGAGGTATATATATATATATTATATATTCTATATATTATAAGAGGTATAAAGAGGTATGTTTTGTGCCAAAAATAAACTATTTTTACTTTGAAATTCATATTTTTTTATCAAAAAGTAGAATTTTTGTATGCTCCTCGACTGCTTCAACGCGACGTACAAGTCTTTTTTTTATATTTTTAAAGAACAATTTTTTATTTAACTTTTACATTTTTCATGTAAGAAGAACTGATTTCTTTTTTATCTTAATAATTACTTATTATTTTAATATCAACAAGAATTCAATTTTACGTAAATCATAATAAATTAATTGCAAAATGGCTTAAAACCCTTTCAGTCCCAGTGGTCGATATATCAACCACCTTTTAAGGAGGTTGTTTACAGCTATGCAGACCTTTAGAAAAAATATTGAATTGACATTAAATAATTTTTTAATATTTTTGTTACTTCTATCTTCTGGAAGAACAAATATCATTTTTCAAGAAAAAAATTTGAATCTTACAAAAATTGTTTATTTAGTCAAAATGACTTCGTCAAAATGCAAAATGCATACGATCAAAGTTTTCTTCATATTAAAAGGTTAAACTTTATAAAAACTGTTTCGATTTAAGTCAATGATAGCTTATTTTCTTTAGAAAATGGTTCTCTATAACTGGACCGCTCAGATTTATAAACAAATACATCGTTTTGAAAATATGCTTATTTATTTAAAGAAAATTTTTTAAATTAATTTACTTTTTTCAACAAATAAGCATATTTTCAAAACGATGTATTTGTTTATAAGTCTGAGCAGTCAAGTTATAGAGAATCATTTTCTGAAGAAAATCAATTTCGTCCCTTTTTGACTCAAGTTTATAAATTTAATAATATTCGTCTGCAAACTCGTCACATCGATGTTCAAGATCAAAATAATAATTTCGGAAATTAATTGTTCCTATCTTTTGTTTTGATTGTTTATAATCGCGAGAGTAAGACTCTCGTCAACTCCTTACTCAACGTTACGGAAAGGCGTAATCTGAAGTCATCATGGGAAGCGTTTCCTGGAATATAAAGTTAGAAGAGATTCCCGATTATTCAAGTGTGCCAGAAAGCAGCCTTTTAGTTATTTAACGTGCAGGACCTCCCAATACTGGTATACACACGAGCCGCTACGACCGTACGGACCAAGAGACTGCCTGACCAGAAGCGATAACGTATGAGGCCCTTGTCTACCCACCCACAGTTGCCTGTGGGCTCCTGGGTGGGGGGCGGGACCTTTCCAATTCCTGGTGACTCTGCAGGTAACCACCCGAGTTGAGGACCTGCAACTCACTCAGGCAGGCGTTGAACACATCTCTAACTCAGCATACGAGCTTTCAACCACTGTCAAGAGGGGAATGGAAAAACGCTTTCAAAGCATTAAATTCCCTTACCACCGCTGGTACAGATAGGCAATGCCTGAAATGAAAGAAGACTGGTGCCCAATGAAATGGAGAAGCAGTTAGATGCAGTCGTTTTGACCCCGCCAATACCCCATGTTGGAGATTGACGAGGGCAAGCCTCATGCACTACCAGCGGAGACCACGCGGAGGTTCTGCTTCCAGACCGAAGTCTCACCAGACCCGTACAAACAGGCGTAATGCGTTCGATAGTCACTTAGTCGTCTCTCACAGTGCTCTTGAAACAAAAGCAGGGTTTTTGAAAATGGATGGAAGATTTTCCAACGTAGAGTTTTCCCACAGGACCTCTAGTTTCTGAATTTTCAAGCCCCGAAATCGCACCTGATTCTATTTTAAAAATACATGTAAATAGGGCAAATTTTCTCAAGAGTACCAATGTCAAAATTTAAAGTTCCTGGATCGGACTAATATCTTCATAGTATTCAATACTATGAATGAGTACTTTAACCACCAAGTATTATGAAATTTCATAAAAAATTGAAGAGGGGGGAGGGTGTTGAAGATTTTGGTTACGTATGAACAGGAAAAATGACGTTTTTTTTGTTTTTGAATAATCAATAAATTAATTAATTTAAATTATTAAAATTGAAATATTTTACAATAAAATAAAATTAACGCACTTCTGAATTTCCTTCTGTAAAGAATTACAAAATTCGCATCAGGCGACCCGTATGTTAAGTATTTTAGATAAATTGACGTTTTATAAGTAAATATTTGGGGCATTCTTGTCAAATTTTACCCCCTATCTGTCCATTTTTAATTTTAACGAAACAAATCAAAAAAGGGCTTAAATTAAAGCTTGGAACCTCTACTTTTATTTGCATGGTGGCCTTTTTTAAAAATTCAAGATGTCGGACTTGTACGTCGCGTTAAAGCAGTCGAGGAGCATAAAAATATTCTACTTTTTGCTAAAAAAAATATGAATTTCAAAGTAAAAATAGTTTATTTTTGGCACAAACATACCTCTTTATACGTACTTTACTTAGCCTTATTAACATTTTCGAAATTTCAAAATGGCGGATTCAATATGGCCGAAAAAATATAAATTTTTGTCAATCTTTGCGAAACTTACTATTAAGGGGTTATTTGGGTCGTTGATTACGAATCTGAAGTCAGTTTTGCAAAAACAAAAGTGCGGATCCAATATGGCAAATCCATTTTTCAAAAATCGGACTTTTTTGCCTGAAACTTGTTTCTGAAGTACTAATAAGAATAACTAAATATCAAGTGCAAATAAATAAAAACAGCGTAAATGGTTTCAAGCAAAAAGTACAATTTTTAAAAAATGGGTCAGCCATATTGGATCCACCATTTTGTTTTTTGCAAAACTGTCTTCAGATTCGTAATCAGCGACCCAAATAAGCCCTTAAGGGGAAACCCCACCTTAATTTTGACGCCTTTAAAGAAAAATTATTAAACGAGGTAATATTTTTTTTCCTGTATCATTTTTAACCTGCAAACATATAAGATGGTCAAAAATATTTCATTTTAATTTTTGAAGAGGTTAGAATTTTTTTCTATTAACCTATTGCATATTATTGCAAATCCATGCAAGAAGTTGTTTATAATGGTAAAATATGCATGGAAAAAAATTTTCGTTAAAAAATATTAAAAACTGTAAGAGAAGATCGATTTTTAATATTCAAATCTTTAAATTTTGCCGAAATTTGGAAAGCCTTAAATCTTTAATTTTTTTCCAAACTTTATATACTTACGTAATTTGATGCTTTTAGTCAAAAAACATTGTTAAAATTGACATTTAGCTCATTTTCGTAGTAAAAACCATAAAAAGCATAGTCCGAAGCTTTCATGGTATACTTTATATATACCGAAATAAATGCAAAAAGCCATGATTTTTATAGTTTTTACCATGAAAATGAGCTAATCGTCAACTTTAACTATGTTTTTTCGACTTAGAGCATCAAATTGGAAAAAATAAAGGTTCAGGAAATCCGAAATTTCGGAAAAAGTTAAAGATTTGAATATTAAAAATTGATCTTCTCTTACAGTTTTTAATATTTTTCAACGAAAATTTTTTTCCATGCATATTTTACCATTCTAAACAACTTCTCGCATGGATTTGCAATAATACGCAATAGGTCAAAAGAAAAAAATTCTAACCTCTTCAAAAATTAAAATTAAATATTTTTGACCATCTTATATGTTCTCAGGTTAAAAATGATACAAGAAAAAAAATATTACCTCTTTTAATAATTTTATTTTAAAGGGGTCAAAATTAAGGTGGGGTCTCCCCTTAATAGTAAGTTTCGCAAAGATTGACAAATATTTATATTTTTCGGCCACATTGGATCCGCCATTTTGAATTTTGCAAAAATTGACTTCAGATTCGTAATCAGCGACCTCAAAAACCCCTGAGTAACAACTTTAATGCAAAAAAGTACGCTTTTTGAAAAATAGGTCCGCCATATTAGATCCGCCATTTTGTATTTTGCAAAACTTACTTCAGACTCTTAATCAGCGAACCAAATAACCCCTTAATAGTAAGTTTAGCAAAGATTGACAAAAATTTATATTTTTTCGGCCATATTTAAGGACAGTATTTTATGACGCTGAAAATTACTGGATTATGCCCTGAAAAACTGATTATTATTATGCGAAATTATGCGTTGAAAAATTAAAAAGTGCAAATTGATGCTTTTGAAAGAAAAACGTTATTAAGGTCCCAAATAAAGCTTTTAACATTATGTTAATTTTTTTTAAAGAAAAACTACCAACATTTTTAAATAAAGCAACTTATTCTCTATAAATATAGAGTAAAGGTCATCATAAGAAATATGTTTTACGATGAGTACGGTAACAAGGAGCTGGTTTCTCAGAAATACAAAATTCAAACGAATTTAGTTAAAGTAAAAGATAAAAAAATGCTGTGGGTTCTCAGCTGTAAAAAGATATTGTTTGGGGTGATCCCTAAAGCATACTTAATTTCCGAAATTTTATCCCCCCCATCTTGATACTTTTCCCATTAATGATTAATATGAAGCATGATATTTTATGGACCCCCCTACTCCTTCAAATATCACATGCTTTATGGACGACCCCTTTCTTAAAAAAAGAAATCATTCTATTGAGGTGAGGAGTAGATTTTTATGTATTAAAAAAGCCCACTAAACTCAAGAAAAATCTGAGATTCAGTGCAGTAGTTTTTGAGAAATAGTGCGATCACCGATTTGCAAAATTCTGTTTTAAGAAAAACGATTTTAAAATTTTATCATACTCTTTCATTAGACGAAATTTTGTTCCGAGCTACGCAGGAAGCCGGACTTAACTGAACCTTACTTCAGATCTTTAAAGCTTTATATCTCACTCAATTTTTAAAATATCAACTTATTATTTTACAAACATATGTCTGATACCCTACCCACACAGTACCGAAACTTTCCTAAAAATTTATTAAAGATTTACTTGCAAACTTCAATGAATTTACTTGCAAAGTTAGATCAACATTTATTGAAGTGGGGCATTTAAATCTTTGCAGAATTTTCACTAAACTTTGCAAGTAAATACTTCCAAGCTTGCAAGTAAATTTTTAGTAAATATTTAGGAAATTTTCGGTGTTGTGTGAGTAAACTTAGAAAAAATACAAGAAAAGAAAAACCGATTTTTTGAAAATTACAACTAGGATTGCCCTTTTAATTATGGATGATTAATTTTATTCATAAATTTATAATAAAATGTATTTATAAACAGATATTTTGTTAATGCAGATTTAGACTGTGAAATATTTTTATATTTCTTGTACAAAAAATATAATTATGCACAATTTTTGAATTCTCGCATAATTATGCAAGAATTCAAAAATTGTGCGATGAAAAAAATTATGCGTTTTGATGCGACGTTAAATTTATTTTATTTTATTCATAAACATTATAATACGTAAAACTTTAAACTTTCTTTCAATTTTTTAAAATTATGCGATTATGCGCTTCGCACAAAGTGTAGGTCTCTAGCCATATTGAATCCGCCATTTTGAAATTTCGAAAATGTCAATAAGGGTAAATAAAGTACGTATAAAGAGGTATATATATATATATATTATATATTCTATATATTATAAGAGGTATAAAGAGGTATGTTTTGTGCCAAAAATAAACTATTTTTACTTTGAAATTCATATTTTTTTATCAAAAAGTAGAATTTTTGTATGCTCCTCGACTGCTTCAACGCGACGTACAAGTCTTTTTTTTATATTTTTAAAGAACAATTTTTTATTTAACTTTTACATTTTTCATGTAAGAAGAACTGATTTCTTTTTTATCTTAATAATTACTTATTATTTTAATATCAACAAGAATTCAATTTTACGTAAATCATAATAAATTAATTGCAAAATGGCTTAAAACCCTTTCAGTCCCAGTGGTCGATATATCAACCACCTTTTAAGGAGGTTGTTTACAGCTATGCAGACCTTTAGAAAAAATATTGAATTGACATTAAATAATTTTTTAATATTTTTGTTACTTCTATCTTCTGGAAGAACAAATATCATTTTTCAAGAAAAAAATTTGAATCTTACAAAAATTGTTTATTTAGTCAAAATGACTTCGTCAAAATGCAAAATGCATACGATCAAAGTTTTCTTCATATTAAAAGGTTAAACTTTATAAAAACTGTTTCGATTTAAGTCAATGATAGCTTATTTTCTTTAGAAAATGGTTCTCTATAACTGGACCGCTCAGATTTATAAACAAATACATCGTTTTGAAAATATGCTTATTTATTTAAAGAAAATTTTTTAAATTAATTTACTTTTTTCAACAAATAAGCATATTTTCAAAACGATGTATTTGTTTATAAGTCTGAGCAGTCAAGTTATAGAGAATCATTTTCTGAAGAAAATAAGCCATCATTGATTTAAATCGAATCAGTTTTGAAAAAGTTTAACCTTTTAATATGAAGAAAACTTTAATCATATGAAAAATAACTAAATAAACAATTTTTGTAAGTTTCAAATTTTTTTCTTGAAATGTGGTATTTTTTCTTACAGAAGATAGGAATAACAATAATATTAAAAAATTCTTTATTGTCAATTCAATATTTTTTCTGAATGTGTGCATACCTGTAAACAACCTTCTTAAGCCACCGATTTTTTTAACATATAACTTAAAGGAAAACTTTAAATAATTGCATATTTCTAAATTTTATGTTTCTACAAATAGGGTTTAGTAGTTTTTAACAAATTAATCTATATTATTTATGTTTTTTTGTTATTAACAAACTTATACACGGCAACGAATTATTTCAGGTTAAACTTGACTGTAATAAAATTAAATTAATATCGTTTCATTAAATCCTGATCCCTCTAGAAATTTTTGAATAAGTCAGTGAAAAAAAATCACTAATAAAAATGAAAATAACCATGTGAAAGTAAATTTTATAGGAAAAAAAATGAAATAAGCTTTATGATTGTAAGTAAAAAAATGTTGATAATATTACAGTTAGATTAGGAAGAAACACGGAAAAATCGACAAATTTCCCTGTCACAACTTTCACCTCGCATAAAATGTCGAAAAACCATTAGAAACTAAAACAAAAAATCAAGTCTGTACATTAATTTCTCTAAAATGCAATGCTCAAAACAGAAATTGAAAAAGTCAATTAATTTGGCGAAAAAAGGTAAAACATGCAAAGAGTGCAATCGCAGCTTCAAGACATCGTAGAATCGTAAATTTTGGCTTAAAATACGTAAAAAAAATTCCACTTTTTATATGTTAATTATCAAAGTATTAAAATAATTACATAAGTTTTTAATATCAAAAGTTTTTTTCTGCATTTTTTTTGTCAGCGGAAGGCCTCGGGAAATAACGACGACCCTATTGTGCTGGGTCCGACAATACAAAGTTTACAGCCCAATATTGCAAGTGTCAGAAAAACCCAAAGTCGTAGTAAACCGAATTTTGTAAAGAATATAATTTTAAAAGCAAAAATACTCATGCCTTCAAATTCTTAAGGAAATATTATTTTTTCGAATCTTCGTCGAAAGTGGAATTTTACTTAAACCTTTTTCATTTACAATCTTACACAATAAATAATAATTTGCAGTACTGGTTAAATGTTGGCTGAGTACTAGCCAAGTGTTTTTTACGAAAAAAGTTTCTACCTTTATATTTTAAAAACAAATCTCTATTTTTAGTGCAAAAATATTTACAGACAACAATATGTTGTACTGGCCAAGTACTGGCTAACTACTGGCGAATTGTTGTTTATATAAAATGTCTATATCTTTAAATATTTTAATACAAAAAGCACTATTATTAGTGCTAGGATATTTACAGGCAACAATATGTGGTACTGGCCAAGTACTGGCTAACTACTGGCGAAGTGTTCTTTATATATGTTACGTACAAGGTACTTAACAGCTAATATTATTATAATTATTATCGTTTAATAAAGCTACAAAACATAGGACAGAAATAGTAAAACATGTTTATTATTAAATACTTTATAAACTGTTTATAAATTAGATGCATAAATTTATGAACAGTATTAATTCTAAAATTTTTATATAATAAATGAAACCTCCATTTGAAAATAATCAAAAGTAATGCATTTCACACATGGATTGAGACGACCAGGGTGTATACGTGCACATCCACTGATTCCGATGGCTACAAGATCTAACACTACCACACCCTTGAGTTCTTCGCGTTACGGGCACACATACAAGCATGCTACACATGCCTCTGCTCATTGCCTTGTCTCTCCTATTGTCTTTTCTTGTCTCTCCTTCCTTTTTCCCCTTTGGGCCTACAAACTTAGGGACTAGAATATCATAACAAATGCACATGCATTTGGAGGCTGACTCAACGCTTTATGAAGCGTATATATTTTATTCGTTTTATGCACTATTCCAAATTTACAGAAAATAATTTGATAATAGCTAAACATTTTATTGTAACTTATTGTTAACAATAAAATGCCGGAGGACTGTAAGTTGCATGTATATGTGTATATGTATAATTATGAATGCAAAGTACATATACTAGTAACTTATAAAATGTAGGATCAATATAACGTTATTTATACAACTTATATTAAACACTTATAACTATTAATAAATTATAATTATAAATAAAAAATTCTTTCTTTACAATATAATTATAATTTAGGGGAGAGTCTCTAGTTGTGAGACGGGTTTCATTTTTGACCCGTAAATTGTAAATGGGCAAATGAAATTGTAAATAAAATACACCGTTCGAAAGGTAACAGAAATACGCAACTTTTATTAAAAGAAAGTATAGTGTTTCGATGAACTCAAAAAATTTTACGATACATTTTCCGAGCACATCGCTTTTTTCAAAAAAAAAAAATGTCTCCAGTTGTGAGACACTCATTAAAAATTGCTAAAATTTAATAAGTTTGACATAAAACGTTATGTTTAGTAGAAATAATTAAATATATTAATAATATATATTATTATATACTAAATAATAATATTTATTCGCCAAAATATGACTATCAAATAAACACAATTTAATAGCTTCAACAAGAGCATTAAAATTGATTTCTTCTGAATCAATTGACTTTTTTTCACTTGACATGCCCAAAAATACTAGAAAAAAGAATCAAAACAACATTTAAATAGTATGCCTGCAAAGTAGTATTTTTTATGCTGCCCAGATGGGTGTTGACACCGTCTCACAACTGGTGATATGCTGTGTCTCACACCCAGAAATTGGCGCTATTTTGAAAAAGGAAAATTAAATTATTTTCAACCGTAGATTGGAACAATGCAATGTTGCATCACAAAATATAAGGAAAACACTAAAAGAAAATGCATTACATTTACCTTTTCCAATTAATTAACTTGGAAAAAAAGTACTTTGCATTTATTGAAAAAACGCTTTTTAGTCGATTATCACACACAGTGTTGGTATTTAACAAAAACAGTTTATATATCCGCCTCGGTGTACACGAAATAGTTGGCTCATATAAAAAGAAATGTTTTTATATAAACCAATCAGCTTTTTAATATTGCATGTTAAAAAAAATTGACTGTCTCACAACTGGAGGTGTCTCACAACTGAAGACTCTCCCCTATATATTTAGTTATAAAAATAGTTTCTAAAAAGTATCAAATTAACAACGCCGTTTCCGTTCTCACGAAAACTGCATGCAATCAGAAAAGTCAGCATAATGCAAAGTCCAATGGGCCTCAAGAACATCCCTACTTCTACTTCTAAAAATCCTTAGTTGACAAATTTACCCCACTTTGGCATTAGGACAAGGAGTAGAGGCTTGTCGCAATATTTCCATCGCTGCTGTACAATTTTCCTCTTCAAGCGATCAACACCTGTCCTGGCTGCGGCCTGACAGATCTGTTGATCGCAAGAAAGTAGGAAATGCCGCGACTAAGCCCGTCTGCGCGTCGGACCCCCGCGTATAACATATCAAGTACAACGTGAAAGGCAGACGAAAAATTTAATAGAATCTTCTAACCGACGGAGTCCTGTGAGAGCTGTTTTGAGTGAGATTCCAATTAATTAAATATTTAACAATTGTGAATCTTGTTTCTTAACCCGGCCAGTCCGTACGTGTAGTACCTGCGCCGTCTCAATGCAGTGGCCCCACATAATTCGCGAGTTCGCGTAAATAAAAATTGGTCGCATAGACGACTTAATTTTCAAAATTCAACTTGTGTTTTGCCCGATGGAGGATCCCTGTTTCTCGACCGGCCAGTCCGCGCGCGTAGCGCCTGCGCCGTCTAAAAGAAATTATGCCCTGTCGGTAGGATTAAGGATTTTAGCGGTAAGTCTGTATCGTTTCAATGATTTAATGTTACTTTCAACTTTAATTCTCTTTCAAACATGTGCAAGTTTGTAAATTTCTTAAAATCTTGTTAAAATAAAATTTTAATGTGAATGCCAAATCTGATTTTATTTATTTTAAAACTCCTGAAATAAATAAAGTAAATTGAAATAATTATTTATCAGAGTTAAAACAAAGCAGAAACGGTAACTTTTAAAAGTAGGATCACGAACCCACACAATTAAACAGGGCCTTAAAGACCCTGGCAGCTTGGTGCCTCCCCAAACCGAATTTAAATAAGAGCCATCTCAAAAGCTCGAATAAAAGGAACAACATAAATTTATTATTCTGGTTTGTAACAAGCTGATGGTGGCAGCGGTGGGATTTTCCTACGCGTTACCGCCCTGCTTCGTTACCCGGTAACATTTGTTACCAGTGGCACCATTTTTAATTAAAAGGAATTTTAACTTAACCTTCTAATACTATAATCTAATTTTTACCTATTCTACATTTCATTTTAGACTTTATAAAATTTTCTATTTTTAATTGTTATTCTTCATTTTTTAAATGTCGTTTATTATTTTTTACTACAGTACAGATCAAATCTAATTAAAAAAAAAATTTCTTTCTTCCTTAATTACTACGAGAAAATTAAAAAATATATATATAAGGAACTCTGTCTTGGAAAGAACTTGGAATTTGGCTCTCCGACTTTTGTTGTTGATGACGACTTAATCCAAGTTTGATTTTGGCTCTCCGACTATAGTTGTTGATGATGACTTAATGACTAAGACATTGAATTCTAATATTTTATTGATCCTCTTTTAGAACTCCTATCGCTAATTGGAAAATATGAACAACTCTGTCTCAAGTAAATTAGAAATTTGTCTCTCTGACGTCAGTTGTTGATGATGACTTATTTCTAATCTGATCTTGGCTCTCCGACTATTGTCGTTGATGACGACTCGATCAACCTAAAGGCATTGAATACAGAAATCCAATCATCAATAGAAATGAGTTTTATTCTGGACAATATTAATTCTTTTATGAAACTTTACGTAATTTAATGTAAGTTTATTTTATTCATAACTTCTATATTCATTTTCTTAAAAATTTGGCCTATAAAATATCATTCAATTATTTGTAAAGAATAAAACTTTCAAATAGAAATTGTAAAAAAAAATGGTGTTATAAACACGTAATCGCTAGAATTAGTGTTAACTGATTATAGCGACTAGTAAGTCAAAATCGCCGGTTGTGGGTACAAGGCCGCAAGATTGGGAAAACTTCTGGTCGAATCCTGGTGAATTTCAAATTGAAATTTGGAAAGAAGAAAATGTTATTCTCTTCTTTCCTTTTACACTAGGAAGCGCCGTTGTAAGTCCCGATCTTCCCGTCTAGGAGAGCCTCCGTGTTGAATCTGTTAAGTTTATTACACTGTTTAAAAATAGAATTTTATTCTCTTCTCTTTTCCTTCTTTCTTCTATAAACATAATTATAAAATCTCTACAATCCTTTAAAAAAACAATTTTTTTTTATTTATAAAGAATAAAATGCCCAAATTTGTCCATTTTTACTTATCTACTTAATCTCAAATTTAAAAAGATGGGATCGTTATCCAAATTTGATAAGTTCTGCAAGTATAATTCACCTTTTTTTAAAATTATATTAATAAACTATTTGTAATTATTAAAATCTTTAATTAGCAAAGTAATTGATTTAATAAATTTTTAGCTTTCTATACTTTGAAGTTTCAGGAGTTTTAAATATAATTAACTTTCAAAGTTTAATAAAAAAATTAAAATTTATGTCTTTTCTAAATTAAATAACAATAATCAGAACAGTTACTGATTACAAGGATATAAATTTGATCAATTCCAGGCTTTTCCATCGTGCTTGCAATAAATAAACAAATTTTCTTTATGTTTCAATCAGTTTTTAAAATTTCTATATCCTTTTCAAGAATATTGTTTCAGTGGTATTCTTACACACGTCACTGATAATGTTTCATGTGTCTAGCGGACTATAGTATTACGTTTAATTTTCATACAAATTTTTTTATTAACTTAATAATAATTTTAATCGCATTTAAAGACACATGAAATTTAAAAAAAAATTATATATATATATAAATAAAAAAAATAGCATAACTAAGAAAAAAAGTAAAAAAAAAAAATGAAATAAAGAAAAAGAAATGGAAAACCTGAAATAAAAAAAAAATTATCAAAAAAAAGGGGAAATAAAACTAAAAAAATAGGAGGATATTCTTGGGATATCTTAGGGATGTTGCATGGATATTTTAATATAATTGCAATTTCGTAAATAACTTAATTCGGAACATATACCATGTTGTTAAATTAAATTTTTTTGGAATATTTCTAGGATATTCCACGGTTGATAATGGAATTTTTTTTAATAATATTTAAGTTTTTTGATGATTATATTTATATGCACAAATTGCACCCTCGAAGTATCCGAGGGATAACCTGGAATGTGTGAATGAGTTATTCTCCTTAATGTAGAGAATATCCATGGGATATACTAAAATTGCCTATTTAGGATATCATAGAGATTGTCATTAAAAAAAAAGAAATGGTTTGGTATGACCGTAGATATTCTTTATGGGGATAATTTTACTGCTTTATCAATTAACCGATCAATCAATAAGATTTTTTCTAAACTCTTTAAATTTCTTTACTTGTTATTTGTCTCTAATTTTCAGTAATAAAATTTTAATATGCGAATCCTCTGTGAATTGCTCGTATCTCAACATTGCGTATCAGATTTCTATAAGATCATGACACCTGGTCCACGCATCTAAAGAGACGAAAGACGAACTATGATTTGCATATTACAAAATTTGTGACTTATGACATTCTTTCTACCCTACAATTTATTATAACAAAAGTAAAATATGTTTTCTTATCTTTACAAAAAAATTTTCTTTACACGTATCAAAAAAATTTCCGTGGTGGTGAAATTTCAGTACTCTATTTTCGAATACACTATCCATTTTATTGTAAACATAAAATATACACTGTGTACACTTACACGCATTTATATCAAGTAAACTATTAAATGCCTTTTACAAAAGGATTAGTATGGTCACTTTTCTTAAATGAAAAGTAAAAGAATCTTACTTGTCCCTTATTATTAGAGCTCCTTAAAAAAAAAATTATTAAGAAAAATATTCAAAATAATTACATTTATTATGCAATTTTTTTATTATTTATTCTTCTATCTCATTCAAACACTTTCCTAAAAGGAAAAACTTATTAATTGTAAGAAATAGGTAAATAAGGTCTTTTGTTTGAATTTATTTTTAATATATTAAATAAATTTTTGCTTAAATGATTTTCCTTAAATTTCCTTTACAAGTATCAGAAAATTTCCGTGGTGGTGTAATTTTGATACTTTATTTTCAAATTCGCTTGCTATTTATCGAAGAAAAGGAATGTATCCTGTGTGTACATGCATTTAGTTAAATCGAGTATATTAACAGTTACCCTTTACAAAGGATTAGTAAGATCAGTCTTCTTGAATGAAGAGTATAAAGAATCTTACTCAACTCTACTATTAGAGTTGTCTTCGAGTAAAAAATAAATTACAATAAATATACAAACTATTAAATTTATCATACAATATTATATTACCATTATTCATTCTTTTATTAAAAAAAAACACCCTCGTATAATCAACTTTACGCGCGAGTAGCATACATCATTTTTTTCAACATAACTCTGCTCCGAAGCAGCAACTTCGAGGTTAAAGAGTGACGAAAGTTTAGTATAGTACACAGAAGTACTATTTTATGCTGTGTGGTGCTGTGCTGTAGTACTGTACTGTACTGTACTACACTGTACTGTACTGTACTGTACTGTACTGTACTGTACTGTACTGTACTGTACTGTACTGTACTGTACTGTACTGTACTGTACTGTACTGTACTGTACTGTACTGTACTGTACTGTACTGTACTGTACTGTACTGTACTGTACTGTACTGTACTGTACTGTACTGTACTGTACTGTACTGTACTGTACTGTACTGTACTGTACTGTACTGTACTGTACTGTACTGTACTGTACTGTACTGTACTGTACTGTACTGTACTGTACTGTACTGTACTGTACTGTACTGTACTGTACTGTACTGTACTGTACTGTACTGTACTGTACTGTACTGTACTGTACTGTACTGTACTGTACTGTACTGTACTGTACTGTACTGTACTGTACTGTACTGTACTGTACTGTACTGTACTGTACTGTACTGTACTGTACTGTACTGTACTGTACTGTACTGTACTGTACTGTACTGTACTGTACTGTACTGTACTGTACTGTACTGTACTGTACTGTACTGTACTGTACTGTACTGTACTGTACTGTACTGTACTGTACTGTACTGTACTGTACTGTACTGTACTGTACTGTACTGTACTGTACTGTACTGTACTGTACTATACTGTACTATACTCTACTGTACTATACTATACTGTACTATACTATACTGTACTGTACTGTACTATACTATACTATACTATACTATACTATACTATACTATACTATACTATACTATACTCTACTATACTATACTATACTATACTATACTATACTATACTATACTATACTATACTATACTATACTATACTATACTATACTATACTATACTATACTATACTATACTATACTATACTATACTATACTATACTATACTATACTATACTATACTATACTATACTATACTATACTATACTATACTATACTATACTATACTATACTATACTATACTATACTATACTATACTATACTATACTATACTATACTATACTATACTATACTATACTATACTATACTATACTATACTATACTATACTATACTATACTATACTATACTATACTATACTATACTATACTATACTATACTATACTATACTATACTATACTATACTATACTATACTATACTATACTATACTATACTATACTATACTATACTATACTATACTATACTATACTATACTATACTATACTATACTATACTATACTATACTATACTATACTATACTATACTATACTATACTATACTATACTATACTATACTATACTATACTATACTATACTATACTATACTATACTATACTATACTATACTATACTATACTATACTATACTATACTATACTATACTATACTATACTATACTATACTATACTATACTATACTATACTATACTATACTATACTATACTATACTATACTATACTATACTATACTATACTATACTATACTATACTATACTATACTATACTATACTATACTATACTATACTATACTATACTATACTATACTATACTATACTATACTATACTATACTATACTATACTATACTATATGGTATGGTTTTGTGCGGTGGAGGGCAGTATACAATTTATTCAATATAGTAATAAATGCATACATACATAATCATGAAAAGATAAAACAGTGTATAATGAAAAAAAAACTGTGCGTTACAGACCGTTTTATAAAGAGATTCTTTGCACATACTTTTCGGTGTGTAAAAATTTAACTTTATATGTTAGTGCTGTGAAAACTATATTATTTCAAAGTTAAGTTATTCTCTACAGTTTTTTTATAATTATTAAAAAAAAAATTGTAATACTTTTTTTAAAATTTTGCTTTAAAACTTGAATACTTGAATAGTGTAAGCCTGTATTTTTTTAAAAATGTATTTATTATTATTATTATGCACTAGACAAACTATCATCGCGCAAGCGCGCGGAAATGTCATGCTGCGCTATGTATTCCAAGCAATTTGAAGTCATATTATTTTAAATGATTTTAAACAAATAATTAATTATTACAATTTTTTTTTCCAGAATATATTTATAACTATTTTAAAATAAACAAAAAAATCTCTTATCAGCATTAGAAAATGTTTATTGCAAAAGCAATAAAAACTTACTGCCAATTATAAAAAATTCGTCTTATTGTCTGTAAAATATTAATTTTCTGTCTAGTGAGAATATTGATTTATTATACATTTGTAGGTTAATACTAATTTGTAAAAAATTTTATTTATCTCATATAACCTAAAGAAAATTCAATATTCTGACACAAGTTTTATAATCGAAATTAATATCATTAATAAGTTTAAAGTTATAGTACTATTTTTTTATGATTTATAATAAAATAAAATTTGAAATTGAAAAATTTAAAAGAGAATTCTGAATCTTTTTCTAGAAAATTCTTAATTAAAAAAAAATTTTTTTCATTCTTTCTATTTCTTAATTACAATTGCATTTATAAAATTCTAAGTTTTCTAAAAATAAGGGAGAAAAGTCTTCATAAATTCTATCCGTTGATTACATATTTTAATTGAAAATAAAATTGCAACTTTTTAAAATTTTTTTTTGACTAAAAAAAAAATGTTCTGTTACGAACACTTTCCAATTTCTTTAAAATTATTTGAAAATATCAATAACTTTTTGTTAAATAAATATATTACTACAATTATAACTTCTTTAGGGCCCTGGCCACCTTGGGGCCCTCTCCCCTAATTATTAAAAATTATGGATTTATAGAAAAAAAAATGTTAGTTAAAAACAAAAAAAAATTTTTTTTTGAATTTTGGAAAAGTTACAAATGATTGCAGAAATTCAATTATATTTTTAAAGAGTAATAAAATTCTGCTTGAAAAATTTCAATTATGTTTAAAATAAAAAAAAAAAGATTTCACATCATAATTACAATTATCTTTATAAATAAGAAAATTCTTCTCCAATATTCAATTACTTTTAACCATTTTCCCCATTTAAATGATTTTCAATATCTACTATTTTAATAAACTTCCTAAAAGAATTCAAATTTTTAATATAATTCTACTCAAGCATTTACAAATTATTTTCAAAAAAATAAAAAATTTTAACAGAAATTCAATTATTAACAAATTTTTTTTTATTCTTCTCGTTAATTTAATTAATTTCATAAATAATAGAATTGTTTTAAAAATTTAATTATTTTTATAAACTTTCGAATAAATAAATAAATAATAAATTTGTTTTAGGAATTCAATTATTTTCTTAAATAATGAAGCTCGTCACATAATTTTAATTATTTTTAGTACAAATTTTAATCGAATTCCTTCGAAAATGTAATTACAATTTTTACGAATTTGATTAAAATTTGGTAATAGAATTCGATTATTTAAAGGTTTTTTTTGATAAAATTCTTTATAAAAACTAATTTTTAAGAAATATTCAATTGTTTAATAAATCGTATGCCTTTGTATTTAAATAAACAAATAATTTTTCTATATTTTCATAATGAAATTTTTCTAAATGTTTATGAGAATTTTTCTAAATGATTGGTGGAATTTGCTTCGTAAATTTTTTTTTGTAAAATTTTCAAAAATGTTTCTCACTTAATTGCAGAATTTCCAAATAATCAAAATTCCGTAAAATTGAATTTTAAACAAATGTATTTTAAAATTTACAAAGAACTTTAAAAAAAAAAATTTTTAAGGGTTGATTTAGAATCCTTTTTAGGGTTGTCACAATATTTTAATTTTGAATCTCCCTGACTTTTCCTTGTTTTCCAGACTTGTGACAACCCTGAACTTTTATAAGTAGTTTAAAAAAAAAATTTTTTTTGAATTTGCCATTTTTGAAAGTACCTGCATATTTTCGATTTTTCAAGCAACTGTCGAATAATGTTTTCTAAGGGAAGGAGGCAAAACGCATGCAGAGGTCGGATTTCGGATGTGGACAGAAAAAGGGAATACCACGATTATTATAATTAATTAAAGATTCCTGAGTGATAAAATTATTATTTTATATTGAAACAATATTGTTATTCCAGCTTCTTCAAAATTATTTTCTTGGGTTCAATTCAACTTTTATTTTCTACAATTTTAATTACATTTCTTTAGTAATTGAACTCTTCATACCCCATTAACATTTTGTCATTTTTTTTACAATTTTTACAATATCCTGCCTGTTTTTGTTGTTTTTTTTTCTAAAATTTTATACGACCTTTTTGCAAATTTTTTTTGGAAATTTCATGCGACTTTTCATGACTTTTGTTGTGAATTTGTGACTAAAGCGACTCTTTTTGAGTCTTAAAGTCGATCTGAACCCTGTAATTCGTGAATCTCTAAATTAAGAGAAAAATGTATTCTAAACTGACTCTTGCGAAAAAAAAATCAGACAGTGTTTCATTGTTGAGAATTGATATTTTATATAATTTGTTTAAAACAAAAAATTTAACAATAGATTTTTATTAATTCATAGAATGTTGTAAGAATCATGTATTGATCACATATAAATTAAATATAATTGAAGTTTATAAAATAAACATTCACTTAGGCAACAATATTACGTTACAGTTATAAATTTTTTAAAATTACTATCATGTAAACTAATATTTCCAGGACTTACATTCATGTTATTTAAAAATTCGATAAATGTATAAATTTTATACAAATTATTAAAAAAAAAATAATTATTAAAAAAAAAGAAATAAAATATATGAAATATTTTTTTTTAACAATGTATAGAAATAATATTAACAGTCAACTACAAATCGAAACTAGTTAATATATAACAATAGACTAATTTATCTAAACAAAACATAGACTCATTATGAATCAAATAAAGTTGAACAAGTTAAAAAAAAAATCTTTTTGATCGAATGCAACTCTAAACCAACGATTCTTAAAAGGGTTAAAAATTTATATCGACATTGCTGCTTTATCATTTTGTTGTCTAGTACTCTTTAACACTGATAATAAAATACAGGATGAAAGATAAACTGGTATATATGGTGTATGTGTATCGCTATTAATTTTCTCAATCTTTCTTTTCCGTTACTTCTGCTTCTAAATTTCACCTTGTCAGAAACGGAAATTTTCGTTACAAGTAACAGAAAATTTGCGTGGAATATTATAAATCAATCTTTGAAAAAAAAAAATATTTCTTAATTTTTGTAACCTAAATGAGGCTTAAATATAATCAAACCTAATTATAAATGAATAGTTTAAGATAAACTTGCACATGTTTATATCTTATAGCTTAACATAATCTGTGTATTTTGTATTATAAAAGGGACAATGATGCATGTCATCTAGAAGGGCAAGAATATATAAATTTTCTATTTTAAGTCGAGGAAACTTACAAATATTATAATTCTATTTAAAAAAAAAAGTGAAGAAATTATTTAATAAAAAAAAGATATACTTTGGCTAATTCTATTTAAAAAAAAAATTTTTTTTTACAACAAATTATAATAACAAGTTATCATTAATTAACAATTAATTAAAGTATTTAATAATTACAAATTAAAATAAATGATTCCTGTCCTGGCATGCATCAGTAATTGAGATAAGCGTAACTATGATATGGCACATGTTCCACCATGCTTAATCAGCAAGGTTGACTTCAAGGACACAGCTGGTATGAAGAAAGTATTTGGTAATTCTAAGCTTTACCTTAGGAAAAAGGTGATGTCGGTTGCGAAAATTTCTTCTCTAAAAAAGGGACTAAAAAAAAAAATTAAATATTGAAGTTTTTATGTTGTCAAATAATTTGACAGTTTTGATTGGATTCTTTCCTTATTAAACTAGTAATTCACGATATTTTGAAACTAATACATAAATTTTGGACAAAAATATTTTTCTTTAAACCGAAGTTATAAAAAATCACCAAGAGCATCTACTACTCAGCATTAGAATTGTAGATTATGCTGTGTGCATATCGATGAAAAAACTGGTTAAGTTAACTAAATTTCCAAAATAATTTAATTGGTGAAGTATGCTGCTGTTAATTTATTAGTCAAAAATATAATCTTTATAAATGAACTTAAAAAAATTTCTATTAATGGATTTAACTTGTTTATCCAGAGATTCTAGTAATTAATTAAATAAAAATAACAACTAAAATTTGGCAGTGATTTTTATTAGCTAATTTAAATTAGTTAGAACTAATTATTTCTTTTAGTGCACTAATAGACGCATATTAAAATAACAACTACTAATTTGAACATTAATTTAACTTGAACAATTTTATACTTTAAATAAACATATTCAACTGTATATGAAGAATAAATCCTATTTTAAAACATTTTCAATAAAAAAAAATGTACTACAAATAATTTCAATTTTCAATTAAAATTACACTACTTAAAGTTACTAAGTTACTTAAATTATAGTTCTGTAAATATATACCTTATGTCTAACTGTATAAAAAAAATATTAATTTTTCAAACATTTCCAACAGTTAGAAAGACGAATATATTCCCAGATTATTAAATAATATTACTCCTTCTAAAGTCTTAGAAATTGGTGAATTTGCAGTACCTTGTACATTTGTTATGTAAGATGATGATGCTTAATAATTACTTATTATTAGTAACTAATTATTTCCATTTCTGATATTTCTGAATTTGGAAGTTCCGATAATGACAGAAACTGACAATGGTCTTACTAAAAATGATTCTATGACTATATATGTTCGAGCTTTATTATACCTCTAATTTCAAGAGAAGCGAAACAACTTTAAGCATTTATCTTTACGTACATATATCATATTGCAATAACTGTATTGTGAAAAAGTATATAGTACAACTAGTGGTGAAAGTACGTGATTTTGCGCGAGAGCTGTAATCACTCTCATGGGATCATTCTTTAACCACGAGATGTACACGAACTTTATTCCAAACGCCTTGCAAGAAAATTTTTTTGGATGTTTTTATAACTTTAATAAATAATTTGATTAATTTTAATAATTTAAGGATATAGTGGTAGATGAATGTTATAAAGTTAAATGGTTTAGTTAATTCAGTAAATTAGTTAGTCTAGTTTGCTAATTTCGTTAGTTAGTTCAGTAAGTCAGTTAATAAGGTAGTCAGTTTAGTTTGGAAGTTTAGTTAGTAATTTAGTTTTATTTGGTAAATCATATTAGTTATAATAATAATATATATTATTAGTTATATTAGTTAGTAAGATTTTATTACACAAAATAAATAAGTATGATGTACAAATGTTTTGATTAAATGCAATAAATTAAAAGAAATAAGATATATATTTAATTTATTTACAATTAATTTTAATCTTTTAATTATAAATAAATATACCGATGATTAAGTCATTATTCATCTAATTAGTTTATTGATTAAAAAAAAAATCTTATAATCTTATAAAATATATTACACAATAAATTAATTGTAAATAATACTACTATATGCTGGAAAGTACCATAATAACTTTGAAAGAAGGCTGATAGGTTTTCTTAAAATTATAATAATCCTATAAATTTTTTTAGTTTTAATTTGTTTTGATTTTAATTTAGTCAATAACCGTTCACGGCCGAATTGACTATAAGTATAAATTCCTTTGACGTTATTCTAAAAATTAGCATTATAAAAAAAAGAAATATTTAAAAAAAACTAAAAAAAAACAATTAAAAAAAATATATGGGACATTCCACGTCAACACGGACAGAGCTCTAAACAAAAATTGCTTTGATGGATTTAAACGTTCTAGGGCTTAAAAGATTTCTACGTTCATGTACTTTAAGATGCCGATGGGCGTTTTTTGCAAAATTCCATTTCCGATGCCAATAGAACTGTCAAAAGTCAAAAGGTCCAAAAATCTCAAAATACTTTTATGAATTAAAAGCAAAAAACGAGGTAAATTATTCTGTAACTCATTCTTTATCAGTTTTTAGGGTTCCCGAATATAAATCTGAAGTTTTTTTTTAAAAATCCAAAATAGCGAATTCAATATGGCGGACAAAATTCAAATTTGATCAGATTCGATTAAAACTTGTTACTCGGGGGTTTTTAGGGTCGCTGATTACGAATCTGAAGTCAGTTTTTAAAAATTCAAAATGGCGGATCCAATATGGCGGAAAAAATTTTCAAATTTGATCCGATTTCCTTAAAACGTGTTACTCGGGGGCTTTTGGGGTCGCAGATTATGAATATGAAGTTACTTTGTGTTTGAGACTTCAAATTCATAATCAGATACGCTAAAAACCACCGAGTAACACTTTTTAATTAAATCTGATCAAATTAAAAAATTTGATCCGACATTTTTTGAATTTCTACAAAGTAACTTCATATTCATAATCTGCGACCCCAAAAGCCCCCGAGTAACACGTTTTAAGAGAATCGGATCAAATTTAAAAATTTTTTCCGCCATATTGGATCCGCCATTTTGAATTTTTAAAAAGTGACTTCAGATTCGTAATCAGCGACCCTAAAAACCCCCGAGTAACAAGTTTTAATCGAATCTGATCAAATTTGAATTTTGTCCGCCATATTGAATTCGCCATTTTGGATTTTTAAAAAAAAACTTTAGATTTATATTCGGGAACCCTAAAAACTGATAAAGAATGAGTTACAGAATAATTTACCTCGTTTTTTGCTTTTAATTCATAAAAGTATTTTGAGATTTTTGGACCTTTTGACTTTTGACAGTTCTATTGGCATCGAAAATGGAATTTTGCAAAAAACGCCCATCGGCATCTTAAAGTACATGAACGTAGAAATCTTTTAAGCCCTAGAACGTTTAAATCCATCAAAGCAATTTTTGTTTAGAGCTCTGTCCGTGTTGACGTGGAATGTCCCATATATATATCTTTTATTTTCTTAAACCAATTAGGAAAAACTAATATGATCATATAGGCAGTATAAATTTAGATTGTACAAATTTAGAAAAATATAAATTAAACTAAATATAAAAATAAAATAATTATACCATATAAACAAACTAGCCTTAGTGTTTGTGTATATTTAATTGTAAATTGCGTTCTTGTAATTATCTCTACTTGCAAGCAAATTTAATTAAAAATCAATTAATCTACTTTTATTTTATGTATTGATAAATTTATATGAAATAGTTAAAAAAAAAAGATTTTTATTCTCTTTAATTTAATTTATAACTAATATTACTAATTAAATATTCTAGATGTTAAAATTTCACTTTTAGACTGTAGTATTCAGATTATTGTTTCGTTACATGATTAAAATGGCTCGAATATTATAATTGGGAAAAAAGGTCATTAAATAGAAATATTCAGTTATAAGAAACAATTTTTCAATGTAACTAAAATCACAATAGCAGTGTCTGGCCTAAGTGTATATTTGAGTATTACAAATAACAAAGTAAAAAAAAACAATTTTTTTAAATTAGCTTTATATAAGAACAGGTTATCTCACTTCTAAACAAACTTCAATAAAGTCCACAAGGGAAGAATTATTCGCAATCTACAAAATCTTAAAGTATTATATGATCATATAATTTTCTTGTGTTATAGATATATTAAAATCCAGTTTCTTTGGCATAATTATCAATGAATCATCTTTTCTAAAAGAAAGGAAAATATTCTCAATCAACCTATCGCTCATCATCATTAAAACTATTAATTAATCTACTAACAACTGATAATGAGAAAGGATGGAGAACACCTCATAATACAAACCAGTCACTTCAGATTCTTCTTATGGAACCATTCTTATGGAAACATCTTCCTTTCGCCTGTTTGAAATTCAACAATTCGTCAAAATTTATAACTGTATCATTGTGCAACAACAAGCGTTAAACAAAATTGTTCTGTTTTAAAATCAACCTTTTTTATTTAAAATTCATGGCATTTTAAAATCTAAAAATTAATTTTGTTTAATTTAAATCAATTTAAAAAAAATTTACTTCAGCATAACACTGAGAAAACTGAATAGTTAACTTTTCCCTCCGGATAGTTAGTTGAATACTCCAGTTTTCTCCGTGAAATTAAATATAAAACAAGACAATTTTCTTTATAATGAAGATTGCTGTATTGTACTAGAACAATACAGAAACCAAAAATTGTTTGTTATTTCGATTAATTCGGTAGATTTGTTTTCAGAATATGTAATGCAAATTGATTCGCCGTGATATGCTTCAAGTCTAACATAAACAGCTTATATTTTAGGGTGTATAAACAATTTCCTGGATATAAAAAAAAAATTTGTTACAACAAGCAATAAAAGAAAATATGTAAATAAACTTTCAATTTTTGTAACTCAAAGTATAAACGAAACAATGGATCGAATTTAATTTTAAAATTGAAGGTTTAATAACATGTCAGTTTGGAATACGTACATTTCTTTTTTTTTTTAATTTGTACAAAAATAAGTGCCTTACGAAAAAAATAGCCATTATTAGCGAACGGCTATCTCACGATGTATTTGAATTCTAACGATTGCTACAATTCATTAAACAGAATTACAATGTCAAGAAAGTCTAATTTGCATTTGTCAAAATTATTAAAGAATAAATGTCGTAAATTCTTGATGTTATGATTTTAAAGAATTAAAATTGTGTTCTTTTTTTAGTTGTTGTCCATTGTTCAGTTGCAAATTGAAGAGTAATAGATGAACACATTGTTGAGAATTCAGTTTAAAAAAAAAATAATAATAATCAATTTTACTTGATAATATGAAAAAGGTTTTAACCAATAATATTGTAGCTAAAAATAATGTTCTGTGCAATAAAGCCTGTCGATAAAAGAAACTGTTTTTTTAAGTACATCGTATTATGGTTTAAATTAAAGCTATCTTCAAATTTCAAAATCATTCTTTTTACCTTAAATTAATCATATGTTTAGAATTTTAAATTACCTCAAAAGAAAAACAACTATCGTTTACCGTGTAAAACCATGATTGCTGTATTGTATTGAGCAAATTTATCAATTGCAAAATTGATTGCTGCCTCTCGATAAACACCGAGTTCACGATTTCTTTTTGATATTTACTTAAAAAAAAACTCCAGAAACATAAGAATAATTAAAATATGTAAGTCTCGAGGGATCATTTTGTTTTCATAATATAATATGCAACATGATCCGCTGAGATAAATATTACGTCCGAAATCAAAAACTTAGATTTCAAATAACTAATTATTTAATTTTTTTAATTTTTTATTTCTGCAATTAAAATATGAATCTAATTAATTGACTACATTTTAATTTTGTATGAAAAGAAATAATATTGAAGGTTCAAATGTGAAAAAAATGGAAGTTTGCTAAAAAAAATTTTTTTTTATTGAAATGACTCACATTGATCTTTGAAATATATAAAGTTTAAGATTAAAGATTTTGATATGCAAACGTTCATTTGAAGCCATGTTTGAGCTTTCAATGGCAGCTACAGTTCAATCAACAAAATTATAATTTCAAGAATAGTCTAATTTGCCTTTGTCTGATCTAGTAAAATGTATACTCCTGTGTTAAATTCTTGAACTTATGATTTTCAAAAAAAAAATTAAGATGTAAACATTTGTAGCTGTTAATCATTGTGAAATTGTAAATCTAGGAGTAATACGTAGCGCTATCTAGTAATTAACTAATCGACATCGAAAAACATACCTTAAACTATTGAACCAAAAATCAATATTATGTCAATTATATCAAAGAATCGAGCAAACCTTTAAGCAAGTTTAAAATAACGAAACTTAATCCTACCGACTTGACGTACAAAACTACAGTTGAGAAGTAAATTGAATTTAATTGACAATATGTTTTATGTGGTTTCTGTATTATCTTTTAAGCAAAAAGTTCTCGGGGACGAAAACAGAAAATTTCCATGGTGGATTGTTACGTACAAGGTACTTAACAGCTAATATTATTATAATTATTATCGTTTAATAAAGCTACAAAACATAGGACAGAAATAGTAAAACATGTTTATTATTAAATACTTTATAAACTGTTTATAAATTAGATGCATAAATTTATGAACAGTATTAATTCTAAAATTTTTATATAATAAATGAAACCTCCATTTGAAAATAATCAAAAGTAATGCATTTCACACATGGATTGAGACGACCAGGGTGTATACGTGCACATCCACTGATTCCGATGGCTACAAGATCTAACACTACCACACCCTTGAGTTCTTCGCGTTACGGGCACACATACAAGCATGCTACACATGCCTCTGCTCATTGCCTTGTCTCTCCTATTGTCTTTTCTTGTCTCTCCTTCCTTTTTCCCCTTTGGGCCTACAAACTTAGGGACTAGAATATCATAACAAATGCACATGCATTTGGAGGCTGACTCAACGCTTTATGAAGCGTATATATTTTATTCGTTTTATGCACTATTCCAAATTTACAGAAAATAATTTGATAATAGCTAAACATTTTATTGTAACTTATTGTTAACAATAAAATGCCGGAGGACTGTAAGTTGCATGTATATGTGTATATGTATAATTATGAATGCAAAGTACATATACTAGTAACTTATAAAATGTAGGATCAATATAACGTTATTTATACAACTTATATTAAACACTTATAACTATTAATAAATTATAATTATAAATAAAAAATTCTTTCTTTACAATATAATTATAATTTATATATTTAGTTATAAAAATAGTTTCTAAAAAGTATCAAATTAACAACGCCGTTTCCGTTCTCACGAAAACTGCATGCAATCAGAAAAGTCAGCATAATGCAAAGTCCAATGGGCCTCAAGAACATCCCTACTTCTACTTCTAAAAATCCTTAGTTGACAAATTTACCCCACTTTGGCATTAGGACAAGGAGTAGAGGCTTGTCGCAATATTTCCATCGCTGCTGTACAATTTTCCTCTTCAAGCGATCAACACCTGTCCTGGCTGCGGCCTGACAGATCTGTTGATCGCAAGAAAGTAGGAAATGTCGCGACTAAGCCCGTCTGCGCGTCGGACCCCCGCGTATAACATATCAAGTACAACGTGAAAGGCAGACGAAAAATTTAATAGAATCTTCTAACCGACGGAGTCCAGTGAGAGCTGTTTTGAGTGAGATTCCAATTAATTAAATATTTAACAATTGTGAATCTTGTTTCTTAACCCGGCCAGTCCGTACGTGTAGTACCTGCGCCGTCTCAATGCAGTGGCCCCACATAATTCGCGAGTTCGCGTAAATAAAAATTGGTCGCATAGACGACTTAATTTTCAAAATTCAACTTGTGTTTTGCCCGATGGAGGATCCCTGTTTCTCGACCGGCCAGTCCGCGCGCGTAGCGCCTGCGCCGTCTAAAAGAAATTATGCCCTGTCGGTAGGATTAAGGATTTTAGCGGTAAGTCTGTATCGTTTCAATGATTTAATGTTACTTTCAACTTTAATTCTCTTTCAAACATGTGCAAGTTTGTAAATTTCTTAAAATCTTGTTAAAATAAAATTTTAATGTGAATGCCAAATCTGATTTTATTTATTTTAAAACTCCTGAAATAAATAAAGTAAATTGAAATAATTATTTATCAGAGTTAAAACAAAGCAGAAACGGTAACTTTTAAAAGTAGGATCACGAACCCACACAATTAAACAGGGCCTTAAAGACCCTGGCAGCTTGGTGCCTCCCCAAACCGAATTTAAATAAGAGCCATCTCAAAAGCTCGAATAAAAGGAACAACATAAATTTATTATTCTGGTTTGTAACAATATAAAATGTCTATATCTTTATATATTAAAAAAAATATTTACAGACAACAATATGTGGTACTGGCCAAGTTTTCTTTACGTAAAAAGTTTATATCTTCATATATTTCAATACGGAAAGCTCTATAGGTAGTGCAACACATTTACAGACAACAATACGTGGTACTGTCCAAGTACTGGCTAACTACTGGCCAATTATTTTTTACGCATGGATTTTATGTCTATATTTAAACACAAAGTTATATTATTGTAAGTAAATTTTATCTTAGTAATATAATAGAGCTTCATAATATTATTTACTGGTTGTTTACGGGCTCGCAATGCAGTTGAATTAAAAATGAAAATTTTCACGTAGTGTGGTCCGATATAGTCATTTATCCCTTAAATTTTTTTATTTACTGAAATAGAAAATATACAGTTAACGTATGTTCATTTTAATTTTATCTTTTGTTAAATAATAGATTTATTTATTTTATTTTAGTACTAACCTGTAAATATCTTTAGGATGCATCATTATTTTCGCTATCGTCTGTATCATCAGTTTCACTATTCTCTCCAAGATTAATAATTATTGGCTCAATATGCGATGAAATTTGCGGATGATTTTTTCGATACTCATCTTCAATTTTTGTGCATGTTTAACACAATTCGGCCATAGTGTTGCAGGTATATTGTTCATAGCTTCCTCACATAAATCCCGAACGTCATGAATTTTAAAGGTTTTATTATTTTTTGCAACGTATTTTTTAACATGTGCCCACACAAGTTCTATAGGATTAAGCTCGCAATGAGCAACTGGTAACCACAGTAACTTAACTGAGCCGTTTCTCATTTCCTCTGCTATCCTGTCCAAAAGATAAACTTTTGGATACCGATAATCACGTAAAAGCAATAATAATTCTTCTTTTTTCTTCTCAGCAAAGTCACAAACTTCGGATGAAATGTCAGCACCACGTCGAAGAAGCCATTCAATAATCTGTCCTTTTCTCCATTTCGATGTTGGATTTCGGAAGTTAGGATCAAGCATCGTGTGATATGTTGCGAGATCGAGTACAACAACAGAATCGTCTGGCAAAACTTCCAATAGGTGACGAAACCACTCCTCGAAATGCGACGAATTCATTTCGTCGTGGTAATCAGCAGACCCTTTCTTGCCAATGAAGCACTTCATACATGATTCCACGAAGCCATTTTCGTTTCCCACATGCAAAATTATAACTCTTTTTCCCGCACCCGAGGGGGTTACGAATCCACCGCGATAGTTTCCAATTTTTTGGACATCCCGATAGTAGTCAAAATTTTTGACGTTCTGTTCGTCAGCGCACTCAACCCATCCTGTGCTTAAAGTGTGGTTTGCACCACACCAAGTTTCGTCAAGGTAGTAAATGTTTCTACCTTCATCTCTATATTTTTTAATTGTTTGCAAATAAAAATTTCTTTTTTCTGTAACACTTTTACTTTCCATTAAAATAGGTCTTCTTTTAAATTTCTGATAACTAAAATTAATTTTCTTTAATATTTTCCACAAGGTTGTAACTCCCATCTCTGGAAAATGAGGCACTTCTTTCATCTCAGTTAAAAGATTTTTGACGGTAGGAAAAGTTTTATTGAGATAAAAATCAAATATCTTTCTACGAATGGTTCCTAGATTAAAATCATCAACATAAATTTCTGGTCTTCCTCCTTTTACATGCGGTTTCTTTAATTTCCCACTTGCAGCTTCTCGAGTGATTCGCTTAACTGTAATTTCTGAAATTTTTAAACATTCAGCTGTGTGCTTCACAACATTAAACTTTTTATTAGATGCTTTTTTAAATTCAAAATGTTCTCTAGCTGCAAGAACCATAAGTTTTTCTTCAACACTTAATGCATTACGTTTTTGTGCACTATTACGCGAATTCAAGAATTCTGAAAATATACTCTCACTATCATCACTTTTCTCATTGTCATCACTTTTCTCATTGTCATAACTTTTTTCACTGTTTATATTATTATGTTCATTTACATTAACTTGCTCAGAGGACGATGAATCCATTTTTTTCAATACTATATTAGCTTCTACTAATGAATTTGTCATATGATTTAATAGCTGAAAATGCCCTTGTGAATTATTTTTTCCTGTGAATAGTAACCATATTGACGATGAATTTTCGCTGTGTTTAAAATATTGTTCAAAGTAGAACTCTTTATTATAAAGCCTGACCAAATTTACATTTACTTTGTATAATTCTGAAGCCGCACGACATTCCAAATATGTACCACTTTCTCCGGATCGTTTCATTTTTGAGTAATATGCCAGTGAAGAATGAATATTAAAATCATATTTAGCATAAAAACTATAATTTTGCCAATTTTCTTTTGAAGTCATATGTGTTACAATTTCTTTACGAACAAAACTATGGTCATTCTTTTTGAGTCCAGCTGCTAAAGAAGAAAATAAACAGTCTCCACTACCACCGGTTTCTACAACTTTGAACTTTTGTGCAGTTTCATGTATTAAAATTATATTCGACATATTGCACTTTCAACAGATAAAGAATTTCTTATTAATTTTATTGGAAATATGCGCTTTGCAAGTATTTAAGAACGAAGTTTACAGTACGGAGATCCGTCGTCAACTGAAAATGACATCTTAACCTGAGTTTACTGTGAGTTGAAGACTTTAAGGAATTTCTACTATCTTACTTTAAATTTATTACTTTTTACTGCTGGAAATGACATTTTAGACTTCAGTGCCACCCTCCATAAACTTTACTTAACATTTAGTGCTAACAAATTTTTAAAAAAATCATCAAATTCATATTTCCAAAACTTAAAGTTATATAGAAGGAAAAATATTTTCTCTAGAAATATAGTCAGTACCTAGCCAATATGTAATCAGTACTGGATATCAACAGTTGTAAAACTTTAGCACTGATAATAGTGTTTTTTGTATTAAAATATATAAAGATATAGACATTTTATAAAAAGAACACTTCGCCAGTAGTTAGCCAGTACTTGGCCAGTACCACATATTGTTGCCTGTAAATATCCTAGCACTAATAATAGTGCTTTTTGTATTAAAATATATAAAGATATAGACATTTTATATAAAGAACACTTCGCCAGTACTTAGCCAGTACTTGGCCAGTACCACATATTGTTGTCTGTAAATATTTTTGCACTAACAATAGAGATTTGTTTTTAAAATATAAAGGTAGAAACTTTTTTCGTAAAAAACACTTGGCCAGTACTCAGCCAACATTTAACCAGTACTGCAAATTATTATTTATTGTGTAAGATTGTAAATGAAAAAGGTTTAAGTAAAATTCCACTTTCGACGAAGATTCGAAAAAATAATATTTCCTTAAGAATTTGAAGGCATGAGTATTTTTGCTTTTAAAATTATATTCTTTTCAAAATTCGGTTTACTACGACTTTGGGTTTTTCTGACACTTGCAATATTGGGCTGTAAACTTTGTATTGTCGGACCCAGCACAATAGGGTCGTCGTTATTTCCCGAGGCCTTCCGCTGACAAAAAGAATGCAGAAAAAAACTTTTGATATTAAAAACTTATGTAATTATTTTAATACTTTGATAATTAACATATAAAAAGTAGAATTTTTTTTACGTATTTTAAGCCAATATTTACGATTCTACGATGTCTTGAAGCTGAGATTGCACTCTTTGCATGTTTTACCTTTGTTCGCCAAATTAATTGACTTTTTCAATTTCTGTTTTGAGCATTGCATTTTAGAGAAATTAATGTACAGACTTGATTTTTTGTTTTAGTTTCTAATGGTTTTTCGACATTTTATGCGAGGTGAAAGTTGTGACAGGGAAATTTGTCGATTTTTCCGTGTTTTTTCCTAATCTAACTGTAATATTATCAACATTTTTTTACTTACAATCATAAAGCTTATATCATTTTTTTTTCTATAAAATTTACTTTCACATGGTTATTTTCATTTTTATTTGTGATTTTTTTTCACTGACTTATTCAAAAATTTCTAAAGGGATCAGGATTTAATGAAACGATATTAGTAACATATACTTTAAATTACACAGTGCAACAGCATTTTTATTTCTGGGATCGCATAGGATGATTTTTATAGGTTTTTTGATGCCGAACGCAAATCCGTAATCAGAATTGTTCCATCACCTTAGGTTTTTGAGAAATTTGACCTTGAAAATTGAAAAAAGGACGTTTTTGGGATACTTTTTGGTTTTTTAACAGGATATAAAATTTTTTCCTAGTGTTTGCATGGTATGCGTACGAAAGCTATCCTTCTCAACAATCTCCAATTTTGACATTTTTAAAATATCTATTTTTTGATGAGCTACCCTTGTTTGAAGTTCGCATCGTAAAGTCAAATGGGATAACAGTGCGAAAAATATTATCATAATATTAATATTATTAATATTAACCCATTAAATCTCAAGTAGAAACCAATGATTCATTAAAGAAACTATTACATTCTTAGGAAAATCAAAAATAAATTAACCATTGTTTTTTTATTTATCATTTCAAATTCTTTAACAATAATTTAACAAAAACAAAGATAACTCATCAAAAAATAAAAATTTTTAAAATGTTCACATTGAGATTGTTGAGGAGGATGTGAGCTTTCGTAAGCATATCATGAAAACCCTAGAAAAAAATGTTGTACCCTGATAAAAAACCAAAAAGTATCCCAAAAACGTCCGTTTTTTAATTTTTAAAGTCAAATTTCTCGAAAACCTAGGGTTATGGAACAATTCTGATTACGGATTCGCATTCAGCATCAAAAAACCTATCAAAATCACCCTATGCGATCCCAGAAATAATACAAAAGTGAAATTCTGTTGCACTGTGTTATGGTTGTTTTCTAAATTCTCGGGGTTTGCTGAATATTAATCTAAAATCAGATATGTAATTCAAATTGTTGGATCCAATACGGATGACAACAATTAAGAATTAAACAAATTTGCTTGAAAATGGTCTCTTGGAGGTTTTTGGGGTCGCTCATTACGAATCTTAAGTCAGTTTTTAAAAATCAAAATGGCGGATCCAATATGGCGGACAAAAATTAAAAATTAAACAAATTTGCTTGAAAATTGTCTCTCGGGAGTTTTCGGGGTCGCTGATTACGAATCTAAAGTCAGTTTTTAAGAATTCAAAATAGTGGATCCATAAATCCATATGGTGGACATAAAAAGTTACGAATTTGGAAACGCCCTCCTATTTTTAATACGTGCTTAGGACTGGCAATGGCAGAGTTTCATTCCTTTTTTTTAATTTAAAATTTTTTTTTGTTTTGTTTAAAAATGTTTTTAATGTTTTTTTAATTTTTTAATACTTTAATTAATTTTTTTATTTTTTAAACATTTTTATCTGTCGTAACGAACGACAAAGGACAAGTGACGAAACATAAAAGACGAACGACAAAAAAACAAAAGACAATCGAGAGAAAACAAAGAAAAAATGACAAACGTCAAAAAAACAGTACTTCTCTCCTATTTTTAATATAATTGTTTTTATAGTCGTAACATTAGATTCGCCATTTAAAAATTTTGTAAGAATGATTCCAGATTTGCATTTACAAACCCCTCAAACTTCCAAGAAGCAGCATTCTTTTGGGGGATTTTTTATTTCTTCGTCCAACATATTGAATCCTCCATTTTCAATTTTAATAAACTGACTTCAGATTCAGAATCAGCGACTTCAAAAACCTCCAAATGCCAACTTTTAAGCAAATTTGTTTCATTTTTAAATTTTGTCCGCCATATTGGATCCGCCATTTTGAATTTTGACAAACTGACTCCAGATTTGTAATCAGCGATCCCAAAACCCCCAAAAGACTATTTTCAAGTAAATTTCATTAATTTTTTACATTATCGCCATTTTGAATCTTGAAAAACTGACTCCAGATTCGTAATCAGCGACCCCAAAAACCCCCGAGTGACAACTTTCAAGTAAAATTAAATAATTTTTAATTTTACAGTCCGCCGTTTTGACTCCGCCATTTTGAATTTTCAAAATTTTTAAACCGAAAACCATAGGTACTATACCTATTGTAGATATTTTTTAATTTCCCTAATTATGGGACTGGAAGGGGTAATAATGATAAATAATATTAAAATAATAA
The DNA here is from genome assembly GCF_015476425.1 of Leptopilina heterotoma. Taxonomy (NCBI): domain Eukaryota; kingdom Metazoa; phylum Arthropoda; class Insecta; order Hymenoptera; family Figitidae; genus Leptopilina; species Leptopilina heterotoma. The sequence continues at coordinate 1,190,714 of NW_025111111.1, forward strand.
TAAATTGTTATGGTAAAAAAGGAATCATTTCTTTCTTGAAAGAGCAGGAAAAAACACCGAAAACATATAGGTCAAATTGTTTTTTACTCTATTATATAAAAAGGTACAATTTATTTTAGAAAATTCACTATTCATACTTACCCAAAATATTTAACACCCTCCCCCCTCTTCAATTTTTTATTAAATTTAATAATACTTGGTGGTTGAAGTACTTATTCATAGTACTAAATACTGTGAAAATATTAGTCCGATCCAGCAACTTTTAATTTTGACATTGGTACGCTTGAGAAAATTTGCCTCATTTGATGTATTTTTAAAATAGGATCAGGTACGATTTCGGGGCTCGAAAATTCGGAAACTAGAGGTCATGTAAGAAAACTCTACATTGAAAAATCTTCCATCCATTTTCAAAAACCGTGCTTTTGTTTCAAGAGCACTGTGCTCTTACGACACGCGATTGTGACCGCGGATTGCCTATTCTCTTGCCGGGTCAAACACGGCCCACTGCTGGCGTGTCCCATTCGAATCGACGACACCAACAGTGGGCGGGTTGTCGGTCAATATTAGACTTGCCGGGCCGACACGGCACCGCCCATCATCATCAGTATGCCAACACTTTGCAAGATTGCCTAGGCAAACCGAGGATTAACCGCAAGTGTTGGCGACCCTCCGAGCCCGTTTTAATCGCCTTTTACGACATGCATCGGATCACAGTGGGCCTATTCTGCGCCCGGGTCCCCCACGGGAAAAGTGTGTCAGGAAGACGAATTTTCCAACTGCGACGAGTCACCTGTCAAAACATTGGGTGCGGCCATATTGGATCGGTGTCGTAAACATCGGCTCGTACGCAGAGGAAGCGAGGCGTTCGTGGCTAGGAAGACGGCGATATTTGATATTTCTGGCTGTCATACAGTGTGCGTAACGATTGTGACTAAGTAAAATAAAATTAAAAATAATTGTCTTTTTGTGCCGAAAATGAGTCGGGGGTCCATCAGAGGAAGACGTCGTCTTGACGGTGAGTCCCTTTCGTATTAAAATGAGCTGTTTCTCCGATCGGTGTCAAGTTTGTATTTGATCAAATATTGATAGTAAAATTCGAGCCTTGTTTAGGCGTCTTGCCGCCGACTAATGTTCAAAATTGTGATCAATTAATAAAAATAAATCAATAGTAATTTTGTTAAATTAGTGTTGTTCAGTGATCATTCTTACTTCCTCCCTCTCCGCAGTTATGAATGATTTAACGATTAATGAGCAGTCGGTATAATATTCCTAGATTTGGTCATTCCGTGTCAAAATGACCTGGCGCCATAGGCAAATCCATACTCTATGAATAATCTAAATAGATAACAGGTTTTCTATTAACCAAATTTAATCCCTTTGTTTTAAAAAAGAAAAATAAATCATTCCAAATTAAAAATAATTAAATTTAAATTCGATTAAAAATTAATTCAATAATAGTAAAAACCTGTTACAGCATATATAACACTGAAACATGTGACAGACGTGTCCAAATTAAAAAAATCTAAAAGTATCTTGAAGAAGAGACAATTCGGAACCATAATTATCTATAAAATGTATGTCCAAAAAATTTTAATAACGAAAAATCGATAGTCTTTTGAATCAAAGCTTACACATTAAGATAATAAATTTTTCAAGTTTCCGACTATCTCTATAAGAGATAATTCGAAAAAAGGATCAGGTACGATTTATCGGTTTGAAAAATTGGAATCTGGGAGTCATTTGGAACAACTCCCCACCAAGTTTGTAGCGGTACATTTTAGAATAACCTGCCCACCTCTGAGGAGACATTTTTTTATTAAATAACTTATTTATTAAAAATTTACTTATTTACAGGTTATGTAGAAAATTCGATGACAAATAGGCAATATATTCTTGACTGCATAACTCATAAAGCTGTTAAGTTTAAACCATCGACGAGCAAAACTAATGAAGCTGTTCAGTCTAAACTTTCGACGAGTAAAGACAGTTCAACTAAAATAATCATTCCGAATAAAAATGATTTGTCTGCAGAAGTAGATTTGAATGATTTTTTTGAGAATTTTGAGGTAACTTAGTAGAAACTAAATTTAATAGATCAATTAAATAAACCAATGGAGCCTTGCTCATTTATACCCCAATTCACAACTGGAAAAACAATTAAATCCTTGTGCCGAACCATATCCAACCAGAAGCAGCTCAACATTTTACCTCTAAACCACGGGTAAGAGTGTCATTTCAGACATCACCAAATGAACCATCGCAAAAAAACGTAAAATTTCAGCAGGTACAACTAATGCAGTAGAAATTAATCTATCTTCTATATTAATAAAATCAGACTTCTGTCTGTACATTGCTCCAAGCTTGAAAATTTTTATCTATTTTTTCGTTTTGAGACATTAGAATTTGAAAAATGTAAAAAAAAATTTGTGTCTGTATGTATGTCCTTCTGTCTGTCTGTATGCAAAACTTTTTTCGCACATCACTTGAAAACGGTTTAACCGATTAAAATGAAACTTTGCAGTCTATTAGGTATTATCGTAACTTAAAATCATAGCCTTATTCAATTAAAAAATATTATCTTGAACGAAAGTTATAACATTTTTAAAAAATTCTAAGAATAAAAAAAATGAAAATTTTTTAATTTTTGTAAAATGGATGGAAAAATATCTATAGTTAACTTTTTTAGTTACATACAACTTATTTCTACAGTAAAATTAAAAAAAAGACTTATTTTAAAATTTTTTTTCGTTTTTTCTGATCAAATTTTTTCTACAAAAATGATGATTCTTGATTTTTAAACAAGCTTTTTATGGAAAGTTATTACACTTTTTTTATTTAAAGACCAGTATTTAACCTCTTGGCAGTCGATGACGTGTATACACGTCATACTGCAGGTGGGCTCAAACTGTCGATGACGTGTATAGACGCAAGCAGATTTTTGGCTACAAAAACACACAGATTCGTCCACAAATTGATACTCAGAGGATTTCTGGGTCGCTGATTACGAATCCGATATCAGATTTTTAAAATTCAAAATGGTGGATCCAATATGGCGGAAGACATTTTCAAAAATTTATCGGATTCACTTGAAACTTGTTACTCAAGGGTTTTCGGGGTCGCTGATTACGAATCCGATATTACATTTTAAAAATTCAAATTGGCGAATCCAATATGGCGGACATTTTCAAAAATTCGTCGGATTCACTTGAAACTTATTAAAAATAAATAATTAATTAAAAATAACTTGTAACTTATTAAACTTATTACTCAGAGGTTTTCGGGGTCTCTGATTACGAATCCGATTTCAGATTTTAAAATTTCAAAATGGCGGATCCAATATAGCGGACGACATTTATAAAAATTCATCAGATTCACTTGAAACTTGTTACTCAGGAATTTTCGGGGCCGCTGATTACGAATCTAGCATCAGATTTTTAAAATTCAATGTAGCGTTTTCAATATGGCGGGCGCCATTTTCAAAAATTCCTCGAATTCACTTGAAACTTGTAACTCAGGGGTTTTCGGGGTCGCTGATTACGAATCCGATATCAGATGTAAAAAATTTAAAATGGCGAATCTAATATGGCATGTCCTTTTAAAATTTTTCAAAAGAACATTTTTTTTTACAAAAAAGAGTAAAAAAAAACTTTTTGAATCCATTTATTAAGCACGTGACCGATTTTTGACTATTTCTCGATATATAATAAAATATTCCTTATAATTTCACCTTTCATTAAAAAAAAACGATGGAGACTTTAATAGTTTTCGAGATATTGCAATTTTTGTGGAAGCGCGAAAAACGTTTCAGTGCCAGCGCAGTATCTTTTACCCGGGACGCCTCATAGTGGGATTTTTTTACACTTTACTCTTCAAAATTATCTAGAGCCTACAAATTTTATTAGATTTTGATGTTCTTGGTTTTAAATCAAAGGGGATAAAATTTCTAAGAGATCCCTTAAAACCGATTTTTGAATTTTTAATTGTTTATTTATTTTTCTGTTACTCAAAGTTAACAATTTACAATATTTTGTAAAAAATACTGTTTATTTTTTATTTTTCCATTGCACAAGATCGAAATCAATTTAAATTAGTCTAGTATGACCACTAAACAAATAATAATGCATAATACAGTTTATTTAAATTGTTAAAAAATACAATTTTAATTAACAAATACATAACTTTGGTCTTTTTTTAAATTGTTTTTTTTTGTAGACAAATTTATGTTTATGTAGGAAATTATTTGCTGATGAAGAATTTTAATTAAGGAAGATTTCGACTATATCAGCAATTAGTGACTCTTCGACTAGTGTATGGGCTTGATCTGAGATTATAAGAAACGTGAACGTCCAGGCTGTGTTGGCATGGTGCATTGGTAGGCGTTAGTCCCGCGAAAGGCAGCTATTAACTGGGGTTCGAGTCCTCACAGATGCACAGTGCAGTCGTTCACGCAGCTTATTTTTTCAGATCAAAAATTAAATTCAAAAATATAATTATTTACCGACAACCATATTGGAATAATTATCTTAAGAATAACACCTGACTCTAAACCAAAGAGTTCAATTGACGTCTAATAGATGTCACTAATTGCTGATATAGTCGAAATCTTCCTTAATTTAAATTTATGTTTATTTAAGTAATGTATGTCTATTTTGTAAAAAAATGATTTTAAAGTTAATAATTTTCATTGTTATTAATAATTATATAACCAATAATCTATTTTCTTCCTTTGTGCAATTATAAACATTTCCAGCATTTTTTAAACTTAAAATGTTTATATCATTTGTACATTTTTTCAAAAAAAATTTATTGACCTCAACAATTACACTTGTTATAAACAAATTATTTACTTTTAAATAATTTTTTTTACAAAATGTAAACAAGATATAAACATTTTAAGTTTAAAAAAATTGGACAAGTGCGAGTTGAACTTGCACTCCAATAGCGGGTTCTGTACAAAAATATTAAAACAATACTTGCAACATTTATGGGTAATTGGTAGAATTAAAATAAACAATTAAAAAAATATATTAAAATCATTTGATTAAAAAAATAACTAAAAGAAATTAAAGTATTGTATAACTAATATTGTAAACAAGAATAAGTAGAGGAACAAAATTTTCAAAATTAGTTCCTCTACTTATTATTGTTTACAATATTAGTTATACAATACTTTAATTTCTTTTAGTTATTTTTTTTATCAAATGATTTTAATATATTTTTTTAATTGTTTATTTTAATTCTACCAATTACCGATAAATGTTGCAAGTATTGTTTTAATATCTGTGTACGGAACCCGCCATTGCAGTGCGAGTTCAACTCGCACTTGTCCAATTTCTTTTTAATTTTATTTTTTAATATATTTTTTGTTATCAGACTGTAAAAATATACTAATAAACCCATTTTTAGTTCATTAGATCAAATAATGTGGAAATTAGAAAAAATTTTTTTTTAGTTTTTCTTTGACATAGCTATGGCCATTATTACATAGCAAGTTTTCTATATTTTTCCTGTAATATTCGCGTTAAAATACACCAGTATACCAAATTTTAGCCCTCAAGTTGAATAGTTTAGAAGTTAAGGGGGGAGTGGTCACTTTTTATGCATTTTTTGTTATTTCCTTGACAACGAAATAGCCATCACCTCCAATCACATTCTCTATATTTTTCCTATAATCTACGTGTGAAAATAAGTATCTGTACCAAATTTGAGCTTTCTAGGTCAAATAGTTTAGCCGCTTGGGGGGACACGATTTGGCTACGGACACAAGAGTCTCACCAATAGGGTTCCGCCGATACACCGTAGGTGTACGGAACCTTAAAAATTCTGAAAATGTTTATAAATGCAAAAGAAAATAGATTATTGTTTATATAATTATTAATAACAATGAGAATTATTAACTTTAAAATCATTTTTTTACAAAATAGACATACATTACTTAAATAAACATAAATTTGTCTACAAAAACAATTTAAAAAAAAGACTAAAGTTATCTATTTGTTAATTAAAATTGTTTTTTTAACAATTTAAATAAACTGTATTATGCATTATTATTTTTTGTCGTGTGGTCATACTAGACTAATTTAAATTGATTTCGATCTTGTGCAAAGGAAAAATAAAAAATAAACAGTATTTTTTACAAAAATATTGTCTGAAAGGACATGATTTTAAGTACAACATATTTAAATTTCATTAAAATCCGTTAAATTGTTTCGGAAATATTAACGTTTAAAAAAATCTTATAAAAAAATTCAAAATGGCGTAACTTTTACAATTTTGAAAATTTTTAAAAAATCTTTGTTACACTTATTTTTGTCATCAAATATAACAACTTCACCAAATTGCAGAATAATCTGAAGACCCTATGCAAATTGTAATTTTTCTGATGGAGTCTTATGGCCTAAGCACAACTGAGTTGGGTTCGGGAGACGGTTACGGGATATGTAAGATTTACATACATTTTGAGGTTAGGAAGCCCATATCCCGAAGTCGTCTCCCGCACCCGACTCAGTTGTGCTTAGGGCTTTACCCGGTTCTAAAAATGGCGGATCTAATTTAAGAACTAGTCATTTTTTGATGTCATTATTGATGTCGTAGATTAGAAATGTAATATCGGTTTTGAAATAGCGAATCCAATATAAGAACAAACAAAAAAATATAAAAAAACAAAAAAATAAAGGAGTGTAAAATCCGACCGCATTCCTCCCCGTGGTACACTCTGGGGTCGTAAGTAACGTAGTATACTTACCAGCTGACTGCGAGTGGAAAATTTGGTATTTTTATCGTTTAAAAAGTATCAATTCTCAAGTCATCAAAAGTCTCTAGTATAAAGTTCCAAGTGAATCCGATGAATTTTTAAAAATGTCGTCCGCCGTATTGGATCCGCCATTTTGAATTTTTCGAATCTGATATCGAATTCGTAATCAACGACCCCGAAAACCCCCGAGTAAAAAGTTTCAAGTGAATCCGATGAATTTTTAAAAATGTCGTCCGCCATATTGGATCCGCCATTCTGAATTTAAAAAATCTGATATCGGATTCGTAATCAGCTAGTTCAAATACAATAGTATGCTCGTTTGCGCAAATTTTGGTTTTGTAAAAAGTTGTCGACATTTTGAGCCCACTTATGAGATTTTGGTCTTGATTGCGAAGAGGTTAGAGCAAAAAATTTGCCTCATTAGACAAAAATATTATTTCCATATTCAGTTTTTAAAATCAAGAAAGTTAGGCACGAGTTAACAAAAATATGTTCATATTGATTGAATGTACCAGTCCTCAAAAAATTAATATATTAATTAATTCTTGCATTAAGTTGGTATTGATATTTTGTAATTAATTAATCTATTTGTTTTTTTGGTAATTCTAATTTCAATTTTATCATAAAAATAGAAAAAAATAGAAATTTTAAATCTAAAATTTAAAAGTGCATTTATTTTTACCCATAAAAAATGAAAATATTGATATCTAATTATATTTGATTTTACCTATACTTATTACTTTTGAATAAGATGTTTTTTGTTTTTACAAATTATGATCCAAGATAATTTAGTAATACTGAAATGAAAATGTTTTATATTTTTTGTGGAATTTAATTACCAAGAATTTTTTTTAATTTTACTAAGCTCCTGGAGAATAATCCCGAGTAGAAATTTTGAGGGGCGCATGATTATTCCCCAAATGTCATTTTTCCGAAATGTCATTTCACCGAACTGCACTTTTGCGAATAGTCAATTTTGCGAAATGTCACTTTTGCGAATTGTCATTTTTTCGAAAAGCTATTTTTGCGAATTGTCATTTTTGCGAAAAGTTATTTTTGCGAATCGCCATTTTTACGAATTGTCAATTTTCCGAAAAGTCATTTTTGCGAATTGTCATTTTTACGAAAAGACATTTTTGTGAAATGTCATTTTTGCGAAAAGAGATTTTTCTGAAATGTCATTTTTACGATTAGTCATTTTTGCGAAAAGTCATTTTTGCGAATTGACATTTTTGCGAATTGTCATTTTTGAGAAATGTCATTTTTGCGAATTGTCACTTTTGCGATTTGTCAATTTTTCGAAAACTCATTTTTGCGAATTGTCATTTTTACGAAAAGATATTTTTGTGAAATGTCATTTTTGTGAAAAGCTATTTTTGCGAATAGTCATTTTTACGAATTGCCATTCTTGCGAATTGTCAATTTTCCAAAAAGTCATTTTTGCGAATCGCCATTTTTACGAATTGTCAAATTTCCGAAAAGTCATTTTTACGAATTGTCATTTTTGCGAAAAATACAATAGAAACTTGTAGGTATCTATAAATTCACTATTGTATTTTTCGCAAAAATGACAATTCGCAAAAATGACTTTTCGGAAAATTGACAATTCGTAAAAATGGCGATTCGCAAAAATAACTTTTCGGAAAATTGACAATTCGTAAAAATATCGATTCGCAAAAATGACAATTCGCAAAAATAACAATTCGTAAAAATGGCAATTCGTAAAAGTAACAATTCGCAAAAGTGACATTTCTTAAAAATGACAATTCGCAAAAATGGCAATTCGTAAAAATGACTTTTCGCATAAATGACATTTCACAAAAATCTATTTTCGTAAAAATGACAATTCGCAAAAATGAGTTTTCGAAAAATTGACAAATCATAAAAATGGCGATTCGCAAAAATGACAATTCGCAAAAATGAGTTTTCGAAAAATTGACAATCCGCAAAAGTGACATTTCGCAAAATTGGCTTTTCGCAAAAATGACTATTCGCAAAAATGACAATTCGCAAAAATAGATTTTCGTAAAAATGACAATCCGCAAAAGTGACATTTCGCAAAATTGGCTTTTCGCAAAAATGACTATTCGCAAAAGTGCAGTTCGGTAAAATGACATTTCGGAAAAATGACATTTGGGGAATAATCATGCGTCCCAAATTTTGGGGACGCATGAATATTCCCCACATTGAACTTGCAACAATTTTTGTGGTATCGAAATAAAAAACTTAAAATATCTACTTATTAGAACTGCAATAATTCGAGTTTTCTTTTAAACAAATTTTTATCACAAGAAATTAGTATTTGAAAAAATATTTATTAACTACTTTTTTCATTTGACTGTATATTAATTTATAAAAATATCCATGTAGGGAAATATGAAAGAATAGAACATTTAGTTGTTCAGCGTTTTTTTTAGTATGTATTTTAAAAAATAAAAATTTTGCTTAAATGAAATTTTAAGTGCATAAAAGTTTATTTAAAAGGATTATAACCTAAAAAATTTGTCAATTATCAGAATTTTCATATCGTAGTATTTCTATATTATCGAATTTTTATGTAACGTAAAATATATGTAATTGAGCTATAATCTCACAGAATTTATATTTAACATAATTTTGATGTACAACTATTTATATTTAGTTGAAATTATATTTAAAATAATTTTTATTTAATCAAATTTTTATTTAACCATATCTGTAGTTAACCAAATTTTCGTATGAGTGAATTTCCAAAGTACCAAATTTATAAAACATAGAATTTTCAAAACGTCGAATTTCTAAAGCATTAAACTTTTAGAATGTCGAATTTTCATCTGTCCTAACTTTTTGACACTATAGAGTTTACTATCTATGTTGTTAGTCGGTAAGGTAGATTAAAATTGCGCGCGAAATTTGATTTAACATATGATTTCAAATTTCCCGCACAATTTAAATCAACCATATCAATAAGAATTACAGAGAGGAAACTCTTGTGGCAAAAAAAGTTAGGACAAATGAAAATTCGACATTCTAAAAGTTTAATGCTTCAGAAATTCGACGTTTTGAAAATTCTATGTTTTATAAATTTGGTACTTTGGAAATTCACTCATACGAAAATTCGGTTAACTACAGATATGGTTAAATAAAAATTTGATTAAATAAAAATTATTTTAAATATAATTTCAACTAAATATAAATAGTTGTACATCAAAATTATGTTAAATATAAATTCTGTGAGATTATAACTCGATTACATATATTTTACGTTACATAAAAATTCGATTATATAGATATACTACGATATAAAAATTCTGATAATTGACAAATCTTTTAGGTTATAATCCTTTTATATAAACTTTTATGTACTTAAAATTTCATTTAAGCAAAATTTTTATTTTTTAAAATACATACTATAAAAAAATCTAAACAACTAAATGTTCTATTCTTTCATATTTCCCTACATGGATATTTTTATAAATTAAAATACAGTCAAATGAAAAAAGTAGTTAATAAATATTTCTTCAAATACTAATTTCTTGTGATAAAAATTTGTTTAAAAGAAAACTCGAATTATTGCAGTTCTAATAAGTAGATATTTCAAGTTTTTTATTTCGATACCACAAAAATTGTTGCAAGTTCAATGTGGGGAATATTCATGCGTCCCAAATTTTGACAGGGGCTTGGCAGGGGTGAAACAAGGAATCCGACCGGCGCCATGGCGCAAAGCCCGATTTGACGAGCTATCAGGCCGGGGCCCGGTCGGGTTCCCGGTTTCATGCGGGGTCAAGGCCCTGTTAGGGCAATTTTTGAACAAGATCTAAAAACTTGCCAAAAACAACCAATAGTGGTTAACTCCACGTGGTGCTTCTCGGAAAAAAAGTAAATAAATGGTTTTTTATAAGCTCCAAGTGCGAAATTCCAAGACTGCAAAATGGGCCCGCCAATCACTGAAAAAATTACATTCTAATTTTAAGAAAAACTTCCTAAATATGCGCCAAGAATATTCCCCACTTAAATTAAGTGGGAAATATTCTTGCAATACTAATTTTCTTCTTATTGTAAGAATATTTCCCTCGCAATCTAAGTGGGGAATATTCTTGGTGCATATTTAAGAAGATTTTCTTAAAATTAGAATTTAATTTTTTCAGTGAATATCTGCAGAAAACAGGCAAAAATTACTGGGCTTATACTCACGGTGGTCTTCAAGCACTTTTAGGTTTACCTAAAATGAGTCAAAATTGTGCTAACGCAGTTTTATCTGTAATCGTCCCAAGATTCCAAATTTTCATTTCCGAAAATCGTAGCTGATTCTTTTTTCGAAAAAAACTGTATATGGGCAATTCCACGTGATATTTAAGTCCACATCTTAAAATCGGCCAAAAAATATATTTTTTCTATTCTGTATCGAAAAAACAGATACGTATTTTTTTATTTTTGTTTAATTGTACAAATTTTCGAGTTATGAATTTTCGAAATTTTTGACTTGTAATTGTAGACTTATATTCAGTAGCTATAATTCCGAAAATATTGAGTTTAGGAAAAAGTTGTCAAAGAATGAAAGTTTTAGTTTTCTTTCGAGTTTTAAGAAATGTAAACAAAAATTTTTTTTATAAACAAATTAATTGTCTTTAACTTTGGGTCAGATTTAAAAAAATTTTTTTTAAATTTATTTATACCTTATAATATAGAGGAGAGTTTCCAAAAGTCCTAAAATGGGCCTTATGTGTTAAATGAGTTTTAAAACATTTTCAAAAATCACTTGCAAGCATCACATGGGATATTTTTACAATTAACTTTTTAGAACTGTCTGCAGCGTATAAATTTTAATCTATTTGTGTTCTTTGTTTTAAATTAAAGGGTCTACGCTGTAGACAGTTTTAAAAAGTTAATTGTAAAAAAATCCTACTGTCGACTAAAATCTCACGTGGAATTTCCCATAGGGATAATGTCACCTTGAGTGGACCGCCTGAGCTTTTAAGTTATCTGACAGCGGAAACGTGAAATAAATAGTGCGAATAGCAGCACCGCACCTAGAAACCGTAAGAAATTAAGTTCCGCAATAATCATATACGTTACCGTTTGATATAACGCATTTTTGAGAACACAAACCAAAAAAGAAGTCGCTCTTTCAATGAGTAAAGTGATTTGGAAGTGTAAAAGTAGTGTAAAATTTAAGTTTTAAAAGGTAACTTATTTTTTTCCTATTACTTTGGACATTGAAATTGATTGTCTTAGTTTAATTAAGTGATAATTTTGATTAAAAAAAAATTTTTGGTGTCTGCCATAAAAAGTTGTTTGTCACCATGAGTGGACTGCCTGTTTTTTTCCATTTTTAATTTCAGTTTAACATTTTTTAGATATAAATTGACAATAAATTAGTTTGAAACTATGATTTATGTTCTTTATTAATTTTTTTGTGATATGTGACAAAATTATTAAAAATGGTTTCACTTGTAAACATTGCGACACATACATGGTCTGAAGCTGCATAAGCATAAATTTTGTTTCAATATATCAGAAATATTAAATACATTAAAGAATTTAGAATAACTTTTACAATTTTTTAGGAGTGGACCACTCAAGGTTACACTTTTTTCATTCCTTAAAAATTAGCTTTTTTTAAAAGTAAATTGTTTTTTCCAATAAAAAAAAATCAAAGCTATTATGGCATAAACACTTATCTAGGGATTTAAACTAAAGCTTGAAATAGAAACCTCCGATTAATTTGCTTTCATAAAGAATTTTTTAGAAAAAAAGCGTAGGCGGCCTACTCAAGGTGACATTACTCTATATCTGTTTTTTTTCGAAAAAAGAATCAGCTACGATTTTCGGAAATGAAAATTTGGAATCTTGGGATGATTCCAGATAAAACTGCTTTAGCGCAATTTTGACTCATTTTAGGTAAACCTAAAAGTGCTTGAAGACCACCGTGTACTGGCATTCAAAACGTCTCATTGCTGGTAACGGGACATAGCACGGACCAATATTGGCACATTATTATCCGATTATTAGGCTAAACTTTTCTATCTATGATGGCAAGTTGTGCTTGAAAGTATTGGATAAAACTGATTTCTGGGATTTTTGGAAAATCCATGACAAAAAAATAAAAATCACTACTTTCATCGCCTTGAATCCTCTTGCAATTTTTTTAAATGGCTTCTGATTATTAAGAGAAAAAAAATGTATAGAAAACTACTTGATCTTGAAAGCTCGCCATGCTAATGAGTCTTATTTAAATTTTCTAAAAACAGAAAAGGAGAAGATCGATAAGCAGAATAATTTGGAATTAGAATTTAAAAAACGCCTTCAGGAAGACAAGGAAAATTTAAAAAAAGTTGACGCAATGAAAAAGGACATTAAACAATTGAAACAGGACTTGAAAAAAATTCAGGAAGAAAGGAACTTAAAAAAAGCAAGTTCAGATGCCTTATTCGCAAAAGCAAATGCAGAGTTAAAAGAAGCTACGAAACAACGAGACTTCCAGACAATTCATGTGGCCCAGGCAATTATAGAATCAGCACAACAGGAACGGGAAAAAGAAAGAAATTTGGATAAAGACGTTACTAAAATTTACAAACAAATAGAAGCTAAAAATAAAATGGTTTTAGAAAGGCTGCACAAAAATAAATTTACGGTGAATGAGAAAAATGATAACGATAAAACAAAGCAAGAAAAATAAAAAAAAGAAAAAATGAAAGTACATGTGATAAACCAAAAAAAAATGAAATGTGATTCACAAAATAAAAAAGACTGAAAAGCTTAAATTGTTATTAATAGTATTATTAATATTTGTTGAAAAAAATTATCTTAAATAAGAAAAGTATTATTGGTTTTATTAATTACTTTTATTCTAATATTATTATCATAATAATGTATTTCGTTTGTAAACATTTATGCGTAAAATTTATATATTATATTATTTTATTTTCTAAAAATTTTTATAAAATATTAGACAACTTTTTATGTAAAAATTTTGTGATTTAATTGCAATAATAAACCCTATGTTCCTAGAGTAAATTGTTTTGTTATTCGAATTGGAAATATTCAAAATATTAAAATCGACTTTTTCGACTTTTTTTAAGATTTCAATCGACTTTTTCGACTTTTTTCAAGATTAAAATCGACTTTTTCGACTTTTTTTAACTACAAAAGTCGATCCGAGGCCTGTGTATGGATCCCGTTTTTGTGAACATGATAACTCGAAGAGGTTTTAACGAATTTAGCTAAAATTTGCCAGGTATATTTATCATAAAAATATCTCGAAATGGATTGATAGACTTTGAAAAATCCTCAAAAAAAAAATTTTTTTTCAAACAAATTTTTTTAAGTTGGTTATTGAAGTTAATATATAATAAAATCTTATTCTTTGCATCAAGACGAATCGATTGGTCTATATACAAAGTATAAATTGTATGAGAATTTATAGAGTTAATCACAATTAAAGCTGAAAAATTCGCATTTTTATAAAAAAATGAGTTCTTTCCGCAAAATTACGTTGCTGTATAAGAAAATCTTACTCATTTATTTATAAAATCTTATTCTTTGCACCAAGACGGATCGATTGGTATATATAAAGTATATATTGTATTTAAATTTATAGACGAATGAACTTTATTTTATAAATGTTAAATTGTATTAAAAAAGATTTAAAAATTTAATATACTTGTCGTAAATTAATCCACGAGAATTAATTTTTAGATCCGAAAAAAGTTTACAAAAAAGTATGCTTTTATCATATAAAAGGTTTTTGGGGTCGCTGAATTCGAATTTGAGGTAAGTTTTTTAAAATTAAAAATGGCGGATCAAATATGGCGACCTAATATGTCGGATAGTTATAAAATTGATGTGTTTCAACGGAAATTCATTCCTCGGGGGTTTTCGGGGTGGGGGCCATTCAAGTATTACGTAAGCATGTTTTTGAGGTTTTTAGCTCATCGTAAGATTTTTTACATAAATTAGCGCCATTTTTTCTGAAGGAAGTAAGCAATAGCTAGACCCCCCTCTACTTGAATGGTCCCGTAGCTGATTATGAATCTAATGTCAGATCTTCAAAATTCAAAATGGCGGATCCAATATGGCGAATAATGTTAAGATTGATGCGAATCGATTGAAATTTGTTTCTCGGAGGTTTTTAGGGTCGCTGAATTCGAATTTGATGTTACTTTTTTAAAAATCAAAATTGCGTATCCAATATGGTGACCTACTTTTTTGCAAAATAATGAATTTGTCTAAATATATTATTTATTCTTGTGAATTTTTGAATAAAATAAAAAAAACTAAAAAGATTAAGTAAACATTTTTGATAAAAATTCGTCAACATGCAGAAAATTTAGTCGCCATTTTGAATTCGCAATTAGGCATTTAGAAAAACGAACATGAAATTCGAATTCAGCTACTCAAAAAAACCCAAAAAAACGAATGTTGATCGAATAGCAATAATTTTAAAATTATCTGCCATATTAGATCCGACATTTTGAAAATTTGATATCATATTCGTAATCAGCGACCCCAAAAACCCCCGAGTAACGATTTTCAAGCAAATCTGAGTTTTTTTCAATTTTTGTAGTCGACATTTTGAATTTTTTAAATCTGACTTCAAATTTGGATTTAAAGCGACCCCAAAAACCTTAGTATATACTTCGCCACTCAAATCGAATTATGTTTAGTATTTTTTTTTGGCCATAGGCGCAAAGGTGGCACGAATTTTCGTGGCCAAATATGGGCCATGGACTGTCAAGGGTCGATATATCGACCACCTTTTAAGCCACCGATTTTTTTAACATAACGTAAGGGAAAACTTTAAATAATTGCATTATTTCTTATTTTTATGTTTCTACAAATAGAGTTTAGTAGTTTTTTAACAAATTAATCTATATTATTCATGTCTTTTTGTTTATTACCATTTTATATACGGCAACGCATTATTTCAGGTTAAACTTAACTGTAATAAAATTAAATCAGTAACATATACTTTAAATTATGGTTGTTTTCTGAATTCTCGGTGTTTGCTGAATATTAATCTAAAATCAGATATGCAAATTCAAAATGGTGGATCCAATATGGCGAAAAAAAAATAAAAATTAAACAAAATTGCTTGAAAATGGTCTCTCGGGGATTTTCGTAGTCGCTGATTACGAATATAAATTAATTTTTTAAAAATTCAAAATAGTGGATCCATAAATCCATATGGCGGACATAAAAAGTTACGAATTTGGAAACTCCCTCCTCTTTTTTAATACGGGCTTGGGACCGGCAATGGCAGAGTTTCATCTCTTTTCTATTATTTTTTTTGTTTTTTTAAAATGTTTTAAATGTTTTTTTAAATTTATTAATACTTTTATTAATTTTGTTTTTTTAAAAATATTTTTAAATTTGTCGTAACAAACAACAAAAGACAAGTGACGAAACATAAAAGACGAACGACAAAAAAACAAAAGAAAATCAAGAGAAAAAAGGGAAAATGGCAAACGACAAAAAACAGTACTTCTCTTCTATTTTTAATATTATTATTGTAATAGTCGTGACATTAGATACGCCATTTAAAAATTTTGTAAGAATGATTTCAGATTTGTATTTACACACCCTGCAAACTTCCAAGAAGCAGCATTCAGTCCTATATTGTCAATTTTTAATTTTTGACTATCATATTGTATCCATTATTTTAAAGTTAGAAAAACTGACTTTAGATTCGAAAACCTAAGCGACTTAGTGAAAACCTAAGCGGTAATTTTCAAACAAATTTGATAGATTTTTTATTTCTTTGTCCAACATATTGAATCCTCCATTTTTAATTTTAATAAACTGACTTCAGATTCAGAATCAGCGACTTCAAAAACCTCCGAATGCCAACTTTTAAGCAAATTTGTTTCATTTTTAAATTTTGTCCGCTATATTAAATCCGCCATTTTGAATTTTGAAAAACTGACTCCAGATTTGTAATCAGCGACCCCAAAAACCACCGAAAGACTACTTTCATGTAAATTTGAATAATTTTTTAATCTATCGTCCACCATATTGAATCCGCCATTCTGAATTTTGAAAAATTGACTTCAGATTCGTAATCAGCGACCCTAATAACACCCAAAAGACAATTTTCAAGCAAATTTGTTTAATTTTTTAATTTTGTTTGCCATATTGGATCCGCCATTTTGAATTTTGAAATCTGACTCCAGATTCGTAATCAGCGACTCCATAAACCCCCGAGTGACAACTTTCAAGTAAATTTGATTAATTTGTTACTTTATCGTCCGCCATATTGACTCCGCCATTTTGAATTTTCATAATTTTGAAAATGTGATTTCAGATTCATAATTAGTGACCCCGAAAACCATAGGTACTATACCTATTGTAAATATTTTTTAATTTCCCTAATTATGGGACTGAAAGGGCTAATACCAATTTTTACTAATTATTTATAAAAAATGCTTCTTCTACAAATTTAAATATTTTGTATGGTTCTTATTTTATCAAGTTTCTTACACTCTCTTTTACATTTAAGGGTCTGGGTTTTATGAGATTTTAATTTTATGAAAAGTAAGTGTTTTTAATTTAGTAAGGATTTTCGTTACTACCTCAGTAGCACGTAACATTACAGCAATATTGAGAACAATGACTTAACATTACCAATATTGCCTCAATGTTGTCGATGGTGGATTCCATGTCAGTTCAACACACTTATTTTCATGACTTGTTGGGATTTGGCTGTACTTTTGTAAATTTATTACTTTTATAGTGATAAACAACTCCACCAAATATTTTTTCAAAATTTTGAAAATTACTATGGAACTTTTTGAAGAAATTAATTATAAATCATCATTTTCTATGTAAAATAATGATAAATTATTATTTTCCTCAAAAATTCTCATGGTCCCACTCTGATTTTTACATGGCTCATATGAAAAAAGGTAAGCTTTCGATTGGGATAGGTTACAAAAAAATAAAAAACACCGATTTTGAGATACAGTAGAACTTGGTTAATACGATTCTGTAGGACCACCATAAATGAGCGTCTTAAGCGGGAAATCATATTAAACGGGATCATATTAACCGGGTTCTACTGTATATTGAAAATAAGAATTTGACCTTGAATTTCAAGGTCAAATTGACAGAAAACAACTTTTTTCATAACCATCTTATAGCCCGTGAAAAACCTCTTTAAAAATCACTATTCATACTTTAAATTCGATTAATTTTACTTATAAATATATTAAATCGAAAAAAGATATTTTCAAGAAAATCAAAATTTTCAAACTCCATAACTCAAAAAATATTTTATCAAATTAAAAAAAAATTAATATTTACACTTCTACTAATAATAGTAACATTTTAGCAAAGTTTAGAGAAAATTCATTTTTTTATCTGGGCAGTTGAGGAATTTTGCCTCATATGTTCGTAATTTGTGGTTACGTTTTATTTTTTTACTCCGAATCCCTTTGAGATCCCAAGATGAAACTTACAGCACATGTAAAGCACATTTGCCCTAACATTTAGTAAAATTTTGAAAAAAATCGAAGATGATCTTTTTTCAAAAACGGATTTTTAATTTTTCAAAAAAAAATTTTTTTGAATTTTTTTTATATTAATTTTAACTTAAAATATACTTAAAACGAAAGAAATGCTTTTTTTACAATCCAAAATCGGTTAATTAGAACCGAAGTTATAGCACTTTAAAAAAAAGACAAAAATTTTGAAAATGCCATATTTTTGGTAATTTTTAACATTTTGAAAATATATTTGGTGGAGTTGTTTATCACTATAAAAGTAATAAATTTACAAAAGTTTATCCAAGTCCCAACAAGTCATGAAAATAAGTGTGTTGAACTGACGTGGAATCCACCTGATGTTACTGGAATACTGCTGGAATGTTCCTAACATTACGGGCTACTGGGGTACTTTTAACCCGTTGACTGTCGCTGACGCATATGCGCAAAACTAAGACTGGCCAAAAGTGTTCATGACGCATATATGCGCAACTTAAAAAAGGTGATTAAAAACTTCTTAAATGTCCCTGAAACTGGTTACTTGGGGGTTTTCGAGGTCGCTGATTACGAATATGACATTTGTTTTCCAAAATTCAAAATGGCGGATCCAATATGGCGGACGACAAAATAAAAGAATTGATTGGATTGACTTGAAACGTAATACTCGGGAGTTTTTGGGGTCGCTGATTACACAGGTTTACAAATTAAAAACTTTTTTTTTCAATCAAACAAAAGATTTTTTTTCGAATAGTAGGAGTTTTTTGAGTAAGAAAATCATAGTTTTAATTTTTTGTCCCTCGTGCAGTTTTTCTGTAGCTTCAAATTTTCCATTTTCAAGGTGCGAAGTCACTTAAACTTACCTGTAGGAAAATTAGCTTGCCAAAATATAATAAATGAGGTATCATTGGAAAGGTTATTAAATTACCTTTCGATCTATAGGTCAAAGAATAAAATTCAATAAAAATTGAGAGAGTTACAGTCGATTTAATATCAAATTTCATGACAATTTTGATGATTTTTAGACATTTGAGTAACTTCTACTATTTTTTTCTACATCAAACAGGAAAAAATGTTTAGGTTTTAATTTTTTTATTGATAGACTATATGATTACAAAAATTTTAAGCCCTTGTGGACCTCGATTGGATTAAAAATGACAATTCTACACTAAATTTAGTGAACGAAACTACTTTCTTTATTTTTAGTATCTCTTAAACATTTGCAGCAAAAATTCAAGTAATAAAATTTAGTTAAATAATAAAAAAACTTTAAATTAATTACAGTCCATTAATGTACAAGTATTTTTTAAAAAACCATTTTGAATTTTTTAAATTTGACTTTAGATTCGTAATCAGCGACCCCAAAAACTCCTGAGTAACAAATTACAATCGATTTCATGAACTTTTGAAAATTGTATCCATCCTGTGTTAAATTTTGGAAAATTGTTAACTTTCAGGCGCCATTTTGAATCAAAAAATACGAAAAATCTTAAAACGCAAAGCATATTTACAAACTAAAGCTATCGGGAACACGTTTTTTATACCTTAGATGACTTGGAAAAATCGATATGACAACTAAAATTGGATCTGAAAAAAATTACCGTCCAAAATCTTGTATTTTTTTAGTATTTTTGAAAAAATAAGGGTTAAACGTCACTTTATGGAAATTTTGACCATGCCATTCGAAAGAGCGATCCCAAAAACGTATGGGTATGTCCTTGTTGAATTTTTAATAATTCTTTCCTTTTAATATTATGAGCTTGAAACCGAAGTTAAAAATCAGCACATTTGGGCGTTAAAGGGGTAAATTTCTTAAAAATTCGTCGACCATCTTTATCATCTAGATTTATTATTAAAAATTCATTTTCTCTAGGACCACGCATAGGTAGTTTTTAAACGCTTTGCAAATTTTAATAAATCTAAGTCTGTTAGCGCACGGTGAGGTAGCTTTACTTCAAGTTTTTTTACTTGCATCCTTGTCCTACTGTGTATGGTTTTAGATGAAGGCCTAGTCCTGCTTTATATGGTTTCAGAAAGAGACCTTTTTCTAAGGCAATAGATTCCATTGTTTGATTATGTCGCTTACTTTCCTCTAGTTGACGTTTTGCAGAATTTGCTTTGTAAATGATGGATTCAAGTTGTAAATTTTAGATAATAACATTTCTCCACATGGTAAATATGACATTTCATGTCTTCTACTGGTCAACTCCCTCTGGAACAAACTCTATTTGATTGTAAGGTCCTCCACGATTTCTTAAATATATACACCACCTCTGACAGCCTCTGCTTTCAGACTGTTGAAAAGATTTGCATCCTCTTCAAATATTTTTAGCATTCTTGGTGATAAGAAAATGTTAAATTCATTATTTATTTCAGCAACAATTTTCGGACCAAATTTCGTATCAATGTTTCGAATGTCTGTTACTTATTTATTATTAAATAAATTTGTTCAAGCGCACTTAAATTTCACGACTTTGTTCTGCTAATATGTTCATTAACCAACTTAAACTGCAGGAATGATTTCGTTTATAAAAATTGCCCTCTTTGTATACACGAGATATGACCTATTTTACCTTCAAGATTATTATAGTTTTCTTGGAATTGCGGTAAGATCAAAAGCATTCTTATGAAAAGTAAAAATGTTTGTAAAAATTCCTTAGATAAGAATCTAATAAACAGTGATTTGCAAAATTTAGACGAAAATAATAATTCCAAGAATAAAAAAAGTAAAAAAAACAAAAACAGGAAATACCAATGATGAGGAGTCATCAATAAAAATTGCAAAATTCTGAGTCATCAACCCCTATTTTGAGAAAAACAAAGAAATTATGTGTCATCGTTAAAGAATGCACCCTGTAAAAAACAAAAACAGGAAATACCAATGATAATGAGTCATCAATAAAAAATTCCAAAATTCTGAGTCATCAACCCCTATGGAAAATTCTAGGATTGTTTTATAATATGTGGACGTCCACATGAAAAGGGCCCATTTTGGCACTATTGGAGTTATCTATATGGGCGTATTCCTGGCAAAATTTGGAAAATTTTGAGTGGTCTTAGAACTTTTTTGGTTAAAAATTCGCTGAGTTACGGAATTTCAAAGTTTAGAACGCCAAAAACCTCATTTCGAGAAAAACGGAATTAAAGATTGCGATACCAACTAATTCTTGTATCTCTGGTTCTTCTTGGAAGTTATTCAGATAAGAATTGTTTCCAGTTCAGGGCACCTTGAAGATAAAAAAACCAACAGGTTTTAAATTTTTAGAACCACCCCCTCCCCTTAATTAATTAATTAATTTAAAAACCGACAATATGGGCCCTTTTCTAAAAAGGACAGTTTTTCTATTTAAAAAACATTTTTTTTACAAAATTAATGATTAAGTAAAATTTTATTGTGTCATTTGAAGAAAAAGAATAGATATTAAACTTATTTAAAAATTTTTGATAGTCTCTATTATGAAAAAATTGACGCAATATTAAAATTTTCATTTCGACAATTACGAAAAAAAGATTCTAACATCAATATCTCTGGTTCTTCTGGAAAGTTATTCAGATAAGAATTGTTTACATTCCAGGGTACCTAAAAGATGAAAAACCAATAAGTTTTTAATTTTTAAAACCTTCCCCCCTCTTAATTTTGAAAAATTTCGTAATTAAGTACGAGAAACCGACAATATGGGCCCTTTTCTAAAAAGGACAGTTTTTCTATTAAAAAACCATTTTTTTACAGGATTAATGATTAGGTACAATTTTATTGTGTCATTTGAAGAAAAAGAATAGATATTAAACTTATTTAAAAATTTTTGACAGTCTCTATTATGAAAAAATTGACGAAATATACAAATTTTCATTTCGATAATTACGAAAAAAAGACTCTAACATCAATATCTCTGGTTCTTCTGAGAAGTTATTCAGATAAGAATTGTTTACAGTCCAGGACACCTTAGAGATGAAGAATCAAGAGGTTTTAAATTTTTCTATACCTCCATTTTTAAAATACGGATTACTTTTGCAAATGACCGACAAAATGGGCCTTTTCATTTTTCTAAAGAACCAATGAAATCAAACAGTTAAATTATCGATAAATTAATAAAAACCGCATGATTCGACTTGCCAAAACATATAGATTGATAATAAAAAATAAAAAAAAATTAAGAATTTGCTCAAAAATTACTAAATTGCGATTATCTCGAAAACTAGAACCGACAATATGGGCCCTTTTCATGTGGACGTCCACATATTAAGTTATAATTCCAAGAAATTAGATAAATTTCAAGAATCACATTTGCATCATGATTTCCATATCCCCCCCCGAAAATTCTAGGAAGTGTGACGTCATGTCCGGCTCAGCACAACAGTCTGAATATTCCCCCTCCCCAATGGTTTGAGTCTGGGCTAAAAGTGTCGGTAACATGTCGGTGCAGGGATCTGTGTCTAGAACCCTTCCTGTATACCTACTGAGATAGAGTGAATAAAAGAAAATTAATTAATTATTATTATTATTTAATTATAAACGGGACATGCCCTTTCGTGCATAAGTACTCTTAACCTAATATCTAATTATATATAAAAATTAAATCACTTAAAAACTAGGTCAGCTACTATTTATCTATTAATATAATTTTTAATTATTTAATATTTTGTACTCGCAATGAAATTATTATAACATAATAAAGAGAGTTTCTTGCAATCAGTTCATAGATTAGAAAACCAAATGTAATCATTCATATTTCCAGATCTCTTGAATTCAATATGAGCAATTTTTCTTTAATGTTAATTGTCTAAGATCACTTGTAAACCAAGGTGGGAATGATGAGTCATAAACAAATTTTAATGGGACAAAATCATCCAACGCATTGTATAAATAGTTATAAAAAATATTGATCGATTTGTTTATATTATTCTCATCCAGCACTGCACTACAAACAATTGAGTTAAGAAAAGATATTATACCTGCAATATTCGCTTTACAGAAATTATATTTAACATTATCAGAATTATTAACATGAACTTTATTATTTCTGTTAATATTAATATCAATTATCAATAATTACCAAAGGAAGATTTGTGGAGGAAAATTTATAAATTGGAAGAACGTTTAATAGAAAATGAAGGTAAGGTGAATGGAGGAATTATCGAGGCGAGTGGATGGTATGGAAAGAGAGAAAAGAAAAAATAACGTGATTAGGGGTATGAATGTAAGTGCAGCGGAGGGTAAAGGAGAGGTGGAAAAAGTGCTTGCGTGGGTGGGGGTTAGTGTAAGTGTAAAAGTGGTAAAGGCAATAGGAATGGGCGAGAATGGTGTACCGAAATCGTGGTTGGTGGAGTAAGGTAATGAGGAGGAGAAAAAGGAAGTGATGAGAATGAAAAATAAGTTGAAAGGAAGTGTGATAAGAATTGATGAGGACCGAACGTGGAGAGAGAGAAGAATTATATGGCTGTTGAGAGAGAAAGCATAGAATGAAAGAAAGAATGGAAGAGTGGTACGAATAGGTGAAGAGTGTATTTGGATAGATAAGATAAAACATTGTGTGAGGGAAGATACTGGGAAAGTGGTTAAGTATAGAGCGAATGATAGTAGAAATTGTGAAGAAGAGAAATGAGGGAGAAGCTGAGAAGGTTGAAAGAATAGCGAGGGAATAGATAAAATGTGGGTGGAATGAGGAGTGTGTATGAGTGAATAGAAGTAGTTTGGATGGTAAAAGTGTTAAGGTTAAGAACAAGCGAAAAAAGGGTGGACAAAATGGAAGTATAGCAAGGAAAGGCAATTGGAACTGGAAACGGAAGCTCTGGCACTCGCGATTGTTGATAGGTTAGGGTATTTTATTTATTTTTTTGTTTAAGTAGTTTAATAAGGAAGCGTATATGTTAAGTGTTTTTTGTAATTAGATATAAGATGATTATGTATTTAGTTTGTAAGAAAATTGTATTTGGATCCTCAAACCCTGCTTCATGCAGGGAGACTAAAAAAATAAAAAATATTATTTATTTTTATTAAATAACTAGTAATTCATTAAAAATCAATTAAGTAATTATTGAGTGATTACACATGAATTGCATATTTTGGTTATTGATAAATAATTAAAATGTATATTAATCCCTTCACAGTGTTTGACGTCTATAGAGGCAAAAATAATTCGTGCCCCCAGTGTGTATGACCGCTATAGCGGCATCGAAAGAAAAGATTTATAAAAGTCATGAAGGAGTATAAGGAGAAGTATGTATATTGGCAATTCCACGCAAGATTTACCTATGACCTTGAAAATTCGGTTAAACATATTTTTTTCTCAATTATATGGAAAAAAAAGAAATACGTGTTTTTTTATTTTTGTTTAATCGCCCAAATTTTCGAGTTATGAATTTTCGAAATTTTGGATTTGTAACTGTAGACATATTTTCAGTAGCTTATAAGTCTGAAAATATTGAGTATAGAAAAAACTTGTCAAGGAATAAAAGTTTTAGTTTTCTTTCAACTTTTAAGAAATGTAAAAAAAAAAATTTTTTCTTAATTTTTTATTAAAAAAAAATTTTTTTTTTATAAACAAATTAATTTTTTTTAACTTTGGACCCTTTTCTTTTTTATTTTTAGGGTTCCGTACCCCGGTAGGAACCCTATTGGAACGGTTACAAAAATGACCATGTACCCCCCCTCTAGCACTCACAGTTTTACACCTAGAGAGCTAAAATTTCGTACACGTATGTATTTTCACGCGTAGATTACAGGAAAAATATAGCGAACGTGATTGGGATTGATCTTCATAGAGTTTTCGACGAAAAACATCAAATTTTGGCCATTTTTCGCAAAAAAAGGCATGTACCCCCCCCTAGCGCTTACAGTTTTTTACCTAGAAAGTTGAAAATTGGTATGCATATGTATTTTCAAAAATGGATTAAAGGAAAAATATAGCGAACACATTTGGTATTGATCTTCATTCTGTTTTTATCGAAAAAGTCAAAAATTTTGAAAATTTCGAAAAAAATCCATGTACCCCCCCCCTGGCGCCTACATTTTTTTACCTGGAGAGCTGAAAATTGGCATACTTATTCGTTTTTACGCATAGATTACAGGAAAAATATAGCGGAAGTGATTAGAATTGATCTTCATGGTGTTTTCATCGAACATCTAAAATCTCTTTTTGCAAGCACGAACATACTTTAACCCTTGCTGGTTCTCTCAATTCTTAATCTAGTGGACTGGCGTTTTACATTTTTATTTGTTTTTTCGTGCAGATTTCAACAAACATACAAAAAAAATTATTGGAATTCATCTTCATATTTTTTTTTGCGAAAAACTAAAAAATTTTTTCGTTTTTAAAAAAAAAGTGTGTACCCCCCCCCTTGGTTTTTACAATTCTTGGCCTATTGGACTGCAGTTTTGCTTATTTTATGTATTTTCGTGTGTAGATTTCAGGAAAAATATAGCGAACATGATTGGATTTGATCTTCATATTTTTTTCATCGAAAAACTCAAAGTTTTTAAAAATTTCGTCAAAAAAGCGTTTATTTCACCCTAGCACTCACAGTTTTTTACCTAAAGAGCTGAAAATTGGAACACTTTTGTATTTTCACGTGTAGATTACAGGTAAAATATAGTGGAAATGATTAGAATTGATCTTCATTGCGTTTTGAGCGAAAACCTAAATTTTTTTTTTCAATTTTTGATAATAATTATACCTATGCTAGTTCTCTCAATTCTTAGTCTAGTGGACTGGCGTTATACATTTTTATTTATTTTTTCGTGTAGATTTCAACAAACATACAGAAAAAATTATTGGAGTTCATCTTCATATTTTTTTGCGAAAAACTAAAAAATTTTTTCGTTTTAGAAAAAAAGTGTGTACCCCCCTCCCTTGGTTTTCACAATTCTTGGCCTATTGGACTACAGTTTTGCTTATTTGATGTATTTTCAAGTGTAGATTTCAGGAAAAATACACCGAACATAATTGGATTTTATCTTCATATTTTTTTTTAGCGAAAAACTCAAAATTTTTTTAAATTTCGTCAAAAAAACGTGTTTTTTACCCTAGCGCCCACAGTTTTTTATGTGAAGAGATGAAAATTAGTTATTTATTTATTCTCACCTGTAGATTACAGAAAAAATACAGCGAAAAATATTGGAGTTGATCTTTATATTTTTTCCAGCAAAAAAGTAGAAGTTTTAAACGAGGGTACGGAACCCTCGGTTTTAGTACGAGTTCTACTCGCACTTGTCCGGTTTTTTTTTTTAAATTTATTTATACCTTATAATATACAGAAGATTTTCCAAAAAGTTTTGGAGTGGGCCGACACGTTTAATGAGTTGTACAAAATTTTCAAAAATCACGTGCAAGGTGCTCGTGTTCTACGAAACGCCTCACAATGGAATTTTTTTACAATTTACTTCTCAAAAAATGTCTACAGACTTAAATTTTTAATCGATTCGAGTATTTTTTGTTTTAAATAAAAGGAGAACAATTTCTGAACATATCCCTCCATGCAAACCTAATAATCTTCAATTGTTTATAATTTTTTTTTAAATACAAAAAGTTAACAAATTAGTTGTGTAGTTTCCTTTAAAAATGAATGATTATTTTCTTATTTTGCTACTACACATGTCCTAAATCAGATTTAATTAATATAATATATGACCACCAGAAAAATAGTAAAACATAAAATAATTTATCTAAACACTTATAAACAATATTAGTTAACAAATAGTTAACTTTGGTTCCTCTCCTTAAAAAAACTTTGTTCTTTCATATTCATATTGTACTTTAGGTTCATTTAATGAATACATCTCCCTTTCGTTATAAAACTATTTTTAATTGTTATAAACAATAATAGTTAACAAATAATGAACTTTGGTTCCTCTGCACCAAAAAGAATTTTTTTCATAGTTTTCATTGAAGTTTATTGCAAAGAATGTTTGTCTCAAAATAAAGCAATAAACATTTTAATGTAGAATATATATTAATTGCATTTATTTTATTTTAATTAATTTTTTTATTTTAATTTTAAAAAACACAAGGAAAGAAAAAAAACATTTAATACAAATTTATATATATTAAATTGTTTATAGTTATTGAACAAACTATTTCATACGTTCACTATTTTTTAACATATATTCTTTGTAATAAACTTCAATGAAAACTATGGAAAAAATTCTTTTTGGTGCAGAGGAACCAAAGTTCATTATTTGTTAACTATTACTGTTTATAACAATTAAAAATAGTTTTTTAACGAAAGGGAGATGTATTTATTAAATGAACCTAAATGAACCTTTCATATGAATATGAAAGAACAAAGTTTTTTTATGGAGAGGAACCACAGTTAACTATTTGTTAACTAATATTGTTTATAAGTGTTTAGATAAATTATTTTATGTTTTACTATTTATCTGGTGGTCACATATTATATTAATTGAATCTGATTTAGGACATGTGTAGTAGCAAAATAAGAAAATAATCATTCATTTTTAAAGGAAACTACACAACTAATTTGTTAACTTTTTGTATTAAAAAAAATTATAAACAATTAAAGATTCTTAGGTTTGCGTGGAGGGATATGTTCAGAAATTGTTCTCCTTTTATTTAAAACAAAAAACACTCGAATCGATTAAAAATTTTAGTCTGTAGACATTTTTTGAGAAGTAAATTGTAAAAAAATTCCATTGTGAGGCGTTTCGTATAACACGAGCACCTTGCACGTGATTTTTGAAAATTTTGTACAACTCATTAAACGCGTCGGCCCACTCCGAAACTTTTTGGAAAATCTTCTGTATATTATAAGGTATAAATAAATTTTAAAAAAATAAAAAAGAAAAGGGTCCAAAGTTAAAAAAAATTAATTTGTTTATAAAAAAAAAATTTTTTTTTAATAAAAAATTAAGAAAAAATTTTTTTTTTTACATTTCTTAAAAGTTGAAAGAAAACTAAAACTTTTATTCCTTGACAAGTTTTTTCTATACTCAATATTTTCAGACTTATAAGCTACTGAAAATATGTCTACAGTTACAAATCCAAAATTTCGAAAATTCATAACTCGAAAATTTGGGCGATTAAACAAAAATAAAAAAACACGTATTTCTTTTTTTTCCATATAATTGAGAAAAAAATATGTTTTAAGAATGATAAGTTTATTTAATATACTATTTTGTAAGGGTAAAAGTTTTTATACTTTTACCAACAGATATTTATGAATTTAATGCAAAGAATTTTTGGTTGTTTATTTGGAGTCCTTTCTTTTTATATAATAACGTATAAAACAATTTAATTCTGTTCATCTATTTTACAATACAACACTCAGAGGATCCTCTAACCTTAAATATCAATCACCTGTCAAAGATAAAAATACTTAAAATGTAAAATTGCACTTATTTCTCACGTTTAGCGGCGCAGTTATCAGTGAACATGAGGCTGTTACTTTTCGCATGCCTGTCGATTTTACTGCAGAAAAGTACAGTCAATATCAGGAAATTTTCCCATTGGAGATATGTCTCCTTATACTCCTTCATGATAAAAGTTAACGAATCTTGCTAAAAATTCCTACTCAGGGGTTTTCGGGGTCGCTGAATCCAAATTCGTTATTGAAAATTTTAAATTCAAAATGGCGGCTACAAAATGGCGACCAAAATTTTTTTTTAAGTTTACGAATTTGGCTGAAAATGCTTATTCAGAGGTTTTTGAGGTCTCTAAATCTAAATATTTAGTCAAAAATTTAAAATTCAAAATGGCGACTCTAAAATGGCGACCAAAAAATTTAAAAGTTTACGGATTTGACTAAAAATGTTTACTTGGGGGTTTTTGGGGTCGCTGAATTCGAATATTTGGTTAAAATTTTTAAATTCAAAATGGCGGCTTCAAAATGGCGACCAAAATTTTTTTAAGTTCACGAATTTGGCTGAAAATGCTCATTCGGGGGTTTTTGAGATCTCTAAATCCAAATATTTAATCAAAAATTCAAAATTCAAAATGGCGGCTCCAAAATGGCGCCCAAAAAAATGTAAAGTTCTCAAATTAGTTCTTAAAACTTAAAACAGAGGAATTAATATGTTCGATGTTTTAAAACATTGTGAAATACATAAAATCAATCTACATTAAAAAATTTAATAATAGTAATTAAATTAAATAGTTTGGGACTCCGGATTCGGCTAAGAGCGGTGTTTTAAATAGTTTGTGTAAATAGATATAAATACAAAAATATAATATATGTAATATATATATATATATATAAACCTCAAAAGACTCAAATAACTATTTATAACCACATTCGTAAACTTTTAAATTTTTAGTTGACATCTTGAAGTCGCCATTTTTAATTATAAAATTTTAATTAAATATTCTAATTCAGTGACTCCAAAAACCCCCAAATGCGCATTTTTATCCAAATCCGGAAACTTTAAAATTTTTTCTGTCGCCATTTTGAATTTTAAAATTTTAACCAGATATTCGAAATCAGCGACCCTAAAAACCCCCCAAGTGAGCATTTTTAGTCAAATCAGGAAACTTTTAAATTTTTAAAGCCGCCATTTTGAATTTTAGAATTTTAATCAAATATTCGAAATCAGCGACCCTAAGAACCCCCAAGTGAGTATTTTTAGTCAAATACGAAAACTTTTAAATCTTTAAGCCGCCATTTTGAATTTTTAAGTTTTGATCAAATATTCGAATTCAGCGACCCCGAAAACATAAAATATAATAATATCAAGTAATTAAAAAAAAAATTTTTTTGCACATTTGTGGCACGAAAAGCTTATTTTGACTACACTGCTAATAGGCCAGTCGGTGAGTGCAAAAAGTGCACAAAAGTGCAACTTGAAAAGTCTCAATAGTTTCTTGTAGTTTGGGGACCCCATATAAGAGCCCCATGGTTTGCTCTCGATTTTCGGTTGCAAAAAATAGTGTAAACAATCGTCAAAGTTCGAGAAACGTAGTTTTTCGATGACCCTTGCTTCCGGTTAAATTTTAGAGGAAAAAGTTGTTATTGAAAGTTGTAGAGCCTAAAAATACCTTTCAAATGATTGGTCATACGTTGAAAAAGGTTAATTAGTTTAGTTGCAAATGAATTTAAACCATTAAAAATAGCACTTTTCTAATTGTTTAATAACTTTGTTAATAATTATTGAATTTGTTTACAACTCACCAGGAATATTCTCCTTGCGAAGCTGAATAAATTAAAAAAAAAGTCAACTCGATCGGACAAATAGTTTATGTTTTATTCCATTTGTTAACTAAAAACATTAAATTTTTCAACAGAATTTCCCTACTTTTGGACCTGCGAATTTCGTTTTTTTTTCTTCGAGAGTACAGTTTAGGAGTCAAACTTTGATTCCATTTAAATGGGAAATTGATTTTTCTTATCTAAGTGCATAATAATAGACGTTAAAAAAGGGTATGTTTTTTTGACATAAACAAATGGAATAACTCAGTCAATTTTCACTTTATCGATTTGGTGTAAAGGGAATTAAATTTCATTCGTTTTCACAAAACTTTTCCAAAAAAAATCCGACCTAGCTTCAAGGAGGGGGGAGTTAGTTTATTTTTTTCAAAAAATTCCTGACTAATTAATTATCAATATTTTTAATTGCAATTCATACCACTTATAGTTCAATGTATGTATTTTATGAAAAAAAATTGGACATAAGGTTTTGTGCATTTATTTTTAATTTATATCAAGTAAAAGTAAATGTATCCTTTTTTCAACCTCTGAACGTCGGAGTGGGGGTACTCGTAGGAGCGTGATTCTCGCCGCCACAACTCAATGCAGCCTTTCAAATTTGCAAAAATGGTCATAACTTCGTTAATTATTTACCGATTTTAATGATTCTTTTTTTAATTTGATGTATTGTTTTACGCTGAATCCAAAAATGATTTTATATTTTTTTAAAATACAATATTTTTAATAATAAAAACAAAAAATTTTTAAACAAAAAATTTTTAATTATTATTTATAACTCTTGACAGAAAATTCTTTTCGTACATATAATTCCATTGAATTCAAAATAATATTATGACATAAAAAAATTCAAATTATTTTTATATAAGTGTGTAGCATCGTTGTATTGATAGTTGAACAGGCGTGCATATGTCAACCTAATGCTACAAGCTTATATATAATTAATTTTAATTTTTTTTGTTATAATATTTTTTTGAATTCAATGGAATTATATGTACGAAAAGAATTGTTTGTCAAATGTTATAAATAATAATTAAAAATTTTTTGTTAAAAAATTTTTTGTTTTTATTATTAAAAATATTGTATTTTAAAAAAATATAAAATCATTTTTGGATTCAGCGTAAAACAATACATCAAATTAAAAAAAGAATCATTAAAATCAGTAAATAATTAACAAAGTTATGACCATTTTTGCAAATTTGAAAGGCTGAATTGAGTTGTGGCGGCGAGAATCACGCTCCTTCGAGTACCCCCACTCCGACGTTCAGAGGCTGAAAAAAGGACACATTTACTTTTACTTGATATAAATTAAAAATAAATGCACAAAACCTTATGTCCAATTTTTTTTCATAAAATACATACATTGAACTATAAGTGGTATGAATTGCAATTAAAAATATTGATAATTAACTAGTCAGGAATTTTTTGAAAAAAATAAACTAACTCCCCCCTCCTTGAAGCTAGGTCGGATTTTTTTTGGAAAAGTTTTGTGAAAACGAATGAAATTTAATTCCCTTTACACCAAATCGATAAAGTGAAAATTGACTGAGTTATTCCTGTTAGAGTCGAATTTGAAAAATTAAATTAATTAATTTAATAATATCAATTTTTAAATAAACTTTAACTTAACGTGTCCTTCGGACGAAAATCGTATAGGTAGTGAATTCCCCCTCTTCTTGGTTATTAATTCAACCAAGGGGTGAGAATCCTACTCTTTGAATTTGGAGAAGATAGGATAGTTTTAGGAATAATTAAATCATATGCAAAAATAAGATTAAACAAATAAGATATATTTTACCTAAAGAAATCCCTAATACAAGTAACTCTAAATTGTTGTGAGTAAAGAGTAATTCTATACTTGTGTATGAAAGAATAGTATGTGTATGTGTGTGAATGAGGTGAAGAGTATATGTAATTTTATACAAGATGCTTTACTCACTACTTAGAAATTCTTTCCTTGAAATGTGAATCCAATGACGAATGTTTTTATCTCTCTGTCTATCTGGAAACGGTTATTCCAGAAAATTGAGGAAATACCAAATCTAGGGTCACTAGATTGATATTTTCACTAAGTACTTTAATATTCCTTTAGGAGTACACAAAACCTGAGACTTAAACCTCGTAAAGAAAGGTTGTCTTTACATATATTGGAATTAAAACAAATCCTTAAAATTTATTAGAATTATATTTATCTTTCTGCTGACTTTAGATTTTTTTTACTTTACTTTAATTATTTTTATTCTTTTGTATGAATCACAACTTCTTTATATTTATTCTTTACTCTTTTATTTTATTATTTTCTTCAATTCTCTATTCTCAATATTTATTTCATAAATTCTCTATATTTATTTTCTTTCACTTAATTTCAATATTTTATGTTTTTATTTCATCAATTCTTTCAATTATGCACTTCAATTATTTTATTTTATTCAAATATATGTATTCAATTCAACTCTTTTTTACTTCGATTTAATTGTATTTTTCTCAAATAAATTCACTTCTTCTTGAACAAACTTTACTTAATTTCACTCTTTAAAACTTCTGAGAAATATTTCAACTTTGAACACGGCTAACTTGCCGGACTTAGAAAATGCCTGGCCCAAACTGCCGGCTACATCTACAGGTGACTACGACCTGGACTAAACTGCGGGCCCAAACTGCCCGGGCTAACTGCCGGCTACAACGGCCTGGCTTAAACTGCCCAGATTTCCCAGTGTCAATCAATTTTATTGAAAGACGATTTAGTGGGGAAATCGTATGTTAAGTTTATTGCACTTGACTGTTGCCAAGCCAATTCTGCAAGCTTGCAGATTTAGGCAGTGGCGTGATCCGAGTTCAGTGACTTGGATGCACCACTCCTTATATTGGGCAATTTATTCTTTTATATTTTCTAGATATTTCTCCAAAGGTCAACAAACTGTTTGTCCAAGAAAGGAATTTATTAAGAAATACCCTGTTATATTCTTAGGTTTTTCACCTCGAAATTGTGAAATTCAAAGGAATGTTAAATTTCATCAAATCTATTAATTAAATAAAATTAGATTTTTATCCGATTAAAATACTTTAGATTTAAATATTCAAAAAGAAGAATGTCCCTTTTGTGAAATTACAAAGGGTTGTATTTTGTGTAAATGTTTTTGTGATGTTTAACAAAATCTCATGTTGCGTGTAATTGTTGCATGTAATTTTAGTTTAATAGGGGAGAGGGCCCCAAGGTGGTCAGGGCCCTAAGGTGGTCACCCTAAGAAAATTGTTGTATATTAGTTAGTATCTTCAAATGTTTTTTGTTATTGTTATTATTTGAGAAGACAAAGATTTCAGTAAAGTTTTGAGGTAAATAGTCGTATGAGTCTCTTTGTAACGTGAACGTCGTAAAATTTCTGTTTTTAAATGATCGAGAAATTTTTTTCTCAGGGTGTTAAAAGCATCGAAATTAACCATTTTAAATTAGTAAAAATCGTTATAATTATCTTTATATATCGTACAATAGTATTCCAAATGAATATAATTAATATTGTGCTTTAAAAAAATTTTTTATTAACGTTTAAAAAATTGTGTCTTGGCCCTAAGGTGGACACTTTTTTGGCCCCAAGGTGGTCACTTTTGATTTTTTATGAAAATGTGTTTATACGCCATATTTATCAACATTTATCACTGTGAATGTGAATTTTATCAATTTTTAAGTTTTATGATGAATAATAATGAAATAGAATTATTTTCAAAATTTTACCTGACTAATACATACACAAAAAGTATCATTTTTGACGAAAGGACAGAGTGCAAAAAAAAATATGTAATATGTTTCTGTGATCCTGAAAAACAATTAATATTAAATAAACAACTTAATAGTACGTTTTTTACATTTTTTTAAAACTTTTTTAGTGAATGTTTGTATGGTGACCACCTTGGGGCCACTTTTTTAAAAGTCGAATTTTCAACTTTTTTTAAAAAGTGCCATAACTTTTTTTTATTAATGAAATGAAAAAAACTTTATGATAGGAAGTTAGGTGATAAGATAAAGTTTCAAACGCCGTATTATTGACCTTTAAATATAATTCCATTTGAAATCTACAGTCGTTCAAAAGATGGGTGACCACCTTAGGGCCCTCTCCCCTATAATTAAAAAAGGTATTAACAATATAAAAAGTTACGGAGTTCGGCCGTAACAAATGCCCCCCTTTTATTAGGCTGACGTCCCTTGTCAGCTGCTATGAATGCGTTATTGAAGATCCTCTTTTAAAATTTGTAGATATAACTCGTTTGAGTTTTACAAAAAATCGTATCCTGGTTATCTTGCTTTACAAAAGTTTATGTTGGAGAGTGATTATGTTAATCTTTCTTAAAAACTAGCCTTATAAATTTTAATATATTTTTCATTTATAGAACATGTTCAAAATGAAATGCGATTTAACATGCCGTATGCCTAAGTTCTTTGATTAAAGTATTTTTCTACAATGTTTTTACTTTATCGTTGGTAAAAATGGTTATACAGGTCATTGTGTTTTTAGTATAATTATATAATTTTAAAAGAATTTTGTCGAATATGACTTTAAACGCTGACAACGTCTTTCACTAGTATCATATGAATAAACGTAACCATGTCTACCTAAGTTGTATTGTATGTGATTGTCATAATGAAAAAAAATTTTTTTTTTTATTTTCGGAAAGAGAAGAAAAAAAATTGTGACGACAATTCTGTCGTCATGCCCCCCTTTTAATTAGGCTGACGTTCCTTGGCAGCCATTTCTAAATGCTTTTGTTCTTTCTTTTCTTTCCAATTTTTCTAATTCTTTTCGCGTTGTAAAGATTTGTTATAAATAAAAACAGGTAAATTATTGTTGTGAGTTTTACTTTAGTTTCAAGTTTAGTTTACAAAAAAAGCAAAAACAAAACTGGTTTTCGATGGTTTACAAGTTATTTTTGTATTTAGCATGATTAATTTTATTATTTATATAAAAAATATTTTTAATATTTTTGTTGATTTGCATATTATTTTTGTATTTATTAT
Source organism: Leptopilina heterotoma (assembly GCF_015476425.1). Classification (NCBI taxonomy): domain Eukaryota; kingdom Metazoa; phylum Arthropoda; class Insecta; order Hymenoptera; family Figitidae; genus Leptopilina; species Leptopilina heterotoma. The sequence goes on from NW_025111111.1 coordinate 1,226,085, forward strand.
GACGCATTTTTAAGTATTTTAAGGTCTAGAGTGGTAAAAAAAAACTGTTTTAATTTTTTTTAAACATGTCTTTTAACTCTATTACTAAAAACAGAATTCTAACTCTTTATATTTTAATTGCATTTTTACCAATCTAGGCATTCGCTTATTTCAAGATATGTAATTTTTCTGAATTTCCATTTCACTTTTTTTATAAAATTTGAGTGACAACGTTTATTATTTTAAGTATTTTCTAATTGATCCTTATTTTTAAATGTATATTGTAAATTATAAAACCTATAGCTATTTTTAGTATACAACTTTTTTAGGGTGCTATTAATTTCAAACGAAGAATACATTAAATATTTTTACTTTTAATAATTTGAAAAAACATAATTTCATAGATTCAAAATTTGAATTTATCATAACAAATTGTTTTTGCTAGAAATTTATAATTATAAACTTTTTTTTTTAACGAAGATTGTCGAATTTATTTATCATTTCAATTTTTCTTAATGCCGTTATGAAATAATTTTACATAGGTTGCAGAATATTTTTATTACACAATAATAAGATAAAAATTTTATTTTTGCAAAAAATACTTTCATAGGTTGGAATATTGTGAATTTTTATACTTTTCTTGAAAAAATTCTATTTAAAATATTTTTTTGAATTGTAGTAAAATGTTTTTTTTATCTTTATATCATTAAATTATTTTAATATGTGGTAGCAAGAATATATTTTTATTAAAAAAAAAATGTCTTTTTAACTATAAAATTTTTGTGAATGTTTTGTAGTTCTTTTAAAAGACGTACAAAATTTAAGGAAAAAAATGTTAAATTGTATTAGTTTAACTCTGTTTCCTTATTACATTTTTGTGCAGTATGAAATAGAAATTGGTAAACAATATTGAGAATTTATAGAAGAACGGAACATTCTGATTTTTTTTAATTTCATTACTAATAGAAATTCTGGTCAAATAGTTTTGATAAAGCAAAACTTTTTAAATTATTTATTATGCTTATCCGTTTTAAAATTTTATTTAGAGCATTTAAATATAGTGCTTTGTATTGAAATTTTTCAACTTTTAAAAATTTCTTTATAAGTTCATTTTAGAAATAGTGTAAATTGAATAAGTTATCTTTTTTTTTACTAAGAAAATGTAAGGCAAAACATTTCGTTTAAGATTTTCTTTTACAAAGAATTCTGTTTATCATACTTTAACTTTTTTTTTAAAAAAAAGAAGAAATAAACTGCACTTTTAATCAAAAATGGCTGTTTAAAATATTTTTAAGAATTTGCCTTTCAATATTTATGTTTCCATTGATTAATGTTTTTTTGTTTTTTTTAGAAAAAAAAACATTAAAAATGGCTTTACGTTTTCTAAGATAAATTTTTCTTTTTTTTTAATCTTTTCAAAGTGTATTTTTATTCATATTTATAATTTAAGGGTGTTAACTTTGTTAATTTATATTAGTGTTATTGGTGTTACAACAGTTTCATTTGTGCTCGAACTTTAAAGCATTCCCTTTAATATTATTTAGTGCATCATGTATTTTTAAGGAGTTATAAGAAAAATAGTCGCAGATTCTAGAAGTATTTAAAGCGTATTTTAATCTGAAATTCAATATAATTTGACAAGAGCATCAATGAAACGTAATTTTTTAGGTATTTCAACGAATACTATTATTTATTTTAAATCATTGCAGTACTTTTATTTTTGAAATACTATTTGTTTATTGATTTAGTTAATTTAGTTAATAATAATAAAATTATGTACAATTGCATTTTTTTTAAAATAAAAATGTTGTAACTTTCTTGATTTCCTTTTTGAAATTTGTATTTCAAGTAAATATTTTTTAGTTTGACATTTTAATGTTTTCATTCATTACTATAATTTAAATTTATTATTACAGCATATCCCACTTTATTAAATTTGCTATTCCATTAGAAGCAATTACTAGACTAATAATTTTGTGTTAGTATACGAGGCATTATTAAATGTATTTAAGAAAAACATTTTTTTTACTAAATTAGTAAGCGATATTTTTTTAGCATTTTATGTCTTATTTTTCAATTTGATAATTGTATTCTATATTTTTAATTATTTTACTTAAGTGTTGATTTCGTTATCATTTTACTTTATTTATCATTTTATTTTTTGTTGTTATAAATATTTTGACCTTCTTTATTTTTACTCATTAAGGCATAATTGTTTTTAAAGTACTTTATGTTTATTAATGTAGTTAGTTTGGAATTTTCTTAGTTTTATTTTTGTAAATTATTAGGCAGAAAAATTGTACTTTGACATTTTAATGCGTCTCTTCATGACGATAAATTTCATTTATTTTAGCAGCGTGTCATATTTTTTAAATTTACTAAAAGCATTTATTAAGCTTACATTTTTTTACATGTTAGTAATCTACTGTTTATAAAATATGTATAATAATTTGTTTTCCTTTTTTTTTACTAAATTTAGTTAGCGATATTTGTTTTTAACATTGTATGTTTTTTTTTCTTTTGGACTATTGTTCTATTCCATATTTCCTTAATCTTTTATTTGTGTGTTAATTAGTTATTATTTTACTTTATCGATCTTATATATTTTTTTATTTTTATAAGTATATTAGATATTTTACTCTAAATGAGAACATAAAATAAAGATAATTATAGTGTAATGGAAAGAGAATGATAAATTCAATCAATTAATATTTATATTAAAGTCCTTGAGACTTGTAAAGTTCGAGTAATAAATTAACTATTTTACCCGGAAAGATCGTTGAAAATATTTTGTGCTTTCACTGTTATTATTTGTCTCCTGCTTGATTTTACATACGTCTAACCTATTCCTAACCTCTCTGAGTAAACTTTTGTTGCTACTATTTTAGGTATTTTATTTTGTAGTAGTTCATTCCCTTTGAATTTGTAGATAACTTCATTTTTCTCATTTGCCCCGAGTAAAAATGTATCCCAAAAATATTTTTGATGTGTTTCTGATAATCCGTTATGCAATGAGATACAATATTCTACCATTTCTAAAATTTCTTGATTTAGGCTTTTTCTAGATGACCCGTGATCGTCTAATTCTCTTCTTCTTTCTTCATTTGTAACGCTTAGTTGTTCTTGAGTTCTTGATTTGATTTTACCAGGAGGTTTTCCTTTTCTTAGTTTTTTCATAGGACTGTCCGGATTCATATGTTGTATTAAAGAATATGAATTATCCATGATTGTGACATTTTCATTGTTTGCTAGTTTAATATCGAAAAATTCTTCACTTTTCTCAATAATTTTTTCTTCACCTTTTTGACCTGATTTTGTTTCATTCAATTCATGGCTAACTTCAGATGGTTTTGAATTGTTTTCTCGCTGTGAAGTTTCGTGATTATAACAACTATAATTCTTTAAGTCATTATCTTCTTCTAATTTTAGTTCATTTTTGCTTTCCTCAAAACTTGGAATTTGTAGGGATTCCTTTCTATTATCTTCCTTTTCTTTGAGCATTTTGTTGTCTAGAATACAAGTTTGGTTTTCTTCTAACGATAAACTAATTTTTCTGTCTAAATCTCCATGTATGTCCATCTTTTTCTTGTTTGGTGGTTTTTCATTGATGTTGATATCTTCTTCGTCGTCGTCGAAAGTACTTATAATAGGATCCATATACACAGCAATCTGTTCTTCTTCTTCCACAGGTTTTTGTATTTTTTAATGGTCTTTTTGTTAGTTGATTCTTCGCTTTCGCTTACCACTTGTGGCTCATTCGCTGGGGTTGAGACACTAAAATTTAATTGATTTTGAACCCTAAAAGAGTTTTGGTTTGTGAGCGAGTTCTGCATACACATTGAATTATAAATATTAGAATATATTTCGTTAAAGCTTATAGAAGACTGTTCGTAGTTGTCATATTTGTGGTCTCTATGATCATCTCTACTGTAACCATCCTGGTCGTCCTTGTATCTTTTGTATTCGTTTCTAAATCTGTGTTGTGAATTTCTGTATTCGACATTACGCTCGTCAAAATTTTGATCATAGTTATAAAGGTTTTCTCTTCCATAATCCTGCGAATGCATGTCCCTGTTTTGTCCATTTTTTCTAAAACTCTTGTTCCTATTCTGATTGTTAAATTTATTGTAGCCTCTATTTTTTCTTCTATGTTGTTGACCCCATTTTTGTCGCTGGTTCCTTGGTTGATACGTGTTGTAATGGTCAATGGCATTGTAATTTGTTCTCGAAAAATCGTAGTTAGAGGGAGAGGGGTCGTCGAATAGAACATTTGGAGAAAAATTTTCTTTTAGATGATCTAATAAGTCTATCAAAATTTTAAATTGGATGCCAACAGTGCTAGCTTTTGCGGTACCTTCTAATTTATCCAGTATAATTGTTATTATAAGGGCTTCACAAGTAATTGGCATTTGTGACGCTACAAATGTTATTTGATCTATGAATTCTTCAACTGGTATGTTGTATCCATCAAAAAATTTTAATTGTTTTTCGAATAGTGCTAAAGACAATGCAAGATTTAATCTTTGATTGACTATCCGAGAGTTTTCTCCACGGTTTACTTCCGACATTTTTTTTAAACGTTAATCCTCTGTTTGCGTATTTCTGCTATTTCAGCATGATTTATTTATTGTTCTTCCAACTGATGAAGGTTTATTTTTAATATGTTACTTTTCATTCTTCTATTTCATAGACTGATTTCACTAAAGTCATGATCTGCAAAATTTTTTGTGCTATAAAATTTTAAATAAAATGCCTAAGTTTTCTTAATTTTCGAAGTTTAATAAAATACTGAATTTTCCTCCATTTTTCTATGCGTTTTAACTAGGATTTTTATTCAATTTGTAATTTTAGGTTTTTTTTAATTTCGTTAAAATTTTATTTGTTATTTGTGAAATATGAATTTTATTGAAAAAGAAACAATAAAAAAGTATATATTTATTTAAATTATACATAAGTAAATGAGTTTTTTTTTAATTGTCTATATAAGCATTTCTTTCGATGTCTACTTCCTACTGACCTACACACCTGAAGTGTAACCTGACACAGTGTCGCGTAACCGAGTTCGTATACCTATCTAATTTAGCACATTGTCTCTCTATATTTTATTTCCAATTATTCTTTTTATTTACTCATAAAAATAAATTTAATTAATTTCGCAAATAATTTTTGTCATTTCCTGAATTTTATCTTCATTGTTGCTCTTCAAGACGGAGGATTCTTTTCTGGGTTTCTTCGAACTTTGAACCTCGTTTCGCTTCTTGGGTTTTTATTCTTTATGTCAATTCTCGTTTATCAATTTTTTTTTAGTTTATATTACTTATATTACAACAATAATTTTTTTTAATTACTCGCGATTTTATTTCTACTATACCCTTATATTTTCGATTCCTTTTTATTTTAAACATAAAAAATTGTATAATTTATTTTTTTTAGTAAAAGCTTTTATTTAACCGAATAGGGTAATTTTTATTTTAAATTGTTTTTTACGCGATTATATTTTTCGGGTTTTTAATCCCTTCACTTGCCCAAGTGGCTACACACTTCCGGCAAGGTTATGTCAAGGAATTGGGCGCGATTTATTAAAGAAACCAGAGCTTGCCGACGCAAGGGTAGTTACTTTTTCTTTGTTCGACGTTAGCCAACAAAAAAAAATATCTCTTTTACCGCACTTTAAAATTCGTATATATTTTTCTCCTGTGAAGAAACAGATAGATAATTTTTATAAAAATAGGCAATCAATGTATATCAATATATATATATATATGTATAAATTTCTCATAAAATATATCAACCTTTTTGTTTTAATGTGTATAGTGTAACCCTGTATGTAAAAATTTAACTTTAAATATGTCTTTAAAAAAAAAAATTTTTTTAATTGTTAATTAATTTTTTTTTACTTTTTCTATCTTCTCTTTGCTTCAAAGAATAAAGAGAAAGAATCCCACCGCTGCCACCAGTTTGTTAGAGTCGAATTTGAAAAATTAAATTAATTAATTTAATAATATCAATTTTTAAATAAACTTTAACTTAACGTGTCCTTCGGACGAAAATCGTATAGGTAGTGAATTCCCCCTCTTCTTGGTTATTAATTCAACCAAGGGGTGAGAATCCTACTCTTTGAATTTGGAGAAGATAGGATAGTTTTAGGAATAATTAAATCATATGCAAAAATAAGATTAAACAAATAAGATATATTTTACCCAAAGAAATCCCTAATACAAGTAACTCTAAATTGTTGTGAGTAAAGAGTAATTCTATACTTGTGTATGAAAGAATAGTATGTGTATGTGTGTGAATGAGGTGAAGAGTATATGTAATTTTATACAAGATGCTTTACTCACTACTTAGAAATTCTTTCCTTGAAATGTGAATCCAATGACGAATGTTTTTATCTCTCTGTCTATCTGGAAACGGTTATTCCAGAAAATTGAGGAAATACCAAATCTAGGGTCACTAGATTGATATTTTCACTGAGTACTTTAATATTCCTTTAGGAGTACACCAAACCTGAGACTTAAACCTCGTAAAGAAAGGTTGTCTTTACATATATTGGAATTAAAACAAATCCTTTAAATTTATTAGAATTATATTTATCTTTCTGCTGACTTTAGATTTTTTTCACTTTACTTTAATTATTTTTATTCTTTTGTATGAATCACAACTTCTTTATATTTATTCTTTACTCTTTTATTTTATTATTTTCTTCAATTCTCTATTCTCAATATTTATTTCATAAATTCTCTATATTTATTTTCTTTCACTTAATTTCAATATTTTATGTTTTTATTTCATCAATTCTTTCAATTATGCACTTCAATTATTTTATTTTATTCAAATATATGTATTCAATTCAACTCTTTTTTACTTCGATTTAATTGTATTTTTCTCAAATAAATTCACTTCTTCTTGAACAAACTTTACTTAATTTCACTCTTTAAAACTTCTGAGAAATATTTCAACTTTGAACACGGCTAACTTGCCGGACTTAGAAAATGCCTGGCCCAAACTGCCGGCTACATCTACAGGTGACTACGACCTGGACTAAACTGCGGGCCCAAACTGCCCGGGCTAACTGCCGGCTACAACGGCCTGGCTTAAACTGCCCAGATTTCCCAGTGTCAATCAATTTTATTGAAAGACGATTTAGTGGGGAAATCGTATGTTAAGTTTATTGTACTTGACTGTTGCCAAGCCAATTCTGCAAGCTTGCAGATTTAGGCATTGGCGTGATCCGAGTTCAGTGACTTGGATGCACCACTCCTTATATAGGGCAATTTATTCTTTTATATTTTCTAGATATTTCTCCAAAGGTCAACAAACTGTTTGTCCAAGAAAGGAATTTATTAAGAAATACCCTGTTATATTCTTAGGTTTTTCACCTCGAAATTGTGAAATTCAAAGGAATGTTAAATTTCATTAAATCTATTAATTAAATAAAATTAGATTTTTATCCGATTAAAATACTTTAGATTTAAATATTCAAAAAGAAGAATGTCCCTTTTGTGAAATTACAAAGGGTTGTATTTTGTGTAAATGTTTTTGTGATGTTTAACAAAATCTCATGTTGCGTGTAGTTGTTGCATGTAATTTTAGTTTAATATAATAAAAAAAGGTATTAACAATATAAAAAGTTACGGAGTTCGGCCGTAACAATTCCATTTGTTTATGTCAAAAAAACATACCCTTTTTTAACGTCTATTATTATGCACTTAGATAAGAAAAATCAATTTCCCATTTAAATGGAATCAAAGTTTGACTCCTAAACTGTACTCTCGAAGAAAAAAAAAACGAAATTCGCAGGTCCAAAAGTGGGGAAATTCTGTTGAAAAATTTCATGTTTTTAGTTAACAAATGGAATAAAACATAAACCATTTGTCCGATCGAGTTGACTTTTTTTTAATTTATTCAGCTTCGCAAGGAGAATATTCGTGGTGAGTTGTAAACAAATTCAATAATTATTAACAAAGTTATTAAACAATTAAAAAAGTGCTATTTTTAATGGTTTAAATTCATTTGCAACCAAACTAATTAACCTTTTTCAACGTATGACCAATCATTTGAAAGGTATTTTTAGGCTCTACAACTTAAAATAACCACTTTTTCCTTTAAAATTTAACCGGAAGCAAGGGTCATCGAAAAACTACGTTTCTCGAACTTTGACGATTGTTTACACTATTTTTTGCAACCGAAAATCGAGAGCAAACCATGGGGCTCTTATATGGGGCCCCCAAACTACAAGAAACTATTGAGACTTTTCAAGTTGCACTTTTGTGCACTTTTTGCACTCACCGACTGGCCTATAAGGGGTTAAAGGAATTAAAATTTAAATAAGTTAACGAAACATTTTTCTTTAATTATAAATTTATTGTCGGATTACTTTGACGTAAGGCTACGATAGCTAGCTGCGCATGAGACAGTAGTCACACACAATTACAGGTCTATAGTAGTATTGGTACGGATGACTACTTTCTCGAGTAAAATTTTGTTTTGCAATAGTAAAAGTTGTTTCTTGCAAAAGCAATCTTTATTTTCTGCAGTATTAATTATTAGAATTTCTACGAGTAATACACTACCGTCCACGAGTATCAGGACGATTACACGCTACTCTATGAAAAAACATTGCATCTTTTTTAGGGTTCCGTACCCCGGTAGGAACCCTATTGGAACGGTTACAAAAATGACCATGTACCCCCCCTCTAGCACTTACAGTTTTACACCTAGAGAGCTAAAATTTCGTACACGTATGTATTTTCACGCGTAGATTACAGGAAAAATATAGCGAACGTGATTGGGATTGATCTTCATAGAGTTTTCGACGAAAAACATCAAATTTTGGCCATTTTTCGCAAAAAAAGGCATGTACCCCCCCCTAGCGCTCACAGTTTTTTACCTAGAAAGTTGAAAATTGGTATGCATATGTATTTTCAAAAATGGATTAAAGGAAAAATATAGCGAACACATTTGGTATTGATCTTCATTCTGTTTTTATCGAAAAAGTCAAAAATTTTGAAAATTTCGAAAAAAATCCATGTACCCCCCCCCCCTGGCGCCTACATTTTTTTACCTGGAGAGCTGAAAATTGGCATACTTATTCGTTTTTACGCATAGATTACAGGAAAAATATAGCGGAAGTGATTAGAATTGATCTTCATGGTGTTTTCATCGAACATCTAAAATCTCTTTTTGCAAGCACGAACATACTTTAACCCTTGCTGGTTCTCTCAATTCTTAATCTAGTGGACTGGCGTTTTACATTTTTATTTGTTTTTTCGTGCAGATTTCAACAAACATACAAAAAAAATTATTGGAATTCATCTTCATATTTTTTTTTGCGAAAAACTAAAAAATTTTTTCGTTTTTAAAAAAAAAGTGTGTACCCCCCCTTGGTTTTTACAATTCTTGGCCTATTGGACTGCAGTTTTGCTTATTTTATGTATTTTCGTGTGTAGATTTCAGGAAAAATATAGCGAACATGATTGGATTTGATCTTCATATTTTTTTCATCGAAAAACTCAAAGTTTTTAAAAATTTCGTCAAAAAAGCGTTTATTTCACCCTAGCACTCACAGTTTTTTACCTAAAGAGCTGAAAATTGGAACACTTTTGTATTTTCACGTGTAGATTACAGGTAAAATATAGTGGAAATGATTAGAATTGATCTTCATTGCGTTTTGAGCGAAAACCTAAATTTTTTTTTCAATTTTTGATAATAATTATACCTATGCTAGTTCTCTCAATTCTTAGTCTAGTGGACTGGCGTTATACATTTTTATTTATTTTTTCGTGTAGATTTCAACAAACATACAGAAAAAATTATTGGAGTTCATCTTCATATTTTTTTGCGAAAAACTAAAAAAAATTTCGTTTTAGAAAAAAAGTGTGTACCCCCCCTCCCTTGGTTTTCACAATTCTTGGCCTATTGGACTACAGTTTTGCTTATTTGATGTATTTTCAAGTGTAGATTTCAGGAAAAATACACCGAACATAATTGGATTTTATCTTCATATTTTTTTTTAGCGAAAAACTCAAAATTTTTTTAAATTTCGTCAAAAAAACGTGTTTTTTACCCTAGCGCCCACAGTTTTTTATGTGAAGAGATGAAAATTAGTTATTTATTTATTTTCACCTGTAGATTACAGAAAAAATACAGCGAAAAATATTGGAGTTGATCTTTATATTTTTTCCAGCAAAAAAGTAGAAGTTTTAAACGAGGGTACGGAACCCTCGGTTTTAGTAAGAGTTCTACTCGCACTTGTCCGGTTTTTTTCAATCATATCTCGGAAATAAAAGGAGATACAAAAAATCTTAAATACGGTTAGAAAGCTTATTAAATTTTGCGTAAAATAAGCCGTCTTTGAACGTATTTGTTCTTTTGCACGTATTTTGAAGAATTTTTTTTCATAGTGAAATTTATTTAAACATTTTAAAATTTTTACATGTTATTACACATATATTAAACTAAATAAAAAAAATTTCTTAATATGTTTTTTGTTGTTAATCCTCCGTCACACACATGAGGAAAAATTACGACTTTACACACGTTTAGAGGGAATCCCTCACCACATTGTAAAATAAGCAACATTACAACATAAACAAAGGAATCAACAAAAATTTAGTTTTAACACAAACTTACAAATGTGTAGTAAATTATTCTAAATTATAAAATTAATAATAATTAATTTTCGGTCTCAAAAATAAAAAAATTTTGGTGCTTATTTCATAAACACTTTACTTCCTCATAGAGATAAAAATAATAGAAATATATGAATAACTTTTTATAAATATGGTAAAAGTGATTGAATTTTGGGTCAATCAATTTATTTTTAAATACCCTACAAGATAGTTGCAATAATTTAATAGTTAAAAAAAAAAGTTGAGAAAATGTCATTTTTTACAATTTTTGGTTTTTAAAATACCAATAATTTCGAAATTTATTATCGAATTAGGTTCAAAAATAGGTCAATCGAAGCGTTTTTTAATGCTCTACAGTTTAATAACGATAATTTTAAAGTTACTTCTACGTTTTTCAATAAAATTTTCAAAAAAGTCTTTTTTCCAAAATTTTTGATTTTTTTAAGTTTAATAACTCCGGTTAATATGGACGAAAAATGTTTAATTAGGGCTCAAAAGATGCGTCTAAAAAAACTACAAAATTGTGGAAAAACATTTATAGGTGTCCTAACATTTTTTTAAAGTTATGGGCAAAAATAGTTTTTTTGCAAAATTAAAAAAAAAAAAATTTAGTTAAACTTTATTAATATATCAGAAAGTACTCTCACTTTATGTCCGCAGGTGAGATCTACAATTTAAAAAAAATTCAACCCAAAAGCTGTTAATGATTTCGAGATATTTATGAAAATGTGATGTTTACACACACACACACACTTACGGAATGACATTTTTTAAAAATGCCATTTTTAAACTCCTGAGGTCAAATAACATAAAGATATGTCAAAAAATCGAACTCGAAAAATTTCGGTATTACAATACTTCCTCTATGAGGAAGTATTTAATTACACGAATGCACATCTTCGAAGGAATTCCACTTGACATGTAAAAATAATGTAACATTAACAAATAAGCAAAAAAATCATTAAATAATTAATTTTAATTATATTTATAATATAATTTTGTCATTAACCAACAGTGGAACAAAAAATGTTTTGAAAACTTGATTTTTTTATTTAACATAACCTCACTTTTTCGAGTTTTTTCTGGCTTTGAAGCTTAATAATTAAATATTAATTACGTTTAAACTAAATGTTTTTTTAGAAATGTGTTAAGGAGTAAATTGTCGAAAGGTATAGAAACTGATTTTATTTTGCAATGAGGAAAACAAAAGTTATTTAAAAAATACTGAAACCGTAGAGGGAATCCCTCCCTAGGTGTGTGACGGAGGTTTAATAGCGAAGAAATGGCGGCTGTAAAAAAAAATCTCGAAAATATGGTTGACATGATATCTCCAGTCAGAACAGACGGAATTAAAAAATTCAAAGGGATTATTAAAATACTAGCAAATTTTGCGCGCTACGCGCGCATATCATATTTCTTATTTCACAATGAAAAACTTATATTATGATATGTGTATTAACCCATTAAAGCGATGTGTTATTCACGTATCCGATATATTTTATTATGGAAAAATATATCACATTAAATAACATGACTTTAATTCTGATGTGCACATGAATCAGAATTCAGAAAGTAAATGTTTTAATTTTAGCCTGATACCTAGTAATAATTTTTTATGATAATTTTTTGAAAAATTAGGATAAAAAAGAAAGTTTAATATTTTTAATATTAATATTTTTCCAAATTGTTTAATAATATTTAAAGAATACAGAAAAAAATAATAAAATAATTTTAAAAGTTATAAACTGCTGAAGTTTATAAGTGAAAAAAATTCTGGTTGACACGATAACTCAAAGTCTACTCAACCGATTTACTTCAAATTTTGCAGAAATGTTCTTTGTATATATCTCTTTATGATCGGAACCTTGGATTTAAAAAAAAATATATTTTTTTATTTTTAAAAAATTCAAAAATGTCAAAAAAACACAACTTTTTTCTAAATCGTCGCCATTTTGCTAAAAAAAATTTTTCTTTTTTCCAATGTACCAATCAAAGCAAAGTCTGTAATAATCAAGAATTTCTTTGAGTTTTTTGTTTTAGAGCATTACAAAAGTCTCCACACTGTCAACCAATTCGCACTTTCTTTTTTTTAGTCCCCACTTCACCAGTTTCTAACTTTAAAAAAATTTTAATTTTTTTTCCTAATTTTTTTCTGTATTCTTTAAACATTAATAAATAATTTGCAACAAAAGTAAATACTAAAAGTGTTGAACTTTCTTTTTTATCCTACTCGGAAAAAAAGACCAGAATACTACCTTAAAAGGTAGTAAAAACTTTTGACTTTTTTCATGATTATAAAGAATATTCTGATTCACTCTAAAAATTATTAGATAGGTACACACAAAAAAATTTCTATACTTTTATTTACGAATTTTCTTAATTAAAAAATTATTCCAAACTACAAATAACTTCATTTTTAAAAAGAGATATTTACCTACTTATTATTATTTTTCTGTAGGAATTAAGATTTAAAAAAAATTTGAAATTTAAAAACTTATAAGAATATTTTTTTAAATATGAAGAAGTCTTTTACTCGGAGTGATCAATTTATTTTTTTTAAGAATTAAAGATAACCTAGGGATAAAATTATTATTTTATATAAGAATATTGTTACTATAATTTTTTCTAAATTATTTTTATCATTTAAATTCCATTATTATATTCTAGAATTATTTTCAAGAATGTTTAACTAAAGTTCTTCTTTAAATTAATTATTAGTTAAAAGTACGAAAAATTTCAATTTTCAAAGATTTTAATTTGCTAACATATTCAAAATTCAATTATTTCTATAAATTTGTACTATAATGCTTTTAATATTAAATTATTATTATCTTAAATTTATTTTTAAATAAGTTTTTATTAGAAAATTTTAGGAGAATTCAATTATTTAATTACAAAAATAAATAAATTGTTCAATAATTGTTAAATAATTTTATTAAAATTTTTGAGAATAATTGAATACTTTAGAAGAATTTTGTTATCTATTTATAAAGAAATTTAATTTGTAAAAATTTTTTTAAAAAATTTGTAAATAATTTAATTTCTGCAAAGTATTTTATTACTTTTCAAAGTATTTGAATTCTTGCGATAAATTTTGATTTCCAATAACCTCGAAAATATATTGTGCAAAATGGATACAAAAGAAATGTCAAACCTAGAAATAAAACAAAAGAATCCACAAAAGTCTAACTTCAGGTGTAGACAGAGATCTGGAAATCCGGATACGAAGATTATTATAGTTAATAGGTAAGTGGTTATAGCCTGAACTAAAATCATAATTTTTAACCTGTTTTTTGAACAATTTTAGGTGCAAAAGAAGGGGTAAAAAAGTAAAAAGTCCGCCATTTTGTTATTTTTCAATGAAAATTTATTAATTTAGTTCAGGCTGTAACTACTTACCTATACTTTAATAATCCGTTTGAATTTTTTAATTCTATCTGTTCTGACTCGAGATATCATGTCAACCAGATTTTCGAGATTTTTTTTTACAGTCGCCATTTCTTCGCTATTAACAACAAAAAATATAGAAAGAAATTTTTTTAATTTAGTTTAATATATGTGTAATAACATGTGAAAATTTTAAAATGTTTAAATAAATTTCACTATGAAAAAAAAATTCTTCAAAATACGTGCAAAAGACCCAGACTGCCCCCTTCATCCGTTATCGCTTTATTATTAAAAAAACCGGACAAGTGCGAGTAGAACTCGTACTAAAACCGAGGGTTCCGTACCCTCGTTTAAAACTTCTACTTTTTTGCTGGAAAAAATATAAAGATCAACTCCAATATTTTTCGCTGTATTTTTTCTGTAATCTACAGGTGAAAATAAATAAATAACTAATTTTCATCTCTTCACATAAAAAACTGTGGGCGCTAGGGTAAAAAACACGTTTTTTTGACGAAATTTAAAAAAATTTTAAGTTTTTCGCTAAAAAAAAATATGAAGATAAAATCCAATTATGTTCGGTGTATTTTTCCTAAAATCTACACTTGAAAATACATCAAATAAGCAAAACTGTAGTCCAATAGGCCAAGAATTGTGAAAACCAAGGGAGGGGGGGTACACACTTTTTTTCTAAAACGAAAATTTTTTTTAGTTTTTCGCAAAAAAATATGAAGATGAACTCCAATAATTTTTTCTGTATGTTTGTTGAAATCTACACGAAAAAATAAATAAAAATGTATAACGCCAGTCCACTAGACTAAGAATTGAGAGAACTAGCATAGGTATAATTATTATCAAAAATTGAAAAAAAAAATTTAGGTTTTCGCTCAAAACGCAATGAAGATCAATTCTAATCATTTCCACTATATTTTACCTGTAATCTACACGTGAAAATACAAAAGTGTTCCAATTTTCAGCTCTTTAGGTAAAAAACTGTGAGTGCTAGGGTGAAATAAACGCTTTTTTGACGAAATTTTTAAAAACTTTGAGTTTTTCGATGAAAAAAATATGAAGATCAAATCCAATCATGTTCGCTATATTTTTCCTGAAATCTACACACGAAAATACATAAAATAAGCAAAACTGCAGTCCAATAGGCCAAGAATTGTAAAAACCAAGGGGGGGGGTACACACTTTTTTTTTAAAAACGAAAAAATTTTTTAGTTTTTCGCAAAAAAAAATATGAAGATGAATTCCAATAATTTTTTTTGTATGTTTGTTGAAATCTGCACGAAAAAACAAATAAAAATGTAAAACGCCAGTCCACTAGATTAAGAATTGAGAGAACCAGCAAGGGTTAAAGTATGTTCGTGCTTGCAAAAAGAGATTTTAGATGTTCGATGAAAACACCATGAAGATCAATTCTAATCACTTCCGCTATATTTTTCCTGTAATCTATGCGTAAAAACGAATAAGTATGCCAATTTTCAGCTCTCCAGGTAAAAAAATGTAGGCGCCAGGGGGGGGGTACATGGATTTTTTTCGAAATTTTCAAAATTTTTGACTTTTTCGATAAAAACAGAATGAAGATCAATACCAAATGTGTTCGCTATATTTTTCCTTTAATCCATTTTTGAAAATACATATGCATACCAATTTTCAACTTTCTAGGTAAAAAACTGTGAGCGCTAGGGGGGGGTACATGCCTTTTTTTGCGAAAAATGGCCAAAATTTGATGTTTTTCGTCGAAAACTCTATGAAGATCAATCCCAATCACGTTCGCTATATTTTTCCTGTAATCTACGCGTGAAAATACATACGTGTACGAAATTTTAGCTCTCTAGGTGTAAAACTGTGAGTGCTAGAGGGGGGGTACATGGTCATTTTTGTAACCGTTCCAATAGGGTTCCTACCGGGGTACGGAACCCTAAAAATATGAAGCCCGTTACGACCGATCGGTGCGTTGAAATGCAACTGCGACGACTCGATTCTGGCTTCGCACGGCTGTGAATGGGAGAAAGAGCAGGGACGGATTCATGCGGAGGAACGATAAACCTTCCAGTTTCTATATATTCTTCGTAAAACGTCATTATTTATTATTCCCCGCATATATCCGATCCTGCTTTCTCTCCCATTCGCAGCCGCACGAAGCCAGAATCGAGTCGTCACAGTTAAATTTCAATGCACCGATCGGTCGCAACACGGCTTCACATTTTTAATGATAAATCGATGACGGAATAACATTTCTTTATTTTCGAAGGTCTATTTTAAAGCTGAATTTCTAACGAAGATTTCTGTGTTTTTAAAAAACATTTATCTAAATTTTTCTAGATTTTTGAAAAAATGACTTCAAAGACGGCTTATTTGACGCAAAATTTAATAAGCTTTCTAACCCTATTTAAGTTTTTTTTTGTATCTTCTTTTATTTCCGAGATATGATTGAAAAAGTGATAGCATGTTTTTTCATAAAGTCGCATGTAATTGTCCTGATACTCGTGGACGGTAGTGTATTTAAAACATATCGAATGTAAAAAGTAATACAAAATTTAATGAAATTTACAATAACGATATAAAAATTAGAATTCTTAAAGCAATTTCTATTACATTAGTAGCAATTTTTAAAAGTCACTTCTGTAATAGTTATTAGTAATTTTTACTACCAGAAATAGTAATATTTACTTCATGCGATGTATATTTTACAATGAATAGTAATTTTTAATATAAGAGTATAATTATTACTATTCCATAGGAATTTTTACTAGAAACTCAGCACCATTTTTCTCCGTGCAAGTTATAATAATTTCTTTCTATATGATTAAACATATTTTTAATAAGTTTTACAAAATTTTCAAAAATCACGTGCAAGGTGCTCGCCTACGAAACGCCTCACAATGGGATTTTTTACCATTTACTTCTCAAAAATGTCTATAGACTACAATTTTTATTCGATTTGAGTGTTTTTTGTTTTAAATAAAAGGAGAATAATTTCTCAAGGGATCCCTCCATGCAAACCTAAGAATATTCAATTGTTAATAATTTTTTTAAACTCAAATTTAACAAATTAATTGTGTACTTTCCTTTAAAAATGAAAGATTATTTTCTTATTCCGTTACTACACATGTCCTAAATCAGTTTAAATTAATATAATAATATAACCTGCAGATAAATAGTAAATCATAAAATAATTTATCTAAACTGTTATAAACAATACTAGTTAACAAACATACACGGAAAGAAAAGGTCTGGAAGAGATATCCATAAAAATATTGTTGAGCAGAATATTGGTGTGTTATCCAATTCAATGGAAGAGACAACTTTCAGAATGGAAGCACATTCCATATTCAATGGATGAGGGAGCCATATTATATTGTTGAATCAAATATGGATGTGACATCCATAGGCATGGTTGGGCTTACAATTCAGGCTATGGATTTTCACATATGGCTGCCTCATCCATGTAAACTTTGGTTGGGAGATCCATAGTTAGTTCAAAATTTCGATACATGTTGCGCGCAATTCATTATCATGGCATCCATTTAAAAATGGTCGTCTCAATTTGTCCGTCGCGTCGGTTTCCTGTCACATCTATATAATCACGTTGTGAGTTTATTGTGTATAAATAATGTTATAATTGTTTATTATTTATTATCGTTATTGTCTATTAGTGTTTATGTAAATTCATTTTCATAAAATATGTGTAGAGTATATAAGGAATATTATATGCTCAAATATTGTAGTTGTGTGTATAGTGTAGTGGATAGCGTTAGTGTTTGGTATGCGTTAGGTCTAGGGTTCGTGTCCTCCCTCCATCGGTTGATAATTTATTTCGTTAATATGCGGTTATTCAATAAGTGGTGTGTATTAATTAACAAAAATGTGCATAAAATATCTCAAGTGACATAGAATTTAATTATTTGAGTGATTCTAATTTTTTTGTTTCCCATTTCCATTACTATGGATCACCCAACCATAGGTCTTTTACTGCTCCAACAATATACAGCCAGCCATAGAATATGGATGGAGCAACCTTAACTATGGATATCCCGTATTTTTCAATATAATATGGCTGTGATATCCATGTATCTGGATGTGTCAACTATTCCTTTTTCTCCGTGTAGTTAACTTTGGTTCCTCTCCATCAAAAAACGTTGTTCTTTCATATTTATATTGTACTTTAGGTTCATTTAATGAATATATCTTCTTTTGGTAAAAATTTTTTTTAATTGTTATAAACAATAATAGTTAAAAAATAATTAACTTTGGTTTATCTGCACTAAAAAGAATTTTTTTCATAGTTTTAATTGAAGTTTATTACAAAGAATATATATGTTAAAATAAAAAAATAAACATTTAATATAAATATATGTGGTCGTCCACATAAAAAGGGCCCATATTGTCGGTTATAGTTTTCGAGATAATCGCAATTTAGTAATTTTGGAGCAAAATCTTATTTTTTTTTTATTATCAATCTACATGTTTTGACAAGTCGAATCATGCGGTTTTCATTAATTTATCGATAATTTAACTGTTTGATTTCATTGGTTCTTTAGAAAAATGAAAAGGGCATATTTTGTCGGTCATTTGCAAAAGTAATCCGTATTTTAAAAATGGAGGTGTGGAAAAATTTAAAACCTCTTGATTTTTCATCTTTAAGGTGTCCTGGACTGTAAACAATTCTTATCTGAATAACTTAAAATTAAAATCGGTAAATAATTAACGAAGTTATGACCATTTTTGCAAATTTAAAAGGCTGAATTGAGTTGAGGCGGCGAGAATTACGCTCCTTCGAGTACTCCCACTCCGACGTTCAGAGGTTGAAAAAAGGATACATTTACTTTTACTTGATATAAATGAAAAATTAATGCACAAAACCTTATGTCCAATTTTTTTTCATAAAATACATATATTGAACTATAAGTGGTATGAATTGCAATTAAAAATATTAATAATTAACTAGTCAGGAATTTTTTGAAAAAAATAAACTAACTCTCCCCTCCTTGAAGCTAGGTCGGATTTTTTTGGACAAGTTTTGTGAAAACGAATGAAATTAAATTCCCTTTACAGCAAATCGATAAAGTGAAAATTGACTGAGTTATTCCATTTGTTTATGTCAAAAAACATACCCTTTTTTAACGTCTATTATTATGCACTTAGATAAAAAAAATTAATTTCCTATTTTAATGAAATAAAAGTTTGACTCCTTAACTGTACTCTCGAAGAAAAAAAATCGATATTCGCAGGTCCAAAAGTAGGGAAATTCCGTTGAAAAATTTCATGTTTTTAATTAACAAATGGAATAAAACAAACTATTTGTCCGATCGAGTTGAATTTTTTTTTAATTTATTCAGCTTCGCAAGGAGAATATTCCTGGTGAGTCGTAAACAAATTCAATAATTATTAACAAAGTTATTAAACAATTAAAAAAGTGCTATTTTTAATGGTTTAAATTCATTTGCAACTAAACTAATTAACCTTTTTCAACGTATGAACAGTCATTTGAAAGGTATTTTCAAGCTCTACAACTTTTAATCACAACTTTTTCCTCTAAAATTTAACCGGAAGCAAGGGTCATCGAAAAACTACGTTTCTCGAACTTTGACGATTGTTTATACTATTTTTTGCAACCGGAAATCGAGAGCAAACCATGGGGCTCTTATATGGGGCCCTCAAACTACAAGAAACTATTGAGACTTTTCAGGTTGCATTTTTATGCAATTTTAGCACTCACGGACTGGCCTATGAATAAATTCTGCGTAAAATAAGCCGTCTTTGAATCGTCCTGATACTCGTGGACGGTAGTGTATTAATTGTATTTATTTTATTTTAATTAATTTTTGCATTTTAATTTTCAAAATCACAAGAAAATAAAATAAAAAAATTAACATTTAATATAATTATATATGAAATTGTTTATAATTATTGAACGAATTTAGAGCTGTGCAAAATAATTCGAACTGAACTGTTCGAATTTTTTTCGCCTAGTTCGAATGTCGAACATTCGACATTCGAGTTAACCCAGTTTGAATGTCGAAAATTCGACATTTAGGACATATGCAATAACGGAATAAGAAAATAAACGTTCATTTAAAAAAAAACTATCATTGTTTTAAAACGTTCCAAAAACGTTTTTAGAACGTTTCATGTCTGCCAAATAATGTTCCAAAAACGTTCCATTGCTTTTACAACGTTTTAGAAACATATAACGTTTTTGGGACGTTATTTAGCAGACATGATACGTTCTAAAAACGTTTTTGGAACGTTTTTAAAACAATGATGGTTTTTTGCCCACTGGGAAAGTACACAATTAATTTGTTAACTTTGAATTTAAAAAAAATTATGAACAACTTAATATTCTCAGGTTTGCATGGAGGGATATCTTGAGAAATTCTTCTTCTTTTATTTAAAGCAAAAAACACTCAAATCGAATAAAAATAAAGTGGACATGTTTGAGAAGTAAGTAGTAAAAAATCCCATTGTGAGGCGTTTCGAAGAACGCTAGCACCTTGCACGTGATTTTTGAAAATTCTGTAAAACTCATTAAACGCGTCAGCCCACTTCAGGATTTTTTGGAAAATCTTCTGTATATTTTAAGGTTTTCCTAAGTAGAGGAATTTCAAAAATACTAATTTACACTATTCTGCAAAATATCAGAAAACTCAACTTTTTCTATTTTTAGCATGAATAAAAAAATAGAGTGGAATACGAATTGTTTTAATCCAATTGTTTTTGAATGTTCAAAGTTTCATGACTCTAAACCTTTCCCAAAAAAGTAACATACTCTATTGTTTTGACTCGACAATGGAGAATTTTTGTAACAAATTATAATAAAATGAAAATGAAATGAAATTCAAGAAAAAAAAAAAGTCTATTATTTTAATTAATTGTTTACAACTGCATGCAACCTCAAATAAAAATTTGAACAGTAATTCGAATTTCTTTTCATTATCTGTGGAGTTGTTATCAAGTCATACCAAACAAGATATTCTACAAAATCACACTTATAAGTGACTGATCAGTTTAACTTGACAAATAAACTTTCAGAAACTCTGTAAAGTCATTAACAAGAAATTGTGATCACAATCGAGCGTAAATAGATTCAGAAAACTTCTTGAATCCTATTCAGAGAATTATTCTAAATTTTGTTAAGTCTCTAACAAGAAAATCTTGTAACAACAATTTCCTCTAGTAGTTTTGTGGCTACCCACATCCACATAGCACCATATTTTGCGGGAAGCTAACTGGAAACTAACCATGTTAGCTTCTCGTTAGCTTCCCTTGGCCTATAAATGTCCTACGCTTTTTAGTTTTCCGTGTTAGCTTGCAGAAAGTTATCTAAGAAACTTTTCTGAAAACAAGTAGAAAAAAGTTCTTTAAAACTATCTCTGGTAAGTATCTGTAAGCATTAGAAGTTAGTTTCCAGTAAGCGTCATAAGGTAAGTAATATAATATAAATTGATATTATACAAAAAATCATTTACGGAATTTCCGTAATTATCTATTTAATTTGCACTTAAACTTATTTAATATTTCAGTTTACTTATAGCTAAAAAAATAGTATTTATAAATTTAATAAAAATATAAAATAAAAAATATTTCTCTCTATAATTTATTTATTGCCGCGAACTGATTACTTATTTATTCCTCAATATCAATATTATATTATTGAAGAATAATTTTGAAAATAAATTTGGAGGGACTGGGGGTAGAACCCGGGTTCACAACGCAGAAAGAAACAACCTAACCAACTAACCTAATCAACCATGTGTAAGGAAGAATATTTCGGGTCCTTTTAAGCTTCAAGTGATCTCATTGGTTGGCGTCACTAATGGCGGGATAATTTAAAAAAGGATTCACAAAGATATTTGAATTTTCTCATTACAATAAATAATTTAATTTCTAATATTATTTATTAATTAAATCTTCAAAAAATAAGAATAAATAAATTATTAAAAATGAAAATATTAAATTAGAAAGTTAATAGATAAGCATTAAACTAAACTTTATTTTTTTCCTTACTTAATTTGACTTCACATCTATTCGCAATTTGAAGTTAGTTGTTTCTGTTTGCATTTTGTTCTCTAGTTTTTTTTATAATTAATTATTCTTTTTAATATTTTAATATTTAAATTAATAAAAATTCTAATGTATAATAAAATGCTTTCAATATTAGAAAAGCAATTAAACAAAATTTTTGTCAATTAAAAATATTCCTTATGCGTTATTTCTTACTTAATTTTATAATTTTTAACCTGCAATAATTTAATTTTTACAAAAAAATAAATCAAAAATTTTACAAAATAATTAAATTTTTTGCGAAAAATTAAAATAAAATCTTTTACAAAAGTTTATTCTTACTCAAAATTTAATTAGAATAATATTTAAAATTTTTTAAATTTTATAAAGAGTTTTATCAAAATTTCTTATAATAATTTAATTCTTTTGTGAAATGTTATTAATTAATTATGAAACTAATTGAATTTCTGAGAAGAATAATTTTATTAAAATCTTTGAAAATCCTAATTAAATTCATTTGAATTTTTTTTCAAATAATGGAGTTTCTTTAATAATTTCAATCGAAGATTTTGAAAGTAATTGAAAATTATGAACATTTTTATTTTGTTATTTGCATAATAATAGTAAATCATTCCGTGCATAACATTTGCTGATTTATCGATAACTTTTGCAAAATAAAATTTGTAAATACGTTAAGAATATTAAAATTTGAAAAAAGAATAGCAATTTTTATTAATGAATTATTTAATATTGCAGGGTTGCCACAAAACATTAATTTACTTAAAAAAATATTAGATAAAAAAAATATTCTATTACATTTACTTACGAATTTCTTAAATTGTAAAATTATTTGCAAACATCAATAACTAAATTTTTAAATAAACATTTAATTATTATTTTCCCATAGAAATTAAAATTCTTCAAAACATTCAAATTCAAACATTTTTAAAATTCAACAACTTATATAAGAATATTATTATAAAAACATAAAGATATCAATCACTCCGAGTCTTCGACTCGGAATATAAAATATTTCGAAATATAGTTAAATTATTTACAAACATTAGGTATAATAAAATTCGTTGCACGAATTCAATTACTTTCATAAATAATAGGTAAGTTTCTTTACATTATTTCAATTATTTAAACAAAAATTTGAAATAATTCATTGCAAGAATTCAATTACTTTGATTAAATAAATAAAATTCTTCACAGGATTTCAATTATTTTTTATACAATTTTAAGTAAATTCTTCGAAAAATGTAATTATTTTTAAAAATTTGATTAAAATTCTTCAAAAGAATTCAATTATAAATTATTTTTAAAAATTCATGCCATAATGTTTTAATATTCAATTATATCTAAAATTTTAACTGATATTCATTTTTAAATCAATTTTTAATAAAAAATTCTACAAGAATTCAATTATTTAAATAAAAAAATAAATAATTTATTGAATAAATAAATGTTTCTCGAAATTGAATTATCATAAAGAATTTTATCAACAAAATTGAATTTTTTCGAGGAATTTTAATAAAATTTTAAAGAATAATTAATTTTTTCGAGAAATTCAATTAAAATTGTATTAAGAAATTGAAATCTATGATGAGTTTTATTATTCATGAAAATAATTGAATTTTTTTAAAAAAATATTATTTATGAAAATAACTGAATTATTGCGAAAAAATTTATAAAAAATTTTGTAAATAGTTGAACTCCTGTGAAATTTTTATTATTTATGAAAATAATTTAATGTTTACTTAGAATTTTATGATTAATTTTTTATAAATATTTGAATTCTTTTGAAAAATTTTATTAAAATATTAGATATTGAAAATCAAAATTTAATTATTTTCAGTACTTTAATAAAAATCTCTGACTTTTCCGTGATTTCCCTTGCCTCTGGCAATCCTGTAATAGAAATAATCCCAGGCGCGAAAGACCAGTGCTGACGATGGGTTGAAACTTGACTGAGTCTTGAACGCCCAGCGTGGGTAACCCAGAGTTGAAGCAGTCTTTATATCATTGTCACTCAATATTGGTTCAGCATGGGACACCAATGTTCGTCCCATGCTCGATTTAACACTCGGTCAATCTTCGTGAGTGGAGCTTCAACATCCAGTCTTTATTCAAGCTTGAATCAATCTTGATAGTTTATTTATTACCGTGTGCACTTAACAGTATTAGATATAAATATTTATAAATTATTTAATATTAAAATATTATTATCTGATATTTTTTAGTAATTTTTTATACTATTTAAAAATTATTATTCTTATTATTAATTATTATTAAATAATATAATAAGTATTATTATTATTATTATTGTTATTAAGATATCAATTGGTAAATAAATATTAATATTTATATTAATTATATAAGATTCATATCAATAAAGTTAAATTATTATATATTATTTTTTTTTCTTGCACAGTGTCAAATTATTATTTCAAAGTTCAAGAGTTTCGTTTATCTGAAAAATTTTCAGTGAAACAAATGTTCATTAGGTAGTAATAAATATTTATGCCTAGTAGTTTTACACTAGGTTTAACTGTTTACTGAATATTATCAAAAATATATTTTTCGTCAAACGCGCGCGACTAAACACAAATAACCTTGAGACTTTACAGCGCGACGTTGCGATTGTCGTGCTCCCACCATCCCATCTACTCAATGCTTTCCCCTCATGACGTCATAGGCGGGGAAAGCATTGAGTAGATGGGATGGTGGTATTTGTGTTTAGTCGCGCGCGTTTGACGAAAAATATATTTTTGATAATATTCAGTAAACAGTTAAACCTAGTGTAAAACTACTATAGGCATAAATATTTATTACTACCTAATGAACATTTTTTTCACTGAAAATTTTTCAGATAAACGAAACTCTTGAATTTGAAAATAATAATTTGACACTGTGCGAGAAAAAAAATAATATATAATTTAACTTATAAAATTATCAGAAAAAATATTTTAATATTAAATAATTTATAAATATTTATATTTAATATTGTACAGTGCACACGGCAATAAAGGAACTGAATATTGTAACAAGATTGACCAAGTCTTGAATCGAGCATGGGACGAACATTGGTGTCCCATACTGAGTGACGGCACTGGCATTGATATAGTAGATTAGGCGAGAAGCCTTCCAGCCTTCTGTGGCCGAGCGGTTTAAATGCGTGCGTTGAGAACTTCCGGTATGCGTTAGGGGCGGGGTGCGTGAGTTTCGATCCCACATGCGAGCGAATATTTTTCATTCTTTGTTATAAGCGTTTATATAAAATAATAAAATTGTGTGTTGTGTTGTGAATAAAAAATGTGAACATGTTTATAAATAATGTTAAAAGTCTGTTAAAAATCAAGAAAAAAATGTAACGATTAACAGAAAAATTGTCTTTTTTTACTAAAATTATTTTTTTTAAATTACTATTCAAATGATATTTATTGTTAGTAATATATTCTTATTTATATGAAGATAATATAATTATTACAAATAATAACTTATTGTCATTAAATATATATGTATATATACGCACATGAATTAAAATAATAACAATAATATTTATTATTATTATTAATAATTCATATATTCACATTATATTGAATAAACGTGAGAAACGAGTAAATTTGGGAACAGTGGAAGCAGTCTTGTTTCAGTCCTGCATCAGGCGTCCGCAGCATTGATTGAGCATTGATGTCCAATGCTGAATCAAGGCTCGAGCTGCAGTCTGGAATCGGTGTTACATTTAAGCTTCGATCATTCCTGCTCTCGCTGATTCACTCATGCTCAATCAATGTTGACCAATGCTCGGCCAATCTTTATAAAGCCTGAACTCGGCGTCACTTCGCGCCTGGGATTTATTGTTTAAATTATATTTTTTTAAAAATCGATTCTTTAAATAAAAACATTTCAAATGAATGAATAAAATAAAAATGATATAAAAAAATAGTAAAATAAATATAATTTAAAGAATAAATTATTTCTATTATTAAATAATTCATTATTAATAAAAATTGCTATTCTTTTTTCAAATTTTAATATTCTTAACGTATTTACAAATTTTATTTTGCAAAAGTTATCAATAAATCAGCAAATGTTATGCACGGAATGATTTACTATTATTATGCAAATAACAAAATAAAAATGTTCATAATTTTCAATTACTTTCAAAATCTTCGATTGAAATTATTAAAGAAACTCCATTATTTGAAAAAAAAATTCAAATGAATTTAATTAGGATTTTCAAAGATTTTAATAAAATTATTCTTCTCAGAAATTCAATTAGTTTCATAATTAATTAATAACATTTCACAAAAGAATTAAATTATTATAAGAAATTTTGATAAAACTCTTTATAAAAATTTAAATATTTTAAATATTATTCTAATTAAATTTTGCGTAAGAATAAACTTTTGTAAAAGATTTTATTTTAATTTTTCGCAAAAAATTTAATTATTTTGAAAATTTTTGATTTATTTTTTTGTAAAAATTAAATTATTGCAGGTTAAAAATTATAAAATTAAGTAAGAAATAACGCATAAGAAATATTTTTAATTGACAAAAATTTTGTTTAATTGCTTTTCTAATATTGAAAGCATTTTATTATACATTAGAATTTTTATTAATTTAAATATTAAAATATTAAAAAGAATAATTAATTATAAAAAAAACTAGAGAACAAAATGCAAACAGAAACAACTAACTTCAAATTGCGAATAGATGTGAAGTCAAATTAAGTAAGGAAAAAAATAAAGTTTAGTTTAATGCTTATCTATTAACTTTCTAATTTAATATTTTCATTCTTAATAATTTATTTATTCTTTTTTTTTGAAGATTTAATTAATAAATAACATTAGAAATTAAATTATTTATTGTAATGAGAGAATTCAAATATCTTTGTGAATCCTTTTTTAAATTATCCCGCCATTAGTGACGCCAACCAATGAGATCACTTGAAGCTTAAAAGGACCCGAAATATTCTTCCCTACAAATGGATGATTAGGTTAGTTGGTTAGGTTGTTTTTTTCTGCGTTGTGAACCAGGGTTCTATCTCCAGTCCCTCCAAATTTATTTTCAAAATTATTCTTCAATAGTATAATATTGATATTGAGGAATAAATAAGTAATCAGTTCGCGGCAATAAATAAATTATAGAGAGAAATATTTTTTATTTTATATTTTTATTAAATTTATAAATACTATTTTTTTAGCTATAAGTAAACTGAAATATTAAATAAGTTTAAGTGCAAATTAAATAGATAATTACGGAAATTCCGTAAATGATTATTTGTATAATATCAATTTATATTATATTACTTACCTTATGACGCTTACTAGAAACTAACTTCTAATGCTTACAGATACTTACCAGAGATAGTTTTAAAGAACTTTTCTCTACTTGTTTTCAGAAAAGTTTCTTAGATAACTTTCTGCAAGCTAACACGGAAAACTAAAAAGCGTAGGACATTTATAGGCCAAGGGAAGCTAACGGGAAGCTAACCATGTTAGCTATAGAAGCTAACATGGTTAGTTTCCCGTTAGCTTCCCGCAAAATATGGTGCTATGTGGGTACTATTTTGATTACAATATTAATAAGGTATAAAACATTATAATATTTAATATATTAATATACATATATTATAATATATAACATTATATGGTCACACATTATAAGCATAAAGTCTTTTCATTCCTTAATAAATAATAAGTTAAAATAAATGCTTACTATTTATTTACCTTTGTATATGTAACGTACTTTGCTACGAAGACTTTTTAAAAGTTAATCCAATATTTAGGTTTTTTTCAACATAACAAACAGTGCAACACAATATTTTAATACTAAACAAAAATCATAAAATCAAAACGTTTCTCTTCGTTAAAAAACAACACTACACTACGAACAGTATATTTATTATTAGTATGTATATGTCGTCATCACTAAAAATTTCTTATAATAATAAGAATTAAAAAATTTAACAAAAATGTATGTTCCAATATTTTTTAAGTGCGAAAATTGTGTAGAACATATAAATTAAATAATTAATTAAGGATAAAAACACAAACTGGACAAAGTTCGCTACCGAACTACAACCAAAGCCAAAGACACGTGTGCAATCCCCTCTGTAAATGTTTCATGTGGAATATACGAATTCTACATATACGAATACACCCTCCTTATAAATTTGTCACCTACACAATGTCGAAACATCCAAAAATACGCACGCATCCCAGGGACGTGATTTACTTGAGTAGAGATTAAAAAATAAAACACATTTTTTAAATTTGAGTACTTAAATGTTTTACAGAAATCACACATTTTTTGAAAGACATGTGTAATTATAAAAATAAAAAATTATTGATATAAAAAATATGTCTTATTAACTTTTCCATTACTATAGGTATGGATGATTTTTTTAATTAACATAACAGTAGACTTACAAGTTTCTTATAAACATTTAATTCTGGTAGGTTAAGTAAAAATTAAAATTCATGAATTCAATCAACGTAAGTTTTAAAATAACTTGTATTAGACTGAAATTTACACAAAGTTGAATATCTTATGGTAGACTATTTTAACCACCAAGTCATATTTGAAGGGAGCATGGTAATTTTATGTCGACTATATGCAAACTGTGAAAACTGTAGATTCTCAAATAAATAATAAAAATTGCACAATTTTAAATAAAAATTTTGTTTTTTCAACCATAGAGTTATTTTAAGTAAACGGGAATCTTCACTAACGAAAGTAAAAGAATAAGGTTGACTATTTCTTTAGAAGAGAATTTTCTTGACAGGAAAAAAGTACATTTAAATTTGTATAGAGAAATTTCTTCATGTTAATGAAATAATTTTTATTAATCAGTTGCAATTATGAAAAGAAATGTTTACAATAATAAATAAAAGACAATGTTTTTCTTGGTACATTATTAATGCAACTTCTAAAATCTTGCGTTAATTTAAATTAATTTATTTAATGTAAATTTTATAGATTAATGATGTAATATAATATCCCACATAGCACCATATTTTGGGGGAAGCTAACGGGAAACTAACCATGTTAGCTTCTATAGCTAACATGGTTAGCTTCCCGTTAGCTTCCCTTGGCCTATAAATGTCCTACGCTTTTTAGTTTTCCATGTTAGCTTGCAGAAAGTTATCTAAGAAACTTTTCTGAAAACAAGTAGAGAAAAGTTCTTTAAAACTATCTCTGGTAAGTATCTGTAAGCATTAGAAGTTAGTTTCTAGTAAGCGTCATAAAGTAAGTAATATAATATAAATTGATATTATACAAATAATCATTTACGGAATATCCGTAATTATCTATTTAATTTGCACTTAAACTTATTTAATATTTCAGTTTACTTATAGCTAAAAAAATAGTATTTATAAATTTAATAAAAATATAAAATAAAAAATATTTCTCTCTATAATTTATTTATTGCCGCGAACTGATTACTTAATTATTCCTCAATACCAATATTATATTATTGAAGAATAATTTTGAAAATAAATTTGGAGGGACTGGGGGTAGAACCCGGGTTCACAACGCAGAAAGAAACAACCTAACCAACTAACCTAATCAACCATGTGTAGGGAAGAATAAAAAATCTTTATGTTTTATAATAATATTCTTATATAAGTTGTTGAATTTTAAAAATGTTTGAATTTGAATGTTTTGAAGAATTTTAATTTTTATGGGAAAATAATAATTAAATGTTTATTTAAAAATTTAGTTATTGATGTTTGCAAATAATTTTACAATTTAAGAAATTCGTAAGTAAATGTAATAGAATATTTTTTTTATCTAATATTTTTTTAAGTAAATTAATGTTTTGTGGCAACCCTGCAATATTAAATAATTCATTAATAAAAATTGCTATTCTTTTTTCAAATTTTAATATTCTTAACGTATTTACAAATTTTATTTTGCAAAAGTTATCAATAAATCAGCAAATGTTATGCACGGAATGATTTACTATTATTATGCAAATAACAAAATAAAAATGTTCATAATTTTCAATTACTTTCAAAATCTTCGATTGAAATTATTAAAGAAACTCCATTATTTGAAAAAAAAATTCAAATGAATTTAATTAGGATTTTCAAAGATTTTAATAAAATTATTCTTCTCAGTAATTCAATTAGTTTCATAATTAATTAATAACATTTCACAAAAGAATTAAATTATTATAAGAAATTTTGATAAAACTCTTTATAAAAATTTAAAAATTTTAAATATTATTCTAATTAAATTTTGCGTAAGAATAAACTTTTGTAAAAGATTTTATTTTAATTTTTCGCAAAAAATTTAATTATTTTGAAAATTTTTGATTTATTTTTTTGTAAAAATTAAATTATTGCAGGTTAAAAATTATAAAATTAAGTAAGAAATAACGCATAAGGAATATTTTTAATTGACAAAAATTTTGTTTAATTGCTTTTCTAATATTGAAAGCATTTTATTATACATTAGAATTTTTATTAATTTAAATATTAAAATATTAAAAAGAATAATTAATTATAAAAAAAACTAGAATATAAACAAACAACTAACTTCAAATTGCGAATAGATGTGAAGTCAAATTAAGTAAGGAAAAAAATAAAGTTTAGTTTAATGCTTATCTATTAACTTTCTAATTTAATATTTTCATTTTTAATAATTTATTTATTTTTATTTTTTGAAGATTTAATTAATAAATAATATTAGAAATTAAATTATTTATTGTAATGAGAAAATTCAAATATCTTTGTGAATCCTTTTTTAAATTATCCCGCCATTAGTGACGCCAACCAATGAGATCACTTGAAGCTTAAAAGGACCCGAAATATTCTTCCCCACACATGGTTGATTAGGTTAGTTGGTTAGGTTGTTTCTTTCTGCGTTGTGAACCCGGGTTCTACTCCCAGTCCCTCCAAATTTATTTTCAAAATTATTCTTCAATAATATTGATATTGAGGAATAAATAAGTAATCAGTTCGCGGCAATAAATAAATTATAGAGAGAAATATTTTTTATTTTATATTTTTATTAAATTTATAAATACTATTTTTTTAGCTATAAGTAAACTGAAATATTAAATAAGTTTAAGTGCAAATTAAATAGATAATTACGGAAATTCCGTAAATGATTATTTGTATAATATCAATTTATATTATGGGTAAGACTCCGTCAGAAAAAAAGCGATTTGCAAGTGGTCTTCCGATTTCTTCGAAACCTTGGGAAATAGAAGTCTTATATGAATTAAATTTAACCCTAACAGGATTTTGAAAAATTTTCAAAATGGCGGCCGCTACGCCATACTGAAAATGAGTGTTGCGTTTTTTTCAAAAATTAATAACTCTGAAACTTTTTGATCGATTTTAATAAAATTTACAGGTGATATAGTTAAAAATACGTAGTTTAATTTGATATTATAAACAAAAAAAAATTTTCAAAATTTGTCAAAAAAAAAGTCAATAAAATTTTTTGAATTAATTTTTAGTTCAGTTGGCCTAATTTTTGAATTTTCTAATAAGTAAATATCGATTCCTTGTAATTTCACCTTTCATTTCATAAAAAAAAATTTATGGAGACTCTAATAGTTCTCGAGATATTGCGACTTTAGTGGGAGCGCAAACGTGCAAAATAGGGTGTCCGTAACAATGCGACTTTCGAATTTTGTTTACGCCACCCCCCAGTTTAGTTCCAATAAAATAAAAAAAAATTTCCTAAAATTTGAAGCCGATTGATTAATATTAACACGTGCCAGAGATCCATCGAAATTTCCCATTAAAAATACATAGGAAAAATGCACTTTTTAAAAATAATTTATAACTTTTTTAATTTTCATGCAAAAAATTCTCCAGGTCACATTTGCCTTCATTTTTAGCTGCACTATAAGATAGCACTTTGCCAAAAATTTAATTTTTAAAAATTTTTAAAATGGCGGATGATTAAAGTGGGTCATAAAAATGCACCACAATATATCCAAGGTTTTAACACATACATAAGTGTTGTCAAAAATTCAAAAAAATTACTTACTCGGGGCTATTTTCGATCGTTCATCATGAATCTGATATCAGAAATTAATTTTTCCAAATTTTCGATCCAATATGGCGGGTTCAAAATTTTGATTTTCTACATTTTTAAAGTAAAAATTTTAAAACAACGTCAAGGGCGATTTTTGGAAGCGCTATTTACACTCAGAGAAAAAGTTTATTTCACTTAACCAAACTGTTTAATTAACCTATTTTATTTGTCACGATAAAACAATTTTGTTGATTTAAATAAAAATTTGGTTTATTTTAATAAATACGTAAAATTTGTTTGGTTATTGGAAAGAAATTTTTTATTTGAAGTTGTTTGTTTCATTTAACCAAATTTGTGTTTTGAATAGAGATTATTGTTTAGTTAAATACAGTTTGTTCGACACAACACACAAATTTGTTTGATTCAACCAAATCATTTTATTTGAGTCAAACAAACATATTTTCTTGTCTCAAAAAGTACATGTGTGAATTTAAAAATGGCGATCTCACTTGTCTACAGTCCGCGTTCGCGTCAAATTTATTTGTTAAATCGGTAAATCAAAGAAAAAAAATTATAAGTGTCGGTTAAATAAATATTAAATACATTGTGTTCATTGACTTACTGCATATTTAATTTGTACCAGTGAGAAGAATATTTACAAAAAGGTTTTGTGAAGTTTTCAGTTTGTTGTTTCGAATAAACTTTTTTCTGAGTGCACGTATAAAAATCATAATTATAATATGTTTAATGTAATATTTCAAATGTTTTTTTATAATTAAGTAATTTTGTTTATATGAAGAAATACATATATAATATTTTACTTATGTAATTGTTACTTATTTTCCTCTAATAATGTTTGAGTTTCCTAATTTAATATTTTCTAGTATACATATTATTGGTTAATTTATAATTTATTATATGTATAATTTTAAAATATCAATAATTATATAATAAATTATAAATTAACCAATAATTCGTACTAGAAAATATTAAATTAGGAAATTCAAATATTATTAGAGGAAAATAAATAACAAAATTAAGTAAACAAAAATATTTATTTAAATGAACCAAATACGTTTACTAAAACTATTTATTTGAATCAAACAAATCTTTTCTCTTGAAATAAACAAATTTTTTAGTTATATTAAATAAAATTTTTTGGTTAAGTGTAATAAGCATTTGGTTAATACAAATAAACGTATTGGAAGAAATTTTTTGGTTGAATCAAACAAACGTTTGGTTGACTGTATAGCAATGCATTTATTTGGTTGATTCAACCAAAATTTGGTTGATTCGAACAAATTTTTTTCTGAGTGTACGAATCTAATGTTAAAATTTTATTTTTCAAATTATTCGATCCACTATGACGGATTCAAAATTATGGTTTTCTACATTTTTAAGTAAATAGTACAAATAGTGCATTAATTTATAGATTAATATTTACAAAAAATAATTATTGGGATGTTTTAGAAACTCTTTTATAGAAATTTAACTTTTTATACCTCTGCTCTTAAAAATCGATTATTAAAGGAATATTTAAAAAAAAAATTTGAATCCGCCATGCCATATTAGATTCGGTAATTTAAAAAATAAATTTTTAACATTAGATTCGTAAATAGCGCTTCCAAATATCGCCCTTGACGTTGTTTTAGAATATTTACTTCGAAAATGTAGAAAATTAAAATTTTGAACCTGCTATATTGGATCCAAAATTTTGAAAATTAATTGTTACGAACACCCTATTGTGCACGTTTGTACGCTCGCTTCATATTCCGCCTCGCTACGGAGTTTAATTCCGCGGTACGCGCTCCCACTAAAGTCGCAATATCTCGAGAACTATTAGAGTCTCCATAAATTTTTTTTATGAAATGAAAGGTGAAATTACAAGGAATCGATATTTACTTATTAGAAAATTCAAAAATTAGGCCAACTGAACTAAAAATTAATTCAAAAAATTTTTTTGACTTTTTTTTTGACAAATTTTGGAAATTTTTTTTTGTTCATAATATCAAATTAAACTACGTATTTTTAACTATATCGCCTGTAAATTTTATTAAAATCGATCAAAAAGTTTCAGAGTTATTAATTTTTGAAAAAAACGCAACATTCATTTTCAATATGGCGTAGCGGCCGCCATTTTGAAAATTTTTCAAAATCCTTTTAGGGTTAAATTTAATTCATATAAGACTTCTATTTCCCAAGATTTCAAAGAAATCGGAAGACCACTTGCAAATCGCTTTTTTTCTGACGGAGTCTTACCCTTATATTACTTACCTTATGACGCTTACTAGAAACTAACTTCTAATGCTTACAGATACTTACCAGAGATAGTTTTAAAGAACTTTTCTCTACTTGTTTTCAGAAAAGTTTCTTAGATAACTTTCTGCAAGCTAACATGGAAAACTAAAAAGCGTAGGACATTATAGGCCAAGGGAAGCTAACAAAATATGGTGCTATGTGGGTAATAGTAAAAGTTTATAAGAAGGCGTGGTATGAACTTATCTATACTCTGTTCAAAGAGAGAATGCCCTCGGCAAAAGACGATTTTTCGTCCAGATTGCGCAGAATGTTGTAAAAGTGAAAGAGTTGGTGTGGTTTTGAATATAGAAATGCTCATTTCGTTAAAAAAATTAGTTTGAGTCGAGGTCTTAGTCTACCCTTAAAATGTTGACATTAGGAAAAAATTTTTTTCGGTTTCACATTTATGAGGGTTTCCATAAACCTGAGTTTAAAGGGTCATACAAAATTAGAAAAAATTTTATAATGTATTTTAATAATTTTTAACAAATTATTTAGAATCTACAATAATCTAACGATTTCAATGATACGTTATTTTTTTTGAAAAAATGAAATTTAAACATTAATAGGATCTATAAACTTTTAAAGTATTCAATTTAACTGTCCCTTAATCACATTAATTTCAATGTATCAGAGACAAACGATATACTGTTTAAATTCGTATTAACATAAAGATTTCAAATTTCGCATGCAAAATTTGTAAAATTAATTTGTTAAATGATTCAATTTTTCTTAAATTTATTAGCATTCCCATGTGGAAGGATTTCCGGAAAATTTCCGGAAGTGACTTCCGGAAAGTTTCCGTATGTGATTTTCGGAATTTTTCCGGAAATAATTTTAAGCGTTTTACATGTTCTTTACCTGTAACAATTGCGAATATAAAAATTTCGATTAATTATTTTTGTGCAAAATAAAATTTTATTTTTTAATATTTTTTTTAAGTTGATTTTTAATGTTTTAATTTTTTTTCTTTGAGCTAAGACCATCAAAATAAGTAAATAGACAACAAACAATTAGAATCTGACGTAATTATTCATTTTGTTTCAATTTAAAATAAATTACTATGGGTGTCTTAACGTGCGTACCACTTTTTTTGGTCAAAAATAACATGTTTAAAAAATCAGCTATAAATTTTTCAATTTTGTCCAAAAAAATAACTTTCTTTAGCAATGTTGTAGCCCTAGACAATACTTTTAAGAAAGCATTTTGAATTATTCGCTAAATTTTGTTTTTTAAAAATTATAACTGAAAAACAGAACCCGTCTCAACGTGCGTACTTCTTCCCTAAATAATTATTTATACTTTTATTAATAATTCTATGTTTTTTAATTTAATTCTTACAAGACAAAAAAGACATCTTTGGTATAATAACATTTTAGAACTTTTGGACATGGGATAACTAAAAAATAAAGTAATATTTAGGTTACTATATAGGTTCATTTACAATACTCATTTACAATTTACAATTAACAATAGAATTATCATTCTTACTTTTTTATGACATATTTAAAATTTTTCTTGGTTATTTAAGAAAAATCTAAAAAAATAGTTCCAAAATATTATTTTGTTTTACTAGTGGAAATACAATTTATGAAGATATGTATACCTACATATTAGTGAGAAAAATAAGTAAAAGTGGACCATTTTGGAGTAACGTGACATTAAGTAATTATTTAGTAATTGTTGAAAAATATGCAGTTTAAAGAAAAACTGAAAAATTAGTTTTTTAATATAGAATTAACGAATTGAATGAATTCATGCCACCCTTCCTTTATTTGCTTTACAAATTTTTATAAATTATAGTGAAAATTTCTATAAATGGTAGAGCGAAATAAAAATGAAAAATCTACCTTTGTTCCAAGAAAGTTATTACTAAAAGTTGGTACTAATAAGAAAAAAATTTCCACCAAATATTTAAAAAAAATGCATTTTTACAGGACTTATGCAGGGGAAAGGAAAGTCAAAAAATTTATTTTTTTCGAAAACGGCTTAACCGATTTTAATGACAAAAATATGCTTTTATTTAGAATCAAAAAACGAATTATAAAAAAATACTCGAAAAGTTTTTTGCAATTTTGAAAATTTTAGAGGTACATTTTTGAAATTTGACAATTTATACCAGAGGTACACTTTCTAAAGGTTTTGGATGTGCTCTTTCCGATTCAGATGTCAAAAATAAATTTCGTCCAAACCAAAATTAAATATAACGGTTTTAATGTCAAAAAACACAAAAAAATTCATTTTTTCAAGTCTGACATTTTTTTCACCTCGAAAAAGTGTAAGAATAAAATTATATTTTCAACCATCGGTGCAAAAAAATTATACAATTTTGAGAAAAGTAAAGTAGAATTTAAAATTTCAAGATGGTGGACCAATATGGCGTCAAATCTAAAGTAAAATTTAAAAATTTTGGGCAATATTCTTCATATTGCCGAAAAGTCAAAGAATTCACCTGAATTTTGTTACTCGGGGGTTTTCGGTGTCGCTGATTACGAATATGAACTTTATTTTCAAAAATTCAAAATGGCGGATCCAATATGGCGGACGAGTTTTACAAAAATTCATCGAATTCACTTGAAACTTGTCACTCGGGGGTTTTTGGGGTCGCTGATTACGAATAGGAAATTCATTTTCAAAAGTTCAAAATGGCGGATTCAATATGGCAGACAAGAAACTTCAAATTTCATTCTTTTGGCTTAAATTTTGTAGCTCGGGGGTTTTTGGGGTCGCTGACTACGAATATGATGATAGCTTTAATAAAATTTAATTTCAAATTTCTTGGCGGACAGCAAAATTGAAAAACTCATCTGACTGGTTCTCGGTGTTGTTTATGCACATAATTAGAAAGATTTCAAGTATATATATGGTAGGCGATACGTATATCCTCATTCCAAATTACTAAAAAGAAGGTCCATAGTTCCATATTGAAATGCATGTGTAAATGCATTTTTTTAAAAAATATTTGGTGGAAATTTTTTTCTTATTAGTACCAACTTTTAGTAGTAACTTAATAACTTTTAAAAATAAAATCCAAAAACGTTTCTTAAAATTCCTAGCTTATAAGGAGGATGGTCTTTACCCCCCACGAGGGTGTGATTATATTGCACTGTGTCAACGTTTTGATTTTTTGACTTTGGAAGAACGACGCATAATCAATGCAACTATTTTTGTATTTAAAATCATTAACTATCACATTGACTGTAGAATTTTACTAGACTTAATTAATTTCAGGATCCCTCGTATATCATCCAGAGATGTTTCACCATTTTATATTGACCAAAATGACTAACTTCGAATAAAAATACTCCTATCTTTTTTGCGTGCTATCATATTCGCCCGAATATGGACTTATTTGTAGCGTCACAATCTAAATTTGCAGAATGCGTAAAAAACTATGTTGTCAGTCTACGAGAGCACAACTAATCACGTCACTATTAGCTAACATATTTTTTAATTTTATTTTCTGTATTATTTTTGTTTTTTCTCTTTAAGCAGCTTAGTTCTGATTGTATTAGCTTTTCTAAAAACACATTTTTTTTGTTCAATTCTATTTTTCTTTTGTAACCCATTTATGGTTTTTTTTATTCCGCTATACCCTTTATAGAAATTTTCACTATAATTTATGAAAATTTAAATAAAGGAAGGGTGACATGAATTTATTCAATTCGTTAATTCTATATTAAAAAACTAATTTTTCAGTTTTTCTTTAAACTGCATATTTTTCAACAATTACTTTAAAAGAAAATATGCGCATTTCACGTTACTCCAAAATGGTCCACTTTTACTTATTTTTCTCACTAATATGTAGGTATATCTTCATAAATTGTATTTCCACTGGTAAAACAAAATAATATTTGGAACGTTTTTTTTAGATTATTTCCAAAAATTACGGAAGTAATGATTTTTTATTAACCCTAGAAGGAGTAACTGGGGTGTCTGGACACCCCAAGCAAAATTTAAATTATTCCCATGGCTTAAGCAATAATTTTTTTACGCTCAAAACCCGTTGATAATTTAGTTTGAACCTCTATCTTTTGACATCTGTATGTGCCGCCAAAAGTTTTGCTCTAGGAAGAGCTCTATCTCCTGTTAAAATACGTCTAGGGTGTCTGGACACCCCAGTTACTCCCTAACGTTAGAAAAATTATCAATATAAGTAAATTTAAATTTTTTTAAAAAATCGTTTTCAATCAGTTAAAATCATCTGATAAAGTATAAATTGATAGGTTATGCATAAAAAAGTTGTATTTTATAAAAAAAAGTTGTATTTTATAAAAAAGGAACATTTTTATACAAAAAATCTATTTTTATGAAAAATAGACATTCTGTATTTGTAACAACTTATGAAATTTGAGTTAGGATTTATTAAAAATTTCTGTGCTCTCTCTACAGTCAGAAATTAGATTCTAATACAGAAAAATGTTGTATATGACAGTCAAATTTAAATTATAAATTCTATATTTTTAAGGGGACATTCCAGTTCAAAATGTCAAAAAAATCGATTTTTTTTTTGTTTTTATTTTCGGATTTCTTATAGTTTCAAGAATACTCTCCTAAAATATTATTGCAAAATTCGAAGTAAAACAAAAGTTATACATCCTTATTTTTCGCCACGTCAAAGATGTTTTTGTATGCGGATAAGCAATCGAATGATTTCAATGTTTTCTCATTTGCATTTTTTAAAAAAGACAAACAAAAATGTATTTGGTGTTGCTGATCACAATTGATATCAAATATTAAAAATTCAAAATCGCAGATTCAATATGGCGGAAAAGAAAATTTTTTTATTTTAATTTT
The DNA here is from genome assembly GCF_015476425.1 of Leptopilina heterotoma. Lineage (NCBI taxonomy): Eukaryota > Metazoa > Arthropoda > Insecta > Hymenoptera > Figitidae > Leptopilina > Leptopilina heterotoma. The sequence goes on from NW_025111111.1 coordinate 1,265,195, forward strand.
TTTTTTCGTTTAATTTTTTTTTGTAGCTCGTGCTTCAAATGTCGGGGCAGGCGTATGTTGAATGTAAGAGAGAGACTGAGAAAAAACCAGAGCTCCACGAGCGTCCGCTAGAGGCGTTGAAGCGGGGAGCGAAAGTAAATAAAGATGGGCGGCTGTCAAATTAATCACGATTGCAATTTTCTTAAAAAATAAATTAACGGGCGTACTTTCGACCGTATTTAAAGAAAAATAGTATACATTACACGGGCAGAAATTGCGAAGCCCTTCACAGTGCGATGATGCCCTCGGCTTCGTCTCGGGCATCATTTCGCACAGTGCCGGAATTCGAACTTTCTGCCCTTATAATGTAATATACTATTTTTGATCTGGTTACAGTAATATCTTGAGTTCTTCTAAAGCGATTTTAAAAAATCAAACGGCTTTTGATTCAGCGTCATCATGCCTATAAGTGGAACCTCAAAAACTGGAAAATTTCCAACTCCCTTTTTTTATAAGAGAAATTCTGAATAAAAACACCTTTTTTTGCATATTTTGGGGAAAAAGTACTCTAAAAAAAGGGGCGGAAGAAAATTCCACTTTTTTGAGGTTCCACACCTAAAGAAATATCTAACAAAGAGAATGTAACTTCGTTTTTGGTTTTATCTGTTTTAGAAAGTTTGGAATCGATCTTACCACTGAAAATGGGCATTTTCGAAAATGGCGTATATCGCCGCCATTTTTAAATAAAAATTAAAAAAATTTTTTTTTACAAATTCTTAAAAAAATTATTTATTACATGTAAAAGAAATTTTTTAAATAAATGGCATAGTTATTTTAATAATATATATTAAAAAAGCCTTCTTTTTGACTGTTTTGAACTGGAATGTCCCCTTAATAATTTTTTAACATATATTAGAGGTATTAAGAATTGTTAATTAAAACTTTAATTAAATATTAATTTACAGAATCATTTCATAAGTTATTAATTTTGATTCCCTACCAATTGTCCTAATCTAAAATTCCTAATTTTAGAAATTCCTAAAAGTCTTTTTCCTAAAGTTAAAATTCCTAATCAAATTTTCCTAATCTGTTTTTCCTAATTCTATTAATTTTCCTAATTTTCCAAAAAAAATTGTGCATTCAAAAATTTTACATTTTATTTTTAAAAAATTTAAAGGACTATGGTGTGCGCAATGGCTTCGAGGTATTTCAAAATTCTTTCTTCTTCCTTGTATGTTAGGTATTCTTCAACAATACAATCCCTTTAGCTCTTCTACACTCCCAATAAGTACGACTCTTTACAACCCTAGATCTGTAATAGATGTAGCCATCGATATGCAATTTTTTTCCTACAATGCGTGCAACCATGTCCATGATGATTAATTTTTAAATTTAACTTTCAATTTAGAAATTCAATTAAACAGGTTAAATTGTTACTATTAATTTTGAAAGATGTACGTCAAACTTAACGGTTATTTAAATATAAACATTTACGAATAGAAAACAATTGAAAATCGAACATCGTGACAGACGAATATCTATTTTCATAATTCAAAAAAGTTATCTTTTAGGAAAAATTAACCATTAGGAAAATTTATATATTAGGAATTTACAATTAGGAAAATTGAATTAGGAAAATGAAATTAGGAAAAAAAAATTAGGAAAAATGATTTTTAGGAAAACAGATTATTAGGAAAATGCAATTAGGAAAATTAAATTGGGACAATCGTCCGGGAACGTTAATTTTAATGTTAATATATTCAAATATATTAAGTTTGTAAAATTTTAAATTTTTAACACCATTTTTAGTAAATATTAAGTGTTTAAGAGGTTACGCCACCCTGAACGCATTTAAATTGGATGGTTTTTTAAGAATTTTTTTTGACAAAAATATTTAAGATAAGTCATTTTTATATTTATTGTTTCTTAATACATATTGTAAGCTATGTAAATATGAAATAGTTTTAAAAAAAATTAAAAATGGCGGAGACACGCATTTCAGTGCAGCAGTACATTTTTTTTATGGTGGGCATGATTGGCATTTCAATTTTCATCTGAAACAAGTAAAAAAAACATTTTTTCCAAAGGGGATAAATTTTGAACAGAGTGACGTAGCCATTTTGAAAAAAAATTTTTTTACGTAAATGGGAGCACTTTGAAATTAAATTAAATTTTTTGAAAAAGTTAAATCTAACTTTAAAGTGCTGCCATTTACGTAAAAATTTTGTTTTTTCAAAACGGCTACGTCACTCTGTTTAAAATTTATCCCCATTAGAAAATATGGTTTTTTTACTTGTTTCAGATGAAAATTGAAATGCCAATCATGCCCACCACCAAAAAATGTACTGCTGCACTAGAATGCGTGTATCTCCGCTATTTTTAATTTTTTTAAAAAACTATTTCGTATTTACATAGCTTACAATATGTATTAAGAAACAATAAAAATAAAAATGTCTTATTTTAAATATTTTTGTCAAAAAAAAAATTCTTAAAAACTGTCCAATTTAAATGCGTTCAGGATGGCGTAACCCCTTAAGTCCATTTTATAGTTAATTTTTATGATTTTTACTATTCGTCAATTGTCTTTAATTTCTTTTACTTCAGATGTTCAAATAATTATGTTTTTTGGAAGTAATACAAAAACTAATATTTTCCCCTAAAAGTGTATCTATTTAACTTTAAAAACCTAAAATAGTTTTTAAATTAGTCAAATTTAACCGACAGATTAGCTCAGTCGGATAGATGCCTGGCGTTGGCGGTCGTTTAAGGACCAAGGGTATAAGTATCCTTGGTTCGCGCCCACTTGGCTTGGTATTTTTCCGGCACGTGAGACAATCTGAGCGGGAGGTTTGACGTCGAGGTATAATGATGTGCACCGTCGATTATTGTCCGGTACACACCATTAGAACTCGACTGTCGATAAACCGGTTGTACTCAGGAGAGGTTTTCTACAGTTTCCCTCTTCTCTGGCGAGAAAACCCATTGACGGGTGGTCCAGGCGCAATGCGAGTACTCCTAATAAAAGTCGTCTGTAGACGCAAATTAGGTTAATATATAGAAAATTTATGTAGAATGGTTATGCTTAATCCAAAAAAAGTATTTCTCGGGGACTCTTGTCGAAGTGCGTAAGGCCAATAGGGCAGGAGTATAAACAATAAAAAAAAATTAGTCAAATTTTTAAGAAACTACAACGTTTTTTGTGAAAAAGTCAATTTTGCAATTTTTTGGTGTTTTTTTGGGGTTTCTATGGTTTTTTCAAAAAATTTTTAATTTATCAAAATATGAATAATATTATTGTATTCCTTACTAAAAAACCAATCAATTCATTATAAATAATTTTTTACTTCAAATATAAACCTTAAAAAACAAGTTTAAAGCGTGGGGTGTCGGGACACCTCAGTTACTCCTTAGAGGGTGAGTAAATTAACGTACTCCTTCTAGGGTTAAGATTCACATTATTATAATATTTTTATAAATTACAGCAACAATTTTTATAATTAACTGTATAATTTTCATAAATTATCGATAGAACTTCTTACATCAAAAACTAAACATATTTTCCTTTCCGCCATAGATTATAATTTCTGGACCCTTCATCTTAAAAAAAAGTTATTAAGAACGATAATTCTATTGTAAATTGTAAATTGTAAATGAGTATTGTAAATGAACCTAAATATTAACCTAAATATTACTTTATTTTTTAATTATCCCATGTGCAAAAGTTCTAAAATGTTATTGTACGAAAGAATGATGTCTTTTTTTGTCTTGTAAAAATTAAATTAAAAAACATAGAATTATTAATAAAAGTATAAATAATTATTTACTAATTAGACTGTGGAAAAAATAAAATAATATTCAATATCATGTTTTAAAATTATGTTTCTCAAATAACCTTATTTTGTTATTTTTATCAATTAAGGAGGATAGGTTCACGACGGTAGTCAAGATAACTATTTTTTTTAAATGTTCAAATATAAAATAAATTTTAATATGTAAATTAAAAGATCATTTTTTAAAATAATGTTGTGTACATTATTATGTAAAAATCTGTAAATAATTAAAATTTTAAGAAAAAACAGTAATATTTTGAAGAACGTAGTGCTTTGATGTTAGAGATCTGGCAACATGGCATGAACAGCTGATGCGACCGCATGCGAATTAGTGTTGTTTTGGTCAGTTTTAGTTGACTTTCGTCATGGAGAATAGTTTTTCTTTACTTTGAAGTTGGTTTGATGTGAAAAATAAAATGGGACAGCAGCTGAAATATAAAGGTCGCTTCATAAAAGAAAAAGTGCTGAAGCACAAAATGAAACGAAGAGAATTAGTTAAAAAAAATGCTGAGCGAAGAGTAACCTCCAAAGAACAAAACTACCCTTGCGAAGGAACTCGCCTTGTAGATTTGCGACTCTTGGGGAATAATTTGATATGCCGTGTGTGCAAAAACACCTTATCTTTGCAAAATATTAAAGAAGAGAAAAGATCAGGGTTGCACTCAGTGTTGAGCATTCAGTGTAAATTGTGTTCTTTGGTTACAAAAGTGGAAACAGGAGAAAAACACAATGTATCAGATGAATCGACTACTTTTGTGAAAGCAAAAGTTCATAACGATGTTAATACAAATGCCGTATTAGGTAAATATTTTAATTTATTAATTGTTTGATGACCTTGAAGTCAATACAATGGAGTTTGTACAAATAGTTTTCAAGTAACATTATTGTGATTAATCATTACGCTCAATCACTCTCTTCATAAATAAGTACATTTTTCTTCCACCGCTTATATCAGTTTTACTTAGCATATCTATCCAAACATCTCTTATTCTATTCGTGTCACAATCTTCGGTTATATACATTTTTCTCTCTTCACTATAAAATATACATTCCATTAACACATGAAACCCACAATCCTGAATTATCGCTCCACACTTGTCACAAAATTCCGCTTCATTAAATTTAAAGATCTTTTTATCTACTAAAACTCTAGTTTGATATTTATTTAATAATCTCAATTGTGCTACAACTCTTTTTTGTTTAATAGGAATATTTAACAATAGATATTTCTGGGTTCCTCCATACCAAGTCAAATTTGGAAAAATAGGTAACGATTGTGAACTATACATTCTTTTCAAATCTTCCGCGTATAGAGCAGTCTCATAAGCTCATCGAGCTTTATTATTACGCAGGAGGGGGACAGACAACTAGTTCCAACTTTTTAACTCTCCTATAGCTTCAAAAAAGTTCTTTACTTGAGTACACCAATTGCGTTTGCTCAACAAAGGATTACTTTCTGCTAAACTTTTTAACCTTAAAAAACATTATATCGGGTATCTATCCTCCTTCATATTTAAAATCTTTTCTATCAAATTTAATATTCTTTTGAATACAATGGAGGCCAGCTTATAAGATCCCATTTCCAGACGACATGCATACGCGGGAGTATTTTGTGGAGCTCCCAATAATTTTTTAAAAAACGTTGTTTGTACTCTTTCTACATCCTCTAAATACCGAAGGCTCCAAACTTCCGACATATAAAATAAAACACTTGTACTTATACTTTTAAAGAGTTTATCAATTGCTTTCCAATCAGTCAGATATAGTCTATTTATTAGCGCCACAACATCACCCAGTGCAATATTTGCTTTACTATAAGCATTGTTCATCGCTCCAACAAAGATCGCCGATTCAGAAAAGGAAACTCCTAGATATAAATAACTATTTACGATTTCTATTTCCTTTTTTCCGTATACAAAAGGATTATATTTATTTTTATGTCCGTATCCCCCCTTCCGAAAAATTACAATCTTTGTTTTTTTAATATTCACTTCTAAAAAATTTTTTTGACAATACCTATAGAGAATTTTTAATATTTTCCTCATTTGTACTTGAGTATCCGCAAAAATCACAAGATCATCTGCGTAGGCCAACAAAAGAATTTCCACCAAGTGGTTGATCGGTACCCCCCTTATTCCCTCATCAAGCATAAATTCCTCGAGATCCCTAATAAATAAGGCAAACAGAATTGGACTCAATACCTCGCCCTGTAAAACTCCTTTCGCAACGTCAATCGGGTCCGAGGTACCCCCCCCCCTACCCTTAATCGACATACTGGCTTTGTTGTATAAATCCATTATAATATTTAAAAATTTTGAACCAGTACCAAGTCTATATAATTTATCCCATAATAATTTATGATTAATGGATGGAAAAGCACCCTTGAAATCAATAAAAAGCGAGAATAATTTTCCCTTTTCCAAAGTGAGTCGATTTTGAATCAAAGCATTCAATGTAAATATATTATCCATGCAACTACGTTTCTGTCTGAATCCCGACTGATGTTCCGGAAGGAGTTTTAAATTTTAAACCCAGTCTGTCAGCCTTTTTCCCAGTACCTGCGTAAAAATCTTTGTGATACTATTGTATCACAAAGATTTTATATAATATTTTATAAGATTTTATATATTATACTAATGCTATTGGTCTATAATTATTGGGGTCAGATTTATCTCCTTTATTTTTATATAACATTCTCACGTGTATTTCGGCCCAAGATTTAGGAATTTCCTCTTTATCTAAAATCTTGTTAAAAAGCGAGTTTATTTCTAAAATCCATTTGTATGGCAAGTTTTTAAAGAACTCATATCCGAGCCCATCTGGTCCGGCGGATTTACCCTCTTTACATTTATTTATACTTGCTATAACTTCATCTATTGTAATAATAGAGTCTAAATTAGGATTACGCCCTTGAATATTCAATGAATTGCTCAACGTACCACTGCGTTTACCAAGGAACTCTTTAAAAAATTCATGCCAATCTTTTAACTCAATTACATCTTCATTATTAATTGATTTAAATCTATGACTTTTTATTAACTCCCAAAATATTTTCGAATCTCTTGCTTTTGAAATTTTTTAAACTAACATTAACTTATACTCTTCTTTTTTTTGCTTTAAAAAATATTTATATTCCTTTTTTTTGCAATATATAGAGATAAAGAATTCTGTTCAAATAATTGTTCCCTACTGTTCCTCAGAAGTACCCCGAGCAACTCCTTAAATCTTACACAATCCACATCAAACCAGGGCTTAGAAATAGTTACATTTTTACAAACATTAGATATCATTCCTACTCTTGCCGCTGCATTAAAAATTTCCTTTATTAGATTTTCCGCTTGTTGTGCTAAATCAAGAGGTGGAATCCATGAAGAGTTACTCATTGTTTCAAAATATTTCTCGCCCAATCTATCTTTCCACTTTTATTTAATTGCATCTTTATCAGTGTCTCTATTTATATTTACATTAAGGGTAATGACTGCCGGAAAATGATCAGACGCTGTAATGTTATGCAATATTTCCAAATTAAGTATTTTTGTAATTCCGATCAAGTTAGTCCAAACTAAGTCTATTGTCGATTTTCCTCTTGAGCTAACAAAAGTAAATTGAGCTGGGATGTCTTGAAAAGTTCGACCATTTAATAAGATACAACCATTACTCTCCATGCACTCCACCAATTTTTCTCCCCTCTTATTTATGATTTTATCCAAGCTTTCTCTCTCGTTAGAAACATTTACATTATCAAGCAACAAATTATCATCCAACTGATTTAGGTTACCGACCCTGCAGTTAAAATCACCACCAACAAAAAATGATAAATCAGGATAATTTAATAAAATTGTTCCTATCGCCTCATTTAATTGATTAATAGATTTTGTCAGATCAGATAGAGGGTTAAAATATACCATGCCCAAAATAAACCCAAAATTATTACTATCTATTTTAAGAAATATAAATTCCTCAGATAAAATTAAAACCTTAAACTTATATTTACAAATATCAAGTGCGATGAAAAGTCCTCCTTTCGGTCTCCCTCTCGATTCTGTTTTCACAGCTGGGATTTCAATAACCTTGAAGTTTCTTGACACTTGTGTGATGAACGCCGGTGAAGACAATAACCATGATTCACTAATACAAATGATGTCTGAACTTGTGACCTCTGCTAGAATATCCTGTAGATTTCTAAAACCTCTCACGTTCCAGAAGAAGATACGGGGATTTTTTTCATCAGGGGCAGCTACACTTTTTCTTTCATCTCTGACACATCGGTCTTGATATTTTGGAAAAAAGCCTTAATTGTAGTAGTAGGTTGTAGTGAATTAGAAGTTTTGACCAACTTCCTTTTTTATCGCCTTTAGATCCTAATGTACGTACTCTTTTTCTGTTACTTACAGATGCCTTAGAGGTTGTTGATCCATCGGTATCTTCGCCATCACTCTCCATGTCATTCGGAAAAAAATTACCCTTGGACAAAATGGATTTGACTGCTTTCAAATTATATGAGGTTCCCTCCATTACCAGTTGATTTCCTTTGATAATTGATGTTTTACCTTTTTGTTCTAGAATTTTTTTACATTCCAGCAACTCGACAAATTCCCTTTTTCGATTCTCTCTTTGTTCCTTCGAAAGATCATTTGAAAAAGCAATATTTAATGTTTTAAAATTTTTTGCATTATCAAAAATGACTTTCTTGAATGCCGGGTTTACAAAGGACACTAAGATAGGTCTTTCACCTTCTTTTTTACCTAATCTAATCACTTTCACAATTTTGTCATCTGCGATAGTGACTTTTGCTTCTTCGAAAATTTTTTTAACAGTCGCAAGCAGATTAGAGTTTTCAATAGCGGTGTCCTTTATTTTATATAAAATAAGGTTTTTTGCTTTTTCTTTATTTAGAACAAGATCGAGTCTTTCTAAGCACAGTTGCATATTTTTCTCCAGTACCTTGTTCCTCGACTCGAGATCACGATATTTCTCTTTATAAGATGACAGATCTGCTGAGATTTTATCTGTTACCGTCCTCAACTCCTTATTTTCATCAGCCACAGAAATAATCCTAGCCTTAGTTTCTTTGACATCTTCCTGGATCACTCGGAGAACTTTCATAATATCCTCGTTCGATGACATTTTGGATGTATGTATCACCAAGCACAGAACAAAAAACCAGAAACTTGTTCGGGAAATATAAAATTTCCAGAGCTTATAGACACAAATTTATATATATCCGAACTTAGTTTTCATCAAAAAAAATATGTCCACATGGAGGAGGAAGAAACAAAAAACAACACATTCACCAAACTTGTCAATTTTAATTGCATAGGTTGTTAAATGTTATAATTCGTTAAAATTTCTGCATATTATAATAAAATTTTATACAAGCAATTAAATTTTATTTCAAAAAAAAAAATCCCACTGTCGACTAAAATCTCACGTGGAATTTCCCATAGGGTAATGTCACTTTTAGTGGACAGCCTGAGCTTTTAAGTTATCTGACAGCTGAAACGTGAAATAAATAGTGCGAATAGCAGCACCGCACCTAGAAACCGTAAGAAATTAGGTTCCGCGATAATCATATACGTTACCGTTTGATGTAACGCATTTTTGAGAACACAAACCAAAAAAGAAGTCACTCTATCAATGAGTAAAGTGATTTGAAAGTGTAAAAGTAGTGTAAAATTTAAGTTTTAAAAGGTAACTTATGTTTTTCCTACTGCTTTGGACATTGAAATTGATTGTCTTAGTTTAATTTAGTGATAATTTTGACTCAAAAAAAATTGTGGTGGCTGCCATAAAAAGTTGTTTGTCACCATAAGTGGACCACTGTTTATAACCATGAGTGGACTGCCTGTTTTTTCCATTTTTAATGTCAGTTTAACATTTTTTAGATATAAATTGACAATAAATTAGTTTGAAACTATTTATTGTCTTTGTTTTTTTTCTTTGTTTTTTTCTTTTGTTTTGTTTTTTGTCTTTTTTGGTTTCTTTATTAATTTTTTTGTGGTATTGATGTGATATGTGACAAAATTATTAAAAATGGTTTCACTTGTAAACATTGCGACACATACATGGTCTGAAGCTGCATAAGCATAAATTTTGTTTCAATATATCAGAAATATTAAATACATTAAAGAATTTAGAATAACTTTTACAATTTTTAAGGAGTAGTCGACTCAAGGTTACACTTTTTTCATTCCTTAAAAATTAGCTTTTTTTAAAAGTCAATTGTTTTTTCCAATAAAAAAATCAAAGCTGGTATAAACACTTATCTAGGGATTTAAACTAAAGCTTGAAGTAGAAACCTCCGATTAATTTGCTTTCATAAAGAATTTTTTAGAAAAAAAGCGTAGGCGGTCCACTCAAGGTGACATTACTCTATATATATGTTTTTTTCGAAGAAAGAATCAGCCACGATTTTCTTAAATGAAAATTTGGAATCTTGGGACGATTCCAGATAAAACTGCGTTAGCACAATTTTGACTCATTTTAGGTAAACCTAAAAGTGCTTGAAGACCACCGTGCTTTAAGTGTAGAAATGTTCAAATAAAGTATAAAGTAATATTACAGTTTTATTTTAGAAACAATAAATGATAATAATGATAATAAATGATAAATATCAAATATGTAAATATTAGTTAGTAATTAATGAATTTTCAATTTATCTCTCTATAATTTTCAATTCTTCCTCGTGTATTATTAGTTGATAATGTTAATACAAATGAAAACGATATTTTTCATTAAAATAATTGCAAAGTTTAATATTAAATCATTCTTAAAAGTTTTAGGAAAAAGTGTATTTCAGTTTAACTGATCTCTCTAAATATGAATTATTAAAAAATTGGTAGAAAGTAACTAATTGTTGGTAAAAAAACTAAAGTAATAGTCAACATTGACTATTAATTTTTTCAATTCAATTTTCAATTTCTTGTTTTCGCTTGAACCGTAATTCGAAATGCAATTATTTTGTTTCGGTTCAAATTACGGTTTAAGCGAAATAACAAAAAATAAAAAATCAATTTTGAAATTTTAACAACGTAGTAAAAATATTTCTATTTGAATTAGTGACTAATTTTTTAATATTTCAGATTCAGAGAGAATATTTCTGTATGAAATACATTTAAATCTTTATATGTATAAATCATTTCAGGTGCTTTCCATGCTGGTATAGGACGCACACAACTGAATAAAATTTTGGCATGTTTAAATGTGCCTAATATAACAACAAAAGTGTATAGGCAATACGAGCAAGAGGTTGGTCCAGCAATTGAAGAAACTGCGCGAGATTCCTGCAAAAAATCTGCGCGTGAGGAAAGAAAGTTGGTTCTTGAGAGATTGGAAGATTTACGTGAAGCATTGTAAGGTTTTACTTTTTTTATTAGGGTGGCCACTTTTTTCTAAAATGAAATGAAATCCTTCTTTTGTTACCAAGTTTTTCTATGATTTTCATTTTTTTAAATATTTTTTTGTTTTAATAAATTAGTCATTTCTAAATAGGACAGCTGTGCTGTTAAAATGTAAAAAAATTATTTTTATTTTTTTAACTTCCTTAACGCGAAGTAATTGGTAACATATTATTTTAAAAAATGTCTAAATTTATCTCTAAAAGTGTACTGTGGAAACAGAAATAAGTTTCATTTTACACTATAAAAATTGAAAAAGTTGCATTTATTTAAAAAGTCAAAAAAGTAGTACAATTCGAGACCTGTAAGTCGTGCAAAATCTAGTTCCAAATGTTTTTTTTCTAGTTTGCCGTGCAAGTGGTCACTCTATTTATTTTTTTGTAAATCCTAATTTTTAATATTATAGTAATCCTAAAATGATATTAGGATTTCTACTGTTACTGCAATAATGATTCAAGTTTCTTACACTGTATTTATCGAATACATTGTATTTTTCGAATATTTGTACATCGTCATTTACAAAGTTACTATCAATTACTGATTATTGCTCACTGTCTGTTCTTACGATTTTTGGGAAACAATAAATAAATGTATTATTTTCTAAAACCTTATTTTATTGAAATTTAATATTAAAGAATAATAAAGAAATTTATTTTTAATTAATCTTAGACCAGAAGACATCCGGAACGAGTTTGTCAACGAAATGTTCGTCCTTCAAGAGGTAGCTGCAGAAAGTAAAGATAGCGATAATAATGTAGACAGATTTAACCAAAGTTTAGGGAACATTGTTAATATTATTGTTTCTTTCGACATGGGATGGAGTAAAAGAGGCAATGGGAAAAGCTACGATAGTCTTAATGGATATGGCTCAATTATTGGCTTTTTTACAAGCAAAGTTTTAGATTACCGCACGCGGAACAGAAAGTGCCGTATGTGCGATATGGGAAATTCTGCAATGGAACATGACTGCAGAAAAAACTACCAAGGCAGCGCAAAAGCCAGGGAAGCGGACGTCGGCGAAGAATTAATGCAGTCAAATTAGCAGCAGCTGTTAGGTGTATACCAGATCATCTACATAACAATCATGAAAACTGCGAGTCATGGTGTAGAAGTAAAAATAAGGCAAACCCCTGACTTGCGACGCAAAAATTTGTTATTAAAGATAGAAGTTTATATGAAGAATTAAAAACTATTTTTAATGTTTATGCTAATAATGCTTCGAAATATTGTGTTCCTGCTTCTAGTCAAGCCAACGAGTCCTTGAATAATATTATATCTCATCAGCTTCCAAAAAATAAGAGTTATAGCACGACTAATTTAGCTGATTTTCGCGTTGCTTCAGCTGTTGCTATAAAAAATGAAGGGAATGCTTATTTAACAGAAGTAAAAAGCAGACTTAATCTTCCTAAATGTGAACTTTTGGAGAAATATTGTTAACAAGTAGATAATATTAGAGTAAAAAGAAGTATAAAGTCAAAAAACGTACGAATTTAAGAAACGCAGATTAGAACTCATTGAAAAAAGAGAAAATTTAAGAAAAAAATTAGAAAGTCAGGAAGGAATTACTTACGAAGAAAATATTTCATTTGAAATAAATTCCCAATCCGTTGATCTCACTCCTCTTAACAATAATTCAGTTTTATTAGTCGAAAATTGTAAAATTATATTTTTTGATTTAGAAACATCTGGACGGCATAAAACATTAGATATTTTACAAATAGCAGCGAAAGTAGATGAACAAACTTTTTCTGTTTTTATTCAACCAACTAAACCTATTGATGAAGAAGCTTCGAAAGTTAATGGCTTAGAAAATATTGATAACGTTTTATACTTAAAAGGTAAAAAATGTGATACAGTTACTATGCTTGATGCATTATTAGCTATTTGCGAATTTTTGACAAAATTTTCAGAGGTGTGTTTACTTATTGCCCACAATGCCTCCTTTGACGTATCCTTTTTAATTCGTGAAATTCAAAAACATTCACTAGTACAGGAATTCCAAAAAATCATTTATGGATTTTGCGATAGTCTGAAATTGTTTAGAAGAAAATTTCCTGCACGAAAAGGCAAAGGAATGTTTACTTTGTCGAAATTAGCGGCATATTTTTTGGATGTTACAAACCAGAATTTATTTATTGTTTAAAAAAATTGAGCTTTTGAGATGGATGTAAATTCTAATTTGGGGAGGTACCAAGCTGCCAAGGTCTGAAGGACCTTGTTTAATTTGCGGGAACGTTATCCTACTTTTAAAAGAAACCTGCGAAGCTTCGTTTGATTTATAAATTTAATTCTTTGACTTTAATTAGTTCAGGAGTTTTAAAGAAAGTAAATCAGATTTAGTATTTTACATGACAACATTTATTTAAGCATTATTTCAGAACAGAATGCAAAGGAGTTAACAAAACCTGCTAATGTTTGTGTTGGAGGATATAAAAATTTGTATAAAGATTCGACATTGGAATAATACAGAATTACTTACGTATATTTTCTTAATCCGACCGACAGGGCATAATTCCTTTGAGATGGCGCAGGTACTACACGTACGGACTGGCCCGTTAAAAAAAACAAGATTTTCAAATTGTTTAATATTTAATTAACTGAAACCTCACTCAACACAGCTCGCACTGGACTCCGTCGATTAGAAGATTCTATTTTATTTTTTCGTCCGCCTTTTGTATTATACCAGATATTTCGCTGGTTCTACACGGGGGTCCGACGCGCAGACGGGCTTAGTCTCGGCATTTCCTACTTTCTTGCGATCAACAGATCTGCCAGGCCGTAGCCGGGACAGGTGTTGATCGCTTGAAGAGGAAAATTGTACAGCGGCGATAGAAATTTTGCAACAAGCCTCTACTCCTTGTCCTGATGTCAAAGTGGGGTAAATTTGTCAACTAAGGATTTTTAGAATTAGAAGTAGGGAAATTCTTCAGGCCCATTGGACTTTGCACTATGCTGACGTTTCTGATTGCATGCAGTTTTCGTGAGAACGGAAACGGCGTTGTTAATTTGATACTTATCAGAAACAATTTTTTTATAACTAAATATATAAATTATAATTATATTGTAAAGAAAGAATTTTTTTATTTATAATTATAATTTATTTATAGTTATAAGTGTTTAATATAAGTTGTATAAATAACGTTATATTGGTCCGACATTTTATAAGTTACTAGTATATGTATTTTGCATTCATAATTATACATATACCCGACGGAGGATCCCTGTTCCTCAACCGGCCAGTCCGTGCGCGTAGCGCCTGCGCCGTCTAAAAGGTTCAGTGGTCCCACAAAACTAAAGAAAACTCTCTTCTTTACAAAATTCGCGAGTTCGTGAAAAAGAAAATTAGTCGCATAGAAGACTTAATTTTCAACCTTTTCAACTGTGTTTTGCCCGACGGAGGATCCCTGTTCCTCAACCGGCCAGTCCGTACGTGTAGTACCTGCGCTGTCTCAAAGGAATTATGCCCTGTCGGTAGAATTAAGAAAATATTCTTAAGTAATTCTGTATTGTTCCAATGTCGAATCTTTATACAAATTTTTATATCCTCCAACGCAAACATTAGCAAGTTTTGTGAACTCCTTTGCATTCTGTTCTGAAATAATGCTTAAATAAATGTTGTCATGTAAAATACTAAATCTGATTTACTTTCTTTAAAACTCCTGAACTAATTAAAGTCAAAGAATTAAATTTATAAATCAAACGAAGCTTCGCAGGTTTCTTTTAAAAGTAGGATAACGTTCTCGCAAATTAAACAAGGTCCTTCAGACCTTGGCAGCTTGGTGCCTCCCCAAATTAGAATTTAGAACCATCTCAAAAGCTCAATTTTTTTTAAACAATAAATTTTTTTTTTTTTTAAATAAATTCTGGTTTGCAACAAGCTGATGGTGGCAGCGGTGGGATTTTCCTACGCGTTACCGCCCTGTTTCGTTACCTGGTAACATTTGTTACCAGTGGCACCATTTTGTATTTTTCAAAATTTAACATTTAGTTAATACAGTTTCTCTATTTTATTTCTCTTCTTACCTTTAAATATTTCTTTTTACCATCTTATTTTCAAAATTTACTAATTGTAGTAATACAACTCAGTATTTTACTCAGCAATTTGACACAAGAAAATTTAATTAAAATACATAAGAACCTCTGTCTCACAGAAGCTAAGAATTTGGCTCTCCAACTGAAAGGTTGTTGATGACGACTTAATCAATTAAGACACTGGTTTTTAGTATTTTAACTACTCGCTTATTCTTCTATCTCTCATCAGAAAATAAGAATTCCTTGTTTTAAATAAATTTGAAGTTTGGCTCTCCGACTCGTCGTTGATGATGACTTATTTCTAATTTATCTTGGCTCTCCGACCGAAAGGTTGTTGATGACGACTCGAATAATTAAAACATTGAATTCAGACAACTGATGAGAAATAGAAACGAGCTTGATTGGAATAAAATATAAATTGCCTAGTAATTATGGAATTCCGCGCTGAATTTGTTAAACATATCGCACTATTTAATAAAAAAAAATGTTTTTCTTCTATCATTCTAAATTTCAAATTCCAAAATGTCCGTTAAAATTGCGAACCATAACGTTTCAGAGAAGAAGAAAATTCTGCTAAAATAAATTATACACTTTTCAAACTAAATTGAAAACAAAAATGCTAAAATAAAATCAGAAAATTTACTGTCATTTTAAAAATCAAAAAATTAGTCCATTTCACTTATTTACGTTATTTTATCTCGAATTAGTAAAATTTAAATTTTGGTTGACACAGGAAAAATAAATTAGTCTTTTTCTTTACTTAAAATTGAATTTCTCGTATTTATAGAAAAGAGGCACCAATTCTGTCTGTTATGAATTCTTACTAATTTATTTTTATAGAGTTTTAAACAAATAACTAATTTTAACAATGACATTATCGTTATATGAATTTCTCTCAATGCCAAGACAATCCCTTTCCACAGCCAGTTTTTGAACTTCTGGATGAGAAATCGTAATACAAGATTTAGGATTAGGACAGAAGAAAAGAATAACATTGTGGTACAATTGATCACCTATTAATTCAAATTTGCATCAACGCTATTCGAATTGTTGATAAAATTGTTTATTGTCACTACACTGAGAGACTTTTCGATTTAGAGTTTAATGTAGGTACTATCATTTGAAAGTAAGGAAATCGCTTTTAATATGGTGTTTAATAATATTATAATTTTAGGTTTAATTTTAACGTACCACTCTCTGACAATAAAATATAGAAAATTAGGTTAAAGACTAAACCTTTTGTTTATGATTTTGGTTATAATAATTATATTTAAAATTTGTAAATGTGCATCTGTGAATTAATTTAATTTATCATTTTTCAATTTCAATAAATATATTCATTTTATGTGAATATCTATAAAATATCAGTCACTTGAATATTACTTAAAGAGTAAATTAAAATTGTTCAAAAAAATTTTTTTTAATCTATATATATGATTTGTTTAATTAACTTAAATTTTTAAATTGAATAAAATAACTTATCTTTGAATTTATTTAAATCTACTTTTAATTATTTATTATAAAAATAGTTCTTTAACAAAAGAAATTAATTTTCAATTATCATTTTAAGAAAAAGCTTTTTTTTCCCTACTGAATATTCGTCATTTTTTTAGTAACTTAGTTTCTTGTAAGCTCAGATATATTTCTGAATTTAATATATAAAGGAACTAAAGAAGTGACATTCCTGAACTAGAGCGTTCTAAATACTTTAAACTACCATAACAAAATCTAATACATTGTTCCGTTCATTGGAATACTTATTATAATTTTAATTCTTATATGGTTAGAATAGTACCATATCAATTAAAAAAAGGATCCCAGATTTCCAGACTTTTTAACGCTGCCATATTAAATTTTGTATGGTTCTACTTGTTTTTAAGATCTCTCAGTGTACCTATTTTTCAATTGGATTGTAAATCCTAATTCTTAATCTATAAATAATGTGAATAGTTGATAAAGTATAATAGTAAATTTAGTAAAAAAAACATGTAAATGCAGAATCAACATAATCTTTATAAAATATGTATAATAGTAAATGTAGTAAAAAAAACATGTAAATGCAGAATCAACATAATCTTTATAAAATATGACACTGATTAGTAAAAAAAAATATATCAAATTACCCAAAACAATAGTTGAAATAAGCTATCATAAATTAAAGTAATAAAATTTAAACAAAATGCAAATTAAAATATTTATAGTTATTATTGATAGTATTTGAGTTATTATAATTGAATTATGAAAATTTATATAAGATTTTAAAATCAAGCTATTCTCTACAGCACGGGGGTGAAACGCTTAGTGGAAGGGGAGCATTTTTTGTGACGTCACTACCGCGCAAAACTGCTGGAGTTTTGAAGATACTATTTTCTTAATTCTAATGGTCGCTTGATGACTCCAGCAGTACAATGGTGGATAAAGTACATAAACAAGATGTCACAACAACATCACAACAAGGTAACAAGATACTTGAGATACTTATAAATATCTCACCTGTAAAATTCGAATAGTGCTTTTACGTGCAAATATGAATTCAAAATGGCGGATCCAATATGGCGGAAAAAATTTTCAAATTTGATCCGATTCCCTTAAAACGTGTTACTCGGGGGCTTTTGGGGTCGCAGATTATGAATATGAAGTTACTTTGTAGAAATTCAAAATGGCGGATCAAATTTTTTAATTTGATCAGATTTAATTAAAAAGTGTTACTCAGTGGTTTTTAGCGTATCTGATTATGAATTTGAAGTCTCAAACACAAAGTAACTTCATATTCATAATCTGCGACCCCAAAAGCCCCCGAGTAACACGTTTTAAGGGAATCAGATCAAATTTAAAAAATTTTCCGCCATATTGGATCCGCCATTTTGAATTTTTAAAAAGTGACTTCAGATTCGTAATCAGCGACCCTAAAAACCCCCGAGTAACAAGTTTTAATCGAATCTGATCAAATTTGAATTTTGTCCGCCATATTGAATTCGCCATTTTGGATTTTTAAAAAAAAACTTTAGATTTATATTCGGGAACCCTAAAAACTGATAAAGAATGAGTTACAGAATAATTTACCTCGTTTTTTGCTTTTAATTCATAAAAGTATTTTGAGATTTTTGGACCTTTTGACTTTTGATAGTTCTATTGGCATCGGAAATGGAATTTTGCAAAAAACGCCCATCGGCATCTTAAAGTACATGAACGTAGAAATCTTTTAAGCCCTAGAACGTTTAAATCCATTAAAGCAATTTTTGTTTAGAGCTCTGTCCGTGTTGACGTGGAATGTCCCATATATATATATATATATATATAAATAGTACTATAAAAAAATTTTCTCTATTATTATAAAAATATTCTAGTTATTTTTATATGTTATGTGTTTCTAAATTTTTAAAAACGGTTTTTGCAAATATTTCTAAAAAATGGTGAATTAAAGTTTCGGAAATATTTGGAAAAAACGATTTAATATAATTTACTCTCTAAATTTGAATAAGCGAAATTTCACTGTTTCACAGCGATAAGTATACAACTGATTCCAAAAAGCGTATATACGCTAATTAATTAGTGAAATTTCACTGATTTTTTAGCTAAATTTCACTAATTCGCAGCGTATATACGCTAATTGGAATCAGTTGTATACTTATCGCTGTTTCAGATTTAGAGAGTATATTGTCATGTTAAGTGTTTCATTTTTCAATTTAAAAAAATTGTATTGTCAAGTATGTGTATATATTTAAAAATGATAAATAAATTATATTTTTGTTTACACTAAAATACTTTGTCTTATTTCTTTTCAAAGTAATTTTATCGAGTTAGCTTTGTTATTACTTTTCCCAGAAGACACTTAGATAAAAAGAATAAGTTAAAATTGTAAATCACTACTAATAAAAAAACCTTTTTGATTTAAATACAGAAAGTATTTTATCAAAATTCAAGTTAAATTTTAAGCCTACCTCTTGTTTTAGTATATCTGTCTCATTATAACATGCCTATACTTTTGAATAAATTTTCATACTGTCATTACTAAAAAAAAAAGAAAAATTTTTTAATAAAAATGTGACTTAATATTTTTTCAAATTTTTTTTTGAATTTTTGAAGACTTTAAAAAATGTAGGCCTGTAGTTTAGATTCTCAAATATTTCTGACTACCATTTTTTCTACAAACGTGTAAAATACTTTTTAAAACAATGAAGGTAAACAACCGTAAATACAAAATGAAACTATTCAAACCCCCCCCCCATAAAATTTTTTTTGTTCAATTGATCGAATGCAACTCTAACTACCATCCTTAAAAGGGTTCAAATTTAAATCATCATCACTGCTTCATTATTTTGTTGTCTAGTAGTCTTTAACGCTGATAATAAAATACTGGATGAAAGATAAACTAGTATATATATGTAGGTGTATGTGTACATAGGTATATCTCTATTAAACTTCTCAAACTATTTTCCATTTTTCCGACACTAATTTTTGCTTTTATTAGCAACGTAAATTTTCTTTACATGTAACAGAAAATTTCCGTGGTGGCGAAGAATGATACAGGTCAAATTTAAAAATTATAAAACACTTGTTAAATACTAAGATTTACATTTGACTTGAGTATATTAAATTAAAAAATAAATCATTACGATATATATTATAGTTAAATTTATTAAGTCTTTAAGAAGCAAGATATTTAGTTTTAATTAATAATATTAATAATACTTATTTTTAATTAATTATTAAAGTTAATTTTGTAAATAAAGATACTGCCAGTTGCATCATTAGTTATCTAATTACTTTGTTATTAAAACAATAAAATACTATAATGCATTGTAATATCATTATATTTTTGTTATTTGATAAATAATTCTAAATGGTATAATATATTATCATAATGTAATAAAATAGTTTAAATAATACTATAATATCTTAACAGAATTATACTAATATATACGAATTATAAGAATACCTACAGGAGAAATCCAATAAGTTTTTTTAAGATTATAATAACCATAAAAAATATGTATTTGTTTTGCTTTTGCTTGGTTAAGTTTAGTCAATAACCATTCACGACGAATGAGACTATTAGTATTACTTCTTTTAACGTAATTAAAAATTACCATTATAAAAAAAATGTTAAAAAAAAGTTTAAAAACAAGAATAATTAAAATAAAATCTTAAATCAATTAGGTAAAATTAACATATTCCGATAGGTAGCATAAAATTTAAATAAATAAATCTCGCCGTCAGGCGCCAATTAATTTTTTAGGCTAAATTAATAAACTTTTACTCGGTTCGACTAACAACAAATATTAACTCCTCTGAACTTACTCTCTCACTCAGAGGAAATTCTGCTCGAACGATTGGCAAGCAGAAAATGCCAACGGCGAGACACGACTGGCACAATATCGGCAAAACGACTTACCCACGACGATCACCTTTCTGGCATCCTTGTTTTCCTTGTGTTTCGGCTAGTCGGCGGTTATCTCCTCAGAGAATATCGGCTTAATCCAAATTATGAAGGAAAAGGGGGAACTAGAACTTTACACAACAATTCTCGTAACTCACAATTTATTGTTTTTAACAATTTTTGAGCTTCACGCTCCACCTTTCAAAACTCTACACTCTTCGGCAACTCCGAAAAACTCCAACAAAACGAACTCAAAATCAACAAAAACGGGAAATTATTTTGTAACGACGGGCTACTGTACCGGCGTAATAAGTAACAATTTCCGTTATGGCGGCGAAAGTACAGGACACCTGTTGTCTCGGCTTTCTCCGCACATGGCTCGTCTTCTTCTTGTTCTCAAAAAATAGTACTGGCCCCGCCATCTATCACTTTCTCCGGTAGCTAGCCGCGCGACCCACTTTCGCTACTACTAGTAGATCAGCCGGCGGCATTTACTTTCCCTAATTACCATCGATAGTTGATGCTAGTTCGGGGACTTTTCCGACGGATGGCGTCACGATTCAGAATTTTCGGCAATTAAATGACAAGACGAAAATTCACTTCATCACAATCCCCCTCTCTATGACCGGTACTATTTCATATAGGACCGTTATCATATGATGATCCTGAAGACTGGCTTTCCTAATTTGTTCTGCTCTCTAAATCTGTTCGTCTCTTTTCTTCTCTCGTTCGGCTCTCCTCTTTTCTTATTCGGCTCTTCTCATTTCTTGATCGGCTCTACTCACTTCTCGTTCGGCTCTCCTCTTTTTCTCGTTCGGCTCTACTCCTTTTCTCTCGTTCGGCTCTACTCCTTTCTCGTTCGGCTCTTCTCTTCTCTACTATTCTTTCGGTTTCTTCCTCTGCTTTCGCTCTTCCAATAATTGACGGATTGCCAGATCTAATGTTGAAACCGGCAGCCCCTCAAAGATCTTAGTGAGCTTGATGATCTTTTCTACTAAGTCATCGTCTTCTTCTTCTTCGCTCGTTTCCGCCCTATCAGCGCACTTCTTCGGCTCGGATGGCTCCTCTGTAATTTCATCTGTTTCTTCACTCATTGTTGGTGTCTCCGTCAATGCCCTCGTCTCGTCTTGAGTTTCCTCCGTGTTTAACACTACTTCCTCCGTCTTGCACTCCTCCGTTTCCACAGAGACGAGGTGGATTTTTCCGGTGAAACTGAGGTATGCCTTCGCACATCTTGGGCACTTCATGACTAGGACATTTCGTCGTCCACAATTTTGGCAGTACTGGTGTAGGATCGGGTACCCACAATCAGTAGCCCGGTGGCCTCTCCTCCAACAATTGAAGCAACAGTACGGTGGAGGGTCCAAACCTTCCACCGTGGGAATCGCTTCTAGCCCTCCGAACATTATCCCTCTTAGTCGTGGTTTATAGGATGTTTCGGCAGTTCTGGTTTTTGATTCGGCTGGAGCTACTCCTTTTGACATTGTTCTTCATTCGGCTTGTTCGGTGGTCCGGGGTGAGGCGAGTGAGAACGTCTTTGCCTAGGGGTTGGTTCCTGGCTCTCCAAATCTTCTCCGCAAAGCATCCTGCCCTTCCTCTTCTGCAGCTCACGGCGTTGTTTTGCTCTAATTTTCTCCAGGGCTACCGACGTTAGGGGCTCTTGCAGACGTAAGAACTTATCAAGTTCGTATTCGGCTAATCGGCTCTCGTAAGATTCCTCGCTCTCGTTTGGCCCACGGTCGGCTGGCCAGCGATAGGGTACTACTATTTCGGCTCCATCTGGCCGTATGTTGGCTTTCGGGGCTTTTCGAACTTCCTCTAGGACACTCAGATCTTTCCAGTCCTCTGGATTTAATATCGGCTTAATCGCTCCACCAACATCACCCTCCTCTTCTTCAATGACGTTTTCGGCTACTTCAACTGGTCTTCTTGTCTCTTCTTCCTGCCACGTACGATGAACCCTTAATGGATCTTGGGGATCCTCTCCGTGATTGGAAAGTCACATCTCTCCTACCTTTGTCATAGTACTTTATTTGCCTCGCTCGTTCTTTGTCAATATGTCTGGCTACCATATCTCTCAACGCGTCTAATCTCTTAATTCTATCTACCCACTCTTTCGGCTCGATTCTAACTACTTTTCTCTTTCTTTCGACTTCTCTTCGCAGGCTCTTCACTGCCTTTGGGTGTCTTCCGTAGTTCAGGAACGCAGGAGACGTCTTAGTTGCCGCTTGTGTTGCTGTGTTCACAGCATGGCGGAACTCGTGAACATGAAGGTCCCAGTTTCTATGATCGGCACCAATGAAAGTGGAGATCATAGTTTTCAAAGTCCTGTTGCTCCTCTCTACTGGATTGGCTTGTGGGTGGTCAGGTGGCGTCGTGATGTGTTTGACTCCGTATTCCTCAAGTGTTGACTTGAGAAATTTGTTGTCAAACTCCTTACCATTGTCGGTTAGTAAGTACTCCGCCGTTTCCCATCTAAATAGGACCAACTCCTCAAATGCTTTGGCTACCGACTTTTCGTCTGCTGACTTCAATGGCTTCACCTCGATCCACCTCGAGAACAAGTGCTGGACCACTACCAGGTGCTTACAATTTCTCTTACTCGGCGGGAACTCCATCGTGTCTGCGGCTACTACTGCCCACGGCCTCTCGACAATTCTTTGGCCCATTAGTCCGACTGGTCCGGCTTGAGACACCTTATGCAATTGGCACTGGAGACAATGTGTCACGTAGTTGTGTACATCATTCCATATACCTGGCCAATAGTACTCTCGTGCTATTCTGTCGTAGGTCTTCTGAATACCCAGGTGTCCGGCTGAAGTTTTGGCGTGTCCGTCTTCCATTACTCTCGTTCTGTACTCTTCTGGCACTACCAATTTCGAACCGTCCTCATCTCCGTTTATCGGCAATAAAAGTGGGTCACTTCTGTGACGATATAGGTTCTCGTTCTCAACGATCCACCCTGGGAACCTCTGAGGATGCTGGCTCACCAACTCTCGGCGTTTGAGGTACCACTGATCCTCAATGGATTCAAACGCGGCTATTGACTCTTCTTCTTCCTCCTGCAACCTGGACAATGCATCTGGGACATGATGTTGTGCACCTCTTCTGTGAACTATGTCGAAGTCCCACTGCTGCATTTCTAGGGCCCATCTGGCTAATTGGCCTGTAGGATCTTTCAAGTTCCTGAGCCATTTTAGGGCACTGTGATCCGTGATCACATGGAATTTGTACCCCTCGATGTACGGCCTGAACTTTTTGATCGACCACAGTAATGACAGACACTCCTTTTCTGTCACACTGTAGTTTCTCTCTGGCTCCGTTAGGACTCGGCTAATGTAGACTATCGGATGTTCTCCGTCTTCAAACTCTTGCGTTAATACGGCTCCGATCGCATAGTTGCTGGCGTCACACTGGATGGTGAATTTCTTTGTGAAATCTGGTCGGGCTAAGACTGGCGCAGATGTCAGTTTCTGCTTAAGCTGTTCAAAAGCTTCTTGTTGCTCATCCCCCATTCCCACGTTCGGCCTTTATGTAACAACTTCAGCAATGGTATTTTGATTTCGCTGTCGTTTGGAATAAAACGGGAATACCACCCGACCATGCCTAAGAAACGTCTGAGTTGTCTCACGTTCTTCGGCTCTGGGTAGTTTCTCACTGGCTCTGTCTTGTTCGGATCTGGCCTCAAACCTTCTCTGTCTAATAAGTAACCCAAATAAGTTACTTCGGAGCACCCGAACTCACACTTATCTGGATTCACTATCAACTTCGTCTTATTCAATTCCTCGAGGACGAACTCTAACCATTTAACATGTTCTTCAAAAGTGTTTGTGACTACTATGATGTCGTCCAGATACCCGAAGACATGCGGCTCTACTTTCGGTCCCAGCAGTGCGTCGATTAGGCGTTGGAACGTCATCGGCGCGTTCATGAGTCCAAATGGCATTTGGCGAAACTGCCACAGTCCTGACCCAGATATGGCAAAAGCAGTGTATTTCTTGCTCTCTTCGGCCATTGGTATTTGGTGATATGCCAGCTTGAGATCTACCTTCGACAAATATCTGGCTTTTCGGAGCTTATCCAAAATATAATCAATGGATGGCAGTGGATACCCATCTTTGATCGTAACTTTGTTGACATTTCTGTAGTCATTTCACTGTCGAAAATCGTTCTCTCCTCTTCTCGTAATTACTGGCGCACTCCTCCAACGGCTGGCAGATGGCTCTATGATCCCTAGTTTGTACAGTTCGGGAGCATTACCTTGGGCCCAAGTTAACATGGCTGGCGACATCCGTCTGATACCATGTTGTACTGGCGTTTCGTCCGTAACACGTATATGATGTTCCGCCAAGTCTGTCATTCCGTGTTCTTCTGACTCTGGCAATACCCATTTGTCTACTATGGCTTGGATTATACTCTTCTGCTCGTCGTCAAGCGCAGAAATACCGGCACATTCGGCGAATATTAAATTCTCCTTCTCGTCTGTTTCTGTTGGCCCAAACTCGTGCCATTCTCCATTGAATACTCTCCATAATCCTTCTTTCAACTTCACTTCCATGTCCCAGGCCTTGCAGAAATCGATGCCCAAGATGATGTCCTGTGTCAAAGTCTTCATGACTTTTACTGCGAATTTCTGAGTAAATCCGTCGACTACAATGTTAAGGTCTAGAAGTCCGGCTGTTTCGGTGATACCTCCTGTTGCACTCCTCACAACTGTACCACACGGCTGAATTCGACTTTTGAAAGGCTCTGCGACTCTGGTGGTAATTACTGAAATCATAGCACCAGGATCGAAAAGTGCCTCGTAATGATGGTCGCCGATAGACATGTCGAAGAAGTATCTGTTCTCCGTCCTAGATCCGTCGATGTCCTCCTTATTACTTAGGTTCGGGTCAGCTGTGACTCTCACAGCCTCTCCCCTCCCCTGGACTATAGGTACCGGGATCACATCCGTACCTTTTGTCCCACACTCTTCGGCCATTTTCTCTACTTCGTTTCGGTAGAGTTAGCTCTCCTCACTTGACTGCTATTGTCTAATTTCTGGCACGAATTTGAACGCGTTGTCCTCTGTCAAGTCGTCCCTACCTATAACTGGCTCTAAACTTTTCTTAACTTTCATTTCTACTTCTAATTCTACTTCTCTCTCAGTTTTTACCCAACTACAACTGGGCGTGAATCTATCTCTATACTCGCTATTTATCTCTACTCTACATGAATCAAAAATCTCGGCTCTCCTCTCTATTACACACGGCTCACGTAATTCGGCTCTAGTCTTTACGACACTCGGCTCCCAAAATTCGGCTCTACAATCTACTATACTCAGCTCACGTAATTCGGCTCTACACTCTACTATACTCGGCTCACGTAATTCGGCTCTACACTCTACTATACTCGGCTCACGTAATTCGGCTCTACACCTTTCAACAATATTATTTACTGTTGTGTTGGGTTTGAGGGGGGTACACGGCTGCTCTGTGCCCCCCACACACCGTTTCCCAAAGCGGCTCTGACTGACACACAATTTAGAAAATTGCATCCTGACCTCTTACATACCAAACATGCTTCTGTTTGGGCTGGCTTCAGAGGGCATTGGTTTGAATAATGCCCCTGTTGCTGGCAAGAAAAACAGGTTCTCTGTGGGCAATCTCTGGCTCGATATCCTGTAGTCTGGCAGTGAAAACATGCCCCAACGAATTCTTTGGGGGTACTTTGGGCTTGTGTACCATTTTGCCCCGGCTTGGGTCCTTTAAGACCATTTGGTCTGGGGTAATTTGGTTTCATTCCAGGTGGAAACATCCCTGGGTAAGCCATTGGGTATGCAAATTGCATTGGCATTTGTACTGCTTGGGGTGGCGCAGTACTGGCAACTTGACCCTGGACCACTGCTGGCTTCTGACTCGATGTTGCTGGACTGATGGCCTCGACGTTTTTTTCTTCTGGCTTACTCGTTTCTTTCTTACTCTTCTTCTTCTTTTTGTTCGGCTTCTCTGTCTTTGTAGAGTGATCGCTCTCACTCGACTCTGACTCCTTCTCTAGTGCTGCCACTTTTTCACTTTTGACGTGTTTGTGACCACTCTTCTTTTAATTCACGGCTGCTGATGGGAAACGCATCTTCTCTTTGGGCGGTGGTGGGGCGTGTCTTTCGTCCAAGTCCTTCGTCTTCTCGTAACTCCGAAGAATCTTTTCTATTTGGCTAAGTGACTCGAAATGACAATGTTCCAGCTGACGTCTATAAGTTGGTGTTAGGCCTTTATAGGCAATCTTGACTTGTTGTTTTTGGCCCAAAGGTCGCTTCATATGGCCCAAAATTAGTCTGAAACTGGTCAAATACGCTGAAATTTTCTCTCCTTTTCCTTGCGTCCTTTCTCTTAACTCGTCTACGACGTCATCATCGTCGACCGTCACTAAGTATTCGTTTTTGAATGCCCTCTGGAATGATTTCCACGAAGTTATTTCACGGCGCAACGACCTGAACCAGCTGCTAGCGGTTTTCTGTAGAATGATTGGTAATGCTTGTAGTATTTCTATTTCTGAGAAATCTGAATTGTCTTTGCAATCTTCCAATCGTTCCAAGAATTCTTCGGCATTGTCGTCATCCCCAAAGAATTTTAAGTCCCAGTCTTTTAGTGTTTTGATCAATTTGGACCTTCGGCTGGATTTAATTTTCCGGTTTCCCCCCCACTACTTATGTTTTGACTCAGATCACTCTCGGATTCGGACTCGCTAGTAGAGTCATCCAAGATTGACCTTCGGCTCTTTTTTATGGTTTTCTGTGACCTACGCGCTTTAGTGCTCCTTCTTCGGATTTTTTCACTTGTTCGGTCTTCGTTTTTACCCTCACAACTGCATCTGCTACTAATTTGACTCTCCTCGCTATCGTCATATTCGATTCTCCTTTCGACCTTCTCTCTTCTACCCTCTTTTTCACGACTCCTTTCGTGTTTTCTCTCTATCTGACCGGTATGAAGTTTTTCTCTTCCCCCTCTACTACTCTCACTTTTCGCACTCTTATTATTTTCAAACTCGAAAATCGGCTCTCCATTCTTCGGCACCCTACGATGAGTGACACTAGCGTCACTCACACTATTTCGGCTTGAATGGCTCCTCGGGGCGGGTGTGGGCCTCACTCTGTCATCACTTTGGTGATTGTGTGAGGTCTCGGCTAAAAGGGAATTTCTTTAAGGGGATACAAATCTCAATTGCTGGTTGTGAATTAGATGGTGTCCCTCGGCAACCTCGGCCCTACACTGGCTTTGTTGTAGCTCCCACCCCCCTCCCGAATACTGGCGGTCCATTTGTTTGGCATACTCCATAATTTTTTTTTATTTCAGGTGACAAACCCAAACGCGCGACTGAATCACGGAGGCTCTGGACCACTGGGGCCATCGTGGCCGACTGAATAGTGTGGGGTGCTGTCATGGTCGTGCTCGTTGTCATGCTCATCTGAGCACTCGTTGTTGTGGGGGAAAATGTCGTCATGCTGGCTGTTGTCATGACTGGGGGTGGGGGTGTAAAATTTGGGGTGGACACAACGGTGGTCGGACTAAGTCTACTTTGCGATGTTTGCGATGCTCTATTTCTCGTTCTACCTCCCCCACTCCTTAACGTTTTCCTGGCACTAATACGCTCAATGACTTGACTTGCCCCACTATCTGATTCTTCATTATCCGCAGATGATATTCGGCCGGCTCTCCGACGTGTGACATTTGGAAACGGGCTATTGTCCGGTCCAGAAAAAGCTTCCAATAAAAAGATTTTATCAGAGTTCCCGAGATCGTACCTGTTACTGAATGGCACGTCACTACCGTCCGTCATGGCTAATCTCATCTCGCCACGTAATAGTCTCTCTCTAAGAACTTGCAACGACCCGCTAATGCATAGTTGGTACCGTAATAAGCTCGTCACTACCTGACCGACCGGCATTTCGCTAATGGTTTCCCACGTTTGGTTCACTTGTGGGTTTTCCATTAGTACTCTTATTCGTCTTTTGTAATCCTCCATCTCGCTAATTGCCTTTGCCATTTCAAAAAAAATTTTAAAGAAAAATTTCTAAGTCTGAATAATTTTAAATTTTCAGGGGGGTGCACAATTAGTATATACGTCACTGTGCTGTCTTGAAGCAAGGACGTGCCTACTCAAGGAGGGCCCCCTTTTAAAATTTTAATTTTTCTGGCGGACTGGTGACTCGACTCTCCCTCTATCTCTTCTTCTCATTCTCTCTCTCTCTTTCTCTGTGTAGCCGCTATTACTACTACTACTGGGCTACTTTTTCCTGGCGCGCGCAAACTTTCTCTTGGCTGTCGAAATTTTTAAATCTCCCGGCGCGTCGTTTCTCTCGACCGTCCGGCGCACTACTTGCAGTCACGTGACTAATTCGAATTTTATTTCCGGTCTAACATGTGCTCAGCATAAATTTTTGGGAAAATTTTTGATTTTGCACGAGTTTCTTGAGAAATTTACTTAGGATTTTTCTCACAAAAACGGGCTTTCGACAAAAAAAAATGTTAAATTGCTGAATTCAATTTTTATCACGGCAAGAAAAAATTTTTTTTTTTACAGTCTCAAAAGAAACATAATTTTCAAATATAATGGCAAAGGCACTCTACAATTTTATTTTACGCAGTTTTTGGCATTAATTTACTCATAATTTATGAATAAATAAATTCTGGCATTAGCCAAATAAATCGGCAAACAATTCGGCAAATGAATTTTTGAATTTTCTGGCAACAAAAAAAATTTCTGGCTTTGGCAAATAGAAAATTCAAAAATTTCGGCTTTTGGCTATTGAATTCTGAACTTTCGGCTATTAACAAGAACTTGTCGGCTTTGGCAATTTTAGGTTCAGAATTCTGGCAAAAAAATTGTACAATACAATGTCAATTTTATGTATATAGTCGTGTCTCGGTTCGAGCCTGGCCCCACGTTGGGCGCCAAATTTTGTGACGTATGTTTTTAAACTATTTTTTTAATTTTAGTTCAAAGTTTCTGCTTTACGTCAGGCAAAATCCGACGCTTTCAACAACAATCATTTGAAATTTAAATAAATAAATCTCGCCGTCAGGCGCCAATTAATTTTTGAAGCTAAATTAATAAACTTTTACTCGGTTCGACTAACAACAAATATCAACTCCTCTGAACTTACTCTCTCACTCAGAGGAAATTCTGCTCGAACGATTGGCAAGCAGAAAATGCCAACGGCGAGACACGACTGGCACAATATCGGCAAAACGACTTACCCACGACGATCACCTTTCTGGCTTCCTTGTTTTCCTTGTGTTTCGGCTAGTCGGCGGTTATCTCCTCAGAGAATATCGGCTTAATCCAAATTATGAAGGAAAAGGGGGAACTAGAACTTTACACAACAATTCTCGTAACTCACAATTTATTGTTTTTAACAATTTTTGAGCTTCACGCTCCACCTCTCAACACTCTACACT
The DNA here is from genome assembly GCF_015476425.1 of Leptopilina heterotoma. NCBI lineage: Eukaryota > Metazoa > Arthropoda > Insecta > Hymenoptera > Figitidae > Leptopilina > Leptopilina heterotoma. The sequence goes on from NW_025111111.1 coordinate 1,295,250, forward strand.
CTTCGGCAACTCCGAAAAACTCCAACAAAACGAACTCAAAATCAACAAAAACGGGAAATTATTTTGTAACAACGGGCTACTGTACCGGCGTAATAAGTAACAATTTCCGTTATGGCGGCGAAAGTACAGGACACCTGTTGTCTCGGCTTTCTCCGCACATGGCTCGTCTTCTTCTTCTTGTTCTCAAAAAATAGTACTGGCCCCGCCATCTATCACTTTCTCCGGTAGCTAGCCGCGCGACCCACTTTCGCTACTACTAGTAAAGTTTTAATTTTATAGTTTTAATTTTCGGCAATTAAATGACAAGACGAAAATTCACTTCGTCACAGTAATATAACTAAGTTAAACCTTTAGATGTTAAAATTCACTTTTGAGATTATAATATCCAGATTACTCTTTCGTTATATGATATAAAATAGCTCGAATATTATAGTGAAAAAAAAGTCTTGAAACATAATCATGAAGAACAATTGTAATGTGACTGACATATATTTGAATACATCATATAAGAGTAATTCAAAAAGGGTTGATTTCTAAAAAAAGTTTCATCAGAACAAACTTCAAGCCAGAACAAGTGGTTTTGATCGTTGATTTGAAAATTTGGTATACACGTATAACTGTAACCAAAAGCTATTTTTAAGTATTGTTTTCAGCTATTGTTTAACTAGTCTACAAAAGAAGAATTTTTCGCAATCGGCAAAATTTCAAAGTATCGTATTATCATATAATTTTCTTGTGTTATATAGGTATTGAAATCCAGTTACTTTGTCAAAATTAGACAAATCATTCTTTCTTCAGAAGTAAAAAAAAAATAACCCTAACCAACCTGTCACCAATTATTTAAAATTCCATCAACAATGGCTATAGACAAGGAATAAAAAAGGACTTCACGTTACAATCCAATCACTTCGGATTTTGGAAAAATCTCACTCTTATAAAATCATCTTTTTTCGCCTCTTTAAAATTCAACAATTTAAAAACAAAAATTTTACAACTGTACCATCGAAAAACAACGATCTAAGTTAAACAAAAATTGTTTTGTTTTAAAATCAGCCTATTGTTATTTAAAATTTATGGCATTTTAAAATTACAAATTAAGTTTTGTTTAAATTAAATCATTATTTATAATTAAAAAAAAGTTATATTGACATAAATTAAACATAAAACAAGACAACTTTTGATTAATAGTACGGATTAATGTACACAGCCACACAAAAAAATAAAAGCACCCTCGCCGAGGAATGAGACCACCCTTTTCTTATGTATTTTGATGCGCTGAACACGAATCTGAAGTCCGTTTTGCTCCATCACGTCAGGATTTTGACATAACCTCAAAAAACAGCGGATTTTAAATGACAGGAGAACTTTTTTAAATAATGACAGATTTGCTTGAATCTTATTACTCGGAGGTTTTTGGGGTCGCTGATTACGAATTTAACGTCAGATTTATAAAATTCAAAATGGCGAACGAATTTTTAAAAATAGTTGGATTTTTACAAAAATTTGTATCTATAATAGTCTAATTTGTCTTTGTCTGATCTATTAAAGGGTATAATTCTTTTTTTAAATTCTTCAAGTTATGATTTTCAAATTTTTTTTTTTTGATATGGTCCACTTTCTACAATTGTTGTTAAAGCTAAATCTGAAATTGTAAGGGCAATAAGTAGCGCTATCAAATAATTAGTTAATCAAAATTGAAAAACATACTTTAATATATTCATCGGAAATATCATTATTATGTCAATTATATGAATGAATGGTGTGAACGTTAAAGCAAGTTTAAAATAGATAAATATCAGGTCTGACATGAAAATTTTGTAAAAAATTTTCTAAAAGGAAATTTTACTTAAACTGTGCTCCTGTTTAACTACAATTATAAACTAATAACTTCAATGCTTTTATAAAAACAATTGGTACAATTAAATACAGTTTAAGTAATGCCTGTAAAAAAGGGTAACGTCTCAATTGTAAAATATTAAAAATGTTTTCAGCGCATCAATTGAAGCAAATATCTATGTTCTCCGCATATGTCCATTTAACAAAATCTAATTTATACGATACAATTGAATCAAGAAAATTTCAACTTCTAGGAGAGAGTATTTTGTGTGTCATCTAAACAATTGAAGAGTAAAATTAAAAGAAAAATTTAAAAAAAAATATATTCTGTACTATTAATACATTTAACTGAAATATCATCGTTATATGAAATATGCGAGTGAATCGAGTGCAAAATTGAGAACTTTCAAAATAGCAAAACTTAATCCTACCGACTTGACGTGCAAAACTATAGTTGAGAAGTAAATTGAATAAAAAAAAATCGGTCTGCCGATTTTCGCAAAACTTCGTGGGATTATAGTTCTATATAAGAGACTTCTTTCCCCCAAATTAAAAAAAAAATTCAAAATTGTTGAAGATACGCCATTTTGAATTTTAATATTAATTTTATAAAATTTTAAATATCTCGAAATATTGTTTATAGATTTTTATGAAATTTACACATTTTTTAGGTAAAAGTATGTACTTTAGAATGCAAATAAAGTTAATAAAAAAAAATTAATTTTTAAATAAAAAAATTTAAAAAAAAATTTTTAAACAATTTTTTGTTTATTTACTCCTCTCTGAGAAAAATGTTATTAACACATTTGGATTCCTTGTGAATTCACCTTTAATTCCATAAATAAAAATTGATGGAGACTCAACTGGTTCCGGAGATATTGAATTTTTTGTAAAAAAAGCGTCGCGGCGCCATAGCACCATACTGCACAAGTCGCGTAGTACGTTACCGCAGTCGTGCATTGCTGCTGTAACTATGACTATTTTTTACAAAAAATTCAATACCTCCGGAACCAGTTGAGTCTCCATCAATTTTTTTTATGAAATTAAAGGTGAATTCATAAGGAATCCAAATATGTTAATAACATTTTTCTCAGAGAGGAGTAAATAAACAAAAAATTGTTTAAAAAATTTTTTTTAAATTTTTTTAATTAAAAATTAATTTTTTTTATTAACTTTATTTGCATTTTAAAGTACATACTTTTACCTGAAAAATGTGTAAATTTCATAAAAATCTATAAACAATATTTCGAGAAATTCAAAATTTTATAAAATTAATATTAAAATTCAAAATGGCGTATCTTTAACAATTTTGAATTTTTTTTGAAAAAATTTGGGGGAAAGAAGTCTCTTGTATAGAACTATAATTCCACGAAGTTTTGCGGAAATCGGCATACCCTTTGCAAATCGTGATATTTCTGACGTGAAATGCCTCATATGTTTTACGTGGTTTCTGTCTTATCTTTTGAGCAAAAAGTTCTCGGGGACGAAAACAGAAAATTTCCATGGTGGATTGTTACGTGCAAGGTACTTAACAGGTACTATTTTATTATTATTTTTCTTTTTAATAAAGATACAAAAGATAGGACAGAATTTATAAAACATAAATTCCTATATATTTTATAATATTGTTTATAAATTATATGCATAAATTTATAAACATTATTAATACTTAAAATTTTATATAATAAAAGAAACCTCTATTTGAAAATAATTAAAGGTAATGCATTTCACACATATGCATTAAGACGACCTAGGTGTATACGTGCACAGCCACTGATTCCGCTGGCTAAAAGATCTAACACGACCACACCCTTGAGTTCTTCGCGTTACGGGCACACATACAAGCATGCTACACATGCCTCTGCTTATTGCCTTGTCTCTCCTTCCTTTTCCCCTTTGGGCCTACATACTTAGGGACTAGAATATCATAACAAATGCACATGCATTTGGAGGCTGACTCAACGCTTTATGAAGCGTATATATTTTATTCGTTTTATGCACTATTCCAAATTTACAGAAAATAATTTGATAATAGCTAAACATTTTATTGTAACTTATTGTTAACAATAAAATGCCGGAGGACTGTAAGTTACATGTATATGTGTATATGTATAATTATGAATGCAAAATACATATACTAGTAACTTATAAAATGTCGGACCAATATAACGTTATTTATACAACTTATATTAAACACTTATAACTATAAATAAATTATAATTATAAATAAAAAAATTCTTTCTTTACAACATAATTATAATTTATATATTTAGTTATAAAAAAATTGTTTCTGATAAGTATCAAATTAACAACGCCGTTTCCGTTCTCACGAAAACTGCATGCAATCAGAAACATCAGCATAGTGCAAAGTCCAATGGGCCTGAAGAATTTCCCTACTTCTAATTCTAAAAATCCTTAGTTGACAAATTTACCCCACTTTGACATCAGGACAAGGAGTAGAGGCTTGTCGCAAAATTTCTATCGCCGCTGTACAATTTTCCTCTTCAAGCGATCAACACCTGTCCCGGCTACGGCCTGGCAGATCTGTTGATCGCAAGAAAGTAGGAAATGCCGAGACTAAGCCCGTCTGCGCGTCGGACCCCCGTGTAGAACCAGCGAAGTATCTGGTATAATACGAAAGGCGGACGAAAAAATAAAATAGAATCTTCTAACCGACGGAGTCCAGTGCGAGCTGTGTTGAGTGAGATTTCAGTTAATTAAATATTAAACAATTTGAAAATCTTGTTTTTTTAAACCGGCCAGTCCGTACGTGTAGTACCTGCGCCGTCTCAATTCAGTGGTCCAACAAAACTAAAGAAAACTCTCTTCTTTACAAAATTCGCGAGTTCGTGAAAAAGAAAATTAGTCGCATAGACGACTCAATTTTCAACCTTTTCAACTGTGTTTTGCCCGACGGAGGATCCCTGTTCCTCAACCGGCCAGTCCGTGCGCGTAGCGCCTGCGCCGTCTAAAAGGAATTATGCCCTGTCGGTAGGATTAAGAAAATATACGTAAGTAATTCTGTATTGTTCCAATGTCGAATCTTTATACAAATTTTTATATCCTCCAACACAAACATTAGCAAGTTTTGTTAACTCCTTTGCATTCTGTTCTGAAATAATGCTTAAATAAATGTTGTCATGTAAAATACTAAATCTGATTTACTTTCTTTAAAACTCCTGAACTAATTAAAGTCAAAGAATTAAATTTATAAATCAAACGAAGCTTCGCAGGTTTCTTTTAAAAGTAGGATAACGTTCTCGCAAATTAAACAAGGTCCTTCAGACCTTGGCAGCTTGGTGCCTCCCCAAATTAGAATTTAGAGCCATCTCAAAAGCTCAATTTTTTTTAAACAATAAATAAATTCTGGTTTGTAACAAGCTTAAAAAAAACGACGTTTTGACAGAAAATTTTCATGAAGCCTTATATGATGTCATTATTTTAAAACAGTTAGTAACGTCAATTTTACTGACAGATGACTTATTTAAAAATTCAGTGGATTACATGACTTCGGTAGATAAGTTGATTTTAGATAAAAAAATAACTGTTAGAGCAAAATCGTTCCATTCATTAAAAGGTGAAGTCTCGGACTATATGATTAAAAACAGGGACCGTCTCGAAAGTTTAGTTTCAATTTAGTTTTTGAGTCGACACGAAACTAAATTAACAAACTGAATTTAGTTTCGAGTCGACACGAAACTAAACTAGCAAAGTGAATTTAGTTTCGAGTCTACACGAAACTAAATTCACTTTCTTAATTTAGTTTCGTGTCGATACGAAACTAAATTAATGTATGAAACATTTCGTGTCTACTAAAATTTCAAAAATTATTAGACCTGACAACTACCCTGACTATACACGGTGCAAATTCGACGACTTTTACAAGGAGTTTTTGCTGCAATAGAAATATTATCTTGTCCTGTCACTTTTTTAAGAAGACTCGTCATCCTGACACCTAGACTACGTGCACTAGGTGTCAATTTGACGTCTTCTACGAGGAGTTTTCACTTTAGTGAAAATATTATTACGTCCTGGCACTTTTTAAGGAGACTCGCCATCCTGACACCTAGACTAGTTGCACTAGGTGTCAATTTGACGTCTTCTACGGGGAGTTTTCACTTTAGTGAAAATATTATTACGTCCTGGCACTTTTTAAGGAGACTCGCCATCCTGACACCTAGACGACGTGCACTAGGTGTCAATTTGACGTCTTCTACGGAGAGTTTTCACTTTAGTGAAAATATTACTACCTCCTGGCACTTTTTAAGGAGACTCGCTATCCTGACACCTAGACTAGTTGCACTAGGTGTCAATTTGACGTCTTCTACAGGGTATATTTATTTTAATGAAAATATTATTACGTCCTGTGACTTTTTAAGGAGCCTCGTCATCCTGACACCTTGTCAGCCTGCACTAGGTATCTATTTGACGTCTTCTACTGAGAATTTTTACTTTAATTATAATATTATGTCCTATCACATCTTTTATTTTCATTTTAATATTTGAGCTGCGAAGAAACTAAATTTTTAAATTAAATTTAGTATATTATCATCTGAAAACAAAATTGTGAATTAGAATGTTCAAATAAAAAACGGAATTTATTAAAGTGAAAAAAAATTTAATAAACTTTATTTTAAAATAAGTAATTGGCTCAAGAAGCAATGTTGATTTTACGTTATAGTAAATAGTTCAATTGTCCTCAGGAATTAAAAGCCGTAGAATAAGGTCAGTTATACACTTTCGTTTTTTTCGACACTCTGTTTACAGTCAGTTAATTTACCCCGAACATCATCATGTCATTTGATGTTATCTACATTTTAATTAATAGAATTATTAATAATAATTAATCAATTAGGAACTCTAATTTAAATAATTTTCAATATAATTGTTTTATATTAAGTTTTAAAATATTTAATTAAATTATTTAATCTATTTTTAAAATAAAAGTTTAATTTGTAATGTAATGAAAGAATTATTAGTTTTTAAATTAAAAATAGTAAATTTAAAATTTTTTATTTAGAAACTTGAATTAATTTAATTTATTTTTTATCTGCTTCAGTGTATTATCGGAAGGTTATGATAACAAAAAAATTTGCAAGGACAAAACTAGTGCAACAGTCTTAGCCGAAAAATATTTTGCCTCCATCTCTTTTTTAATGCTGACTACCAGTTTAAAGACTTGTTTTTACATTTTTGTTGTAAAAAAAATTGGATTAAAAAATGTAAGTATTATATTAAGGATTTATATGGCTGAACCTATAGCCAAGAATAAAAATTGCCTATATTTTTAATTTGTGGTTCTAACTTTGTTCACTTATCTGTATTTAATTATTGTAAATTGTTTTCTGATTTCTGTATGTAGCAGAAAGTAATTAACTTAATCCTGTATATTTATTTTCATACTTTTACTTAACACTCATCTTTTCTTTTAATAAAATTATTCACTTAAATTTAAGTTTTCAAAGTCACACTTTTATTTCTTAAATATTTTACGACAACTGAAAAACATTGAAAAAATATACATAATGTTTGACAGCTGAACAAACAATAACAAAGTGCGGCGCCATTTTGAAAACTTTAACTTCTGCACTTGTCCGCTAGGAATCACTAGTGTCTCTATCAAATTAATAATTCAGAGATGCCAATGACCGTCCCCAAACGCAACTGCGCTTACGCTACAAAAAACGCTCTTATTGGTAGAATAAAACTTGTCCATTTAAAATGCTTTATATATAAAACGTTTTAAATAGACGCGCCTTATTCTACCAATAAGAGCCTGCCTGTAGCGCATGCGCATTTGCGTTTGGGGACTGTCGTTGGCAACTCTATTATCGAATGTCATTTAAAGATCGATTTCGTTTGAAAAGTTGCACACGAATTACGGAGATCTGTAGCATAGTTTAAATATTTTAAACAGGATAACTGATTTTCAAATTAAAGAGCGCCAATTATTTTACTTTTCTGCGTCTATAATCTTAAATTGAAAAGTAAAATAATAAAATTATTGAAATAGACTTTGTTTGTAATTGGTCATAAATACAACATAACCTCAAAATCGCAGTTGAATAAAATGTCAAAATAAAATTGTATATATATATAAAGTATTGGAAACACATCTTTAAATTTAAATTCTTTTCTTAACTATGTAATATAACTATGCAGTTATAACAAACTGCAATAAAACGTAATCACTTATAAATTCTATATTTTTCAATACTAATATTGTTTTTAGGGTTCCGTACACCTACGGTGTATCGGCGGAACCCTATTGGTGAGACTCTGTTGTCCGTAGCCAAATCGGATCCCCCCCTAGCAGCTAAACTTTTTGACCTAGAGAGCTCAAATTTGGTACAGATATGTATTTTCACACGTAGATTACAGGAAAAATATAGAGAATGTGTTTGGAGATGATGGTCATAGCGTTGTCAAGGAAATAACAAGATTTTTGGCCAAAAATGCATAAAAAGTGACCATTCCCCCCCCCTTAACTCCTAAACTATTCAACATGGAGGGCTAAAATTTGGCATACTGGTGTATTTTATCGCGAATATTACAGGAAAAATATAGAGAACTTGCTATGTATTAATGTCCATAGCGTTGTCAAGGAAAAACTAAAAAAAATTTTGAAAATTTTTTTTTCTAATTTCTACATTATTTGATCTAATTAACCAGAAATGGGTTTATTAGGCTATTTTTACAGTCTGATCACAAAAAATATATTTAAAAATCTAAAAAAAAAATTAAAAATTTTTTTTTTTAGATTTTTTAACAAAAAATTTTTCAAAATTAGTTCCTCTACTTATTATTGTTTACAATATTAGATATATACAATACTTTAATTTTTTATTTATTTTTTTTATCAAATGATATTAATATATTTTTTTAATTGTTTATTTTAATTCTACCAATTACCGATAAATGTTGCAAGTATTGTTTTAATATTTGTGTACGTAACCCGCCATTGCAGTGCGAGTTCAACTCGCACTTGTCCAATTTTTCTATCTCTATCTTCTTTCATTGTTCGCTATTAAAAATATATAAAACTGTTTAATTTGTGTTAGAAGTTTCAAGTAAAAATTAATTAAATACATAATTTCTATAATTTATGTTTCAGTGCACTTTTGATTTACAATAGTGAGAATTGAGTTTTACAAATGACTGAAGTCAAAACAGGTCGTCCGACAACATCTTTAGTGTACAAATTTTTTGATTATGATGAGAGCAACAAAAAATTCTTTTGCAAATTGGACAACTGTAAAGGAAATTTTATTGTAAGTATAAATAAATAATTAATTCTTTAAAATTATTTATGAGTTATATAAACAATTCTATAAACAACAAATTGGTTTAATAAATAATGAACATAGATTTCATGAATTACAACTATGGATTTAAATAGTGTTATATTTTATTAAGAGAAAGTGAAATGTAGTTACAATTTTGGTTTTACAAAGTCATAAATTGTGTTATTGTTGAAATATAATACGTGAAATTATTTTATTCTAAATTTTAAATTTAAAACTAAGTGTGCGGCTTTACCCCGACTTCACGTGAGCGACTTTACCCCGAGTGTATTCCTCACATTTCAGAAAAAATTTAATTAAATCTTTTTAAAATAAGACAAAACTATATATGTACTTCGAAGAAGGACATCCAATGGCAACAAAAAAAATTTGCCAGATAAATTAATACTCAAAAATAATGATCGAAAAACTTAAAAATCCAAAATACGTTTTTTTCTGACACCTCTAAAAACATTTGATCGTCTCTGATTCTATGTTGAATTTATGAAACTAAACGAAAGTTCGTTAATATAAGTTGAATGTTAAGTACTATTCACAGTACCAATATTTCCATCTTAAGTTGAGTTCATAGCGTCAAATCGCTAGTGAGCGGGTTTACCCTGTGCGCGGGTTTACCCCAGTCTCCCCTACATTTTTTATTTCATGATAATAGAAAAAACACTCGGCTACATTTAAAAATCATCTAAAGAGATTCCATTCAAATGCGTATACTGAAATATTACAAGAGGAAAAATGTCGTGAAATGGAAAAACAAGATTTGGAGTATTCAAAAGATCGAAGCATTTCAGTAAAAATGTCACGGGAATGTATACGCAGAGCTTGCGTTAATCTGGTGACAGTCAACGGTCGACCCTTTTCGTTGATGGATGACAGCGGCTTTCGAGAACTCATTGATCTAATTCTAGAAGCATTACCACCTAATAATAAAATTACTATATCTCCAAAAACTATATACGATTTTGTAAAAGTGTCGGCAAGTGAAATTCGAGAAGGAATTAAAAAGGAACTCAAAACAGTAAGATTGTTTTACAAACTAAAATTTAAGACTTTATAATTTTCTTTGTTTAATAGAAATAGGGGACAGTTGATGCAAGTAAACACAAATTTTTTTATTTTTATATTTCTTAATCAGTAAAATTAAAATTAGTGCAAAACTTATTTACGATTAAAATATTTTTTTCTAAAAATACAAATAAATAATAATTCATAAAATTGATTCATTGATGTAATAAATAATTTATATGATTTAATAAAATAATCAATTGTCTTCTATTTCCCCATTATTGAATGTTTACGAGCAAGTTCTAGAATAAAAACGAAAAAAAATTACGCTTTAATTTCAATAACCGGTTTCTAGATTATTATAAAAAATTATTTTTTCATTGTTTTTTCTTATTGTGTGTAGGTTCCGTTTGTCAGTATAAAAATAGATATAGCGTCTCGACATAGTAAATCTTTTCTTGGTCTGAATGTTCAGTTCATTAAAGACAGAGTCCTGAACTTAAGAACATTAACCGTAAGACATCTAACAACCGCTCACACATCAGAAAATCTTTGTTTAATTGTAAAACAAATTTTATCGGATTACGATATTCATGATTTTGAACTAACCTCCTTAATTAGGAAAAAGTGGGGTAATGTCACATTGAGTGGACCGCCACTTTGAGTGGACCACCTGAGTTTTTAAGTTATCTGACAGCGGAAACGTGAAATAAATAAAACGAATAGCAGCACCGCACCTAGAAACAGTAAGAATTTATGTTCCGCGATAATCATACACGTTATTGTTTGATGTAACGCATTTTTAAGAACACAAACCAAAAAAGAAGTCGCTCTTACAATAAGTAAAGTGATTCGGAAGTGTAAAAGTAGTGTAAAATTAAAGTTTTAAAAGGTAACTTATTTTTTTCCTACTACTTTGGACATTGAAATTTATTGTCTTAGTTTAATTAGGTGATAATTTTGACTCAAAAAAAAATTTTGGTGTCTGCCATTAAAAGTTGCATGTCACCATGAGTGGACCACTGTTTATAACCATGACTGGACTGCCTGTTTTTTATATTTTTAATGTCAGTTTACCATTTTTATGGAAATAAATTGACAATAAATTGGTTTGAAACTGTTTTATGTTCTTTATTAATTTTTTTGTGATTTTGATGTGATATGTGCCAAAATTATTGAAAATGGTTTCACTTGTAAACATTGCGATACAAACATGGTCTGAAGCTGCATAAGCATAAATTTTGTTTCAATATATCAGAAATATTAAATACATTAAAGAATTTAGAATAACTTTTACAATTTTTTAAGAGTGGTCCACTCAAGGTTACACTTTTTTCATTCCTTAAAAATTAGCTATTTTTTTAAAGTCAATTGTTTTTCCCAAATAAAAAAAAATCAATGCTATTATGGTATAAACACTTATCTAGGGATCTAAACTAAAGCTTGGAATAGACACGCTTTTGTTGGGATTAGGCCTATATGGGAAAGGAGTGGCCATATCTTTTGATGTAGAAGAGTGAAATACGAAATTGTCACTGGATATACACTTAAGAAAAAGAAGACGTAAAACGCCATTTTTAAATTTTTCTCCGCCTTGAAAGAAAAAAATCTGCGCTAGTGATACATTTTAATGGTATACAGTGGAACTGTACACCGTTAATTCTATAGGGCGTTGTCGGCAGTGGCGGGACAGCGTGTATAGCGAGACACTGCGATATTTAAAACAGCTGAGTTGACAGTGTTGCTTTTTTTGGTGTAAAAGTAAAGTTTTATTCTGTTGAAGCTTCTTTATGAGGCATTATTCCTGAACTGCCCCAAAAATAAAAAGGAGTTCTTGGATTTCCTTTATACTTTGGAAATATGTTACCCTAGTAGGTACAAGTTACTACACCAATTTACAGGTTCAACCCCCCACCCCTATCAAAGGGGTGGGGGGGTTGAAATTTCAGCTTAAACTCGAACATGTGTTTTTTAAACATTTGTAGTTTCTACTTAAATTATTCGATTAAAAAAAGTAAGAAGTGTTTTGGAAAGGTTTTTTTGTGTACTTTTAAAATATTTTATTTATTTAATAAAAAAAAAAATTTATGAAAAAATTTTTAAAAATAAATAGTAATAGTATAAATAGTTTTTTGCAATTTTGTGCAAGTTCGGCAGTTTTTATTTTCTTTTTAATAATCTCAAATGAAAGCTTGGGATTTCCCATAAAACAATATATAAGTCTGAAAATGGGCCGAAAAAGTTTGCCAAAGATATAGTGTAATAAGTAAAATTTGTCCGTCCGCTCGCGCACTCCAGCGCGATGAACAGTGAAATTTTTTTACAATTTACTATTGAAAATTGTCTAGAAACTACAAATTTTATCGGATAATGATGTTCTTGGTCTAAAATTACTAAGAGATCCATCAGAGTCGATTTTTGAATTTTTATTTGTTTATTTTTTTCCTGTTACTCAAAAAGTTGACAAATTACAATATTTTTAGAAAAAATCATGTTTATTTTTTTATTTTTCCATTGCACATGATCGAAATCAATTTAAATTAGTCTAGTATTACCACCGGACAATTAATAATGCATAATACAATTTATTTAAATTGTTGCAAAATTTGCAAACAATGTTAATTAACATATAGATTACTTCGGACCTTCTTCATAAAAAAAATTGGCTTTTTTGCAGACAAGTTTAAATTTAAGTCTAATTTAGTAAAAAATTATTTTAAAGTTAAAAATTATCATTGTTATTAACAATTATATAAACAATAATCAACTTCCTTTTGTATTTGTAAACATTTTCGTCATTTTTTAAACTATAAATATTTATATCGTATGTATATTTTTTCAAAAACCTAAAAAAATTATTAGCTTAAACAGTTACATTTGTTATAAACAAATTCTTCATTTTTAAACAAATAAGTAGCTTTTTTCAACAAACAAAATTTTTTCCTTTTTTTATATTTACTATCATAAAAAAGAACTCCTTAATGAAATAGGAATACATTAAATTATTCTTTTAATTTTAATAAACATTATGAGTTAACAAATATTTAAATTTGTTCTTTATTCACAGACAAAATATAATTACTTATATACATTTGAATGTATACTGTTTTAACTAAAAAATTAAAAATATAAATATTTCATAACTTATAATGTTTGTTAAAATTATATGAATTATTTAAGGTATTCCCATTTCATTAAGGAGTTCTTTTTTATGATAGTAAATATAAAAAAAGGAAAAAAATTTGTTTGTTGAAGAAAGCTACTTATTTGTTTAAAAATGAAGAATTTTTTGAAAAAATATACATATGATATAAATATTTATAGTTTAAAAAATGACGAAAATGTTTACAAATACAAAAGGAAGTTGATTATTGTTTATATAATTATTAATAACAATGATAATTTTTAACTTTAAAATAATTTTTTACTAAATTAGACTTAAATTTAAACTTGTCTGCAAAAAAGCCAATTTTTTTTATGAAGAAGGTCCAAAGTAATCTATTTGTTAATTAACATTGTTTGCAACAATTTAAATAAATTGTATTATGCATTATTAATTGTCCGGTGGTAATACTAGACTAATTTAAATTGATTTCGATCATGTGCAATGGAAAAATAAAAAAATAAACATGATTTTTTCTAAAAATATTGTAATATGTCAACTTTTTGAGTAACAGGAAAAAATAAACAAATAAAAATTCAAAAATCGACTCTGATGGATCTCTTAGTAATTTTAGACCAAGAACATCATTTTCCGATAAAATTTGTAGTTTCTAGACAATTTTCAATAGTAAATTGTAAAAAAATTTCACTGTTCGTCGCGCTGGAGTGCGCGAGCGGACGGACAAATTTTACTTATTACACTATATCTTTGGCAAACTTTTTCCGCCCATTTTCAGACTTATATCTTCTTTTAGAGGAAATCCCAAGCTTTCATTTGAGATTATTAAAACAAAAATAAAAACTGCCGAACTTGCACAAAATTGCAAAAAACTATTTATTTTTAAAAATTTTTTCATAAATTTTTTTTTTATTAAATAAATAAAATATTTTAAAAGTACACAAAAAAACCTTTTCAAAACACTACTTACTTTTTTTAATCGAATAATTTAAGTAGAAACTACAAATGTTTAAAAAACGCATGTTCGAGTTTAAGCTGAAATTTCAACCCCCCACCCTTTTGATAGGGGTGGGGGGTTGGACCTGTAAATTGGTGTAGTAACTTGTACCTACTAGGGTAACATATTTCTAAAGTATAAAGGAAATCAAAGAACTTTTTTTTATTTTTGGGGCAGTTCAGGAATAATGCCTCTTATATGATACACACTTTCTGGATGTAAAATCTGTCATTATAATGCTGTCAATAGTTTTAAGCAAGTTTTAAAGTTTTATTCTTCGTAAGATAAAGTGTTTATAAAATTAAACTTTTCAAAATTTGATGAACGGCAAATATTTTAAGTTATTAGTATGTAAGATTCCTTCAAAATTCCTAGAACATTATGCATAATAGTGCGATAGACACAATTGTAGATCGTTATTACCATAAATCACTGTTTCGACAATGGCGGGACACTTATTGTTGGCAGTGTCCGGACACTGCTTGTTTAAATCTAATAAAATAGTACATTTCTAAATGACTTCGGCATTATTTTTGTTAAGTTTTGTCGGCAATATTTTTCAAACAAAAACCTAATCTTAAAGTTGCGAATGTATTTTCAAATAATCTGTAATAATAAAAATAATAATCTTAACTCTTTTTTTAGATGGTAAAAACGTAAACAATTTAAAAGGGACATAAAAGAACCCAAATGCTTTGAAATTGAAAGCCGTAAAAGACATTGTAATTAAAAAATTTGCGATTTAACGAAATGTCCCGCCACTACCGACACTTTTTAATGTCGGTATAGTCGCGGGACATTATTGTACTTCGTTTACAGCTATTTATTTTTGAAGACATATGTTATCTATATTATGTAAATTTGCAAAAGATAGTTTGACTTTTCTTCCTTCATAGATGCGGACTAAATATTCATGAAAATATGGGTGATATACTAAAAAAATAAAGCGTGTCCCGCCACTGCCGACTCTCCCCTACAGTTCAACTCTATACAAACAAATTTTGAAAAAGTTTAATTTTAACTCTACGCAGTTTAATTAAATACGCGTTAATTGTGCACATCAACTCTATACAAATAAGTTTTTTAAAATTAATAACGTTTAACTCTATACAGTTTAATTGTATACAGGTAAACTTTATAAATTTTAATTTTTTAGATAAGCAATTCCACGCCATGTGATCATAAAATTTCTCGATGATTTTAGCAATATTAAAAATACTTTCAGAATTTGTTCCTTCTTATACATGGAATAAAAGTATATAAAATTTTTTTCAAAATTTTTTGAGTTACCTCTTACTCAAAATTTTGGTCGGTTTTTCAAAAAAGGCACATAACTTTTTTTCTTGTTAACCGATTAAGATAATTTTTTTCTTTAAAAATACTCATAATAAGAAGTACTTTAAAGAAAAAAATTAAAAATAAAAAAAAAAAAATTTTTTGTTCGAAAAAAATTTCAAAAATTTTTTTTAATTTTTTGAAAAAAATATATCTTTGATTTGAAATTTTTTTTTGGTAAATATTGTCAATAAAGTAAAGAATACTTCCTGTAAATTTAATTATGGGACAACAATTACTTTACGAGAAAAAAAAATAAAGTTCTCAGCGCGGCGTGCCGGGACTTGTGCATGTATTCATTTATGGCGGCGCAAGTTTCGTTTTAAATCACTGTACAGGTCACAATTCTTTACCAAACGCTTTTGTTTTTTTTTCTAAATCTTCGTAATTAAATTCTCTATCGATCTCTCGAGCCTTATTTTTGAATTTTTGTTTTTAAACATTTTTTAAATAACATGTATTAAAAAAATCATAAAATCGTAAAATATATTTTTTTAGTTTTATTGATTAAGATTAAGATTTTATTTTGACCTATTGAAATAATGTTTGATTGATAATGTCACGTGCTCGTAACTTGTTATAAATAATTTAAAATATGATGAAAATTATAATTAAGAAATTGGCCAAAATTAAAAGAAAAGAAGATATGTCACACATGTCATGGGTGTCGATTCGTAAAGAGCCGGCTAAGAAACAATGAAAGTATACCTATATGATGTTATCGATCCCCTACGACCTGGCTAGGCCTGGCTTCCCACCTAAAAAATTTGTAAAAACACGACTATAAAAGACCTGCATTTTTGGAGAGTGATCAGTAGTTAATTTTCCTGCGTTTCAATTGTGTCTTCAGTAGTAGTTAATTTTCCTGCTTTTCAATTGTGTCTTTAGTAGTAGTTAATTTTCCTGCGTTTCAATTTTGCCTTCAGTAGTAGTTAATTTTCCTGCGTTTCAATTGTGTCTTCAGTAGTAGTTAATTTTCCTGCGTTTCAATTGTGTCTTCAGTTGTAGTTAATTTTCCTGCATATATTTTGTATCTTCGGTCTCATCTAGTATTTCAATCTTACTGATTGGTAATTATTCCGAAGTTAGTACTCGGTTTAATCTTCGTTCTCCACTATATTTTAAATCCTTGTAAAATACTGTCAAGTATCCATTAAACTATTTCAATTATATAAAACTCTTGACAAACAGTCAAATAATTGTGTGCCAACCGTGGGACAACCTTGCGCCAACCGTTCGCCAATCTTGTGCCAAAGAAGTACCAATCAATTGTCAACCAGATACCAATCTATTGCCAAAGAAGTACCAATCGATTGCCAACCAAGTACCAAATCAATTCCTAACCAAGAGCCTACTAATTGCCAACCAATTGCTGATCAACTATCTACTTCTTTAAAGAGTTTAAATTATTCAAGGAATTTAATCTTGGTAAGTAAACCAAATTATTCTCTTATTTTAAAGATTCTTAAAGTTAGTATACTAAGGTATAATTCTGCTTTCAGTGGAGTTATACCGAGTTTTGGGAAAACTACTCACCTGCCAATTTCTTCGAGAACCTGTGTATTGTGTGATAAAATAAAAGGACAAATTATCTTTAACCTAAGCGTTTGTTTTCTTAGCCTGTTTTCTTAGTTCAAAGCTTTCCGCTTTGTAAATAAATCAGGCAAAAACTTTACATACCAGTACTGGTCTCCTTCTAAGACGTAACAGTACACCAATTTTATTTTTGGTGCATCGGCCGGGAAACCAAAAACAAAACAGATGCTTATAAAGATGAAATAAACTAGAGAAATTCTAAAAAAATAAAATATACGAAGAAATTGACAGGTAATATTTAAAATTGAACCACGAATAATGATAAAGCCAAGAACAAAAGTGAATTAAAAAATATATATATATATACCTTTTTTTTAAAAAAATAATTCTAAATGTCATGCGATAAAGAAATTCCTGAAAGTGATAGACTTCTCAGAAGCCATAAATTAACAAACGATTTTATTGCAAAACAAATTTTTCAGTTTGGGAATAATACAAAAGTTCAGCATAGCCCTGCTTCAAATAGAAAATCATTTAATCCTTCCACAAGTAATTCAGAAACAGCAAGTTTCAGTGATACTACAATTCAAATAATAAATTCAAAAACAGATCTTACAATAGACAATTCTCAAACATTTAAAACCCAAGATAATGATCTTAAAAATCAAAATCTAGATGAATTTTCAGAAAAAGTTATAAGTACTTCTACTTCAAAAAATCAAATCTTGAAATTCCACCTTTTAATGATCAGTTTGAAATATTTTCTGAACCAATAATGGCAATACCCAATAATGAACAAGTGTCTTTTCGCGATGCTTTAGAATTAATTCCTAATTTTGACGGAAAATCAATACCATTAGCATTATTCATCGAAGGATGTGAAGAAGCTAAACAAATGCTTCCTCCCAATCCTATTGTAGAAGAAAATTTAGTAAAAATGATACGCGGAAAACTGGTAGGAGAAGCAAGGAAGGGAATTTATGGAAGTAGTTTTCGAAGTGTAGCAGAATTAATCAATCAGTTAAAAAAGATATGTTTACCCAACAAAACAGTGTACCAATTACAAGGCGAACTAGGCAGCATTTTTATGTGGGAAAATGAGCCAGTGATTTCCTACGCGAACAGAGTTAAAGAACTAGTTGATCAAATTTATGATTCTCACAGATTAAATAACAAAGGTAATCTAGATGAAGTTTTTAAAAATAACGTTGAAAGAGACGCAATTTCATGTTTTCGTCGAGGATTGAACCCAGATATAGAAATTCGGGTACATGATAGCAACCAATTTCGAGACCTAACGAATCACGCTATAGAAATTGAACGAAAATTAAGAGATACAGCAGAATTACGAAAAATCAAATCCTATAAACAAACCTTGGAACCAACAAATTTAAGTAGGGATACATTTGCTAAAAATCAAACTATCATTTGTCAAATTTGTAATGTAGAAGGACATAGCGCTCGAACATGTCGTAGGTCAGGTACAAATAATCAATATCCACCTCAGCAAAGATATGGGAATAATTTTCAAGGTAATGGTTTATCTAGAGGGAAAGTTCCAGCTGTATTTAAACAACAGCGGTATTTCCAACCATCTCAAAATCATTTTAGAAATAATATCCAACAATTTCGAAACCCAAATTTCCAACCTAGAGGTAATTTTCAAGTGTATCAAAATCAAAACAGAAACAATTTCCAAAATAGACAAAATTTCCAACAGAATTACTTTCCAAAACCTCAGTATCAAAATAATTTCCACAATCCTCAAAATCGTAACCAACAATTTCAAAATCAGGATAGAAAAAATTATCCTTCTAATGAACGTAATGAAAATTTTAGAGACAGAATAAATCTTACATGCAACTATTGTAAGAAACCTGGACATGTTATAAATGACTGTAGGCGTAGAGCATATAATAATCAAATCAAAGAAAAGCAAAATTCTCGACCAGCGACTCCCACAGAACAGGGAAACGAGCGCAGCCCTCCCAGGATAGGCACGGTGGGACAGATGACAAACGAGTAATCGTGCCAAATGAAAAGATCCTCCCAAATTTATAAACAATTCAATTCAATTGTAGTAAAGGAAACACGATACCCTCCATCTTTATTAGAATAAAAAATTCTTTGATCCCATTTCATATGATGCTTGATACGGGAGCTGGATTAAATCTTTTAAAAGAAAAAATGCTCGATTCAAATATGACGTTAAACAGAAATAAAAAATTACAACTAACCGGTATAAATGAACATCCAGTTTTCACCTTAGGTCAAATAAAATTGGAAATTTTTTGATACTTAACTGTATTCAATATTATACCAAACGAAGTACCCGTTGAAGAGGATGGTGTATTAGGGTCAGAATTCTTTACAGATAATAATGTCAAAATTAATTACGCTGAAAAATGTCTAGAAGTTGAATGAAAAATTTTCCCTTTTGCATCTAGGAACACCATAATTTTACCACCAAGATCAATATCTGACATATTTTTACTTGTTGAAAATAAAGAAGTAAAAGAAGGATATGTGCCTCTATTATCCTTAAATCCAGGTGTATTCATAGGAAACGTTTTAGTAACAAACAACGACGGTAAAGCTTACGTAAAAGTGGCCAATACTCTTTCAGATTTTGTAAAATTAGAAATTCCTAAAGTAAAGCTAGAAGAATATGAAGAAATTTCTAAAACATCTGATAAATTAACCCAAATAAAAAATGACAGATTAAAATTCAAACATCTAACAGAAGAAAGTTTATTAGATAGTTTTGCCAATTTAGAACCATCGCATAATAAGCTATTTGGATTTTACAACATAACAGGAAAAGAAAGAACAGAACAAATTTTAGATTTACTCAGATTAGATCATTTAAATCCTGAAGAAATTTAACATGTAGAAGCATTAATAGAAAAATATGCGGAAAGATTTCATTTACCTGGATAATATCTTACAGACACTAGTTCTCGAACATAACATTCCTACAAAAAATGAAGAACCTGTATTTACGCGTCAATATCGATTCCCTCCAATACATAAAGAAGAACTTTTAAGACAGATGAACTTTTGAAAAATAACATTATTAAACCATCTCAATCCCCTTATAATACTCCGGTTTAGATTGTACCAAAGAAGAACGACTCACAGGGAAATAAGAAATGGCGAATAGTGCTTGATTTTCGCAAATTAAATGAAAAAACTATTACAGATTTTTTCCATTTACCGAATATAAATGAAGTATTGGAAACCCTCGGAAACGCACAATATTTCTCGGTTTTCGATTTAGCCTCCGGATTCTATCAAATAAAAATGAGCCCAAAAGACTCTCATAAAACTTCATTTTTAACCCCTTATGGTCATTACGAATTCGATCGAATGCCATTCGGATTAAAAAATGCGCCAAGTTGTTTTCAAAGGTTAATGAATTCATGTTTATCTGGACTTATTGGAACTGAATTATTTGTTTATCTTAACGATGTAGTTATTTTTGCAAATTCTTTAGAAGAACATCAGGAAAAATTTGAAAATTTTATGAACCTACTAGAAACAGCCAATTTAAAATTACAACCGGACAAATGTGAATTTCTTAGGCCAGAGGTAGTTTACTTAGGACACATAATCGATAAAGACGGAGTCAGACCAGATCCAAAGAAAATTAATGCGATAAAAAATTTTCCAACGCCCAAAAACGTTAAAAACATCAAACAATTTTTGGGTTTAGCAGGTTATTATCGCCGTTTTATAGAAAATTTTTCCAAGAAATCAGTCCCTTTGAACCAATTATTAAAAAAGGATGTGACCTTTAAATGGAATGAAAAACAACAAGAAGCCTTTGAATTATTAAAAGAAGAACTATGTCAAGAACCTTTATTACAGAGGCCAGATTTTGACAAACCTTTCATTTTAACAACAGATGCGTCAGGTTATGCTTTAGGTGGTATTTTATCTCAAGGAGAAATAGGAAAGGATAAACCCATCGCCTATGCTTCAAGATCTTTGAATGAACATGGAGTAAAATACGACACTTATAATAAAGAAGCCCTTGCAATTGTCTACTATGTCTTACACTTCAGACATTTTCTCTATGGAAGAAAATTTACAATTGTTACTGATCATAAACCATTATTATGGTTTTTAAATTCAAGTGATCCTTGCTCTCGAGTTACAAGATGGAAACTCAAACTATTGGAATATGATTTCGAAATTATGTATAAAGCAGGTAAAATGAACGTTAATGCAGATGCATTATCACCTAATCCAGTAAATCATTTCTGAAGAATAATTCCAAGATACGAAGAAGAAAAGGAAGAAGTTGATGAAGATGAAGAATAAGATGAAGAAGAAGAAGAAGAAGAAGAAGAAGAAGAAGAAAAAGAAAATGATGACGAAACAGAAAACAACGATGATGATGATGATGATGATGATGATGATGATGATGATGATGATGATGATGAAGCAAGCCTTATTAAAAAAATAACAAACGTGATAACTGATACAACAAAAATTAAAGGCATTAAAAATCTCTGTGAATTTTTTATACAAATTTTCCTATTTATGAAACTAGTGATTTGTGATAAGGAATTTTTTGAAAATTTCAATAAAATAAAACTCCCAATGGAAAGTCAAAAATTCAATGCTGTTACTACTAGAGGAAAATTAAAGAAAATAAATCAAGAAAACACGAATTTTAATTCCAAAGAAAAAATGAAACCAGTGAACCAATCTAAAGTAAGAGCACAAAGTCGGAAAAATCAACTCAAAAAAGGTACGAACAAATTAATAATGCAAACAAGTGAAAAAAGTGTAAGAAATTCTGCAAAAACCACTCAACATTAGGAAAAATTTCAAAATCCTACTCAAATTCAAGAAAATGATCGAAATCTGCGTAATCGCGAAAAATTGCAAAATATAAACTACAATGAAGACGTCGACATTTAAAAATTAAAAAAGAAAAGGGGAAGACCGCGCAAAATTGATTTTAAAAATGATAAAGACTCACCAACTAAAAAAAAGAGGTAGACCTAAAAAACAAATTCCTTTGCAAGAAGAATCAGAAAAAGACTCAGATCCAGTGTATAATAATAAATATCAACCTTTTATTGAAAGACAAGCTGATTTTAGTGACGACAATTTTCAAGAATCCTCAGATGAAGATATAATAGAATGAACTGAAAAATTTGAAGAAAATAAAGAAAATAAAAAATTTGAAGAAATTTATGAAAGTGATTCAGATGATATAGAAGAATCCTATTTTCCAGATCTTCAAAATGAAGCTTTCGACAGCAATCAACGGCCCCCTTCCAGAGCCCCCTTCTGAAATCCCTCCCAATTTATCTCTAGATATCCAACAAGAAAGCAAAACAGATGACTCAATAAATCAATTTCAGAGCAATAATGTGGTAGAATGTAAAGATCAATTAAGGATGCGAAAAGACAATTATGCATATTTCTTAACAACCTCTTGTATACCCATGGATTTGTTAAAAGATTTATATGTATTTATGGATCTCCAAAAAGTGTACTAACAGACCAGGGAACAAATTTCTTAAGTAATCTTATGAAACGTCTCGCTAAACGATTTAGAATCAGACAATTTAAAACAACTTCTTTCCATCCTCAGTCGAATGGTTCACTAGAAAGATCTCATCACGTTCTTGCAGAATATTTAAAACAATTTGTTAATCAAAATTCACAATGGGACGACTTGCTAGGACAAGCAATGATCTCCTACAACACCAGTGTTCATGAAGGAACAAAATGCACTTCTTATGCACTTGTCTTCAGAAGATTAGCAAGGTTACCATCCATCTTACCCCTCCTAGAGGAAGAAAAACTCGAAACCTATGACAATTACTTAATTAATTTAGTGACAAAATTACACGAAATTCAAGCATTAGCACATAAAAATTTAATTAAATCAAAACGAAAACTTACTATGATCAAAGGCTAAATCCCCAAAATTTTAAAATTGGAGATAGTGTATTCTTACTACAAGGTCCCAAACCTAAAAAATTAGGAAATCAATATACAGGACCTCATGAAGTCTTAGAAATTTTATCAAAAGGAAATATTAAAATTAGAATAAATAAAACACCAAAAATCGTTCACATTAATAGACTTCGTATGTCTCATATTAAACGTAATAATGGATTCTAATAAAACTAGGCTTTCTTTACTTAAAAATTTAAAAAATACATACACTTCAGTTTATTAAACAATTTTATTCCTAATTAAGTAGATTTCATTTTGTTATTAATTGAATATGCTGAATTAATTATAATTCTTATTATAAACTATATTGTTAAATCATGGAATAGAATCTAATATAGTTTTACTTTGTTTCAGAAACATCTCAGAGGCGATATGAATTCTTTATTTTTTTATTATATCTAAATACTTTCTTTTCAGAAAATTCCATAAAACAAATAATCTTTTAACCACCCTTTTCCCAATTTCCTTCTTCTTACTTTCAATTAATGATTAATTAAAAATGCAATTCAATATTCATTATAAAAAGAACTTATGAAACTTAATAAAAATTTCAATAAAATAAAACCAATGAAAATTACATGTCATATAAATCAAATTTTACAAATCTTATACAAATAAATTTTTAAAAAAGTTGTTCATTTCATGACCATTTAGCTTCCTCAATATATAAATAGAAATTCGTGAGGTTATTCACGTACAAAATTTTGAAATTGAAATTCAAAAATTTGAATTTTTTGTGAAAAAAAATATTTATTAATTTTATAAATTTTAATAAAATATATACTTTGTATACATCAATTGATTCGTTTTCTTGTCAGGAATGTAATTTTAAAATACATTCCATTAAAATACATTTTGAAAATACATTCCTTGTCAGGAATGTATTTTATATAAATTTTAATAAAATATATACTTTCCCAGTGGGCACAAAGACAAAAAACGTTCTTTAAACGTCTGTAGAACGTTTAATGTCTGACAATTTACGTTCAAAGAACATCCGAATGTTCCGAAACATTTTTGGAACAGTCGGACGTTCTTAAAACATAAATTGGCAGACATTAAGCGTTCTACAGACGTTTAAAGAACGTTTTTCGTCTTTGTGCCCACTGGGTTGTATACATCAATCGATTCGTTTTCATGTCAGGAATGTAATTTTAAGGATAATTAATGAAAATATTAACAAATAAAAATATTATTTCAAAAAATACAAAAAAAAATTTTCTGAATTTTAAAAAAATTGTATAAAAAAAATTTTGTAGATATTTTTGAAAATCCTTGTGTCAGATTTTAGGTATTAATGACTGCAATAAACCTGCAAAATTTCAGGACAGTCCATAAAAATTTGTCTGAGATAAATTGTACACAATTTTTGTGACATACACACACACATACACACTTACACATATACACACATACATCTGGACATTTGCTCAAAATTGAATATACATATGTTTTAGATGAAAATGAGTTCATATAACCTTCTTTTGAAAAATTGAAAATTGTCACGAATGCAAAGCTTCCTTATGAGGAAGCAAAAGGCATAAGTTTCATAATAAATATCAAAAAGAGTAACCTTTTTTCTAATATACATACAATCAATGATTTCAAATATTTATTAGATACTTGAAAGCAAAGACATGGTAACTTTATATAAAAAAAGAGCTAAATTTCTCTACAGATTTGTAGTCACATCTATTTCTTTAAGAATGAATTTTCTATCTAAGCGTGAAAACTTATTAATAGAAAGAATACTTAAAATACTTTTTCGTATTCTTTCTTTGAGGGAAGGGAAGGGTGACTACACATACATGTGTAAAAAAATATAAATAAACAAATAAATATTTTTTTCTTTTTATCCTTTTCTTTTAAACAATTCTCAAAATAATAACTAAATGCAAATTCTCTTTCAATTTATGGCTTATGAATAAAATTTTTACTATTTGTAATCAAAAGAAAACTCTACGAATTCCATTGTTAAAACCATTATTATAATTGAATGTTATTCAAAAATGAGTATTTCTAAAATATGTAATCAATATAGAATCTTTAAATCTTTATGACAATTAAAGTGTGAATTTCAACTATTTACATTGTAATATTAAACTTTAAATATATGTGTGATTTTAATTTTAATTTCTAATTTCAAGTCTATGTAATTTTCAATATAACTTTTAATGTATTTGAAACTAAAATTTCTAACCTCAAAATGTATGTAATTTTCAAAATAACTTTCAATGTTAACAACTCTAATATCAAAATGTATGTAACTTTTTAAAGTTAACTTTCAATGTATGTGAGAGATTTCAAATTAACATTTCTAACCTAAAAATGTATTTATATTAACAAATCTTAAATAACAACAAAATGTATGTGTGATTTTAAAACTAAATAGATGCAACTTCTAAATTTTAAATGTATGTTAAATTTTAAACTTAGAAGTATTTGTAACATTTAATTTATCTATCACATGTTTGACCTTTCATTAAATGTGTGGGTTATGAAATTGATTAAATCAGTGTAATGACATCTCCCTAAAAAACTTAAAAATTTAAACTATTACTATGATACCAAAACTGAATTTGGAAAATTATCAATTTCATTTTCTATTTTCCGAATTTTAAAGAGGGGAGGTGTCACGTGCTCGTAACTTGTTATAAATAATATAAAATATGATGAAAATTATAATTAAGAAATTGTCCAAAATTAAAAGAAAAGAAGATATGATATGTCACGGGTGTCGATTCAGAAGGAGCCGGCTAAGAAACAATGAAAGTATACCTATATGATGTTATCGATCTCCTACGACCTGGCTAGGCCTGGCTTCCCACCTAAAAAATTTGTAAAAACACGACTATAAAAGACCTGCATTTTTGGAGAGTGATCAGTAGTTAATTTTCCTGCGTTTCAATTGTGTCTTCAGTAGTAGTTAATTTTCCTGCGTTTCAATTGTGTCTTTAGTAGTAGTTAATTTTCCTGCGTTTCAACTGTGCCTTCAGTAGTAGTTAATTTTCCTGCGTTTCAATTGTGTCTTCAGTAGTAGTTAATTTTCCTGCGTTTCAATTGTGTCTTCAGTTGTAGTTAATTTTCCTGCATATATTTTGTATCTTCGGTCTCATCTAGTATTTCAATCTTACTGATTGGTAATTATTCCGAAGTTAGTACTCGGTTTAATCTTCGTTCTCCACTATATTTTAAATTCTTGTAAAATACTGTCAAGTATCCATTAAACTATTTCAATTATATAAAACTCTTGACAAACAGTCATATAATTGTGTGCCAACCGTGGGACAACCTTGCGCCAACTGTTCGCCAATCTTGTGCCAAAGAAGTACCAATCAATTGTCAACCAGATACCAATCTATTGCCAAAGAAGTACCAATCGATTGCCAACCAAGTACCAAATCAATTCCCAACCAAGAGCCTACTAATTGCCAACCAATTGCTGATCAACTATCTACTTCTTTAAAGAGTTTAAATTATTCAAGGAATTTAATCTTGGTAAGTAAACCAAATTATTCTCTTATTTTAAAGATTCTTGAATTTAGTATACTAAGGTATAATTCTGCTTTCAGTGGAGTTATACCGAGTTTTGGGAAAACTACTCACCTGCCAATTTCTTCGAGAACCTGTGTATTGTGTGATAAAATAAAAGGACAAATTATCTTTAACCTAAGCGTTTGTTTTCTTAGCCTGTTTTCTTAGTTCAAAGCTTTCAGCTTTGTAAATAAATCAGGCAAAAACTTTACATACTAGTACTAGTCTCCTTCTGAGACGTAGCAATAAAAAATAAAAATAATTTAGTTAAAAATTGTTATACAATAAAAAGTTATTATTTTGTCATAAACTGTACTTAGGGTTAAAAATTTATATTTTTTCTGAATTGTGCAATGTTTCGTAAGTAAAGTATTTAAGTATAAAAGAAAAACTAAAAATTAATTATTTTAACATTGTTCAAACAATTTATTTTGTTAATTTTTTAATTTACTATAGTTAAAATTATAAATTTTTAGTTTTTCTTATTTGTGTAATTTTTGATAACTTAAACACTTAAGTATAATAAAAAAACTAAAAATTTATTATTTAACCCTTGTTTAAACAGTTTATAGTTTTCAACTTTTCAATTAATTATTTAGAAAAAATTAGAAATTTCTAACCCATGTGAAACTTATGAAAAAATGAAAAAAGTACATAAGAAACTAATATAAATTTCTTACCCTAAGTATAAATAGTTTATGAAAAAAGCAACAATTAATTGTTTAAACAATGTTTTAATAAATAATTGTTTTTTTATCAACAGTAGATATATTACTCATGAAAAATTGTACAATTGAGAAGAAACTAGTAATTTCTAGGCATAAGTGCAGTTTATAAAAAATAACAACAATTCATTAATTAAAAAGTGTTTAATTAATTTATTTTTTATCAATTAAACATGATTTTAATAGGTTTTTAAAATAATTTTCCTAATCAATCAAACTAAAAAAATATATTTTACGATTTTATGATTCTTTTAATACTTATTGTTATTTAAAAAATGTTTAAAAACAAAAATTCAAAAATAAGGCTTAAGAGATCGATAGAGAATTTAATTACGAAGATTTAGAAAAAAAGAAAAAGCGTTTTGGTAAAGAATTGTGACCTGTACAGTGATTTAAAACCGCAAGTTTCTTGCGCCGCCATAAGTGAATACATGCACAAGTCCCGGCACGCCGAGCTTGACACTTTATTTTTTTTCTCGTAAAGTTATTGTTGTCCCATAATTAAATTTACAGAAAGTATTCTTTACTTTATTGACAATATTTACCAAAAAAAATTTTCAAATCAAAGATATTTTTTTCAAAATTTGAATTCAAAAAATTTTTTGAAATTTTTTTTTGGGCAAAAAAAGTTTTTTTTTTAATTTTTCTTTTTTTCTTTTAAGTACTTCTTATTATGAGTATTTTTCAAAAAAAACTATCTCAATTGGTTAACAATAAAAAAAATTATGTGCCTTTTTTGAAAAACCAACAACAATTTTGAGTAACAGGTAACTCAAAAAATTTTGAAAAAACTTTTATACACTTTTATTCCATGTATAAAAAGGAACAAATTCTGAAAGTATTTTTAATATTGCTAAAATCATCAAAAATTCTTATGATCACTTGGCGTGGAATTTCTCAGATTTGTTTAACTGTATATACAGGTCAAGTCTATATATACAAGCATTTAATAAAAATTAAAATGTTTAATTCTAAGCTGTTTAATTAAATACACAATAATTGTGCACATTTCAACTCTATACAAAATATGATTTTAATAATTAATAACGTTTAACTCTATTCAGTTGAAATGTACATATATTTTTTAGACTCGTTTAATTTCATACAGATCAACTCTACACAAGCATTTAATAAAAAATAAAATGTTTAAGTGTGATATTATATTGTTTGATAAAAATCCATAATCTTAATTATTTAAAATATTTTATTTATGAGCTTTCGCCCGTCGACGACAGGCATCCTCAGATATTCAAAACTGAAATACATGTAATTTCTAATTAAAAACTTTTTCTCTTTTACATCTCTAAAAATCTCTTTTTAAAAAAACACAAAACTTTGTAAATAACATAACCAAAAACTTACCAAGAGGTCTCTTCAAAAAATGAAAAATAGAAAACTTTATTTAAAAAATTCCATTTTTTATAAATTTTTATAATTTTATTAACAGTCTAATCAAGAACATTTTGTTCTTGATTAGAAAATAAACCAACGTTACATAATTTGAAAAACGTGTGAGCATACTTGCTCTTCAACCATGAAGTAGTATAAGGAGACCGAACGAAATACATTAAAAATGGGCCAGATTTCGGTACCCGCTTAGTAGATGAAAAATACCGAAAGGAACACTAGCGCTACGCATGGGAAAAATGGAAAACACAGTTCATTCACACCCAGATAACAATCGTACGTCGCACGTTTCTCGCACCACATGCGATTCGCACTAGTGATAGCATTTTGCGTGCAATTTAGCAGTCACCTGTGATGCAGTCACTGGTGAGAGTAATATGAGTCGCACCCAAGCATCACCGTATGCTTGTCGCACACTGTATCACACGATGCGTTCGCACATGAGAGTCATCAGTGATGGGTACATAAGTGCGAGTCATGTAAGTAGTATATATGAGGATTATGACAAAATATTTTTAAGTCTTATTTAAAAAATCGCTTTGAGTTTTTTATAAGTATTATTAGTTAAAATGTTGATCTTAAAGTCCGTGTATAAATGAAATTTGCAAAATTTATAATCAATTTATAATATCAATTTATAATAATAAACTAAGTCATTCTTAATAGATTCTAATAATTTTTTTTACATTTACATAGTAAATGGGCAGTTCCATACGAAAAGCAAATGGTGGATCACTAATTTTTCTTAAAGTTTGTAATTTTGTAGAACTTGGTGTACTAAATAAATGTGCCAAACAGTTTTGCAAAAAAAAATTTTTTTGCAAGATATTTAGATTTGAAAAATCAGAAACTGAAAAAATGACTTTTTTTTAGAATTTTTATTTCGAAAACTATTGATTCTACAAGAAAAAGTCATTTATTCAAAATTGTAGAGAAAATGTCAATTTTTTATAATATTAAAAAAAAGTTAAGAATAATTAATTTTTCAATAATTTCTTTAAAAAATAATTTTTTATTGTTTAAAAAAGGCAAAGGTCATCATGGAATTTTCTAGAAAAATTATTTTCTCAAAATTTGAACCTTCCTTAATAAGTGGTAAAATTTTTAAAAAAGTGATTTTTGATATTTTTGAGAAAAAATTTTTTGAAGTTTGCGCTACGAGTTTTTGTACATTGCGCTAACTAAGCAGCGCCTATATCAGTGTATTTTAAAAGATGATATGACCTTTACTGCTCGCTCCTAATACATTTATTAATTATATACGTATATATTATTATTATAAATATATTTTTAACTTTTTTATAAACATTATTTTCCTTTTTTAACCCATTAATGACTATGGGCACAGGAACGCAGATATAAAAAGTAACTATTGGGATCCCGGTAAAAAATTTTTTTTTTAACAATTTGTTATAAACAAATGAAGAAAAAATTTATTTTCATAAAAAACATAGCGCCATTCGATTCGACGCAAAAAACTACTACGAGAACGTATATTACATAATTTTGAAAGAAAGACATATTGTTGTCAAAATGTTATAAACAATTAGCCTGCATTTATACTCTATGAGGTAGAAGGATCGTTTTTCAGGTAAAATTTTTGCCTGCGTTTATGCTCTATGAGGTAGAAGGAGCGTCTTTCAGGTAAAAATTTTGTTTAAAAAATTTTTAACGCCAAAAACTCTCCTAATTAAACTAATTTTGTTTAAAAAAAGTTTTAACTTCAAAAACGATCCTTCTACCTCATACAGTATAAATGCAGGCTAATTGTTTATAACATTTTTACAACAAAGTGTCTTTTAAAAATTATGTAATATACGTTCTCGTAGTAGTTTTTTGCGTCTAATCGAATGGCGCTATAAGTTTTTTATGAAAATCAATTTTTTTCATTTGTTTATAACAAATTGTTAAAAAAATGGTTTTTTTTTTTAAATTTTTAACGTCAACAATTATTATTAGACCCCATACCAGGATCCCAATATTTACTTTTTATATCTGCGTTTCTGTGCCCATGGGCATTAATGGGTTAAAAAAGGAGAATAATGTTTATAAAAAAGTTAAAAATATATTTATAATAATAACACAGGTCAACAAAAAAAGACTTACTTTTTTTTATGAGATAGCGGAATGGTTTCCTATGTATTTTTGGACGCTGAACACGATC
Organism: Leptopilina heterotoma; assembly: GCF_015476425.1. Lineage (NCBI taxonomy): Eukaryota > Metazoa > Arthropoda > Insecta > Hymenoptera > Figitidae > Leptopilina > Leptopilina heterotoma. The sequence continues at coordinate 1,326,196 of NW_025111111.1, forward strand.
CCGACTTCAAAATTTGCCCATCACGTCAGGATTTTGAGAAAAGTGGGGGTTAAGACCCCAAAAACGCTTTTTTGAGGATTTTCAACATTTCTTTTCTCTTTAACCTGACGTGCTAGAGACTTCCACAAGGTCTTAAATTAAAGCTTGTAATGTGCACTACAAGACCAATATCCATAAAATAGAAAAAATTAAAATTTTTTTCAAAAAATGGGGTTGAAGACACAAAAAATTTGTGTTTTTGGATTGCTTTAATAGACTTCTTGCAATCGCTTGGATTCGCTTGAAAATGGGTACTTGGGGTTTTTGGGGTCGCTGATTACGAATCCAATATTTGTTTGCAAAAATTTAAAACGGCGAAACCAAGATGGCAGATGTAAGAATTAAGAATTGCTTGGATTCGCTTGAAAATTGTTATTTCAGGGTTTTTGGGGTCGCTGATTACGAATCCGCCATTTTTAATTTTTGCAAACTAATATCGGATTCGTAATCAGCGACCCCAAAAACCCCAAGTAACCATTTTCATGCGAATCCAAGCAATTGCAAAAAGTCTATTAAAGCAATCCAAAAACACAAATTTTTGGTGTCTTCAATCCCATTTTTTGAAAAAAATTTTAATTTTTTTTTATTTTATGGATATTGGTCTTTTAGTGCACATTACAAGCTTCAATTTAAGACCTTGTGGAAGTCTCTAGCACGTCAGGTTAAAGAGAAAATAAATGTTGAAATTCCTCAAAAAAGCGTTTTTGAGGTCTTTACCCCCACTTTTCTCAAAATCCTGACGTGATGGGCAATTTTGGAAGTCGGGATCGTGTTCAGCGTCCAAAAATACATAGGAAACCATTCCGCTATCTCATAAAAAAAAGTAAGTCTTTTTTTGTTGACCTGTGTAATATATACGTATATAATAATTAAATGTATTAGGAGCGATCAGTAAAGGTCATATCATCTTTTAAAATACACTGATATAGGCGCTGCTTACTTAGCGCAACGCACAAAAACTCGTAGCGCAAACTTCAAAAAAAATTTTCTAAAAAACATCAAAAATCACTTCTTTAAAAATTTAACTACTTATTAAGGAAGGTTCAAATTTTGAGAAAATAATTTTTCTAGAAAATTTCATGATATTGTTACGTCAAAACGAGAAACCTTTTTAAATATACCTAACGTTCCTCGTTTTAAATTGGTTTCATAAATGAATCCAATTTGGGATGAGGATAAGTCAATGAGCCTACTAAATGTGAGAGAATAATTTATTTAAAAACCAACAAGAAAGAAAAGAGTTGACAAAATTACAATGAGTACAAAAATTATGAATCTTACTTAAAGAATAACGATTACTGGTGGTGTGATGATAATCTGTTGTCCGATCTCAATGGTGTTGAGCGGTAGACGAAAAGGGGCCTTTTGTTTGTTGTCCTTAGTGGTTGGGTATTAGACCTCTTGTTTACACTAATGAGATAGTGTATTGTATTGTTAAAATATCTGCTTCCTTCCATACGATTGTCGCCTCTTGAGCAAATTTCGATAGTTCGAAATTTGGAATGTGTTGTTTCAATATTAGGTGTTCGTTGATAGTTGAGATTATTTCCAATTTAATATTTTTTGGAAATTGTTTAAAATTTATACTTTGCAAATGTATTATAAGAGGTTGTTTAAAGTTCACTTCTTATTTAATACTTGGGGAAATAGTTCACTTTTAATAATGTACGTTCAAAATAATACTTGGGGTTACACGTTTCACTTTCAAAGATGTACTTTGAATTCACTTGTAAACTATGTGATGTTTACTTGTAGACAATTTGATGTTGACTGAGCGATGTGTACAGGTTGATTCCCAAAAAATTACTCTCTGATATCTGCAGAATTTGTATCCCTTTTATATAAAACTATCTTCATTAATGTAATGCTTTGGAATCATTCAAGTGTGGATTTTAAGTGGGGGTGTCGGGCGACGGCAATGGTGCTGCAATTCGGGGCGACTGTTGACTCTTCTACACGTGTCGATTTTGGGTAGATTTTAAGTGGGGGTGTCGGGCGACTGCAATGCTGCTACAATTCAGGGCGACTGTTGACTCTTCTTCTGTTTTTTAGTTGGGATGAGGGGCGAGTCGCTCGTTGCTTGTTTGTTTTCCTGCATGTGGCGAAGATTGTTTGAAGGTCGTTTAACTGATGCACTATCGTTATTCTTTTTACATGATTTAAAATATTACTCATCTATCTTGAATTCATTATACTTGCAAATTGTTTAGATACATATGAGATATATAAAATATGCTAATTATAATGCAATAATATGAAATACATAGAATAATAATACAACGTATAAGTAAAATACAATATCAAAAAAAATAGGAAATACATTCTTAAGTATCGAAGTTAAATTAGGTATATTAACAAGAAGTTACGGACGTAACAATATCCTTTGCTTTTTTTAACAATAAAAAATTAATTAATTTTTCTTAACTTTTTTTTAATATTATAAAAAATTGACATTTTCTCTACAATTTTGAATAAATGACTTTTTCTTGTAGAATCAATAGTTTTCGAAATAAAAATTCTCAAAAAAGTCATTTTTTTCAGTTTCCGATTTTTCAAATCTAAATATCTTGCAAAAAAAATCTTTTTTTTGCAAAACTGTTTAGCACAGTTATTTAGTACCCCAAGTACTACAAAATTACAAACTTTAAGAAAAATCGGTGATCCACCATTTACTTTTCGTATGGAACTGCCCAAATGAGTTTTCTTTAATATTTTTTAATAAACGAAAAAGTGACAGTTTTTACGACCTCATATATATACTTTAGATACTTATTTTACAATAAATACTAAAAATATTTCAGGACAAGTAGAAATGTTTTTTCAACATTTTGATTAAAAAAATTATTTTTATTTTAGGTCAAAATTTCACGAATTTTGACCCTATTAATTTACCTAATCTTTTAAAATTAGTTTCAAGAAAATTTCATGAATCTTTTGTTATCAATCAAAAATAGATTTTCTTAATTCAAACTTGAATCAATTATTATCTTTACACAATATTCAGTTTATTTATTACCGTGTGCACATAATTAAATAATATTAAATGTAAATATATAAATCATTTAGTACTATATTTTTTTAATAAATTTTTAGTAAATTCTTTATATTATTATTTAAAATAAAAATAATTAACATTAAGTTATTAATTATAATAAATAAATATTAATATTTTTTTTATTTATTTAATTATTAATTGTAATACTCATATGTAAAGAAAGATAAATTTAGAAAAAAATTTTTTTTATAAATATTTAAAAAATTATTATAGATAATTAAATGATAATTAAATTGTGCAATAAATATTCCTAAAACTGCATCATATTGAATAAATATTCATTGTAATATACTTTCCGGCTTGATCTGGCAACACCGTTTAAATAATTATTTTCAAAATTATTTCCAGCATCAAGGCTTGCTACCACATAGCAGGGCCTTGATGTTGGACACCCGACACCCTGATAAGCCGAGCTTTGTCAGCATTTAATGTCCACGTTCGTGACTTTCAACCGGCACTAAAGGAAGCCGTAAAATGAAAATAATATTCCCAACTTGTCCCTAAGATTAATTCAATCTTAGAATAAGATGTTTTAAATATGGAACGTTGCAGCAATGTTGCGAAGCTAAAAGGCGACAAACAACATTGTAGCAACATAAGAAAAATTTTATTACGAAATGTTGCGGCAATGTTGCAAAGCAACATCAATTTAAATGGGATAATATGGGTAAATAATATAATACAATATGGGAAATAATATAATATATTATATATATTATATTATAATATTATTATTATTATTGTTATTATATTATTGCTGTATTATTATTATTATATTATGTATTATGTGTGCATTGTGTGTATGTTGTATATTATGTTAATTGTAGCAATATTGCGAAGCCAAAAAGGGCGAAACGGTGTTCATCATCGATATACATGTGTTAGAGCAGCTACTATGGCGCATACACGCGTGGCCTGCCGGCACATCATATACACCGACACTCCCGTGGACTCCGCTCGCTATAGTAACACACACGAGTACTCAGCTGCAGTGTAGGAGTGCCGGCACTCTCACAGGTCTCCCTTCGCTACGAGACTCACACGACTAAACGAAGTCCCGTGCTAATGCACCAACACATGCATATCTATGCTAGCCTCCACTCAATGCTTCCTTACCTAAAGAAACCTCCCCTTCCCCTCCGCGCCCACAAGATTGGTTTGCAGCATCACAACAAACGCACGTGCGTTTGACAGGAACTAAGACGGGATACTTAATGCAACACCCGTGCTTAGTTTAAACAAATTTGAATATTAGTAGATATCACTCCAAATATATTCAAATAAATAAGAAATATTAATTCCTTTTCTAAAAATATTAACCACCATAACAAGGTGGTTATAATTATGTCTTCTATGACAATACGATAATGAATTATTAATAATAATTATTAAAATATTCATCGAATATTATTATTTCCAAAAAGGATCAAATTTATTTTGTTTCCGTTCTCACGGAGCTGCCGTGAGAATTAAAAGATCAGCAGAAATGCAATGTCCAATGGGCCGCGGATCTTCCCCTACTCCCGATTTTTTTTTACACCTCTTATCATTTGAATTATCCCACCTTGGTTCGAAGCAAGGACTAGAGGCTAGTCAAAATCTTTTAATCATAGCAGTACTACTTCTTGCATCTCTCGAGCAACACCTCTCCTGGTCTTGACCTGGTAAGCGTTGCGAGATTCAAGAACGCCGCGACTTAGCCCGTCTGCGAGTCGGACCCCCGTGTAAAACTTTTTAAGTATAACGCGAAAGGCGGACGAAAAACCAAACTAAATTCTTCTAACCGACGGAGTCCTTTCGAGAATTGTGTCGGAAGAAAATCGGCTGTAATTAATTAATTAATTGCAGCGGATTTTTGTTTATGTGAAACCGGCCAGCCCGTGCGTGTAGCGCCTGCGCCGTTTCGATGCAACGGCCTCGACAAAAAAAAAATTTGTTTTAAATAAATAAATTTTTGGAATTTTCTTAAGTATAAAGAAAGCATAAAAGTTCAAATTTGTTTTATTTGAACTAAAGACTTAAATCACGTTGTGCAACAAACAACAACGGAAGTTCGTTTTGCCCGACGGCAGCTGATTGTAACACCACTGTCGCCGGTAGAGTAAGTAATGTATCGTTTCTAATTTTAACACAACAATAAACCTCTTTGTTTTTCTCAAGCTAACTTCTCTCTTTTACTTACATTAAATTCCTCACACAACCATTTCCCAGAAGCAGTGCGTAACTTTTAAAAGTGGAAAACGGATCCCACAATTTAAACGATTTCCCCAAGAAATTCGGCAGCTTGGTGCCTCCCCAAAACAGAATTTTAGAGCCATCTCAAAAGCTCGATATTATTAAATAAATTAATTCTGGTTTGTAACAAGCTGATGGTGGCAGCGGTGGGATCTATCCACGCGTTACCGCCCTGCTTCGTTACCTGGTAACCTTGTTACCAGTGGCACCAATTTATTTTCTTTTCACCAATTTATTTTATTATCACAAAACTTTTGTGAGCACTGGTTAGTCGCTGGTGTTCCTACCCCTCACGGGTAACTATAGTTTAATTTTTCCATGATGATTTTTGACTATTTCTTTTCTGTTCTACTGTTTTCGATTCTAATAGCCAAATTTTCGGGTGTTCTGGTTTTTGAGGTTCTGTCTGCCCTTTCTACTTTGGTCGCTGTTGTTGGTTGCCTCTTTAAATAAATACAAAAATTTGCTATTGGAGGAATAGTAAAAAAAAAAACATACGATAATTAATTTACGTTTTATTGGTTTTGAATAGTCCGTGATGACAAGTCTCCGTGATTCGCTCACTGGATGACATGTCTCCGAAACTTCACTACTAATGATTAGTACTAATTCCGACTAATAGCATATAAACCTTGAACGTGGCGTGAACTCCCGTCAGTTAACAAAACTGTGCAGAATATTCTATTAATATAATTAATTGAATTTAATTTTCTGTGATTAGTCCGTGAAGACAAGTCTCCGTGATTCGCTCACTGGATGACATGGCTCCGAAATTTCACAGTTAATTCTATTGCATAGCCTTGTTTAAAGGACGGAAATTCTAATTGTTACTTCAAGGAAATTGCCTTAAGTTAATTTCAACAATGAACGACAATGCCTGGTAATTTCCGACAAAGAGGAAAAAGAAATCGAAGAAAGGACAGACCCAAAAGAGTTCGAATTCCAGAACGGGAAGAGAAAATTAAGGCGGAGATTAGTACTCCACAGGAAATTTTTAAGAAGCCTTCTGCACCCATTAAAAGGAGCAAAAGGAACCCTTAAATGATTGGAAAGAATTTTCCAATTATTTTGAACACCTTTTAAATAAAGCTGAGGCCGAAATTAATAAGAACAATAAACGTCGTGAAATCGAAAGGCGTGTAAGGGTGGCTTTGGAAGAACGGGAATTAAAAGATTGATTAGTTTTTTTCAATGACTATTCCCGAAAATTCCTATCACTTTGGTAGTACCTTTGCTATTTCGGAAATTCTACAAGGCGAAATAGTTACCGTCTCTATAGATTTTTGTTATAAACATAACTACGTTTGTGAAAGTGTTCTAAAATTACACTCCCCTATCCTAGGTCATCCAAGTGCAGATTATATCAATAACACCTATGTGGATATTCTTGGATTCGTATATCTCCAAGTCGCAAACCAAACGGTGTGTTTCCAGGTCGTAGATTCTTTCTATTCCCACACCTGGCCAGTGGCCCCCGCAATACTTGGGCGAGTGAGTTGCATCGATTTGGCTATCCTCTAATTGACCGTATAAAATCCTGCCATTTAATATTTCCAAAGGAAAAGAAAATATATGATAGTGTTTAAATGCGTATTTGTTGGGATTAGTAGAAATTAGTCCCAACGACTAGCAAAACAGAATCGCTGGTTGTGGGTACAAGGCCGCATGATTGGAGAACTTCCGGTCGAATCCTAGAGAATTCTATCGGAATTCGGAAAGAAAGAAATTTATTTTCTTCTTTCCCTTATACTAGGAAGCGCCGTTGTGATAACTAATCGTCCCGCCTAGGAGAGCTCCCGTGCTGAATCTGTAATTTGACACCGTCAGGTTTCTTTTTTTTTTTGGGGGTTTAAAATGTCACTTGGAAATGTCCTCTAACCCAGGAAAATCAAAAAGAGGAAAACGTGCCGGAAAACGACACATATCGACCGAATTAAGAACAGATAGGGCACCAGAATCGGAAAATTATTACCGCCTCACCAAGCCCGTGATAAAGTTAAGACCTACTTGTAAGGTTGTACCCATTGTCAGACAACCAGAACCTGCCCAGCCAATTCTAGTACTACCACGAATTCCCATTATCGAAATCGATTTGGATGTCGAAGTAGCACTAGCACAACGACACGTAGCATATGCCCAAGAAAATCATATTAGAGTAGTCCCCGCACTGCGACAAAATACAACGCAACCTGACGACGACTCAGACACCACCCTGGAATACGATAGTGATGTCATGATTATTGATTAACTCCTATCGAATGTGTTATCAACGACAAATACCGGACATTGTTCCCCCCCCCCCGATTTATCTACTCCCAAGGCAACCAGAATTTATTCCCCCACCAGAATTTATTCCCCCACCCCCCGGAGTGATTCCCATTACCGATGAGATGAGGGAAAACATTCGAAACAGAATCGGGAACGAAGACGAAATCACCCCTATGCAAACTAACGATTGGACTAAGCCGAGTAAATGTCCGATTTTTACTACTTTGTAGAATATAGTCCTAAATTCCCCATATCGGATCCCGAATTATTAAATCAATCGGAATTGAAATCCATCCCTCTCGCGTTCATGACATCCGCTCACATTGTTTCCATAACCCCAAGAAATAAGCTCAAAATCCAAAGAATAGAAACTGTCAAGGTTAACCTTCCTCCAAATAATTCATGTTCCCTCGCAGAAGCACCATAGTCACTGGATTTTCCCAGGACCAGTGGTCGGAATTAGCAGAAGGAATAGATTTAATTGGGGAAAGATACGAAAGTCTTGTGAAACAGAATTCAGAGCTACTAAAACGATCAGCTGATCTGGAAAAACAAGCATATTTTCTCAACACCTCCCTGGCCACTCTTTCACAGGCTACTTTCACACAATCCCAGTTAGTTTCAAGTGTCGAAAAACGGGCACGTCAGCTAAAATATGCTATGGATTTTTTAACTAAAAAACTAGACGAACTAAAAATCGAATAAGAAAAGAGTAATGACACCCGAGTGGAAAAATATCCTTTTTAACAATTCTGAAGAAAACATTCGGAAGATTAGGACCCTATTAATTTTCTACTCCCGAGAAAGCGCGAATTTAGCGAGAACCAATTTCCACCTCCAATTGGAAATAGAATGTCTGGAAGAAAAAATTAACCTTATACACGCCCTTAATTACACAGAACAAGACAAATCTACTTCGCTTACCGAATCCTTGAGCAAAGTGGAAAAGTTATTAACGGACCTAAACTATAATGTTCTTAAAGAAAAAGAAATTATACCCCTGTCTCAATCGAATTTATCCCATACTCAGCACCTATCGAAAAAATAACTAAAGGTGAAAATTGTAGGTTATGCATAAAGTTCCGAGCCCTTAATGACAAACCCCCAGAAGTTCAAAAGGAACTCGAAGCAAAAATCACAGCTTTACTCATAAAGAGGGCTATGCAGGATAGAGAACAGAATTAGAAAAGGGGAACAAGTATACAAACTTGAACCACAGCCAACCTTGCGCCAAGCTGCAGGAATTTTCCGCGGTGGCGTACGCCCACCGTCTCAAGAAACAATTTCCTCCCCTAAAACTGATTTCATTTCTCAATTCTATACATTTCTCTCTGTCTATCTCTTTACTCAACATTAACAGCACACATCATGTCTGATCACGGTGATTCTGACCCGGGCGATCTACAGGATAGGAACAACGAACGGGATAGGAACAACGAACGACTTCCGGGTGGAGGTCCACCCGGAAATGCCGTCCTAAACGGAACTATGAACCCCGCGGGTGCGGACGCAAGTTCGGCCATTGACCGACTTACGTTACGCACAAGCGCAGGTGACATACCAATATTTGACGGGAAAACCCCCCCCCTGCGAGATTTCGTGCAGGCAGTGAAACGAGCCGGAATTTTTATCACCGACGTAGCGGAACCCGAATATATCCGAGCAGTCCTTAGTAGGTTAGATGGCCAGGCTCATGCTAGCTGTGAGCATAAGGAGTTTAACTCACTAGCCGAGTTGTTCGAACATTTAAAAAAAAGATTTGCGCAGACAAAGAAATACCAGTGGGTATTTGAACATATAGTGACGATAAACCAAAAACAAACTGAAACCGCGCACGATTACCATGATAGGCTCCAAGCTTTGATTAATGGGGCTAGACATGCCCTGGAACCAAAATATAATAAATTGTTCCAGGAAAGTACAAACGATAATAGGGAAGTTAGGCGGAGAGAATGCGATATCATCCTCCAACCGATTACAGACTGCGCCACTCGACGGCTTTTGTCAAGGGATTACCCACCGAAATATCAAAATTCGTGGATGCCCGTAATCCCCACAACATGGAGGAGGCTTTAGAGTATGCGCTCCATGCGGAGGAACGTGAAAATTATTCGGAAAGACCACGTTCCACTTCATATCACATTAATAAGATAGAGAGAAGACCCCGCCCCCCCAGTCCATACTCTAAACAATTGGAACAACATAACTCAGGGGGGAAAGAGAAGACCTGATCCAGGACGGGAACCTGCCGTCCCATGGCCTCCTCCTCTGCACACCACAGATCCTCAGATGTACTCCATCTCACCCTGAGCAATTGGGTCAATTCTACAGGTCAATGATGCCTCAATACCCACCCCCATTTCCGTACCCTTCCCCACTCCCGATGAATATTCCATCTCATAACTCCTCATACTACCCTAATCCAACATTCCAACAGCCAATACCACAGCCAATCCCACAACCAAATCAACAATCAGTCCGAACACCTGGACAATATTCCAGACAAAATCAAGGGTATCACTCTGGTGCGACATCGCCAAGGGCTACCTCTCCGGCACCCCAAGGGAATTTAAACTATCAATCGGCTCGTCGTCAAGACGCGACAGCGAGCCCGACCCCCCAGCGTCCGAGGAATGTACAGTTCGCCGAGAACACTGTCGGTTCTCTACAACAGGAGCAGCGGCCCAGGACTCCCCAGTAGTTCTACTACAGGCCCCCGAATTCAAGCATGATAAGGTTCAATTCCTTGTAGACCCAGGGTCAGATTCGAATCTGGTTAAACTATGTGTTTTGAACCCTGAACTCACACTTGTCAAAGACAAGTGCATTGAGATTTCCGGGATAACAAATCACGTGGTAACAACACTGGGAACGGTAGCTTAACTATTTCCAGCAAACCCTGTGGAATTCCATGTGGTTCGAGATAGCTTTCCTATTTCCACACATGGAATACTCGGAAGACCATACTTACGGAAAGAACAGGCGCAAATTTCCTTTAGGCACAATACCTTGGTAACAGTGTCTAACCCAGTGACCCCTATCCCCTTTGTTGATAAGGAATCACTGGAAGCCAGGAAAGCCCTGAGGTCTGAAATTAAACCTTTCAACGCGAATTCTGCGTATTCAATCCCGAACACGAACTCCTGTGGCCATTGATGTCATAACCTCTGACCTTAAGCAGGGATATCTTCCTCGAGTAGAGACTCCCACTGGGCTCTACCTAGGTGAAGCCATTGTTACAAATAACAACGGCATCTGTCACGCAATGGCAATTACACCACCGAGGAAGATATTGATGTACGCATCCCCCCCAAGAACTAATTCCATTCGATTTTTGTAAATTCCCGGGGGAAGAACAAACTGATTCAGAGAATGACACCCCTAACCCCGGACAGTGCCGACTTATGCAGATAGAGTTATAAAGGTAAAAAATGCATTGTTTTTGAACCACCTAGCTCCTGACGAGCGTAAGATCGTTTCTAAGTGGGCAGAGGACTACGCAGATATATTTCACCTAAACGGGGAAATGCTAACCTGCACTACCCTGATACAACATAGAATCCCGACCATAGACAATAAAGTCATACACAAAAAACAGTATAGGTCCCCGTTCGAAGCATTAGATCAAATTGACAGTCAGTTAAAGAAACAATTCGATAGCGGTATCATCGGGCATTCTAACTCCCCTTATACTGCACCCCTTTTAATAGTACCGAAAAAAATGGATGCATCGGGCGAAAAGAAATGGCGAGTCGTAGTAGACTATAGGGCCCTAAACGACAGTATTATAGGTGACGCGTTTCCGCTTCCGAGTATAAATTACGTATTTGAACCGGCTCGGAAGTGCACAGTACTTTACCGTGTTCGCTTTAGCGAGCGGTTTTCCACCAGGTGGAAACTCACCCCGAGGACAGACATAAAACTGCCTTCTCCCTCGCGAAACGGACATTTCGAGTATAAGCGAATGCCTATGGGAATAAAAAAAACGCGCCCCCTACTTTTCAAAGTTTGCTCAATAGTGTCCTAAACACGATGCAAGACTCCGAAGCATTCGTATACCTGGACGATATTATTGTCTACTCAGTTACTTTAGAAGAACACGATAGAAGGGCGCGCGAAGAACTATTCAATAGACTGGAGAAGCTAATTTAAAACTTCAACCCGACAAAGTGCGAATTCTAAAGACCGAGGTAGCATACCTGGGACATATTATTAGTGAAGACGGGGTAAAAACCAAACCCTAATAAAATAATCGCGATTAAAAACTTTCCCCACCAAAAACACCAAGAGACATTAAAAGTTTCTTGGCCTTTCGGATATTACAGGCGTTTTATAAAGACTACGCAAAACATGCAAAGCCTCTCACAGAATTGCTAAAAAGGACACCGCGTGGAAATGGGAAAAACCACAAAGAGATAGTTTTTCCGATTAAGACGATATTTGTGTAAGGAACCGGTCCTCCAATATCCAGACTTTAACGCGACTTTTAAACTACTTGGTGATGCCTCCGAGTATGCGGTAGGCGCAATTTTAAATCAGAAAGGACAACATCGATTTGCCTGTCGCGTACTATTCCAAAATTTTGAACGCAACGAACAAAAATACCCGAAGGCAGAAAGGAGTGTCTCGGCATTTTATACGCCATGGAACATTTCCGACCCTATCTTCTATGGACGAGATTTTATTTTGGCTTGCGATTTTGAACCAGTTCACTGGAATGACCTATATTGAGAATCCTGGAGCCCGAATCCAAAGATGGAGGATTCGTATGCAGATTATCAATATAAGTTTGAATGCAAACCTGGAAAAATCAATAGAATTGTTGAAGCACTATCCAACAATCCTGTTGATCATTCAGGTGAGCCCAAAGCTGGTTCGGATTCCAACTGGTCGGATTTACCCTCCTCTGATCCGGGATAACCTAGGCGCCACATCGAAAGTGTCGAAACAATTAAACGAGTGAGCCTAGCCCTAAAGCCTATCGAGCTTTACCCATTAATCGTTCCTCCACTAGTAAAGAACAAGAAAGTGCGCGAGTGAATCCTAACGATCCAAAAGACAAGAAAAGGTTACTTCAAAGGCCTACCCAATCATTAGAGCGAACCGGAAGCCTAAAGGAAGGGTTAAAATCTAAAGGATCAAAATCGGAATTCCTGCAAAAGCCGGACAAAACAAAAGGTTATTGACCCCACCCTCACCAAGAAACCAGCAGCGAAGGGAGGATATCTTGGACAACCATCCACGAGTCAAGGACAACAACGGCAAATAACTATTTTAAAGAGACCCAGCCACCTGGAGGTCAGATCTGGTCCACCTAAAAATCAATCTCAAAAGATAGCGACGTAAGGCCGAACCGAAACCCAATCTGAAGCCAGGGGCAAGCGGAAGACCAGTAGGCAGC